>NC_092707.1:93347271-94547271 GCF_047496885.1 Scyliorhinus torazame | reverse complement strand
GTAATGATGCATTTTGGCAGACGGGTAGGGAGAATCATTATAGAGTTAATAGTATAGTTCTAAAGAATGTGCAAGGACAGAGGAAGCTGGGGCCAATTTGCTTAGATCTTTGAAGGTAGCATGACATACACTAAGAAAGTAATTAGCAAAGCATATGAAATCTTGGGACTTCATAAATAGAGTTATTAAATAAAAAAGCAGGCTAGTTATGTTGAACCTTTATAAAAGCTCTGGTTAGGGCCCAAATAGGGTATTTTGTCTAATTCTGATCATCACGGGCAGCACGGTTGCACAAGTGGATAGCACGGTGGCTTCACAACGCCAGGGTCCCAGGTTCGATTCCCCGCTGGGTCACTGTCTGTGTGGACTCTGCACATTCTCCCCGTGTCTGTGTGGGTTTCCTCTGGGTGCTCCGGTTTCCTCCCACAGTCCAAAGACATGCAGATTAGGTGGATTGGCCATGTTAAATTGCCCTTAGTGACCAAAAAAGGTTAGGAGGGGTTATCGGGTTACAGGGATAGGGTGGCAAGTGAGGACTTAAGTGGGTCGGTGCAGACTCGATGGGCCGAGTGGCCACCTTCTATGTTCTTGTTCTATCACAAATTAGGAAGGGCTTGAGGGTCCCTGAGAGGATGCAGAGGAAATTTACCAGAATAGTTCCAGGGATGAGAAGCTGGGGTTGTTCTCCATGGAGCAAAAGTGATCCAGATGAGATCTTATTGAGGTATTCAACATTACTGACAGGTTTCTAAAAGGCTGACATAGAAATGTGTTCCCATTAACTGTTGATACAAGGACTAGGAACACATATTTAAGATTTGGGGCAAGATATGCAGAGGGTATGTGTAGAAGAGCATTTTTATACATCAAGTGCAATGACCTGGAACTTGCTACCCTCGAGATTGATGGAAGTGGAATCAATGATTTCAAAAGGAAATTGGATAGGAACTTGAGGAAATAAACTTGAAGGGCTACAGGGATAGAACAAGGGATTGGGAATGATTCGATTGCTCCAAAGAGAACCAGTACAGCGTCAGGAACCAAGTTGTCTCAATCTGAACCAGTACGGAGTCAGGAGCCAAGTGGCCTCGTTCTGAACCAGTACAGAGTCAGGAGCCAAGTGACTTCGTTCTGAACCAGTACAGAGTCAGGAGACAAGTAAATAAATCGTTTGGAACCAGGACACCGTCAGGGGCCAAGTGGTCTCATTCTGTGCTCCAACAACTCTATGATTCCTTCCAAGTTTGTTTCCGTTCCTCAATGTGAAGGTTAATCAACAGATTACAACTAGAATTTTGAAAGAATGAGTGTGGAGACCAAGCAGTTTAGTACTACATTTACGCTGTAGCAAATAGTTTGCCATCCAGATTTGAAACAGGAGGGTTCTACTTTTGCCCTCCTAGTGTTAGGCAAGGGGATCCAATTGCTACAGTGCATCACTAAGGTCACAGTTCTTGTCTTGCTTTTATGTTCAGGATACTGGGTAGTCAAATGTATTCATGGGAAGTCAAGTGTATTTTTGATGGCCCTATGTTTTTTTTCAAGTATGGAATGAGACACTAGGGCTGGTTTAGCACACTAGGCTAAATATCTGGCTTTTACAGCAGACCAAGGCAGGCCCGCAGCACAGTTCAATTCCCGTACCAGCCTCCCCGAACAGGCGCCGGAATGTGGCGACTAGGGGCTTTTCACAGTAACTTAATTTGAAGCCTACTTGTGACAATAAGCGATTTTCATTTCATTTCATTTCATCTGACTGTACGCAGAACAATACTTCCACTGTACCTCGGTTCATGTGACAATAAAGAAATCCAACCCAATGTAAAACCTTGAGGCGCTAGTGGTTTCAAACTTAATACTGCAGACCACTTACTTCAATCTTGAGTGACTTGGGCTCCGTGCAAAGCTCATAATTTAAATGTTGATACATTTACATATTTTTAATCACTGTTCAATCCACCAAATATAATCTGCACTGTTTGCCTAACACAGGACTAACTCAGTAACACATAACTGGGCTTGTTTCTATGTAGGAGGTGCCTTCTTGGTGCTTTACATGGAATGCTATAATTCTAACAGGGAAAAACAGAGATGCAATATTCTATCTTTATTTTATAAAAAAAACCAAAAACTTTGCCTGTATAAAGTTAAAAGGTACCAAAGGGCGGATTAGGTTTCTGTACATCTCTGCCATGTCTATGGTCGCTCATTAGAATTTCTTTTTTTCCCATTCACACTTTTAACAATGACAGACAGTAAACAAAATGTGTAACTTAGTACATCAGGCAAACAGAAAACTACATCATGAAAAGTCTGAACTCAGCAGTTCATCCTCTAACTGAGAAGACTCAAAGTCTGGCAGCTTTCACATCTGTGTTGCTCTTCCCGTCCTGTGGAAAGGAATAGCCAGTAAACTGCTGAGTGTCATACAGCATTGGACTTGGTAGCTTATCGTGGGCAAGGGCTGCAAAGTCACTCTATCTGGTAAGTAAGGGGGCCAGTGTACTTTACAAATTGGATAGAGTCTTTAATCTTGGTCGCTTCCAACCAAACTCTGGGTGGAGCATTAGCCCCCTGGTCACCGATGTCCTGCAGTACAGCCGCAAATCATCTCTCGTGTGCACAGCACAGCCGCTAGTTGTAAAGTGATGCATTCAGACCTGCTGCGTTGTTTCTGTGAGAACGTCATCACCTGGCGTAGGCCAGCTTGGTGTAACAAAACATGGATGCATCTCTAAGGCTGAACATCAAATCCTCAAAAGTCCATCTCTTCCAAGCTGGATCACCGGCTGACCACAGCAAATCTCCCAGAGAACTACCAGTCAGATCTTCAAAGAATTACTGGGTAGTGCTACTTGTCTCTCAGGAGATCCAGCTGGTCCTGATACTCCGTGAAGAGTCTCTGGAATCGGAGGTTCTGTCCAATCACAGGAAGCATCTCCTTTAGAAGTTCTCTCTTCCGCAGTCCCTGCACATGGAATGAAGAAATCTTTCAGACAAAAGCTCAGCAACTGAAGTAGCACTGATTCTTGCATGGTTGGTTGGGGAGTCTAGGACTCAAGGACAAAGTCTAATAGACCACAGCACCCAATCCCTCAGGGTAACAGCGCAAACTGCAGCATCCAATTCCTCAGGGTAACAGTGCAGACTGCAGCATGCAATCCCTCAGGGTAACAGTGCAGACTGCAGCATGCAATCCCTCAGGGTAACAGTGCAGACTGCAGCATGCAATCCCTCAGGGTAACAGTGCAGACTGCAGCATGCAATCCCTCAGGGTAACAGTGCAGACTGCAGCAAGCAATCCCTCAGGGTAACAGTGCAGACTGCAGCATGCAATCCTCAGGGTAACAGTGCAGACTGCAGCATGCAATCCCTCAGGGTAACAGTGCAGACTGCAGCATGCAATCCCTCAGGGTAACAATGCAGACTGCAGCATGCAATCCCTCAGAAAAACAATGCAGACTGCAGCATGCAATCCCTCAGGGTAACCGTGCAGACTGCAGCATGCAATCCCTCAGAAAACAATGCAGACTGCAGCATGCAATCCCTCAGGGTAACAGTGCAGACTGCAGCATGCAATCCCTCAGGGTAACCGTGCAGATTGCAGCATGCAATCCCTCACTCACATTAACAATGCACATTGCAGCAAATTCAAATGATGCAGCAGAGCCAAACCGTCACCCGCCTATTCCCTGTCACACAATGACTAAGCAGCCTGTATACAGCAGAGATCGCTGAGACAAAATTGGATTGCTGAGAACAAATTCATTAATGGTCCCATTTTTTAAAGGCAAAATTTTTTCCTATTTTTCTCCTTCCATTCCCCACTCAAAATTTTGTCCTCAACTGACGACACCAACACATTCTGGACCATGGTTCCACTGGCATCTACGGCTCGCAAGAGACAATTCAAGTGTGGGTCTGCGCAGAGAGTTTCAACCATGAGGATTTCACGGTCTTGCTCTCAATACCTGCTCATCTTTCCAGCAAAGTAATCATCAAAAGCAGGAACCTTGCGTGAGATCTTCCCCCTTCCTGGTCAAAGGTAATGGAGCCGACTTGCAAGCCCATAACACAATCCTGCTGAGATCAGCTAACTCTGTATATGTATGCAAGTTTCCTGGTCTGTGCAGATCAGTACTAGAGTGCAATTGCTTACTGAGAAGATAGGATAAAACCGCAGAATATATCAGCAGCATTCCTGAAATTGTGTGGGTCAAATAGAATTGTATTGCTTGCAAAATATTGGTCACATTGTTATCATGCACATGGATAAATTCAGACATTCTCCATTGTTTTTAATGCTGTCATCACAAAATGAAAATCTCTACCTGAAGTGTCAAATTATCATTCCCCAAGTTGCTGTTTGCACTTGTGCTTACCAATACAGTTGACTCCCACTGGCTACTGGAAGAGTTGTGCACTGGGCCCAGCAAATCTTTGCACAACTCCCTTAATCGAGGCTCAAATCCTGCAATCAGAAGCAAGAGTCAATGGGGTATCTGAGCATAAATCAAACCACCAAATCAAAGAATGGAACGGAGGGAACTATCCTACCTCGTTTACTAAATAGCGAGTGTAGATGAGAAGCCAGTGCCGATATTCCTGGCTCGATTTTAGCGTCATTGCGGCCGCAACCTGATTCTCCAGATAAGCCAGCGTCGTCCCTCGCTGTAAGAAATGAGCATCGAGGAGAGTCTAGCAGCCTGGCGTCCAGCACTAGAAAATTCAAAGACAGACTTTACAGCTTGCAGCAATGAAAGGATAGTCTGGACACAAATTGAGCCACATGTAATGGTAACAATATCCTTTTCCATAAAATTAGACGGGGGAAACATTTTACAAGTTTCCGAACACTGTTTGCCAGATGGAAGGACCTGCCCAGGCTTCAGGCAGGAAAGTGGTTCTTCATCAAGACAGCCCCCCCCCCCCCCCCCCCCCCCCCCCCCCCCCCCCCCCCCCACCCCACCCCCCCCCGGCCCCTGTTCTGGGATATCCTGTCCTGGCCCCACACCCCAAACCACTTACCTCCCACCCAAATCATGGTTCCGCTTTGCTGGGACTGGATATAGATCCAGCAGTGTTCCACTCTGGGTTGCGCTGCTAGGACTACAGAGCTGCCTCCACGAATAAAAACTCCTTGGACTGTTAAATTCTGCCCAAATACTTTAAAACCTAGAGAAGGGTCACATTTGTACCAGTGTTTCTCCTACATCATCTAAGCTCATCAGAATTCCATTTGTCCTCAACAAGAAGCTTCTTAGCTTCTGCTCCAATGCATCTATGCTACTTATTTCAACTACTCCATGTGGTAGCTAACTTTCTCATACTCCCTAGGAATGGGAGTAAGTACCTTAAATATCAGCATTATTGAACATACACATGACCTGGACTTTGGAGTATAAACCGATAACTCTCATGGTGACACAACATTGGGCACTGAGTGGGGATGGGGAATATTCAGGGGAGAACATCCATCAGGCACTCCAACTATAACTAGCAAGAATAAGACCAGAAATTCTTGATGCATCATTTGACTTAGAGGTAAGTAACATGAAGCACAGCACTGCCAATGCAATGTTGCATCATACTGCACAGCTTGCTGAGGTGCAAGGTTCCTTCAGGAAGTTGCCTTTGATGTTACATTTTCAGAAATTGGATACATGCATGTACACAATATAGAGCAAACTGCAAACCAATTCAATCTCAATGGAGAATAAAAATGCTCATGCTTGAAGAAAATAAATAGAAATTATATTTCTAATCGACAACTTCTGAAAACATTTTTTAAAATTATGAATTTGTCCCTTTATTGCATTGATGGATAGATCAGCAATGTGACTACTTACTTATCCCACAACCTTGCACTGTCGCCAGGGGCCCCGAGCATAACATGGCCTCTTGAGAAGTTAAACAACTGCGGTAATCTGCACACTGAACCAGCGAGTCCTGTTTATCCGAGATCAAATTCCTTAAACATAAAGCAATCCAGATGAGACAAGGGGCCTGAAGGCAAATGTCACAGGCAGAGCTTACTGGACTCCCCAAATCACCCCCATTTGGTATCAGATGATTGCAAATTCGCAAAGGACGTGGAAAGTAACGTACAATGATCAGAGGTTTGACTCACACAAATACGTTATTATATAGGAGTCGGCCTCCCATCTGTATACTGTGCTGGTTGTATTTCCAGTAATGATAATTGTGTATTAATGTTAACTTTGTCATCTCACCAGTTAGGTTTTGGATTGTAATAGAGTCCTACAGTGGGTTGCATCTACACTTATTTGGTATGACCAAGCCCTCCAGTGCACTGTCAATTGAGCCCAGGCATACTGACAGCCCCGGAGAACAATGTGGCTCTTGAGAACTGAGTGTGGCAGCAGTTCAGGAGTTATCATTATTATTTGTGACCAAAGCACTACATCCATCCTTTACTCTTTTCAAGCTCCAGCAACATTAACAATTATCAAGGAGACAGGAATCACAGACAATTACATATTCTCGCCAGGGCTATTATGAACACCCAGTTACATGAAAACTAACTTGCTCGGCCCACAATGAGCAGATCAGTCGGTTGCAAACTACTTGCAACTGGCAGAATGGGCAAGTTCAAACTGGCAAACATTTTACAGCAGCTACAGGTGTTTTCATCGCCAGTTACCTCCTATTATGTGCATTAACAATCTGAAAAACCTTGGGAAATCCCACTCGAGTTTCCTAATGTTGATACAGGTCAAGGTAAGAAACCGAGCCAATACTGCACAATTAAATATTAATTGCTTTCAGCTATCTGGAATGAAATATTACTTAATGACACGCATGTACTAAACAGCAAAGACAGTGAAACGTATTTGCATATGACAATCCCATCATGTTCAACAAAAGGCACCTTTGGAAGTGGCCATCGAATAGATTTTATCTGTACACCATGACTTGTACGCAAACTGTAGAGTGCGCTGGTGCTTCCTCTGAGAGTATCCGGTGTAGTGAAACTACGCAGAAAGACCAGTTTGTTATCTTTACAAACAGCACCCTACTGCTGACCACAAAGTGGACCATTTATACGAGGGGATCTCCCAGACACACGAGGTATCTAAATCAGATTTAAAAAAATACTCCAATGTGCTATTTATGATGTCTGACTGACACTGTTGGTCTATTTGAAAGTACAGTTTGGTTACACTTTCAGTTAGTCAAATCAGTTAATTAATTTCAGTCTGATATTTTCAGATTTGCTCAGGTTAATTCATCTCAAGATTTACGTAATGCAATTTAAAATGATTAAGTGCATTAAAAAGCTTTTAAAAAGGAAATAAAAGGGAAATAAAAATGCTGGAACCGCTCAGCTGTCCTTTAAAACAAAAAGGACTCATTCTGACTGCTCTGATGCAATTGTGAAATTCAGCTGTGCTCTCAAAGCAGTTCCTCAAAGCAGAGGAGCCTCATTACAAAGTTTTGAATCAAAATGCTGAAGCAGCCCGTCACCAGGGAGGATGACTTTCCTCCTAACAAATGGTCTTGGGTATGATCACTAACTAGTCTGACCATCATTCAAAATACCACATGTGCTCAGAGGAGCCATGTTGAATTGTTCTGCATCGTCTCTCTGAATTAAAATGAATGACCAAAAGGGAATCGGGTATATACTTGGAAAGGCAACATTTTACATGGCTATGGAGAAAACGTGGGACCAATTGGTTAGTTCTTTCAAAGAGTCAGCACAGGCATGATAGGCTGAATGGTCTGCTTCTGTTCTGAAAGATTCGCAAGATGGAAATTAGAAACTCTAGTAGTCCCAACACCATACCCAGGACACCACACTATTCACTCACCCACCGCAATGCAGCTCCAAGTTATAATACCAATTTCTCTGTTCATTGAAGTGTTGCTAACATTCACTGCCAACATTATGTTACAGTCATCACTGAGCGTATACAGTGCACTATTTTATATACAGAAGTTGAATGATAGGATTCAGTTTACAAAAATAGATGTACATTTAATGTCAGTGCCGCCCCTAAACTTTATTAATGGTTTACAATCCTCTTATACAATTTGATCCTTTGTTAACTGCCACTCTCCACACTAGTGAATACAGTCTGAACATTTCAAGTTCCTCTGATCCCTGCATTCTAGCAAATGCAAAACTGCATCTTCATCATGGCAGTGCCCTTCTATAATGGCGACATCTGATGAAGTTGGATGTATACAATTCACTCAGCCTGCTGACTGACATGTGTCCGACAACACTTGCAGTTTCATTTTTGGCAAACTAATGAGTCCCATGGCAAATCGTACTTTAAAACTGCAAAACATGTTAGTATTTGTGTGTGGCATTCATCAGTCCCTCACGGGATTAATTTTTTACTGTGTTAAAAATAACGCCTGGTATGTGTACAGTACATATAATCACACCTCCTAAATTGCAAAGTGAAGATTTATATGTCTGGGGAAGTTCTATGTCAAGGTTAACAATCCATTCATCGGCTTCTGCTGATGCAGTGTGAATGGTTGTGATAAGGAAAGAATCTCTCAGGATAGGAGTTCAGTATGTGGACAATGGCCTAATTTGGATGACCAGAGTCACAATTTGAGCTTGTCTTCATGCTCCATTTGTGGAGCAAGCAGAGACATCTTCTCTGGTCTGTCTTCAAGCAGCTGCAGGTTTTAAATTGAAGGCCGATACCTGGGGCTTTACCACTTTGGACAGTTATTAGATGGTGGTTGGTGATTTTTGCTGTCAACCAGGAGGTGTAACATCAGAAGATGGGGCTACGGTCAGGTTGTTGAGTGTAGAGCAGGCTTGTCCAACACGTGGCCTGCGGGCTGAATGCGGCCCCTCAAAGCCCCAGACGTGGCCCCGGATCCAGTTTTCAAAATGCCGGTCAAACAGATAAGCTTCATTGAAGGAATCAGCATGAACTGCTCCTCCAATCGAGGGGAGGGAGAAAAGAGCGCGGAGGTCGCTCGCGCGTGGGGAGCCGGGGCACTCGATAGGAGGCAGAGGGGGCGGGGGGAGGCAGAGGGGGCGGGGGGAGGCAGAGGGGGCGGGGGGAGGCAGAGGGGGCGGGGGGAGGCAGAGGGGGCGGGGGGAGGCAGAGGGGGCGGGGGGAGGCAGAGGGGGCGGGGGGAGGCAGAGGGGGCGGGGGGAGGCAGAGGGGGCGGGGGGAGGCAGAGGGGGCGGGGGGAGGCAGAGGGGGCGGGGGGAGGCAGAGGGGGCGGGGGGAGGCAGAGGGGGCGGGGGGAGGCAGAGGGGGCGGGGGGAGGCAGAGGGGGCGGGGGGAGGCAGAGGGGGCGGGGGGAGGCAGAGGGGGCGGGGGGAGGCAGAGGGGGCGGGGGGAGGCAGAGGGGGCGGGGGAGGCAGAGGGGGCGGGGGAGGCAGAGGGGGCGGGGGAGGCAGAGGGGGCGGGGGGAGGCAGAGGGGGCGGGGGGTGGCAGAGGGGGCGGGGGGAGGCAGAGGGGGCGGGGGGTGGCAGAGGGGGCGGGGGGAGGCAGAGGGGGCGGGGGGAGGCAGAGGGGGCGGGGGGAGGCAGAGGGGGGCGGGGAGGCAGAGGGGGCGGGGGGAGGCAGAGGGGGCGGGGGGAGGCAGAGGAGGCGGGGGGAGGCAGAGGAGGCGGGGGGAGGCAGAGGGGGCGGGGGGAGGCAGAGGGGGCGGGGGGAGGCAGAGGGGGCGGGGGGAGGCAGAGGGGGCGGGGGGAGGCAGAGGGGGGCGGGGGTAGGCAGAGGGGGCGGGGGTAGGCAGAGGGGGCGGGGGGAGGCAGAGGGGGCGGGGGAGGCAGAGGGGGCGGGGGGAGGCAGAGGGGGCGGGGGAGGCAGAGGGGGCGGGGGAGGCAGAGGGGGCGGGGGAGGCAGAGGGGGCGAGGGGAGGCAGAGGGGGCGAGGGGAGGCAGAGGGGGCGAGGGGAGGCAGAGGGGGCGAGGGGGCGAGGGGAGGCAGAGGGGGCGAGGGGAGGCAGAGGGGGCATGGGGAGGCAGAGGGGGCGAGGGGAGGCAGAGGGGGCGAGGGGAGGCAGAGGGGGCGAGGAGAGGGGGCGAGGGGAGGCAGAGGGGGCGAGGGGAGGCAGAGGGGGCGAGGGGAGGCAGAGGGGGCGAGGGGAGGCAGAGGGGGCGAGGGGAGGCAGAGGGGGCGAGGGGAGGCAGAGGGGGCGAGGGGAGGCAGAGGGGGCGAGGGGAGGCAGAGGGGGCGAGGGGAGGCAGAGGGGGCGAGGGGAGGCAGAGGGGGCGAGGGGAGGCAGAGGGGGCGAGGGGAGGCAGAGGGGGCGAGGGGAGGCAGAGGGGGCGAGGGGAGGCAGAGGGGGCGAGGGGAGGCAGAGGGGGCGAGGGGAGGCAGAGGGGGCGAGGGGAGGCAGAGGGCGTGAGGGGAGGCAGAGGGGGCGAGGGGAGGCAGAGGGCGTGAGGGGAGGCAGAGGGGGCGAGGGGAGGCAGAGGGGGCGAGGGGAGGCAGAGGGTGCGAGGGGAGGCAGAGGGCGCGAGGGGAGCCACAGCGAGTGAGGGGAGCCACAGCAGGCGAGGGGAGCCACAGCAGGCGAGGGGAGCCACAGCGGGCGAGGTGAGGCAGAGGGCCCGAGGGGAATGGGAACGTGCGAGGGGAGTCAGAGAGCGCGAGGGGAGGCAGAGCGCGCGAGGGGAGGCAGAGCACCCGATTGGAATAAGAGCGCACGAGGGGAGAGAGTGTGAGATGGCAGTGAGAAAGTGATGGGGGTGTGAGAGGGTGAGAGAGAGAGATGGGGGAGGGGGTGGGGGTGAGAGTGTGGGGATAGAATCGGTTCATAAATCTGGCTCACTCGCAGTATCAAGGTTCTCACTCGCCCACTATCATGCACTCTCATCCACTCTCACACTGGGCGAGGGTAACTAAGTGAGTATCCTAGCCCTGGGAGTGAGCCAGAAACACACATTCATCTATTGCACGGTGATACTCTTCTTTATTACACTTTATTTTTGCTCAGAAATTTGTTTTGTTTTTTGATTAATGTGTAAATTGTACACAATTTACTTTGGAGGGTGTCGGTTCGATTGGTTAACTGGCAATAGGTGGGTTGGCCAGGGACAGTGGTCTGCCTGACAACGGTGTCAGTGATTAGTGCCTGCGTGATGCTGTCTGACAGAACTTTAACAGAGGTGCTTAGACATTGGAAGTGAAAGGAACTCTCTCTCTCTCTCCTGCTTTCTGAAGCAAAAGAACTGCTCTATTGTTCTGAAAGCAGAATGCTTAGCACATCCTTTGCTGTGAACCTGAAAGATGCTGAGTCTGCAGAGAAAGTAGTACCAAAACGAAAGCCTGAGCTTCAGAAAGACATTTACTGGAAGTGATCCCAGTGCATCAAAGATCCTTATCCTTTTATTTTTATTCATATTTTCTTTCTCTTTCCACCACCTTTTCCCCTCTGTGTTGTTTGTCTGTGCATGTGTAGAGAGTGGGTCAGGTTAAGAAGTAGGGTGGGGTTTGGGAAAAGGGCATTAGATAGTCAGTTACATTTTCTCACCATTTAATGATAACTCTTGTGTTCTAAAATTACAAACCTGGTGACTGTAGTTTACTGAGCTCAACCAAGGATCTCAAGTATTTTTAAAAATATAATTCATTTGTGCTGCGACTTCGGGTCAAGTGGGAATTGACCAGCCACTAGCTCAAGTGTGTTGTAGAATCATAAAATCATTACAGTGCAGAAGGAGGCCATTCGGCCATCGGGTCTACACTGATCCCCTGACACCCCCCGCCCCATCCCTGTAACCCCACCTAATCCTAAAGGGCAATTTAGCATGGCCAATCCATCTAACCTGCACATCTTTGGAGCACCCGGAGAAAACCCACGCAAACACAGGAAGAAAGTGCAAACTCCACACAGACAGTGACCCAAGGCTGGAATTGAACCCAGGTCCCTGGCACTGTGAGGCAGAAGTGCTAACCACTGTGCCACCGTGCTGCCCATGCAAAGTGCGTGGGCTTTTGGAAGTCCTGTATCAATAGAAGTGCTTTTGATAGCTGTCGGCCAGTGATGTTCTTTGAGAGATTGTTTTCCCTGCGGACATCAGGAGGTTTAATGTGTGCTACCAAAGGAAGCAACGCAAGCTGTGTTGGTCTCAATGTTCCAGAAATCATCCTCATCGCTCCCTAAAGTTGATATCTTCCACATTTGTGTGGCAGTTCCTGAACCTGATTGAGCAGCACTTCTCTGCTGCAGGGTAGAACAGGGCCAGTGTAGCAGTGTTGCTTCTGCTGCCCCAGGTGTACCCACCAGTTTCTAAATGTGAATCACTTTTTTGGAGGGACACAGCATCATTTGTCTGGTCCACCTGTTAAAGCAAGTTCCTGAACTTGAAAACCTGCAAACTAATGTTGTCAAGAAGGCGACCGAACCATGGACACCAGGCTCCCAGTCCAAAGGTAAAAACACTCTGAAAATAGAGTAGGTGACAACTGGATACTATGTAATATGAGGTAACTGAAGGAATGTTAAAAGCTTTCTAAGCAGTAAGAGACAACAAAGTGCAAGAGTGGTGGGAGGACATTCCAGACTGTGAAGCAAATGAAGTTGAAGGGACTGGCATTGAACATGGACAAGAGGGGTATGTACCAGAATAATGGAGGGCACATGCTCACACAATGGAATGGGCAAGCTTGCAAGTTGGAGATGTGGAGTAAATGGCAACACAAGTTTTGAATCTGATCACTGAGGGAATGGAAACCAATGGCCGAGAAGGGGTTGGGAATCAGTGCAGATTGCCTGCTTTTGAACAATTTACAGTTTCCAAAGGAGGAAAGTCAGGAAATCAGTGAGGACTGATTTGCAACTTAGTGGCGTCAAAGACACCAATAAGGGTTTCAGAGGCAAAAGGAGCAAGTTAATGATGAAGGCAGGTGATATTGTGTGATGGAAACACACCATCTGGATGGTGGACTGAATGTGGGTTTAAAGTTCAGTTCTCAAGGTCAAGCAGACACTGAAGACACTGTGCACAGTTAAAACTCACATTAGGGAAGAAGGATGGAATTGGGCTTTAGGGTGAAGAATATTTGGTGGGAGCCAAACAGATTGGCTTTAGTTTCCCAGAACACAGACTTTTCTTTTAAAGAACACATGTGAAATAATGACAGTGGAGTCAAGGATTATGGCGACAAGGTACAACATTCATGAGATAACCTCGATGAAGGAAAACTGTATGGAACCCTTTCTTTCTTTTCCTTCACTGATCAACAAAATCTCCACTTCCTAGCCATACAGAATCCCCTTGAATCAGGGGGTGCTATTTGATCCATGACTAAAAGAAAATGCAAAGGTTGCCCATGAGCAGAGCACCAGGCAAGGTTCACCTTTTCACCAGTCAAACCACAATTCCTTACCATGTGCATAGGGAAGTGTTGAAGCAGTATGACTTGCCATTGGACAGAGTGACCACTGGGACACCATGGTGTGTAAGCAGCGATTGGGTTATAGTGGTATCGTTACCTATGAATAAAAGATGAGAGTATATTAAAGCTCAGCGCCAATTGCATCACAATATACAGCTTCCAAAGCCAGAGACTAGGCCAGCACGTTTCGCACAGCATGCAAGATGATTACAATGCATTCATCATATAGTATACTGTATTACCATTAGGCACGGATGACATTCAGTAATATATCACCCTTGGTCAGTACATTCTGCTACACAGCAGGGCGGGTTTAGATCAGTGGGCTAGACAGCTGGTTTGTGGTGCAAATCAAGGCCAGCAGCGCGGGTTCAATTCCTGTACCAGCTGAGAATTCTGAATTCTCCCTCCATGTACCCGAACAGGCGCCGGAATGTGGCGACTCGGGGCTTTTCACAGTCACTTCATTGGAGTGTTAATGTAAGCCTACTTGTGACAATAAAGATTATTTACATTTACATCATCTGATGCTAGGGATTACAGTACATTTTATAATATAGCACCTTTGGTCTGAGATTGCTGTAAATTCTGTAATACAACATTTGTGCATTTGGATTTACTCTGCGTCCTACAATACACCAGCTTTTGTTATTGAATCCAATATGCTTTACAATCCATCACCCTGCCTCAAGAATTATACAATCTTGAAGTATAAAATCCTGACAGCAATGGTATCATGGATTTTAAATGATGCTTGGTATATTTAGTCACCGCTCCTCATAGTGTACAAGGGTTCAAATTCACACACTGCCTTATACCAGTTCTCCACCACAGCATATAGCAAGTGACTACAATATAGCTTCACTTTTACAACTGGTGAGGAGTTTGGAAGTGATTCCCATTCCAGTTAGGGAAATAAATCACCAAACTAAATCACAGGAATAATTTAGTTTTGTGGAGAAGATCGTGACAGTTAAAAATAAATTGCAGATGAAACTATCGGTGGTTGGCACATCAAAGAACAATACAGCACAGGAACCGGCCCTTCGGCCCTCCAAGCCTGATCCGGTCATGATACCACCCTTGGCCGTATCCCTCTATACATATCTTATCCATGTATTCGTCAAGATGCCTTTTGAACGAGACTTTCGGTTGCGGCGACGCGGAGCTAAGCCGCACATTTCGGCAGCTCCCGCTAGAACGGACTTTTGGGCTCTCCGGAGGAGCCCCAACTGAACTTTTTTGATCGAATGCCGTGTGGGAATGTGAAGTAAGGTCCCCCTTCCATCGTGTATGGAGGGGACTAGAAGTGGAGGGACAAAAAAAGAAATTTTGGAGCAGCGGCAGAAACGAGGGGGAGAAAACAAGATGGTGGAGGGCGGAGATCGAGCAGCATGGGGGCCGGACCAGCAGGAGTTTCTCAAGCGCTGCGTGGAGGAGCTTAAAAAGGAGGTGCTGGCGCCAATGCTGTTGGCGATCGAGGGGCTGAAGGCAACCCAGAAGGCCCAGGCGGTAGAGCTCCGAGAGGTGAAGGAAAAAACCAATGAGAACGAGGACGAGATCTTGGGCCTGGCGGTGAAGATGGAGGCGCACGAGGCGCTGCACAAGCGGTGGGCCGAGAGATTCGAAGTACTGGAGAACAGGTTTCGGAGGAAGAACCTCTGGATTCTAGGTCTCCCCGAAGGAGTGGAGGGGGCTGATGCTGGGGCGTATGTGAGCACGATGCTCCATTCGCGGATGGGTGCGGAGGCCTCTCCGAGCCCCCTGGAGCTAGAAGGGGCTCACCGGGTCCTGGCGAGGAGACCCAAGGCTGGTGAGCCATCAAGGGCGATAGTGGCGAGGTTCCATCGTTTCGCGGACAGAGAGAGTGTCCTGAGATGGGCCAAGAAAGAGCGGAGCAGTAGATGGGAGAATGCGGTGACCCGAGTTTATCAGGACTGGAGCGCGGAGGTGGCAAAAAAGAGAGCTGGCTTCAATCGGGCCAAGGCGGTGCTGCATAAAAAAATGGTGAGATTCGGAATGCTGCAGCCAGCGCGACTGTGGGTCACGTACCAGGACCGACACCACTATTTTGAAACGCCAGAAGAGGCTTGGACCTTTAACCAAACGGAAAAATTGGACTCGAGCTGAGGGACTGTGGTAGTGGGGGAGAGGTTGACTTTATACAGGGTTGTAAATATGGGTAAAGAATGTTTCACGGGTGGGACGATGAATGGGGATGGGGGAAGAGTTTTTGATGGGGGGCAGTGAGGAATGTGGGCGTCGGTACTCTGGAGGGAGGCGAGACTCGGGGATGGGGGAATTAGGATAAGGCCGCAACAGGAGCTGCGCCACAGGGGGCGGGGCGGGCTTTTTCCCGCGCTAGGGGAGGGGGGGGGGGGAGGAGCGCAAGGATGAGGAGGGATTTCCACATCGGGGGGGGCGCAACGGGTAGGCGGAGGGGGGGGCCGGGGTCAGCAGGAGTCAGCTGACTTACGGAAGTATTATGGGGGGAGCAAAAGAGCTAGATTTGGATCTAGCGGGGAGGGGGGTGGGGAGACAACAGCGTTGCTGCTGCAATGGCCGAGGGGGAACTGAAAATGTAAGAGGTGGTCGGGGCGGGGGTTCCCCGTCTGGGGGACTGGAGGGTGCGGGAGATGCGGGCACGGGACTGGCCTAAAATAGGAGATGGCTAGTCGGCAGCGGGGGGTAGCCCCCCAATCCGGCTGATCACGTGGAATGTGAGAGGCCTAAATGGGCCGATTAAGTGTTCGCACACTTAAAGGGATTCAAGGCAGATGTGGTTATGCTTCAGGAGACACATCTGAAGGTGGCAGATCAGGTCAGGTTAAGAAAGGGATGGGTAGGACAGATGTTCCATTCGGGGCTGGATGCGAAGAATAGAGGGGTGGCAATACTGGTGGGGAAGCAGGTGTCGTTTGAGGCCAAAAACATAGTGGTGGATAACGGAGGCCGGTACGTGATGGTGAGTGGTAGGTTGCAGGGGACGGGGGTGGTATTGGTGAATGTATACGCCCCGAACTGGGACGACGCTGGATTCATGAAACATGGGCAGCACGGTAGCATAGTGGATAGCACAATTGCTTCACAGCTCCAGGGTCCCAGGTTCGATTCCTGGCTTGGGTCACGGTCTGTGCGGAGTCTGCACGTCCTCCCCGTGTGTGCGTGGGTTTCCTCCGGGTGCTCCGGTTTCCTCCCACAGTCCAAAGATGTGCAGGTTAGGTGGATTGGCCATGTTAAATTGTCCTTAGTGTCCAAAATTGCCCTTAGTGTTGGGTGTGGTTACTGGGTTAAGGGGTTATGGGGATAGGGTGGAGGTGTGGGCCTCGGTGGGGTGCTCTTTCCAAGAGCCGGTGCAGACTGGATGGGCCGAATGGCCTCCTTCTGCGCTGTAAATTCTATGAAATATGTTGGGGCGCATCCCGGACTTGGAGGTAGGAAGCTTGATAATGGGGGGGGGGGGGGGGACTTCAACACGGTACTGGACCCAGCGCTGGATCACTCCAGATCCAGGACCGGAAAGAGGCCGGCTGCGGCCAAAGTGCTCAGGGGGTTTATGGACCAGATGGGGGGGGGGGGGGGGGGGGGGGAGTAGATCCGTGGAGATTTGCCAGGCCTTTGGCCAGAGAATTCTCTTTTTTCTCCCATGTACACAAGGCCTACTCCCGGATAGATTTTTTTGTTCTGGGCAGGGCATTGATCTCGAAAGTAGAGGGAACGGAGTATTCGGCCATAGCCATTTCAGACCACGCCCCGCACTGGGTGGAATTAGAGCTGGGGGAGGAGAGGGACCAACGCCCGCTGTGGCTGTTGGATGTGGGACTGTTGGCAGACGAGGAAGTGTGCGTGAGGGTGCGGGGGTGCATCGAAAGGTATCTGGAGGCCAACGACAACGGGGAGGTGCAGGTGGGAGTAGTATGGGAGGCGCTGAAGGCGGTGGTCAGGGGAGAGTTAATCTCCATCAGGGCTCATAGGGAGAAGAGGGCAGGGAAAGGGAGAGGTTAGTGGGGGAGATTTTAAGAGTGGACAGGAGATATGCAAAGGCCCCTGATGAGGGACTACTCAGGGAGAGACGAAGTCTCCAGACGGAGTTCGACCTGTTGACCACGGGGAAGGCAGAGACACAGTGGAGAAAGGCACAGGGGCGATGTACGAATATGTGGAGAAGGCGAGCCGTATGCTGGCACATCAACTCCGTAAGAGGATGGCAGAGAGGGAAATAGGTGGAGTCAAAGATGGAAGGGGAACTACGGTGCGGAGTGCGGTGAAAGTGAATGAGGCATTCAAGGCCTTCTACGAGGAGCTGTATAGGTCCCAGCCCCCAGGGGGGAAAGAGGGGATACGACGATTCTTGGACCAACTGAGGTTCCCGAGAGTGGAGGAGCAGGAAGTGGCTGGTTTGGGGGCGCCAATTGGGGTAGGGGAGCTGGTTACAGGACTGGGGAGCATGCAGGCAGGGAAGGCCCCGGGACCGGATGGGTTCCCGGTGGAGTTCTATAGAAAGTATGTAGACCTGTTAGCCCCGTTGCTGGTAAGGACTTTCAATGAGGAAAGGGAGGGGGGGACCCTGCCCCCGACAATGTCGGAGGCGACGATCTCTTTGACCCTGAAGCAGGATAAGGACCCGCTGCAACGTGGGTCGTATAGGCCGATCTCGCTCCTCAACGTAGATGCCAAGTTGCTGGCAAGTGTTAGCTACGAGGATTGAGGACTGTGTCCCGGGGGTGATTCACGAGGCCCAGACGGGGTTTGTAAAGGGCAGGCAGCTAAATACCAATGTGCGGAGGCTGCTGAATGTGATTATGATGCCATCAGTGGAGGGAGAGGCGGAGATAGTGGCAGCCATGGACGCGGAGAAGGCCTTTGACCGGGTAGAGTGGGAGTATCTCTGGGAAGTGTTGAAGAGGTTTGGGTTCGGGGGAGGGTTTATTAGTTGGGTTAAGCTCCTGTATAAAGCCCCGGTGGCGAGTGTGGTCACGAACCGGCGGAGGTCGGAGTATTTCCGGCTGTACCGAGGGACGAGGCAGGGGTGCCCCCTGTCCCCCCTGCTGTTTGCATTGGCAATTGAACCTTTGGCCATGGCATTAAGGGAGTTGGGGAAATGAAGGGGAGTGGTCCGAGGGGGAGAGGAGCATCGGGTATCGCTGTACGCAGACGACCTGTTGCTGTATGTGGCGGATCCAGTGGAGGGGATGGTTGAGGTCATGCAGACCCTAAGGGAGTTTGGAGACTTCTCAGGCTATAAGCTTGAAGTGGGAAAGAGCGAGCTCTTTGTGGTGCATCCGGGGGATCAGGGAAGAGGGATAGACGACCTACCGCTGAGGAGGGCGGAAAGGAGCTTTCGATACTTGGGGATCCAGGTAGCTAGGAGCTGGGGGGCACTGCACAAACTTAATTTGACCCGGCTGGTGGAGCAGATGGAGGAGGACTTTAAAAGGTGGGACATGTTGCCACTCTCGCTAGCGGGTAGGGTACAGTCGATTAAAATGGTGGTCCTCCCGAGGTTTCTTTTTGTATTCCAATGCCTCCCAATTGTGATTACCAAGGCCTTCTTTAAGAGGGTAAGCAGGAGCATTATGGGATTTGTGTGGGCGAGTAAGACCCCGAGGGTAAGGAGGGGGTTCCTGGAGCGAGGCAGAGATAGAGGAGGGCTGGCGTTGCCGAATCTGAGTGGCTACTATTGGGCAGCCAATGTGGCGATGATCCGTAAGTGGGTGATGGAGGGAGAGGGGGCGGCATGGAAGAGACTGGAGATGGCGTCCTGCAAAGGAACGAACCTGGGGGCGCTGGTGACGGCACCGGTGCCGCTCTCGCCGACAAGGTACACCACAAGTCCGGTGGTGGCGGCAACGCTAAAGATCTGGGGGCAGTGGAGACGACACAGGGGTGCGATGGGAGCCTCAGTGTGGTCCCCGATCAGAGATAACCACCGGTTTGTCCCAGGAAGGATGGATGGGGGGTTTCAGAGCTGGCATCGGGCAGGGATTAGAAGAATGGGGGACCTGTTCATCGATGGGACGTTTGCGAGCTGAGGGGCGCTGGAGGAGAAATTTGGACTACCCCCGGGAAATGCCTTCAAGTACATGCAAGTGAGGGATTTTGTGAGGCGGCAGGTGAGAGAATTCCCGCTGCTCCCGGCACAGGGGATTCAAGACAGGGTGATTTTGGGCGTATGGGTCGGAAGGGCCAAGGTGTCGGCGATATACCAGGAGATGAAATTTTGCCAGTCCTGTAACTGATATACCAGGCTTTGGTAGAGGAGCTGAAGGGTAAATGGGAAGAGGAGCTGGGGGAGGAGATTGAGGAGGGTCTATGGGCTGATGCCCCAAGTAGGGTTAATTCCTCTTCCTCGTGTGCCAGGCTTAGCCTGATACAATTTAAGGTTGCTCACAGAGCTCATATGACGGGGGCGAGGCTGAGTAGATTCTTTGGGGTGGAGGACAGATGTGAGAGGTTCTCAGGAAGCCTGGCGAACCATGTCCATATGTTTTGGTCATGCCCGGCACTGGATGGGTTCTGGAGGGGAGTTGCGAGAACAGTATCTAAGGTGGTGAAAGTCCAGGTCAAGCCAACTTGGGGGCTAGCACTATTTGGAGTAGCAGACGAGCCGGGAGTGCAGGAGGCGAACGAGTCCGGCATTCTGGCCTTTGCGTCCCTGGTAGCCCGGCGAAGGATCTTGTTAGTGTGGAAGGATGCGAAGCCCCCCAGTGTGGAAGCCTGGATAAATGATATGGCAGGGTTTATCAAGTTGGAAAGGATAAAGTTTGCCTTGAGAGGGTCTGTGCAGGGGTTCTCCAGGCGGTGGCAACCGTACCTAGACCATCTCGCGGAGCGTTAGACGGAGTTCAGTCGACAGCAGCAGCGACCCGGGGGGGGGGGGTGATATCTCTTTCTGGGGGGGGGGGGGGGGGGGGGGGAGATCCGGAAAACTGATGTGTACGGGAGGAATCCAATGTACAAAGTTCTGTATCATATTGATTTGCCATGTTTATGTCTTGCTATGTGAGTTTTTTCTTTTTTTGTTTATATGGTTGAAAATTCTGTTAAAAATTCTTAATAAACATATTTTCAAAAAAAAAGTTGCCCTTTGAACGCCGTTAATGTATATGCTTCCACAGCTTCCCCAGGCAACGCATTCCAGGCACTCACCACCGTCTGCACATCGCACATTTCCTCTAAACCTTGCCCCATGGCACTTGGTGGCTCCCGCTTCGGTTGGACTTTTGGACCTTTTCCCCCGACTTTTTTGCCCTTTTAAGCGCTGATTGGAAAGTAATAGCACTCAGGCACTGAATCCATACAGAGGTGTATGGAACTAAAAAATAGGAAGTATCGCAAACAGCTGAAGAAGTGGACAAGCAAGGGCAAAGGGGAGGCTGTGAGTGAAACCAATATGGCCGATGTCCAGACCCGGGCACTGCCAGCTCAGCTGACAATGGAGCATCTGTTGCAGGTTATGCAGGAGAACTTCCTAGCACTGAAAAGTGATCATTTGGAACCGCTCCAGAAATCGTTTGACCGAATGGAGAAAAGGCTGAATGCCCAGGCTGAGAAGATCCAGGAGCTGGAGAAGACGGTGGAGTTGCAGGCGGACTTTCAAACGGTGGTGGACGTGGAGATTCACAGGTTGAGAGACCAACAAAAAATGCTCCTGGAAAAGCTGGAGGACCTGGAGAACAGGTCTCGCCAGCAGAATTTAAGAATCGTTGGCCTCCCGGAGGGGGCCGAAGGGCTGGATACTGCCGCGTATGTGGCAGATATGTTCCAGAAGCTGGTGGGGAACGAGGGGTTTCCTCACCCGCCGAAGGTACACAGGGCATATAGAGCGCAGGTGAGGCAGCCGCGGCGAAGGGCTCCCTCACGAGTGATGTTGGACCGGTTCCACAGGTTCCTGGTTAAGGAGTGGGTTCTTCAATGGGCCAAGAGCACGCGGAGCTGCAACTGGGGCAATAGCACCCTGCGCGTTTACCAAGACCTGAGCGCAGAGGTGGCCAGAAAGAGGGCAGGCTACAGGCAAGTTAAAGAGATTTTATATAAGAAGGTGAAATTTGGGCTACTCTATCCGGCGCGACTGTGGGTTACACATGAGGGCCAGCACCATTATTTCGAGGAACCCGAGGAGACGATGGACTTTGCAAAGAGGCAAGGGCTGGTCCCGAGCTGAGGACTCTTGGACTAGTGTTGAAACTTTTAATTCTTTCTCTCTTGTTTCTGAGAGATGCCTACATGTTTTTTCATACTTTTGTATCTTGGTTTGTATGTATAATTTGTCTTTTTTGTCTTCATGTATCTTTTCGCTTTTGTGTTTGAGTTTTGTTAGAAAAAGAGAGTAGTTAGAATGGTTTGGATATGGGGGTGTTTTTCGGGGAATTTTTGCTATCTCTTTCTGCATTCAGATAGGAATGGTTGGCAGTGCCTGCTATTTTGTTTTGTATGACTTAAATTGCACTATTGTTGGGGCTGTCTCTGTCCTGTTTAGAGTATTTGTTGAAGCAGGGATGATTTGGGGAAGTGGTGTGGATGGGCCGGGGGAGGGGAGCCAGGAAACAAAGGTGGGAGACTCGCTGGCACCGGAGTAGGGAGCCACCAGGCTAACTAGTCAACGGAAGCCAGGTGGGGGGTGTTAATTTAGCTAGTTTATGTCAGGGGTTAGGTTATAGGGTGGTGTTGCTGGAGTGGGGGGGGTGGGGGGGGGGGGGGGGGGGGGGGGCGGGGGGGAGTAGGTCTGCTGACGATGTTGGAAATTGGGCATGGTAACAGTGAGGAGGTCAGGGGTGGAGGCGGCCAGCAGGCCAGAGGAAGCGCGACACATGGCTTGGAGGCTGGCCAAAGAAAGGAGATGGCTGATCGGCAAGGGGGGGAGGGAAGAGGTGCCCCCCCGGGCAGGCTGATCACCTGGAATGTTAGAGGGCTAAACGGGCCAGTCAAGAAGGCGCGTGTGTTCGCGCATTTACGAGTTTTGAAGGCGGACGTAGTCATGTTACAGGAGACTCATCTGAAAGTGGCTGACCAGGTCAGATTAAGGAAAGGCTGGATTGGTCAAGTCTTCCATTCGGGGCTCAACGCCAAAACCAGGGGGGTTGCGATCTTGATTAACAAGCGGGTCCAATTTGAGGTGGAGGGCACAGTTGCGGACGGGGATGGCAAATTTGTTATGGTTAGGGGTAAGCTCGAGGGGGTGAGAGTAGTCCTGGTCAACGTGTATGCCCTTAATTGGGATGACATAGTTTTTGTTAAGAGGTTACTGGGGAAGATCCCTGACTTGGACTCACGCAAACTGATCATGGGTGGGGACTTTAACACAGTTCTTGATCCTGGCCTGGACCGGTTGTGTTCAAAAACAGGTAGGGTGCCAGCGATGGCAAAGGAACTGAGAGGGTTCCTGAAGCAAATGGGGGGAGCTGCCCATGGAGATTTAGTCGGCCGTCGGCGAAGGAGTTTTCGTTCTATTCTGACGTTCACAAGGTGTATTCCCGAATCAATTTCTTTAGCATGAGCAGGGACTTGCTGACAGGGATGACGGGTGCAGAATATTCGGCAATTACCATCTCGGACCATGCTCCGCACTGGGTTGATCTGCAGATTTGCAAAGATAGCTTTCAGCGCCCACAATGGAGGCTGGAAGTTGGGCTGCTGGCGGACGAGGCGGTGTGTGAGAGGCTGAGGAAATGCATGCAGAATTACCTGCAGGTAAATGATACTGGAGAAGTCTCAGCAACGGTGCCCATCCGAGCCCATAGGGACAGGACAGATAGGGCAGAAACCGACCGACTGATTAAGGAGATTTTACAGACGGACAGGAGCTATGCGGAGTCCCCGAGGCCAGAGTTGCTTAGGAAATGACAGAGGTTGCAGACCGAGTGTCGGGTGTTGTCTACAGGGAAGGCCGTAGAGCAGCTTAGAAGGGCAAAGGGCGCACTATACGAGCATGGGGAGAAGGCCAGCAGAATGCCTGCACAACAACTAAGAAAGAGAGAAGCAGCTAGGGAAATAGGAAAGATAGTCGACGGGGAGGGAAACCTGGTGGGGGACCCGGTAGGACTGAACAAGGTGTTTAGGGACTTCTATAGCAAGCTGTATCCCTCGGAACCCCCCACGGGACCGGAGGGGATGAGGCGCTTTTTGGACAGACTGACCTTCCCAAGGGTAGGTGGGGGGTTGGCAGACGGGCTAGGGGCCCCGATCAGGACCGAAGAAGTGGTGGGGGGCCTGAAAGTCATGCAGTCGGGTAAAGCCCCGGGGTCGGACGGATACCCGGTGGAGTTTTATAAAAGGTTCTCAGAGATAGTGGGGCCGGTGCTGGTCAGGGTGTTCAACGAGGCAAGAAGCAGAGGGGTCTTACCCACGACGATGTCGCAGGCCACTATCTCGCTTATACTGAAATGGGATAAAGACCCGGAGGCATGAGGGTCCTATAGGCCGTTCTCTTTGATAAACGCAGACACTAAGTTACTGGCCAAGATCTTGGCATCTAGAATTGAGGACTGTGTACCGAATGTGATTGCGGAGGACCAAACCGTTCGTAAAGGGCAGGCAACTGGTGGCCAATCTAAGGAGGCTGCTCAATGTGATTATGATGCCCCCGGAGAGCAGGGAGGCAGAGGTAGTGGTAGCAATGGATGCCGAAAAGGCTTTCGACTGGGTTGAGTGGGACTATTTGGGGCAGCACGGTAGCCTTGTGGATAGCACAATTGCTTCACAGCTCCAGGGTCCCAGGTTCGACTCCAGCTTGGGTCACTGTCTGTGCGGAGTCTGCACATCCTCCCCGTGTGTGCGTGGGTTTCCTCCGGGTGCTCTGGTTTCCTCCCACAGTCCAAAGATGTGCAGGTTAGGTGGATTGGCCATGATAAATTGCCCTTAGTGTCCAAAATTGCCCTTAGTGTTGGGTGGGGTTACTGGGTTATGGGGATAGGGTGGAGGTGTTGACCTTGGGTAGGGTGCTCTTTCCAAGAGCCGGTGCAGACTCGATGGGCCGAATGGCCTCCTTCTGCACTGTAAATTCTATGATTCTATGATTCTATTTATGGAAGGTGCTGGGACGTTTTGGGTTCGGGGTGGGATTCATTGACTGGGTTAGGCTGCTATATCAGGCCCCAGAGGCTAGTGTGAGGACGAACAGGACGACATCTGACTACTTCAGACTGCACCGCGGGACTAGACAGGGATGTCCCCTCTCCCCACTGCTGTTTGCGCTGGCTATAGAGTCACTGGCAATTGCTCTGAGAGCTTCAAGGGACAGGAAAGGGGTGGTCGGGGGGGGGGGGGGGAAGACATTAAGTGCTCGAAATATGCGGATGACCTGCTGTTATACTTGTCAGACCCAATGACGGGGATGGACGGAATCATTGAGACCCTGAGGGAATTTGATCGGTTCTCAGGATATAAATTGAACATGGCGAAGAGCAAGATGTGGGTAGTGCAAGCGAGAGGTCAGGAGAATAGGCTGAGGGGGCTGCCGTTCAGGCTGGTAGGGGAAAGCTTCAGATATTTAGGGATACAAGTAGCGCGAGACTGAGGTAAGTTGCATAAGCTAAACTTGTCCCGATTGGTGGAGCAAGTGAGGGACGAGTTCCGGAGATGGGATGCGCTCCCGCTATCATTGGCGGGAAGAGTGCAGGCGGTGAAGATATTGATTCTTCTGAGATTCTTGTTCATATTTCAGTGTCTACCCAACTTCATCCCGCGGTCCTTCTTTAAGAGGCTCGTTAAAATTATCCTGAGATTTGTTTGGGCGGGAAAGTCCCCACGGGTGAGGAAGGCGATGCTCGAGAGGAACCGAGGGAATGGGGGGCTGGCGTTGCTGAACTTTAGCAACTACTACTGGGTAGCTAACTTAGCCATGGTAAGGAAATGGATGGTGGTTACGAGGTCGGTTTGGGAGCGGATGGAGGCTGCTTCGTGCAGGAGCACCTGTTTGGCAGCCTTGGTTACGGCGTCTCTGCCACTCCCACCGGCACGATACTCCACCAGCCCGATAGTGGTGGCGACTCTACGGATCTGGGGCCAGTGGAGGAGGCATATAGGGGAAGTGAGGGCATCGGTTTGGTCCCCAATCTGCGGTAACCACCGATTTGCCCCGGGGAATATGGATGGTGGGTTCCAATTATGGCGGAGGGAGGGGATTGCGAGGATGGGCGATCTGTTCCTGGAAGGGTGTTGGAGGAGAAGTTCAGGCTGGCGAGAGGGAATGATTTCAGGTACTTGCAGGTGCGGGATTTTGTACGCAGATTGGTACCATCCTGCCCACGCCTCCCACCAAGGGGGATCCAGGACAGGGTAGTTTCCAAAGGAGAGAGGGGAGAGTCTCCGACATATATAAAGAACTAATGGGAGCAGAGGGCACAGACCGAAGAACTGAAGCTTAAGTGGAAGGAGAGAGAAGGTAGAGGACGGCATATGGGCAGACGCTTGGAGTTGAGTAAGCATGACCGCAACATGCGCCAGGCTCAGTCTGATCCAGTTCAAGGTCGTACATCAGGCCCACATGACGGTGACCTGGATGAGAAAATTCTTTGGGCTGGAGGACAAATGTGCTAGATGTGCCGGAGGACCAGCGAACCATGTACACATGTTCCGGGCGTGTCCTAAACTAAGGGGGTACTGGCAGGGATTCGCGGACATCATGTCCCAGGTATTGAAAACTAGGGTGGCAATGAGTCTTGAGGTGGCACTTTTTGGGGTTTCGGAGGACCCGGGAGTCCAGGAGGAGAAAGAGGCCGGCGTCTTGGCCTTTGCTTCCCTGGTAGCCCGGCGACGAATACTGTTGACATGGAGGGACTCAAAGCCCTCGAAGTCTGAAGTATGGCTTTCAGACTTGGCGAGCTTTCTCGGGCTGGAGAAAATTAAGTTTGCCTTATTAGGCCTTATTATTCTCCCGTAAAGAGTTCCAACTGCTCCAAAATGATAATTTATTTTGATAAATTGTAGTTGTAGTTGCAATGGAAGAAACACAGCAGCCAATTTTCACACAGCTACGTCCCTCAAGCAGCAATAAAGTCATGGCCAGATAATCTGTTTTATTGCTGTTGTTAGAGGGATAAATACTAGACAGGACTTGAAGGAAACCTCTCATTTTGTTAGATTTGTCTTATTATGAAGTGTTTCTGTTCTGAAAAGCTGGTGAAAATGGTTGTAATTCACATGCCTGCTAATTAACTGTGACGTGGGAGGGGAAAAAGTGTTTTCTTTTCTCAAGCTTAATTTGATTGCTCGGAAACAGATGTACAGGAAGACTAAAAGGAACTGAGACTGCACTGGCAGAAAAAGACACAATCGTTTTATTTTAAGTTGTCAAAGCCCCGGCCAGCTTTCAGTACAAACCAGGTGCAACTGACAAACAGGCCAGTGAAGATTCGATAGTCTCACGTTTGCATTGTATAATTGTGCGTTAGAAATTTACAAGAATTTAACCAGTTTAAGGACATTATAAAAGCAGATGTATGATAAAAGCTATTTTAGGTTATCTGTAGTTCAGGGACAAGAAATTAAAAGAGGAGTCGCACATGTTCAATTCATCCCGATTATCTACCACCTTAACTTCACATTGTTTTGTTCGTCTAAAAAGATCAGCCTAAGGGGAGAGATGATAGTCAGTGCAAGTACCATGTTTTGGACAGTTCGAAGCTATGTACTGCTAACAACAGTATAACAAGTGGGTAGTGTTCAGATAACAAGTGTTAGTCGATATACAGTCCACCAAAAGACCAATTTTTTTCTTTCTGCTCTCTACAATTATATGCAGTTCCCGTAGAAGCACAGGACAGGAGTAAAAGGGAACAATTCACTCCTGTCTAGTATTGTAAGGCTCATCTGTGTCTCATTATCAGCTTCTGCACACATGAACCAGGATAAAAGGAGCATTTTGTTCCCTCCTGGCACTATGAGATACAATTCTCCTGGCAACAACTCCTGTACACATGAAATATTACTGCCAGCACCAAGAGGCATTGGGGCAGCACGGTAGCATTGTGGATAGCACAATTGCTTCACAGCTCCAGGGTCCCAAGTTCGATTCCGGCTTGGGTCACTGTCTGTGCAGAGTCTGCACATTCTCCCTGTGTCTGCGTGGGTTTCCTCCGGGTGCTCCGGTTTCCTCCCACAGTCCAAAGATGTGCAAGTTAGGTGGATTGGCCATGCTAAATTGCCCTTAGTGTCCAAAATTGCCCTTAGTGTTGGGTGGGGTTACTGGGTTATGGGAATCGGGTGGAGGTGTTGACCTTGGATAGGGTGCTCTTTCCAAGAGCCAGTGCAGACTCGATGGGCCGAATGGCCTCCTTCTGCACTGTAAATTCTATGTTAAGCTTTGCTTTTACCGTAGGAGATAAATGATTTAAACAGAACAAATTGTCTTGCTGCGGAATAATCTTGTCGATAAACAGTGTATAATTACAGAAAATGGGTCTGCAGGTTCCTGGTGCGGGTGTGAATTGCAATGTCTGCATGCGTCATATAGCTGTACTGCATTGACTGTCATTGATTTGGATGGGACAGAAATGGTTGTCTCAAGGATTGTTTCAGATCCATGAGGAAAATGGAAGCAGATCCCGATGGTAAGTTCTCGAATGAATCCAGGAAAAAAAACAAAGGGTTGTTAGAATGTGGAATGCAGACCATGGATTATAGACTCTATTGAGATGTTTATGACGGGCAAAATATACTTCCATGTGCCAATGTGGAAATTTCAATGTTTTTAGTTAGTATGAAGACTGCCTTCTCACTAAATTACAAAATAACCAGGAAAAGTGACTGATTAAAATAAAATCCAAATGCTCTTACCCCTGTTGGGTTCTTTTTTTCTTTCTCATTTTGTTATTGATATTTTATGAAAACCTTTAATAAAAATTATTTTTTAAAAAATAAATCCAAATGCTGACCTTTACACCATATGAATAAAGAAGTTTTATTCCATACAAGATTATTGGACACTGAACTATTTCAGACCCTATATATTTCCACAAAACAACTACAATTCACTTTCATCTCTGCAATACTATCCACACTTAACTTACTGCAGCCTTTTTTGCCATTCTATATTAAATGTACATTTCTATTATCTTCAGACTTGACTACTTCAATGATCTTCCTTTTCCACAATGAGTCCCACTTGTCCATCATCTTGGCCCTGTCAACTTACAATTAGTTCCCTGACCTCCCCAACACATTTAAATTTATGATTATCTTGGTCTTTGCTGCCAGCCATCTCTGGAGCTGATTTAGCTCTTTGTTCCATACCAAATGTAAATCTGACTCTGGCCTTTATATGCACACCTTCTTTGTCCCTCTGCCTTTGGCTGCCCGGATCCTACTCTCTAACATACACTCCCTACAACTCTCAGTATCTTTATCTCTCTTACTTACTTAAAACCCATCCCTTCAGCCAAGGTTCTGGTTACTCTTAATTGGTCCTTTCCTGAATCGGTGTCCGTTTCCTTTACTGTGAACTATTACAGGAAACCCGTTCTGTTAAAGGGGCTATATAAATTCATACTGTCGTATCTGATTTTGATGGTTAACCTGCAGAAAGTGCCGCCCAGTCATAAAGATGAAAGCAAGTACTGTAAAGTGCCCAAACTGTATATTACTGAAGATGCAAATGTACTAAAAGATATAAAGAAACGGACAAGAAACTGGATTTTTTAAAAGATGAACAGCAACAATGGTTAACAAAACAGCAGAGTAGGGTTAATTATCTGAACGGTTTAACCCTGTTCATAAATAAAGCTGCAACTTTACAACATTAGTTCAAAGACCTGTATGAATATAGAGCATTAACATGACCGTTGAGAAGTTCCTTTCCCTGAGATCTGCCCTATACGAGACATGTGCTCTACCTGACCAGGAAATTCCTGAGTCCACATACCTGAATTCACCACAATACTCAATACTTAAGCAGAATATTAAAATGGACCGTAGGATTGTGCAAATAGGGCGGCACAGTAGCACAGTGGTTAGCACCACTGCATCACAGTGCCAGGGACCTGGGTTCGATTCCCGGCTTGGATTACTGTCTGCGCAGAGTCTGCACGTTCTCCCCGTGTCTGCACGGGTTACCTCTGGATGCTCCGGTTTCCCCCCATAAGTCCCGAAAGACGTGCTTGTTACGTGAATTAGACATTCTGAATTTGCCCTCAGTGTATCCGAACAGGCGCTGTAGTGCAGCGACTAAGGGATTTTCACAGTAACTTCATTGCAGTGTTAATGTAAGCCAACTTGTGACACTAATAGATTATTATTGTGTGTGCCAGATGTGATCAGATTCTAATACTTCAGAATATTCAGTCATTCAAGAGAAACAGTAGGGTGTTGGGGAAGAAATCTGAGAGGAGTGGAAGTCTTTTGACTTTACGGATATCTGTGTTTGCAGTTAGAGAAAGTATTGTACACGAATAGATAAAAATCAAAGCCGAGTACCTGATAATATAGTGATTAGAGACTCATCTTTGACTAATACAGTCTGCTTCTTTGCATCCCTGTTAGAATAGAACATAAAATACAATTTAAATCTCTTTTTTGAGCATGAAAATCATGACCTTGTAACATGCTGCAGCTCCAGTAAGCAACTCCCATTACCAAGCTGTAGGCTGACATCTGTCATATGACATTGTTTCCTCATCAGCACAAGAGCCCAGAAAGCCATAAGTTTACACATGATCAGATTCTCACCTCCTGGCAGTTAACTGCCCACGTATATAGATTGCTCAGTATAATAATTCAATGCATGCAGGCCTCAATCCCAAATATTCCTCAAATGAGGTCCACATAGTTACATGTTGAAGATAGGTTTGCGTCATCATGGAGTGCATTTAATTACGGAAGGGAAAAATTACTACCTATTGCAGTTCTAAGCTGTACAGTGGAAGGTCCCAGCCACAGTTCCTAAGCTATGCTAAGTTAGCTGGTTTTAGCTAGAACAATAATTGGAGGGCTATTGCTAGCCTCAGCGTGCAGTAACCGATTTTCTTTTTAAAATCCCTTGCCTGTTACATTGCTCCAGAAATTTATCACATATGGTATATTAAAATTCTATGACAGCAGAATCAAATTTATTTTAATCAATTTTTATTCAAGACTCTTGTCCCGTTATCCTGTCTAATTTAAAAGTAAATCATTTGGATACATAATTTCAACAAAATCTTTCACTTAACTATTGTTGCTAGAAATTGAGTTTTTAAAAAAAAATCTTTCCTTTGAACTTATCACAATACTCTTCAAATTATTTGCACACCCTTCATTGTACCAACTTCAACACTTGCCTCTCCTATCAGTTATCTGGAAAAACAGCAAGCTAAGCAGCTGAGAGAGACATACACACAAGAGACAACAATTTATATCCATAAAAACGATACACATGCCTGACTCATTTGGCCATGATGTGGACTGGGGCGAGCACAGTAAGAAGTCTTAAAGGAGCAGTGCTCCGAAAGCTAGTGTTTGAAACAAACCTGTTGGACTTTAACCTGGTGTTGTAAGACTTCTTACTGGACTCATTTGGGTCAGTTGCTCCTCAATATTTCTCTATACAACATGCATCCTCGCACTCCTTTATTCTATTCATGATCTATTTAGATAGCCAGATTTGCTGTTATTTTCCGCCGTTGTAAGCACTTACCAGACAGAGAGTGTAGCAGTAGCCAACAAAGCCATCACAAAGTGACTCGCACAATGCAGCGTAGAGATGGGCGACTGTAGGAGGATGGCAGGTAGCAGCCGTCGCCCACTTGCTGAAAACACAGAGACCGTCCGCTCCTCACAAGCCACGCTGACAAGGTCACTGCAAAAAAGGCACAATGGATCAGGATAAGCCATGTTGAAACTTTCCATCACTGGGCGCCGGGGGAGGAGAAACCACAGCCCTTCATCTCTGGATTATAGGTTCAAGTCAATGTAGACAGAAAATAAGCCTCCACTTTCAGCTAACTTCAAATGTTTGAAGTAGAAATTAGTTTTTCAAAGTTTCTATCACTGACAAAGATGCTTCACATCGACAGCCCAGTAATAATATCTAAACCTCAGACATAAAAAAAGTAATGACTGGTGTGGGGAGTGGTGCAATAAAGGGCACTCTCCTCTGTCTGCCATTAAGGTACATTAGTGGGTGAGACAAAGAGAGCTCAATTCTGTAACTGATCTGGAGACAGTGAGTAGGAAATGCCCCCAATTTGTACAGGGCAGGTAAGGAGACAGTGGGCAGGAAATGCCCCCAATTTGTACAGGGCAGGTAAGGTGCAGAGTAAATAATTTCCTACTTTTCCCTATCAACACCCCTTGCAGCGGTTCAAAGAGGCAGCTCACCACCACCTTCTGAAGGGCAATTATGGATGGGAAATAAATGCTGGCCTATGCTCACATCCCATAATTTTGTTTTTAAAATCCCTCTTTCCCACAGATCAGTTTCAGAATTTGGCTCTCTGCTGATATACGGTTGCAAAAGTGGAGAAGTTTCACAACACGTTTCTCACTAACAGAAAAAAAACATTTAATTGCATAAAGTATAGATTACAACTGTTTTTATTAAATGAACTCTAAATAAAATATAACAGGATAGTTAATGGAGCAATGGAGTCAATTAGGGGCCAAAAGATAAAATCATCCCATGAAGGCTTAACTGAAGACATTTTACATCTGCCTTCTTCAAAGAAGAGAATGAAGTAAATATCAAAATAGGGAAGGACGGAGCAGAGATATTGGTTAGTAAAGAGGCGATAAATAGGCTAGCATCATTCAAAGTTAACAAGTCACTGATTTAATAGATTACTGAAGGGAGCTACGGTGAGCACTGATCAGAATCTTTCAACTCAAATCTTCCTTGGATATGGAAGTAGTGCCACAGGACTGGGGGATGGCAATGTTGTACCCTGTTAAATAAAAAATGAAGAACAATAAACCTGGCAATTGCAGGTTAATCAGCTTAAATCACCACTGGGAAAACTACAAGGAAACTATCAATTCTCACTTGGAGAAGTATCCATTCGAAGAGTCAGCCAGCATAAATTTGTTGAAGACAAATTGTATCTAACCTGCTGAGTTGTTTAATAAAGTGCCCAAGAGGGTTGATGAAGATAATCCATATATACAATGATTGCACTTTCAAAAGACACATAACAGATTTATTTAGAAATTAGAACTTGGGACAGTGAGAGCTTGGCTATGTAATTGGTTATGACACAGGAGGAAAGTTTGAAAATTATACAAAACTTGGCAATGTAGTAAACAGTGTGCATCAACAGTACATCGACAGACTGGTGAAATAGGTAGAAACATTGGGAGATGCAATTTAATGTGGATTAAGTGTGAAGTGATGAGTTTTGGAAAAATAACCTGGAGAGGCAACATAATCTAAATGGTAATATTTTGAGGAAGGGGCACACTTACAAATCAGAACAAATTGAGATGGCACTCATGAAAGTGAATGGGGTATTCAATCTGATAATTCAATTATTTGTTTTAAAAATATCAAGCCTTTTATTGTTTAAAAAAAAGTCAGACAATTAAGTGACTTTAAATTTTAGGATGCCTGGAGTTGTGAATACTGGAAGTCTCTTACAATTAAACAATTGGCTTGTTATCAATCAAAAGCACTCAGAGACTGGCATTTTCAGATTCTCCAAGATTTTTCATGTAAAATTATGACTCAGGCAATCATGCCATATTTAGCTTATGCAGTAGCCAGGATTTTTAGTGCGATGTCAAAAAAAATCACCAAATTAATCGCCTTGTTATCAGCATAAGTAAAATGTGTTATCCATGGTTCAGGCTCTTATTGCGTAGGCATGCTCCAGGAGTGAGATTTGCACTAACATCCTATCTTACCTCCTGTAGTTTGAGTTTACTTAATTTGGATTTGCAAAGCTGAGTTTACCATCATATGTCTGCTTACATTTATCATTCAGACCTGCATTCTAGAAAGTAACTAGCATATTTCTTAGCTCATGATGCAGAACGTCAAGGCTGAAAAAAGACCGGAGGTAGTGAGTGGGAAACCACAACCTTGGGGACAATATACCAGTTGTTTACATGAATGGTCAATATGAAACACACACTTAGCCTGTAGATTTCAATACACTGGTCAAGTGTCAGCATTCCATTACAAATATATTTAACCATTTTTTTTTTTTGGAACATTTCAGCTGCTGAGTACATTTTATTATAATTAATCTGGAACCTCGAGAAACTCCATTCAGTAAATCAAGTTTTCTCCCTCAAATTCAATCTTGTGCCGCTTCAGACAGAATATCAATGGCATATAAATGAGCTCTTGTGCACAAATACATTTAGGTTGCATCAATTTAACCAATTATCACAGAATTGTAAAGCAGAGAACATGTTCATTCAGCCCATCGTGCCCGAGTCATTGTGTCCGGCAAAGCAGTCACCTGCTTTGGAAAGTTGAATGGTCACTGATCTGAAGAAAAAGCCATATTTTCCATCCTTGAATATGCTGTTTTCACCTCATGCAAGTATCTTTAATCTTTTAAGTCATCAGCACAGCAATAATTTCTGGGTAGAGTTCTCGGCTTGAGTTGCAGTCCAAAAGTTCTGAAGTTCAATTCCTCCACTCTCCTGATCTGACACTCAGCTCTATTCAAATGATGTGTTTCAAACTGAAACTTATACTGGATATAGTAGGGAGTAGCTAAGAAAGAAAACCATCTGTGAATAATAAAGTAGCTGTTTGCATTAAGTGGTGACAGGATTGATTTTAAAGTGTAATCTCTTTCCCAGAGCCCTGTGTCACAAAATTCTCTCAAGGAAAAAGGACGGAAAACCTACACACCTCTACGGGAAGAGTTGCCTCAACTTCAAGATACTGGAAACTTGCCTTGTGGCAAACCATCGCCGCAAGGCTGCAAGTTAATAATGTGCAATGCACCATGCCTATACGTTGGCTACATCACTTTCTGACCCCCAACGTTTATGATCATCAAGAAAGAATCCACCACTGTTTTCCCTCTGTTAATATCCCTAAGGAAGTCAGACACTCTCCTTACCAGTCACACTGACACAACAATCTTTTAACTAACTTTATAATACTAAATTTGGAACAAGCTACCAGTCCTATTAACAGGTTAGTAACCCATGACTTTAAATTTGTAAACGCTATTTTATTGCACTAATTATATAATATTGGCAGCTTACGTGAAAGTAACCCAAACAGACAGAGAAAAGAGCGACCGTCATGCATTGTTAGGTCATTGAATTAAATAAATAAGGATTATGAGTTTTATGTACACAAATTTCAAGCAGAAATGCACAAGGAGCCCGTCACATTGCAAGTCTTAATAGCAAACATACATATTGGGTAATCATCTAAAACAAACTAAGTGCTTAATTATTTTAGGAACGGCTAGCAATACACAACAGCTTCCCCCCTCAACCGGCATCAGGAAGTTTGATGGTGAATGAGCTAAATGAATGACAGTATCAATAATACACCGTCAGCATCTCCCAGAAGCAACACCCACCAGCTCCATAATTCAACTCTCACAATAACCATCAGCCTGTTTTGGAACCTTTACTCACCAGCTCCCTGCAGCAGTGAGGATTCGACTGGTTAGTAGTGTGTCCCACTGTTTCCCTTCTCTCATGCACTTTAACCGGCTCAGTTTCCACCCTGTGACTGTAGGAACTTCATTTTCCACTTCAATGTACATAGCTGGCTCAGTGCTTACCTGAAATCAAGCAGGGTCAATGAGTCAAACTCTACACCACACAAAATCCTCGCAGATCATTTACTTTCTATCTTTAACCATGATTTTAACTTAACATCTCATCACTGATTTAACTTTTTAAATTACAGAACACACTTAAGACCTACATTTGGAGTAGAAGATTACAGGAAGAGTTTGATATTGTTCACGCAATATAAAGGATCTTTAATTACTTTAAGACTTCACACATATCCTTATCAATAAATAAGCATCTACTGCATAATGAAATAGACATCGCCCTTCCACCTCCAGGATATCTGCTTGAATCCAGTCCAGACTGAGAAGGAAGAAAGTTAAGTCTCCCTGCTAACAGCAGAGTTTCCAAGTAAGGTGAGTTTGGTAATGGTAGCTTCAAATCCATGGCAGCATGCACAACATTCAGCCCAACTGTACAATGCCAATCAGCTATTTTCCCCTGAACCTTTCCCAGAACCGTTTTGAAGACTGATTAGGAAACACTACCCCCAGCCAATGCTACTTCTTACCTGGATGTTGAATGCTTTCTTTGGTGCAGGTGTCGGGAGTTTAAATACAATGAGGGGAGCCGAGACACGCGATACCTCCTTTTCTATTGACGGAGCAGCCTGAAAGGAAAACAGTGGCAATTGTGTAAATTAGCCCCCACGACTTCCGGTTGCGGCTATGCGGAGCTAAGTCGCACATTCGGCGGCTCCCGCAAAAACGGACTTTTGGGCTCTTCTCAGGGCCCCCAACGGCACTTTTTCGACGTTCCCCAGTGTGGGAAGGAGATTACAATAATTCCCCGATAGTATATGGCTTTTACCAGGAGCGGGGCGACTAAAAAGGTGGTGGCGGACCTGGAGAAGGTGCGAGGGAAGAAGAACAAAATGGCGGCGGGCGGAGACCAGGCAGCGTGGATGCAGTGGGCGCAGGAGCAACAGGAGGGCATCCAGCGCTGCTTCAGAGAGATTAAAGCGGACCTGCTTGAGCCGATGAAGGCTTCTATTGATAAGCCGCTGGAGACACAGACGGCCTAGGTGGTGGCAATCCGCGAGGCCTGACAAAACATCTCCGACAACGAGGACGAGATCTTAGGCCTGGTGGTAAAGGTGGAGGCGCATGAGGCGCTCCACAAGAAATGGCAGGAGCAGTTTGAGGAGATGGAGAATCGGTCGAGGCGGAAGAACTTGCGGATTCTGGGCCTCCCGGAAGGGCTGGAGGGGCCGGACGTGGGGGCCTATGTGGTCACCATGTTGAACTCGCTGATGGGAGTGGGGTCCTTCCAGGGGCCCCTGGAGCTGGAAGGGGCCCATAGAGTGCTGGCGAGGAGGCCCAAGGCTAACGAGCCTCCGCGGGCGGTGCTGGTGTGGTTTCATCGGTTCGCTGATCGGGAGTGTGTGCTCAGGTGGGCCAAGAAGGAGAGGAGCAGCAGGTGGGAGAACGCGGAGGTTCGAATATGCCAGGACTGGAGTGCGGAGGTGGCGAAGCGGAGGGCCGGGTACAATCGAGCGAAGGCGGTGCTGCACAGGAAGGGGGTGAAGTTTGGCACGTTGCAGCCGGCGCGACTGTGGGTCACCTACAAGGACCGGCACCATTATTTTGAGTCTCCGGAGGAGGCGTGGGCCTTTGTTCAGGCCGAGAAGTTGGACACAGATTGAGGGTCGGGATTGGCGTTTGGGGATTGCGGTTGATATGTTACTGTTGGAGGGGGGGTTCTTTGCTCTTGGTTTCTTTATTTTTCTTCTGTGTTTTTTTCTCTTTCTGGTCGGTGAGGGTGATTAGGGCGGGTTGGGCACTGTTTTGGTTGGGTTGGTCGGGGGGGCTCCTGGAGGGGTGCAAGCAAAGGGAACAGGGGAGGATGGTCGGTGGTGAGATGGGGCCCCGCGGGGGAGGGGGAGGCCCGAGTCTGGGGTGAGGGGATTGGGCCTGTAAAAGGAGCTGCGGCAGAGGTGGCGGGGCCGGGTAGGTGGAAAGTGCTGGCTTTTTCTCACGCTGAAGACTGGAAGGGGCGGGGCCGGGGTGGGGAAGTGAGGGTTGTTTCCCGCGCTTAGGATGGAAGGGGGAGGGGGAGAGCCTGTGGATGGGGAACGGAATAGGAGGGTGTGCCACACAATGGGAGGAGTCGAAGGAGAGGCGGGAGTGGCCGTGGTCAGCAGGAGTCAGCTGACATGCGGAAGTGCAATGGGAGGAGTAAAACAGCTAGGATGGGTCCTAGCCCGGGGGGGGGGATCGAGTTGCTGCTGCTATGGTCAAGGGGGAGCTGGAGCGAGTGGGGGGGGGGTCGAGATGGGGGTCTGCCGCCGTGGGGAACGGGCAGGGGGGGGGGGGTGCGGGCGCGTGGCTGGCCGAGGAGGGGTTATGGCTAGTCGGCGGGGGAGGGGGGCGGATAGCCCCCTGATCCGGCTGATAACCTGGAATGTAAGGGGACTGAATGGGCCGGTCAAGCGGGTCCGCGTGTTGGCGCACCTGAAGGGGTTGAAGGCGGATGTGGTCATGCTCCAGGAGACACACCTGAAGGTGGCAGACCAGGTAAGATTGAGGAAAGGGTGGGTAGATCAGGTGTTTCATTCGGGGCTGGATGCCAAAAATCGAGGGGTGGCAATCTTGGTGGGAAAGAAGGTGTCATTTGAGGCATCGAGCATTGTGGCAGACAATGGCGGTAGGTACGTAATGGTAAGTGGTAAGCTGCAGGGAGAGAGGGTGGTACTGGTCAATGTGTATGCCCCGAACTGGGACGATGTGGGTTTTATGTGGCGCATGTTGGGTCGGATCCCAAACTTGGAAGTGGGGGGCCTGATAATGGGGGGAGACTTTAATCTGGTTTATGGACCAGATGGGAGGGGTGGACCCTTGGAGATTTGCAAGGCCGGAGGCTAGGGAATTTTCATTCTTCTCACATGTCCATTACGCTTATTCCCGAATCAACTTTTGAGCAGGACGCTGGTAGCGAGAGTAGAGGATACCGAGTACTCGGCGATAGCCATTTCGGACCACGCCCCGCACTGGGTGGACTTAGAGCTGGGAGAGGAGAGGGACCAGCGCCCGTTGTGGCGCTTGGAGGTGGGGCTATTGGCGGACGTGGAGGTGAGCGAGCGGGTCTGAGGAAGTATAGAGAGGTACCTGAAGGCCAATGATAACGGGGAGGTCCGAGTGGGGATGGTATGGGAGGCGCTGAAGGCGGTGGTTTGGGGAGAGCTGATCTCCATTAGGGCCCACAAGGAGAGGAGGAGTGGGGGGAGAGGGAGAGGCTGGTGGGGGAGATGGTGAGGGTAGACAGGAGGTATGCGGAAGAGCCTGAGGAAGGATTGTTGAGGAAGAGGCGCAGCCTCCAGGCCGAATTCGACCTGGTGACCACCAGGAAGGCGGAGGTGCAGTGAGGAAGGCCCAGGGGGCGGTCTACGAGTATGGGGAAAAGGCAAGCTGGATGCTGACGCATCAGCATCGGAAGCGGGACGCAGCTAGGGAGATCGGGGGAGTTAAGAATAGGGGAGGGAGTGTGGTGCGGAGTGGGGTTGGCATCAATGGGGTCTTCAGGGACTTCTATGAGGAATTGTACCGGTCCGAGCCCCCACTGGAGGAGGGAGGGATGGGCCGCTTCCTGGACCAATTGAGGTTTCCGAAGGTGGAGGGATTGGTGGCGGGATTGGGGGCCCTAATTGGGCTGGAGGAGCTGACCAAAGGGATAGGAAGCATGCAGGCGGGGAAGGCACCGGGGCCGGACGGTTTCCCGGTCGAATTCTACAAAAAATATATGGACCTGTTGGGCTCATTGCTAGTTAGGACCTTCAATGAGGCAAGGGATGGGGGGGGCTTTGCCCCCGACGATGTCCCGGGCACTGATCTCCTTGATCCTGAAGCGGGACAAGGATCCCCTGCAGTGTGGGTCTTACAGGCCAATTTCATTGCTAAACGTAGATGCCAAGGTGCTGGCGAAGGTCTTAGCCACGAGGATTGAGGATTGTGTGGTGCAGATCATCCACTAAGACCAGATGGGGTTCGTGAAGGGGAGGCAGTTGAACGCGAATGTGCGGAGGCTTTTGAACGTTATCATGATGCCAACGAGGGAGGGGGCGGCGGAGATAGTGGTGGTGATGGACGCTGAGAAAGACTTCGATAGGGTAGAGTGGGGGTACCTGTGGGAGGTGCTGAAGAGGTTTGGGTTTGGGGAGGGATTTGTCAGCTGGGTTAGGCTGTTGTATGAGGTCCCGATGGCAAGTGTGGCCACAAACAGGAGGAGGTCAGAGTACTTTCGGTTGCACCGAGGGACGAGGCAGAGGTGTCCCCTGTCCCCCCTGCTCGTCGCACTGGCAATTGAACCCCTGGCTATGGCACTGAGGGAGTCGAGGAACTGGAGGGGGTTGGTGCGGGGTGGGGAGGAGCATAGGGTGTCGCTCTATGCGGACGACTTGCTGCTATATGTGGCGGACCCGGTGGGGGGAATGCCGGAGGTAATGAGGATCCTCAGGGAATTCGGGGATTTCTCGGGGTACAAGCTCAACATGGGGAAGAGCGAGCTGTTCGTGGTTCACCCAGGGGACCAGGAGAGGGGGATTGGCGAGCTCCGATTAAAAAGGACGGAAAGGAGCTTCAGATATTTGGGGGTCCAGGTGGCCAGGAGCTGGGGGGCCCTGCATCGGCTTAATTTCATAAGGCTGGTGGAGCAAATGGAGGAGGAGTTCAAGAGGTGGGAGGCGTTGCCACTGTCCTTGGCGGGTAGGGTGCAGTCAGTCAAAATAACGATGCTCCCAAGGTTTTTGTTCCTGTTCCAGTGCCTCCCCGTGTTTATCCCGAAGACCTTTTTTAGGCGGGTCAACAGGAGTATAATGGGGTTTGTGTGGGCGCGAGGTGAGAAGGGTGTTCCTGGAGCGGAGTAGAGATAGGGGGAGGCTGGCGCTGCCCAACCTCTGTGGGTACTACAGGGCCGCCAATGCGATGATGGTGCGCAAGTGGGTGATGGAGGGGGAGGGGGCTGCATGGAAGAGGTTGGAGACAGCGTCTTGTGTGGGTACGAGTCTGGGGGCGCTGGCAATGGCGCCGCTGCCATTCCCTCCAAGGAGGTATACCACGAGCCCGGTGGTGGCGGCTGCCCTCAAAATCTGGGGGCAGTGGAGGTGGCACGGGGGGGAAGCCGGGGCCTCGGTGTGGACCCCAATACGGGGAACCACCGGTTCATCCTAGGGAGAACAGATGGAGGGTTTTCGGGGTGGCACAGGGCAGTGATACGAAGGTTGGGGGACCTGTTTGTGGACGGGAAGTTCCCGAGCCTGGGTGAGCTGGAGGAGAAGTATGGGCTCCCCCCCAGGGAACATCTTCAGGTACTTACAGGTAAGGACGTTTGCCAGGCGGCAGGTGGTGGAATTCCCGCGGCTGCTGCCACACACAGTACAGGACAGGGTGCTCTCGGGGGGGTGGGTTGGAGTGGGGAAGATCTCGGAAACTTACCAGGTGATGCAGGAGGAGGAGGAGGCCTCAGTGGTGGAGGTGAAAGGCAAGTGGGAGGAGGAGTTGGGAGAGGAGATTCAGGAAGGGACGTGGGCAGATGCCCTAGGGAGGGTGAATTCTTCCTCATCGTGCGCGAGGCTCAGCCTCATACAGTTTAAAGTGCTGCACAGGGCACACATGACCGGGACAAGGATGAACCGGTTCTTTGGGGGTGAGGACAGGTGTGTTAGGTGCTCAGGGAGCCCAGCAAATCACACCCATATGTTCTGGGCGTGCCCACGCTGGAGGAATTTTGGAAGGGCGTAGCGAGGACGGTGTCGAGGGTGGTAGGATCCAGGGTCAAACTGGGCTGGGGGCTCGCAATATTTGGGGTCGCAGAGGAGCTGGGAGTGCAGGAGGCGAAAGAGGCCGGAATTCTGGCCTTTCGTCCCTGGTAGCCCGGCGAAGGATTCTTCTTCAGTGGAAGGATGCGAGGCCCCCAAGCATGGAATCCTGGATAAACGATATTGTTTATTCAGTTGGCGAGGGTGAAATTCGCCTTGAGAGGGTCGGTGCAAGGGTTCTTTAGGCGGTGGCAGCCGTTCTTAGACTTCTTGGCAGAACGGTAGACATTGGTCAATGGCAGCAGCAACTCGGGGGGGGTGGGTGGGGGGGTTACTTTACTTTATTTTTATTTTTGTTTTCGCTATTTACACTGGAGGGTCTGAGGGGGTGTATATACCTGTTGTGTTAAGTTGGGGTGTCAATGTTAATTTATTATTTATGTACAGGGGGGAGGGGGGTATGGAGGGTTGCTTTTCTAGACTGTGTTTTGTACTTAACCCTGTTGGGTTCCTTTTTCATTTTGTTATTGATATTTTATGAAAACCTTAATAAAAATTATTTGTAAAAAAAAAAAATTAGTCCCCACATCCGAGTAAATACCAGGAACATAAATTAATTTTTGCCTAGATTCGATTGAACAGGTCTCTAGCATTCCAGAGTGCAGACGTAAAATGGAAAGCACTTGGGAGACACCATTTACAATACTGCACTCTCAACATGTGGGAAGCAAGAATTAAAAATGCTGACTAGTTGAGGCTGACATCACTGTGATGGAACCGGTCACTGAAGCCAAGCGATCCACTCTCATTAATAATGAGAGAGATCTGAGCAATAAGACTCCGAATGAACAAAAGGCCGCCCAAACTAAAGTCCAATAGATTACGAGGCATTGTGTCAATGACTTGGTTACAACTTTGCCAGAATATCCAGATGTCTTTCAACACAGGGAATGCTGGCATGTATGAAGGGATCAAAAAGCCCCCCATCTTTCTCGTACCTCATCCAGCGGGGCCCATACCTCCTCTAACATTTGGCTGTACATGTCGGCGCAGTTACCGTCCCCAATTCACCCGCTGCTAGCAGTCTGACAGTAGGGTGTGTCCGGGTAGCTGGGTGATCATTACGGTCTCTTTGCGGAGGAAGTTCCTCAGTTGTAGGTAGTGGAGCACGTTCCATTTCTGGAGTTGGAGCTTTTTGGTTAGTTTCCCCAGGGTCACCTGCCGGCTCCCCATACTTCTCCTTCTTTGTAACACACTTTTACACATTCTGGGGTTTTTCCCCGCACACACAAACACCATTATTAATTTATCTACCTTGGTGAAGAAGGCCTTGGGGATGAAGATCGAGTGAGATCTCAATAGGAAGAGGAATCGTGGACATACATTCATTTTTATTGTCTGCACTCTTCCCGCCAGGGAGAGCGGAAGCCAGTCCCACCTCCGCAGGTCTCTCTTTACCGTTTTGCACGAGGCTCGCCTGGTTCCAACTGCAGGTCGGTGTCCAGTCGTAGGCTATCTGGATCCCCAGGTATCGGAACTTGGTTTGAGGCAGTTTGAATGGCAGCGTCCCCAGCTCTGGTTCCTCCTGGGGGTTCACAGGAAAGACTTTGCTCTTGCTCAGGTTAAGTTTGTAACCGGAGAAGGCTCCGAACTCCCTTAGGAGTTCCATTATTCCTCCCATGCTGTCTAGGGGTTTGAGGGGAGCAGGTCATCCACATAAAGTGAGACTCTGTGCTACCTGATTCCCTTTGGATGCCTTTCCACACCATCGACGACCTGAGTGTGATAACCAGTGGTTCGAATGCCAGGGCAAATAGCAGTGGGGACAATGGGCATCTCTGCCTCGTACCTCTGTGTAGCCGTAAATATTCAGAGCTGGTGGTATTTGTCCATACGCTTGCCATGGGAGCGCTCTACAGTAGTTTCACCCACAAGGTGAACTCTGTCCCAAACCTAAACCATTTCAGCACCTCTATGAGGTATCTCCATTTGACTCTGTCAAAGGCCTTCTCTGCATTCAGGGAGATGATCATTTCTTGTGTCTCCTCCCTGGGTGGGATCATAATCACGTTAGCAGCCATCTGATGTTCGCCGTTACCGGTCTGCCCTTAAGAAACCCCATCTGATCTTCCGTGTCCACTTCTGGCAAGCAACTCTCCAGTCGCCTCACCAGAGCCTTCGTCAGGACTTTGGCATCAATGATAATAATTGTAATTGTTTTATTGTCACAAGTAGGCTTACATTAACACGGCAATTAAATTACTGTGAAAATCAGGAGTGAGATGGATCTGTATGACCTGCTCTCTGTCAGGTTCTTGACGCTTTTAGCAATTAGTGATATTGAGGCCTGTGCCAGGATGGGCCCCTCTCAATAGCGAATCATTGAACATCTCCCGCAGGTGCGGGGCCAGTGCTGCCGCAAACGCCTTATACAAGTCAACTGGGAATCTGTCCAAGCCCAGTCCCTCCCCTGACTGCATGGAGTTGATGCTCTCCATGACCTCCCACAGTCCTAGCGGTGCTTCCAGTCCCTGGACTCCACAAGAACAGTGATTGCAACTATCATGGGAAAATATTTGCCCGCGTTACTCTTGTTAGAATGTGGATCTTGGCTGCACGCATCTACCCAGAATTCCAGTATGCTTTCTACAGTCGACATGATCTTCTCAGTTGAGCAGCAAGAGAAAAATGTTGTGATCAAAGGAGATCACTAAATATTGACCTCATTGATTTCACCATTACATTCAAATGTGTGGGCACAGCTAGTCTATTTAAGATGCTGGAGAAAACTTCCTGCCTGCCAAAGCTACTTTCCAGCTGTTATCTTATTTCTCCAGATGACTGAAGTCTGCACTGAGACAGTACCTTAATACCAACAGGTCCGTACTCAAGTAGCCATTCTTTATACATAAACCCAGACAGTCATCATGTCGGGTATTTGGCCTTGGGTTATCACAACGAAGGTCAACCCTCCCTCCAAGGGAGAAGCAAAACATAACATCGTCAATGACACCTTATCAGTTAGCGCAACAAAGATTAGAGATTGAATGAGGTGAAGTATGACACCACACTCTGTTATACATGTAGGCTGGAGGGGGAACATAGAAGCATGCTGCATTTAGCCAAAGAGGTAAGCATTACTGAGTTTTATGCAAGAGATTATCAGACCCATACCTGAGATGTTATGGTTACAGACGTGTGCTTTGCCTCTTTCCTTGGTCGCCCTTTCTTTTTCTTTTCCACAACTTCTCCCTCAGTGTCGTTCTTACGTTTTGACAGTGACAAGATTTTCGAAGCCGGAATTTTTTCCTCACTGTCACTACTGCTCTCTTGAACCTCTCTAGGCTTCAAGTCTTTGGAAAGTCCCTGCTCTTTACTCCTAGAAAGAGAGTATCGCAATGGTTCACAAACAGTAAATAACCCCACATTCAAATCCAATCCATAGTAGGATTTACAATGATGAAAACTGCACAGCAATGGCAATTCCACCGAGAACTCCATCACTCCTGACCCTGTCCAATATTAGCTGCAACTTGAGCCAAAACAGTCTGCATTTCATTAGCCTGGTGCTGGACAGTTACAATGAAGGAGGATATAAATGAGAACGAAGCCTATAAATGAGAATGACGCCATCAGGCACCCAGAATAGTTTTATCTACTGGACTGCTGGCCTATTAATTGTATGGAAAAGCCACACAATACTCCTGAATGGGTGGGGGATTGGTGAAGTTGGAGATAATGAAATATTTTTCCACCTCTAAACTAAGCATCAGCATCAAGTATTTGGTTTAGATGGCAAAATGTTCACAACCGTAGCTCAAAACTGAAGGAAATAATTGCATTTATTTATATGGCAACTCAGTACATCCCAAAATGTGTCACATCCAATAGATTACAATCTTTAGGATCTCGATTGAGACTGTATTTAATCCCTGTCAGTTTGACTTACAGGGAGCCAATTGATCAGGATCTTGACAGAATTCAGAGACAGAAGATTTTTAAATCTATGGTCAAGTTTCACCCAAGATACCACATGTGAAAATATATACAAAAAAACGAACAAAATTGCTGGATACACTCTTGCGAATATCCATACGTGCTTGGAGAGTTATATACATCAGTACTGAGTAAACGTGCTGGTTTAACTGGACCCCAAACTTTGTATTAATATCCAAAACCATACAGCTCATCTGAAACAAAGCACCCATTTCCAATAACGTCACTAACATTCATGATCTCTGCTCTAAAACAACTCACTCACCAACACTTCCCCACTCCTGAATAAGGGACTTCATCCCGTGGGAACAAAAGGTCTCGATTTTGTCTGACAACCCAGCGCCACCTTCAGGGCTGCTTCAGCTTTGCCATAAAACAGTGGTACGGTAAAGTCGCTATAGTCCCAGATGAACATAATCTGTTTTCCCCTTTGAGAGGGGGAGCTGACTGGTGGTGATTTAACCTGAAGATCACCACACCACAGGCAAGGGAAAGATTGAGACGGTGGTCCTTTATGAATAACCTCAGCCAGTATGGGAATTGAACTGCTGGCTTTGCTCTGCATCACAAACCAGCTGTCTAGAATAGAATAGAATTATCGAATCCCTACAATGCAGAAGGCCATTCAGCCCATCGAGTCTGCACGACCCTTTGAAAGGGCACCTTCCTCGGCCCATTCCCCCTCCTTTTCCCTGTAACCCCAGCTAATCTGCACATCTTTGAGCACTAAGGGGTGATTGATCATGACCAGTCCACCAAACCTGCACATCTTTGGACTGAGAGAGGAAACCCGAGCACCCAGAGGAAACCCATGCAGACATGGGGAGAATGCACAAACTCCATACCGACAGTTGCCCAAGGCCGGAATTGAACCCGGATCCCCGGCGTGTGAGGCAGCAGTGCTAACCACAGTGCCGTCTCCTTTATTTTAGAATTCCTACAGTGCAGAGGGAAGCCATTCGGCCCATCGAGTTGGTACCAACCCTCTGAAAGAGCACTCTGCCGAGGCCCACTTCCCCTGCTCTATCCCAGTAACCCTATTACCCCACCTAACCTGCACATCTTTGGATACAAAGGGGCAAATTAGCATAGCCAATCCACCTAACATGCACATCTTTGCCATGTTAGAATTGTTGCAAGGAACTCCAATACACTCCATTAAACAGCTATGACTTATTTTTGGCTTGTTTAATCTCTTCACTCTTCTTGTCCATTCTACTGGACATAGAATTTACAATGCAGAAGGAGGCCATTTGGCCCATTGAGTCTGCACCGACCCTTGGAAAGAACACCCCACACCTCCACCCTATCCCCGTAACCCAGTAACCCCACCTAACCTTTTTGGACCTTTTTGATTCCCAAGCAGGGAATCAAACCACAGATCCTGGAGCTGTGAAGTAACTGTGCTAACTACTGTGCTACCGTGCTGCCCTGATTCTCAGATTCCTCACAATATTAGAATGTAGGCTACACCTAATGTCGGCGCCGAGGGGCATAAGAATTTGTATGCCTTTAATTAAGCAAGTGAGAGATCTTTGGGATATTTGCCCTACCCAGTCGCTGAAGCATTGACTGTGCTATTTCTGAATACTGACAGGTAGCACAGTGGTTAGGACAGTTGCTTCACAGCTCCAGGTTCGATTCCTGGCTTGGGTCACTGTCTGTGCGGAGTCTGCAAGTTCTCCCCGCGTCGGTGTGGGTTTCCTCCGGGTGCTCCGGTTTCCTCCCACAATCCAAAGATGTGCAGGTTAGGTGGATTGGCCATGATAAATTGCCCTTAGAGTCCAAAAAAAGTTTTGGTGGGGTTACTGGGTTACAGAGATAGGGTGGAGGTGTGGGCTTAGGTGGGGTGCTCTTTCCAAGGACTGGCACAGACTCGATGGGCCAAATGGCCTCCTTCTGCACTGTAAATTCTATGAAACAATGTGCATATGCAGAGCAAAGGGGAAATTGTTTGCTGTTTGACGAGAAGTGGGCTAGAACAATCCAAGGCATTTTAAACCTCAGCCAATGATCTCTCTGCATACCAACACAAAATCTGGAAAGAATGACCAGGTAAGGGCTCCACTGCAAATTGTGTGCAACTATATAGAAATAGAAGTATAGGTTTTACACGTTTAGCAGTATGATTCAGTTACTTTGTACTGCCACATATTCAGCCTCAACAGTCCACTGAAGCATACCTTCAAATAAAAACACAAACATAATCTGGATCCCCTTGTGTGACATAATATGATTGGAGAAAATCACCAACAAATGACCTCTCGATGTCACAAGGGAGAAATTCAATATAGAATGTCTTCTGGGAGCATCTATCTTGCATTTCTTGAGAAACAATGTATATACATATAGCTTCCCATGTAATAAAGATGTGATAAGGCAATACACCAGAGCTCAACTGTGCCCATTTTTCACCAATAGACAAACTCCCCTCATTACTCTCTTGGCTGATCAAACTGAACCCATCTAAGGCACATCCCTGTTGTCTTTGCCATACCTGTCCAAGTCACTCTGTCTGGCAGAAGAGATGGGAGCTGTTCCTGGAGTTGATTTTGATCTTTCGGTGAACCTGGAATCTAGAGCTTTCATTGGTTCAATCCGTGAAGGTGAGGTCAATAGTTGAGTACTCGTGGGTACGGCAGTGGACGTACTAGTAATTGCAGACCTGAAAAACAAAGACAAGACTGTACTGTACAGATGCCTCTCCCAATAACGTAGATATCACACCCCAATAACGTACAGATATTTTGGGCCATCTACACTACAATCTGCCATGAACAGGTGTCTGGCCTAATTATGTATACATTAGGAGTATAGGGCAGCATGGTGGCGCAGTGGTTAGCATTGCTGCCTCACGGTGCCGAGGTCCCAGGTTCGATCCCAGCTCTGGGTCACTGTCTGTGTGGAGTTTGCACATTCTCCCGGTGTTTGCGTGGGTTTCGTCCCCACAACCCAAAGATGTGCAGGGTAGGTGGATTGGGCATGCTAAATTGCCCTTTAATTGGAACAATGAATTGGGTACTCTAAATTTATAAGAAAAAAATTATGATTATAATCAACCCCATTAGACTTAAGTGCTTCAAGTGGGACTAATTATTGTTGAGCGTTTTCAGTGTGACAATATCTTTTCAATGGTGTAACAGGTTAGCGTTACAAGGGCAGTAACTTACACTGTTTTGCAGTTGACCACCACTCAAGTTTATATGTTGCTTTTATTTCCTTCCATTATCTGTTGCCAAACAGGGTAAACTTATGTTAAGAGACAGCAACACATACCTTCAACCAAATGAGTATCCCTCACTTGCAAATCCAGATAGAGTGTTAGCAAGTTGTTTAATTATACTCCCCAACAGGGGTTGCTACATATCAATCAGGTCTTAACCTTCCTGCTCCAAGTCCAGGAATACTGATGACAATAGGCACATTGGACTTGGGATTAGGCCATTTAGACCGTGGGAGTCTGCTCCACCATTCAATCAGATCATGACTGACATGGCTGTGGTCTCAACTTCACTTTCTGTGCCCCATAACCCTCGGCTCCCTCGTCTATCAAAAAATTATATCTAACTCAGCCTTGAATAAATTCAATAACCCACCTCCACTGCTGTCTGGGGAAGAGAACTCCACAGACTAATGACCCTCAAGAAAAAAATATCCTCATCTCAGTCTTAAAAGGGAGACCTCTTATTCTTAAACTGGTTCGCCTCCCCCACAAGTTGAAACATCCTCCAGGTATCTAGGCTGTCAAATCCCCATAGGAATGATTCAATAAGATCACCTCTCGTGCTTCTAAATTACACTGGGTATAAGCCCAACTTGTTCAATCTTTCTATATAGGATAAGCCCCTCAACCCAGGAACGAGTTCAGGCAATTTTCTCTGAACTGTTTTGAATTCAATCATATGTTTTTTCAAATAAGGGAGACCAAAACTGTATGCAGTACTCCAGATGCGGTCTCACCAATGCCCTGTACAGCTGTAGTAAAACTTCCTTGATTTTATATTTCATTCCCTTTGCAATAAACTCTGCCTCACAGTGCCAGAGACCTGGGTTCAATTCCAATCTCAGGTGACTGTGTGCGTGGGTTTCCTCCGGATGCTCCGATTTCCTCCCACAATCCAAAGATATGCAGGTTAGGTGGATTGGCTATGCTAAATTGTCCCTAGGTGGGGTGCTCTTTCAGAGGGTCGTTGCAGACTCAAATGGGCCGAAAGGCCTCCTTCAGCACTGTGGGGATCCTATGATCCCATCTGCCTTCCTAGTCACTTGCTGTACTTGCATCTTAACTTTTTGTGACTCATGAACCAAAACACCCAGATCCCTCTGTACCACCAAGTTCTGCAGCTTGTCTCCATTGAAATAATATAATGCTCTTCCATTCTCCCTGCCAAAATAGACAAGTGTACATTTTTCCTCCATCTGCCAAATTTTTGTCTGCACACTTAACCAGTCTTTATCCCTTTGTAGACTCTCTACCTCCTTTTATCAACTTACTTTTCTACTCATCTTGGTATCATTGGCAAATTTAGCTACTATACATTCACTCCCTTCATCCAAATCATTAATATAGATTGCAAGTAGCTGAGGTCCCAGCACTGATCCCTGTGGCACTCCTCTAGGTACAGCATGCCATCCTGAAAACGACTCTCTCTGCTTCCTGACAACTAACTAATTCATTATCCATACTGATACATTACCACCTGTACCATATGCTCTTATCTTATGTCGTAACTTTTGATGTGGTGCCTTATCAAATGCCTTTTAGAAATCCAAGCACGCCATATCTACAGGTTCCCCTTCATCTACCTTACTTGTTGCTTCCTCACAAAATTCTAATAAATTAGTTAAACACAATTTCCCTTTCACAAAGCTATGTTGACTCTGCCTGATCACATTATGACTTTCTAAGCATCTTGCTAGAAAGACAGGAGGACTTGGTACTGTGACCTAGAAGCACAGGTCGCTGAACTGGTAAACCACAAGCCTAGAGCAGTGTTATGGGGTCCCTAGCTCAAGTCCCACCATGGTAGATGGTTTCATTAAAAAAAATGATTTCCTTGATAAGGGATTTTAGCAGTTTCCCCATGACAGATGTTTTGCCAACTGGTCTGTAGTTTATTGCTTTCTGTCTCCTTCCTTTATTGAATAGAGGTGCTATATTAGCTAAGTAAGTTTGGAAGATTATAAGCAATGCATCTACTCTCTCTGCAGCCACTTCTTTTAAGGCTCCAGCATGCAGGCCATCATGTACTTGGTAATTGTCAGCCTTTAGGTCAAATATTTTTCTCAGCACCTTTTCTCTTATGATGATGATTGTTTCAAGTTCCTCCTTCCAGTTCACCTTTTTGTGGGAAGTGTTCTAAGTCTTCTACAGTGAAGACAGATACAAATCCTTTTAAACACCTCTGTTATTTCCTTGTTTTCCATCATCAATTCCTCAGACTCACTTTCTAGAAGACCAACAGTAGCTTTTCCTACTTAAATACTTGTGAAACCCTTATTGTTTTTATATTACCAGCTAGCTTTCTTCCATGATGCTGCTTTCTTCCTCTTTATTATTTATTGTGTCATTTTTGCTGGTTCTTAAAATCTGACCTATCTCCTGACCCACCAATAAACTTTGCAGATTTTTAGAGTGTATCTCTCAATTTGATACCATGCTTAACTTCTTTATTCAGCCAAGGATGATGCACCCTTCTCAAAGAATCTTTCTTTCTCACTGGATTAAATATTTGCTGAGAGCTTTTAAATGTCCCCTTAAAAGTCTGCCACGGCATCTCCACTGTCCTACCTTTTAAACTAGTTTCCCAGATCACTTTATTCATATAATTTATAAACATTGACATAGATGAACAAGGATCATTCAGCTCATCCTCATTCACTAATCTGTAAAGACTCGATATGCCATATTTAAACTTTTGGAGGAATCTGAATTCATGGCTCGGTTACCAGCAGCCTGTTTAATGTCACCTTGGCATGTTTTACCATATTAAAAGCATGAAGTGGGGGAATTTTCCACTCTCGTTTTCATGGGCAGAGCGGCCGGAGAATTGAGCATGAGTCCCAAAGCTGCTTTTACGCCGGCGGGATTTCCCCAATCAAATTGTCCCCGCACCACTGCCAATAATGGAACAGCAATCCGGACTTTAAAAGTTCGGATTCCCATTTGCATCAATTTAAATATCATTATCAGGAGTTTATGCCTGATAGTCTGCCACGTTAAATTGTCCATTCATGTTATCATGAGGGTACGCCGATTTGAATAACGACAGATTCCCCAATCAACATGCAGCTGGCGAGCAGAACCCACTGGAGGCACACAGGTGAATGCAGCCCTCAGGGTAGGGGGAAAGAGGGTTATGCCCAGCATTGCCAGCAGTGCCAGGGGGAATTGTGCAAATAGAGGAGGTTGTGCCATGGTGGTGGTGGAGGGCAGAGTTCTGTGAGGAAAGTGCAAGGAGGGGGTTCAATTTTTACTCATTTACATCAGGGCTCCCTTTAAAAAGGACATCCATACCATTTAAAAACTAAAGTTGCTGGTGGGTCGGGCTTTGAATCCACCCCTTTTTTTGGCAAAGTGTTTTTAAAAAAGGCAGCAAAACCCTGCAGCGCAGCCAACGGGCTACCCTCCACTTTTCTTGCCCGAGATGACACTTTGCCAAAAAAATGTCAAAAGTTTTAATTGGTGAGAAAGAACTTCAGAACAGAGGTTTGAAAAGTACTTTGGAAATTATTTATATTTTGAAAAGATTTTAACAATCATGTGATCTCCACTGTTTGTCAGCGCTTCTGATGTGAGATACCAAAATAATTTAATGCCAAGATTATGATGATAGATTTAGAGTGGATATTAAGGGGCAGCACTGTGGCGCAGTGGTTAACACTGCTGCCTTATCTGGGTTCGATCCAGGCCCCATTCTCCCAGTGTCTGCTTGTGTCTCACCCCCACAACCCAAAGATGTGCAGGGTGGGTTGATTGGCCACGCTAAATTACCCCTAAATTGGAAAAAAATTAGGTACTCTAAATTTTAAAAAATAGAGTGGATATTAATGCTTTATAATCCGTACAAACAAAATACCTTTAGCTTTGCATTACCAACAGAGCCGTGGCTGACATGTGTTTAGCAGAGGAGCAGGTCCAAATATGTTATTTGAATAAATAAGTGAAGAAATAATATGGAAGTAATAAAATACTGTGTAAAATTTTAAAATGAAATAACATGGTAATGGAATCACAAGCTGAACTTGACAATATTTTTATAATTGGAGCAGTAATAATGGACTAGACTGCCACCTAGTGTAACTCGGATCAATTCAGTTAAATATATTCAAAAGAAGGGCAGCAGGGTGGTGCAGTGGTTAGCAGTGCTGCCTCACGGCACCAAGGTCCCAGGTTCGATGCCGGCTCTGGATCACTGTCCATGTGGAGTTTGCACATTCTCCCCGTGTTTGCGTGGGTTTCGCCCCCCACAACCCAAAGATGTGCAGGCTAGGTGGATTGGCCACGCTAAATTGCCCCTTAATTGAAAAAAATGAATTAGGTTCTCTAAAATTAAAAAATATATATTCAAAAGTGCTGAGTGCTATGGTTTTGGGTTGGAAAAAAAGTCAGAATCGCTTAGATCGGATCTTAGACATCAATTCCACATCGAGCAAGACAGCAAAATGTCACTAGCTGAGAAATTGAAATTGCAGCTTGAAAAGGGCAGAAAACAGAACAGGCAACAACCGGCGGCCCTGAAGTGCTTCAAAAGGTTGGTCATGAGACGCCAACCTTCTAGATTGCCTTGATCCACTGTAATCCACCTATTGCCACAACCGGTCCACAGCAGAATCTCCCTGGCCCTACATTCATCGCTGGAGCATCTCGACAACAAGGACACCTACGTCAGGCTCCTGTTCATTGACGACAGTTCTGCCTTCAACACCGTAATCCCAACCAAGCTCATATCTAAACTCCAAAACCTAGGATTTGGCTCCTCCTCTGCAATTGGATCCTCGACTTCCTGACCCACAGACCGCAATCAGTAAGGATAAACAACTCACACCTCCTTCATGATAGTCCTCAATACCGGGGCCCCGCAAGGCTGCGTACTTAGTCCCCTATTATACTCGCTATACACACATGACTATGTGGCAAAATTTGGCTCCAACTCCATCTACAAGTTTGCTGATGACACAACTGTAGTGGGTTGAATCTCAAACAATGACGAGTCAGAGTACAGGAGGGAGATAGAGAACTTAGTGGCACGGTGGAATGACAACAATCTTTCCCTCAACATCAGCAAAACTAAGGAGCTGGTCATCGACTTCAGGAAGCAAAGGGTCATCAACGCTCCTGTCTGTGTCAATGGTGTCGAGGTGGAGATGGTTGACAGCTTCAAACTCCTAGCTGTAACCATCACCAACAATCTGTCCTGGTCCACCCACGTTGATGCTACGACCACGAAAGCACAACAACACCTATACTTCCTTGGGAAATTAAAGAAATTTGGCATGTCCACAACGGCTCTTAGCAATTTTCATAGATGTACCATAGAAAGCATCCTCGTTGACTGCATCACAGCCTGGTATGGCAACTGCTCGGTCCAAGACCGCAAGAAACTCCAGAGAGCAGTAAACACAGCCCAGTCTATCACGTGAACCCGCCTCCCATCCACTGACTCAGTCTACACATCCCGCTGCCTTGGGAAAGCGGGCAACATAATCAAAGACCCCTCCCACCCGGGTTATTCTCTCTTCCAACCTCTTCCATCAGTTAGAAGATACAAAAGCTTGAGAACACGCACCAATAGATTCAAAGACAGCTTCTTCTGCTGTTACCAGAGCCTCTTGGGGTCTGAACTGGTCTTATGGACTGAACTGATCTTCCTATGCATCTTCTCTACAGTTGTAGGACTATATACCGTATACTTCACCCGCTGTCTATGTTTATGTATTTTCATTATGAATCCTCATGTATTTTTCATATGTTCTATGGTTTCATGTATGGAGCGATCTGCCTGGATGGTACATAGAACAATACTTTTCACTGTACCTCGGTACATGTGAAAATGAATCAAATATAACAAACATAGTCATTGTCTAACACACAAAATAATTTCACAAAGTTGTTTGGATCGATCGATCAACAAGCATTCTTTAAAGTGCAGAAAACCAGCATTATAGCCATTACTGCTAGCTGCACTGTGTGATTGCTTAACTTATTCATTCACAGTCTTAGAATAAGGGACAGGCCACAGGAGTGTAGTATTCTATTCAGAAGATAGGAGCAGGAGTGGGCCATTGGGGCCACATGACTGCTCCACCAATTAGATCATGGCTGAACATCAACCCCCATGCCACTTAACTGGCTATTCCCACATCTCTTAATGCCACTGGTCTTCAGAAATCTATGGAGGTCTGTCTTGAACATGCTCAGAGACCGAGCTTCCACAGCCCTCTGGAGTTAGAGAATTCCAAAAATTCACCACCCTCGGAGTGGAGAAATTCCCCCTCATCTCAGTCTTAAATGGCCTGTCCCTTATTCTGAGATTGTGGCCCCGTTTCCAGGTCTCCAGCCACTGGAAACATCCACCTACATCTACCCTGCAAGAACTTTGTACGTTTCAGTGACATCACCTCGCGTTATCTGAAGTTCTAGAGATTACAGGCCCATTTTCCTCAATCTCCCCCCATAGAATAATCCCGCCATCCCAGGAATCAGTCTGGTGAACCTCCATTGCACTCCCTCTATGGAATGTACATCCTTCCTTAGATAAGGAGACTAAAACTGCACATTTTAGTCTTAATTCTTTAGCCGTGGTCTCACCAAGGCTCAATACAATTGTAGCAAGGCATATTTGCCCCTGCATTCAAAACCCGTTGCGATGAAGGCCAACATACCATTTGCCTTCCTAATTGCTTGCCGTACCTGCATGCTGGCGTTTAGTGACTCATTAGCAAGAGCATGTAGATCCCTTTGGACATCAACATATCCCAACCTCTAACCATTTAAGAAATACTCTGCCTTTTTTTTTCCTACCAAAGTGGATAACTTTATATTGATTCACATTATATTCCATCTGCCATCTTCTTGCTCATTAATTTAACCTGAGCAAAATTATTTTGAATGCATGTATTATCTCTATAGCCATCTCCTTCAACCCTCTGAGATGTAGCCCATCAGGTCCAGGGGATTTATCAATTCAATTAATTGATTGTTAATACTAATTTCTTTCAGTTCCTCATTTTCATAAGCCCCTCCCTTCTGCATCTTCCTCCATGAAGACAGACACAACACAATTGTTTAGTTTCTCCACTATTTCCCTATTCTCCATTATAAATTCTCCTGTCTCCACCTCTAATAGACCCATATGTGATCCTTGCTGATCTTTTCCTTTTCACATACCCAAAGAGGCTTTTACAGTCCACCTTTCTGTTTTCACTAGCTTGCATTTATATTCTCTTTGCCCTTTCTTTATCAGTTTTGTGGTCCTCCTCTGCTGGATTCTAAATTGCTCCCAGTCCTCTGGCTTATTACTTTTTCTGGCAACCTTATAAGCCAATTCTTTTGATATAATGCAATTTCTTTTAACCTTATTTTGTTAGCGATGGTTGATTCACCTTTCCTATTGACCGTCATTCAGTATACGTTCCCAATCCACCATAGCCAACTGTCCCTTGTACTTTCATAGTTCTCTTTGTTCAGATTTAAGACCCTAGTTTCAGAATGAACTATATCATTTTCAAACTCAACGTAAAATTCGATCAGATTATGGTCGCAATTTTTGAAAGGTTCCTTTACAGCAAGGTTATTAATTAGCCCTTTCTAATTACATAATACTAACTCTAAAGTAGCCTGATCCCTCTTTAGTTCTTCAACGTATTGCTCCAGAAACCCAATCCAAATGCCCTCCAAGAATTCACCCCTCCACAGCATCAGTTCTAATTGGGTTTGCCCTATATATGTGAATTGAAGTTGCCCATTATTACTGCATTTCTGTTGATCGGTCTCTCAATTTCCTTTGCCATGGAATCTTTTACAAAAGTGCTACAAACTGATCCATGCATGACATTCTTTACAGCAGCAACAAAATGGACCAAACTCAAATGGCTCCGAAGTGGAGATGGCCGATAGCTTAAAGTTCCTGGGGGTCACCATCACCAACAGTCTGTCCTGGTCCACACACGTTGATGCAACAGTCAAGAAAGACCAACTACGTCTCTACTTCCTACGGAAGCTAAAGAAATTTGGCATGTCTGCATCGACTCTCACAAACTTCTACAGATGTGCGATAGAGAGCATCCCATCAGGCTGCATCACAGCCTGGTGTGGCAACTGCTTGGTCCAAGATCACAAGAAACTGCTGAGTGTGGTGAACTCAGCCCAACGCATCACAGAAGCTTGCTACCCCCACATTGATTCTGTGTACACCTCCCGCTGCCTCAGGAAGGCAGACAGCATTATCAGAGACCACTCCTACCCAGGCATTGCCTTCTTCCAGACCCTTCCATCAGGCAGAAGGTACAGAAATCTGAAGACCCGCACATCCAGACATTGGAACAGCTTCTTCCCCACAGCTACGAGACTCCTCAACAACTTCCCCTCGGACTGATCTGTCCCCTGTAAGAACACTATTCATGACACCCTATGCTGCTCTTGCTCGTGTATTTGCTTTGTTTGGCCCCTTGTTCCGCACTGTAACCAATCACTGTTTGCCGATGTACCACTTGTTAATGTTCTCTGTTGATTATTCTTTTTGTCCACTATGTACGTACTGTGTACGTTCCCTCGGCCGCAGGAAAATACTTTTCACTGTACTTCAGTACATGAAATGAAAATGAAAATCGTTTATTGTCACAAGTAGGCTTCAAATGAAGTTACTGTGAAAAGCCCCTAGTCGCCACATTCCGGCGCCTGTTCGGGGAGGCTGGTACGGGAATTGAACCGTGCTGCTGGCCTGCCTTGGTCTGCTTTAAAAGCCAGCGATTTAGCCCAGTGTGCAATCAAACTCAGTAAACTCCTCTATTTCAGCATTTCAAAATGCAGTTGTCTTGACTTCGGTCTTAAATGTTGTACTTTTTTCTGGCCATTTCAAGGGACCCAGTGACAGACCCAATGATTCCCAGGTCAATAACCAAAGAGTAAAGACCTTTTGCACTGTTGCAATCACAGAAAATCAGCCCCCTGCTCACGGTGACAAACCCAGTTGTCCTTTTTGAGGTCCAACAAAGACAACTAATATTGGGAACAATTTAAGAGGTTGGTTCACTTATAATGGGGCCTGAACCTTTAAAGTGAACAGAGAAGTTTTATACTCCATCGGTCTGAACTGGATTCACTCAAGGTCTCAAACAATAGTACCATATACTGGTTTAGCTCAGTAGGCTAGACAGCTGGTCTGTGATGCAGAACAAGGCACGGTACGGTGGGCAGCACGGTAGCATTGTGGATAGCACAATTGCTTCACAGCTACAGGGTCCCAGGTTCGATTCCGGCTTGGGTCACTGTCTGTGCGGAGTCTGCATGTCCTCCCCTTGTGTGCGTGGGTTTCCTCCGGGTGCTCCGGTTTCCTCCCACAGTCCAAAGATGTGCAGGTTAGGTGGATTGGCCATGATAAACTGCCCTTGGTGTCCAAAATTGCCCTTAGTGTTGGGTGGGGTTGCTGGGTTGTGGGGATAGGGTGGAGGTGTTGACCTTGGGTAGGGTGCTCTCTCCAAGAGCCGGTGCGGACTCGATGAGCCGAATGGCCTCCTTCTGCACTGTAAATTCTATGAAGGCCAGCAGCGCGGGTTCAATTCCCGTACCACCTTACCCGAACAGGCACCAGAATGTGGCGACTAGAGGCTTTTCACAGTAACTTCATACTTGTGACAATACAAGGTTATTATTATTATTATACTTTTGGTTCCCCTTCAAGGGGAATTAATTACCTTTGGAATAAAGTTAAATCGACTTGAAATAGCAACAACTTTTCTTTCCACATATGCTCAGGAGCTCCTGAACATTTTCAGCATTTCCTGTTTTTGTTGCAGCAACAGACAGATCAGCCATGACCTTATTAAATTGTGGAGCAGGCTCAAGGTGCCGAATGGCCTTCTTCTGTTCCTATTTTGTACGATTATTTTGTCAGAAATTAATTCAAGGGGGATGGGCATCGCTGACTAGGCAAGCATTTATTATCTATCCCTAATTGCCCTTGAGAAGGTGGTGACGAGCTGCCTTCTTGAATCACTGCATGGGGTAAAGGTATACCCACAGTGCTGTTAAGGAGGGGGTTCCAGGATTTGCACCAGTCACAGTGAAGGAACAGCAAGAGATTTCCAAGTCAGGATGGTGGTGAATCGGAGGGGAACTTCAAGATGATGGTGTTCCCATGTATCTGCTATCTTTGTCCTTCTAGATGGCAGTGGTTGTGGGTTTGGAAGGTGCAGTCTGTGGAAACTTGGTGAGTTTCTGAAGCGCATCTTGTAGATGGTATACACTGCTGCTACTGGGGAGGGGGTGGAGGGAGTGACTGTTTGTGGTTGCAGCACCAATCAAGCGGGCTGCTTTGTGATGGATGGTATGAAGCTTCTCAAGCGTTCTTGGAGCTGCACTCATCCAGGCAGGTGGAGAATATCCCATCACACTCCTGACTTGTAACTTGTTGATGGTTGACATGCTTTTGGGGGGGTGGGGGGAGAGAGTGGTCAGGAGGAGAGTTACCCGCCACAGGATTCAAAGCTACTGATCTGCTCTTGTAGCCACAGTATTTATATGGCGAGACCAGTTCAGCTCCTGGTCAATGGTAAACCTCCAGGGAGGTTTTCTGCAATGTGTTTCTGTTGAATTAATTACTGTGTTTTTGTTCAGTTGTCCTTTGTTGCTGCAGCACTGATTACATGCCCATAGATGGCACTGTTGCTCTATTATAATCACCACAGTTCAGCGGACTCCTTCCTTTTGAGTGGGGGAGGGGGTGAAGAGCAGAGCCATCTCAGAGAAGCTGAGAGAGTTCTTGATGATCGAAAAGTCAGTTGGATTGATCAATCGAAAGCCATTCTATTAAATATCAGAAAAGTTATATTGGGGTACATAGTGCAGCTAATAGGCTGACTGCTATTGGTTAATTAGCGGTATCCATTTATTCCAGTAATGTGTCAAAGAAAATGCCAAGAGCCCGAACTACAAAAGATCCAAGACCGTGTGAAATTCACTGCTGCAGCTGGTTAAAAGTACTGTAGGAGAATATTTTATCACTTAAGGAATGAGACAAAGAATTAAAACAAACGTTCATCCCAAGATCTGGATCCGAATAAGGTTCCACTTCAGGAAAAAAGCACTTGAAATGAATTCTGTTATTTTTTTGGAACCCTATAGTTTATAGGCTGAAGATTAGTACAGCAGCAACAAAGTGAACCAAGCTTGCTCAACTCTATTTCAGGACCTGAACACACATCTGCTTTTACTTCCGTTTGAGTGGTACTTATGTTATTGATGGCAACTTCAGTGGCTCAGTGACAGCCTCAAGCACTCCCAGGTCATAGCCGCCAAAGAATAAATATCTTTCTGAGATGTTCCAATTTCAGAAAAGCACATCCCCACTGCACCAATGCGACGCATCCAGTTGTCACTTTGTGATGCAACCGAGACCACTAATATTAGTAACAAATTAGAGGTTGGTCTTGCACTGTGAACCAATTATGCTGGCAGCTGAATCCGTAATGCCAACAGGGAATGTTTCCATTCTATCAGTCCGAACTGAATTCAAACCTAGCTCCCAAACAATGGCACCAGATATACTTTTGGCTCTCCTTCAAGTGGGATTAATTATCTTTCTAATTTAATGTTACGTGTTTCTAACTCCACAGATGCTGAAAATCCTGGAGTATGTCAAGCGTTTTCTATTTTTATTTCAGCATCCGCAGTCCTTTACTTTTGAATTAATTATCTTGTTTTTGTTCAGTTGCATTGTGTTTCTGCAGTACTAATTTCCTGCCCCTAAATGGCACTGTTCTATTATAACCACCACTGCCCAACTGCACCTGTTTTGGGTCACGCTCCTTCCTTTCGACTGGGGGAGGGGGAACAGTTATGTTTTGCTTCTCTATACTTTCTGTGGGACATTACAAACAACCCTAGGCAACAAACATTTTTTTTTTGTTAAGCACTAATCAAATATTCAGAATGAGATAAGCTGGCCCTCCTCAGTCCCTAAAGGTATAACTCACTAGTTCTACTGGGTATTATTGCATCTGACCAGATTGACATAGAGCATTGTGCTCAGTGACTAATATGAGCTGGGATTGTATGCCCATGTATTGGTGTATTCCAGTTGTGCTCAGTCTTGTGCACCTTACCCGTCTTTGTTGGGGGTATCCTCAGCTGACTTTGCAGTGGCTGGTGCAGGATCCTGAGTTAGTTTAGTGGAGACGGACTTGGCAGCATTAGAGTCTGAGGAAGGCTGAGGCTGGCTGATCTGTGAAGGCAGCACTGACCCTGGAAGTGCCCCTGTGATGGGTACACTATTAAAAAAAGCGGTCGAAAAATCCCTAATGACAGAACAAAACAAAAGGCAGTTCATGAGACTAGCTTTTTCATGGCATCGAAATTTACTTACATGATGGTTTTTGACTAATTAAATACTGCATTAGAATGAATCAAATGAAAACAATAATCTTGTGGAGTTCAATAATTCAAACCATTACTTCTGTCATAGCTCAGAGTCTGACACTGAATCATGCTTAATTTACAGATGCCAAACCCAGGCTTCTCTAATTGTTTTACCTTGAATTCAGCCTTTCAAGGGATCTGGGCTATCCTTTGCTACAATGCAGATCTGAGGCCTTTAAGGACACTTGCAGCACATAGCCCTCGAAGTAGTGTTGACCTAAGAGTTTTAAAATCTCACAGACGGGGATGAAATCAAAAGGATCATTTGGAGTGTACAAGATGGCAGAGTGGAAATCCCAAAACAGACACTGCAAAGAAGGAAAATCAAAGGGGGCTTGGCCTTACCAAACCTACAATACTACCACTGGGCAGCAACGGCAGAAAGAGTAAGGGGATGGTACAAGAACCTGACACAGATTGGGTACAAATGGAGGAGGCATCCTGTAAAGGAATGACCCTCCGGGCCCTGGCTGCAGCAGCACTCCCATCCCCCTCAACAAGATACACAACAAGTCCAGTGGTAGTGGCCACACTGAGAACATGGACCCAGCTCAGACAACACTTCGGGATAACTAAAATGTCCCCCATGGCCCCCATCTGCGGCAATCACAGATTCCCCCCAACCATGCTAGATACCACCTTCAAAAGATGGAGGCGGGACGGGGGCACATTGACGGTCGGGGACTTCTACGTAGGGTACAGACTGGCGACACTAGACAAACTGACGAGGAAGTGGAGGCTAGCAAAAGGACAGGAAATGAGACATCTCCAAATAAAACACTTCTTCCACAAAGAGACAGTGGGGTACCCTGCGGCCCCAGAAAGCACACTACGAGAGGACCTGATAGGCACAAGCAATGAGAAGGGGGCGGCTATGTGGGAAAATATACGGCCAGCTACTGGACAGAGCCGGGACTCCACTGGACGAGATCAGACAAAAATGGGAGGACGAACTGGGGACAGAGGTAGGATGGGGACTCTGGAGCGAAGCACTGAGCAGGGTGAGCTCCACCTTCCCCTGCACAAGGCTAAGCCTAATGCAGCTCAAAGTGGTGCACAGAGCGCACCTGACCAGAATCCGAATGAGCAGGTTGCTCCCGGAGGTGGAAGACAAATGTGAGCGGTGCCAGAGGGGCCCGGCCAACCACACTCACATGTTTTGGGCTTGTCCAAGCTTGCTGGGTTCTGGACAGCCTTCTCCGAGGCAATGTCCATGATTGTGGGAGTGAGGGTGAAGCCATGCCCAATAGTGGCAATCTTCGAGGTATCGGAGCAGCCAGAGTTACACATGGGGAAGGAGGCCAACGCCCGTGCTTTCGCTTCCCTAATCGCACGCCGGAGAATCCGGCTCGGCTGGCGATCGGCAGCACCACCCACAGCTGCAGACTGGCTTGCTGGCCTTTCGGAATTTCAGCGCAGGCTAGGAAAATGTGATGTGTATATATACAACTGTTTATAAATATGAGAAATGCCAATAAAAAGATTTTTTTTAAAAATAAGATGGCAGAGTGGAAAATTCCATAATTATATTTATTTATTTGCTGCATAAAAAGATACGATTTGATTGCAGTCAGCGGCCCTGAATAGGCCGTTGCTCCTGTTCGTTTCTCAGATAATCTTTGACTTTTCTGAGGCTCATCGCCATTGGCATTTGTAACAAGATAAAGCCATCATCTGATCCCCTCTAGCCATTCTTCACTTTCTTCCAATATCCCCACGAGCGCTGCCCCCCCCCCAACCTCCAAATCCACAAGGAAGAGTATCCCACAAACATCTCCAGCAGATGCCACCAGCCACAGAAGCACCCACCCAGCTTAATTAGCATCATGAGGAACCACTTGGGAAGGTTCTAAATCAAAGTTGGATCATCAACAGCGCTCTTGGATTGGATTTGTTTATTGTCACGTGTACCGAGGTACAGTGAAAAGTATTTTTCTGCGAGCAGCTCAACAGATCATTAAGTACATGAGAAGAAAAGGGAATAAAAGAAAATACATAACAGGGCAACACAACATATACAATGTAACTACAAAAGCACTGGCATCGGATGATGCAGGGTGTAGTGTTAATGAAATCAGTCCATAAGAGGGTCATTTAGGAGTCTGGTGACTGTGGGGAAGAAGCTGTTTTTGGAGTCTGTTCGTGCGTGTTCTCAGACTTCTGTATCTCCTGCCCGATGGAAGAAGTTGGAAGAATGAGTAAGCCGGGTGGGAGGGATCTTTGATTATACTGCCCGCTTTCCCCAGGCAGCGGGAGGTGTAGATGGAGTCAATGGATGGGAGGCAGGTTTGTGTGATGGACTGGGCGGTGTTCACGACTCTCTGAAGTTTCTTGCGGTCCTGGGCCGAGCAGTTGCCATTCCAGGCTGTGATGCAGCCAGATAGGATGCTTTCTATGGTGCATCTGTAAAAGTTGGTAAGAGTCAATGTGGACATGCCGAATTTCCTTAGTTTCCTGAGGAAGTATAGGCGCTGTTTCTTGGTGGTAGCGTCGACGTGGGTGGACCAGGACAGATTTTTGGAGATGTGCACCCCTAGGAATTTGAAACTGCTAACCATCTCCACCTCGGCCCCGTTGATGCTTACAGGGGTGTGTACAGTACTTTGCTTCCTGAAGTCAATTACCAGCTCTTTAGTTTTGCTGGCATTGAGGGAGAGATTGTTGTCGCTACACCACTCCACTAGGTTCTCTATCTCCCTCCTGTATTCGGACTCATCGCTATTCGAGATCCGGCCCACTATGGTCGTATCGTCAGCAAACTTGTAGATGGAGTTGGAACCAAGTTTTGCCACGCAGTCGTGTGTGTACAGGGAGTAGAGTAGGGGGCTAAGTACGCAGCCTTGCGGGGCGCCGGTGTTGAGGACTATTGTGGAGGTGGCGTTGTTGTTCATTCTTACTGATTGTGGTCTGTTGGTCAGAAAATCGAGGATCCAGTTACAGAGTGGGGAGCCAAGTCCTAGGTTTTGGAGCTTTGATATGAGCTTGGCTGGGATTATGGTGTTGAAGGCGGAGCTGTAGTCAATAAATAGGAGTCTAATGTAGGAGTCCTTGTTTTCGAGATGCTCTAGGGATGAGTGTAGGGCCAGGGAAATGGTGTCTGATGTGGACCGGTTGCAGCAGTATGCGAATTGCAGTGGATCAAGGCGTTCTGGGAGTATGGAGGTGATGCGCTTCATGATCAACCTCTCGAAGCACTTCATTACGACTGAAGTCAGGGCCACTGGTCAGTAGTCATTGAGGCACGTTGCCTGGTTCTTCTTTGGTACCGGTATGATGGTGGTCTTCTTGAAGCAGGTGGGGACCTCGGAGTGGAGTAGGGACAGGTTAAAGATGTCCGTGAATACCTCTGCCAGCTGGTCCGCGCAGGCTCTGAGTGCACGACCAGGGATCCCGTCTGGGCCCGTCGCCTTCCGAGGGTTCACTTTCACTTTCTTGATGGGATGGGGAGGCATGGGCAGGGAATTAAAAGAGGCAATTCCCTCACACCATCTTTTTTCTGCAGCTCGATAATCAGTTCAATTAGTTAAGCATCACAAGCAGGGTGCCCAACCCTTGGGATGAATGGACCCAGGTCCAGACATTACTACTACTGAACACAGAGACACAATTCCACTTAACCTGGCTTCAAGACAGCTTCTCAAAGCAAATGGTCATTTTGAGGAGCTTAATCATACTTAATACATGAGAAACATTATCAGTGTGTTTAATTTTTTCATACATTTATGAAACAAAAATGCATCATTTATAAATGGCCTTTTTTCATTTTTAGTTACCTGTAGTTTGAAGTTACCTCAGCCATGCATTATAGAGATTTATATGGTTAATTATCTGTGGTACATTCCATTTTTAAAGAATAATTTCTTTGGTGAGTTTAACATGTACACATTTACATAAATTAGTGCCTGTGGTATCGAGAACATACATACATAGAAGATAGGAGCTGGAGGAGGCCTTTTGGCCCCTCGAGCCTGCTCCGCCATTCATCACGATCATGGCTGATCATCCAACTCAATAGCCTAATCCTGCTTTCTCCCCATAGCCTTTGATCCCATTCTCCCCAAGTGCTACATCCAGCCACCTCTTGAATATATTCAAAGTTTTAGCATCAACTACTTCCTGTGGTAATGAATTGGGGCTAGTTTAGCACTAGTGGGGCTAGTTTAGCACTAGTGGGACTAGTTTAGCACAGAACTAAATCGCTGCTTTTAAAGCAGACCAAGGCAGGCCAGCAGCACGGTTCAATTCCTGTACCAGCCTCCCCGAACAGGTGCCGGTATGTGGCAACTAGGGGCTTTTCACAGTAACTTCATTTGAAGCTTACTTGTGACAATAAGCGACTTTCATTTCATTTTCATTTCATTTCATTCCACAGGCTCACCATTCTATGTGTGAAGAAATGTCTCCGAAATGAATCCCTGAATTCTCAGACTGCGACCCCTGGTTCTGGACACACCCATCATTGGTAGCATCTACCCTGTCTAGTCCTGTTAGAATTTTAGAAGTTTCTATGAGATCCCCCTCATTCTTCTGAACTCCAGCGAGAACAATCCCAACCTAGTCAATCTCTCTTCATATGACAGTCCCGCCATCCCTGGAATCAGTCTGGTAAACCTTTGCTGCACTCCCTTGAGAGCAAGAACATCCTTCCTCAGAGAAGGAGACCAAAACTGCGCACAATACTCCAAGTGTGGCCACACTCTGTACAATTGCAGCAACACATCCCTGTTTCTATACTCGAAACTTCTTGCAATGAAGGCCAACATACCATTAGCCTTCTTTACCGCCTGCTGCACCTGCATGCTTACCTTCAGCGAATGGTGCACAAGGACACCCAGGTACTGCTGCACACTCCCCTCTCACAATTTACAACCATTCAGGTAGTAATCTGCTTTCCTGTTTTTGCTTCCAAAATGAATAACCTCACACTTATCCAAATTATACTGCATCTGCCATTGGTTTGCCCACTCACCCAACCTATCCAGATCTTGCTGTAGAATCCCTGCATCCTCGTCACAATTCACCCTCCCACCTGATTTGGTATCATCTGCAAACTTTGAGATGTTACATTTTGTTCCCTCATCCAAATCATTAATATATATTGTCAATAGCTGGGGTCCCAGCACCGATCCCTGTGGTACCCCACTGGTTACTGCCTGCCAATTTGAAAAGGACCCATTAATCCCTACTCTTTGCTTCCTCTCTGCCAACCAGTTTTCTAATCACCTCAATACATTTCCCCCAATTCCATGCGCTTTAATTTTGCACAATAATCTCTTAAGCAGGACTTTGTCAAACGCCTTCTGAAAGTCCAAATATACCACATCGACTGGCTCCCCCTTGTCGACTGTACTGGTTACCTCTTCAAAGAATATCTCTTCAAAGAACACTGTCACCAAAGTGCTCCAAGGTGAACTATCCTCAAAGACGGACATCGTCCTCGTTTCCCATTCCTACAAACAGATTTCAATGGCTCTGGAAGAAAAACTGAGCAAGTTGATCCAGGCTAATAGTTATCTCTGGTGAAGCATCGATCGCAGAAGACATAGTTGGGAAGATTTGAGTAAGAAGGGATTGAATTGAAGGAAAAACTCACAGAACAAGTTACAGGGACGAGGATATCACCAGTGGAACCAAGAGACAACCGATTATATTTCTGGAGAGAGACTGAATTGAAGAACGTGACGACGCCAAGATCAAAGAAGAGTATTGTTTTGGGCAGGATTCTCCATTCCCCCAGCCGCATGGTTCCCGGCGGTGGGATTCTCCACTCCCGCTGCTCGTCAATGGGATTTCCCATTGAAGCTACCCCATGGCAGCGGGAAACCCGGGGGCGGGGTCAGCTGCTGGTGGGAAAAGAGAATCCCAACGGCCAGAGAATTCAGGCCAATATCTTTGCCCTGGGAGTTTTTTGGAATGTTAATCCTTCACCCACCCCGAGAACTTCTGTACCCAACACCTTCAGCCACTCAGCAATCGCTCCCAAAACCACTTTGCCTTATCCTCTTCCTTCAAATCCCTCCCAATACTATTTCCTTTAAGACACTGATTAGCACAAAACGTCACAGCATAAATTTTAAAAGGTGACTATAAGTGAAACATGAACAGTAGTGCAACTGCCATCAACATGATGAGCAATCAGTACACGTCACTTGAATACTTTCACTTGCCTAACATATCAACATATTGAAATATCTTAAAGTGTTACACAATAAATCAGTTTGAAAGGTTGTGACCATCACTTCAGTCATTGTGGATAGCAGCACCCCACAAACAGAATTAAACAGAATGGATGATCTATTTTTCAACAATACTGTCTGGAAGGAATGTTGGACAAGTCTGCAGGACTCTCTGATCTTCAGTTGCACCTGGGTGGTGACAAATAGCCTCTTTGTAACGTCTCAAGCAGAGGGGTTACCTCTGACAATGCAGCACTCACTCCCTCAGCTTGAACCCATGACTTTCTGAACTATAGGTGAATGTTTATCAACCACACCATAGACAGAAACACTTTTATCTCATCTCACTATGCAGAATTCTTCAGAACACAAATATTTGAATCCAGAAGAAGGCATTATGCTGAGGAGACATTTGTGGAGGAGCTCCAATGGCAAACAGCAACTACTTAGTAACTTGTCCCACAATGTAGTCACAGGCCTTAGTTACTGAAGCAGATGGGGCTTCCATTTCCTAGTTAAACACTTGCTGCTGTTCTACACAAATAGCCTTCTTCTGTTCTGTAACTATTCTATGCATCATACATTTCCAAAGTCAACTCATCTGGATCAATAGGTTTCAACCAGGCAAAGGTATTAAGCAATACGGTACCAAGGCAGGTAAAATGGAGCAAAGACACAGATCAGCCTGGATTTAACTGAACGGTCGAATAGGCTCGAGGGGCTGATTGGCCAACTCCAGTTTCTGTGATCCTAATTGGATATCAATGAATGTCTCAGCCCACGAGCCAATCTTATCTGGAGTGCAACTGAGGCCATTTATGCCAGCACCTCTTTTAAATATTCACTGGTAGCAATGAGAAAGGCAGATTATACTGGAGCTTTAACTCCTGTTCTAGAGAAGGACAACTATAATCTTCAATCTTGTAAGTTACCTATCGCAGGGAGTAAAGGAGAGCAGTTTTCTACAGGCCACTCTCACTCTTACACCTGGTGAACAGATTTCTACCCTCAGCCAATGGGTGGGTCTTGCAATTTGTAACTGCCCATCAACTTTGACTCTCATTGAATACTGGCACTTCACAGCATGCTGCTGATTAAAATGAGACAGACAGTAAGGGAAGAAGCAGATTCAAAAGCATAGGAAAAGCATCCCTTAGTCAGCACAGTGGTTAGCACTGCTGCCTCACAGTTCTAGGGTCCTGGGTTCAATTCCGGTCTCAGGTGACTGTGTGGAATTTGCACCTTCTCCCAGTGTCTACGCAGGTTTCCTCCGGGTGCTCCAGTTTCCTCCCACAGTCCAAAGATGTGCAGGCTAGGTGGATTGGCCACGCTACAATGCCCCTTAGTGTCCAAAAGGATGGGTGGGGTTACTGGGCTACGGGGATAGGGTGGAGGTGTGGGCGTAAGTAGGATGCTCTTTCCAAGGGCCGATACAGACACGATGGGCTGAATGGCCTGCACTGTAAATTTTATGATGATAAATGATTTATAACTGGACTCATTTTCCTGGCAGTTGACAAATGACATTTTGCTAACTTTTGCCGCTTAAAATCATTTGACCCTTGAAAAAGCACAGCATCGAAAGGAAAGTTAGGGGAACTTCAGGCAGCAGTTTACCATTTGCAAGAAGTTGGTCCTGGTGGGAATTACACATTCCGGAAGCAGCAGCAAGTAGATGGAGAAGTATCAGCTTATCACAAGCCGTTTTGCCTGAGAGGCAGCATCAACCATGCCCAGGTTTCAATATCATGAACATATATATCCACAATATAAAACGGGAGGGTGAAAAGAGTTGAAAACTGATGTTTCTTTGGGGTTTCAGGGAATTTCAGGACCAAGGGTTTTAAATAAGGAGTGTATCGCTGGCTTTGAAAGCAACCAAGGCAGGCCAGCAGCACGGTTCAATTCCCGTACCAACCTCCCCGAACAGGCGCCGGAATGTGGTGACTAGGGGCTTTTCACAGTAATTTCATTTGAAGCCTACTTGTGACAATAAGCGATTTTCATTACATTTTCATTTGATTACATCATTAGCAGAGCTGGCCAGGTAGAATTACACGGTACACTGCATCTGGTAGGTGCGACTATTCACAGAGATAAGAATTGCAGTTACTGAATTGGACTGTGCAAGGGTTTTCAGGAGAGACATGGTCATTAACAGGAGGTTCCAGTTGGAAGGAGTTATTATGCGCCATGAAGGAACTTGATTAGCACCAATCCAGATGGCCAATGATCCCATGGGTGTTTCTATAACACCTGCAGTTGATCTGATACAGTTAATGTAATAACTTTCTCAATCTCTCACCCATTTCTTCTTTAATGATGCCAACAATACCTATTCATATTTTTGAAAAAGCCAACAGACCAAGAAAATCCCTATTTAACTCATGTGCAGAATATACTTTTCTGTCACAACATTTAGCCAAACCAGGGCTGCAGTAATTTATGCTCCACTTAGGCCTCTTCCCATCCTCCTTCATCCAGCTCCATCAGCATAACCTCCCTGGTGCCATCCAGCTCCATCAGCGTAACTCCCTGGTGCCAGAGTCCAGGATGTCACAGAACACTGTGGGGGGGGGGGGGAGAGAGAGAGCTAAATGATCAGAGATTGTGGTGACTGTCTATTGATAGAAAAAGGGTTGGGGTCCTGCAGGTAGATTTTAAGGATCTAGGAAAGAGACTAAGAAACAAGACCTCTCAGGAAATAAACTCCATATTATTCCTGGTGCCATGTGCTAGAAAAGGGAGGCTCATGCAGATATTTACAAGGGTGGAGAAAATATGCTGAAAAGGCTTTAAATGCCACAGAGATTGTGACTAGTTCTCAGGGAGATGTTACCCAAGGGAGATATTAGGAAATTGGGTCCAGAAATGATATTGAAGATGTATCATGCAATTTAGGGGTTAAACAGGCTGAAATGGGGAAAAAACCCTGCTAGCACAGGGTCAGAGATATATGCCCACGCCTGGCCGAGTCACACTCTCCCAGTCAGACTGAAACTCATTTGTGGGAATACTCAGGATGACCCAGATCCATTGTCTCCTGCTGACCAGCTATTAGCACATTGCAGAGTCTGGCGGCCTCTTTGTCCATCAATGGGAGGTTAGTTGCATATCAATAGCATGGCTCTGTTCTTCTGTATAAATGGGAGAGGGCAATCAAACAGCCAAGATAATGCTGATGGATTCAAACCTGGAAACCCAGGTTTGAAGAGCTGGAAGAAACTTAGAGAAAGAGAGAGAGAGAAAGAATGCTATTCTGAACAGTTACAGGGCAGAATGCTTTGGAAATCAACAGAGAAAGGTCATGAAAGTTACAAAGAAGGCTCTTGAAATCGGCTGACAGAGGTCATGAAAGTTGCCACCAAGGCAGACTTTAGAAAAGGATTCGGAACGAATGTCCCCAACAGAAAAAAATTGCTTCGTAAATGCCTTTGGCTGCTAGTGTAAGTGGCATGAGAGCTGCATGTACTGTAAAGTGTTGTTTAATGGGAACTAGTGCATTAAGGTTCAGAAACTACAATTAATTGGTTATTGTGAGGGTTGAAGTTTAAAAGTTGAAATATTGTTTTATTTTGTTTTAATAAAGTTTGTTCATAAAATAACCAAGTCCTATTTCTTATTTTATCACTCCTGGAACGAATCAATCTTTCCGCACCGTCTTAAAACTTTAAAGTAATTGTTCTGGTGCAGTTGAGAGCTGACCAGGCGTCTGTAACAGTGGTGATCCCAACAATTCCAGGCCAGTTGTTTAACCTCTGTGGTGAGAAAGCTTTTAGAAACATTGATCCTGGACAAAATCAATAGTCACTTGGACAAGTGTGGATTAATTAGGGAAATACAGCACGGATTTGCTAAAGGCAAATAGTGTTTACCAACTACATGTTGACTGGGGTCAAAATGGAAATGCCTTGAGAGTGGATGGCATGGGTGAGAGGGGATGGCAGGGGAGGAAGGGCATGGCACAGAAGGAAGGGAACTGCATTGGATGGGTAGCATGGGAAGGATGAAATGGCATGGGAGGAGTGAACGGTTATAGCAGAGGATGGCATGGGAAGAAAAGAATGGCATGATGGGTGAGGGCATGGGATTCTAATTAAATTGCTCATGTTTTCTGGGTGTTTGCTAGTACAAACAAAAAGGTACATTCCACAAGAAGGTTGCAGGTACTGACAGACCTGGGTGTATATGTTCACAAATCATGGAAGTCTAGCAGGGCAGGTTGGGCAAGTGGTTAAAAATGCACATGGGATCCAAATGCAAGTTAGTCTCAACTGGAGTATTGCGTCCAATTCTGGGCATGAAATTTAAGACGGGTGTGTAGGTGAAAGAGAGGCTGCAGAAAAGAGTTATGAGAATTGTTCCGGGGTGAGGGGCTTCAGGGATGTTATTCTCCTTAAAGAAGGTTGAGAGGAGATTCAATAGAGGTGTTCAAAATCTTGAAGGGTCTAAAGAGAATAGATAGAGAGAAATTGTTCCCGTTAGCGGAAGGTTCAAGAACCAGAGGGCACTGACTTAAAGTGATTGGCAATAGAACTAACGTCAACCTAAGGAAAAGTGTTTTTGTGCGGCAAGTTGTTAGGCTTTGGAATTTATGCCCCAAGTGGGTGATGAAGGAAGATTCACTCATGGCTTTCAAAAGGGAATTGAATAAGCATCTGCAGGAAGAAAAAAGGTAATTGAATAAGCATCTGCAAGGTTATGGAAAAAAGGGGAGCGGGGACTTGCTAAATGTGATTTGCAGCGGGCCAGTATCGACTCAATGGACTGAATGGTTCCCTTCTCTGCTGTAACCATTCTTTGATTCTATAACCCTCTGTTCCTGTCTCCCTTATATTCTTGTCAGACTTCTTCTTAATGTATCTATACTCTTCATCTTAACCACTCCCTGTGACATCAAGTTCCACAATTTCACTACACACTAGGTTAAGAAATCTCTTCTGAATTTACGATCTGATTTCTTGAAGGCCCCCAGTTTTGCACTTTTCCGTAAGTGGAGATAGATGCCAAAATACATCAGAATTTTACATACCTTTATTTGATCAGCCATCTCTTCTGATGAGAAAGAAGACTCAATCTTTGAATCTTTCCCTCATAGCTCTAATCCGTATCATCTGGTATCATCTTTAGACCGCCTCCAGAGCCTCAACACAGAATCATACCCTATTGAGCCTGCAACGACCCTCTGAAAGAGAACTCTACCTAGGTCCAGCCCCCCGCTCCACCCCCAACCCTATCCCCGTAACCCCACCTAACGTCCACATTTTTGGACACTAAGGGGCAATTTTAGCATGGCCAATCCATCTAATGTGCACAACTTTAGACATCCTTTTTATAAGATGGCAATCTGTAATGTACTCAGTACTCCAAGTGTGCTCTAACCAAGGTTCAATACAATGTAGCATTACATCTCTATTTTCATTCTATCTCTCTGGAAACATACCCCAATGGTTGGCTTGCTTTTTTCATGGCCTTATAGATCTGTGTCACAACCTTTAGTAATTCACGTATTTGTTCTCTCAGCTTCCTTGGCTGCTCGACATTCTTATCTTCTGAGTAAAACGTGACTTACTTATTTTTCTTACAAAAGTGTAGACTTAACTATGTTACAATTCAATTGCCAGATGTATGGTCATCCAAGCTTATTAGTATTTTTACCAGGATTAGTTTCCATCCTCAACAATATCGTCTATCCCTCCCAATTCCATAGAATCATAGAATTTACACTGCAGAAGGAGGACATTCGGCCCATCGGGTCTGCACCAGCCCTTGGAAAGGGCACTCTACTTAAACCCACTCCTCCACCCTATCCCCGTAACCCAGTAACCCCATCTAACTTATTGGACACCAAGGGGTTATCCACCTAACCTGCACATCTTTGAACTGTGGGAGGAAACCGGAGCACCCGGAGGAAACCCATGCAGACAAGGGGAAGAAGTGCAAACTCGACACAGACAGTCACCCGAGGCCGGAATTGAACCAGAGACCCTGGAGCTGTAAGGCAGCAGTGCTAAGCACTGCACCGCCATGCTGCCCTGTCTGTTAACTTAGATATTGTGTTTTTGATTCCAAAGTCCAAATCGTTAATATAAATTATGAACAACAGGAGTCCCAGCACTGATCATTGTGCCATCTACTTCCCACCTTCTGCCATAATGCATAGTTACCAATTTGGGGGAGGCGATGGGATAGTGATATTGTCACTTGGCTAGTAAACCAGAGACCAAGTAATGCTTCGGGGACCCACAACCAGCCACTGCAGATGGTAAAATTTGAATTCAATAAAAATCTGGAATTAAAAGTCCAACGACAACCATGAAACCATTGGCGATTATCATAAAAAACCATCTGGTTCACTAATGCCCTTTAGGGAAGGAAATCTACTATTCTTACCTGCTCTGGCGTACATGTGATTCTGGGGTACATGTGACTCCAGATCAACAGCAATGTGGTTGACTCTCAACTACCGCCTCAGGGACATTTAGGGATGGGCAATAAATGCTGGCCCAGCCTGCGACGTCTACATCCCATGAATGAATAAAACAATACCCCATACACTTTTCTGCCTTTCACTATTCTGCTACTCGTCTTCTAACTCTGCATGCTCTGACCTTATTCATTAGTCTGTTATATAGTATCCTATCTAAGGCCTTTTGGAAATATCAATATAATATATCTAATACATTACCCTTGTCTGTTCTCTCTGTTTGTTACGTCTTTAAAGAATTCAAGGTCAAGCAAGACCGTTCCTTTTTAAATTCATGCTGACTATTCATTATTATACTTTTGGTTTACTGATGTTTTTCCAAGTTTTCGGACTTCTGGGCTCTCTTTTCCACCTGCTGGTCACTTCTTTTGCCCTCTGCTTTTTCCACACCCTTCTTGACTGCATGTCTCCAGGCGCTGCAATCGACAGCAAAGATTTGCAATGCATCAACTCAGGTTCCGATCAACTTTAGGTGTTGCTTGCAGACATCTGTGTCCTGCAGACTTGGGTGATCTGTTTGTCTTGTGCCAATAGCACGCTTGCCATTGTCTTTGACAATGTAGCCATCATCCAATGCTGGCTCACATGGCCCAGTCAACGCTCACACAAGAGGGCAAACATGCTAGGGATCCCTGCACACTGGTGCACTTCCAGATTCAGCAGTCTTTACTTCCGGGGGATGCCCAATATTTGTCTCAGGCAGCTGAAATGAGAGCTTTGCAGCCACATTGCTCTGCTTGCGTAAGTTGGCCACGCTTTACTGCTACAAAGGAAGGTGCTAAGAGCACAACCCTTTGGAGCTTGTTATTTTTGGTTAGTTTGTGTTAGTTCACACTCAACTTTGACATGATAGTTGTGGCGTTAGCAATCTTGGCACCGATTTCAGCATCAAAGGATAGGCTGTTGATAATTGTTGATCCAAGGTATGTGAAGCTGTCAACGACTTCCAGAGTGAGATGTAAATGTTGATGGAAGATGACGTTTCTATGGGTGATGTCAATGGCCTTGTTGAGCTCTACTATGGTGGGCTCACTCTCCAGCTCCTCCATGATAGGAATGCCTGGAATAGCTGTGAGAGCTTCTTTGATGACAGTGTTCTCTGTTGCACAGGGTTCAAGGTAATGCTTGACCCACCTTTCAGTCTGCTTGCTAGTTTCAGTGGTGATCATTCCTGTCTTTGTCTTCAAGGGAGTTGATTTTGTTGTTGCTGGGTTCAGTGCTTTCTCAATTCTTTCATGCATCCCTCTAATATCCCCATATCAGCATACGATTGTCCACAGTTGCCATGCAGTCTGCTGAGACCTGATTCCTACTATTCACTGTTGCTTCCTGTAATATTAATCTGACCATCTTTTAAAAATTCATTTTACAGGACGTGAGCATCGCTGGCCAGCATTTATTACTCGTCCCTAACTGCCCTCCATTTCAAATGGCACCTGGAGTCACATTGTGGGCCAGACCAGATAAGGCAGGCAGATTTTCATCCCCAAAGGACAATAATCGATGATGGTTTCATGATCATCATTAGAGTTTTTAATTCCAACTTTTTGTTGAATTCAAATTTCTGCCGTGGCGAGATTTGAACCCAGGTCCCCAGATCTTGCTCTGCGTCTCTGGATTACCAGGTCCAAAGACAATTCCACTGCACCACTGCCACCCCCAACTTTACTTTTTTGTGTTTACATGCCAATAGAATATTTTAAGCTTTTTAAGCTTCTTGATATGTTTTAATTTCATAATTTCTCTTTGCTTTCCTAATATTTTGACTGTTCTCCTAGTCTCTCCAAATTCTCATTTTGCTTTCCTCTCAAAGCCATGTACTCAGTTGAAGTCCCTTCCCTCCTCTGCAAGTTTTTTCCCCTCATGTCTTTATTAATCTATGATGTCTCATTAGTGTTTAGTTTGTTCTTGTTTTAAGCAGCTTATATTTTTCCTGGGCTCTGTTGCACACAGTTTTAAATATTTCCCACTGCGCTCTCTGCATCTTTGGTTACCAATTATCATATTGAATGGCAGAACATATAGTTTACTCTTGCTCCTATTTCTCATTTTCTTATGAGAACACTCACCAATAAAGTTCAGAACATTGCACTGTAAACACAACCAGGTCACTGCCAGCGGCAAATACCTCATGTTTCCCCTCTTTGTTTAACCAGAAGCAGCTTCTCCAGCAATCAAAAGAACCCACTCAGCCATAACCAGACTCCCAATGTAGCCTTGCAACATTTAGTGGCCATGAACCTTACTGCAGCTTCCGTCTTACTCTCCCAAGGGTTAAGCAATTGCAGGAAAATCAAATCAGTTTAAGCAGAATCACAGGTGGAACACTTTCTGCTGCAAAGTGTTCAGTGCTCTGAATCATCCAGACAGAACAACTGTCAAATACTCTGTTTCCACCAACCCGGAGATAAAATATCAGTACTTATACATACAGTGTGCCCAAGCTGGTGATAAGTGAGGTTCCCTCTGTTAACACGGTAATCTCAACACAATGACCTACTGAGTTTGAGCCTTCCTAGTTGCACAAGCAAGAGGTGGTTTATAAAACTAGGCTGGCCATAATGCATATTAAAAGGGACGCCAAAGTCATTGGCTGGGAAAGTTACAAATCTGTAATTAATTGACAGGGGCTGAATGACATCAAGCTAGGATGCAGATCTCTGAAAATTAACTGAACAAAACAGACTTAAGTTACTGCTTTTTACTCACTCCCAGTTCTGTATTTAGCATGAAACACACATGTATCTTAGAATAATATTTTCTTGATTGGTTTCCTCATGGATTCTTAACTGTGCAGTAACATTTCAAAACTTTTCAAAAGAGGATTGAAAAGACCTCTTACCCAGTGTCTAACTGAGCAATGCAAAAGGGCGTGATTCTTCTCCGTCCGTCAGCTGTCCTAGTTTCAATCTGCTTCTTTAATAAATTCTATAAAGGGGAAAAGAGAGAGAAAGAAATTTCAGACGCTATTATCCAGCACACCATTTGCTTCCACTGAAGCTCCCAGTAATGTGGCCAAGGCTGTTAATTAGTTTTCTTAAACTGCTCAGTTTATTCAAACTGCTCTTTAATCTCTCAGACCACAGAGACGACAGTGCTAAAGAGAATCCTCCTTCAAAAGTAAACAAATCTTTCAAAACTAAACATTAAATGTGATGGGAGGAAAATATTTTTTAGAACATTGCATTAGCTGCTACAATTGTCATGCGGAAAAATTCTGATGATGGGCAACCCCGCCACCTTTCATGAGGTCTTTGAAACATAACACCCCCTGGAAACAAGCTGCATCATATTACACCAGCCAGCTATATAACAGTGACCTGGACAACACAACCTTTTGTTGCAGGGTGGTAATTCATCCACCTGATATTAAGCAACTGTCTATCCATTAGGAAAAATCTTATTCAACTTTACAACCTGTTAATGATTGTACTTCATGTAATACTCTGTTCCATTGTGCTGTATGAGCTACTCTAGCTATGTACAACACAGTTTATAAGATTATCTCATAATCATTAATTTTGATAATTCCTGGCAGTCAGTAAGGAGAACAGATATTCCATGTCGGATTCAACCACATGCAAGATAAAGCAGGGGCCTATTTCGGGATGGAAAGCACCCCATTACTTGAGAGTTCAAGCAAGGTGAACCCCATCCACATCCCTTCTGCAAAATAATATGGGTTCAGCCATATATACTTTTGAGATAGAAACCAACAGTTACCTTTTGTTTTGTTTTCCGCATCATGGAGAGTGATGTGAAAAGGGAAAGGATCTGCAAGTTGATTAGCAGTCTGATAGGTGGCCATGGGAACATAGCTTCCACAACTATAACTGTGATTACACCATCTGAAGAGGGTTTATGGGTTCCAACAGACCATACAATTTGATGACTGTGGCAGATGGATCAAGGGGGCAGAGCGAGGCTGAGGGGAAATCACCAGATGCGATGATCTCAACAAATGGCAATTCAGAACAACTGCCATTATGCCACTTTAGTGTCAGCCAGCGACAAGTCACTCCAGTGGCTAACGCAACCAATAATAAATCGGAGGAGAAACGGGAAAATAAATTTGAAACATGACCAACTGGGGCAACTAACCTGCAAGACAAATTAAGACCAGTCTGCCTGAAGTAAAGGTTGAAGTAATAGCTTTATGATGTCTAACTCATCTTCGTGTTTGAGATTCAGGTACTATTGAACTATAAAGAGAAAGCAATTACAGATTCAGTAGCCTAACCGAGAAAGAAAATTAGAACTTGAATTTATATAATGCAGAATCATATCTCAAGATTCTCCAAAACACTTCACAACCAAAGAATATCAATGAAGTGAAATAATTGTTGGCAAAACTTACATTATAGTCATCCAATTCATCAATTAAATTACAGGGCAGGAGAGACAAAGAGAATGATCATTCCTTCAAGAGGAAGCCAAGACTAGCTCTTGGCTCAGACAGAAGTTTGTGTCCTGTAGCAGCTGAGAGGATTAACAGATAAAGTATGTAGATTTAGTGATCACCTGGACTGGACTCAATTGTTTCAGGAGATCTGAAATAACATTTCCAGAAGTTGTTTTGTTTGCATACCCCAGTAGATTTAGTAGATTTTATGGCTGCTGGGGTCAAGGTCGGGGTCGCCTGTGGGGGTGGTCTAGACATAGAAATCATAGAATTTACAGTGCAGAAGGAGACCATTCGGCCCATCGAGTCTGCACTGGCTCTTCCAAAGAGGACCCTACTGAAGCCCACGTGTCTACCCTATCCCCGTAACCCAGTAACCCCCACATAACATTTTTTGGACACTAAGGACAATTTAGCATGGGCAATTTAGCATGGCCAATCCACCTAACCCGCACACCTTTGGACTGTGGGAGGAAACCGGAGCACCCGGAGGAAACCCACGCAGACACGGGGAGAACGTGCAGACTCCGCACAGACAGTGACCCAGCCTGGAATCGAACCTAGTACCCTTGAGCTGTGAAGCAACTGTGCTACCCACTATGCTACCATGCTGCCCTGGAGGTTCCAGCTATCATGACTGCGGGGGAGGTGCGATGGATGAGCTGATCGTTTCATGGCCATCATATCTATATGCTCCAAAGAGAACAAGCATTATCTGTCTTTATGATATTGTACATGCAAGTTGTTTCTCTTAGAGGTCAAATCTCCTCGACAGTACCTTCCAAACCCATGACCAATATCATCTAGAAGGACAAGGACAACAGACACATGGGAACACAACCAGCTGGCTGTTCCCCTCCAAGCCACTCACCATACCGACTTGGAAATATACCGCCATTCCTTCGCTGGGTCAAATTCCCTCTCTAACAGCACTGTGGGTGTACCTAAACGACAGGGACAGCTCACCACCACCTTCTCAAGGATAATCAGGGATGGGCAATAAATGCTGGCCCAGCCAGCGACACGTCCCTTGAATTTAGTTTTAAAAATGCAGGTTACAAAACATTGTGAAGATTGACTGGAACCTAATTAATCTTTAGTCATCAAATACCTGAGCTACATAGGTGTACAGTACTCCGAAGCTGTGCTGATTGTGGGACCTGGAGGGGTTGACTGTTTTCTGAGAGGCTGGGATTTTTCCAGCTCAATCCTAGATTGACCCTGCAAGCCAATGCCTTAACAAGTAGTGTGGCTCTTGCAGAAAACTTACCGATGCATTGTGCTGACATGGCGCACATTTTTAGGTGATTGAAATCCAGTGACCCCATTCACACTTGTGGGTTCCTAAGCCTTGGCTCTTTGTAATCTGTGCCTAAGACTTCTGGGCTAAAGTGGTGCATGTCCCTCTACAAAGAGAAATTATGCTCTGCATAGGAAAACAGAATTTTTCTCAGCAGTTTGGTGACGAGCTTCCGCAAAGCTACACCAAACAGAAAATGGATGTTCAACCCTGAAAGCATTAGTTAACGCACAAATTTGGTTGGTACTTGCTTTAGAGGTTAGCAAAAAAAAATAAAAACCATAAACTTTGGTAAAGGGTTACAGAGCAGACTGTTTTCCAGTTGCAGAGGAAAGAAAAGGCTTACTTCAGAAGCAGAACTGCTGCTAACTGGAACATACAAAGTTACATCGGACATTATATAAATTCCATGGCAGGAATCTGCACAGATCACTTCAATTTGTTGGAACTTAAATACCTTCTTTGTAGGTTTTCCTTTGATAAAAATATGAAAAATATTGAAAATTATTGATTGGACCTTACTGCTGAAAGTAGGTACGGTGCCCCATTGCGAGGTATTAGTACTACTTCAGGCAGTAATGAACATGATGTACAAACAGAACTGTATTTGATTAGACAATGGCCTTTCACTTCCATAGCATGGGTTAAATCCAGCATAGACTAATGGGATGAAAATGTCCTTATTCCACTTTTAACTTCGGCTTGGGTAATTTCAAAGCTATTCCCAGTGGACTGAGACCCACTGTACAAAAGTAATCCGACTTCGGCATGGATTGGGAATCTTGTCCAAAGAGGCTTAGGATGGCGGATTTGCAAAATTTGAATATACTGCCCAAGTGTTCGTCTCTGGTTATGCATGTGGCTGAGGTACATTTGGGGCAGGAGCATAACTCTATATATTTTGACTGTTATTTTCACTATTATTTTAAGAAGTGCTTAGTTGAATATGAACCTTGTAATATCTTAATGCTGTTTTCTTAGTAACCCCTTAAAGAAAACTGTCACCTAAAGTCTGCAACTACAGTGATTATATAGCGTGCGGCTTCATGATGATGACTTTTACTTTGGACAAGGGTGCTGCCGAGAGAGTAGGGATAAATGGGTGCTTTTCAGGTTTGCAAGCTTTAACTGGGAAGGTGGTGGCTTAGGGTATTGTCGCTGGACTAGTTAACCAGAGACCCAGAGTAATGTTCTGGGGACCAGGTTCAAATCCCCCCACTGCAGAGTGAAATTTGAATTCAATAAAAATCTGGAATTAAAAGTCTAATGATGACCATGAAACCATTATCGATTGTCATAAAAACCCATCTGGTTCATTAATGTCCTTTAGGAAAGGAAATCTCCATGTGACTCCAGACCACAGCAATGTAGTTGACTCTTAACTGCCCCCTCAAGGGCAATTAGGGATGGGCAATAAATGCTGGCACAGCCTGCGATACCCACATCCCATGAACACATTTTTTAAAAGTGCCCCAGGGATCAGTGCTGAGGCCTGAACCATTTACAATCTGTAACAATGGATGAGGGACCAAATGCATAGTTGCTAAATTTGCTGTTCACAAAGGTAGTCAGAGATTTGTGAAGAGGACATAAGAAGTCTGCAAAGGGATACAGGTAAGTTAAATAAAAAAATAGGAACACAAAAATTTGACAGATGGAGCATAACGTAGGAAAATATGAAATTGGCCACTTTGACAGGAAGAAAGCAGTATATTATTTAAATAGAGAGAGGTTGCAAAATTTGGTGATACAGGGAAATCTGGGTGTCTGGTAAATGAATTACAAAAAGATAGGATGCAGATGCAGCAAGTTATTAGGAAGCTAATGGAATACTGTCATTTACTGTAAGTCGAATTTAAAAAAAGAGAAAATAGGAGGAGTAGACCATTTGACCCTTCCAGCCTGCTTCGCCATTCAATATGATCATGGCTGATCCTCTATCCCAACACCATACTCCCACACTCTCCCCATACCCCTTTCGAGTCGATTTCCTTTGTAAATATATTCGTGACTGGGCCTCCTCTGCCTACTGTGATAGAGTGTTCTACAGGTTCACCAACCTGAGTGAAGGAGTTTCTTCTCATATCAGTCTTACATGACCTATCCATATCCTGAGACTGTGACCCCTTGTTCTAGATGCTCCCCCCCACCCCACCGTCCCCCCATCCCCCAGCCAGAGGAAAAAACATGTCCACATCCAGTCTATCCAGCCCTGTCAGAATTTTATACATTTCAATTAGATCCCCTCTCATTCTTCTAAACTCCAGTGAATACGACACAGCCAACTCAATGTCGCCTCATACCACAATCCTACCACAGGAATCAGTCTGGTGAACAATTGCTGCACTCCCTCTATGGCAAGTATAAGGAAACCAAAACTGCACACAATACTCCAGGTGTGGTCTCACCATACTGCAGTAAGACATCCTTGCTCCTGTGCTCAAATCCTCATGTAACAAAGGCCAACATATAATTTGCCTACCAAACTGCTTGCTGTATCTGCACGCTTGCTTTCAGTGACTGGTGTACTAGGACACCCAGATTATTTTGTACATCAACATGTACGGTAGCCATGTGGATAGCACATGCACGGTAGCCATGTGGATAGCACAATTGCTTCACAGCTCCAGGGCCCCAGGTTCGATTCCGGCTTGGGTCAGTGTCTGTGCGGAGTCTGCACATCCTCCCCGTGTGCGCGTGGGTTTCCTCCGGGTGTTCCGGTTTCCTCCCACAGTCCAAAGATGTGCAGGTTAGGTGGATTAGCCATGATAAATTGTCCTTAGTGTCCAAAATTGCCCTTAGTGTTGGGTGGGGGTTACTGGGTTATGGAGACAGGGTGGCGGTGTTGACCTTGGGTAGGGTGCTCTTTCCAAGAGCCGGTGCAGACTCGATGGGCTGAATGGCCTCCTTCTGCACTGTAAATTCTATGATAATTTCCCAATTTATCACCATTTAAATAACACTCTTCCATTCTGTTTCTCTGTCCAAAGTGGATAACTTCAAATTTATTCACGTAATGTTGCATCTGCCATGAATTTGCCCACTCACTCAAATTGTCTAAATCACCTTGAAGCACATTCCCACCATGTTTTGTGTCATCAGCAAATTTGGAGATATTACATTTGTTTCGCTCATCCAAATCATTCGTGTATATTGTGAACCGCTGTGGCCCGAGCACTGATCCCTGCAGGCACACTAGTTACCACCTACCACTTTGAATAAGATTGGAATAAAAAAGTAAGGAACTTTGATGCAACTGTACAGGGTTTTTGAGAGCAACTGGGAGGAAAGAAACAAAGAACATGCATTTTTATCATGCTTTTTGTGACCTCAGGTCGCCCCAAAGCACTTTACGGCCAATGAATTTCTTTTGAACTATATTGTGTACAGTAGCACGGTGGTTATGATACAGGATTCCTATGGCAGCCTAGACATTTAAATCCCATTAATTAGAGTCATAGATGTTTACAGCATGGAAACAAGCCCTTTGCCCCAGCTGGTCCATCCGGCCAGTTTCTATCTTTAAGCTAGTCCCACTTGCCCGCATTTGCCCCTTATCCCTCGATACCCACCCTGCCTATGTAACTGTCCAACTGCTTTTTAAAGGACAAAATTGCACCCGCCTCTACCACTGCCTCTGGCAGCCCGTTCCAATGCTCACCATACTGTATATGAAGAAAGTTCCCCTCTGGTCTCTTTTGTGCCTACCCCCTCTCACCTTAAACCTATGCCCTCTAGCTCTAGACTCCTTTACCTTTGGAAAAAGGTGTCGACTATCTGCCTTATCTATGCTCCTCATTATTTTAGACCCTACAAGATCAGCCATAAGCCTCCTATGCTCCAGGGAAAAACGTCCCAACCTATCCAGCCTCTCCTTATAACTCACACCATCAAGTCATGGTAGCATCCTCGTAAATCTCTTCTGCACTCTTTCTAGTTTAACAATATCCTTCCAATAAAAGGGTGACCAGAACTGAACACAGTATTCCATGTGTGGTCTTACCAATGTCTTGTACAACTTCAACAAGACGTCCCAACTCCTGTATTCAAAATTCTGACCAATAAAACCGAGCAAAAAGGGGCTGGTTTAGCACACTGGGCTAAATCGCTGGCTTTTAAAGCAGACCATGACAGGCCAGCAGCACGGTTCGATTCCCGTACCAGCCTCCCCGAACAGGCGCCGGAATGTGGCGACTAGGGGCTTTTCACAGTAACTTCATTTGAAGCCTACTTGTGACAATAAGCGATTTCCATTTCATTTCATTTTCATTTCATGCCGAATGCCTTCTTCACCACCCAGTCCACCTGCGACTCCACCTTCAAGGAACTATGAACCTGTACTCCTAGATCTCTTTGTTCTGTAACTCTCCCCATTAAATAAATCTGGAATAAAAAGCTGGGATCAGTAACGTGGCCAGGAAGCTATTACATTTTCATAAAAATCCATCTGGTTCACCAATGTCCTTTGGAAGAATTTTTATTTTATTTTATTAAATATTTTATTGAAAATTTTTGGTCAACCAACACAGTACATTGTGCATCCTTTACACAATATTATAACAACACAAATAACAATGACCTATTTTATAAACAAAAAATGAATAAATAATAAATAACAAAAATGAAAACTAGCCCTAATTGGCAACTGCCTTGTCACAAGTAACACTCTCCAAAAATATAATTTAACAGTTCAATATATAATTATCTGTAGCAACGACCTATACATACTATACAGTATATATTAACAACCCTGAGAGTCCTTCTGGTTCCTCCTCCCCCCCACCCCTCCCCCACGATCCTGGGCTGCTGCTGCTGCCTTCTTTTTCCCATTCCGTCTATCTTTCTGCGAGGTATTCGACGAACGGTTGCCACCGCCTGGTGAACCCTTGAGCCGACCCCCTTAGGACGAACTTAATCCGCTCTAGCTTTATAAACCCCGCCATGTCATTTATCCAGGTCTCCACCCCCGGGGGCTTGGCTTCTTTCCACATTAGCAATATCCTGCGCCGGGCTACTTGGGACGCAAAGGCCAAAACATCGGCCTCTCTCGCCTCCTGCACTCCCGGCTCTTGTGCAACCCCAAATATAGCCAACCCCCAGCTTGGTTCGACCCGGACTCCTACTACTTTTGAAAGCACCTTTGTCACCCCCATCCAAAACCCCTGTAGTGCCGGGCATGACCAAAACATATGGATATGATTCGCTGGGCTTCTCGAGCACCTCGCACACCTATCCTCCACCCCAAAAAATTTACTGAGCCGTGCTCCAGTCATATGTGCCCTGTGTAATACCTTAAACTGAATCAGGCTTAGCCTGGCACACGAGGACGACGAGTTTACCCTGCTTAGGGCATCTGCCCACAGCCCCTCCTCGATCTCCTCCCCCAGCTCTTCTTCCCATTTCCCTTTTAGTTCATCTACCATAGTCTCCCCTTCGTCCCTCATTTCCCTATATATATCTGACACCTTACCATCCCCCACCCATGTCTTTGAGATCACTCTGTCCTGCACCTCTTGTGTCGGGAGCTGCGGGAATTCCCTCACCTGTTGCCTCGCAAAAGCCCTCAGTTGCATATACCTGAATGCATTCCCTTGGGGCAACCCATATTTCTCGGTCAGCGCTCCCAGACTCGCGAACTTCCCATCCACAAACAGATCTTTCAGTTGCGTTATTCCTGCTCTTTGCCACATTCCATATCCCCCATCCATTCCCCCCGGGGCAAACCTATGGTTGTTTCTTATCGGGGACCCCCCAAAGGCTCCAGTCTTTCCCCTATGCCGTCTCCACTGTCCCCAAATCTTCAGTGTAGCCACCACCACCGGGCTTGTGGTGTAGTTCCTCGGTGAGAACGGCAATGGGGCTGTCACCATAGCCTGTAGGCTAGTCCCCCTACAGGACGCCCTCTCTAATCTCTTCCACGCCGCTCCCTCCTCCTCTCCCATCCACTTACTCACCATTGAAATATGAGCGGCCCAATAATACTCACTTAGGCTCGGTAGTGCCAGCCCCCCCTATCCCTGCTACGCTGTAAGAATCCCTTCCTCACTCTCGGGGTCTTCCCGGCCCACACAAAACCCATGATGCTCTTTTCAATCCTTTTAAAAAAAAGCCTTTGTGATCACCACCGGGAGGCACTGAAACACAAAGAGGAATCTCGGGAGGACCACCATCTTAACCGCCTGCACCCTCCCTGCCATTGACAGGGATACCATATCCCATCTCTTGAAATCCTCCTCCATCTGTTCCACCAACCGCGTTAAATTTAACCTATGCAATGTGCCCCAATTCTTAGCTATCTGGATCCCCAGGTAACGAAAGTCCCTTGTTACCTTCCTCAACGGTAGGTCCTCTATTTCTCTACTCTGCTCCCCTGGATGCACCACAAACAACTCACTTTTCCCCATGTTCAATTTATACCCTGAAAAATCCCCAAACTCCCCAAGTATCCGCATTATTTCTGGCATCCCCTCCGCCGGGTCCGCCACGTATAGTAGCAAATCGTCCGCATACAAAGATACCCGGTGTTCTTCTCCTCCTCTAAGTACTCCCCTCCACTTCTTGGAACCCCTCAACGCTATCGCCAGGGGCTCAATCGCCAGTGCAAACAATAATGGGGACAGAGGGCATCCCTGCCTTGTCCCTCTATGGAGCCGAAAATATGCAGATCCCCGTCCATTCGTGACCACGCTCGCCACTGGGGCCCTTTACAACAGCTGCACCCATCTAACATACCCCTCTCCAAAACCAAATCTCCTCAACACCTCCCACAAATAATCCCACTCCACTCTATCAAATGCTTTCTCTGCATCCATCGCCACTACTATCTCCGTTTCTCCCTCTGGTGGGGCCATCATCATTACCCCCAACAACCTCCGTATATTCGTGTTCAGCTGTCTCCCCTTCACAAACCTAGTTTGGTCCTCGTGGACCACCCCCGGGACACATTCCTCTATTCTCATTGCTATTACCTTGGCCAGGACCTTGGCATCTACATTTAGGAGGGAAATAGGTCTATAGGACCCGCATTGTAGCGGGTCCTTTTCCTTCTTTAAGAGAAGCGATATCGTTGCTTCAGACATAGTCGGGGGCAGTTGTCCCCTTTCCTTTGCCTCATTAAAGGTCCTTGTCAGTACCGGGGCAAGCAAGTCCACATATTTTCTATAGAATTCGACTGGGAATCCATCCGGTCCCGGGGCCTTTCCCGCCTGCATGCTCCTAATTCCTTTCACCACTTCTTCTACCTCGATCTGTGCTCCCAGTCCCACCCTTTCCTGCTCTTCCACCTTGGGAAATTCCAGCCGATCCAAGAAGCCCTTCATTCTCTCCCTCCCATCCGGGGGTTGAGCTTCATATAATTTTTTATAAAATGTCTTGAACACTCCATTCACTCTCTCCGCTCCCCGCTCCATCTCTCCTTCCTCATCCCTCACTCCCCCTATTTCCCTCGCTGCTCCCCTTTTCCGCAATTGGTGTGCCAGCAACCTGCTCGCCTTCTCCCCATATTCGTACTGTACACCCTGTGCCTTCCTCCATTGTGCCTCTGCAGTGCCCGTAGTCAGCAAGTCAAATTCTACATGTAGCCTTTGCCTTTCCCTGTACAGTCCCTCCTCCGGTGCTTCCGCATATTGTCTGTCCACCCTCAAAAGTTCTTGCAGCAACCGCTCCCGTTCCTTACTCTCCTGCTTCCCTTTATGTGCCCTTATTGATATCAGCTCCCCTCTAACCACCGCCTTCAACGCCTCCCAGACCACTCCCACCTGGACCTCCCCATTATCATTGAGTTCCAAGTACTTTTCAATGCACCCCCTCACCCTCAGACACACCCCCTCATCTGCCATTAGTCCCATGTCCATTCTCCAGGGTGGGCGCCCTCCTGTTTCCTCCCCTATCTCCAAGTCCACCCAGTGTGGAGCGTGATCCGAAATGGCTATAGCCGTATACTCCGTTCCCCTCACCTTCGGGATCAATGCCCTACCCAGCACAAAAAAGTCTATTCGCGAGTAGACTTTATGGATATAGGAGAAAAACAAGAACTCCTGACTCCTAGGTCTGCTAAATCTCCACGGGTCTACACCTCCCATCTGCTCCATAAAATCTTTAAGTACCTTGGCTGCTGCCGGCCTCCTTCCAGTCCTGGACTTCGACCTATCCAGCCCTGGTTCCAACACCGTATTAAAATCTCCCCCCATTATCAGCTTTCCCAATTCTAGGTCCGGAATGCGTCCTAGCATCCGCCTCATAAAATTGGCATCATCCCAGTTCGGGGCATATACGTTTACCAAAACCACCGTCTCCCCCTGTAGTTTGCCACTCACCATCACGTATCTGCCCCCGTTATCCGCCACTATAGTCTTTGCCTCGAACATTACCCGCTTCCCCACTAATATAGCCACCCCCCTGTTTTTCGCATCTAGCCCCGAATGGAACACCTGCCCCACCCATCCTTTGCGTAGCCTAACCTGGTCTATCAGTTTCAGGTGCGTTTCCTGTAACATAACCACATCTGCCTTAAGTTTCTTAAGGTGTGCGAGTACCCGTGCCCTCTTTATCGGCCCGTTCAGCCCTCTCACGTTCCACGTGATCAGCCGAGTTGGGGGGCTTCCTACCCCCCCCCCCCCCCCTTGTCGATTAGCCATCCCCTTTTTCCAGCTCCTCACCCGGTTCCCACGCAGCTGTATCTCCCCCAGGCGGTGCCCCCCCCGCCCATCCTCTCCCATACCAGCTCCCCCCTCTCCCAGCAGCAGCAACCCAGTAATTCCCCCCTCCCACCCCCCCCCGCTAGATCCCCCGCTAGCGTAATTACTCCCCCCATGTTGCTCCCAGAAGTCAGCAAACTCTGGCTGACCTCGGCTTCCCCCCGTGACCTCGGCTCGCACCGTGCGACGCCCCCTCCTTCCTGCTTCTCTATTCCCGCCATGATTATCATAGCGCGGGAACCAAGCCCGCGCTTCTCCCTTGGCCCCGCCCCCAATGGCCAACGCCCCATCTCCTCCACCTCCCCCCATCACCACCTGTGGGAGAGAGAAAAGTTACCACATCGCAGGATTAGTACATAAAACCCCTCTTTGCCCCCCACATTCGCTCCACCACTTTGTTCGAACGTTCTTTTTAATAACCCGCTCATTCCAGTTTTTCTTCCACAATAAAAGTCCACGCTTCATCCGCCGTCTCAAAGTAGTGGTGCCTCCCTCGATATGTGACCCACAGTCTTGCCGGTTGCAGCATTCCAAATTTTATCTTCTTTTTATGAAGCACCGCCTTGGCCCGATTAAAGCTCGCCCTCCTTCTCGCCACCTCCGCACTCCAGTCTTGATAAACGCGGATCACCGCGTTCTCCCATTTACTGCTCCGAGTTTTCTTCGCCCATCTAAGGACCATTTCTCTATCCTTAAAACGGAGGAATCTCACCACTATGGCTCTGGGAATTTCTCCTGCTCTCGGTCCTCGCGCCATCACTCGGTATGCTCCCTCCACCTCCAACGGACCCGCCGGGGCCTCCGCTCCCATTAACGAGTGCAGCATCGTGCTCACATATGCCCCGACGTCCGCTCCCTCCACACCTTCAGGAAGACCAAGAATCCTCAGGTTGTTCCTCCTTGCGTTGTTTTCCAGTGCCTCCAACCTTTCCACACATCGTTTCTGATGTGCCTCCTGCGTCTCCGTCTTCACCACCAGGCCCTGTATATCGTCCTCATTCTCGGCTGCCTTTGCCTTCACGACCCGAAGCTCCCGCTCCTGGGTCTTTTGTTCCTCCTTTAGCCCTTCGATCGCCTGTCGTATCGGGGCCAACAGCTCTTTCTTCATTTCCTTTTTGATCTCTTCCACACAGCATTTCAAGAACTCTTGTTGTTCAGGGCCCCATGTTAAACTGCCACCTTCCGACGCCATCTTGGTTTTTGCTTGCCTTCCTTGCCGCTGTTCTAAAGGATCCACTGCAATCTGGCCACTCTCTCCTCCTTTTTCCATCCGTACCCAGGGGGGATTCCCTTCTGGTTTACCGCACAGTGTTTTTAGCCGTCAAAATTGCCGTTGGGGCTCCTATCAAGAGCCCAAAAGTCCGTTTCACAGGGAGCTGCCGAAACGTGCGACTCAGCTGGTCATCGCCGCACCCGGAAGACCCGTCCTTTGGAAGAATATGTCACCCTTACCTGATCTGAATTCTACGTGACTCCAGAATCATATATTATGTGTTTGACTTCAAGTGACCCCTGAAATGGCTTAACAATTAACTCAGTTGTACCAAACTGCTACGAAAAACAACAGTAAAATCAGACAGAACTCCCAGCACCAAAGCCGAAAAGGGCACAACTAGCCAGTCAACCCTCAAAAGTACTCCAGACTTGGTCTTGTGCCAAAACTGGGAGAGCAGCCCCAAAAACTAGTTAAACAGCAACCTGACATAGTCATACATACAGAATCATAGCTTTCAGCCAACCTCCCAAACTCCTCCAAGTGGCAGGGCAGAACCACCAGAGCTTGATTCCAGACTCCATGTAGTCTCATGGCATCAGATCAAACATGGGCAAAGAAACCTCCTCCCATCCTCCCTCAGCTGATGAATCTGTACTTCTCCATATTGAACATCACTTAGAAAAAGCACTGAGACTGGCAAGGGCTTAGAACATACTGTGGGTGAGATATTTCATTACCCATCATCAAGAGTGATGCCTGAAGGCCAAAGGTGCCAAACGTAGCCTGTGCCAGGTGGTCAGAGAATCAACGCAAGAGAATAGCCTAATGGAGCTTGTCCTCATCGATTTACCTACAAATGCATCTATCTATAACAGTATTGGTATCAGTATTCATACAGCCCTTGTGGAGATGAAGTCTTGTCTTTACACTATGGGCACCCTCCATTGCATTGTGTGGCACGATCAGCATCGTGCTAAATGAATTAGATTTAATTTTAATCTAGACACTGAGACATGAGTGGTGGGGGATTGAAAACCATTATATTCTGTAATCTCCTCACTCAACCATTATGATAAAGCCAGGGGAATAAACTGTTTTACCGACGAGTGTGGGACAGCATGGCAGGACCAGGAATACCAAATATGGCATGCCACCCAGTGAGGCTGCAACACAGGACTACATTCATGCTAACAGTGGAACGGATTTGACCTAAGCGGACCACACCAACGGAACAGATTGAAAGCTTGCATTGATGCCACATCCAATTGTGCATGAGGATAGACAATTAAACAGTGAATGAGCAGGACAGCTCCACGCACATCACCATCCTCAATGATGGTGGAGTCCAGCGCAAGGCAGAAACATTTGCATCATTTTCAGCCGGAAGTGTCAAATGGATGGTCCGTTTTGGCCTACTCATGAGGTCCCCGGCATCACTAAGACCAGTCTTCAAACAATACGATTCACTCCTCATGATATCAAAGTACAGCCAAGCACACTGGTTACAACAAAGGCTTCGGGACGCGACAACACCCCAGCTGTAACACTGAACACTTATGTTCCAGAACCAGCTTTGCCTCTAGCCAAACTGTCCCAGTAAAACTACAACTTAAAAATAATTGGGTACGCTAAATTTATTTTAAAAAAAATAATGAACTGCATTTGTTTTACATTGAACTTTTCTGTACCATTTCTCATTGAGCGAATGACGTAATAGCCAGTTACGAAATTGGTTCAGTTGGAGGGTGGGAAATCCATGGTCATCTGTTAGTCGTAGAGTCATCATAGTATACGTAGCACTGGATGGCATTTGGCCCATTGAGTTTCTGTAGAGCAATCCAGTTAGTCCGATTGCTGTTCTGTATCTCCATAGCCTACCAAGTCGCACGGCAGCATGGTAGCACAGTGGTTAGCACTGTTGCTTCACAGCTCCAGGGTCCCAGGTTCGATTCCCTGCTGGGTCACGTCTGTGCAGAGTCTGCACGTTCTCCCAGTGTCTGCGTGGGTTTCTTCCGGGTGCTCCAATTTCCTCTCGCAGTCCAAAGACGTACAGGTTAGGTGGATTGGCCATGCTAAATTGCCCTTTGTGTTCAAAAAGGTTAGGTGGGATTGCGGGGATGGGATGGAGGTGTGGTGCTCTTTCCAAGGGCCGGTGCAGGCTTGATGGGCCAAATGACCTTCTTCTGCACTGCAAATTCTATGATTCTATGAACTGATGATGCATCTTTCATGAAGCTTTTCACAATGGCAATGGTTGCTTTTAGCACAAAAAGGCTCAAGCATTTGTGGTTAGGCTCAGCATTTGTGGTTAGGCAGCAGTTTTATTGGTTTTGGTTTGGTGTGCTACCCCCATAATTTTTGACAGTCTAATAATTAAAAAGAGCATCTCCTGGTAGTCAGCCATAAGCTTGTGGCTTTGGCATCTAATCACAAATTGCTACAGTATGTCCAGTCTACAAACAAAAGCAGGACAAAACCTATCTAATAAATTGCTACCACTCATTTTGCTCTCAATCATCAGCAAAGTGATGGTATCCACCACTGACAGTGTGATCAAGTGACACTCACCTTGCAAAAGCCCACTCATCGATGTTCAGTTGTGCCCTGCCAAGACCACTCAGTTCCAGACTTAATTACAGTGTTGGTCAAAACATAGGCAAAGGACCTGACTCCAGAAGTCAGGTGAGAGTAACTGTCCCTGACATCAAGACAGCATTTGACTAAGTGCAGTATCAAAGAGCCCGAGTAAAATGAATGTCAATAGGGATAAGGAGGGAACCTCTCCACCAGCTAGAGTCATACCTACCACAAAGTTGTGGTGGCTGGAGGTCAATCAGCGAGAGCTTATCATGCAGTGTTTTAAGCCAAATCACTTTCAACTGCTTCATCAATTACCTTCCTTCCATCATAAATTCAGAAGTGAGATATCTGCTGAGGATTACAGTTATCAGCTCGATATGCAACTCTTCAGAGACAAATAGCAAGCTAAGGCAAGTGGAACTGGACACCTTTGTGTTGCTCTATTTTCTTTGGGCGGGACTGTGGCACAATGATTAGCACAGCTGCCTCACAGCGCCTGGGGCCGGATTCTATTCCGACCTCAGGTAACTGCCTATGTGGAATTTGCACATTCTCTCAGTGTCTGCGTGGGTTTCCTCCGGGTGCTCCGGTTTTCTCCCACAGTCTAAACATGTGCAGGTTAGATGGATTGCCATGGTAAACTGCCCCTTAGGGTGGGGTTGCAGAATAGGGCGGAGTATTGGGCCTAGGTAGGATGGCCTTACAAAGGATCGGTACAGACCTGATGGGCCGAATGGCCCCCTTCTGCACTGTAAGAATTTTATGATTCTTGTGCCACAATTTAAATAAAAGTGAAAAATAAAGGAACATTGCAAAAGATAAAATTGAATGTACTCTATTAACACAGTCCTTTTGAAGAGATTTTACATAATCACAAGGGTATGTTCAGGAAAGAGGGACATGTTGCTTGGATTTAATTTTCCCAATATATTTAAAGTGAATGTTGTACGAAGGTTAACCAGATGCTCCTAGCTAATTGAACGTCATTGTTGTGGAACCATTATAGTAAAGGCACAAAATACCTCTCACTTGGCCCAGTTTGAATGTCGAGTTCGAGGGAAGCATGGTCAATGAAATGTAATGGACCAGGGTTTAGAAAACTCCAAAGTATATCATGGAGTTCACCTGACCCACGGCTTTTAATAGATTTTGGTTATGGGGAGCACAAGGGTCCACTCTCCAGGTGTTATGCAACAGAGACCTTAAGTATTTTTAAAACAAAACAATGTTTATTCTATGAACCCAGTTAACATAACATTTCATAAACACACAGTAAACATCTGATCAACTCCCAACACACGTAACCCCACAGATACAATACTCTATAGGTAACCCTTAATACCTTTCCCAGCAACATCCATAAATTAAATCCTTTTAACAAAGACAGCAGGTTTAAATTCTTTACACAAATAGGTATTACTTTGAAATCATCAAGTGAGCTGAAGACATTCTTTAGCTTGTAGAGAGATACCCAGCGAAGCATGAAAAGAGGATGGAACTACAGGCGAGCTTTGACCGACGATAAACCAGGAAGGCGGTGCGCCAACGAAGACGAGCAAGGGGTGCAGTTTACGAACATGGAGATAAGGCAGGGCGTATGTTAGCAGGTCAGCTCCGGAGGGAGGCAAGGGAAGCGGTAAGGGAAATTGTTCAGGTGACGGATAGGGAAGTTGGTGGTGGCTCCGGGTCTGATTAATAAGGTTTTTGAGGCATTTTATGAGAGGTTGTACAGGTCAGAGCCACCTGGGGGAGACCGTGAGATGCAGGAATTTCTAGATGGGTTGGAGTACCGAGGTTAGGGGAGGGGGACAGGGCTACATCAGAAGAAGCAATAGTGGAGCAGGAGATAAAGGATGCGATTGGGAGGATGCAGTCGGGGAAGGTGGCAGGGTCGGATGGATTTCCGGTGGAATATTATAAAAAATTCAAGGATAAGCTGGCACCCTGATGGTGGGGATGTTTGGAGGAGATAGGGAAGGAGGTGTTGCCACAAACTTTGGGGCAGGCATCGATTTTCCTGTTGCTAAAAAAAGATAAGGATCCGACAGAGTGTGGGTCGTATAGGCCCATATCACTTCTGAATGTGGATGCCGAAATATTGGCGAAGGTACTGGCGGGTAGGCTGGAGGAGTGCCTCCCGAAGGTGATAGGTGAAGATCAGACGGGGTTCGTGAGAAGGAGGCAGCTCTTTTCAAACATTAGAAGGGAATTGAACATCGTTATGGCACCGGCAGAGGGGAAGGAAACAGAGGTGGTTGTGGCACTGGACGCTGAGAAGGCGTTTGACCGGGTAGAATGGGTGTACTTGATGGCAGTTTTGGAGTGGTTTGGGATTGGACCAAGATTTGTGAACTCGGTAAAGCTATTTATAAGGAGCCGAGGGCGAGTGTCCGCACAAACAACATCAGCTCGAGATACTTTTCTCCACCGTGGGACTAGGCAGGGCTGTCCTATGTCCCCCCTGCTGTTTGCACTCGCGATTGAGCCGTTGGCCATCGCATTAAGAAGTTCAGGGGTATGGAAAGGAATAGTGTGGGAAGGGGTAGAACATAGGGTGTCCTTATATGACAATAACTTGCTGTTATACGTGTCGGAACAGAGTGTGTCGATAGGGGGAATATTGGAGCTGCTTCGAGTGTTTGGGTCTTTCTCGGGGTACAAACTGAATCTAGACAAGAGTGAGTATTTTGTGGTGTCTCAGCCGGGGGGGGGGGGGGGGGGGCTGCCATTCCGTAGAGCAGGGACTCACTTTAGGTACCTGGGGGTGCAGGATGCCCTTGGGGGGAGGGGGGACTGATCTGGCAAGGTGGGATGGTCTCCCTCTGTCACTGGCGGGTCGGGTACAGGCGGTTAAAATGAACGTGTTGCCACCATTTCCGTTTATTTTTCAATGCCTGCCGATTTTCCTGCCAAAGGCTTTTTTCAGAGAGATTCAGGGAAGGATTACTTCGTTCATATGGGGAGGGAAGGTGGCCAGAGTTAGAAAGGTGCTGCTACAGAGGGGAAGGCAGGTATTACTACTGGGCGGCGAATGTGAAGAAGGTGCGGAGCTGGGACAGAGGGGTTGATTCACAGTGGGTCAGAATGGAGGAGAGTTTGTGCAGGGGATTGAAAGCACGAGCATCAGTGCCGCTCCCGATAGCCCCGGGGAAATACTCAGGGAGTCTGGTAATAATAGCTTCATTGAGAATTTGGAGGCAGTTTTGCCAACACTTCGGGTTGGGTGCAGGGTCAAGGGAAATGCCGATTCGGGAGAACCACAGATTTGAGCCAATGAGGTTGAGAGTTTGGCTCAAGATGGATTGGAACTTTATGGGAAAAACAAAATGTTAGGTAAAGCTTTGTGTGAAGAAATGTCAAGACAGGCTTTCACAGGCTTCTGATAGCAAGCTGAGAAATGTCAAGACAGGCTTTCAAAGGCTTCTGATAACAAGGTTGTTTTAGTACCAGACAAATTGCAGACGGCCTTGGGAAGGGTTGCGCTAGGCTTGAAAATAATCATAAATTAGCTAAAAGGCACAGATGGAATGCGAGGGAGCTGCCCTCAGAAATGAGCCAAAAACTGTAGAAGAACTGCTGTTAGATGTATTGGCTTTGGCTTGCTGGTGTAACTCTCAAGAGATACAGTGGTCTTAGCCCCGGCCGAGAAATAAACATATGTTAAAGTAACGAGGTGTTCGACTGATCATTTCATCCGGACTGGCTGCAAAAGAATCTTCAAGGTGGGATGGAAATTTTTGGAAATGGGAGGAGAAGGGGATTAAGACACTAAAAGATTTGTTTCTTCGGGGTCGGTTTGCAGGATTGAAGGAGCTGGAAGCGAAGTATGGGCTGGAGCAGGTGGAAATGTTTAGATACATGCAGGTTCGAGATTTTGCCAGAAAGGAGATACAGAGCTTCCCGGTGGAGCCGGCCTCCACATTGCTGGAGGAGGTGCTGACGACAGGGGGACTGGAGAAGGGGGCAGTGTCAGCGGTTTATAGAACTATTTTGGAAGAGGAGAAGGCACCACTGGAAGGGATCAAATCAAAGTGGGAGAAAGAGTTGGGACAGGATATGGAGGAGGGGTTCTGGTGTGAGGTGCTCCGGAGAGTGAATGCCTCCACCTCGTGCGCGAGGTTGGGGCTGATACAGCTGAAGGTGGTATACAGAGCACACATCACGAGGGCGAGGATGAGCCGATTCTTTGAAGGAGTAGAAGATGTGTGTGAACGTTGCGGGAGGTGGGGGGGGGGATCACTTTCATATGTTGTGGTCCTGTCCAAAGCTAGAGGATCACTGGAAGGAGGTTTTTAGGGTAATTTCTAAAGTGGTACATGTGAAACTGGACCCGGGCCCCCGGGAGGCCATATTCGGGGTGTCGGACCAGCCAGGGTTGGAAATGGGTGCGGAGGCAGATGTTGTAGCCTTCGCCTCGTTGATCGCCCAAAGGCGGATCCTGATAGGTTCGAGAGCAACCTCTCCACCCTGTGCCCAGGCATGGCGGGGGGGACCTGTTGGAATTCTTGACTCTTGAGAAGGTTAAGTTTGAACTGAGGGGAAGGATGGAGGGGTTCTACAATTCATGGGTGTGGGTGGGAGGGTGGCTGTGTGTGTTAATGGCGACTATGGGTGATCCCTAATTCCTTTTTGTCATTTGTTTGGGGTTTGGTGGGAGGATGGGATCATTGTTATTGATATGGGGATTGACATATTTGTTACTGATTGTTTATTGTTGGGGAGTGTAAATTTGCAAGAAAATGTGAAAAAGGAGAATAAAAAAATATATTTTTTAAATAGCTTGTAGAGTGATCATTACACATTTGAATACAGCTCTCCAACTCGGAAAACGAAACCAAAAACAGAGCCAAAAATCAGCTTTACAACTCAAAACGAAAGTGAAAGACAGAAAGACAGCCCAGCTCCACCCACACACTGGCATCACTGCAGCTATTTCTTAAAGGTACCTCCACCTGACAACAGAACCAAAAAGACTTCCTAAGTTCATCATCATGCATTCAAGGGTCCAAGTGAGAACCAGTTGAACCGTGGAATACTTGAGTATTCCAATGAATCCCATTAAATAGTGGTCAATAAAACACATACAACTGTAACCTCGAGTCCAGAACTCCAAAATCTGGAAACACCAGATGTCGGAAATTTCTCAGCCAGCCCCACTATTTCAGGCTCGCCACTCAAATGCCACAACAAATCGCTGGCAGGTGTCATTGACTGTTGCATCTAGAGTGCGGGAAAAAACGGTCAAGTTGGGAAGGTCAGTGAGGGCTTCAAACCTTACTGTGTTTCTGCTCCTATTTGCCTGTGGGTGCATGGGATGTGTGTCTGGTGTGTGTGTGCGGTGCCTGTGTCTCTACGTATCGGTCTGTATGTCTGTCTGAGTATCCCTGCATATCTGTGTTTGTCTGTGTGTCTGTGTGGCTCAGTGTGTGTGTGTATCTGTATGTGTGTGTGTAAATAGAATCATAATCTACAGCGCAGAAGGAGGCCATTTGGCCCATCGAGTCTGCACCGGCCCTTGGAAAGAGCACCCCCATTAAGCCCACACTTCAAACTTTTTCCTGTAACCTAGTAACCCCACCTAACCTTTTTGGACACCAAGGGCAATTTAAAATGGCCAATCCACCCAACTTGTACATCTTGAGACTGTGGGAGGAAACCGGAGCACCCGGAGGAAACCCAGGCAGACACGGAGAGAACGTGCAGCCTCTGCACAGACAGTGTCCTAAGCCAGGAATCGAACCTGGGGCCCTGGAGCAATGAAGCAACTGTGTTAACCACTGCACTACCATGCTGTATGTATGCGTGTGTCTCTCTCTATGTGCGTGTTTATCAGTGTTCCTGTGTCTATCTGTATGTGTGCCTATGTGTTTCTGCGCGTCTGTGTTCCGGTGTCTATTTGTATGTGTGGCTGTGTGCCTGTCTGTGTGTGTGCCTGTCTGTGTATCTGTGTGTATGTGTCTCTGCGTGTGTACGCCTGTGTGTCTCGGCGTGTGTGTACATCTGTCTGTGTGTGTGTGTCTGTCTGCATGTGTTTGCCTACGTGTCTCGTGTATTTGCCTGTGTGTGTATCTGCCTTTGTGTGTCTGTATGTGTGCATGCCTGTGTGTCTGTGTTTGTGTGCTTGACTTGGTGTGTGTCTGTCTCTGTATGTCCGTCTCTCTGTATCTGTCTCTGTTGGTGTGTGTGTGTCTGTTTCTATCTGTCTTTGTGAGTGTATACACGTGTAAGTATATGGAGTTCAACATTGCTAAATCATTTGGGAAAAATTGTTGTAGCGGGTACACATTAGATAAGAACTTGAGATGACCGTATGACCGCAAGGTCTTCAACTGTATACTATGAATGCACTGGGATTTGCAAGCCTTGAAGAACATTTATAAAAGAGGAAAAGCAAAATACTGCAGAGTGCTGACCCTTGTTCTGCTATTAACACATTCTGCTACTTACCTTTATTAGTACCTTTCTTAGTCTTTAACATTACCATTAACATTCCCTTTGATTTGTGATCATGACATCTTTGTCAATCTCGCCTGAGCTCCCACCTATCCTTCACCCACTATTCTGCTCCACCTCCCTCTCCAAACTACATAATCCATAACATTTCTACCACTATTCAGCTCTGAAGAGACATATAGATTTGAAATATTGACTATGTTTCTCTCTCTAGATACTGCCAGACCCTGTTGAGTTTATTCCAGCATTCTCTGTTTTTGTCTCAGATTTCCAGCATCCGCAGTATTTTATTTTACTTAGCATTCATTTGTGTTTTGGTTAAAATCCATTACCTTTCGAATGTCCTCGAGGCTCTCTCCATTCAGCATATTTGCGACCTTGGGAGCCATCAGCTCCCTGGAACCCAAAGCATTCTTCTGTTCCTGCAATTCTTTCTGCTGCTGTTGGTACTTCAGCATCTCTGGATTCTCAATAATGGTGGTGGATAGTTGCTGCTCTGTTGTAATCGCAAGGCTTTTGCCGTAGGTCTTCTGATGAATCATGTTCTACACGATAGGGATAAAACAATGGGAGATTTGTCTCACCTGCTAATAGTGAACACTTTGCATAGTAAAGCTAAGTGAAGAGTCATACATTGCCTTTAAGGGAAATGTTTAATGCTCTCATAACCAGATTTGCCTCCGCTCCCAATGAGAATGCTCGCTCTACAATATGTCATGTGGTAGTGCACTGTTTGCATACATTGAGACATTTCTAGACTTTATGCAATGTTTGGTAACTCTTGCAGCTAGAATTTCCATGTACAAACTAAACTGCAGTTGAATTAACTCTACCCCCCTTGGATTGAAATGAATCGAAACCAAACAACTCTTGAAAACCACCAAGTAGGTTTCTCTTTCCAGATTGAACTCAAATACACGATGCAGTGAGGTGAAAGAGCAGCATTTGAAGACATTTGCTCTGAACAATAATGAGAGGAACAGATCTCTGCAGGAGCTAAATGAATATGCAGTTAATAAATCTGCTGGTGCAAATTAGGCCACCAGTACAAAGACAGGAAACCTACACATTGCTGAACTCTGATTTAATTGAAATTAAATTAAAAATTTCAATTAAAAAATGTCCATTTTTCCAGTCGTGTCACCAATATGCATCTTAACACAAATAATTATGGTAATTGTTATGCCCAAATAAATTGAAAAAGAAAAAGTGAAAGCCACCATAGTTCCTGAGGACCATAGGCTGCTCTCTCCTTTGAGAACTGATTGGTGGTGATGTAACCTGATGGTCACCACACCTCAGGCGAGAGGTAAGGTTGAGAAGACAGGGCCTCAGCTGGTACGGGAATTGAACCCATGCTGTTGGTGTTGCTCCACATCATAACCAGACATCTAAACAACGGAGTTAACCAACCCTACAGAAGTGTCTTAGGTAGAAAAGACAGCTAGCTTGGATTGATGCCCAATGTTGTACAGAACAGACAGAGTAGGTATTTTAGTGCTAAAAATGAATGCAAGTGAAATTGATTGGTGATTAAGACACAGATCTCTCATCTGTATAATGTCCATGGAACAGCTTAACTGTGTCCCTATACAGTTTTATTCCCATTTACTTCCTTCATCTCCTTGGAGCACGATTGAGAAAGACTTTGAAGCCTGTGGCATCTCCAGGCTGTTATGAATCGCTTAGAAATACTCTTTGTAGGTGATGGAAAACTATATTCTTCTGGTCTCTGAGGAAAGACTGCTCCATCAATATGGTGCCCTGCACCCTGGAGGCCCACCACTCAGTATCCAGCACAACCTACTCCCTCCAGATTTTCAGTGAGCCACCATCACCCAACAATTTAATGGACTTTTGGAGAAATGTTTACCTGTGCATTTTTTCAACCCTTTGGAAGGAGGGGCAAATCGGGAGGTTTCATTAACTACAAGTTGTACACAATCTGGCAAAACGGTGGGATTGGCAGCTCATGTCTTTTTCCATTTGAAATTATGAGTGCTTCTCCTCATGCAAAATCCCTGGGAGATTCGGGTTCTAGGACACTGATGCCATACCACTCACTGGATGAACAAAATTATTTCTCTGGGGTGTTGCCAGATAAATTTACAAGCAACCTGGGGATGTGCATGTCATTGAGAATCCAGGGTATATGGATGTACTGTGTTTGCTGCTTCTGAATTTCTAGGTAGATTTAAATGGAATCAGCGAACTAGTAAGCTCAGCAAACTCTGCATTACCTTCTCCTCCTCAGTTAGTGGATCGCCCAGCTCTTCCTGTGAGAAATCCAGAAATGCCACCGTCCCATCCATGGAGCACACTAGCAATCCCAAGCCAGTCAAAGTCCTGGTGTAGAGATCACAAAAACAAATGTACATTTAACGTCTTCATAGATTCACAGAATTGTCACAGCACAAGAGGCGGCCATTTGGTCCATCGCATCTGCTTTGGCTCTCCAAATGAGCAATTCATCTATTGTTATTTTCCCACCTTCTCCATGTAACCCTGCACATTCTTCCTTCTCAAATAACAGTCTAATCCCCCTTTGAATGCCTCAATTGAGCCTGGCTCCACCACACTCTTAAGCAGTGTATTCTAGATCCAACCACTCAATGCATGAAAACATTTTTCGTGATGTCACTTTTGCTTCTTTTGCCAATTACTTTAAATTTGTGCCCTCTCATTCGCAATTCTTTTGTGGGTAGGAACAGTTTCTCCCCATCTACACTAACCAGACTCCTCATGATTTTGAATATCTTTATCAAATCTGTCCTCTCAGTACTCTCTTCTCCAAGGAAAGCAACTTTTCCAATCTATCTTCATAACTGAAGTTTCTCTTCCCTGGAAACATTTCTGTGGATCTTCTTGCATTTTCTCCAATGCCTTCACACCTCTCTTAAAATGTAGTGCCCAGAATAGACACAATACTCCAGCTGAGGATGAACTATTATCTTATACAAGTTCAACATAACCTCGTTGCTTTTATACTTTATGCCCAAAATTAATAAGCTTAGAATACTGTGTGCTTTATTAACCACTCAACCTCTCCTGCCACCATCACTTTCTTATGCACTAATACATCCAGTTCCCTCTGCTCCCGGACACCCTTTTGAATTGTATTTTTTATATTGTCTCTCCGTGTTCTTCCTACCAAAATGAATCAGTTCACATTTCTCCGCATTAAACATCTATGCCACTTGTCTGCCCATTCCACCATCTTATGTCTATTCATTTCAAGTTCTACATAATAGTCAGAGGCTTTTCCCCAGGGTAGAGGGATCAATTACTAGGGGGCATAGGTTTCAGGTGCGAGGGGCAAGGTTTAGAGTAGATGTACGAGGCAAGTTTCTTTACACAAGAGGGTAGTGGATGTCTGGAACTCGCTGCCGGAGGAGGTGGTGGAAGCAGGGACGATAGTGACATTTAAGGGGCATTTTGACAAATACATGAATAGGATGGAAATAGAGGGATACGGACCCAGAAAATGTAGAAGATTGTAGTTTAGTCGGGGAGCATGGTCGGCACGGGCTTGGAGGGCCGCAGGGCCTGTTCCTGTGCTGTACATTTCTTTGTTCTTTGTATAATCCTCCTCACTGTTCACAATGCTTTCCAGTTTCGTATCATCTGCAAATTTTGATATTGTACTCTGACATTAGATAGGGGTCAGTACCAATTGCGGGGAGGTACTTGGAACAGCAGAGAAGAAGGGAAAAGGGGTAGGATGAGGGACAGTATGCATCACATCACAGAGTAGCATGATGTTGTAACTGCAGAGCGAGTGCTTCAAGTCTAGGGACTCCCATGTATCCAAGATGCTGCCACTGTTCTACTCTACATTGAGCAACTGGATCATTCTCTTCACTCTCTCAACAAGTATTCTTCCATCCTCATTTTTGGAAAATGATGAAATTATCCTTCCCTCTTTCAGCGAGGAAAGAGCAGCTGCACCTGAGGCACTCCATTTGGACTCTGCTGTGGTTCAGTGAGTAACATTTTCATCTCGGAGTCAAACGATTGTGGGCTCAAGTCACACCCAAGAGACCCGAGCGCAAAATCAAGGTTTACACTCAAATGCAGTATTGAAAGACTGTTGCACTGTTGGAGGTATCGCCTTTTAGATGAGACCTTAAACCGAGGCCCCGCCTGCACCCTCAGGTAGACATAAAAGGTTTCATATTATTTTGGAAGAAGAGCAGGGGAGTTATCTCCAGCGTCGTTGCCAATCAGCATCACAAACAGTTGATTTGGTTATGATCACATTGATTTTTGTGGGAGTTTGCTGTGCACACATTAGCTGTAAAACTAATTGGGATATCGCAAGTTTTTAAAAGGAGCTGTATAAATGCAAATCTTTCTTTTTTGCCACAATAATTACAACGGTGTGGTTGAAAGGAGCTTAGTGCTGCAGCTGGGTCAAAATTGAATTCCATACAAGGTCCCTTCTGCAACAAGTTTAGATTGGAAGTCACAGATAATATGCAAACTATCAAATTAAACCACCTACACCAAAACACCAACACAGATACAGAACCAGTTTCTAGTTTATGTCAGATTGATGTTGGAACATCATGACCACTGCTCTTCATACATCTGTGTTTTACGTGAAGCAGCAATTAAATCTATTTTTCCCCCCAAAAACAGTGATCAATTCTGAAATATAACTTTGAAATATTGCAGTACAATTTTGCATCTAAATGTTGACTTATGTCAATTCACTTAGCTAAAATCACCATTGCAATGAGCATGCTATGCATTTTATTCTGTACAGTAAACACTGTGCAATGGAGCAACATCTGACACAGCCCTTACCAAGAGATGTCCATGATTGACTTGTCAAATAATTCATGAATTACCACTAGTGGGCGCTTCAGGCAGGTCAGCTGTAGAAATAGAAAGCACCCATTAAATCAAAGACTGCAAAGCCACAAGCTTATGGCTGACTACCAGGAGATGCTCTTTTAAACTATTAGACTGTCAAAAATTATGGGGTAGCACACCAAACCAAAACTAATCAAGCTGCTACCTAACCACAAATGCTGAGCCTAACCTCAAATGCTTGATGTGCTAAAAGCAACCATTGCCATTGTGAGAAGCTTCATGAAAGATGCATCATCAGTTCATAGAATCATAGAATTTGCAGTGCAGAAGGCCATTCGGCCCATCAAGCCTGCACCGGCCCTTGGAAAGAGCACCACACCTCCACCCCATCCCCGTAACCCCACCTAACCTTTTTGAACACTAAGGGCAATGTGGCATGGCCAATCCACCTACCCTGCACATCTTTGGACTGCAAGAGGAAACTGGGGCACCCGGAGGAAACCTACGTAGACACTGGGAGAACATGCAGACCCCACACTGACGTGACCCAAGCCTGGAATCGAACCTGGGACCCTGGGGCTGTGAAGCAATAGTGCTAACCACTGTGCTACCGTGCTGCCTTGCGTACTTGGTAGGCTATGGAGATACAGAACAGCAATCGGACTAACTGGATTGCTCTACAGAAACTCAAGGGGCCAAATGCCCTCCAGTGCTACGTATACCATGATGACTCTACGACTAACAGATGACCATGGATTTCCCACCCTCCAACTACACCAATTTCATAACTGGCTATTAAGTCACTAGCTCAATGAGAAAAGGTACAGAAAATTTCAATGTAAAACAAACGCACTTTATTTTATTTTTTTTAATTAAATTTAAGAGTACCCAATTATTTTTTCCAATTTAGGGGCAATTTAGCGTGGCCAATCCACCTAACCTGCGCATCTTTGGGTTGTGAAGGTGAAAAGCACGCAGACATGGGGAGAATGTGCAAACTCCACATGGCCAGTGACCCAGGGTCAGGATTCGAACCCGGGTCCTCAGCGCCGCAGTCCCAGTGCTAACCACTGCGCTACATGCCGCCCGCACTTCATTGTTCTTGATACGTTGCTCAAGAAATAAGACACTTGACTTCCGGTTGCGGCTATGCGGAGCTAAGTCGCACATTCGGCAGCACCCGCAAAAAAGACTTTTGGGCTCTTTTCAGGGCCCCCAACGGCATTGTTTCGACCTTTCCCGCTGTGGGAAGGAGAGTACAATAGTTCCCTGACAGTATATGGCTTTTACCAGGAGCAGGGCGACTAAAAAGGTGGTGGTGGACCCGAAAAAGGTGCGAGGGAAGAAGAACAAAATGGCGGCGGGCGGGGACCAGGCAGCGTGGATGCAGTGGGCGCAGGAGCAACAGGAGGTTATCCAGCGCTGCTTCAGGGAGATTAAAGCGGACCTGCTTGAGCCGATGAAGGCTCCTATCGATAAGCTGCTGGAGGCACAGACGGCCCAGGGGGTGGCGATCCGCGAGGCCCGACAAAAGATCGTGGGGGCCTATGTGGTCACCATGTTGAACTCGCTGATGGGAGCGGGGTCCTTCCAGGGGCCCCTGGAGCTGGAAGGGGCCCATAGAGTGCTGGCGAGGAGGCCCAAGGCTAACGAGCCTCCGCGGGCGGTGCTGGTGCGGTTTCATCGGTTCGCTGATCGGGAGTGTGTGCTCAGGTGGGCCAAGAAGGAGAGGAGCAGCAGGTGGGAGAACGCGGAGGTTTGAATATACCAGGACTGGAGTGCGGAGGTGGCGAAGTGGAGGGCCGGGTACAATCGAGCGAAGGCGGTGCTGCACAGGAGGGGGGGGGAGGAGTTTGGCATGTTGCAACCGGCACGACTGTGGGTCACCTACAAAGGACCGGCACCATTATTTTGAGTCTCCGGAGGAGGCGTGGGCCTTTGTTAAGGCCGAGAAGTTGGACACAGATTGAGGGACGGGATGGGCATTTGGGGATTGCGGTTGATATGTTACTTTTTGAGAGGGGGTCCTTTGCTCTTGTTTTTTGTTCTTTCTGGTTCGGTGAGGGTGGTTAGGGCGGGTTGGGCACTGTTTTGGTTGGGTTGGTCGGGGGGGGGGGCTCTTGGAGGGGGTTAAGCAAATGGAACAGGGGTGGATGGCCGGCAGTGAGATGGGCCCCGCGGGGGAGGCCCGAGGCGGGGGTGAGGGGAAGGGCCTGTAAAAGGAGCTGCGTCAGAGGTGGCGGGGCCGGGAAGGTGGAAAGCGCGGGCTTTTTCCCGTGCTGAAGACTGGAGGGGGTGGGGCCGGGGCGGGGAAGCGAGGGTTGTTTCCCGCGCTTGGGATGGAAGGGGGAGGTGGAGAGCCTGCGGATGGGGATTGGAAGAGGAGGGTGTGTCATACAATGGGAGGAGTCGACGGAGAGGCGGGAGTGCCCAGGGTCAGCAGGAGTCAGCTGACTTGCGGAAGTGCAATGGGGGGAGTAAAGCAACTAGGATGGGTCCTAGCCCGGGGGGGGGGGAAATCGAGTTGCTGCTGCTATGGTCAAGGGGGAGCTGGAGCGAGTGGGGGGGGGGGGGGGGGGGGGGGTTGAGACGGGGGTCTGCCGCCCTGGGGAACGGGCCGGGCGTGGGGTGCGGACGCGTGGCTGGCCGAGGAGGGGTTATGGCTAGTCAGCGGGGGAGGGGGGCGGATAGCCCTCTGATCCGGCTGATAACCTGGAATGTAAGGGGACTGAACAGGCCGGTCAAGCGGACCCGGGTGTTCGCGCACCTGAAGGGGCTGAAGGCGGATGTGGTCATGCTCCACGAGACACACCTGAAGGTGGCAGACCAGGTAAGATTGAGGAAAGGGTGGGTAGGTCAGGTGTTTCATTCGGGGCTGGATGCCAAAAATCAAGGGGTGGCGATCTTGGTGGGAAAGAAGGTGTCGTTCGAGGCGTCGAGCATGGTGGCAGACAATGGCGGTAGGTACGTCATGGTAAGTGGTAAGCTGCAGGGAGAGAGGGTGGTACTGGTCAATGTGTATGCCCCGAATTGGGACGATGCGGGTTTTATGTGGCGCATGTTGGGTCGGATCCCAAACTTGGAAGTGGGGGGCATGATAATGGGGGGAGACTTTAACACGGTGCTGGATCCGGCACTGGATCGCTCCAGGTCTAGGACGGGTAGGAAGCCGGTGGCGGCTAAGGTGCTGAGGGGGTTTATGGACCAGATGGGAGGGGTGGACCCTTGGAGATTTGCAAGGCCGGGGGCTAGGGAATTTTCATTCTTCTCACATGTCCATAAGGCTTATTCCCGGATCGACTCTTTTATTTTCAGCAGGGCGCTGATAGCGAGAGTAGAGGATACCGAGTACTCGGCGATAGCCATTTCGGATCACGCCCCGCATTGGGTGGATTTAGAGATGGGGGAGGAGAGGGACCAGCGCCCGTTGTGGCACTTGGAGTGGGGCTGTTGGCGATAACGGGGAGGTCGGAGTGGGGATGGTATGGGAGGCACTGAAGGCGGTGGTTAGGGGAGAGCTGATCTCCATTAGGGCCCACAAGGAGAGGAGGGAGCAGAGGGAGAGGGAGAGGCTGGTGGGGGAGGTGATGAGGGTAGACAGGAGGTATGCGGAAGAGCCTGAGGAAGGACTGTTGAGGAAGAGGCGCAGCCTCCAGGCCGAATTCGACCTGGTGACCACCAGGAAGGCTGAGGTGAAGTGGAGGAAGGCCCAGGGAGCGATTTATGAGTATGGGGAAAAGGCAAGCCGGATGCTGGCGCATCAGCTTCGAAGCGGGACGCAGCTAGGGAGATCAGGGGAGTTAAGGACAGGGGAGGGAGTGTGGTGGGTTGGCATCAATGGGGTCTTCAGGGACTGCTATGAGGAATTGTATCGGTCCAAGCCCCCACTGGAGGAGGGAGGGATGGGCTGCTTTCTGGACCAATTGAGGTTTCCGAAGGTGGAGGTGGGACTGGTGGCGGGATTGGGGGCCCCGATTGGGCTGGAGGAGCTGACCAAAGGGATAGGGAGCATGCAGGCAAGGAAGGCACCGGGGCCGGACGGTTTCCCGGTCGAATTCTATAAAAAATAGATGGACCTGGTGGGCCCGTTGCCAGTTAGGACCTTCAATGAGGCAAGGGAGGGGGGGAGGCTTTGCCCCCGACGATGTCCCGGGCACTGATCTCCTTGATCCTGAAGCGGGACGAGGATCCCCTGCAGTGTGGGTCTTACAGGCCAATTTCATTGCTAAACGTAGATGCCAAGGTGCTGGCGAAGGTCTTAGCCACGAGGATTGAGGATTGTGTGCCGCAGATCATCCACGAAGACCAGACGGGGTTCGTGAAGGGGAGGCAGTTGAACGCGAATGTGCAGAGGCTTCTGAATGTTATCATGATGCCGGCGAGGGAGGGGGAGGCAGAGATAGTGGTGGCAATGGACACTGAGAAAGCCTTCGATAGGGTAGAGTGGGGGTACTTGTGGGAGGTGCTGAAGAGGTTTGGGTATGGGGAGGGGTTTGTCAGGTGAGTTAGGTTGTTGTATGAGGTCCCGATAGCGAGTGTGGCCACGAACAGGAGGAGGTCTGAGTACTTTCGGTTGCACCGAGGGACGAGGCAGGGGTGTCCCCTGTCCCCCCTGCTCGTCGCACTGGCGATTGAATCCCTGGCTATGGCACTGAGGGAGTCGAGGAACTGGAGGGGGTTGGTGCGGGGTGGGGAGGAGCATAGGGTGTTGCTCTATGCGGATGACTTGCTGCTATATGTGGCAGACCCGGTGGGGGGAATGCCGGAGGTAATGAGGATCCTCAGGGAATTCGGGGATTTCTCGGGGTACAAGCTCAACATGGGGAAGAGCGAGCTGTTCGTGGTTCACCCAGGGGACCAGGAGAGGAGCTTCAGGTGTCCAGGTGGTCAGGAGCTGGGGGGGCCTGCATAGACTTAATTTCACAAGGCTGGTGGAGCAAATGGAGGAGGAGTTCAAGAGGTGGGACACGTTGCCGCTGTCCTTGGCGGGTAGGGTGCAGTCAGTCAAAATGACGGTGCTCCCAAGGTTTTTGTTCCTGTTCCAGTGCCTCCCCGTGTTTATCCTGAAGGCCTGTTTTAGGCGGGTCAACAGGAGCATAATGGGGTTTGTGTGGGCGCGAGAGACTGCGAGGGTGAGAAGGGTGTTCCTGGAGCGGAGTAGAGATAGGGGGGGGGGCTGGCGCTGCCCAACCTCTGTGGATACTACTGGGCTGCCAATGTGACGATGGTGCGCAAGTGGGTGATGGAGGGGGAGGGGGCTGCATGGAAGAGGCTGGAGACGGTATCTTGTGTGGGTACGTGTCTGGGGGCGCTGGCAACGGCGCCGCTGCCGTTCCCTCCAAGGTGGTATACCACGAGCCCGGTAGTGGCGGCTGCCCTCAAAATCTGGGGGCAGTGGAGGCGACACGGGGGGGGGGGGGGGGAAGTTGGGGCCTCGGTGTGGACCCCAATACGGGGGAACCACCAGTTTATCCCAGGGAGAACAGATGGCGGGTTTACGGGGTGGCACAGGGCAGGGATACGAAGGTTGGGAGACCTGTCTGTGGATGGGAAGTTCGCGAGCCTGGGTGAGCTGGAGTAGAAGTATGGGCCCCCCCACCCCCCCCGGCGAATACCTTCAGGTACTTACAGATAAGGGCGTTTGCCAGGTGGCAGAATTCCCACGACTGCTGCCACGCACAGTACAGGACAGGGTGCTCTCGGGGGGGGTGGTTGGGAGTGGGGAAGATCTCGGAAACTTACCAGGTGATGCAGGAGGAGGAGGAGGCCTCGGTGGTGGAGTTGAAAGGTAAGTGGGAAGAGGACTTGGGAGAGGAGATCGAAGAGGGGACGTGGGCAGATGCCCTCCGGAGGGTGAATTCTTCCTCTCCGTGCGCGAGGCTCAGCCTCATACAGCTTAAGGTGCTGCACAGGGCACACATGACCGGGACAAGGATGAGCCGGTTCTTTGGGGGTGAGGACAGGTGCGTTTGGTGCTTGGGGAGCCCAGCGAATCACACCCATATGTTCTGGGCATGCCCAGTGCTGGAGGAATTTTGGAAGGGCGTAGCGAGGACGGTGTCGAGGGTGGTAGGTTCCAGGGTCAAGCCGGGCTGGGGGCTCGCAATATTTGGGGTGGCAGAGGAGCCAGGAGTGCAGGAGGCGAAAGAGGCCGGTATTCTGGCCTTTGCGTCCCTGGTAGCCCGGCGGAGGATTCTTCTTCAGTGGAAGGATGCGAGGCCCGCCAGCGTGGACTCCTGGATCAACGATATGGCGGGGTTTATTAAGTTGGAGAGGGTGAAATTCGCCTTGAGAGGGTCGGTACAAGGGTTCTTTAGGTGGTGGCAACCGTTCTTCGACTTCCTGGCAGAATGGTAGACATAGGTCAATGGCAGCAGCAACTCGGGGGGGGGGTTACTTTATTTTTGTTTATTTACACTGGGGGGGTCTGAGGGGGTGTATATATTTGCTATGTTTGCTTTGTGTTAAGTCGAGGTGTTGATTTATTATTTATGTACAGGGGGGAGGGGGTATGGAGGGTTGCTTTTTTGGACTGTGTTTTGTACTTAACCCTGTTGGGTTTCATTTTGTTACTGATATTCTGTGAAAACCTTAATAAAAATTATTTTAAAAAAAAAAGAAATAAGACACCTGGGACTTAGAACTTACCCAAACAGAGAGGGACCGGTCCTTACTCCCAACGGCACAACAGCAATAAGGACAGCTTGGCTTATTGGAGCTTCCATTCCGAGGTTTCTTCTTGAAGATTTTGGGATTAAATTTCTGAAGGTGGGAATAGAAGAGGAAAACTGTCATTGCCTGATCAAGAACAGGCAACTGCACTTTCAAAGTACAAGGAAGCTGCTAATTCCTCAAGTCATCTTTGCACGTCAGTTGAAAGGACCTCTGATCAGCAACAGATGCACAACCAGCTTTGGGCACAGTTCAGCTGCCAGTACACTTCACTATTGTGGTACCTACGTGAAAGGATTACCTTATATTTCATAATTTATGCAACGGCGCCACTGCAAACAAGCAGGGAACCTTAGTCATACAGGAGAATCTGTGGAACTTAATGATTTCCCATCAATGACTTCTGTATTATGCTTGACAGTACAATAAACCACAACAGACCACATGTGTTGGTTTAAATTCTAATATAATTGCAATAACCAAAATGTAGCTTGGATGCTGAGAGGATGTTTCCCTTTGTGGGAGAGATCAGAACAAGGGGATATAGCTTAAACGTAAGGGGCCTTCCACTTAAGATGGAGATAAGGAGAATCTTTTTCTCGGAGGGTTGTTGTGGAATTCTCTTCCCCAGGGAACAATTCAGGCAAGGTCACTCAATATTTTACCGTTCCAGAAGGTAGACAGAAAAGTAGAGTTGAGGCCACAATCAGATCAACTATAATCTTAACAAATGGTGGAACAGGCTGGAGAAGCCAAATGATCTATTCCTAATTCGTATGCAATAAATGAAAGTTGGAAAGGCCGAGTTTATTCCTAGATGACCATCTCCCCACTTACGGTTACAGGCAGCCTGTAGCTGACAAGAATTATTCCTTTCTCTTCATTGCTTTTGTTAAATTACAGAACAGCCAAAACCCAGTTTATTGTTTTGTGTGTCACCACTGAGCAAGTTCTCAATAACTCTGCCTTTAGGACTACACTTCAAACGGTATTCATTTGGTTGTTAAAGCACTTTAGGGGCATCCTGTCATTGTGGAAGATGCAACAAGTCTTCCTCTTCTTTTGACACAAGACAGCTTTACCTTATCCTTCCATCCACCAACCCCGCACCCCAACAATGCCCAAACCCGAGTCACAATTCTTTACAATTCAGTTATGTGGTAAAATTGGGTACTAATGTGCATCCACATCTTATTGCAAAACACACACCCAAAGGAAGAGCGATCCAATTAACAAAAAAAACTATTCAGAAGGATCGTCCTTCCTTCACACAAGTATTTAGTTAGGATTTTAACCATTCTGGCGGAGAAAATTATTCAATGCACCATTCTGGAAACAGATTTTCTCGGTACTAAATGTAAAAATTACAGTACTTAAATAAGTTATAGATGGAATGATTAAACAATCATTTTGAGGCCAGATTGTTTGGCCAGTGATTATGTGGGAGAGCAAAATTAATAAACTGGAAAATATAATTATCAATTTCACTGCAAAAAGAACAGGCAAAGGTGAAGCTCAAATGTAGAATTCTACAAATGTAGAGTCTCTACAAACACCAATGACACAGTACTCTGCTCCCAAGTCTAACTTCAGCATCATTTATAAACACTCTAAATCAAATGCTGGTATCTTCTTGTTGATCTCACTGCTCTTAAATACAGCTGGCATTCATGAATACAAAGTCAGAGCAGATGTTCCCTGAAATGAAATGGAATCTGGGAAGGACAGTGAGACTTTTTGAAACAAAAGATATCAGAACAATCCAAATCTGCTCTAAACCTTCTTTATGGGCCAAGGTGAGTTTATTAAATTAACTTCTGATCTGCTCGGCTTATCGTATAAAAAAAAAGAGACCATTCAACTCCTGCCAAATCTTTGAAAGAATTATCCAATTTATCCAATTAGTCTGCTCTTTCCTGAGGGTACTTCAAGTATTTATTCAATTCCCTTTTGAGCATTACACCTCTTGCGAAAATCTGACTCATGGGGCTGGATTCTCTGAGCCTCTGCGCCAAAATCATGATCAGCAGGGGGTGCGGAGAGTGAACGTTTACGCCAGAATCCGGTACGACGCCACTCCCGCGATTCTCCGGTACCCGGCGAGAGTAGGGGGCCATTGACAGAGGGCTCCCCCCTCGGAACTGGCCGAGTTCTGGACGGCGTGGTTCGAACCACGTTTTGCCTGTCGAGAACGGCCGGTGGCGGCTGCGGACTAGTGGGGGCAGGGGATCCCTCACCGGGGGGGGGTCTCATGGACGGCAAGCGATCGGGCAGCACCGATCCGTGGGCGGGCAATCACGTGGGGATCTACTTCTTGCATCAGGTCCGCAGTGCAAGTCTGCCATGCTGTGTGCATGCACGAACTCCCGACTGGAAGTGCAGGGCCCAGTATCGGCAGCTAAAGCTGCAAGAGGTACTCTGGGGCCCTGCAAGCGCCCTGCAGGTTGGTGAAACGCCCACATATTGGTGCTAGCGTGGGGACATGGCCCCATTATTGGAGAATCCCGCCCATGGTTTATCTGTTTTAGAATGTAACTTATAGTTTTAGGAATATAAATTTTAGGTTGGTGGTTAAAGTATTACATGCAAGATAAGTGGACATCTGGTTGAGAAACTGGTCAAACAATTCTGATATAAGCGCAATTCAAAGAAGTCTGATTTATTACACTTAAAAGGTAGCCTGTGTTTATCTTGCAAGTCAGAGTTCATCGTGAAAAAAAATTGAACAATGAATTATCCACCTTCAAGCTTGTATTGGAGCCAGGAATCTGGAGAAGGGTCATAAAACTCCATTGGAAATATAATTTATTTATATTGGTTGCACAATCAAAGAGTTGTGTTGCTGGTAAAATAATTAGTTCACATTTCTGCTTGAATCATCCAAAAGTATGTCACGTTATCATAACTAGAATAATTCTAGGTGGAGCCTTGGTCAGAAGTTTATTTTGTTTCATTTATGTGTGTGTTTGCTGACAGAACCAAACAGAATTCAGTTCGATTTTAAAACAGACTATGAAGATTTGCCCCACCTTGCAGCTAATAGAGGGAATTTTCAGTGGTTTACAGAGCCTTACAGCAGAAAACAGTCAGCAGAGTTTGCATGGTAAGTGATAAAAAGGCACTTGGATACTTGCTGCTCAACCCAAACCAGGAGCCATGGTCTGTAAAGGAAAAAGTGGCAGGCCGCGTAGCCAAAAGCTAATGGAACAACCTCCATAGAGTCTTACCTTGGAAGATATCTAGAACCTTGAGGGAATTAAAGCAAATTCTGGAGGGCAATAGGTAGAACTAAGTTCATAACGTAAGTAAATAAAATGTACTCTTGCAAATATCTGGTTCATAGTTATTTTTCTGGTTTTATTCTGAGAGGAGGTCACCCTGCTAGCTATAAAATTAGTTAACGGGAGCAGAGGAGAGGGTACCGTGGGGCAGCACGGTAGCATTATGGATAGCACAATTGCTTCACAGCTCCAGGGTCCCAGGTTCGATTCCTGCTTGGGTCACTGTCTATGCGGAGTCTGCACATCCTCCCCGTGTGTGCGCGGGTTTCCTCCGGGTGCTCCGGTTTCCTCCCACAGTCCAAAGATGTGCAGGTTAGGTGGATTGGCCATGATAGAAGGTCCCTGTCCGGTTGATAACTTGAAATGTAAGGGGGTTAAATGGTCTAGTAAAAAGATCACGAGTGTTTGCACACCTGAGAAGTTTGAAGGCTAGTGTGGTGTTTTTACCGGAGACCCATTTGCGGATCAAGGGCCAAACAACGTTACGGAAGGGCTGGGTGGGACAGATATACCATTCGATTTCAATGGTAGGGTTCAGGGGGCTGCAGTGCTGATCAACAATAGGGTATCTTTTTCAGCTGCTAAAATATTGGTGGACCCAGGCGGGAGGCATATGATCATCAGTGGGTCATTGGTGGGACGTCGGCGGTCCTAGTTAACGTGTATGCACCGAACTGGGATGATTGGGCATTTATCAACAAGGTGCCGGCTTCTATTCCGGATCTGGATTCACATTAACTAATTTGGGGGGGGGGGGGGGGGGGGGGGGGAGAGAGAGAGAGACTTCAATTGCGTTTTGGATCATCAGTTGGACAGGTCAAATCCTAAGTCTTTGAGTCCATCAGAGGTAGCGAAGGCAATATTGGTCATTAGGGAACAAATGTAAGGGGGGGGAAGACTAATGGAGATTTATGCATCCCAGGGATAAGGAGCTTTCTCTTTTTTCTCACATCCGTTGGGTCTACTCCCAGATTTACTTTCTTCGTCGCTGGGGAGCATATTGAGTTCTCGGAACGAGGCAGTTTTGCCTTCCATGCTGGGTCATTATGGGGGAGATAATCTCCTACAAGGCACAGGAGAATAAATCTGGAAGGGTGGAGAGGCAGAGGTTGGTGGATTCCATCCTCGAAGTGTATCGCCAGTACTCGATTGCCTCAACACCGGATTTGTTGGCGAGTAGGAAGAAATTGTAGATGGAATTTGAGTTGCTCTCATAGGGCAAGACGGTGAGCCGGCTGCGACACTCGAGGGGAACTTTGACGAATATGGGGAGAAGGCCATTTGTCTTTTGGCACACCACCTGAGGTAGCAGGCTGCATCCCGGGAGATGATTCAGTTGGTGGGTTGGTTTCCGCCCCAAGGAAGATTAATGTGGCGTTTGAGGCCTTTTATCGAGAGTTGTATAAGTCAGAGCCTCCAGAAGAGAGATTGACAATGATGCATTTTTTGGACGGGTTGTCCTTCCTGGTGGTGGAACAGGGGAGAAGGGAGGAATTGGAGTTGATGATGGAACTGGAAGAGGTTATGAAGTGTATTGGATTAATGCAGTTGGGTAAAGCTCCGGGCCTGGATGGGCTCCCTCTCAAATTCTATAAAATGTTTGCAGGTTAGTTGATCCCACTGTTGCTGGATATGTTCAATGATTCCTTGTCCTGGGGTGGGGGGGGGTGTTGACGACACCTTGGCGCAGGCATTGATTTCCCTGATCCTGAAGAAGGATAAAGATCCTACGAAGTGATGGATGGTCATACAGACCCATTTCATTGTTGAATGCTGACACCAAGCAGCTGGCGAAGGTGTTGACACTGCATTTGGAGCCCTGTCTTCCAGGAGTGATTTGGGAGACTTCCGGGTGCGGCGATGACCAGCTGAGTCGCACGTTTCGGCAGCTCCCGGTGAAACGGACTTTTGGGCTCTTGATAGGAGCCCCAACGGCAATTTTGACGGCTAAAAACACTGTGCGGTAAACCAGAAGGGAATCCCCCCTGGATACGGATGAAAAAAGGAGGAGAAAGTGGCCGGATTGCAGTGGATCCTTTAGAACAGCGGCAAGGAAGGCAAGCAAAAACCAAGATGGCGTCGGAAGGTGGCAGTTTAACATGGGGCCCTGAACAACAAGAGTTCTTGAAATGCTGTGTGGAAGAGCTCAAAAAGGAAATGAAGAAAGAGCTGTTGGCCCCGATACTACAGGCGATCGAAGGGCTAAAGGAGGAACAAAAGACCCAGGAGCGGGAGCTTCGGGTCGTGAAGGCAAAGGCAGCCGAGAATGAGGACGACATACAGGGCCTGGTGGTGAAGACGGAGACGCATGAGGCACATCAGAAACGATGTGTGGAAAGGTTGGAGGCACTGGAGAACAACGCAAGGAGGAACAACCTGAGGATTCTTGGTCTTCCTGAAGGTGCGGAGGGAGCGGACGTCGGGGCATATGTGAGCACGATGCTGCACTCGTTAATGGGAGCGGAGGCCCCGGCGGGTCCATTGGAGGTGGAGGGAGCATACCGAGTGATGGCGCGAGGACCGAGAGCAGGAGAAATCCCCAGAGCCATAGTGGTGAGATTCCTCCGTTTTAAGGATAGACAAATGGTCCTTAGATGGGCAAAGAAAACTCGGAGCAGTAAATGGGAGAACGCGGTGATCCGCGTTTATCAAGACTGGAGTGCGGAGGTGGCGAGAAGGAGGGCGAGCTTTAATCGGGCCAAGGCGGTGCTTCATAAAAAGATGATAAAATTTTGAATGCTGCAACCGGCAAGACTGTGGGTCACATATCGAGGGAGGCACCACTACTTTGAGACGGCGGATGAAGCGTGAACTTTTATTGTGGAAGAAAAACTGGAATGAGCGGGTTATTAAAAAGAACGTTTGAACAAAGTGGTGGGGCGAAGAGGGGGGTTAAAAAGGGGGGAAAAGAGGAGTTTTATGTACTAATCCTGCGATGTGGTAACTTTTCTCTCTTCCACAGGTGGTGATGGGGGGAGGAGGGGAGGTGGAGGAGATGGGGCGTTGGCCATTGGGGGCGGGGCCAAGGGAGAAGCGCGGGCTTGGTTCCCGCGCTATGATAATCATGGCGGGAATAGAGAAGCAGGAAGGAGGGGGCGTCGCACAGTGCGAGCCGAGGTCACGGGGGGAAGCCGAGGTCGGCCAGAGTTTGCTGACTTCTGGGAGCAACATGGGGGGAGTAATTACGCTAGCGGGGGATCTAGCGGGGGGTGGGGGGGGTGGGTGGGGGGAATTACTGGGTTGCTGCTGCTGGGGAGAGGGGGGAGCTGGTATGGGAGGGGATGGGCGGGGGGGGGCACCGCCTGGGGGAGATACAGCTGCGTGGGAACCGGGTGAGGAGCTGGAAAAAGGGGATGGTTAATCGACAAGGGGGGGGGGGGGGGTAGGAAGCCCCCCAACCCGGCTGATCACGTGGAACGCGAGAGGGCTGAATGGGCCGATAAAGAGGGCACGGGTACTTGCACACCTTAAGAAACTTAAGGCAGATGTGGTTATGTTACAGGAAACGCACCTGAAACTGATAGACCAGGTTAGGCTATGCAAAGGATGGGTGGGGCAGGTGTTCCATTAGATGCGAAAAACAGGGGGGTGGCTATATTACTGGGGAAGCGGGTAATGTTCGAGGCAAAGAGTATAGTGGCGGATAATGGGGGCAGATACGTGATGGTGAGTGGCAAACTACAGGGGGAGACGGTGGTTTTGGTAAATGTATATGCCCCGAACTGGGATGATGCCAATTTTATGAGGCGGATGCTCGGACGCATTCCGGACCTCGAGATGGGAAAGCTGATAATGGGGGGAGATTTTAATACGGTGTTGGAACCAGGGCTGGATAGGTCGAAGTCCAGGACTGGAAGGAGGCTGGCAGCAGCCAAGGTACTTAAAGATTTTATGGAGCAGATGGGAGGTGTAGACCCGTGGAGATTTAGCAGACCTAGGAGTAAGGAGTTCTTGTTTTTCTCCTATGTCCATAAAGTCTACTCGCGAATAGACTTTTGTGCGCTGGGAAGGGCGTTGATCCCGAAGGTGAGGGGAACGGAGTATATGGCTATAGCCATTTCGGATCACGCTCCACACTGGGTAGACTTGGAGATAGGGGAGGAAACAGGAGGGCGCCCACCCTGGAGAATGGACATGGGCCTAATGGCAGATGAGGGGGTGTGTCTAAGGGTGAGGGGGTGCATTGAAAAGTACTTGGAACTCAATGATAATGGGGAGGTCCAGGTGGGAGTGGTCTGGGAGGCGTTGAAGGCGGTGGTTAGAGGGGAGCTGATATCAATAAGGGCACATAAAGGGAAGCAGGAGAGTAAGGAACGGGAGCGGTTGCTGCAAGAACTTTTGAGGGTGGACAGACAATATGCGGAAGCACCGGAGGAGGGACTGTAGATGGAAAGGCAAAGGTTACATGTAGAATTTGACTTGCTGACTACAGGCACTGCAGAGGCACAATGGAGTAAGGCACAGGGTGTACAGTACGAATATGGGGAGAAGGCGAGCAGGTTGCTGGCACACCAATTGAGGAAAAGGGGAGCAGCGAAGGAAATAGGGGGAGTGAGGGATGAGGAAGGAGAGATGGAGCGGGGAGCGGAGAGAGTGAATGGAGTGTTCAAGACATTTTATAAAAAATTATATGAAGCGCAACCCCCGGATGGGAGGGAGAGAATGATGGTTTTTTTGGATCGGCTGGAATTTCCCAAGGTGGAAGAGCAGGAAAGGGTGGGACTGGGAGCACAGATCGAGGTAGAAGAAGTGGTGAAAGGAATTAGGAGCATGCAGGCGGGAAAGGCCCCGGGACCGGATGGATTCCCAGTCGAATTCTATAGAAAATATGTGGACTTGCTCGCCCCGGTATTGACGAGGACCTTTAATGAGGCAAAGGAAAGGGGACAACTGCCCCCGACTATGTCTGAAGCAACGATATCGCTTCTCTTAAAGAAGGAAACGGACCCGCTACAATGCGGGTCCTATAGACCTATTTCCCTCCTAAATGTAGATGCCAAGATCCTGGCCAAGGTAATGGCAATGAGAATAGAGGAATGTGTCCCGGGGGTGGTCCACGAGGACCAAACTGGGTTTGTGAAGGGGAGACAGCTGAACACGAATATACGGAGGCTGTTAGGGGTAATGATGATGGCCCCACCAGAGGGGGAATGCCGAGAAAGCATTTGATAGAGTGGAGTGGGATTATTTGTGGGAGGTGTTGAGGAGATTTGGTTTTGGAGAGGGGTATGTTAGATGGGTGCAGCTGTTGTATAGGGCCCCGATGGCGAGCGTGGTCACGAATGGACGGGGATCTGCATATTTTCGGCTCCATAGAGGGACAAGGCAGGGATGCCCTCTGTCCCCATTATTGTTTGCACTGGCGATTGAGCCCCTGGCGATAGCGTTGAGGGGTTCCAAGAAGTGGAGGGGAGTACTTAGAGGAGGAGAAGAACACCGGGTATCTTTGTATGCGGACGATTTGCTACTATACGTGGCAGACCCGGCGGAGGGGATGCCAGAAATAATGCGGATACTTGGGGAGTTTGGGGATTTTTCAGGGTATAAATTGGACATGGGGAAAAGTGAGTTGTTTGTGGTGCATCCAGGGGAGCAGAGTAGAGAAATAGAGGACCTACCGTTGAGGAAGGTAACAAGGGACTTTCGTTACCTGGGGATCCAGATAGCCAAGAATTGGGGCACAGTGCATAGGTTAAATTTAACGCGGTTGGTGGAACAAATGGAGGAGGATTTCAAGAGATGGGATATGGTATCCCTGTCACTGGCAAGGAGGGTGCAGGCGGTTAAGATGGTGGTCCTCCCGAGATTCCTATTTGTGTTTCAGTGCATCCCGGTGGTGATCACGAAGGCTTTTTTTTTTAAAAGGATTGAAAAGAGCATCATGGGTTTTGTGTGGGCCGGGAAGACCCCGAGAGTGAGGAAGGGATTCTTACAGCGTAGCAGGGATAGGGGGGGGGCCGGCACTACCGAGCCTAAGTGAGTATTATTGGGCCGCTAATATTTCAATGGTGAGTAAGTGGATGGGAGAGGAGGAGGGAGCGGCGTGGAAGAGATTAGAGAGGGCGTCCTGTAGGGGGACTAGCCTACAGGCTATGGTGACAGCCCCATTGCCGTTCTCACCGAGGAACTACACCACAAGCCCGGTACACTGAAGATTTGGGGACAGTGGAGACGGCATAGGGGAAAGACTGGAGCCTTGGGGGGGGGTCCCCGATAAGAAACAACCATAGGTTTGCCCCGGGGGGAATGGATGGGGGATATGGAATGTGGCAAAGAGCAGGAATAACGCAACTGAAAGATCTGTTTGTGGATGGGAAGTTCGCGAGTCTGGGAGCGCTGACCGAGAAATATGGGTTGCCCCAAGGGAATGCATTCAGGTATATGCAACTGAGGGCTTTTGCAAGGCAACAGGTGAGGGAATTCCCGCAGCTCCCGACACAAGAGATGCAGGACAGAGTGATCTCAAAGACATGGGTGGGGGATGGTAAGGTGTGAGATATATATAGGGAAATGAGGGACGAAGGGGAGACTATGGTAGAAGAACTAAAAGGGAAATGGGAAGAAGAGCTGGGGGAGGAGATCGAGGAGGGGCTGTGGGCAGATGCCCTAAGCAGGGTAAACTCGTCGTCCTCGTGTGCCAGGCTAAGCCTGATTCAGTTTAAGGTATTACACAGGGCGCATATGACTGGAGCACGGCTCAGTAAATTTTTTGGGGTGGAGGATAGGTGTGCGAGGTGCTCGAGAAGCCCAGCGAATCATACCCATATGTTTTGGTCATGCCCGGCACTACAGGGGTTTTGGATGGGGGTGACAAAGGTGCTTTCAAAAGTAGTAGGGGTCCGGGTCGAACCAAGCTGGGGGTTGGCTATATTTGGGGTTGCACAAGAGCCGGGAGTGCAGGAGGCGAGAGAGGCCGATGTTTTGGCCTTTGCGTCCCGAGTAGCCCGGCGTAGGATATTGCTAATGTGGAAAGAAGCCAAGCCCCCGGGGGTGGAGACCTGGATAAATGACATGGCGAGGTTTATAAAGCTAGAGCGGATTAAGTTCGTCCTAAGGGGGTCGGCTCAAGGGTTCACCAGGCGGTGGCAACCGTTCGTCGAATACCTCGCAGAAAGATAGATGGAATGGAAAAAAGAAGGCAGCAGCAGCAGCCCAGGATCGGGGGGGGGGGAGGAACCAGAAGGACTCTCAGGGTTGTTAATATATACTGTATAATATGTATAGGTCGTTGCTACAGATAATTATATATTGGACTGTTAAATTATATTTTTGGAGAGTGTTACTTGTGATAAGGCAGTTGCCAATTAGGGTTAGTTTTCATTTTTGTTATTTATTATTTATTCATTTTTTTTTGTTTTTGTTTATAAAACAGGTCATTGTTATTTGTGTTGTTATAATATTGTGTAAAGGATGCACAATGTACTGTGTTGGTTGACCAAAAATTTTCAATAAAATATTTATTTTTAAAAAAAGGAGTGATTTTGGAGGAGCAGACTGGTTTTCTCAAGGGCCAGCAGTTACCAGCCAACATATTGCATTTGTTGAACGTCGTTCTGTCCCCCTCCCCAGAGGTGATTATTTCAATGGATGCTGAAAAGCGCTTGACTTCTGTTTGACTTGGCAATCGAGCCTCTGGCCATCGTGTTGAGGTCATCCATTGGGTGGAGGGGGATAGAACAGGGGCGGGAGGTAGCATTGGGTATTTTTATATGTGGATGATGTACTTCTGTAAAACACGGACCCACTCTCCAATATAGAAGAGATAATGAAGCTACTTCGAAATTCTGGCTCCTTCTCAGCGTTTAAGCTGAATTTGGACAAAGATGAATACTTTCCGCTGATTCCCCCAGGGAAGGGAGCTGATCTGGGGGAGTTGCCGTTTCGTCTGCCCAGAACTAGCTTCCATTATCTGGGAACTCAGATGGCCCACGATTGGGCCTCACTTCACAAGCTTAACTTTGCTGGTCTGGTAAAGGGGGTTAAGGCCGACATGAAAAAGTGGGATGCCCTCCCTCTGACCTTGGCGGGCAGGGTGCAGGCTGTGAAAATGAACATCCTGTTGTGGTTTTTGTTTCAGACTTTCTTCTATCGGGTCAACAAAATGGTATCCTCCTTTATTTGATGGGCAAAACCCCACGGATTCAGAGGACACTTCTACGGAGAGACAGTTGGGGAGCTTCTCGCTACCTTTTCTTAAAAAAAGTATTTTTATTCCAAATTTTTAACATTTTTACAATTTACAACAAACACAAAGCAGTTTAGTCCATAAGAGGGTCATTCAGGAGTCTGGTAACAGCGGGGAAGAAGCTATTTTTGAATCTGTTAGTGCGTGTTCTCACACTTTTGTATCTTCTGCCCGATGGAAGAGGTTGGATGAGAGAATAATAATAATAGTCTTTATTATTGTCACAAGTAGGCTTACATTAACACTACAATGAAGTTGCTGTGAAAATCCCCGAGTCGCCACACTCCCGCGCCTGTTTGGGAGAATTCAGAATGTCCAAATGAGCTACACGTCTTTCAGGACTGGTGGGAGAAAACCGGAGCACTCGGAGGAAACCCACGCAAACACGGGGAGAACATGCAGACTCCACACAGACAGTGACCAAGCTGGGAATCAAACCTGGGATCCTGGCGCAGTGAAGCAACAGTGCTAACCACTGTGCTACCATGCCACCCTGAAATAACCCAGATGGGAGGGGTCTTTGATTGTGATGCCTGCTTTCCAAAGGCGGCAGGAAGTGTAGACAGAGTCAATGGAGGACAGAGCTGGAAGCGAAGTATGGGCAGGAGCAGGGGGAAATGTTTAGATACACGCAGGTTCGAGACTTTGCCAGAAAGGAGATACAGGGCTTCTCGGTGGAACCGGCCTCCACGTTGCTGGAGGAGGTGCTGACGACAGGGGGACTGAAGAAGGGGGTAGTGTCAGCGGTTTACGGGGCTATTTTGGAAGAGGAGAAAGCACCACTGGAAGGGATCAAAGCACTGTGGGAGGAAGAGTTGGGAGAGGATATGGAGGAGGGGTTCTGGTGTGAGGTGCTCCGGAGAGTGAATGCCTCCACCTCGTGCGCGAGGTTGGGGCTGATACAGCTGAAGGTGGTATACAGAGAACACATCACAAGGGCGAGGATGAGCCGATTCTTTGAAGGAGTAGAAGATGTGTGTGAACGTTGCGGGGGGGAACCCGCTAATCACGTTCATACGTTTTGGTCCTGTCCAAAGCTAGATGATTTTAGCTAGAAGGAGGTTTTTACGGTAATTTCTAAAGTGGTACACGTGAAACTGGACCCGGGCCCCCGGGAGGCCATATTCGGGGTGTCGGACCAGCCAGGGTTGGAAACGGGTGCGGGTGCGGAGGCAGATGTTGTAGCCTTCGCCTCGTTGATCGCCCAAAGGCGGATCCTGATGATCCTGTGCCGTGGCGTGGCGAGGGGACCTGTTGGAATTCTTGACTCTTGAGGAGGTTAAGTTTGAACTGAGCGGAAGGATGGAGAGGTTCTACAATTCATGGGCATTATTCATTATGTACTTTCAAGAACTGGATAACATCGAACATTGGTTGGGGAGGGGTGGGGTGTGTGTTAATGGTGACTATGGGTGATTCCCGATTCCTTTTTGTCATTTGTTTGTGTGAACATGCGGGCTAATGTTTGGGGTTTGGTGGGAGGATGGGATCATTGTTATTGATATGGGGATTGACATATTTGTTACTGATTATTGTTGGTGAGTGTAAATTTGGGAGAAAATGTGAAAAAGGAGGAGAATAAAAAATATTTTTAAAGTTTTCAGAGGACGTATAGGAGCTTTGTGCGTTCTTGGTCGTCGTGTCGACGTGGGCTAGGCCAGGACAGATTGTTGGTGATATGCACACCTAGGAATTTGAAGCTGTCAACCATCCCCACTGTTGCACCATTGATGCAGACTGGGCTGTGTACGATACTTCGTTTCCTGAAGTCAATGACCAGCTCCTTAGTTTTGCTGTCATTGAGGGAGAGATTGTTGTCGTTGCTAGGTCTCCCTCCTGTACTCTGGCTCATCGCTGTTTGAGACCCAATCCACTACGGTCTTGTCATCAGCAAACTTGTAGATGGGATTGGAGCCGAATTTCGCAACACAGTCATCTGTGTATACGGTGTATAATAGGGGCCTAAGTACTCAGACTTGCAGGGCCCCGGTATTGAGCATTATCGTGGAGGAGGTGCCGTTGTTTATCCTTACTGATTGTGGTCTATGAGTGAGAAAGTCGAGGATTTAGTTGCAGAGGCATGAGCCAAGTCCTCTTGCAAGCTTCTGGGTCTCCTTTTTCAGCACCATGTTGCGGATTCTAGGTGTTCAGCTGGAGCCGTGCCTGTTGGTGGCTATTATTGGTGTATGGGACTCAAGGTCCTGCAGATAGAGGTGAAGGAGAACGTCTTCACCTTCGCCTCGCTGATCGCCTGGAGGCGGGATATTTACTCAGGGTAAATATTATGGAACAAAGAGAAAAGAAGCTCCCTAGCATGTCCCTGTAACATATGTAATAAAACACAATCCAATATCGCTGCAATGCTCAAATTCCCATCAGGGGCCATGTATTTTCATAACTATTACGAAAATCACTACCCCTACCCACATTGGTCCCCCATCATCACCCCATATAACATATGCACACCCCAAATAACAAATATTTACAGTATACAAGAAATCTCAAATAAGCTCATCCCATCAGGAACCATAACAGTCCCTTTAGAATCCTTTTAACGGAGTTCAAGACCGTGTTTTTGAAGAAAGGCCTCCACTTCCTCCGATATATCGAAAGAGTATTCTTTCGGCCCATAGCCTCACTGCGTACACCACCCCAAACCTCACTCCACTCTGGTATAACGCTGTCTTCGCCTTATTAAAGGCTGCCCGCCTCTTTGCTAGCTCCGCTCTGACATCTTGATATATCTGGGTGGTTCCCTTCCCACCTTGAGTTTTGATTCTCTTTGGTCCACTTCAGGACTGGGCTGGTTTAGCACAGGGCTAAATCGCTGGCTTTGAAAGCAGACCAAGGCAGGCTGGTAGCATGGTTCAATTCCCGTACCAGCCTCCCCGAACAGGCGCCGGAATGTGGCGACTAGGGGCTTTTCACAGTAACTTCATTTGAAGCCTACTTGGGACAATAAGCGATTTTAATTTCATTGTGGGCAGCACGGTAGCATTGTGGATAGCACAATTGCTTCACAGCTCCAGGGTCCCGGGTTCGATTCCGGCTTGGGTCACTGTCTGTGCGGAGTCTGCACATCCTCCCCGTGTGTGCGTGGGTTTCCTCCGGGTGCTCCGGTTTCCTCCCACAGTCCAAAGATGTGCCGGTTAGGTGGATTGGCCATGATAAATTGCCCTTCGTGTCCAAAATTGTCCTTAGTGTAGGGTGGGGTTACTGGGTTATGGGGATAGGGTGGAGGTGTTGACCTTGGGTAGGGTGCTCTTTCCAAGAGCCGGTGCAGACTCGATGGGCCGAATGGCCACCTTCTACACTGTAAATTCTATGATAATCTATGACCCTCTCCTTCTCTCGGAAGCTGTGGAATCTTACAACCACTGCCCGTGGTGGCTTGTTCGCCCGGGGCTTTTTGGTGGGCTCCATCCAACTCTGGAGGGGGCATCTGTCCACCTTCCCCCACCTGGTGGAAAGAAAGTTGTACGTGGAAATCCTTCAACGGATTTTGGAAGTCCACGTAGCTCACAAAGAGCTGAGAAAAATACTCAGTGGGATTCAAGCCCTCCATCCCCTCCGACAATTCCACAATTCTGAGGTTTTGTCTCGTTCCCCAGGTCATCCACTTTCGCCTTCAGAATCTTGTTTCTCTCCCCCTCAGCCTCCAACAAGATCTCAGCCTCCAACAAGATGATTTGATTACTGTGCCTTGACAAAGTTTCTTCCACTCCCTTCAACACCTCGCCATGCTCCTTCACGGTCTCTGAAGTTTTCTCCACCTTCTTCCAAATCAGACCATGCGCCTCCTCAATCGACTTTTGTGAGGGTTTTTATTATTACCTGCCTTTGCTTCTCAAAGTGCTTCCCAAACTCCGAGGCCAGCACCACCGTCAACATATCCGCCATAATAGGAGAGGCTGCACCCACTGGAGTTAATTCCACCATCTTCCCTTCTGGTGAGCCACGCAGACTCCCCAAATCCGAAGGATTACCGCTTACAACTTTCAATTCACCAGCCTTTTTTGACATTTTTGCCATTCTTTCCTCGACAGGCTCACTATATGTTCAGATGAGCCAAGTTGGTTCACCAAAATTCCTCAGGATCCAAGCAAAAAGGACTAAAAGCACAAGTACCCTGACGGGAGCTACCGAGTGTGCGACCTTTTTCTACATGCCGCCACCGGATGTCCTCAGCGATAGGGGAACATTACCCACGGGTCAGCACAGTGGTTAGTTAGCACTATTGCCTCACAACATCAGGGATCCAGGTTCAATTCCAGCCTTGGGTGACTGTGTACAGTTTGCACGTTCTCCTCATGTCTTTGTGGGTTTCCTCTTGGTTCTCCGGTTTCCTCCCACAGTCCAAAGACATGCAGGTTAGGTGGACTGGCCATGCTAAAATTTCCCCTTAGTGTCCAAAGATGCGTGAGTTAGGTGGGATAAATTAGCCTAGGTAGGGTGCAGTTTCAGAGGGTCGGTGTAGATTCAATAGGCCAAATGGCCTCCTGTAGGAATTCTATGATTCTATAACCATATCCAAGCACATAAGTTTGCAAACTGGAATGCAAAATCTTTTGCACCTTTGAGGGCATGAGATTATTCAAACTTTTTTCATTAAATTTTTTGCTTTGATGATTATTTCAGTAGCTGTCCAAGTAATGCAAATTCTCTGGAATAACACCCAACCACCTTTTTGGTGTTGACACTGCCTTTTGGGATTTAGAATAAGGATCTCCAGGAAGATATCAGTATTTGCAAGGTCTACAAAGGAAAGATGAGAATCACTCTCCCAGCTTGAACCAACAATTCCAGATGAAGGAGTATTTGGCCTATTAAATTAGACGGAAATTTACAGAACCCAAAGAGCAAGTCATAATTTCCCAGCCCAGATTTTGACAAGATACAGCACTGAGCACAAAACTGCACTCTTATGAAATAAATCTTGCCTGTTTTTTTATCCCAGTAAATGAAAAATATATTCACATTGCTCCTGCAATGGACAGTATTTACAATAGCCAGCAAGCAAATAGCACGAGGCTCTTGTTCTTTTCAATTTGCCCTTGTCAGTTTAATTTCCATGGGCTTTTGCAGGGCAAGTGGAAGATCAAAACAACATAGCATCCACTACAGGGCATCTGGATCTGTGTGAACAGAGCGAGCAACTATACATCTCTTTAATAGTTATTCAATCTAATTGATTAATGAACAGCGCAAGAATCTGACCAGAAAATGCAAGTTCAAATACAGAGTTCACTGTCAAATGCAGTGCAGAAAGGAAGAAAGGGGAAAAATAATATATTTCCTTTCCCTCGCAATTCAAACAAAGTGTTATTTAAAAGGTACATTTAAAGAATATATATTTTCAATGCTTTAGTAATGAGATGCCACCCTTGTATGACTTAATTCTCAGCTTGGCAAACTTAAAACTTATACATCTAGTACTATGGATAAGCTTGAACTCAATGGAGACGTTCATCTATGTATTTTAGTATCTAAAAGGTACAGTTGATGGATGTTAAATACCAAGTAATTTAAGGTCATAAGGTGAACGGGTGTTGAGTATTGATTAGTTAATTATACTCAGATGTATACATAAAGAAGAGTTAGCCATCACTGAAGATGGGTGTTAAGAGTGGAGAATCAAGCACTGTGGCAAACAATAGACAATCTCCACCAAAGAATCCTAGTCTCAGTGTCTTCTTCACATCCAGGCTTGGGAATTCCACTGACATTTGGCAGCAGAGGATGGTTGTCTAAACGTGATGATTGGGGACAAAGGTTTATTTCCAGGCAGAAGGCTAGAATTTGAGTTTCTTTAAAAAAGACTGTAATTGGAGAATCTTTGGAGAAAGATGACTGAAACTAGGTATAGGGTGGCAGGACATGATTTTTCACCACGGTTCTGTGAAACGGAACCGTATGATCAATAGAAAAATAAAGTTGATGTATGGACTTGGATTAATCTCTACTGGAAAGTAGGAAAAGGATGGATTTGGCACTTTTGCTTTCTGCCAGAAGCAAGGTCAGCTGCACAGAATTCTTGGAACTAGATGGATAAAATCTATATGAAAGATGACTTATTGAATGCTTATGAGGCTTTGTTGAACTATGATAATTTTTTAAAAAATGGACATTTCTTCCATAGAAGAATACATCATGAAGATTTAACCAACTGGGTAGGAGATTGCAGTGATTCCACTTGGAAATTCCTAAATCAGTACTTGCTTTTAAATTATTGCAGTGTGCTAGGAAATCAAAACAGTCAGGATTTTGAGTTTGATTCAAAGAGAGAGGTACTTTTGGTTGAAATGTTTGAAGCCTTCAAAAATATTATTTGGGAAAGCATTCATTTCTGGCTACATTATAGCGTAAAAAGCTCTTCAGTAGTGACACCAAGGATGGAAGATACAATGCTAGCAGCATTTCAAAATTGTTCAAATATACGGCACACATATCTGTACAAAAGAAGACGTTCAAACAAAAAGTATGAGGACAGAAATTTTCGTGCGTCCTGTGTTTTTCATGTATGGAACAATCTGTCTGGACTATATGCAGAACAATACTTTTCACTGTACCTCAGTACACATGGCAATAAATCTCAATCTAACACGTTGAAATTACTAAAAAGAATAGTAACATGTAAAATATTACCAAAGTACTGATATATCGAGTGAAATACCTTTACTGTTAAGTAAGCTTTAATGAAAATGGCGCAAATGAAGTCAGAGATGGAGCAAAAGTGATTGTAAATTGCAAATCTACATTATATGCCAAAACAGAGTCGGGATATTTTTGCATATCCTTCAAGACCTATATCTCTAGACGGAATGTTATAGAGGTATTAATGACTGCAGGGGATAGGGATTTAGAAAAGAAGAAGAAAAGTATTGCAAATCTGCACTGACAATTTGCACATCCCCTGGCCATAGACTGAAGATTCTGTTAAAGGATGCAGGGGTACTGGTTGAGCAATACACTAGAATTATTGAGGATATCAGTGAAAAAAGTGATTTCATAAAAATCACAGGAGAGTGTAATCACAACCTGTAGTAAGTCTTCCATTGACAAGAGACTTTACGAGACTGTAGGGATGGACCTCAAAGCATGGGATAAAGAAAATATTTTCTTATAGATTTTGTCGACTTAGCGACCCTCCACCAATGGTAATTTTTAGTAAAGACAAAAATGTAATTATTGATTAAAATAATGGAAAGATGGATAGGGACGGGGCTGGGAGCACCAGCTAAATGCTTAAATGGACAATAGGAGAATTTGCCAATGATAAATTCAGGAGTATGATGTGAAAATTTGAATATTTTAGCAATTCACACAGCAGCAGAAAGTCCTGTCAACAATGTGATATGAGAGAAATGGTGCCGTGATTGACAAAATACTCAAAAGATTTTACAACTAAATTGGAAATTGATAACTGCTCTAGCATGCTAGCATGGACAGTATATGCAAAAAGTACACTCCAGGTGGTTGACGACTACAGCCCTATGTGGCAGGAATCTGAAGATGCCATGAATAACGTAGGACCATCCACCTGCTTTAGTGGGAACTATCATTAGTTTTATTTCTGCAGAACATTTGAGTACAATGCAAGTAGGGAGGAGAGCATTTATTAAGGTGTCGGTTTCTTGAAAAAAAAATCAGGAGAGCTTTGAGGTATCAAATCAGGATGTCAGAAATGAAATTTACGAGTGTATTATAAAAGGGACCCCGAGGAAGGAGCAGTGCTCCGAAAGCTAGTGATTTGAAACAAACCTGTTGGACTTTAACCTGGTGTTGTAAGACTTCTCACTGTGCTCACCCCAGTCCAACGCCGGCATCTCCACATTATAAAAGGGAAGCACAGAAAGAATAGAGACACCAAGGGAAGGTTATAGGCGCTGATGGGAAAAACCTATAATCTTGCAACATGGCAGTCAAAGAGTACATTCCACCTGCCTTACTGGCACTGATTACACATCGACAGAACATGAACAGAGGATAGAAACCAAAGATGCAACGAGCACTTTATATAAATATATGCCAGACATGTATGAACAACAGATGGCTAACTGAGAGTAGGCTAAGTGATAGTGACGGTCAGGATAGGGCCATTGATCACAAAATATCAACCAAACGTTGGAACTAGGTGGCATAAATGCCAAAAGAGACTAGTGAGTGAAGGAAGGCTACTATGATAGGAAGGGCAGGAAATGCCACAGGGAAATACAACAACTGGCTGGATGTACAAGATAAGGGGCAGAATATCAGATCTATTATTTAGAATCACAGAATATACAGTGCAGGAGGCTACTCGGCCCATCGAATATGCACCGGCCCCTGGAAAGAGCACCCCACCCAAGCCCACACCTCCACCCTGTCCCCATAACCCAGTAACCCCACCTAACCTTTCTTGGACACTAACGGCAATTTAGCATGGCCAATCCACCTAACCTGCACATCTTTGGACTGTGGGAGGAAACCAGAGCATCCGGAGGAACCCCACGCAGACACAGGGAGAAAGTGCAAACTCCGCACAGACAATGACCCAAGCCAGGAATCGAACCTGGGACCCTGGAGCAACTGTGCTAACCACGGTGCTACCTTGCCCCTCACTTTGCAGAAGGAAGTAAAAATGTGGAAATCCAGGAAATGTAGTGCACGTTAAGACAATGGACTTACTGTTCAGAGCCCAAGGAATCAATAACTAAATTGATGAAAGGACGCCTAGTTGCAGAAGGAACAGGACAAGTGGGAGAAGTCCAGATAGGGATGGGAGATCTAATTGAGGACATAGTTTAACAAGAGTAAGGAATAAAGAACAGACACAAAGATGCCCCTATGATATAGAAGCTCCAGTGGCTACTGACAAATTTGATGCTAAACTGGTAAAAGAGGCAAAACAAAAAGAATTTGACAGCCGAGAGAGTGTTTGGCTTTTACACAGACGTTGTCTCATACATAAGGAGAAAGTACTTCCTTATGGTATGTATAAAGCTACGGCCAGACTTGTAGCTCAGGGATTTGAGGGCTACCAGGATGTTAGTGTAGACTGGGAAAAGTAAGTTTGAGGATTTTTCAAGCACTTTTAGTGACATACTCATGGGAATGTAAATCCATTGATGTCAAAGCAGCATTTTCTTATTGCCCGGAGAACTAGTTCGAAAAAGTATTCTTAAAGCCTCAAAAAGCTGGAGACAGAGGGAAAATTATGGAGGTTAAATAATTGTGTTTACGTAACAACTAAACAATTCATCCAGGGTATAGTATTTTTCATTTAGGCCCATGCTACTAAAAGTTAGTTGTCCTCAGCTAAAAGCAGATCTAGCAATGTTTTATTGACACGATGAAGGAAAACTAGCAAGCATTTTCTAAATGCATGTAGCTTATTTTCGGGGGTGGGCGGCAGTAATCTGCAACTTTTGAGATGTGTGACTGATAAAGGAATTCAAAATTGGAAGTCTGGCTTCTGGAGCTTTTAAGTATATAGTGTTGGACATTAGGGAGACTAAATTGGGAACAACCCTAATTCAACAGTCTCGACAACCAAGGAAGAAAATCAATAATGAAGCTTAATTGAGGACTTAAACTGGTTATATACACAAACTAGACCAGGTGCCTACTACAATGATCAGAATTGAACATCTTCTGTTGCGGAAGTGCGCAAAACAAATAAGATATTGAAGAAATTAAGTTCAGAAAAATGTACACTTCGATTTCTGGAACTGGTGACCCAGAAGGGATGTAATGAATTGTTTTTAGTGGCTCCTCAAATGCCAACCTTCCCGGTGGTTATTCGAGTACAGCAAGATTCATTTTGTATTTAGTGGGGATAAATATTATCCATTAGCATGGGAATCGAAGAAAACAAATAGTCGTTAAAAGCGCTGTGGCTGTGCTGATACGGCTATGTATTTATCAAGTATTTTAAAAGAACTCCTTCATAAGGGGCAACTGGGGGAAATGTGCCTATAGAATGTTATACAGATAACCATTCACTCTGGGACAATGTCCATTCAACACAGTGTTATGGAAAGGAGATTGAGAATTGATCATGCATATTAAAAATGTTGGGAAAAAAGGAGATTTTTTTTTAAAATGGTTTGACGCGAGTCACCAGCTGTCGGGTTGTTTCACAAAAAACTACTTGTCCAAAGAAATTATTGAATATTCTAGAAGAGGGATGCCTCGAGTTATAATGGATTATGAGACCACCAACATTTTAATTTTGTAATTTGTTTGGTGTCTTCAAAATAGGGGGAGTAAGGAGTTTGTTAAAGATCGTAGAATAAAATAATGTATTATTATTTTGTATCTTTTCTTATGAATACTTTGTATTTTAATTTAAAGAATAGAGAATTTGTTGTATCTAATAGATTCTGTTGATGGATGTTAAATACTTAGTGTTAGGTAATATGGAGAATAGGTGATGGGCATAGATTAGTTAATAATTATACTCAAATGTGTAAATAAAGAGTTAGCCAGTATTGAAGGTGGGTGTTAGAGCAGAGAAGTAAGTCCTGTCTCCATCAAAGCATCCTAGTTGTGTCTTCACTACCAGGCTTGGGAATTCAAACAGCAATGCAATACACGTCACAAGTAAATAGCGGATTTCTTTGTTTAACCACACCTCTGCCCTTACCTGAAGCTGCTGTGTAATTTGTGCATAAACAACAGTGACTGGCACTAGCCTCTCCATAATTTGGACAGTAAATTAAGGCCCCAATATCCAACTTCAAAATTTCTGTTCTCCTTCTCCACAAAGTACAATTTATAAATTCCATTCTTACAACTTGTTTCCTGCAGGATTCAAGGGATCAGAATACTTACCACTACAGTCACTGCTTTCCGGTGGCCAACAAAGTCCATGTTCGTTTTCCAGCCATCACGTTCAATGATCTGCGCGGTAGGGCCTGAGTTGTTCATTGCATGAGCAGATACAAGGTAATGGCCATCCGGGGACCAGCTTAACCGCAGCACATGGGTCGTGCCTGCACACTGCAGCAAGATGAAGCAATCATATGGACCATAACCCTTTGCGGTTACACAAACTATGTTAACAAGACACTTACAATTACTATGGCAATAATAGAGCAATCACAAATCTGTAAACCTAACTCCACTGAATGACTTGCACACCAGATTATCTTTCAGTAATGTTTTCAAGAGAGCGTCAAGTGGTTTAGTATTTGACTAACATATTTCTAAATACGAATTGACTGTGTTGGGCAACCTTTAAGAAGCTCTTTCTAATAACATATATGATAGATTTGACCTGAAGAACAGGGGGAAATTTTCAGGTAGTTTTTTAAAATTCATTCATGGGATGTGGGCATCACTGGCTGGGACAGCATTTATTGCTCTGAGCTCATTGGCTTGCCAAGCCATTTCAGACAGCATTTAAGAGTCAACCACATTGTTGTGGATCTGAGTTACATGTCGGCCAGACCAGGGAAGGACAGCAGATTTTCTTCCGTAAAGGACCTTAGATAGGTTTTTATGACAATCAATAATCATTTCATGGTCATCATTACTTTTAATTCCAGATTTTTGTTACTGAATTCAAATTTCAACATCTGCAGTGGTGGGATTCTAACCAAGATCTCCAGAGCATTACCCTGGTCTCTGGATTATTGGTGTGGTGACAATATCTCAACGCTACTGCCTTCCCAATTCCACCAGGCTGTCTTTGATCCAAGGAGCAAATAATGCTTGTGGTTAGATGTCAGTTTTAAACCACTGCAAGCTTTATGTGTATTTTGAGCATTTTGTTGAAAGGGATCGACTCTAGGGGGTCAAGTATGCAGCAGAGGTTTGATTTTTGAGCTACCAGGAGCATTGATCCTCTTCCTGCAGGGACAGATTTACAATGAAACACACCGTGCCACTGCTGACTGTCTTGTACTGCCGGACCCGGAATGCTCAGCTGGAATGACATCAACATGGCCAGATGGTTAGCAGGGCATCTAATCAGAGTCTATTTTCTCTTCAGTTGCTGCTGACAGGCTCACTAGCAGCAAATGCAGAGTGAAAAAAGACTCTGTTTGGATGAGAACCAAAGAGCAAAAACGTATGCAACGGTTGACATGAGACAACAAATGAGGGCCACAATGAGGACTCAGTGCAGTGCGGGGAAGTTGAGATGGCATCAGAGTAGATCTCCCCCAGACGAGCAGTAGTCGCGCAAGGACACAATGTGTGGAAGCCAAAGGCGATGCTGGCTTCCCCACTTCCACCAAGCCAGCAGGAGGTAACGGGGACACAGTGTGGTGAAGCCAAGTGCGGCACTGGCAGCAGAGGAGACCCCCCCCTCCATTTCCCTTCCTCCTCCCCCCCCCCCCCTCTCCTTCCCAGGCCAAAAGCAGGTGTGGGACACCCCGAGGCGAGTGAGAGGCCACAAGGAGGACACAGCGTGCAAGAGCCAAGCTGCCTCGAGGGCCCCAGCTGAGCAAGGTGTGTTGGGAGAGGAGGAAGTGTGGGAGGAAAGAGGGAAAGTATCTGAGCGGGGGCAGCGGGGTTGATGGAAGAGGGAGTACTTGTGAGGGAAGGGTATGGGTGGGGCAAGAGTAGGTTTGGTGTTATTTGAAATCCATGCTCGAAATCATAGCTTCATAGTTAAAAAATGAATCCCACTTTTGCAGAGCTAGAACCACCCCTACCTTCACCATAAAGAAGACAGAAGAGAAATAAGGACATGAGAGAAGGTCGCATTATGAATGGCGAAAGGCCTGCATTTTACTTTGCTACAGGAGCAATCTTATGAACAGGCTTCCCACAAGTGACAAGGAGCAGCATGAAATTGTACCATCCCAGGACAACAATTCAGACATTTGCTGAAAGCTCATACTTCATCAAAGGGTTTAGTGATATTCGTCTCCAATTGCCAATCCATGGTCCTCCATACTTTTAAGCTTCGGTCATCAGCTTGGGATGCAATGTACTTCCCAACAGGATCCCAGGTGAGGCCCTTCACCAGGCCTGAGTGACCCCGTAACGTTGCAATGATCTCTGCAAGGGAGAGAGTTGAGATGCATTCACTGTCTTTGAAGCTTACAACTTTTCCAGTGAATGAGAGCCTGTGTGACCAATAGTTAAGTTTTACACATAGTATTCAAGCATTACGATTGCAATGGATCCAAAGGAAACAAGTCCTGCATGGGTTTGAGACAGAGTATTTCTGCGAAAGAACAGATATACTAAAATTGAACCTTCATCGCTGTTTCATGAGGAATTTCTATTCATATTGGTTCCAGTCCTGTCCATGTAGAATTTATTCATCAATTTAAAGCCAACTTCCAATCTCACCTGGAAACTTCAGAGCATTCCAAATAACAACAGTGTTATCTATACTGCAGGAGGAGAGCCATGCATCGTGAGGTGACCAGGCCAGGTCCATCACATCTAGAACATAAACAAAATCCTCATTAAGTGTATTGTACCACAGTGTATAATGTAAAATCAAGAAGCCTCAGTCACACAAGTGTCAAGCAATGGCCATTTCCAAGAGAGAATCTAACCATCTCCTTTTGACATTCAGCAGCATTACCATCACTGAATCCCCAACGATTAACATCCTGAGGGGTTACCATTGTATAGCCATATCAATACTGTGGCTACAAATAGTTTGGCTTATGAGAATAGGCTGAGTAGGTTGGGGCTACATTAGTTGGAGTTCAGAAGAATGGGAGATGACCTTATTGAAATATTAAGATTCTGAGTGGGCCTGACGGAGTAGATGCTGAGAAAATGTTTCCCTTTGTGGGGAAATCTAGAACTGGGGGGCACAGCATCAAAATAAATAGTCTTGTATTGAAGATTAAGATGAGGAAACATTTCTTTTTTTCCTTAATTTTTAAAAATACATTTAGAGTACCCAATTCATTTTTTCCAATTAAGGGGCAATTTAGCATGGCCAATCCACCTAGCCTGCACATCTTTGGGTTGTGGGGGCGAAACCCACACAAACAAGGGGAGAATGTGCAAACGCCACACGGATAGTGACCCAGAGCCGGGATCGAACCTGGGACCTCGGCGCCGTGAGGAATGGTAACCACTGCGCCACTGTGCTGCCCTAGAGGAAACATTTCTTCTCTGACCATTGTGGGTTTTGGAATTCTCTTTCACTGAGCAGTGGAGGCTGGGCCATTGATGATGTTACATTTTTTGAGTTTTGAGCAACAAGGGAGTCATCGGCTATGGGGGAATAGGCAGGAAAGTGCAGTTAAGGATCAGCCATGATCTAATTGAATGGCAGAGCAGGCTCAGAGAGCTGATTGGCCTACTCCTGCTCCTACTTCTTGTGATCTTATCTCATGTAAAGCAACTCAGAAACTGGGAGCACTGCATCAAGTAACTCACCTTCTAACTCAACAAAGCCTGTCCTACAGTCTGCAAAGCACAAGTCAGGAGTGTGATGGGATACTTCCAATTGCCTGAATGAGTGCAGTTCCAACAAGACAAAAGGTTGTTTGATACCACCCAGGACAAAGCAGTGCACTTGATTGGCACTCCATCAATCACCTTAAACATTCACATAAACTCCACCACCGGCACACTGTAGTTGAAGTGTGTAGCATCTACAAGATGCTCTGCAGCAATTCGCCAAGACACGTTTCATTGCATCTTCCAAATCTGGGACCTCTAACACCCACAAGAACAAGTACATCAGACACATCATAACATCACTACCTGCAAGTTCCTCTGCATGTTCCACTTCAAGTCACATTCCATCCTGACTTGGAACTATATCCCCATTACTTCACTGTCATTGGGTCAAAATTCTAGAACTCCCATTCCAACAGCACTATGGATGCACCTACATCACATGGAATGCAATTATTCAAGGCGGCGGCTCACCACAATCTTCTCCAGGGCAATTGGTGTTGAGAAATAGGCGCTGGCTTTACTAGTGTCATTCACAGTCCACGGCAAATTTTGAAAAATACAATGTGTTTCTACTATTTTTAAACAATTCATAAATTAAGTGAATTTTTAGCTGAGGGCTGCCAATGCTGGGGAACACAAAGTTTTTTGCCTTTTTTTTTGTACAAGACCCGTTTACTGCACAGCCTGGTATGTGAAAAGCTTGCTGCCTGTCAACATACCCACACAGCTTCCAAATTTGACTATTCTAAAGCACTGGCCAGCCTCTCACATTCCATCCTCTGCAAACCTGAACACACCCAAAACTTTGTTACTCCTGTCCTAACTCACAACAATTACCATTCACCCACGCCGGTGTTTCTTCCTCGCTGTTACCAGACTCCTAAACGACTCTATGGACTGACCTGATCAATACTACACTCTGTAAGCTTCACCCGATGCCGGTGTCTATGTATTTACATTGTATACCTTGTGTTCCCTATTATGTATTTTCTTTTTATTTTATTTTGTTTTCGTGTACTTAATGATCTGTTTGAGCTGCTCATAGAAAAATACTTTTCACTGTACCTCGGTACATGTGACAATAAACAAATCTATCCATCCGTTTGCTGACCTATACTTGTTCCCAGCTACACAACATTGTGATTTTAAAATTCTCGTCCTTGTTTTCAAATCTTTGCATAGCCGAGCCATTCCCTAACTCGGTAATCTTCTCAAACTCCACATCCCTCCAAGATAGTCACACTCTAATTCCAGCGACTTGAGCATCCCCAATTTTAATTGCTTCACAAATGACGGTCTTGCCTGCAGTTATTTAGGCCCAAGCTCTGGAATTGGGCAGCACGGTAGCACAAGTGGATAGCACTGAGGCTTCACAGTGCCAGGGTCCCAGGTTTGATTCCCTGCTGGGTCACTGTCTGTGCGGAGTCTGCACGTTCTCCCAGTGTCTGCGTGGGTTTCCTCCGGGTGCTCCGGTTTCCTCCCACAGTCCAAAGACATGCAGGTTAGGTGGATTGGCCATGATAAATTGCCCTTTGTGTCCAAAAAAAAGGTTAGATAGGGTTATTGGAATACGGGGATAGGGTGGAAGTGGGTTGGTGCAGACTCGATGGGCCGAATGGCCGCTTTCTGCACTGTATGTTTTACGTTCTATGTTAATTATTCCCTCTCCAACTCCCCAAAAAGCCTCTCTGCTGCTCAACTCAACTTTCACTCTTTAAGATGCTCCTTAAAACCTCTCTGAACAAGCTTTTGGTCATTTGTCCTAATATTTCATGTGGCATGTTGTCATATTTTGTTCATTGTGCTCTGCAAAGCACATCGGAATATTTTATTGTGTTGAAGATCCTCTACAAACAGAAGCCATTGTAAGGGGAATATTGCCCAGAGAATTAAGCTCACGATGACTCTCAATGTCAGGCATTTGGGCACGGCAATGCTCAAGAGGGAGGGTTTCTGACATTTAGGCCATTGAGCTGAGCTCTGGACCAGGAGAAACACAACTGTGTGAGTGCGCGCATGGTGAGAGGGAGAAGTAATGGTTTGCTCAAGCGTACCATTGATAGAGAAATACTGAGAAAAGATACAAGAGGGGTTAGTAAGAAACAAAGAACATAACAAGGTTTTGTGGGACTTCAGTATGGATATACTTCTATTTGTTCTCAAAGCATCCCTGAAGAGGTATCCACTGACTCACGACCTGGCTTGTGACGAAGCAAAATGGAGAAGGCTCATTTGGAAAGGCATCGAACACATTGAGAGACTTTGTCAGGAATGTGCAGAGGCACACATACACAGAAGGTAGAAGACCCTTTTGAGAAGTCAAAGACAGTATAAAAATATACTAAGTTCAGAAAACTTTTGAGTGGGTGTATAATGATAATTCACTGGCTAATGGTGGCCATGTTAACAAAAGTCATAGATTACATAGATCACAACAATAAAAAGGGGGAAGTTAGCAGAATTGTTTTCATATAGATGCCAATTAGAATAATTTAACCACAGGTGGCTCGTCAGGCAGACAGGCCTTAACATTTAACATGAAATTAAACAAATATTTGAAAATATATAAAACACAGGAAAATGACACAGGTATATGGCATTAGATAACTCCTGTGTAAGAGCAAGCATCAGCATAGGGACAATGTGCAAAGCATCTTCTTTCAATCAATGCAATTCCGATGATCCAATTTTTCTCATCAGTGTGCCTTAATCCCGAGCATTAAAAATCAAACAGAATTATTCTGTTTCTGACACCAGCCAAATCTAAGTTAGGGTGTTGTAATGTCTGCAGATTCTGAGTTTACCAGGAATCAGACAGCTCTTTTAGCCCCCAGTCTTTTAACCCCAGTCACCATTTAGGTCATTTGCATGTGGCAACTGCTTAGCTCGCTGTCTCGACTAAGTGTTAGGCCATGTAACAAGATGACAAATTACAGACCTTTCTAGGCAAGAGTCTATATTCTCACCATTCTGGACTAGATATCAATAAAGATCTACAACAGCTGGCTTCAAAACTGTTCTGTAAGTTTAGCCATTAACCTGTTAATTGCCTCTGCAAAGAAACACCTGACTTTGCTCAACACCTTCCCTGATAGCACAGATACAGATACAGCCGTGGACAAACTCTTACCTCATTCAATTGTCAAATTAATTTTACTCTTCATTTGCCAATTTCCTCTCCTCTCTTCACTGACACTGCTAAGATACAGCTGGACACCCTGGTACCTTGCCCAAGTGTCCACTATTTGAGCACCAAAACAATGAGTATTAATTGACCACTCAATCACATAGAGCAGTCATTTTCAACACCAAACCTGAGTCTCAGCTAACCTCCATGCATGTTTACCTCAAGTGAGGGATCTTTGGATTGAGATCAGAAATTGAAACAGTGGATATCTATTCAAAAAATATGTTAAGAAGGCATTGGACATGCTTTCCTTTATTAGCCACAACAAAGAATATAAGTGCAGTCAGGTTATGCTAGAACTGAATACAAATCTAGCTAGATCACAGTTTAAGTACTGCGTACAGTTCTGGTAACTGCATTACAAGAAGATTTCACTGAAGAGTATACGGAGGAGATTTATGATGATTTTGCCTGAAGTGGAGAGTTAGAATTAAGAGGAAAGATTGGATATGCTAAGGGTGTTTTTCTTGAAGAAGAGGGGGCCAAGGGGTAACTCAATTGAAGGTATAAAATTATAAGGGGTGTCGGTAGAATAAATAGAGATAGCCTATTTACCTTCGCAGAGGGGTCAAAAAACAGGGATCATAGATTTAAAGCATTTGGTGGAGAATCCGAGGGGACATTGGGAACAATTATTCATCAAAGGGTTTTTGAATTCACTGCCTGAAAAGGTGATAATGGGCCAAAGTCCAAATGTATGACCTGTAACATCAACCAGATTAGCTTTGACATAGACCAGCTAATTTGGCACAGATTATTTATTTTTATTCAAATTTTTACATATTTTCAACAGAAATAAGAAAAAAAACAAAGAACACATAAATAAACCTCTTATAGCTAAGTCACGTATTCCCCCAATATACAAGCCCCCCATTAAACGATAATAAACACAGTAGTAAACACAAAGTACCCCCCCCCCCCCGGGTTGCTGCTGCTGCTGTCCACCTCCTAACGCTCTGCCAGAAAGTCTAGGAACGGTTGCCACTGCCTGAAGAACCCTTGCACCGATCCTCTTAAGGCAAATTTTACCCTCTCCAATTTAATGAACCCTGCCATGTCGCTGATCCAGGCTTCCACACTTGGGGGCCTCGCATCCTTCCACTGTAGTAGAATCCACCGCCGGGCTACCAGGGACGCAAAGCTCAGAATACCGACCTCTTTCGCCTCTTGCACTCCCGGCTCGTCCAATACCCCAAATAGTGCGAGCCCCCAACTCAGCTTAACCCGGGTGTTTACCACCTTAGACACCGTCCTCGCACGCCCCTCCAGAACCCATCCAGCGCTGGGCACGCCCAGAAAATGTGGGCGTGATTTGCTGAGCTTCCCGAACACCTCACACACCTGTCCTCTATTCCAAAAAACTGACTCAGCCTTGCCCCAGTCATGTGCGCCCTGTGCAGAACCTTAAATTGTATCAGGCTAAGCCTTGCGCAAGAGGAGGAAGAATTTATCCAACCCAGGGCGTCCGCCCATGTACCCTCGTCTATTTCATTCCCCAGCTCCTCCTCCCATTTACCTTTCAGCTCCTCCACCGAGGCCTCCTCCTCCTCCTGCATCTCCTGGCAGATCGCCGAGACCTTGCCTTCCCTAACCTACACCACCGAGAGCACCCTATCCTGGATCCTACGTGCTGGTAGCAGCGGGAATTCCCTCACCTGCCGTCTTACAAACGCCCTTCCCTGCATGTACCTGAAGGCATTTCCAGGGTGGAGCCCGAATTTTTCCTCCAACGCCCCAAGGCTCGCAAACGTCCCATCCATAAACAGGTCCCCCATCCTTCGAATACCTGCCTGTGCCAGCTCAGGAACCCCCCCCATCCATTCTCCCCGGGACAAACCGATGGCCCTCTCGGATTGGGGACCACACCGAAGCCTCTGCCTCCCTCCTGTGGCGTCTCCACTGCCCCCAAATTTTGATGGTCGCCGCCGCCACCACTGGACTCATGGTGTACCTTGTCGACGGGAGCGGCAGCGGTGCCGTCACCAGCACTCTCAGGCTCGTGCCCACACAGGACGCCATCTCCAGCCTCTTCCACGCTGCCCCCTCCCCCTCCATTACCCACTTGCGTATCATCGCCACATTAGCAGCCCTGTAGTACCTACACAGATTAGGCAACGCTAGCCCTCCTCTGTCCCTGCTCCGTTCCAGAAACACCCTTCTCACCCTCGGGGTCTTTTTCGCCCATACAAACCCCATGATGCTCCTACTGACCCACTTAAAAAAGGCCTTAGGGATCAGGATGGGGAGGCACTGGAATATAAAAAGGAACCTCAGGAGCACCGTCATCTTCACCGACTGTACCCTACCCGTCAGGGAGAGTGGCAGCATATCCCACCTTTTAAACTCCTCCTCCATCTGCTCCACCAACCTCGTCAAGTTGAGATTGTGTAGGGCCTCCCAGCTCCTGGCCACCTGGATCCCTCGGTACCTAAAACTCCATTCCGCCCTCTTCAGTGGAAACTCATCAATCCCTCTTCCCTGGTCCCCTGGGTGTATCCCGAATAGCTCATTCGTCCCCATGTTGAGCTTATACCCGGAAAAGTCTCCGAACTCCCGGAGGCTCCGCATCACCTCCGACATCCCCCCCCCCACCGGGTCCGCCACATACAGTAACAGGTCGTCGGCATACAGCGACACCCCCGCCCCCCCCCCCCCCGCCCACCCTGCCCCCCCCCCCCCCCCCCCCCCGCCCACCCTGCCCCCCCCCCCCCCTGCCCCCCCCCCCCCCCCCCGCCCCCCCCCCCCCGCTCACCCCCGGGACACAGTCCTCAATTCTGGTAGCCAACACCTTCGCTAACAGCTTTGCATCCACGTTGAGGAGCGAGATTGGCCTATACGATCCACGCTGTAAAGCGTCCTTGTCCCAGATCAGCGCCCCGGACATCGTCGGGGGTAGGACCACCCCCTCCCTCGCCTCATTGAAAGTCTTCACTAGTAGTGGGCCCGACAGGTCCATATACTTCCTGTAAAATTCCACCGGGAACCCACCTGGCCCTGGTGTCTTCCCCATCTGCATACTCCCCAGCCCCTTAGTCAGCTCCTCCAGCCCTACCGGTGCCCCAAGCCCCGCCACCTGCCCCTCCTCTACCCTCGGGAACCTCAGCCGGTCCAGGAAACGACGCATCCCCCCTCCTCCGTTGGGGGCTCAGACCTATACAGCCCCTCATAGAAGTTTCTAAATACCCCATTTATTCCCACCACACTCCGCACCGTGCTCCCCCCTTTATCCCTAACTCCCCCAATCTCCCTCGCTGCCTCCCACTCCCGAAGCTGGTGTGCCAGCATCCGACTAGCCTTCTCCCCATATTCATACACCGCCCCTTGCACCTTCCTCCACTGCACCTCCACCTTCTTGGTAGTCAACAGGTCGAACTCGGCCTGGAGGCTTCATCGCTCCTCGAGTAGTCCCTCCTCGGGGACCTCTGCATACCTCCTATCTATCCTTAAAATCTCCCCCACCAACCTCTTCCTCTCTCTCCTCTCCTTCCCCTCCTTGTGGGCCCTAGTGGAGATTAGCTCTCCCCTAATCACCGCCTTCAGCGCCTCCCAGACCACCTCTACCTGCACCTCCCCATTATCGTTAACCTCTAGGTATCTTTCAATGCACCCCCGGATCCGCCCTCTCACCTCCTCATCCGCCAGCAAACCCACCTCCAGGCACCACAGCGGGCACTGGTCCCTCTCCTCCCTCGCTCGAGCTCCACCCAGTGCGGGGCATGGTCTGAGATGGCTATGGCCGAATACTCCGTGTCCTCCACCCTTGGGATCAGAGCCCTGCTCAAAACGAAGAAGTCAATCCGGGAGTAGGCTTTATGGACGTGGGAAAAGAAAGAGAATTCCCTGGCCCCCGGCCTAACAAACCTCCATGGGTCCACTCCTCTCATCTGGTCCATAAACCCCCTCAACACCTTGGCCGCCGCCGGCCTCTTATCCGTCCTGGTTGGCACAGATTATTGGTCAATTCAGAAACCTTTTCAGTTTACATAGTGCAGGTACTCACTGAATAAATTCACTGAAGATCAGGGAGCCCAGTTGCATTTCATTTCATTATGCAAAGCTGTTTGACAAAATAAAGTCTTTCATTGCCCCACTTCATGAGAACAGTTAGAACATGACCTGCAACACATACCTCCTGTATGACTTCTGAGGATAGAGACACATCTCCACTGTTCCACATTAGCTAGCTTGCTACTGGAACCAAAGACATTGCTTGGTCCGATATACCTTTAAAAAGCAATAATACAATTACCACATTATCGCATTATATTTAGATTCTAAACACGAACAATAGGGTGAGGTTACAGGGCGGGTGATAGGGCTACGGTAGGGTGGTCTTTATGGGCAGCACAGTGGTGCAGTGGATAGCACTGCTGCCTCATGGTGCCAAGGTCCCCGGTTCGATCCCGGCTCTGGGTCACTGTCCGTGTGGAATTTGCACATTCTCCCCGTGTTTGCGTGGGTTTTGCCCCCACAACCCAAAGATATGCAGGCTGGGCGGATTGGCCACGCTGAATTGCCCCTTAATTGGGAAAAATGAATTGGGTACTATTTTCAAAAAAAGGAAGGGTGGTTTTTAAGGGTCGGTGTAGACTCGATGGGCCAAATAGCCTCTTTCTGTACTGTAGGGATTCTATGATTCTATGAATGACGCTGCACGGCACCAAACAAGCATTGATATATCCATTTATTGTATATTGTTATAGGACGTCCGGTGCGGCATGTAACGGAACGGCCACACGTGTGGGAGCTCTAGCCAGAGATCGCTGTACCGAAATAAAATTTGGTTTGGTGTGATTTATCCCAAACGCCTTTTGGTGACTTACGAGAATAAGGACCACTACTTCAAGACTCCAGAGGAAGCTGAGGCATTCGTCCAAAGTAATGGACTGGGGTTGAAATAATTGTATTTTGTATGGGTTGAGGGTTGCTTGTTTGGATGGGGGTTATTTGTCTGTCTTTTCTTATCAATGGTTGAAGGGCTGCAGATGGGGCTTTTGTAACTTTACATGTAGAATTGAACTGCGGGGTTGGCGGGACTAGTGTTGTTGACTGTTAAAGGACACTAGAAGTTACAACCTTGTGTGGTAGGGCCAACTGAGCCTTTTGGAGAGCTGGACATAACTTTGGACTTATTCTTGTAATGCTACATATTGGCCAGAGCATGATGCACAGCGAAAAAGGTTTTAAGACATATCTCAAATACGTTAGTTAATGCAAAAATGCCCTTTCTTTAGTCCGATGTATCAGTTGTCTCTTGAGTAATGTTTGATATATGTTGATTTTGGATCATTATAAAATTAAAAGTCTTAAAACATGAAATCTTGTCCTTCAGTTATTTCTGTTGGTTGCCTGGGAAATTGAACGCTTTTTGAAAGTAATCGGTCTCTGCAGGATTCGTAACAATATGCTACAGGTTAACGTTGCCCAGTCTTGTCTCACAACACTGGGCAACTTTGAATGGCTTATGTTGCCGATATTCATTCAGAAATTGTCTAGCGACAACCATACAATGTGGATGTACTGGTTTCATCTGTTTTATAATGCATTAAACCACAATGCAAATTCCCTCGATCTCCCTCTATGCACAGCACTAGAATGCAACATGGATCTATTGGTTACCTGTGTAAACCAACAATCACCTTTGCATCATTCACGGACATAATACTATATTTTAAACTCAACCAAGGAAGTCCGTGATTGAGTATGTATGCTTGCAAAGCTTGCAGTCATCAGATACTCACGCAGCTCTCTTCCACAACATGATTAACTTGTCATCTCCTCCTGATGCTAGATACAATCCATTATTAGACCAGCGCACGCAATTCACACAGGCTGCAAGGAAACAGAGACGAACATTAGCAATGTCACATTTATCGGAAAGGATACAGAGGATCCAAAATAAACTTTGAATTAAATAAAAAGCCAGGAGAGCTCAGCAGATTTACCCAGAAAGTGGCTCGGCTACGTTGACCAAAAGCTCCAAAGTTCAATGGAGTCTGTACTGAATTATATGTGGTGGAAGTTGAGGCACTGCACCCCAAATTAGGAAGAGAGAATTGGACCAGGTCATCCATTTCCAAGCGCAATATCGGGACATCAACTGGAATGTGCAGTTGTAAGCAATAGGTGAGAACAGAAGGCGTGGTTTGAGTGGCCTTCCCAACAGTCAAATAGGTTGCTGCCACGAACTGTCAAAGGTCATATGAATGATGCTCAATTGAGCAAAGTATCAGAGTTGGCACAGTGGTTAGCACTGCTGCCTCACTGTGCCACGGAACTGGGTACAATTCTCTGTGTGGAGTTTGCATGTTCTCCCCGTGGGTTTTCTCCGGGTGCTCCGGTTTCCTACCACAGTCCAAAGATGTGCAGGCTAGTTGGATTGCCCTTGATAAATATGTGGTGATATGGGATAGGGCGGGGAAGCGGCCCGGTGCAGACTCATTGGCCGAATGGCCTACTTGCGCAGTGTAGGGATTCTAAGGCTGGTCAGCACTCAAGGGGGCCATACTCCAATACCGAGTCAATTTTCTCAACAGAAGGCGAAAGAAAATTGGTGCAAAATGAGAACGTGAAATAAAATCAAAAACAGCTGTCACTGTCAATGAATGACATTAAAAGTCTTAATCAAAAGCACTTCCGGTGACAGCGGGCGGGAGGCAGCCACGTGTTGGAGGGCTCCCATTCGGGAACGGCATTGTCGGGGGTTAACGCCCAGTCCGAGGGCCAGCGAAGGCAGTAAAAGTCGGGAGACAGCACAGCGAAGGGAAATGTCGAAGACCAGCAAAAAAACAGCCGTGAAAAAAGCAGCTGAAAATCCGTCGGGGAGTGAAAAGGTCACCGCGGGGGTCAGTAAAGAAAATGGAGGCTGGAGCACCAGGGGAGGCCGCATTGCTTACGGCTGAAGAAATAACTACGGTGATGGCTGCGGAATTCGAAAGGCAGTTTACAAGATACATGGAGACAATGAGGAAGGAGATGAGAGGGGTTTTGAGTGCGCTGGTGGAGGAGGCGATTCCCCCGGTGATGACGGCGGTGGCGAGCGCAGTGGCGGAGATGCGAGAGCAAGGGGAGGCGCTGAAGGAAGTGGAGGAGTCGTTATTGCAGCACGGTGATCAACTTGCCTCGATGGGGAAGGAGATGCAGAAGGTGATGGACATTAACAAGGATCTGTGAGGAAAAATGGAAGACCTGGAAAACAGATCCAGGCGACAGAATTTGAGGATTGTAGGGCTGCCCGAAGGAGTTGAAGGATCGAGGCCGATTGAGTATTTTGTCGCGATGCTGGCAAAACTATTGAGGGAGGGGGAGGATCCCTTCCGATATGAACTGGATCGGGCTCATCAGTCGTGGAGGCCTGTACGAATGGCGAGTGAGCCGCCAAGGGTAGTGACTCTGTGCTTCCGTAGGTACAGTGTGAAGGAGAAGGTCCTGAGCCGGGCCAAGCAGAAGCGGGTGGTGCAGTGGGCTGGAGCTGGTATACGTGTATACCAGGACTTTACGGTGGAGCTGGCGAGGAGGTGGGCTGCCTTCAACTGGGTGAAGAGGGCACTGTACATTAGCAAGGTGCAGTGCAGCATTGTATGTCCAGCGAAGCTGAGGGTGACTTACAAGCTCAGGGACTTTTATTTTGGAACGGCGGAAACAGCGGAGGAGTTTGCGAAGGCAGAAGGACTGTGCAGAACTGACAAATTGAAAAATGGCCATGTGCCGATGTAACCTCATGACTGTATTTTCTTTTTTTGTTTCACTGCGTGCGGGTGTATGGGTTAAAGGAGCCAATGTTGTATATATTTGGACAAGGGAAGTGATGGGACTTTTACTCGAAATGAGGGCTCTTTAGGGTGTAGGTGGATATGCGGGGTTTGTGCGCTAAAAGGGATCTCTGGGCTTTCCTCGGGCCGGGCAAGGGGGAAAGGGACCCGAGCGGGGGCCTCCACGCTGGCCGGTTTAAGACGGCCAGTGAACGGAAGTCAGGTGGGGGGAGGGGCTGCGGCCATCGAAGCCTGGCAGAACAGGGTCCGAGTGGTCTAGCCGGAGTGGAAAGTTGGGGGGGCAGGATCCGAGGATGGGGGAGGAGTTTTACAAGAGGCAGTGGACGGGAGGTATTTTTGAAGGGGTGTAGTAATACCTTTGTTGTGATAAAAAGATATCAACATTGAAAGAAGATAAATGGAAATATAGACACAGAAAATAGGAGGAGAACCTTCAGTTATGAGGATAGAGTGGAGAGGTTAGAACTGTTCCCATTGAAAATATGATAAAGGTGTTGAAAATCATGAGGGTTGGACAGGTAGCTAAGGAGAAACAGTTCCTGCTCATAAAAGGAACGAGAGCGAGAGGGCATAGATTTAAAGTGGTTTGCAAAAGAAGAAAATGAGATGGGAGCAAAAACTTTTTCACACTGAATGTTTTGGTGTGGAATGCACTGCTTGGAAGTGTGGTTGAGGCAGGTTAATCAAGGTATTGAAGAGGGCATTAAATGATTATTTGAATGGAAAAAGTGCATGGGTACAAAGAAAAGGCAGGACAATGGCACTAATTTATAATGCTCATTTGGTGGGCCAGTGCAGGCACGATGGGTCGAATAGCCTTTCTTCTGCAATGTAACACCACTCTCTCACCAGACCCCTATACGTCTTTATTGTCTCAAAGTCTATTTATTTCCTTATTTAAAAATAAATAAATTTAGAGTATCCAATTCTATTTTATCCAACGAAGGGGCAATTTAACATGGCCAATCTAGCTGCCTTGCACATCTTTGGGTGTGGGGGTGATACCCACGCAGACACAGGGAGAATGTGCAAACTCCACACGAACAGTGACCCGGGGCCAGGATCGAACCCGGGTCCTCGGCGCCGTGAGGCAGCAGTGCTAACCACTGCTCCACCGTGCCGCCCCATTTCCTTCTTAAATATATTCAGCAACTTGACCGCCACAGCATTCTATGGTAGAGAATTCCACAGGTTCACCACCCACTGACTGAATAAATTTCTCCTCATCTCAGTCCTAAATGGCCTAACCTGTATCCTGAGACTGTGAGCCCTTGTTCTAGACCCCAAGCCAGAGGACACACGGCTGCTTTCAGTCTGTCCAGCCCTGTCAGAATTTTTTTGTTTCAATGAGATTCCCTCTCATTCTTCGAAACTCCAATGAATATAGGCCTAGTCAACCCAATTTCTCCTCTCATGACAATCCTGTCCTCCCAGGAATCAGCCTGGTGAACCTTGACTGCACTCCCTCCATGGCAAATATATCCTTTCTTCGGTAGGAGAACAAAACTTTACACCATACTACGGGTATGGTCTCACCATGGCCCTGTACCGCTATTGTAAGACTCCTATATTTAAATCCTCTTGCAATGAAGGCCAACATGCCATTTGCTTTCCTAACTGTTTGCTGCATCTGCAAACTTGCTTTCAATGACTGATGTAAGAATGGACCGAAGTGTCCTTGTACATCAACATTTCCCAATCTATCACCATTTAAATAATATTCTGCCATTCTGTTTTCCCTATCGCAGTGGATAACTTCAAACTCATCCACATGAGATTGCATCTGCCATATATTTGCCCACACATGCAACTTATCTGAATCATCCTGGAGCCTCTTTACATCCTTCTCATAACTCACATTCCCATATAGATTGGTGTTGTCAGCAAATTTGAAATATTGTATTTGGTTCTTTCCAATTCAAAATATTGACGTATATTGTGAAGAAGAGGGGTGAGATTCTCCGATCCCCGCCCCCACCGGTTGCCGAATTCTCCACCACCGGATATTCGGCGGGGGCGGGAATCGCAGCACGCCGGTTGGCGGGCCACCCCCCGCGATTCTCCGGCCCAGATGGGCCGAAGTCCCGCCGCTAAAATGCCTGTCCCGCCGGCGTAGATTAAACCACCTACCTTACCGGCTGGACAAGGCGGCGCGGGCGGGCTCCGGGGTCCTGGGGGGGGCGCAGGGCGATCTGGCCCCGGGGGGTGCCCCCACGGTGGCCTGGCCCGCGATCGGGGCCCACCAATCCGCGGGTGGGCCTGTGCCATGGGGGCACTCTTTTCCTTCCGCCTTCGCCAGTCTCCATCATGGCGGAGGCAGAAGAGACTCTCTCCACTGCGCATGCGCGGGAATGCCGTCAGCGGCCGCTAACGCTCCCGTGCATGCACCGCCCAGAGATGTCATTTCCGCGCCAGCTGGCGGGGCACCAAAGGCCTTTTCCGCCAGCTGGCGGGGTGGAAATTCGTCCGGTGCGAGCCTAGCCCCTTAAAATTGGGGCTCGGCCCCCAAAGATGCGGAGCATTCCGGACCTTTGGGGCGGCGCGATGCCCGACTGATTTGCGCCGTTTTGGGCGCCAGTCGGTGGACATCGCGCCGTTTCCGGAGAATTTCGCCCCTGATCTCTGCAATGCCCCACTAGTAACCGCCTACCACTCCGAAAAAGAGAAGCTTAATCCTACTCTTGTCTCCCATTTGCTAACCAATTCTCAATCCATGCCAATTCATTACCCCAATCCCATGTGCTTTAATTTTGCACTTTATCAAAGGCATTCTGAAAACCCTAATACACAACATCCATCGGTTTCCCCTTTTTTATTCTACTGGTTACGTCTTCAAAAATACCAATACAAAGAGAACAAAGAACAATACAGCACAGGAACAGGCCATTTGGCTCTCCAAGCCTGTACCGGTCATGATACCACCCTTAGCCAAAACCCTCAGTACTTCCTAGTGCCTCATCCCTCTATGCACATCCAATCAATGTATTTGTTGAGATGTCTTTTGAATGCCGTTAATGAATCTGCTTCCACAACCTCCCCTGGCAACGCGTTGCAAGCACTCACCACCATCTGCCTCACACATCTCCGTTAAACTTTGCCCCACAGATCTTAAACCTCTGCCCCCTGGTGATTGACCCCTCCACCCTGGGAAAGAGTGCCTGCCCATCCATTCTATCCATGCCCCTCATAATCCTGCCCTCTATCAGGTCTCCCCTCAACAGTCCAAATCTATTCAGCCTCTCAGCACAGCTAACACCCTCCAGAACAGGCAACATCCTGGTAAATCTCCTTTGCACCTCTCCAAAGCCTCCACATCCTTCTGTAGTATGGTGACCAGAATTGTGCGCAATATTCCAAGTGCGGCCGGCTGCTGGCCCAACAACTTCGGAAGAGGGAGCGGCGAGAGAGATCGGAGGAGTTAGGGACGAAACGGGAAAGATGGAGCAGAGAATAGGGAAAGTGAACGAGGTGTTCAAGACATTTTATGAGAGGCTGTACAAGTTCCCGGAGGGGAAAGAAAGAATGATACACTTTTTGGATCAGCTAGAGTTCCCGAGGGTGGAGGGGCAGGAGGTGGCAGGTCTGGGGGCGCAGATTGAGGTGGATGAGGTGATCAAAGGAATAGGGAACATGCAAGCAGGGAAGGCCCCGGGACCAGACGGGTTCCCGGTGGAATTTTATAGGAAGTATATGGACCTGCTGGCCCCGCTCTTGGCGAGAACCTTTAATGAGGCTAAGGAAAGGGGGATATTACCCCCGACAATGTCGGAGGCGACAATATCGCTAATTCTGAAACGAGACAAAGACCCGCTGCAGTGCGGGTCATACAGGCCCATCTCCCTCCTAAACGTAGACGCCAAACTGCTGGCCAAAGTGATGGCAACAAGGATAGAGGACTGTGTCCCAGGGGTGGTACATGACGACCAGACAGGGTTTGTAAAGGGGAGACAACTGAATGCCAATGTACGAAGGCTGCTGGGGGTGATGATGACGCCCCCACCGGAGGGGGAAGCAGAGATAGTGGTGGCGATGGATGCAGAGAAGGCATTCGATAGGGTGGAGTGGGACTATCTGTGGGAGGTGCTGAAGAGATTTGGGTTCGGGGAGGGGTTCATTAGATGGGTTAGACTCTTGTACGGGGCCCCGGTGGCAAGCGTTGTTACAAACAGGCAAAGATCGGGATACTTTTGATTACATAGGGGTACAAGACAAGGGTGCCCCCTGTCCCCGTTACTGTTCGCGTTGGCAATTGAACCATTGGCCATAGCGCTGAGGGACTCTAAGAAGTGGAGGGGGGGTGCTTAGAGGGGGAGAGGAACATAGAGTGTCACTATATGCAGATGACTTCCTGCTATATGTGGCAGACCCGGTAGAGGGGATGCCAGAGGTAATGCAGATACTCAGGGAGTTTGGAGAGTGCTCGGGATACAAATTAAATATGGGAAAGAGTGAGCTTTTTGTGATGCACCCCGGGGAACAGGGCAGGGGGATAGATGATCTGCCGCTGAGGAGAGTGGCAAGGAACTTTCGGTACCTGGGGATTCAGGTGGCCAGGAACTGGGGAACCCTACATAAACTTAACCTGACGCGATTGGTAGAGCAGATGGAGGAGGACTTTAAGAGGTGGGATATGGTGCCCCTGTCATTGGCGGGCAGAGTACAGGCGGTTAAAATGGTGGTCCTCCCGAGGTTTCGTTTTGTGTTTCAGTGCCTCCCCATCCTGATTACAAAGACCTTTTTCAAAAAAAATAGACAGGAGTATTATGGGCTTTGTGTGGGCGGGAAAGACCCCGAGGGTAAAGAGGGGGTTCCTGCAACGCAGTAGGAACAGAGGGGGATTGGCACTGCCGAGTCTGAGTGACTACTATTGGGCCGCTAATGTGTCGATGGTCTGTAAGTGGATGAGGGAAGAAGAAGGTGCGGCGTGGAAAAAGTTGGAGATGGCTTCCTGTAAGGGAACGAGTCTAAAAGCGCTGGTGACGGCGCCGCTGCCGTTCTCCCCGAAAAGGTACACCACAAACCCAGTGGTGGTGGCGACCTTGAAGATCTAGGGGCAGTGGAGACGACACAGGGGAGTGACGGGTGCCTCGGTGTGGTCCCCGATAAGGAATAACCACAGGTTCGTCCCGGGGAGGATAGATGGGGGATTGCAATGTTGGCAGCGAGCAGGAATTAGGAAGCTGAAGGACCTGTTTGTAGACGGGACGTTTGCGAGTCTGGGAGCAGTGGAAGAAAAATATAAGCTGCCACCAGGGAATGCTTTCCGATACATGCAAGTGAGGGCATTTACGAGGCAACAGGTGAGGGAATTTCCGCAGCTCCCGACGCAAGGGATCCAGGATAGAGTGATTTCGGGGGCATGGGTTGGAGAAGGTAAAGTGTCCGAAATATACAGGGAGATGAGAGACGAGGGGGAGGCGATGGTAGAGGAGCTGAAGGGAAAATGGGAAGAGGAGCTGGGGGAAGAGATCGAGGAGGGGCTGTGGGCAGATGCCCTAAGTAGGGTAAATTCTTCGTCCTCGGGTGCCAGGCTTAGCCTGATTCAATTTAAGGTTCTACACAGAGCGCATATGATGGGAGCAAGACTGAGCAAGTTTTTCGGGGTGGAGGATAGATGTGGAAGGTGCTCAGGAAGCCCGGCGAACCACACTTAACCAGGCTGGGGGTTAGCTATATTTGGGGTTGCAGAAGAACCGGGAATGCAGGAGGCGAAAGAGGCCGACGTCTTGGCCTTTGCGTCCCTAGTAGCCCGGCGAAGGATTCTACTTATGTGGAAGTAGGCGAAGCCCCCGGGCGTGGAGGCCTGGATAAACGACATGGCAGGGTTCATAAGACTGGAACGAATAAAATATGCGTTAAGAGGATCGGCTCAGGGGTTCACCAGGCGGTGGCAACCGTTTCCTTGACTATCTCGCGGAACGATAATGGAAGAACAGAAAAGACAGCAGCAGCAGGGGGGGGGGGGGGGGGGGGGGGGTGCTTTTTGGTTTATCTCTTTTTTCATTTGTTGTTAGTTTAATATATTATTTAAATAATGTTTAATGTATATTCCTTTATTAAGTTGTAAAAACGGAAAATTTGAAAAATTTCAATCAAATATATTTTTAAAAATATATATTCCAAGTGCGGCCTTACCAAGATTTTATACAACTTATATAGTATCATAGAATTTACAGTGCAGAACTGTAGCATGACTTGCCAGTTTTTACACTCGATGCCACGTCCAATGAAGGCAAGCATTTTATGGGTTTGTCAGACATCATTTCCCTTTCATTTTTAAAAATGTTTCCAATTAAGGGCCAATTTAGGGTGGCCTATCCATCTACCCTATACATCTTTGGGTTGTGTGGGTGAGACCCACGCAGACGTAGGCAGAATGTGCAAACTCCATATAGACAGTGACCTGCGACAGGGATTGAGCCCAGGTCCTTGGCCCACCTTTTCAATAATCTATGTTGACTTTGTCTAATCCAGTTGATCTCTTCTACTAAGTGTCCTGTTGCTACATCCTTTACAATAGGTTCTAACATTTTCCCTCCCACTGTAATTCCCTGTTTTATTCCTCCCTTTTTTTTCTTCTAAATAGTGGAGTTACATTTACCACCATCCAATCTGCTGGAATCTAAGGTTTCAGAATCTACAGAAATTTGAAAGATGACAACCAAGATATCCACTATTTCTATGGCCATCTCCTTTAGTATGCTAGGATGTAGATTATCAGGTCCTTTGGATTTATTGGTTTCCAGTCCATTAAATTTCCAGCATTATTTTTTCACTAATACTAATTTCCTTCAGTTGCACTTCTCCTCACTAGACCCCTAGTTCCCTAGCATTTCCCTAGTAAGATATTTGTCTTTTCTTCAGCGACGACAGAACTAAAGTAGTTCTTTAATTGCTCTGCAATTTCCTTATTCTCCATTATACATTCTCCCATTTCAGATCTGCATTTGTTTTCACTAATCTTTTTTTAAACATACTTATGGAAGCTTTTACAGTCTGCCTTCATGTTTCGTATAAAGGTTTACTATCAATTTTTTCCCTCTAAAATCAATCGCATGGTTCTCCTTTGCTGAATTCTAAACGGCTCCTCAGACTTGCTGCTTTTTCTAGCAACTTTATATGATTCTTCTTTGGGTCTAAGACTGTCCTAACTTCATTTGTTAGCCATGGTGGAGCCGCTTTTTACCTGTTGTGTTTTTACCCCACAAAGGAATGTATAATTGTTGCAATGCATGCATTCGTTCCTTAAATATTAGCCATTGCCTATCCACCATCATGCCTTTTAATGAAGTTCCCCAATCTATCCAAGCCGCCTCACCCCTCATACATTTGCAGTTTCCTTTTTTAGATTTAAGACCCTAGCTGAAGTTTGGACTACTTCACTTTCCATCCTAATGAAGAATCTTATCACGTTATGGTCACTCTTCCCTAAAGTACCCCACACAAGATTGTTAATTAACCCCTTCTCATTGCACAATAATAAATCTAGGATAACCTGGTCCCTAGTTGGTTCCTTGACATAGTGGTCTAAAAAGTCTTCTCATACACACTCCAAGAATTCATCAGCCACAGTATTATTGTTGATTTGGTTTGCCCAGTTTATATGTAGATTAAAGTCACCCATCATTACATACATCTCCTTCTTATTTTTCTCTTTAATGCCGTTCTCTACCTTATCATTCCTGTTTGGAAGCCTATCGGCAACTCCCACCAATGTTTTCCTCCCATGCTTAGCCCAGCCTAGACTGAGTCTACATCTTGATTTTCTGAGCCGATGTGCCAATTAGTAACTATGGTTCTATGGGTTGACTATTCTCCATCATTTAGCAGGACACTGACATAGAGAATAAATAGAAGAAATATTTAAACTCATATCTCACAAAGATAGTCATTACACATGAAAGAGCAAACTGGAACATTATAGGACCCTCCAAATGGAATAAGGTTTCTGAGACCTGTAAATAGCAAATTATATGAAAAATCATTGAAATATTGGGTAAAAAAGTTCCTAAGTGACACATAAAAGGTGCTTTGTGCATATATAATCGCATGTACCTAGGTGGTTATCCATTTGGCAAAGCATTTTGGGGATAGCCTCATTCTTCTCATCCTCCTCCTGGACAACTGGTGGCATGTTCCATATGACAACCTTCCCTGAATCCTCTCCTGTAGGTGGAAATTAAACATTGAGCCATTTTAATCGTTTTAAAAAAGATTTTTTTTATTTTTATAAAGCAACTCTTGTAACAATTTATAGATAGCTTCTATTTAGGGATGGGCAGGGATGGCATGAACACAATCTGATCTGTACATGTCCAAAGTAAAAAGTCAACAATTAATTGAACGGTCATGAATTGACCACAGCGATGCAGCAGAAATTCATCTCCCCAGGCGGGGCAAAAGTGCCACAATAAGAAATAGCTTTGGAATTCTATGGTACATTATTCATGTCATCAGAGCAAGTGGACATTTGAAAAGACCATTGCATACAGCAATGTATGCAAAGGCTATTATTTCCACAGCAGTGTGGCATCCAGCTGCCACATGGTGATGGGAAGGATCAGTGAGTCCATCGCTTGCAATCCTTGATATAAAGGACCAAATAAACAAATCATTCTGCTGTCGAGGGTAACAGACTCACTTGTTGAAATGTCACAGCACAGTTTCTTGTGGTCACAAGGCAAACTATAAAAGGGGGCAGCATCATGTATGTCACTGGGGCTTTGTGGGTCATGCCATCTCTAAATTAAATAGTAAGCTGCCTACATCCTGCTTCTTACCTTGTCCACCTGTTGCAAACTTTGTTCCATCGGGATGAATGTCCACAGAAAATATTGGCTTACCTGCAAAAAAAAGTTATATTTATTAAAACTGAAGCACAAACCTCACTCCTGCTTTGCAATGAAGTGAAAGACAACATCTGTCCTTAGCTATTTACAGCTTGTTCAATAGAGGTCCTGGCAACTCCTATGTAACTAGGCACAACCTTCCAAAAATACATGTTCTGAAGAAGGCTTACTGATTTCCCCTGCCAATTTTCAGTCCCACCGTTTGGGTCATTTTATTATTTCAGTCTGATTTTCTTGCATTTCATGTAATTTTCAGTCACTCTGTTTTTTTAGAGTCTTCAAGCTTATTTCCTAAAACTTACTGAGTTTCAAAATGCTTTCCACTCAATCTTCAGTGCATTCAATACATCCGACTTTTTCTGAACTGTGTCCCGCCCAGCCTCAACACTAGTAACATTATGGTCTATACTGCAAACTCAAGGTCATTCATTAGAACAGATTAGGACATCTTTTTCCAGCTCTGTTAATATCAAAGGTAAAGGACAATGTCAGAGCTGAAGATAATTCACCAGATCCTAGTTGAATTTAAGACAAATAAAATTATCATGAATGATCACCCTGTTTTTCTCCAATATATTATTGATCTGTTCAAATGATTCCCACTTTAATTCCACCCCCTTTCCTGATATAGTAGGTTTAACCAAAAGACTTTAACTACACCACACAAAGAAAAACTGAATGCAAGAAATCTAAAATAGCAATGGAATATGCTGGAAACCCACAGTAGGCTGATCAGATTACTGACGAGCGGACAGCTTACATCCAAACAAATAAAAGTGTCTTGGTCAAACAGCTAAATTCGCTTTCCTTTTTCATATTCATTTACTAGTGAGTGACAGCACTTTTTTTGTTTCTATGAAAACCTTTCACTTCAAATAAATTCAAGGCAGTGGCCCAAGACATCATTGAACAACCTATTCAAAACCTTACAATGCTCCATTACTAAGATTTCAGTAAAGTCTTATCCTGGGAATGTCAAACTTTCCAAACAGCATACATCTAAAATGTGAAAACGTCCTGCAGTACAATCCTCCTTTTTTTTCTTCCAAACCTGTAACTGGAGAACAGTTTGAATGATTTAGGACAAGGGAAAAGTGTTGGGTGTTACAAGTCTGTTCCTACTTTAGCATTAATGAAGCGCACTGAGGTAGCAAAAAGCTCATCTCACGACATTCTTAAATATCGGTTTTGATATAGTTTTTTGGTATTAGATGATGCGGTCTGATCTTTGTCCTTCGCAAATTTAGTATTAAATTATATCATATAATGGTTACTATTTGCAATACACGTAACAAGTTGGAATTAATTAAGATTTTAAAGTAAAGGAGCATCTTGAAAACCGGGAAAGGCTTGATCGAGTTTAACATTCAATTCGAGAAGAAAGATCACACACTAAGTTTTAACTTAAGTAAGATTTTCTTTGAAGAAATGAGTAAACATACTAAATAAGGCGGACTTGTTAACAGGTAAATCTACAGGAAAACTGTGGGAGGTGTTTAAAGAGTGCCTATTACAACACAATGAAAAGTTCCATTTGTACAGTCAAGTAATTATGGTCAACATGTGAGGTAATATGCAGTATAAAGATAAATGGAGTCACTAACACAAATGTCAAGAAAGGTGATAATCCGGTGGCCTCGGGGAATTGTGGAAAACCACAAAGAGGTGAAAAGAATATGCAAAGCTGTAAAAAGAAACCAAAAAACTGGCAAGTAATATAAAATGTCATTAGTAAAAATAACTATATTAATGGTGAGAGAGTGGCGAAGGAAGATGGGGGCACTTTAAAGGGTATAGTCTCAAGTTTGAGAAGGAGAAAGAACAAGTCAAATCATCGCTTTAGTATATTTGTACCAAAAAAAGATATTAAAAAATTACACGTTTGCCAACAATCCTCAATGTTCAATCTGCTTCTTGTTCTCTCTGCTTGCAGACGACACCAAACCAAGGGGGACAATAAATAGTGCAATGGGGATTAGGAAGCTCCAAAGGGACATAAAACAGATCAAATGAGCGGCAGCACTGCCGGAAACGGCCTTCATTGAAATAGGTAAATGTGAGGCTTTGTGCTTTGGATCTAAGGAAGATAAATAGAGTATTTTGTAAATGATGAGAAATAGCTACTCTAGAGCAGGAAAGAGATTTGGGCATCCAAATGCACAAATCATTTAAATCTATCAGACAGATACAAAAAGCAGTTAGAAAAGCTACTGAAATGCTGGCCTTTATCTCAAGGGGACTAGATTACAAAGGAATGGAAGTAATGCTTCAGTTGTACAAGGTCTTCGACTGATCCCATCTGCAGTACTGTTTTTATACTTGCACTACAGATCAGAGCAGGTTGAGCAGACTCATCAGAATAGTACCAAGACTTAGAGGGATAAATATGGGCAGAAAGTATAAACTTAGTGTGTATTCCCATCTGTGTAGAAGACGCAGGGATGATCAGTTTGAAGTATTGACATGATAAAAGGAATCAATAGAAAAACTATTTTGACTGGCAGGAGAGTCAAGAACATGGTCTTAAAATTAGAGCCTGGTCATTTAGGTGGGAATTCAAGAAATATTTTTTTTCACAGAGAGGGTAATAAGAAGTGTGGAATCCTTGCGCCTCCCAACATTCACAAAGCCAATTCTCACCCGTTTACCCTGGCTGGTTTAGCACACTGGGCTAAATCGCTGGCTTTGAAAGCAGACTAAGGCAGGTCAGCAGCACGGTTCAATTCCCGTACCAGCCTCCCCGAACAGGCGCCGGAATGTGGCGACTAGGGGCTTTTCACAGTAACTTCATTTGAAGCCTACTCGTGACAATAAGCGATTTTCATTTCATTTCACCTTGCAATAAACTGTTCTATACCCTTCATCTGCTTCATATACATTTTCCCCACCTCTTCATTCACCCAAGGAGCTGTGCTCCGAAAGCTAGTGATTCGAAAGAAACCTATTGGACTTTAACCTGGTGTTGGAAGACTTCTTACTGTACATTTTCCCCAACAGCTACAAAATATTTGAATCGCAATGCAAATCCACAACTTCAGAATATTAAAAGATACATACAAATTTTTACATACGGCTTAGGAGCACGAGTAGACCACTTGGCCCCTCAAGCCTGCTCCACCATTCAATAAGGTCATAGCTGATCTGATTGTAATCTCAACTCCACATACCTGCCTACTTCCAATAACCTTTCACCCCCTTGTTAATCAAGAATCCATCTAGCTCTGCCTTAAACATATTCAAAGATTCAGTTTCCATTGCCTTTTGAGGAAAAGAGTTCCAGTGACTCACAACCCTCTCGAGAGAAAACACTTCTCCTCATCTCCCTCTTAAGATGAACGACACCTTTTTTTAAAAGCCCTAGTTTTGGATTCTCCAAGAAGAAACATCCGCCCCACATCCGCCTTGTTAATACCACTCAGGATCTTAAAGGTTTTGATCAAGTCACCTCATACTCTTCTAAACTCTGGTGGATACAAACCGAACCTGGTATTTAATCTAGTAAACCTTCTTTGACACATGTTTATGTTGAAGCCTTTGGTAGGATTGGTTCTTTACAATTTATTTACGCCCACAGTGTATTTATTGTCCTCTGGTTCTTGACTCTTTGGCAATGGGAACAGTTTCTTCCCTACTACTCTACCAAGGTCCGTCATGATTTTGATCACCTCTATCAAACATCCTCTCAACTTTCCCTCATAATGTGTTTCTGACACATTTACATATTTCCTTAAAAAAGATCAGTCTATTTAAAAAAGAAGGCAGTCACAATACTCCAGATGTTTAAGGGCTGCCTTTAAGGGTTGGTCGTATTAGTGGTGGCACTGCCTTCCAGTCCAAAATATATGGTAATTTCACTAAACCATACAAACAGACCACCACAAAAGGGTTCAAAATATCAACCTAAGTTGGAAACGCACAGTAGCTAGGCATCTCAAAGGAGAAAAAACAAGTTCTAACATTTTGTATATCGAGCATTTCTCGGTGAAAGCTTTTGCACTTGACCTATACTTACAGATCTGCTGCGTAGTTCCAGCATCTTCAGATTTGGCATCTAAGATGACTTAACATGACACAACAACGGCAAAGTTATTCAACCCACCCTGCCTGTCCCAGCTCTATCCATTTGTCACACTTAGCGTGTTTTTTCCCCATAGCCCTGAAAATCTGTCCACTTCAAATATCCTTTGGAAAATTATTACTGAATCTGCTTCCACCACCTATTTAGGTAGTGAACTCCACATTGCAGCAACTCACTATGTAAGAAATTATTTTCTCATATTGGTTCTGATTCTTTTACCAACCACTTCAAATATGTCCTCTGGTTACCAATCTAATTGGGGGGGGGGGCACGGTGGCGCAGTAGTTAGCACTGCTGCCTCATGGCGCTGAGGACACAGGCTCGCTCCCGGCCCCAAGTCACTGTCCATGTGGAGTTTCCACATTCTCCCCGTGTCTGCGTGGGTCTCACCCCTACAACCCAAAGATGTGCAGGGTAGGTGAATTGGCCACGCTAAATTGCTCCTTAATTGAAAAAAGAATTGGATACTCTAAATTCATTTTTAAAAATGGTGACCAACCTAATTCATTCTATCAATACGAATCACTTCACACTTTAGTTATATTAAAATCTCTTTCCTTCTCCCCACTGAAATTTGATATCTACAGCACAACAGCAAGTTCCAAGCTCCCATTTCTTCAATCTCTGAGACGAAGCCAGAAACTATGCGTCAATATAAAGCAACAAACTGAGCAAAATAAATACACTGTGGGTGTAAATAAATTGTAAAGAACCAATCCTACCAAGGGCTTCAACATAAATCACAGACTCAAGCTTACCTCACTAGCCACTTGGCCCCTGCAATCATCTACCAGTTATCAAGTGTAATCAAACATGGACTTTTGTTTGAGCTGTTAGGTTAGGAGACAAAATGTCACAGGATGACAGACTGTCAAGCTCTTCCAGGTGTTGAGTTAAATGAAAACTCACATTCCTCTTTTGCAGCATAGAATGACTACAGCCCCGGAGAAGGCCATTTGGCCATCATGCCTTTGCTGACTCCCTGCAACTCAGTTAGTTCCACTCCAATGTCTTTCTCCCGATAAACTGGCAAATTATTTTCACTTCTGACGCGTACCGAATTCCTTTTTAAAAGCCAAAATTAAATCTGCTTCCACCACACTATGAAGAGTGCAGTGCTTCCAGACCCTTGTCACTTGCTGCGTAGAAATGTTTCTTCATGTTGTCTTTGGTTCTTTTCCGAATCACTTTAATCAGTGCCCTCTGGTTCTTGACTCTGTGGCAATGGGAACAGTTTCTTCCCTACTACTCTACCTAGGCCCCTCATGAATTTGATCACATCCATCAAATTTCCTTTCAACTTTCCCTCATAACATACTTGGGAATTACACTAACTGCTTAAATTTAATGACTCAATTAAAACATTTCCAACATTTGACGGGTGAGAACTGCAGCCTATTACTTGTAAATTTCCATCCATCAGCTCAACAAACCATGAATTCACTCATTGCTTGCTGGTGGTCTGAACTTGCCAAGTTGCTTCAGTCATCTGTAGCCCTTCTTATGATAACTGACTATTGACATTGTCTATCCAGAACTTCCTTAGTCTTCCTCTGTTTTAAAGTCCACTTCTAGAAGAATGGAGTATTTTTTGGCACAAAAACTCAAGCGAAACAGCACTTGCCTTCCTTGTGCTGAAATTACATTAACGGGCTAATAAAATGAACAGCTGCGAGTTAAAATAGACCAAGTAAATTTACAAGCAGTACTCATGGCATTCAAAATAAAATCAAAGCTGCACAAACTGCTTCACATATCTCAGATGCCTACATCCACCATTGCAAAAGCAGAAAAAATATCAAAGCAGCATTTGCAAGAACTCGTAGGAAACACTGGACTATTTTAGGAATATCCAGATGGGGCTGCATTCATATAACATCTTCAACAGTGAAACTCCTCAAGACATTTCACAAAAACAATGCAATAACTGAGCCAAAGATAACCAAATACTTGACCAAAGAGGTAGGTTTTTAAGAGTGCCTTTAAAGAAGAAACAGGGGTTTATGGAGAAAGTAACACACACACACCCCTTGAAGGAGGCGTCTTCTAACAATTCTGTGGTATTGTATAAAAGTTCCAAATATCAAAGTCTGAATACAGATGGAATACCTGTCCTTGCTAATCCAAAGATAATGTCATTGTTAAGTATTATAAATGTGAAAAAGTTTCTTTGCAGAATTAAGTATCTTACTAACAGCCCGGAGTGATTCCACAGAGCAAATGAAATCATGCAAGTCACACAACAAACACCCATGTCAGACCAGTACCAGAAACTTCATGGGTCATCAACTGGATTTCTTCTAATCACTCGTCTCAATCCATTTCCTTCACTTGATGCTTATACACACTACCTCAATTCAAGCACTTTGTGAAAGGGAAATCATGTTTAACAAATTTAGACTTTTTTTGAGGATGTAACTGGCAGGGTAAATTAATCGGACCCAGTGGATATAATATACCTGAATTTTTGAAAGACATGAAATAATATGCCACCCAAACAGTTATTGCACAACATAAGGGCTCATGGGGTTGAAAGTCATATATTGGCATGGTTAGAGAATTGATTTAAGAACAGGAAAAAGAATAGAAATAAACAAGTCATTTTCAGTTTGTGGCCTATATGAAGTGAGGTGCAAAAAGAATCAGTGCTGGAGCTCAGCTATTTACAAGCTTACATTAACAACTTAGATGAAGGGACTAGGTGTAACGTATACATGATACTGACGCAAGTAGCATGCGATGCTCAGGGCCGAGCGATCCTACGAACAACTAAGTTGTAACTGTAAGAGGGGCTGGGAAAAAGCAGTCAGTGCAGGGATCCCCTGCGGTCGTTCCCCTGAGAAACAAGTATACCGCTTTGGATACTTGTGGGGGGGAGGGGGGCTTACCAGGGGTAAGCCATGGGGTACGGGCCTCTGGCACGGAGTCTGTCCCTGTTGCTCAGAAGGGAAGGGGGGAGAAGAGCAGAGCATTAGTAATTGGGGACTCTATAGTCAGGGGCACAGATAGGAGATTTTGTGGGAGCGTGAGAGACTCACGTTTGGTATGTTGCCTCCCAGGTGCAAGGGTACGTGATGTCTCGGATCGTGTTTTCCAGGTCCTTAGGGGGAGGGGGAGCAGCCCCAAGTCATGGTCCACATTGGCACTAACGACATAGGTAGGAAAGGGGACAAGGATGTCAGGCAGGCTTTCAGGGAGCTAGGATGGAAGCTCAGAACTAGAACAAACAGAGTTGTTATCTCTGGGTTGTTGCCCGTGCCACGTGATAGTGAGATGAGGAATAGGGAGAGAGAGCATTTAAACACGTGGCTACAGGGATGGTGCAGGCGGGAGGGATTCAGATTTCTGGATAACTGGGGCTCTTTCTGGGGAAGGTGGGACCTCTACAGACAGGATGGTCTACATCTGAACCTGAGGGGCACAAATATCCTGGGGGGGGAGATTTGTTAGTGCTCTTTGGGGGGGGGGGTTTAAACTAATGCAGCAGGGGCATGGGAACCTGGATTGTAGTTTTAGGGTAAGGGAGAATGAGAGTATAGAGGTCAGGAGCACAGATTTGACGTCGCAGGAGGGGGCCAGTGTTCAGGTAGGTGGTTTGAAGTGTGTCTACTTCAATGCCAGGAGTATACGAAACAAGGTAGGGGAACTGGCAGCATGGGTTGGTACCTGGGACTTCGATGTTGTGGCCATTTCGGAGACATGGATAGAGCAGGGACAGGAATGGATGTTGCAGGTTCCGGGGTTTAGGTGTTTTAGTAAGCTCAGAGAAGGAGGCAAAAGAGGGGGAGGTGTGGCGCTGCTAGTCAAGAGCAGTATTACGGTGGCGGAGAGGATGCTAGATGGGGACTCTTCTTCCGAGGTAGTATGGGCTGAAGTTAGAAACAGGAAAGGAGAGGTCACCCTGTTGGGAGTTTTTTTTATAGGCCTCCTAATAGTTCTAGGGATGTAGAGGAAAGGATGGCGAAGATGATTCTGGATAAGAGCGAAAGTAACAGGGTAGTTATTATGGGAGACTTTAACTTTCCAAATATTGACTGGAAAAGATATAGTTCGAGTACAATAGATGGGTCGTTTTTTGTACAGTGTGTGCAGGAGGGTTTCCTGAAACAATATGTTGACAGGCCAACAAGAGGCGAGGCCACGTTGGATTTGGTTTTGGGTAATGAACCAGGCCAGGTGTTGGATTTGGAGGTAGGAGAGCACTTTGGGGACAGTGACCACAATTCGGTGACGTTTACGTTAATGATGGAAAGGGATAAGTATACACCGCAGGGCAAGAGTTATAGCTGGGGGAAGGGCAATTATGATGCCATTAGACGTGACTTGGGGGGGGATAAGGTGGAGAAGTAGGCTGCAAGTGTTGGGCACACTGGATAAGTGGGGCTTGTTCAAGGATCAGCTACTGCGTGTTCTTGATAAGTATGTACCGGTCAGGCAGGGAGGAAGGCGTCGAGCGAGGGAACCGTGGTTTACCAAGGAAGTGGAATCTCTTGTTAAGAGGAAGAAGGAGGCCTATGTGAAGATGAGGTGTGAAGTTTCAGTTGGGGCGATGGATAGTTACAAGGTAGCGAGGAAGGATCTAAAGAGAGAGCTAAGACGAGCAAGGAGGGGACATGAGAAGTATTTGGCAGGAAGGATCAAGGAAAACCCAAAAGCTTTCTAAAGGTATGTCAGGAATAAGCGAATGACTAGGGAAAGAGTAGGACCAGTCAAGGACAGGGATGGGAAATTGTGCGTGGAGTCTGAAGAGATAGGCGAGATACTAAATGAATATTTTTCGTCAGTATTCACTCAGGAAAAAGATAATGTTGTGGAGGAGAATGCTGAGCCCCAGGCTAATAGAATAGATGGCATTGAGGTACGGAGGGAAGAGGTGTTGGCAATTCTGGACAGGCTGAAAATAGATAAGTCCCCGGGACCTGATGGGATTTATCCTAGGATTCTCTGGGAGGCCAGGGAAGAGATTGCTGGACCTTTGGCTTTGATTTTTATGTCATCATTGGCTACAGGAATAGTGCCAGAGGACTGGAGGACAGCAAATGCGGTCCCTTTGTTCAAAAAGGGGAGCAGAGACAACCCCGGCAACTATAGACCGGTGAGCCTCACGTCTGTAGTGGGTAAAGTCTTGGAGGGGATTATAAGAGACAAGATTTATAATCATCTAGATAGGAATAATATGATCAGGGATAGTCAGCATGGCTTTGTGAAGGGTAGGTCATGCCTCACAAACCTTATTGAGTTCTTTGAGAAGGTGACTGAACAGGTAGATGAGGGTAGAGCAGTTGATGTGGTGTATATGGATTTCAGCAAAGCGTTTGATAAGGTTCCCCACGGTAGGCTATTGCAGAAAATACGGAGGCTGGGGATTGAGGGTGATTTAGAGATGTGGATCAGAAATTGGCTAGCTGAAAGAAGACAGAGGGTGGTGGTTGATGGGAAATGTTCAGAATGGAGTACAGTCACAAGTGGAGTACCACAAGGATCTGTTCTGGGGCCGTTGCTGTTTGTCATTTTTATCAATGACCTAGAGGAAGGCGCAGAAGGGTGGGTGAGTAAATTTGCAGACGATACTAAAGTCGGTGGTGTTGTCGATAGTGTGGAAGGATGTAGCAGGTTACAGAGGGATATAGATAAGCCGCAGAGCTGGGCTGAGAGGTGGCAAATGGAGTTTAATGTAGAGAAGTGTGAGGTGATTCACTTTGGAAGGAATAACAGGAATGCGGAATATTTGGCTAATGGTAAAGTTCTTGAAAGTGTGGATGAGCAGAGGGATCTAGGTGTCCATGTACATAGATCCCAGAAAGTTGCCACCCAGGTTGATAGGGTTGTGAAGAAGGCCTATGGAGTGTTGGCCTTTATTGGTAGAGGGATTGAGTTCCGGAGTCGGGAGGTCATGTTGCAGCTGTACAGAACTCTGGTACGGCCGCATTTGGAGTATTGCGTACAGTTCTGGTCACCGCATTATAGGAAGGACGTGGAGGCTTTGGAGCGGGTGCAGAGGAGATTTACCAGGATGTTGCCTGGTATGGAGGGAAAATCTTATGAGGAAAGGCTGATGGACTGGAGGTTGTTTTCGTTGGAGAGAAGAAGGTTAAGAGGAGACTTAAGAGGCATACAAAATGATCAGGGGGTTGGATAGGGTGGACAGTGAGAGCCTTCTCCTGCGGATGGAAATGGCTGGCACGAGGGGACATAACTTTAAACTGAGGGGTAATAGATATAGGACAGAGGTCAGAGGTAGGTTCTTTACGCAAAGAGTAGTGAGGCCGTGGAATGCCCTACCTGCTACAGTAGTGAACTCGCCAACATTGAGGGCATTTAAAAGTTTATTGGATAAACATATGGATGATAATGGCATAGTGTAGGTTAGATGGCTTTTGTTTCGGTGCAACATCGTGGGCCGAAGGGCCTGTACTGCGCTGTATTGTTCTATGTTCTAACAGATTAAATCAAGGCTCTTCAGTCCTGCCACACCGAGGTGTGAATGGTGATCGACTATTAAGCAAAACAGAGGAGGAGGCTCCACAAGTATCCCCATCCTCAATGATGGGAGAGCCAAACACATCAGATGGATGATCCAACCCAGCCTCCCCGGAGTCCACGACACCACAGATGCCAGTCTTCCGCCAATTTGATTCACTCACATGATAACAAGAAATGGCTGAAGGTATTAGATACAGCAAAGGCAATGGGTCTTGACATCATTCCAGGAGTACTCCTGAAGACTTGTGCTCAAGAACTAATCTCACCCCGAGGCACGATGCACCAGGGCAGTTATAACATTGACATCTACCTGACAACATGGTAAGTTGTCCAAATGTCCTGTCCACAAAAAGTAGCAGAAATCCATTCTAGCCAATTACCTGTCAATCAGTCTACTCTTGATCATCAGCAAAGTGATGGAAAATATAGTTGATGCCGATGTCAAGAGGCTTTTACTCGGCAAAATAGCCTGATCACCGACGTTCATTTTTGGTTCTGCGAGAGCTATTCAGCTCCAGGTCTCAGTATAGAATTGGTGCAAACATGGACAAAAGAGCTGGATTCAAGAGGTGAGCTGAGAGGGACTGCCTTTGACACCAAGGTAAAATTTGACCAAGTATAGCATCAAGGGCACTCGTAAAATTTAAGTCAGTGGAAATCGGCGAATCAAACTGGTTGGAGTCACACCCTGTTCAAAATAAGATGATTGTGGCTGTTGGACGCCAATTATCCCAGCACCAGAAATACCTGCAGGAGTTCCTCAGGGGAGAGCCCGATGCCCAACTAAGTTCAGCTGCTTCATCAGAAGGTCAAAAGTAGGATGTTTACTGATGATAACACAGAGTTCAGTACCACCCACAACTCCTCAAATATTGAAGCAGTCCATACTCATATGCACAAGACCTGGATAACATTTAGGTTTCAGCTTATAACTAGCAAGTAACAACCGTCCTGATTTTCCAAAGCCTTTGCAAGGTACAAAGTCAGGAGTGTGATGGAATACCCTTCACTTGCCTGGATGAGGGCAGCTCCAACAACATTCAAGCAGCTCAACATTATCTTGGACAAACCAACCCACTTAATCAGCTCCCAATACGCCACCTTAAACATTCTCTCCCTCTACCAATGCCACACATTGGCAGCAGTGTGTATCATATATAAGTAACACAGCTACAGCTAGCCAAGCTTCTTTCCACCTGCCATATTTACCTTCGAGAAGGACAAGGGCAGCAGGTGCATGGGGACACCATTATCTGCTCCAAGCCACACACCATTCTGGCTTGGAACTATATCACTGTCCCTAGGTCAAAATCCTGGAACTCCTTTCTTAACAGCAGTGTGGGTGCACATGCACCAGATGGACTGTGGCGGTTCAAGAATACAGCTCACCACCACCTTCTCAAGGTAAATTAGGGTTGGGCAACAAATGCTGATCTTGCTAGAGATGCTCAGATCCCATGAATTCATAAAAATTGAAGGAAGCTCGGTGAAAGAGTAAGCTGTGCGGAAGACACGAAGAGTAGGAAAAGTAATATAGGTTAAGTGAGTGAGCAAGGTTGCGCAGGTGAGGTATAATGTGGGAAACGTGGGGTTATTCACTTTTGTCGAGTACAAAAACAGAATTTGTTTCAAATGCTAAGAATCTATTAAGCATTTTGTTCGGGGGGATTTGGGTGCTATTGTACAAGAAACAGAGAAGGTTAACATGCAGCTACAGCAAATAATTAAAAAAGCAAATGGTGTGTCAGTCTTTATTACAATGGGATGGAGTTCACGAGCAAGGGCTGCAAATGTACAATTTGGTGAGATCACTCCAAGAGTACTGTAGAAAATTTGGGCCTCCATATCTAAGAATCATTGAATCCCTACAGTGCAGGAGGCCATTCAGCCCATTAGGTCTGTACCCTAACCTGGACCTACTCCCCAACCCAACCTTTGGACATTAAGAGCAATTTAACATGACCAATTTACCTAACATGCACAGCTTTGGACTGTGGGATGAAACCAGAGTACCCGTAGGAAACCCATGCACGGAGAATGTGCAAATTCCACACGGACAATCACCCACGGTCAGAACTCAACCTGGATTGCAAGCGTGGTAAGGCAGCGGTGCCAACCACTGGCAGCACAGTGACACAGTGGTTTGCGCTGCACAGTGGTTTGCGCTGCACAGTGGTTCACAACACCAGCAACCGGAGTTCAATTCAGACCTTGGGCGACTGTGTGGAGTTTGCACATTCTCCCCATGTCTGCGTGCGTTCCTCTGGGGTTTTCCTCCCACAGTCCAAAGATGTGCAGATTAGGTGGATTTGCCATTGATGTCCAAAAGAGGCAGGACAATGCTGTCCTGCATTGTAGGGATTCTATGGTTAAAAGCATTGTCCTACGATTGAGAGATTGAGTAACATGGACTTATAGCATTGAAGTTAAAAGAATAAGCTCTGATCTCATTGAAATGTAAATGATTCTGAGAGCAAGCTTCGCAGGATAGAAGTTGAAAGGCTGGCTGCAGTGGCTAGAACCAGGGGGAATCCTAGAATAAGGGGACAGTTATTTCAAACTATGATGAGAAGTTCTTCATTCAGAGAGTTGAGAGTCTTCAGAATTCTCTACCTGAAATGCTGTGGTTGCTTAGTGTTTGAGTATAATCAAGGGCAAGATCAATAGATTTTCGGACACTACAGAAATCAGGGGATATGGGGATTGAGCATGAAAATGGAGTTGAGGCCAAGGATCAGTTATAAACATTGAATATAGAGCAGGCTCCAGGAGCTGAGTGGCCTACTCCGCCTCTTAGTTTTTAATCTCAAGATTCTTGTCGCCCCATAGTTAGTTGTCCCAAGTACCTACTACTGTGGAGACTGGTTCAGTCACCATGTTCCACTCCATATCCATTCTTCGAAGTCCACCAGTACATACATTGTGGATTACCCGACACTAATGCCTCTCAGTCCAGGCAGGACTCTACGGTTGTCCATCTGGATCGCCAGGCAGACCTATGTAACCCATCGCCACTTCTACCAACTCCTCCTGGGACTCTGACACCCATTCAAGCTCCTGGGTGTCCTAGATCTCCAGCTCTCCTCCCAATCACCCCGATTCCAGCCCACGCTTGAGTTTCTGCCACAATTCCCATTCACCCACTCTGACAGATACAGTCACCTCAACCTTCCTGCAATTCTCCAGACCTTCCCGGCTTCCTGCCTCCACCGTCCCATTGCCAGTCCGAGTTCCCCCGGTCATCGCACCCCCCCCACGCAACCGCTCACCATTGTGATGGACCCAGGCAGGTTTGAGCAGCTTCATGCTGGGCCCTGAGACCTGGGACTCGAGCTGCACCTCACTCGCTCCTGGTGTCACTGTCCCGGGGTGCCCCCGGCCTCTCACTCCGCTCCCGCCGGAAGGGAGCAACGCACTCAGCGCTCCCCGGAAAGCCACGCGCCGCGGCCGGAACACTCCGAGGAAACGTCAAGGTCAGGACAAACGTTCCTGTGCAAAATAAAGCCCCAAAACATGACCCGTTTGACAGCTGCACTTAGACCCGGAGTTTTAACTTTCAATCACATCTGTCGTTCTTCATTTGAACACATACTAATCTAATTGCTTCATTTATTTATTTTCTCTGAGTACAATGAATGAAGGGTTTGTGTGATAACCCAAAACATCGGCAAACCTAACACTCGCCCTATTTGGCTGCGACTTGAGTGTTCAGCAATTGGCAAAATCTTAATCTTCCTGGGGAGAATGCTGCCCCAGTCACGATACAGAGTGACCGGGAAAAAAAACAAAAGGCAGCGAATCGCTCTATGATCTGGAATGCCAGCTGCCTGAAACGGAGGCAGATCCAATCATGGCTTGTAAAAACTTATGAAGAGAAAATATTGCAGGCAAAGTGCTGGGTGTGGGACGAGTTAAATTGTTCTTGCAAAGAGCCCTACCAGTGACCGAACCTCTGCAGAGCTACAGTACAATACACAGTATTACAGGGCCACGTTACACACAACTATTATATACTTTGTACAATGGTAGGGAAGTACAGTGGTGTATCACCACAACTTGACAGCTTGACTGTCATTCTTTCACAAGCGCAGGACACTTTACAGCCAAATAATTGGAAAGTAGTCATTAATACAATATGGTAAGCACTTAAATTTGTGTGTAACAAGACCCCTAACAGCAGCACGGTAGCATTGTGGATAGCACAATTGCTTCACAGCTCCAGGGTCCCAGGTTCGATTTCGGCTTGGGTCACTGTCTGTGTGGAGTCTGCACATCCTCCCCGTATGTGCGTGGGTTTCTTCCGGGTGCTCCGGTTTCCTCCCACAGTCCAAAGATGTGCAGGTTAGGTGGATTGGCCATGATAAATTGCCCTTAGTGTCCAAAATTGCCCATAGTGTTGGATGAGGTTGCTGGGTTGTGGGGATAGAATGGAGGTGTTGACCTTGGGTGGGGTGCTCTTTCCAAGAGCCGGTGCAGACTCGATGGGCCTAGTGGCCTCCTTCTGCACTGTAAATTCTATGATAACACAGCATTCACCTGAGGAAGGAGCAGTGCTCCGGAAGCTAATGATTTGAAACAAACCTGTTGGATTTTAACCTGGTGTTGTAAGACTTCTTACTGTGCTCACTCCAGTCCAACGCCGGCATCTCCACATCACAGCAATGAAGTAAGAACAGATAATCTGTTTTTGGTGCTGGTTAATTACAATTGGGCACCAGAAAGAACTCCCTTGCGTTTCTTCCAGTTATCTCTTTAGATGTTTTACACTCGCCCAAGAGGAGAGGGCTTGGATGTCGGTGATAATTCGCATCTCATCAAAATAAACCCGTTCCTGTCGTGCGGCACTCCCTCAGTACTGCACTCAAATGTCAGCCAAGATTTAGTGCTCAATAGACTTAAAGTTATAAAGAAATGTTAAGGTAATTGGATTTTATACATTTTTGGGGCAAATGCAGCTTGTTGTGATATATTTGCAGTTTTCTAGATGATTGTGTGTGGAAGCTGAAGAATTGACCCAGGTCAATTATTCACTATCATGAAGAATTAAAATTATTAGTCAAAAGAATTAGTAAATGGACTTAATGAATGAAATGAATATCGCTTATTGTCACAAGTAGGCTTCAAATGAAGCCACTGTGAAAAGCCCCTAGTCGCCACACTCTGACACCTGTTCGGGGAGGCCGGTACGGGAATTGAACCATGCTGCTGGCCTGCCTTGGTCTGCTTTCAAAGCCAGCTATTTAGCCCTGTGCTAAACCATTTCCACAGAGAAAAGCAATTTAGAGATAATGTATGAGGAAGGGTGGCATTAAAAAAATGATGAACTTGTTGCTGAGAATGGCCATATCCTATTCCGACAATTTCTTTTTTTCTTAATTGTTATTCGTTATTCCAATGCTCACTCAAGGATAGTAATATACTTCATATCATTAAAAGAACAGATGTGCACAAAATATTCCAGAACAAATGGTTCAGCACTCTCTTCCTCTAGATCCAAGTACTGTTGATTAAAAGAACGATTTGCATTTATATAGCACCTTACACAACCACTAAAGCACATTACAGCCAATTAAATCGTTTTGAAGTGCAGTCACTGTTGTAATGTAAGGAACACAGCAGCACATTAATTTCCTCTCGCATACTTTATATTCTGCAGTTTGCCAATGTTCCTCAAAATACCATTGACAAAGTCAGGAGCATTTTTAAAGAAATAAGGCTTCTAAGACCAACTCTTTAGGTAATCTAATTGAAAACTCTTTCCACCCTGAAAAATTATAATTCGTGGCAACAATCTGTTTCCTCTTGCTAACCGAAATATTTATCAAATTTAATACATTACAGTGTTTTCAGTAACTCCAGATCTTTGCAGTTAATTATCTGTGAGAAAGCTGGTCAAAATTGTGTTGAAAGTACAAGAATATCACAATTTATTCAGTTGTGAGAAGCGCTTTATAAATGCAAGTTCATTTGGGAAAACGTCACAACACTTTCCTTTCCTAAATCCATGCTGTGCAGTCCTTTAGCAAGTTATATTTTCCCCAAGTGTTTTCATTCAAATATCTCATTGTTGCTCATTATAAATGAAGTTATTAATTCCCATTTCTGAAGACTTCGGATGTTTGTTGTACAGATTGCCCCTAAAAATAAGTGTGGTTGCTGTACATTTATTTTATAAAAAGAACAAAATGCGGCGTCCCGTTAATAATCTTAGTTTATTTTTTTAAATTTAAAAGAGATGTTTAATCTGAAAACAAACCCCTGTGTGTGTGTCTTTGCTCAGGTTCTTGATTGTGAGATCTGGGAACATTAATCGCGAACTTTGCATCCTAGTCGGACTGTATTTCTGTGACGATGAGCTGCTGTTATTGGTGCGCCGCTGAAGGTAACTCGGGTAGTGTGGCCACGACTGAGGAGAGGTTGCGATTTGGTTGGTGAGAGGGGGAGAGCGAGAGAGATCGGTAAAGGTGTGAACAAGGAGGCGGCGACTCTGCACGGTGGACATGTCCTGGATAGTCCGGCCGGTCATCGGCCTGATGTGAGTTTGGGAGGGGAGAGGCCTAGGATCCATGTTGAAAGGGTTGTCCCTGTTAGTGCATTTCACGGTCACAAGTGTCAATCTCATGTGTAGGCAAAGAGTCCCTAAGAGTAAATGAAATAACTTGCATTTATATAGCACCTTCCGCAACTTCTGGAGTCCCAGTGTAATTAGAGTGTAGTGATTTCTGTAATGTTCTGTTGGGAGTCCTTGTTCACAATTCTCTTAAGGATAACGTGCAGGTTCAGTCGGCAGTTAGGAAGGCAAATGCAATGTTAGCATTTATGTTGAGAGGGCTAGAATACAAGACCAGAATGTACTTCTGAGGCTATAATAAGGCTCTGGTCGGATCCCATTTGGAGTATTGTGAGCAGTTTAGGGCCCCGTATCTAAGGAAGGATGTGCTGGCCTTGGAAAGGGTCCAGAGGAGGTTCACAAGAATGAAGAGCTTGTTGTATGAGGAATGGTTGAGGACCCTGGGTCTGTACACATTGTAGTTTAGAAGGATGAGGAGGGATCTTACTGAAACTTACAGGATACTGCTAGGCCTGGATAGAGTGGACGTGGAGAGGATGTTTATACTTGTAGGAAAAACTAGAAGCAGAGGACACAATCTCAGACTAAAGGGGCGATCCTTTAAAACAGAGATGAGGAGGAAATTCTTCAGCCAGAGGGTGGTGAATCTGTGGAACTCTTTGCTGCAGAAGGCTGTGGAGGCCAAAACACTGAGTGTCTTTAAGACAGAGATTAAAAAGGTTTCTGATCAATAAAGGGATCGGGGTTATGGGGAGAAGGCAGGAGAATGGGGATGAGAAAAATGTCAGCCATGATTGAATGGTGGAGCAGTCTCGATGGGCCAAGTGGCCTAATTCTGCTCCTGTGTCATATCGTCTTATAATATAGGAAATGCGTCTGCCAATTGGCGCACAGTATGATCCCACGAACAACAACAACCAGCTAACCATTTAGCGATGTTGGTCGAAGGTAAATCTTGTCCGACAGAAAACCCCTGCTCTTGGAATATAACATATTTTGTATCGTTCTGAGAAAGTAGGCTACACCTGGGCTGAATGGTTTACCTGATCGGAGGCATCACTGCTGAGCAGTACTGTATTCCCTCAGTACTGCAGCATCAGCCTACATTGTGTCTCTTGAACTGCCAACTAATGTCTTTCTGTCTCGAAGGTGAGAGAGCTACCATTCAACCAATGCTGAGGCTTGGCAGAAGGATTGTTGTAGCTGACTGAATGTATGACCCTAAAGATAGCTTTTCAACAGGTTTTGAAGGGAGGCACATTGGCACACTACTACCTCATAGCGCCAGGGACCCAGTTTCAATTTTGGTCTTGGGTGACTGGAATTTGCCCGTTCTCCCTGTATCTGCATGGGTTTCCTCCAGGTGCTCCGGTTTCCTCCCACAGTCCCAAGATGTGCAAGTTAAGTGGTCTGGCCACTCTTGAGGTCAACCAACCAAATAGAAGAAAGGAAACAAACTTGGGGACAAAGCAGAAAGGGCCGCTCCTGACAGGGGCACTGCCTGAAAGTAACAAAGATCAACGGAAACTTAAAAACATTAAATGAAAGTGCAATTAAAGGGGTCAATAAAGCACCCCAAACCCTGTGGTGCCCACCGGGCATGGAAGGCCTCAATGGTGCACATAGACACCGCATGCCCCCTTTCTAAGAACACCCGGCCACGAAAGAGGGGCAGACCGTCTGGTTGGACGACTACCTCGGTCGCCCGTTGCCTGGACCTGTAAATGGCATGCTTTACCAGGCCCAGGAGCAGGTTCACAAGGCGATCCTCCACCTTACCTGCCCCTCTCCGCACTGGGTGCCCATAGATCAGGAGCGTGGAGCTGAAGTGCAAACAAAACATCAACAAAAGATTTGTCAAAAACTAAAAAGAGAGTGCGGCCTATAACATGTAACATAGACATGATCCAGGGACTCCACAAGGCTGCAGAAATGGCAGACAGCTCAAGCAAACAGTGACCTTGGCCTCCAGTTCCTGCCAGTTAGCCGGCCAGGATTCCTCTGCCGGGCAAAGATGAACTCCCAAGTAGAACTCCTTTCAGCTGGTTCTGCTCCAGCTGAAAGGCCTGAACTCCTCTGGGAGGGCATCCATCTGCCACGGACCGACCAGGAGTCCGGAACACTTGGTCCAATTGATCCTGGCAGAGCACGAGGCTGAGTACACAGCTTGACACTCTCGGATCCTCCACAGGTCAGCAAGTTTGGAGAACATGAGGAGCACGTCATCAGCATAAGCCAAGAGGCCCACCCCAATTCCCAGCCCGCGCAGAAGCAGTTCCGACAGTCATCCGAAGGAGGCGCAGGAAAGGCTCCATGGAAATAGAATAGAGTTGGCCAGACAAGGGACAGCCCTGAACCACTCCCCTCCCAAAGCGAACATGTGCCGTTAGGGACCTGTTAACCTTAAGGAGACACTCTGCGGCAGTGTACAGAAGTTGGATCCGGGTGACGAAATGTGTCCTGAACCCAAATGCTTGCAGTGTCCCAAATAAATATATATTTTTTAATATATATGTTTTTTATTGGGTTTTTGAACAAAGTATATTTACGTTATGTACACATATAATCTATATAGACGAGAAGGGCACACACAAACATACCCCCAAAAAAAGTAATAATAGAAAAGAAATAAAATAAAGTAACTGGTAAGGTATTATGCACCAGCTCAACAGCAGCAACTCTGTACAATTGGCAAAATTATTTACAAGACATAAGTAGGCATCCGTTTGAGTGGGGTGGAGGGGTGGAGACTGGGGGGTAGATATACATTTGGGTGCCGGAGAAACAATTACAGAGGGCAATACTTGAATGGATCTGGTGTTGGTGTTGTCACTTGCTTCTCCTGGACGGATTTTGCTGCCGTTGTCATCTCGCGCTCACCTCCGCTTCAGCCGTTCCTCCCATCTTTCGGCTGTATTCTCCTTGTTCTCTGTTCCTGTAGATGCCAAGTTTGTTATCATTTCCTGCGCCCTCCTTCCGGCTATTATTTCCCTGGTTCTCCTCTATTGTTCCCTGTCTCTTCCCTCTCCCCCTCCCCCTCCCCCCCGCTTCTGCCCCTCCCCCTCCTCCTGTGGTTTGCCTTTCTTTCCGCCCCCCCCCCCCCCCTCTCTCTCTCTCCCCCCCCCCCTCTCCAGGTCTCGATCTCCCTCTCATGCTTTGGCTACTTTCCCCTGATTCTTGGCTACCTGGCTATTCTTCTGCTTGTTCGTTGGCCACAAACAGGTCCCGGAACAATTGGGTGAATGGCTCCCACGTTCTGTGGAAGCCGTCGTCTGACCCTCAGATGGCGAATTTGATTTTCTCCATTTGGAGAGATTCTGAGAGGTCAGCAGCCAGTCTGCAGCTTTGGGTGGTGCTGCTGACCGCCAGCCGAACAGGATTCTACAGTGGTCGATCAGGGAGGCAAAGGCAAGGGCGTCCACCCTCCTCCCCAGGAATAGATCTGGCTGGTCTGAAACCCTGAAGACCGCCACTTTCGGGCATGGCTCCACCCTCATCCCCACCACTCTGGACATTGCCTTGAAGAAGGCTGCCCAGTACCCCGCAAGTCTGGGGCAAGACCAGAACATGTGGGCGTGGTTGGCCGGGCCTCCTTGGCACCGTTCACATCTATCCTCCATCTCCGGGAAGAACCTACTCATACGGGTTCTTGTTGAGTGGGCTCTATGTACCACTTTTAGTTGCGTCAGGCTCAGCCTTGCGCACGTGGAGGTGGAGTTGACCCAATGCAGTGCTTCACTCCAGAGTCCCCACCCTATTTCAATCCCCAGGTCCTCCTCCCATTTCTTTCTTATTGCGTCCAGTACTATGTCGACCCTTTCTACCAGTCGGTCATACATGTCGCTACAGTTTCCTTTATCTAGTATGTTTGTGTCCAGTAACTCTTCCAGTAGTGGCTGTTGTGGATACGTCCTTGTCTCCTTTCGTAGGAAGTTTTTTAGTTGCAGGTACCTTAGCTCGTTCCCCCTGGCTAGCTGGAATTTCTCTGTCAGTTTGTCCAGTGTTGCGATCCTGCCGTCTGTGTATAAGTCCCTGACTGTCAGTGTCCGTCTGTCCTGTCCCTACCTTTTGAAGGTGGCGTCAGTCAGCGTTGGTGTGAACCTATGGTCGTTGCAGATGGGAGCTTTGTCTGACATTGTGGTCAGGCCAAATTGCTGCCGTAGTTGATTCCAGGACTGGAGGGAGGCTATCACCACCGGGCTGCTGGAGTGTTTTTTGGGTGGGGATGGGATTGCTGCCGTGGCGAGGGCCCGGAGGGAGGTCCCCATGCAGGAGGCCTCTTCCACGCGCACCCACTCGGCTTCTGGCTCCTTGATCCATCCCCTTATTCGCTCGGCTGTCGCTGCCCAGTAATAGAATTGTAGGTTTGGGACTAGCCCTCCCCTGGATTTTGTTTTTTGTCAGACCTTCTTTGGGATCCTAGCATTCTTCACCACCCCCCACCCCCACCCCCCCCCCCACCCCCCCATAGGAACGCCATGATTAGTTTGTCTCGCGCTTGAAAAAGGTCTTGGGGATGTAGATCGGAATGGATCTAAGTAGGAAGAGGTACCTGGGCAGTACGTTCATTTTGATCGTCTGGACTCTCCCTGCGAGGGAGAGTGGGAGTGTGTTCCATCTTTGCAGGTCCTTTTTTACTTCCTCTGTCAGACTGGTGAGGTTCCATTTGTGGATCCCTTTCCAGTCATGGGCTATTTGGATCCCGAGGTAGCGGAATTTGTGTCGGGCTTGTTTAAACGGCAGTCCTGTTAGTGTTGCCCCCCCCCTACTTGTGGGTATTCCGGGAAGATCTCGCTTTTGCTCATGTTGAGTTTGTAGCCCGAGAAGGCGGCAAACTCTTTCAGGAGCGCGATGATTCCGTCCATGCTGCTTTGTGGGTCTGAAATGTAGAGGAGCAGGTCATCTGCATAGACTGAGACTCTGCTCTCTGCTGCCCCTTCGGATCCCCCCTCCAGCTTTTTGCTGCTCTGAGCGCAATTGCTAGTGGATCGATCGCAAGAGCGAACAGCAGCGGGGACAGTGGGCATCCTTGTCTGGTGCCCCTGTGCAGCTGGAAGTATCGGGGGTTGGTGTTGTTTGTCCGTACCCTCGCCATGGGAGCGTTGTATAGGAGTTTTACCCAGGAGATGAACCCTGTTCCAAGCCCAAACCGCTCCAGTACCTCTATGAGGTATTTCCATTCGACTCTGTCGAAGGCCTTTTCTGCATCTAGGGAGACCATCACCTTTGGTACTCTCTCCCCGGAGGGGGTCATTATCATGTTCAGCAGGCGCCTGATGTTCGAGGTAAGCTGTCTACCTTTGACAAAGCCCGTCTGGTCCTCTGCGACAACCTCTGGTACGCAGGCTTCTAGCCTTTTGTCTAGGATTTTGGCATCTGCGTTCAGCAGTGAGATGGGTCTGTTTGACCCACATTCCGTTGGGTCTTTATCTTTCTTAGATATCGGCGAGATTGAGGCCTGTTCTAGCGTGGGTGGCAGTGTGCCCCTAGCTAGCGAGTCTGTGAACATCTCCCTCAGGTGCGGAGCCAGTGCTGTTGCAAATGTTTTGTAGAAGTCCGCCGGGAACCTGTCTGGTCCCGGCGCCTTCCCCGCCTGCATGGAGCTAATGCTGTCCATGATCTCTCCCAGTGCTAGTGGTGCTTCCAGGCCCCGTTTTCTGCCCTCCCCCACGACTGGTATGTCCAGTCCATCAAGGAATCGTTTCATCCTGGACTCCCCCATTGGGGGCTCTGAGGTGTACAGTCCTTGGTAGAAGGCCTTGAAGGTTTTGTTGATCTTTTCTGATTCTGTTTCACATGTGCCTCTGGTATCTCTGATTTGTGCAATTTCTCTGGTGACTGCCTGCTTTCTCAGCTGGTGTGCCAACAGGCGGCTGGCTTTGTCTCCGTGTTCGTATAGGGTCCCACGTGCCTGGCGGAGTTGGTGCACTGCTTTCCTGGTGGAGAACAGATCAAAGTTCATTTGTAGCTCTTTCCTCTCTGCCAGGAGCTCTACGGTCAGGGGCCTCAGAGTATTTACGGTCTACCTCCAGTATGGAGTTGACCAGCTGCTGCCTAGCCGCCCTTTCCTCCCTATCTCTTCACGCTTTGAAAGCGATGATTTCCCCTCTTAGTACGGCCTTTAGCGCTTCCCAGAACGTGGAGGGTAAGACCTCCCCATTCTGGTTGTTCTCCGTGTACTCTGCTATGGTCCGCGATATCTTTCCGTTGAAGGCCTTTGTCAGCTAGTAGGGCAATGTCCAACCTCCATGTGGGGCGTTGGGCCCTGCCCGTCTCCAGCCTCATGTCAATTTAGTGTGGAGCGTGGTCTGATATCACAATTACGGAGTATTCCACTTTATCTATTCCCGGAAGCACCGTTTTCCCCACCACAAAGAAGTCAATTCTGGTGTATACATTGTGTACTGGGGAGAAGAAGGAGAACTCCTTCTCCCCTGGGAGGGTGAACCTCCAGGGGTCCACCGCTCCCATCTGTTCCATAAAGTGACCAAGTTCCCTTGCCATGCTTGAGGTTTTTCCCGTTTTGGAGTTTGATCTGTCAATCGTTGGACCCTGTACACAGTTGAAGTCTGTGTCCCCCCCCCCCCCCCCATGATTAGCCGGTGCGTCACTATGTCAGGGATTTCTGCCATGGTCTTCTCGATGAAGCTCGTGTCTCCCAGTTGGGCACGTACACGTTAACTAGTACTACCGGTGCCCCATCCAGAGCCCCGCTAACCATGACGTACCGTCCTCCTGGTTCCGTAACCAGCTTTGTCGCCCTAACCATCGTCCTCTTGCTGATCAGTATTGCCACCCCCCTGGCCCTCGTCCCATAGCCGGAATGATAGGTTTGTCCCACCCAGCCCTTTCTCACCCACAGTGGGTCCTGCTTTCTCAGGTGTGTCTCTTGGAGGAAGACTATGTCAGCCTTCATATTTCTTAGGTGAGTGAGGACTCTGGATCTTTTCATTGGGCCGTTGAGTCCCCTTGCGTTCCAGGTGACTATCCTGGTGGGGGCCCTCTGTCCCCCCCGCTCCTGTGGGATTAACCATACTTACCTGGTGGACGCGTCCTGCCCTCCGGGGTTTCCTTTTGTTAGGGGGCCGAGCAAGATGGCCGCTGTCACTGCTCTCTCCATGCGGTCGTGCCCCTGTGCAACGGGGTTTCCCTTTGTCCAGGGGGCACCCGACATGGCCGCCCACTGTGCGTCTACCATGCGGGTAGTCCCCTGCACTCTTGGGTCTCCCTTCGTCCAGAGACCGTACTGGGTGGATGCTTGCAGCGATTCCTTGTTCCGAGCCCTTGGTTGTGGCACTTTGTAGCCCTATTGCTATTCCTTTTCTAGCTTTGTTTGTCCCTCCTTCCCTGGTCCCTCCCTCCCTGTCTCCCCCCTCCCCCCCCGGTTCCTCCCTTTCCTCCCCTTTCCCCCCCTTTTCCCCCCTCTCCCATATACCCCTCCTTTGTCCCCCATTCCCCTGTTCCTATCCCCGTTTGCTCTCCCTGTTGGGAGCGCTCTGCGGCCCTGCTTTGTTGCAGGTCCTCGGAGCTAGCTTTCCTGCTAGTGCGGTGACCCCCCCTCTTAGGGAGTTACTGTCTCGCTTCTCCCCTGCCCAGCCTCTGTGTTTCTCTGCCCGCTCTTCCCCCATCCTACCCTGCACTCCTCTCACTTGCTCTCCGTTCTCCGCTACTCTCGTTCCCTCGTGCTGGGGCCTGGCCTCCCACCTGATGCGGTCCCTCGGGTAGTGGTTTGCTTTTTGTTCAGGGTGCGCTCGCCGTGGGGGCGGGGGGGCCTGCCGTTGCCTCACCCCCCCCTCCCGTCGGCGCGTTGTTGCCCCTTGCCAGGGGCCCCTTATTTCTACCCTAGCTGTTGGTTTTCCAGCCCGTGTTCCTCGGCGGGGGCTGTGAAGAAGTACTTTCTTGGTATGTGACCCAGAGTTTCGCTGGGTACAGCATACCAAAACGCACTTCGTTCTTGTGAAGAGCTGCTTTCATTCTATTGAAGTCGGCCTGTCTCCTGGCTAGGTCTTCCCCAATGTCCTCGTAAACTCTAATGAAGTGTCCTTCCCATTTGCAGGTTCTGGTTTGCCTGGCCCAGCGCAGGATTGTTTCTCTGTCTTGGTACCGATGCAGTTTAAGCTATAACTGCCCTCGGGTGGTCTCTGCCGTGGGCTTCGGGCGCAGCAACTGGTGTGCTCTGTCCATTTCTGGTGGGTTGAGGAAAGTTTTCCTCCCCACTAAGTTGCCCAGCATCTCAGCCACGTATGCTGTGGGGTTTCTACCCTCGATCCCCACTATGCTGACATTTTGCCTTCTCGAGCGGTTTTCCTGATCGTCCTCTCTGCCCTTCAGGCTCCCCTGCGTTGTGCCCTGTCTCGTCACCTCCTTCTCCAGGGCTGTGATCCGGTCACTCATGTCAGTCACAGCTTTTCCCAGCTCCTTAATGGTTGCCTCTTGGGCTTCCAGTTTCTCCTCTGCTCTGCCCAGGGCGAGCTGCACCTCCGCCAGGGCCTTGGCCATCACTGTCTGCACTGCTTTCGTCTAGGTCTAGGTCTGCTCTGGCCTCTGCCTTGTTTTCCTGCTGATGTTCCCTCAGCACCTCGGCAAAGGCTGCCTGCCAGTTCCAGTTCCCCCCTGGCCCAGGGGGAAATGCTCCTGTCTGTCGAGTTCTTTTTGTTGCAGCGAACCTTCCGTTCCGCTTCGTGCGCCGATTAGCTCGTCATCTGAACGGGCTCGCCCATTGCCCCGACTGCTTTTGGTGCCCTTTCTCCCTCTGCTTTGGCTCCCTTCTGGCTTTTCCCCCCCCCTTTTTTTTTTTTACCCCCCTTTTTCTTTTCCCCTCCCTTCTCTCCTTTAACACTTTTTTTTAATAAAACTCTTTTCAAGAAATTTTTTTTTTTTTTAAAGTGAGAACATTTATTTCTTTGAAAGTTATCTTTTCAAAGATTTTTTTTGAAAAAGGGGAAGATCTTATTTTTCCCCCTCACCCAGGGTCGAGAGAGAGGATTCTGGTCGGGCCGGGAATCCCTCTTTGTTCCACCACCTGCCTCGTGGTGGTCGCTGCCCGGCGGGGGGGGGGGGGGGGTCAGTCCCTGATGCTGGCTCGGTCCCCGCTTTGGTCCGGGCCGCCGCTCGCCTTACCCTGCGTTCTCCTGGGGGGGGGGCGTCTTTGGTCATTCCTGCTGGCTCAGTCCCTGCTCGGTCTCCACATAGGTCCGGGCCGCTGCTTGTCCGGGCCGCTGCTTGTCCTGCCCCACGCTCTGCTGCCATGGTGGGGTGGGAGGGGCGGATCGTTCCGCTCCCGAGCGCCCAGGTCTCCCGCTTTAATTCGCTTTGGAGCCCGGCTTTTTCTTCGTCCCCACTCTCTTGTTGCGGGGGGCTCAAACGGGTGAATCTGCGCGCTTGACTGCAAGTTCTCGGCGAGGAGCGGGACGCAACTTTGTTCCTCCCCTGGAGCTCCTCCACCCGCGACTGCTCTCTTCCCCCACCGGAAGCCGAATCCCCAAATAAATATTCATGATCCAACTTTTCAAACGCCTTCTCCTGATCAACAGACCAGCCTTCTGGGAATGATGGACCAGGTCCCAGACCAGATGGATGTTGCCGTGGATTGTGCGGCCCGGGACCACGTAGGACTGGTCAGGGTGATTCATGTGGTCCAGCATGGTACCAAAGCGCAAACACATCACCTTGGCGAAGATCTTGTAATCCGTGCAGAGGGGGGAGACCGCTCACCCAGCCTTTAAGGTCGTTGAGGTCCCCCCTCTTTGGCAGCAGGGTAATGGTGAACCTGTGCCACGAGAGGGTCATCTCCCTGGTCACAATACTTTCCCCCAGGACCCTACGTAGTCACTCCCCAGGACATCCCAGAACTCGCAAAAGAACTCCATGGCCAGCCTGTCCAGCCCTGGGGCTTTGTCCCTGGACAGGCTGTGGAGGGCGGTGGTCACCACCTCCAGGCTTATAGAACATCAAGCCTCCCGGCGCCCTCCGGCCCGTCCTGCAGTAGGCCCTCCCACAGAACTCTGCAAACATCCTCGCTGGACGGAGAAAAGGGCTCTGTAGAAGCTTCGGGTTTGGGCCCTGACCACTTCCCATTCAAGATAAGTGACCCATCGTCGGTCAGCAGTGGAAGGAACTGCTGACGGACCCCGTGCCTTTTTTCCAGCGCGTAGAAGGGAGCGCCGCGGTCCATGTCCGTGAGGATTTGGATCTGCGGCCTCGCGCACGACCGGACAAGGTGCAGGTCCCGCTGCGTGCCCTTCTTCTCTCTCTACATCAACTGCAGGGCTGGGTCCTCATTGGGCTGACCGAGACATGACTCCACGTTGAGCACCTCCTTCTCCAACTCCTTGACCTTGGATTTCCAGGATGTGTTTTTTTTTAATAAACATTTTATTGAGGTATTTTTGGTATAGTGACAACAACAAAATAAACAATATACATGAAACCATAAACATATTGCAAAAGCCCATTTACCTCTCGTACAGGTCCCACCATTATTGACCCCCTACTCTAATCTAAGCTACACCGCCCCCCCCCCCCCCCCCCCCGGTCTGCTGACGATTAATTTCCCGCAAAGAAGTCAACGAACGGTTGCCACCTTCGGGTGAACCCTAATAGTGACCCTCTCAAGGTGAACTTGATTTTCTCCAGAGAAAGCTAGCCATGTCCGATTGCCAGGTCTCCGACTTCAGGGGCTTTGAGTCCCTCCATGCTAATAGTATCCGTCTCCGGGCTACCAGGGAAGCAAAGGCCAGAACATCTGCCTCTTTCTCCTCCTGGATTCCCGGGTCTTCCGACACCCTGAAAATCGCCACCTCTGGACTCAGCGCCACCCTTTTAACACCATGGACATGACGTCCGCAAACCCCTGCCAAAATCCCCTAAGCTTTGGAGATGTCCAGAACATGTGGACATGGTTCGCTGGTCCTCCCGCACATTTTGCACACCTGTCTTCCACCCCAAAGAATCTGCTCATCCGGGCCACTGTCATGTGAGCCCAGTTCACAACCTTAAATTGTATCAGGCTGAGCCTGGCACATGTTGCAGACGTGTTGACTCTACTCAATGCACCTGCCCATAGACCATCCTCAATCTCACCTCCCAGCTCCTCCTCCCGCTCCTCGGTCTGCGTCTCCTCCGACCCCATAAGCTCCTTATGAATGTACGAGATGCTCACTTCTCCTACCCACCCTCTGGAAACTACCCTGTCCTGAATCGCCCTTAGCGGTAGGAGCGGGAAGGTTGACACCTGTTTACAAAGGAAGTCCCGCACCTGCAGGTACCTGAATTTGTTTCCCCTCGCCAACCCAAACTTTTCCTCCAACGCCCTCATACTCGGAAAGCTCCCCTCTATAAACATATCCCCCATCCTCTCAATCCCCGCTCTTCGCCATAAACAGAACCCCATGTCCATACTCCCCGGGGCAAACCGGTGATTATCACAGATTGGGGCCCAGACCGATGCTTCCACTGCTCCCACATGCCACCTCCACTGGCCCCAAACTCTCAGGGTCACCAGCACCACTAGACTGGTGGAGTACCGTGCTGGTGGGAATGGCAGAGGCGCAGTTACCAATGCCCCCAAACTGGTGCCCTTACATGAAGCCGCCTCCATGCGCACCCATGCCGACCTCTCCCCCACCACCCACATCCTGATCATGGCTATATTAGCCGCCCAGTAATAGTTGCTAAAATTTGGCAGCACCAGCCCGCCCTCTCCCCGACTCCACTCTCCACCACAGCAACAACCTCACAACTCCAAATTCTGCACTGGGAGTGCCTGCTTCGGATTGGCAATGGTAAATTGACCCTCGTGTCCAGAGATGTGCACGTTCGGTTGCTGGGTTAAGGGTATAGGGCAGGATGGTTGGAATAAAGTAAGTAAAAAGTAAAGTCGCCAAAGTCTCAGATGACCACAGGCTGCTTTCCCTCTTGAGGGGGACAGCTGACTGGTGGTGATTTAACCTGAGGGTCACCATGCCTCCGGCAAGGAGCAACGTTGAGAAGGCGAGGCCTTCATGAATAACCTCCGCCAATAAGGTGGTTGGAGTCAACTTGGTCGAGTGCTGTTCCGGAGGGTCGGTGCAGATTCAATGGGTCAAATGGCCTCCTTCTGCATTGTAGGGTTTCAACAATTCTATAAAAAGAAGTCATAGGTGAGGGAGTTTTGGGATAGAGCCTTATCACTGATGGTAAAGAGCTTGGAGGAGATTTCAGAGAGAAAGTGTAGGTGGAAGCTGTGCAAAGCAGAACAGAATGTTAAAATTAGTGTATTGACTAATGATCTATGGAAGGTGGGAGGGTGATCATATAGAATGGAACATAAGAGGCTGGCTTGGAACAAGTCACAAGAATCTCAGTTGAGATAAACCAGAAGTAGATCAACCTGCAAGGTTCAGCTAGAGAGAGATGGATACTGGGGCAAGGGTACTGGACTTCTGACTGGAGCTGGATAACTTTTGCCACTGTTAATTTGGAGAAATGTTCTACTTTATTTAGGTAAGCAATCTAACAACGTATTGGTGAATATGGAGTTGACATTACTGGCAGAGAATGGGCACAACCCAGTGTTCATCAGCATCTGTGTTGATTGGCAGAACCATGTTGTTAAGGTAGACTTGGACTTGAGTATTGCCGAATAAAAGAGACTTGGTGTCAAAGCTCTTTGTCTTGCATTCATCAGGACATACTCTGAGCACAGGACAAAAAGCTTCGGAAGCAGAGGTTTTTTCCCCTCTATTTTCTCAGAGGCCAGTTTTTGACTTCCACTTTTATTATCTGAGTGAGACCAGATGCTAAGAGGAGGGGTTAACTTTATTAGAGCAAGAACTGTCAACTCCAGGACAAATGTATGGGTCTCAAAATTAATCTAGAACATTGTCTTTCCTTCTCTTTCAGTCCTCGTTCAGTGTGGAATGCTTCTGTACGATATTGTCACTGGCGGATGTCCCTGTTGGCACTCAGAGAATCCTTACCAATGAGGTACAGTGCATTTTAAGACAGGCTGCAATTCTTCCTCCCTGGGTATGAATGGAACGGTACTCTACCCATTATATTCCAGCAGTCAATTCCTCTTTTGTGGATGAATACTGTAGTTGGGACAGTCTCAAGAAATGTGTTTATATTTGGCCAATTTTTGAGTATCTTAGCTTATACTCGAGTCCTTTTGCAATAAACGCTAACATTCCATTTGTCTTTTTAATTACATGCCGCACTTGCATACCGACTTTCTGCGATTCATGAACAAAGACAACCTAGGTTCCCTGCCCAGATGCATCTTGAATCTGCTTTCCATTTAGATAATACTTTGTCTTTCTATTTTTTCAGTCAAAATGGATAATCTCACACTTATCTACATTAAACTCCATCTGCCAGGTTTTGGCCTACTCTCCTAGCCTATCTATATCTGACTGTAAAATCTTTATCTCCTCTTCATTGCCTGCTTTCCCACCGATTTTAGTATCATCCGCAAATTTTGCTATGTTACACTCTGTCCCTGTTTGCAGATTATTTAGATAAATTGTAAACAGTTGAGGTCCAAGGACTGACCCCTGTGGCACCCCGCTAGTTACAGTTCGCCAATCAGAGAAGGACCCATTTATCCTGACCCTCTGCTTTCTGTCAGTCAGCCAATCCTCAATCCAATCTCGTACTCTACCCCCAATCCTCTGCATTCTCAACTTCTGGATCAGTCTTTTGTGCGGCACCTTATCAAATGCCTTCCCAAAGTCTATATATACCACATCTACAAGTTCTCCATTATCCTCCTTGCTGGTTACATCCTCAAATAGCTCAACCACGTTTTTCAAGCATGACTTGCCCGTCACAAAACCATGCTGACAATGGTGGATTGAGCATTGTCTTTTCAAATGTTGTCATCTCCTTAATGGAGTGGCAGGGTGGCATAGTGATTTGCACTGCTGCCTCAGCGCCAGGGACTCGGGTTCGATTCCAACCTTGGGTGACTGTCTGTTGGAGTTTGCACTTTCTTCCCGTATCTGCGTGGATTTCCTCCCACAGTCCAAAGACGTGCAGGTTAGATGGATTGGCCATGCTAAATTGCTCCTTAAGTGTCCAAAGGTTGAGTGGGGATACAGGGTTAGAGCAGGGATTGGGCCTTGGTAGGGTGCTCTTTCGAAGGGTCAGCACAGACCCAATGGGCCGAATGGCCTCCTTCTGCACTGTAGGGATTCTATGATTCCAGAACTTCCCCACCACAGAGGTCAAGCTAACCTGTCTATAGTTTTTTACTTTTTGCGTCTCCCTTTTTGAATAGGGGTGTCATATTAGTGTTTTTCCAGTCCACTGGGACCCTTCCAGAATTCAGGGAATTCTGAAATATATCTAATGCAGCCACTATAATCACTGCAACCTCCCTTAATACCCTAGGGTGCATGCCATCAGGTCCCAGAGACTTATCTTCCTTTCATCTCATCAGTTTATTCAATACCATCTCCCTAGTGTTGGTCATTGCACCAGGTTCCTCTGTATTAACTCTAGTCTTTGGAAATTTTTTATTATCTTCTACCGTGAACACAGAGGCATGCCTCCACCGTCTCTATGTTCCCCATTATTACCTCACCAGTATCGTCCTCTAAAGGGCCAACATTTACTTTAGCTATTCTCTTCCTCCTTATATATTTTTATAGAAGCTTTTGGTATCAGTATTTATGTTTTCTGTTTGTTTCCTTTCGTTGTTCATCTTGGTTCTTTAGATTTAATTTTTAGTAGCCTTTTGCTGAACCTTAAAGTTCTCCCAATTCTCCAGCTTACCACTAGTACTTGCAGTATAGTCTGTCCTAGTTTTTGACTTTATGCGTTCCTTGACCTCCTTGCTTAGCCATGGAACGTTTTTCTCTCTTTCTCTCAAGAATGTACTTTAATTGAGTGGTATTTACTATCTCCCTGAATATTTGCCATTGTTCCGCAACTGTCCTACCCTCAATTATCTGTGCCCAGTGTACTTGGGCCAACTCTTTCCTCAGGCCTGTATAATTGTCTCTGCCCAATGCTAAAACTCTAGTATGGCACTCTGTCGTCTCTCGCTCAATCTGAATTTGAAATTCTAGCATGCTGTGATCACTCCTTCCAAGAGGATCCTTAACGACAAGACTATTTATCAACCCTTCTTCATTACATCATACTAAATTTAAAATAGCCTGCCCCCTGGTTAGCTCCATAACATATTGTTCTAAGAAACAATCCCTCATACACTTAAGAAATCTCCCTCAAGACTACCCTTGCCAATTTGATTAATCCAGTCAATATGCATATTAAAATCACCCATGATTACCATTGTGCCCTTCTCACAAGCCCTCATTATTTCCTGGTTCATACTATGCCCCACTTTGGAAGTATTGCTCAGAGGCCTGTAAATTACTCCTCCAAGGAGTTTTTTCCCTTGTTTTTTATTTCCAGCCAGATCGATTCAACATTTTGGCTCTTGGTGCCAATATCATTTCTTCATATAGCCTTGATGTCATCTTCAACCAATAAAGCAACTCCACTTCCTGTTCCATCCTGTCTATCCTTTCGGAATACTGAGTACCCTTGGGCATTCAACTCCAGTCCTGGTCCTCCTGCAACCATATTTCAGTAATCCCCACTGTGGTAATGTGCCTATGGGCCATATCATAGATGGATGGTTTGCGACCTCCAAATAGCAGGTGGCAGTACAGGCACGCTAAGTGGTCTCTAGACCAAGGTCATGTGACCCGTGACTCCGCTATAAAGGGAGACACATCCGGCCATCTTCAGAAGAAGATTGAGAGGGTAATAAGACATACATGTGAATGGTCAGTGCTAGGTGCAAGTTCCAGAGGAGTAGTTGGCAGACTCCATGATAACGTGCTCTGTATCAAATTGCTATCTTACCACACAACACTCAATAGCAGAAAAGATTCTGGTTTGGACAAGTCAAAGTGTTTGGTAAATTCCTTCGTAAAGTACAAATGACCAAACACAACACCCACTAAATCATACCCATTAGTCTCTATTTGTGCTGTCAGCTCATTGACTACTGTGTGCATTCAAGTACAAACTTTTTAAATATGGCCGACAGATTTGTCTTTCTCTTGCAGGAGTTTCTTGTGCACTGTGCTTTTCAGACATTCTGATCTACTTTACTGATCTCTGATAACACTTAGTCCCATCCCCAACTTTCTCTCCCACAGTCTCCTTAAATTTTTTACGTTTCCTTTCCCCTCCATAGTCATTAGACTGGCCCTGCCTGTTCATCCTATTAACCTCTACCCTCTCCTCACATGCTGCTTTGGTTCCTATTAACCATTATATTTCTTGTAGCTTTAAATACCCCCTCCCCCCCCTTCCATTTGCTGACTTAACCCATAACAGTTGGGGAACAGGAAATGTCAAAATAGAGAGTGTTTTAAAGAAAACAAAATGGATATAACATGAAAGTTCTTTCCTTTATGATGCCTCTGCCTGAAATCCTTGTATCAAATGGGTGCTGTGTTGGCATAAATGAGCCTGGACCTGTGAATTTCCACCTAACATAATCCCAGTTTTCACTGCTGTTACTGGGGAAAACGTAAAGGATGCTAGTGGATGAGGCACTGCTACCCCATCTCTGCTTCCTAGGAGCTGGATTAAAGTGGCCGCAGCAGATGCTGGAAACAGGTCCCCTCACTACTGTATTGCCAGGGAGAGATGCCTGGAAGACAAAAGTGTCGCTAAAATTATTTCCTCAGTATTTATGTGAATTTGTTTTCCAGAGCTGAACCGAAGAAAAAGAAGAAAGTGGATCCCAGGAGAGAACAGGCAGTAAGAGACCGTCTGAGAAAAAGACTGAAGAAATTGGAACGTGTCCCTCCAGAGCTGATCCCGATCGAAGATTTCATCACTCGAACTAAGTTCCTTGATGAATCCAGGTTTGTGTGACTGGAAACAAAAATCCAAAAGACTTCATTAGTTCCCAGAGGGAAAAATGTCTTCCATCATTGTTTAGTTGACGGGGGGGGGGAATTAGGTTGCTTTGTGGTTGTGTCTTTTGCCATTTGTTATGTTCTTAAAATGATTGTAGTGGCAATAAGGCATCCAACTTTCCCAGATTTAAACATCCAAAATGGATTATCTGGCCAATATTTAAGACACATAATAGCCTCTCAGAAAGGCCACAGTTACTCTTATTCACTCATGGGATGCGAACATCAATTTCATGTCGCCTTCCATTATTTACATCAGTTGACTTTTGTTATTTAGAGTGGTTAGGGCTTCTTGTTTTACTTTCTCCAGTAGGTGTTCATTTCTAGCTGGGTCCCCTGCCTCCCTCTTTCCCCTTTTCTTCCTGACCCCCCTCTCATTCTGTTCTTCTGGCATGCCCTTTTCCCTCATTAGTTTTCATATCCCGTTCCTGATTGGTTGGCGTGACGCCGTGTATCATGTTTGCTGGGCATGGTTGGCATCCATGCCTCTCTATTCCCCCTCCTCCTCCTTTCGTTTGCGTTTGTTGTTATACCATGGCTTCTCTCTCTCTTCCTCTGGCTTGTTGGCTACAAACACATCTTGGAACAACTGGATAATTATCATAGAATTTACAGTGCAGAAGGAGGCCATTCGGCCCATCGAGTCTGCACTAGCTCTTGGAAAGAGCACCCTACCCAAGGTCAACACCTCCACCCTATCCCCATAACCCAGTAACCCCACCCAACACTAAGGGCAATTTTGGACACTAAGGGCAATTTATCGTGGCCAATCCACCTAACCTGCACATCTTTGGACTGTGGGAGGAAACCGGAGCACCCGGAGGAAACCCACGCAGACACTGGGAGGATGTGCAGACTCCGCACAGACAGTGACCCAAGCCGGAATCGAACCTGGGAGGCTCCCATGTTTTGTGGAAGCCTTCTGACCCCCGGATGGCGAATTTAATTTTCTCCATCTGGAGAAATTCCGATAGGTCAGCCAGCCAGTCTGCAGCTTTGAGTGGTGCTGCTGATCACCAGCCAAGCAAAATTCTCCAGTGGGAAATCAGTGAGGCAAAGGCAAGGATGTCGGCCCTCCGCTCCATGAAAAGACCTGGCTGTTCTGACACCCCGAAGACTGCCACTCTCGGGCATAGCTCCACCCTCATACCCACCACCTTGGATATTGCATCAAAGAAGGCTGTCCAGAACCCGACAAGTCTGGGACAAGACCAGAACTATCCCCATCCTATTTCAAACCCTAGGGCTTCATCCGAATTGTCCCTTGTCTTGTCCAGTGGTGTGTCTGCCCTTCCTATTAGTCGCCCATACAGGTTGCCGCAATTCCCTCTCCCTAGCATGTCTCCATCCAATAAGTCCTCTAACAGCGATTGTTGTGGCGGTCGTGGGTACGTTTGTATTTCCCAACATACAGAGCCCCCACCCCCGTGAGCTGGAACTTCTCTGTTAGTTCCTCAAGTGTTGTCAGAAGTTCCTAACTGTCAATGTCCTCCCTGTCCTGTCTCCACCTTTTGAAGGTGACTTCCATTATGGCTGGCGCGAACCTGTGATTGTTGCAGATGGGGTTTTTAACGGACATTTTGGTTCATCTGAAGTGCTGTCGAAGTTGGTTACATGACCCGAGTGTTGCAATCATTGGGCTCGTTGGGTGTTTGTTCGGCGGGGATGGGAGCGCAGCCGTGGCCAGGGCCCGAAGGGAGGTCCCCGTGCAGGAGCCCTCTTCCAATAAAAACAAATTACTGCGGATGCTGGAATCTGAAACCAAAGAACAAATGCTAGAAAATCTCAGCTTGTCTGGCGAAACGTCCAGGTGACCCTTTGTCAAAGCTTTGCCTTCTCCCTGTTTCTTCCCCTCGTTGTTCCCCTGTTGCTAATTCGTACCACTTCCCCTCCCCCCCCCCCCCCCCCCCTCCCTTTGTCAGGCGCTGTCTCCCTTTCGGGAGATGCACAGCGGCCCCTCTCTCGTTAGCTCATGCTTTCTGGTGCTAGCTTTCCCGTTAGTGTGCTGGCCCCCCCTCCTCCTGGAATTGGTAATGTATCCACCAATTGCCTGCTGTCTATTCTCCATGTCTGCCATTCTCCTCGCCCTTTGCTGCGCTCTGCTGCCCTCACTCTTTTCCTTCCTCCGTTGCTACACCCCGTCCTCAGAATGAGGTAATGTAGTCCCGCGAAAAGTGTCCTTCAAGAAGGTTAATTAAAGGGTAGGTGGATTGGCCATGCTAAATTGCCCCTTAATTGGAAAAAATTAATTGGGTACTCTAAATTTATTTTTTAAAAGGTTAATTAAATTAATAAATAAACGTCTCTTCGGGTGCTCTTTTCATCGCTGTCCCTACTGCCGTTTCTCCAAGACTGATTTGTCTGCATCCACAGGGGCCAAGAAGAAGTGCTCCCAGCCTTGGACTGTGACCCAGAGTTTGGCCAGGTTCAGCATTACCAAATTTTACGCCACTCTTGTACAGGGCTGCTTTCATCCTGTTGAACTCTGTCCGACGCTTGGCCAGGTCAGCCTCAATGACCTGGTACATTCTGATCTGGTGACCTTCCCAGTTATTGATTTCATCTGTCTTGTCCACCGCAGGATTCTTTCCCGGTCTTGATACTGATGTATTTTAGCAATTATCGCCCTCGGTTGTTCTTCAGCCTTGGGTTTTGGACGGAACGGCCGGTGGACTCTGTCTATTTCTGGTGGGATGGGGAAGCTATCCCTTCCCACTAGATTGCCCAGCATTTGGGCCAAATTGTCTTCGATCCCCTCTCGCAGGGACACTATCTGCTGGTTTTGGCACCTTGATCAGTTTTCCTGATCCTCTACCTTTCCGTTCAGACTCCCCTGCATCGCGACCAACTTCGTTATCTGTTTCTCTAGGGCGGCGATCCAGTCACTCTGGTCTGAAAAGGCCTTTTCTAGCTCCTTCAGGGTGCTCTCCTGGGCTTCCAGTCACCTCTCCGCCTTGACCAGGACTACCTGCATGGTCACCAGAGCTTCTGTGACCGCCACCCTGACTGCCGCCTGAAATATTTTTTGTCTCCTCTCTATGTTCTCTCAGTTCCATTGAGAGAAACATCCTCCAACCATCCTCTGATGAGGAGGGCGGGCTCCTTGCGCGGCAGGTCAGTCTTTCTCGCTCTGACATGGCCTGAGTTTTGTCACCTCGTGCGTCTGCCGGCTCAGCTACTTGCTTTTCCCATTTCGCTTCTCTTTTCGGCCTCTCGAGTTGTTGTTGCTCGGCCTCTCTGCTGGTGTTGGTTGTGGTGCAGGGATACTGTTTTCCAGTATTAGCAGGCTATGTCGGGTAAAGGTTGGTTTAGCACAGGGCTAAATTGCTGGCTTTTACAGCAGACCAAGGCAGGCCAGCAGCGCGGGTTCGATTCCCGTAACAGCCTCCCCAAACAGGTGCCGGAATGTGGCGACTAGGGGCTTTTCACAGTAACTTCATTTGAAGCCTACTTGTGACAATAAGCGATTTTCATTTCATTTCATTTCAAGAGTCTATTTTTGAGTTTGTGGGAGGAGAGCCACCTGATGTGTGACTACCCAGCACATCCCTGTCACCGGAAGTCTTCGAGAGGTCTTTTGATATAACTGACACACAAACGAGCTAATCTCAACCTGGTTAAATTCAGTTCCGATGCTGGGAGCAGGCTGCCCAATTGTTGAAGTCCGGGTTGACATTAGTTTTTTTAAATTGTTCTTTTAATTAGTTGCAACTACTCATTCTGAACTTATTTCATTGTAATTTGTTTTGTTATATTGCTGGTAAGTGTTCATTTTCAGACCTAGACTTTCTTTTAATCTAATTGTATTATTTTTGCGTCATCATCATTATCTATCTTCCTCCATCTCGGAAAAGAGCAGTGATCTAACATCTGGGCTGGGAGAGAGGGACACTGGGTACAAAATATTATGAAAAAAAGAAATATGAAGTAAAAGGGGACAGCGGTAGTAGATTTACATGAGAGAGATAGAGGGAGTTAGTGTAAATGAAGACACAACAGTAAATCCAGGATTCAGGTGGCTAATTTATTTGGCACGAGAGATTGATAGTTCAGCCATCCACCAGTCCATAGTAACATGGGGCTTTTGTGCATCTCAACTCCCAGCTTTAGCTCAACTGATGGCCCTCTGAGCTCATAATTTAAATCATTCAATTGAGATACTACCCTTTGTATGATCCATTAAAACAAACTCTGCTCTGAGATACTGTAATAAGTCTACGGAGGCAGAAGTCCCGTCACCAGAATTCCTTTTATTTACAAACCCAACAGCTGAACAACCATGACCATTTAGTCTGCTGTCTACACCGGGGGGTGCAGAAGATCTGACACTCCCTATTATGTACACAGAAAGGGGTTCCCTGATTTGGCCACTAATCAGGGAACTCTTATTCTAATTGGCCAATCTCAAAGGCCTGACCTAAGTCATTACAGATACATAAAATATACCAAGGCACAATTTTGAAGAACAGGAGAGTTCTCCCTGGTGTTCAGGCCAATATTTATCATTCAAGCAATTAATTAAGTGAAAGTGCAATGACTATTGTAACCAAACACACTGACCATTTTGTACTCAGCAAGATTCCACAATCAATTGGATGAATGATCAGCCAATTTGTTCTTGGTTATATTTAATGATGGACACAAGAACGTGTTGCTCTTCCCCATCTAATAGAAATGGGATTCTCACTGGTGCCCTGACCAAGTAACCTTCAATTAATTTCACAAACAGATTTTGATCATTGCTATATTCCCATTTGGGTAAGATTGATGTGCACAAATTGTTTGCTGCATTTCCTGCATTAGAATAGTGACTACATTTCAAAAGTATTTAATTGGCTGCAAAATGCTTTGGGATGTCTGAGGTCATGAAAAGTGCTATGTAAATATATGGCTTTATTTCTGTCTTGAGTTAAGACTTCGAACTGAGACTTCATCTGTTTTAAACGGTCCCAAATCCCATTTTCTACTGTTGGAAGAAGAACGTTGAGTTTTGCTGTCCTCTCTTAATCAATGTTATCAACAATAAATAGATTGAAAGGTAATTCATTTCATTATTGTTCATGGAATCCTGTGCACAAAATGTTTGCTTTTTTTGGTTACAGAAGTCATGACATTTTCAAGTAATTAATTTTGTGCAGCGCATAGGATATATTTCTGAGAAATATTGGCCCAAATTTTCTATTATCTAGATCATTGGAGATTAGACATAAGTTGGCAGACATGTCAGACATGCGCTGAAATTATCCTGGAAGTTTAAACTTCCATTGTGCTGATTTGTGCTGCCCTGGACCCTCTGTGAAAGCCTCTGATACTGAGCTCAGTGTCTGATACTTGGGCAGGTAAGTGGGACTTACTGCATATTTACTCTGGAAATGTCACACTGGTTAGTACCTGGTCTAACTCAGTTACTGGCCTAGTGCGACTGAACTGAGCACCACAACTGACCCTGACCCTACTACCCACTCATCTATTCATTAACCCACTCACCATCCAAAAGACGAGACTTTTCAAAACTTTTTACCTGAATACATGTTGCCTACAGAGTACGAGATCCTCCCAAGTTGCCAGTGGAAGAGACCGAGAGGCGAGCACTTCTGATGAAGGAATGGTCACGCTATAAGCAAAAAGAACATGAAAAGGAAGCTGAAATGATCCAGTCCATGATTGAGGCACAGCAGCAGGCTCTACAGGAACTGCGGCTAGAATCGGAAGAGTTGTACCAGGCTGCCATTAAACGGGACCAAGGACTGTTTCCATTGGAGTTACAGGGATGTAGTTTTACTCCACCCATAGCCAACTATGAAGCACCTGATGGGAAATACAGAGATATCACAAAAGTGTATACACAGTGACACAGCTGAGACCCTTGCTGCTTTTTGGTTGTCCTTTTAAAGCAATGTTTTTCTAAATAAAGCGAATATTGACATGTAAATATACCACACAGCTGTAGCATGAATGTGTATGTCATGCTTATATACAAATTTCCAGACACTTTACTGGGCTTTATTAAATTTCTTTTGTTAATTTTTTTGACTGTTGTCTGTTATTGCATTGTGGTAATATACTGTCATGTGACCAGGTGCCTGTGTTCATGTTGTACTTTGTGGCACAGTGGTTAGCACTGTTGCCTCAGTGCAAGGGACTGAGTTCAAATCTGACCTTGGGTGACTGTGTGGAGTTTGCATGTTCTCCCTGTGTCTGCATGGGTTTCCTCTGGGTGCTCCAGTTTCCTATCACAGTCCAGAGATGTGCAGGTTGGGTGGATTGGCTATGCTAAATTGACCTTGGGGTACAAAGGTTAGGTAAGGGTTACGGGGATCGGACGGGGCATTGGTCCAGGTAGGATGCTCTTTCAGAGGGTCAGTGTAGACTCGATGGGCTGAATGGCCTCCTTCTGCACTGTAGGATTCTGATTTGTGGTATTGTTTTAACACCAATATGTTGTCTGGTGACCTCTGTAGTCAGCACAATAGAAAGGATGTGAATTCCTCCACAGTTAAACTAATTATACAAATATAGGGCTCACTGGTCGAAATGAGCTGTTTTCCAGTACAGTATTGTGCTGTACTTGTCACTTTATGCAAATTTACTTTGTGCCAACAACGTTTGTCCTTTTCCAGGAATCATTACAGGAGACTTTCAACTTGTCACCAGGATGTAAGTTACCTCATTTGTAGCGGTACCAGTTGGTGGAATAATAGTACCTTGTGTTGCACCATCTGCTGTTCATGTTTAGGATCTGACGTTATGGGCAATAAATTTTGGTCTTGCCCTCGAGAAGGTGGGAATGAAGCAGCCATCTCTGCAGTCTGTGGTATGTGGTATAGCTACACCGAGAGTGGTGTTAGGGATTTACTTAATAAACAATATCCTGTACAAATCTGCAAAAATTCCACAAACTTGGGTGTTTCTCACTGTTTCACCATTCCAATATTCTACTGGTAAACAAAAAGAATGTTCATAATTCCTCTTCAACTTGACTCATAGTATCTCTCGGACTCTTTCCACTTGAGTCAATGCCCTGAATTTCTGCATGGGTTCTCCCAATTCCCGGTTGTAAACTTGGAGATTAGTAAGTCTCTAAAAGTAGTGTAAACATCTATTCACAATTTCTGCCAGGCTCATGTGATCTGCAAAGTTGCAGCATGAGATTCAGGGTTGATATATGTTAGCTTCTTGTCAAACTGATTTTCAAGTGCAAATATGTGCCTTTCTTTGTAGCAGTTCTCTCCCAAACTGCTAACCAGTGTTTAATAATCTCTTATTTGTAATCTCCATTTCAATCTTGGACAGCATTCTGACCAAGTGTATCTACAATGACAGGTGCAAAATGCATTTTCAAGATGCTAACAGTTTATTTATTGAACACACATCTTTAATGCAACATGGCAACAGGGTGTGCCAAGGAAACAGTTACACATCAACGTTCTGATTACCAGATGCAAGACAGAAGGTGTACCAATCCCTTTTAGAGTTGCTCACAAAGTGAATCCAGATTAACTGGTGGTCCTCGGACTCTTGAGAAAGTTGCTCTGAGTTATCCAAATGTTATTACAGGATGCACAGCAGGCAGGAGCTGACATGCTTACACAGACCATATTACACCATATCTCAACTATCCAGCAGCTTGTAACACCATGCATGATCGGCTCTATTTCCCTTTTCCATCACTCAGGGGCAGGTGCCATTCAGTTGGTGGATTAGTCCTCCTCTCCCAGATTGGAAGGTGCCTCTGTTGCTCTTCTAACCTCTTTTTCTCACTCTCACATAAGGCTTTCTGTAAATTTAAAGCAATTTAGTTAGATCCGCATTTGCAGCATCTTCAGCCAAACCTGTGGAAAGCAGCACATTGCATAGAAGATCGCAGATGAGCACCCAAATATTCATGCGATCGAGGATCACCCCCATCTCGGCTCATCTGCTGATGAAGAATAAAGGAATAATGGTGTTCGGGTGGGAAAGTGGAGCTGAGTCCACAAAAGATCAGCAATGATCTTTTTTTTTTTTTAAATAAATTTGAGTACCCAATTCATTTTTTCCAATTAAGGGGCAATTTAGCATGCCAATCCACAGGGTACTATTTCAAAGGTTGCAGGTGACATGAAACTTTTAAGCATTGTGAACGGAGAGACGGATAGTGTAGAACTCAAAGGGACATAGACAACTTCAATGTGGAGAAATGTGAAGTGATTCATTTTGGCAGAAGAACATGGAGAAACAATATAAAATAAAGGATACAATTCTAAAGGACGTGAAAGAGAAGTGGGACCAGTGCGTTTAAGTGTATGAATCTTGAAGATGGCGGGACAAGTTGAAAGAGCAGTTAATAAAACAGTGTTGGATATGGAGTTAAGAGCAAGGAGGTTATGTGAAACTTGCACAAGACACTTAGTTCAGCCTCAGCTGGAGTATTGCATCCAGTTCTGGGGGCCATATTTTAGGAAAGGTGTGAAGATGGGAGTGAGAAAAGATTCACGAGAATGGTTCCAGGAATGAGGAACTTCAATCATGAAGATAAATTGGAGACCTTAGGACTGTTTTTCTTGAAGAAAAGAAGGCCGAGAAGGAAAAGATAGAGGTATCAAAACCATGAGGAGCCTGGACAGAGTAGATCGGGGGAAACAGTTCCCACTCGTAAAAGTATGCACAATGAGAGGGCATAGATTTAATTTCATTGGCAAAAGCTTTGAGAAAATATTTTTTCTGGCAGCAAGTGGTTACGGTCTGGAATGCACTGCCTGAAGTGTGGTGGAGGCAGGTTCAGTCAAAACATTCAAAAGGGAATTAGACCGTTATCTGAAAAGAAAGTAAGTGCCATTCTTCTCCCCATAATCCTGCACAAAGGAATTGGATCATTTGGAGAGCCGATGCAGACATGGGCCAAACAGCCTCCTTCTGTGCTGTAACAATTCTGTGAAATCAGGATTCAGAGGACAAACTATGATGGCAAAGCACATAAAAAAAAAAAATCTCCCTCCTAGATTTACAAATAAAATTAGAATCAACTGAAACCAAGAGTTAGGTCCAAACACAATTTCTGTTCCCCTAATCTTCATTATACCTCTGGTGACAGGCATGTCAAATTAATTTTCTTGTTTTATATTTGTTCTTGGGACGTCAATATCGATGCCAATATTTATTGCCCATCCCTGCCTCTGACCTGTTCTTGTAGCCATACTATTTATGCGCTAATGTAGTTAATTTTCTTGTCATTGGTACTGTCCAGAATGTTGATAAAGGGAGATTCAGTGATGGTAATGATCCTTTTTTAAAAATAAATTTAAAGCACCCAATTCATTTTTTTTCCCCAAATTAAGGGGCAATTTAGCCTGGCCTACTCTGCACACCTTTGGGTTGTGGGGGTGAGACCCACACAGACACAGGGAGAATGTGCAAACTCCACAAGGACAGTGACCCGGGGCCGGATTTGAACATAGAATATACAGTGCAGAAGGAGGCCATTCGGCCCATCGAGTCTGCACCGACCTCACCCACCCTATCCCCGTAACCCAATATCCTCCTCAGGGCAATTTAACATGGCCAATTCACCTAACCTGCACATCTTTGGACTGTGGGAGGAAACCGGAGCACCTGGAGAAAACCCACGCAGACACGGGGAGAATGTGCAGACTCCGCACAGACAGTGGGAACCTGGGACTCTAGCGCTGTGAAGCCACAGTGCTATCCACTTGTGCTATCATGCTGCCCCTTAAATGATGGAAATGATGTTGAATATCAAGGGAAAATGGTTAGATTTTCTCTTGGTAGACATTTTCATTCCCTGGCACTTGACAGTTCTCAGATTAGCACTATCTTGATAACATGCGAGTTCTGAAACATGATTCAGTCTCCAATATCATGGAGCAACATATTCCAAAGAAAATTTGATCATTTCCATTCATTTCTATCTCAAATGACCCTCACTTATGCTTCTTATCCAGAACTTCTTTTTTTTTTTTAAATAAAAGTGAAACGTCAACTGCTTTTGCTGATGTCTGGTCCACATATTCACTCTGGGGTGAAAGCCTCAAATCACATCTTCACTGAAGATTTTATTCTGTATTCACATTCTGTAACCAATTATCAGCCTTGCAACCCTGTTCCACTCATTCAGCAGGGTCATGGCTGGTCTGCTCCTCCATTCCATTTACCTGCCATTGTTCCACAGCTTGCATCCAATTAACAGCCTTATTGAATTTCATATTTCCAATCCCTTTCTTTTACAAAATCTGCTTCATGATCTCAATCCTAAAATGTGCAATCTCTAATTTTAATATGAAGTCCTTTTGCTCTGGGTTCGATACCAGATGAAACAGAGGCTTTGTATTTATATTGTTGAAATGCTTGGGCATTTTCAAGACCTCAGTCCTCAACCTTTTAAACACAAGGGACTACAAATCATGGTTATGTACTTTATCTCCACTTTAATCTTTTAAAAGTAGTATTCGGAGCATATGGCAATTCTCCAGTTGGCTTCGTTTGGTAACTGTTAAACTCTTCAAACAAAAGCAGACTATCTGGATTTTCTTATTCATTCATGAGATGTGGGCATCATTGGCTGGGCCAGCAGCTGTTGTTCATCCCTAATTGCCCTTGAATCGAATGGCTTGCTAGGCCATTTCAGAGGGTAAAGATAGCAGATTTCCTTTCCTAAAAAGGACATCACTGAACCAGTTGTGGGTTGTTTTTTTTAAAAACAATAATACTCCTGCTCCTATATTCTGTGTTTCGTGATTGTTCCAGATTTTTAACAGATTCAAATATCACCATCTACCTTGATAGTATTCAAACCCAGGTCCCCAGAGCATTATCCTGGGTCTCTGGACTACTAATCCAGTGACAATATCACTATGCCATTGCCTCCCCATTTAATTGCAGTGTGCAAATTGGCTGCCATGTGTCCTATATTACAACAGTAAGCAAACTCCAAAAGCATTTTGTTGGCTGCAAGTGGTGTTGGGTTTTCCTGAAAGTGCCAAATAAATGCAAGGTTGTTTTAACATGTTATATACTAATCACATAATTATTCTGCAACAATGGGAATTATTTTGGGTAGCTGGAACTACATTTCAGTAGTTAATACAACGATCTATAAAACCTCCTTGCCAACAGTCCCAATCTAGAGAGGCAAACAATCCCATTCTGTAAACAACTTTCAGTGCCTCCCTACTGACATGTATATTTAAACAACAGGAGATAAGGAGTCTGGTCTGAACAATGAAGCCTCCAATAGAAACACCCATTGCTAAGGTTTACATATTGAGAATAGTTATTTAAACTGGACGGCTGCAAATCCTTCTACACATGTATGGATCACAAGTCACTACCTTCAGAAAGGGAGAACAAAGTCAAAGAATAACTTAATAACAATGCTTCTGGAAGTTATCAGTGTTATTTGGCAATAAAGCAGCGTGTTTTCACAAATCCCACCTTAGCCTCGTTAGATTTAAGCTTTTCCCATTCCATACAACTCTTGTAATCTTTCTTCCACTGTTTACACGAGGGCAACTCTCCATATGTGTAGTAGTGATGAAAGAGATTCCCCAGACTTCGGCAGTGCTTCCATTCACTGCGGTAATCATCGCATACCCGAGGAGGCTGTAATGACAAGATGGTCAGCGAGACTTTGGCAGAACACAACACTTGTGAAACACCCTTCTGCAAAATTACATCAGAGATTTATTCCAACCGACTTTCGTAAGAATATTAAAAGTGACTGCTCAACCACACACAACAGAACCCAGTACGCTGTGCTAACACAGCGAGCAGCATTTCACCACAGCTAAAATTATATAGTTCGTCTTATAATTTCCATCCTGTCCAGTTTCAGTGGTGCGCAAAAGAACTTCCCAAATTCTAAAGCAGAATTCAATCAGATGGGAGCACGTTTGTTCCAGTAACTTGTCGTGTCGAGGAATCAGGTCACTTGACCTATGCACTGAATGTTCAATAATAAACCAAACGCCAGAAACTTCTATCCACTTCCTTGTGAATCAGAATCTAAAGCTACGACTATTCTGCTACCCAGCGCGGGTGCCCTTGCCACTAACCAGGCCCTCACTCACCCTCCACGATCCGTCGTCCGCCATCCTGTATGACCGCAGCCTTGTAAAAGATATCGGTCGCAGCCAATCACTGTGGAACCTGTCAGCTTTCCGCGCCCTCTATGCTAATTTATAGTAAGATAACCAATCAACGTTCAATGTTTCTGAGGGACCGCCCCCCGGGAATAAATCTGACCAATCGGCGTGAAATAAGTTGTCGCATATTGACCAATAAGACTAAAACAGCCAATCAGCGCAAGGATGGGGCTTCTCCTATTGTGACGTCTCAACGTTCAGCCAGGGTAATGGAGTGTTGAACGGAACTGTTTACTACAACGCTCGCTATGGCTTTATTATATACAACAGTATAAACCTCATCCTATTTCCAGTCCTCTCTAGCTTTGACAAAAGCTGGTATCCAGACTCGAAACGTTAGCTCTGTTATCTCTCCACAACAGGGTGGTTTAGCACAGGGCTAAAGAGCTGGCTTTTAAAGCAGATCAAGGCAGGCCCGCAGCACGGTTCAATTCCGGTACCAGCCTCCCTGAACAAGTGCTGGAATGTGGCGACTAGGGGCTTTTCACAGTAACTTCATTTGAAGCCTACTTGTGACAAGCAATTTTCACAGTTGCTGTCAGACCTGTTGAGATTGTCCAGCATTTTCAAAATTTGTTTATGGACCCTGAAGAAGTCCCGATGCACTGACACCATGCGAACGACTGGAATGTTTGAACTTCTGATGGACAATTCTCTTGTTCCCTAGGACCCCCGCAAAAGCCTCTGACTCTGAATTAGAGTCGGAGACCTCGGGCAGTTCCACCTTATCTGGATAGTTACGCAGGATACAGAGCTGGCTGGGTCATACAAGGCAGAGAGTCGCAATGGACGGGTGCTTTTCTGATTGGCGGGCTTATACTATTGGTGTTCCGCAGGGATCACTGCTGGGACCTTTGCTGTTCGTAGTATATATAAATGATTTGGAGGAAAATGTAACTGGTCTGATTAGTAAGTTTACGGACGACACAAAGGTTAGTGGAATTGCGGATAGCGGAGGACTATCAGAGGATACAGCAGGATTTAGATTGTTTGAAGACTTGGGCGGAGAGATGGCAGATGGAGTTTAATCTGGACAAATGTGAGGTAATGCATTTTGGAAGGTCTAATACAGGTAGGGAATATACAGTGAATGGTAGAACCCTCGAGTATTGACAGTCAGAGAGTTCTAGGTGTACAGGTCCACAGGTCACTGAAAGGAGCAACACAAGTGGAGAAGGTAGTGAAGAAGGCATACGGCATGCTTGCCTTCAATGGCTGAGGCATTGAGTATAAAAATTGGCAAGTCATGTTGCTGCTGTATAGAACCTTAGGCCACATTTGGAGTAGTGTTCAATTCTGGTCGCCGCACTACCAGAAGGATGTGGAGGCTTTAGAGAGGGTGCAGGAGAGATTTACCAGGATGTTGCCTGGTATGGAGGGCATTAGCTATGAGGAGAGGTTGAATAAACTTGGTTTGTTCTCACTGGAACGAAGGAGGTTGAGGAGCGACCTGATAGAGGTCTACAAAATTATGAGGGGCATGGACAGAGTGGATAGTCAGAGACTTTTTCCCAGGGTAGAGGGGTCAATTACTAGGAGGCATAGGTTTAAGGTGCGAGGGGCAAGGTTTAGAGGAGATGTACGAGGCACGTTTTTTACACAGAGTGTTGTCGTCAATATTTTCCTGCTTCTGTAGTAGAAAGATTCAACAACGCTCGTTGAGACAAAATAATAAGGCTTTATTTATGAAGAGACTGCATGCAGTAATGGCTGAAACTTGAGGTCAGAGAGCAGTTAGTGAAACTGCTGATTCCTTCTCAAGTCCGCGCTTTTACAGAATATCAGTTCAGTATTTATACATTATCATAATCAAGATTGCGTGACTACAGCTTAGTCAGGAATTCGATCGGAAGTAGAAACGGAAGCAATGCCTACTGACCTTATTGGGCTCTTTGTCGCATCACTCATATCATTATCTTGTCCTTGGAGGGAACATTGAGAGGTCGGAGGAGACTTATTTCTTCCTGACCTTATAGAATTTACAGTGCAGAAGGAGGCCATTCGGCCCATCAAGTCTGCACCAGCTCTTGCACCCTTGAGCACCCTACCCCAAGGTCAACACCTCCACCCTATCCCCATAACTCAGTAACCCCACCCAACACTAAGGGCAATTTTGGACACTAAGGGCAATTTATCATGGCCAATCCACCTAACCTGCACATCTTTGGACTGTGGGAGGAAACCGGAGCACCCGGAGGAAACCCACGCTCACACGGGGAGGATGTGCAGACTCCGCACAGGCAGTGACCCAAGCCGGAATCGAACCTGGGACCCTGGAGCTGTGAAGCAATTGTGCTATCCACAATGCTACCGTGCTGCCCCTATCTTGTCTTATTCCTACGGCCCTGGGTTATGACGAGTTAGTCTTATCAGGAGTTGCCGAGGTCCGGTATTTTGGAATGGCTTGACCTTCTCTGATCTTATTCATACTTCAAGTTATGCAGAGTCAGCCTTATTAGGCTTACAGGGGTCTGAAATGGTTAGGGCAGCATTTCTTACATTGTATCAAATATTTTGACCAGTCTTCCCATTGACCAGTTTTCCCATCATGCCATTACTTTATTCGTACCATATCACATTCCCTCCTTTTGTCATATCATGACAACTAGTTAAATAGGTATATCCATGACTCGATTGAAAATGCATTTACACAAGCAACCAAGCAATCCTATCCCTACTAACAGAAGTAGTAACAGCATGAAGGCCTTAAAGATCCAGTCAAATAATCCGTGACCCAACCACCCTAGCCAACCCGGCGGGTTATAGTCATGAAATTCACTGCCAATCTCTTGAATTTGAGCAGCCTGTCTCTTAATATTCTCGGCCAGGTTAGTGATATTTTCAGAGCCATCTGGAATATAAGTACAGCACTCCTGACTTACGATAGCGCACGTTCCTCCCTGGTAATCCAAACCAGTCGATTTTGTAATGCCACGGTCCGTACAGCCACTAGCTCAGCTGAGACCTCAGCCAGTGCCTGTCCAGTTTCCCTGGCTTCTGCTGCCGTTATGTTCGCCAGTTGTTCCAATGCTGAGGCCATGTTGATCAGTTCGTTGGCTGCCTTGCCCGTTCCATACAAGGGAAAGGCCATCATAAAGAACTGTTCCATTTTAGAAATAGTCCTTTTTGCTTGCAAGGGGGAGTGCTTAAGGGTGGGTAGGTGACGCATTTGAAGTACGACATATCCCAAAAAGCAGGATCCTGTCCAATCAATGGGGAGCCACGGAAATGCTTTAGTGCCGCATATGAAATAGGTTCCATTATAGGCCGTAAAATCATCAGCTAATGTCATCCAGGGGATTGGGGATGTCTGTCCCCATGAACTGTTAGAGGTTATATTCCACACTCTGGACCAATCACAGTTGAACATGCTCTTGCTGGATATGCCTGGTACTGGTCCTTGCCAGTCAACTGTAAGGTTGCACCTACTTTGCCCCATTAACTTCCCTTTCCCTGATTTATTAAAACACATGGAATTTTAAACATTATACGAGTGGATAGTGAGGGAGTGTGGAGTCAAGGCATGATTATAGGTAGGTTGATACGAAGCTGAAGATTTAGTCATGTCATAGCCAGCAGATCTCCATATTTCCATATCCCCCCTATCTCCCCTGCTCCCTATTTGATTTTGTCGTAAAATCCATTCAACCGTCTCTGCGATATGAAAGGGGAAGGATTGGAGAGGTATTCCTTCCCTCGAATGGACGGGGATGTGGGTACAAACCCAACACTTGCTTACATTCAATTTTTCGGCGTAAAGATATGACATATATAAATAGGTATTGGAAGGCAGGTCTCGTTTAGTTCGTTTTTTTACTCCCAAGTGGCCATTAAGGCTAAATAGTCCAGAGAGTCCAAAAATTATACTGAAGATCTTCATCCTGTGTTCTCGTCTGGGTTGGAGACTATCTTTTTGCAATCGGATAGATGTATCCAACTTGAACGTCCTTCAAGCTTGACGGACGTCGGTGTAGTCAGCAGTACGAGGAAGGGTCCGCTCCAGCGTTGTCCTAGTTTCTTTCTGTCCCAGTTTTTCACCAACACGTGGTCTCCGGGTTTGATCACTGGATATCGAGGGACGGCTGTCCCTGCCATTACTGGGAGATGTGCCTGTTTCACCTGTGAGTGGAGAAACTTCAGGGAAAGTGTTATTTGCTTTAAATGGTTCTGCATTTGTTCCCCCATCACATGGAGGTCTACTCCCTCTAGGGGTTTTTCATGGGCATCCCAGGGAGCCCTCATTGGCCGACCATAGACTATCTCTGCAGCTGACAGTCCGGTCCGCGAATGTGGAGTCACTTGCATATGAAACAGTGCCAAGGGTAATATTTTTAGCCAATTTAACCCAGTTTTTTCAGTTAATTTAGATAATTTTTCTCTTAAAGTCCTGTTGGCTCTTTCCACAATTCCTGCTGCCTGCGGGTGATACGCGCAGTGGAGTTGCTGTTTAATTACGAGTGCTTCGCACAATTCAGTATTGATCCGAGCCACAAAATGTGGTCCATTGTCAGCTCACCATTTTGGGTACCCCAAAACGAGGAATGACTTCCGTTAACAACAACTTCACCACCGTATGTGCCGTACAATTAGTGGTGGGGAAGGCTTCAATCCATTTACTAAACACATTGATTATTACTAAACAATATTTATAGCACTGAGCTTTTGGCAATTCGATAAAATCAAGCTGTATACAGGCAAAAGGGCCATCTGGCAAGGGAGTGGTTCCTGGCGAGCATTTAATGCCTTTACCCTTATTATGTTTCATGCAAATGACGCATCGATCCAGCCACATTTGCGCTGCTGTATTCAAATCTGGGTGCCACCAAGATTTTAGGAGTCGCTGTACCATTCCCTCCTTGCCAAGATGGGTACAAGAATGCAAACAATCAAGAAGTACCGGCAATATAGAATTCGGAATACAAACTTGACCAACGGGAGTAAGCCAGAGGTCTCGTGTCAAGGAGTGTGAACACCCCATTGACTTCCATAGTGTGCGCTCGGAGTCAGAGGCATCCCTCTATAAATTTTGAACTTCAGTTATCTCTGGCATGCCATTCGTTCCTAATGCAGGTACCTGGTTTAGAGCCTGATTAGCCCCGCTGGGAACAATCAGAGAGGCTGATATAGCAGCAACCTTAGCAGCTGAATCAGCACGGGCATTTCCTAATTGAACAGGAATGTCCCCTTTGTGTGCGCTGCACATTTAATAATTGCCAATTTATGGGGAAGCTGAAGAGCATCGAGATTTTTAACCCAAACAGCATTTTGAATGGGAGCTCCCGCAGAAGTGAGAAAGCCTCGCTGTTGCCAGAGGCGGCCAAAATCGTGGGTCACGCCAAAGGCATACCTAGAATCAGTGTAAACATTAGTACTTTTATCTGTGGCCAAAATACATGCTTGAGTAAGGGCGAATAGCTCAGCTTTTTGTGCAGAGACAGGGGTCTGGAAGGCTGCTGCTTCCTGCACGTCAGTGTCGGTTACCACGGCATATCCCGACTGTGGGATGCCAGTGACAGAAATGGAGGAACTGCCATCAACATAAAAAATTAGATCTGGATTATCAATAGGCCGGTCCATTAAATCCGGGCGAGGCGGTAAGGAAGTGATTCCGAAGCAAACAATCGTGTGGCGGGTTCGCAAGGTAACCGGGGGGCTGATCGAGGAACACAGCAGGATTTAAGGTAGAACAGTAATGAAAAGAGAGGTAGGGGTTTTGCAATAGTGAAACCTCATAGCGGCTCAAGCGTTCTTGTGTCAGATGCTGGGTTTGCTGAGACGTTAGGAGAGCCACAATAGAGTGCGAGGTATGCACTTGTACTGGCTGGTGAAGGGTCACATTAGAGGCTGCCTGTGCTAACAAATGGACAGCCGTAAGAATTTGGGTGCAGGGAGGTAGACCGCAAGCTACAGGATTCAATTTCGTAGAATAGTAGGCGACCGGGCGACGCCGGTCACCGTGTTCTTGTGTAAGAACACCAGTGGCACATTCATCAAGAACATTAACGTACAACTGAAAGGGTCTGTCATACATAGGTCGTCCTAGTGCTGGGGCGGTAGCCAGGGCGTTTTTGACAGTAACAAAAGATTGTTTTGTTGAATCAGGAAGTTCAAACTTAAGAGGAGCATTTTGAGAGGAGTACGGAGTTAAGTCATTAGTATGGTCAGTAACATTCGGAATCCATTGTCTGCAAAAGTTCACCAATCCTAAAAAGGCTCGCACCTGCTTGGGCGATGTAGGAAATGGAGTCTGCAGTATAGGAGTAATGCGTTCCTGGGTAAGGGAGCGATCCGTAGCACTTATTAGGACACCCAAAAATTTGACCTGCCGTTGGCCTTTATGAACTTTAGCGGGCGGGATCACATATCCCCATGAATGGAGACGGATGAGCAGGTAAACGGTGTCACGCTGGTTAGCGATGAAATCAGGGCTGGCAAGGAGTAAATCATCAACATATTGGATGATTGTGAAGCCACCAGGAGGTGATAATGTCACTAACTGGGAGTGCAATACCTGTGAGAAAAGGGTTGGAGAATGAATGAAGCCTTGTGGGAGCCTAGTCCAAGTGTATTGGTTGCCCTTAAATGTAAAGGCAAACAAATACTGTGATTCAGGGGCGAGGGGTATTGCAAAAAGACATGTTGTAAATCAACAAGGGTGCAAACTGTCGCTTCCGGTGGGATATTACTAAGGATTGTCGCCGGGTTTGGGACAATAGGATGTAAGGGTTCCACTATCTGATTAATACGTCGGAGGTCTTGGACCAAACGCCATTCGGATGGTCTTCCTATCTCAGGAACTGGAAGAATCGGGGTGTTACAGGGCGATTGGCATGATACCAAAATTCCCTGTTGAAGGAACGATTGAATCATGACCGAGACTCCTTCTTCAGCCTTGAGGCGCAAAGGGTACTGTGAAATCGAGGGCAAGGACATGTCAGGTTTAACTTTAATAACAACAGGAGGGACATTAGTGAGACCAACTTCGTGTTTGGAGGCTGCCCATAAATCTGCGGGTAGTTCAGAAGTCATAGATTGGACTGAACGATGGTGGTGCAGTGTGCCAATGAGGACAAATGGGCGTTGAAAATATTCTAAAGTGCCTGCGGGTAGGGTTTGACTTCCATTAAAGAAAGGATCAGCTTGTCCTTGTAGTGCAGCTGCCAGAAATCCCAAGGACTTGGCACTGTAGCCTTCGTTGACAGAAAGGGTCACGTGGGGTGACACAAGTCCCGACTGATGCCAGAGGCCGTGGGGCAAATCGACAAGAAAGGCAGACCCTTCTTTTCCCTTAGCAAGGCCAACAAAGGAAACGGATTGTAGAGAACCGAGGGCTTCTTGGTAAATGCTCTCCAAATCAGGCGAGCGTCCTGTATGGTCATAGCAAAGAGTGACATGTGGATCGTGAATATCTAAGGGAGGTGAAAAGTGTGAGGGATCAAAATCAATCGACCACCACTGTGGAGTAGTGAAAAGGGGAAAATTTCAAAGCTGGGCCTGCGGGATAGCTGATATTGTAATGCCGTTATTAAGCAAACAATTTCCACCTGCAAGAGACACAGCAAATCACGTCCGGCCAGGTTGAGACCGAGGACGCGGGTAACCGTGAAAGGGATGCAACATTCCCTACCCTCAAATTGAACAGAGAGCGGCTTCATAAGCGGACAAACAGAACCTTTCCCCATGAAACCAGCAAGTTCCACATGCTTATCAGAAAGGGGAAAGCCATGTTTCTGAATTAATGTCCAGTCTAGCGTAGAATGAGTCGCGCCGGTGTCAATCAGGAAGGGGATAGGCATGCCCTCTATGTAAATCGCAGCAGTAGGCTCAGAGTGGTCTGTTGAGAGGACCGGAAAGTTCGATCAGGCTAGTCAGTAGGGGTTAGAGGTAGTGAAGGGTGTCTGCTGACGGGGTTGAAATCTACCTTGTCGTCGGGGTTCTGGACAATCCCTAGCGTAATGCCCTGTCCGTTGACAGTTGAAGCAAGTGACATTATATTTGGCAGGAGGACGACGCGGAGGAGAGCTGTCGAAATCCTCCGTGTGTGGAGTGAAGGGGTAAGGAGCCTGTGGACGGTAACCAAATTCAGGAGGGTCCGTGCAATCTGGGCGATAGTAAAGTGAATCTGTCTGAGAGTTTTGACCTTTAGGAGCTCTTCTTTGAAAGGGACGTTGGACGAATTCGGATTTAATTCTGGATGAAGTGTCTTTGTAACAGGTCTGACGGTTGCGGCCATTGCTCCAATAATAAGACACAGCACGTTTCATTTGAGGTTTAGAATTGTCAGACCAGTCCATGTTATTAATTTTAATACTGGATGCTACGCGGTCAGGCAATACCTGCATTAGTAGTGCATTAAATTGGGGAGATTGTGTGCCTGCATTGAAAGCAATGTCCCCGGAGTAAAGAGTGTAAACGCCACAAAGCGGTCAAAAAATTCTGGACCATCTTCCTTAGAAGTGGGGGTACATTCAAGAAGTTTGGCGATGTCAACGGGTTTACGGAGAGCCCGTTTTAGTGCAGGGAACATTAAAGTACGCTGATCATCCTCCGTTTGGTGAGCGGCGCTGAAGGCCGTCCACGTGTCCCCATGAAGTCCTAATTCATTTTTACATCTTTCCCCTAATTCTGGGGGAAGGGATGAATAAATCAGTGAATATTGATCACGTGCAGTAGCAACGTACATGGTCGCAGTTCTCCTCAAAAACTCAGTAAACCCTTCTGGGTCATCTTTGCAGGAGGGACATTGGGCCATGATCAAACATAGCTCATGGGGTTTAAAAGCCTGCCACACCTCAATGAATGGGTCGTCATTATCACCAGCGTGGGGGTTAATAACACTCCTAATGGGATCATTTGCGGGGGGGGGGGGAGGTGGTGGCGGAAAAGTTTCCTCCTCCTTAGGTTGGAGTGATAAATCAAGAAGAGCCTGATTTACAGAGGTGAAGGGTTGTTCCATAGTAACGGCTTGCATATGTGACCGAGTATGTGTTGCTACAGGGGATGCGTTAGCAGGAGTATCATTGGCAGTGGGACCATAAGGGGTAGGCTGTACTTGGGACGGTGGAATTGTAGGATCGGGGAGTGCAGGATGAGGGTGGGGTCCAGGGATCAAATCCTCCTCCTCTTCTGTATCGCCTGAGAAGGGAAATAGCGGCATGCCAGAGCAACTGGGAGGATCCTCCTTTCAATTAATCTGATGGGCTAGCCCTACCTGCCTATTGGTTGGAGATTTTTTATTTTTGCTTTGTTGTTTATGCTTTCTATCCCAAAATCACATTCCAATTTTAAAGTCTCCCAATTTTTTGCTTTACCATCCACATAATCATCAATCCCTTTTCTGCGGGCGGTATCTCTCCAACTCATTAATAGTGGTTGTTCGTGGCGTTTAGTGCACTGTTTTTGCCACTCTGAAATTAAAATTTTCCATTTGAAGCCGGTGTTTCTCTCCCAAATAGTTTTCTCCGCAGCAATGCAATTATTATAGTTCCAAGTGCCCCCTAGTGGCCAAATATTGTTACCCAATTTATTGTTCAGGGCAGCAGATAATCTGCGGAAATTACGTTCTTGAGAAGGGGTTTCGGAACACATAAAAAATAGAGGGTATTGCCACCGGTTTTGTCTAAACTCTGTCCCATAATGTCAGTAAAATGTGCCCCTGGGAACAAAAAATGATCAAAAAAAATCAACCAAATCAAATTGCAGGGTTCCTGGCCCAAACTTAAGCCTGTGTAACAAGAGGTCCCTGACCTAAGGCTAACCACAATTGGGTCCCTGACCCAAAGTATTCTACTAACAGTCCAATTTAGATTCGAGCACCGTCACCTGTTTAGTTACTTCCGTCAGGGATGAGGGGTCGAACCACCAATCCGAGGGAGAGAGAGAGACCAAGGTTAATCTTACCTTGTGCCGGCGTCCGTCTCTTCCCTCTGGGTCGTGACTCGATCACTTCTTCAGTCCCCCACGGAATTCACTCAGGGTATTGGTAACTACTCGCTTGTGGCAAAATGTTGTAGTCGATATTTTCCTGCTTCTGTAGTGGAAAGATTCAACAACGCTCGTTGAGACAAAATAAGGCTTTGTTTTCGAAGAGACTGCATGCAGTAATGGCTGAAACTTGAGGTCAGAGAGCAGAAACTGCTGATTCCTTCTCAAGTCCGCGCTTTTACAGAAAATCAGTTCAGTATTTATACATTATCATGATCAAGATTGCGTGACTACAGCTTAGTCAGGAATTCGATCGGAAGTAGAAACGGAAGCAATGCCTACTCACCTTATTGGGCTCTTTGTCGCATCACTCATATCATTATCTTGTCCTTGGAGGGAACATTGAGAGGTCGGAGGAGACTTATTTCTTCCTGACCTTATCTTGTCTTATTCCTACGGCCCTGGGTTATGACGAGTTAGTCTTATCAGGAGTTGCCGAGGTCCGGTATTTTGGAATGGCTTGACCTTCTCTGATCTTATTCATATTTCAAGTTATGCAGAGTTGGCCTTATTAGTCTTACAGGGGTCTGAAATGGTTAGGGCAGCATTTCTTACATTGTATCAAATATTTTGACCAGTCTTCCCATTGACCAGTTTTCCCATCATGCCATTACTTTATTCATACCATATCACAAGAGGGTAGTGGGTGCCTGGAACTCGCTGCCGGAGGAGGTGGTGGAAGCAGGACCGATAGTGATGTTTAAGGGCCATCTTGACAAATACATGAATAGAATCATAGAATTTACAGTGCAGAAGGAGGCCATTTGGTCCATCGAGTCTACACCGGCCCTTGGAAAGAGCACCCTAATTAAGCCCTTACTTCCACCCTATCCCCATATTGCACCCTAGGATGGGAATAGAGGGATACAGACCCCGGAAGTGTAGAAGATTTTAGTTTAGACGGACAGCATGGTCAGCGCAGGCTTGGAGGGCCGAAGGGCCTGTTCCTGTGATGTACTTTTCTTTGTTCTTTGTTCTTTGAGATATTAGACAGAAAAATCCTAGTTTAACTCCTTGGTAACTGATAGTAATCAAGTATTTCCTGATAGATCTAATATGTAAAAAGGCTATTTTAATGTAAATATTAAGACCCAGTTTTAATACCCATTTTAAAATGAGGATCTTAGCACTCATAACCTCAGGTCATGACAAAACTCATAGCTTCAACAGAGGCACAAAAATCCTGACACTTGCATAAACTAATTGGAGATAAAAACAACATTTTCACAAAGCAAGATGAAAAAGCTATTGTTCTAATAAACATATTTTCAAAGACAGTTTGACATTAAGAAATGAGCTGTACCAGTAATCAGATCAAGGCCAAGTAAGCAACATAGCAATATGAAGGCACCATTGTCCAGAATGTGGATAAAAGCGAAGTCAGCAGAAAACCAGTAGAAACCAGTCTTGATAAAAGCACAGAATCGCATTCCATAACATACACAAATATTCAAACATGAAACATTCAGAACTTACGTTGCACATTAAGGATGGACAGTTAACCATCGAATCAAATGTATTTGATTCTAACCCAAACCAATTAGGATGACATAGAGGTGTAGATATATGAATAAAGTCTGATAAAATTATCTTTAAACATGATGGTCTGTACGGCCATCTTTATCCAGGATCATTATATACTTTGATCTAACTAATAATAACACGTGATTGAAAGGTAAATAGTCACGGTAATGTACCAAGGTTACACATAACATGGTTGGCGACCAAAAAATTGGATGTAAGGCTGAGTTTATGGCAGACATGACTCCTAAAATAGATTCGGAACCTTCAAATGGTAGAGAACTATTTCCCACAACGTCCAAATGAGGTCGCGCTGTACCAGATGTCTCTGTTGACGATAAATTGGGAGATCTTAGATCTTTGATTTATAGACATTTTGGACTGTCTAAAGTATCCACAAAAAATATGACACCCTTAAGGACTGTAGTCCCTTGACAACATCAAAAAAGTTTTGGAAAAAACCACAAGATTGACCAAAAAGAAACGTATGAAATGGTCTTTTGCAGTAATGGCACAGCTCCATAAGCAGCAAGAAACAGTCACAAACACAAAACGCAATTGCGAACTTAAAACTGCCAAAGAAAAATTAGTGGCAGTCATGGACCAACTGTGAGCTGGAAAATCTAAGCTCGAGAAATCTGATCAAACTGAAACACTATTGGCAGACTCAAAATGCAGAACTCAGCTATTACTATCACAAATTGATGAACACCAAAAGAAAAATACTGACTCAGAATCCAAACTTCAACAGTTAATATCAGAAAATGATGGTCTTAAGTCAAAATTGCCAGTTACTTGAGGAAAAATGTATTTTGGAAAGTGACATGGACACCATGAAATGTCATAACAAATTACTGACAGACAAATTAACAGCGCCACCAATGGGAAGAGTTGAAATGATTTTAACTAAACCCAAGATGTACCAGTGATATCTAAATCAAATCCTACATTATTGCAAGCTGCTACTGACATGAAAACAATTAATGCACTGATCGAAGTTCCACAGCGGGAGTCTGGCCAAATGAACTATCTGTCCGTTCCGGGTTCAAGGACACTTTTACCCCAGAACAAACCATTATCTTACTCTGAGACTGACCACGACATGCTGCTGGCCCCGATCCAAAAGCCTCTCATGGCAGCTTTAATAGACTGTGAGATTTTGTAGCAAGAAAAGCCTGTTCGGTTGAGCAACGAGCCTAGTGGCAAACAAAGTGTAATAGAACTTAACCCATTAAGCACCAAACAGCTTGGAGTTGAAGTGATCAAGACAACAGCCTGGACTTTTAACCATTTAAAAGATCTATCATCTAAAACCCATTTTGTCACTGGTTTAAAACCAGAAGTGCCTGCAGCTTTAAACTTGATCCTACCCAGACCTCAGTCCGAAACAGCAACTGCAAAAATAGCACATCAATCATTGCTTCCCCTCCTCCATTAACGACAAATCCAACCCCTGTACTGACTTCGAAAAAGAATTCCAGAAAAGATACGAAATTCCTTTAAGATGGCCATTTTGCGAGATTCAGATTTCATGATTACAATGTCATGCGAGAGTGCCTTTAAGAACTGGATGTTTAAGCAATGTACCTTTAAGAAAACAGTGATGTCATAGAGTGGGTGGAGCTCAGCTCAGTTCAGTCATTTTGCAGGTTTTTAGTTTCAGTTTGAAAAGTGCCTCGCTGTTTTGCTGGAGCTGAAGTACATAAGAACAAAAGAACTAGGAACAGGAGTAGGCCACCTGGCCCCTCGAGCCTGCTCCGACATTTAATGAGATCATGGCTGATCTTTGTGCACTCAGCTCCACTCTCCGGCCCGTACACCATATCCCCGAATCCCTTTATTCTTTAGAAAGGCATCTATCTTTTTCTTAAAAACTTTTAAAGAAGGAACCTCAACTGCATCCATGGGCAAGGAATTCCAGAGATTCACAACCCTTTGGGTGAAGAAGTTCCTCCTACACTCCGTCCTAAATCTACCTCCCCTTATTTTGAGGCTATGCCCCCTAGTTCTGCTTTCCCCGACCAGTGGAAACAACCTGCCCGCATCTATCCTATCTATTCCCTTCATAATTTTATATGTCTCAATAAGATCCCCCCCCCGCATCCCCCCCCCCCCCCCCATACTAAGTCAACCAAGCTAATATATCTCTGCCATTCTACAGAAAATATATATATCCTTTAATCTGATGTGATTCTGTTTAAAGGTGTTAAGTCTCTTGGAAGTTTGAAGGAACATTTTAAGGAGTTATTTACTGTTGCAATAATTACTGAGTTATCTTTGAAGTAAGGGGTGTTAAGAGATCCAATGTTTATTTAAGATGCTAAGTTGAGTTCATGGAATAAACAGTGTTTTGTGTTTAAAAACCAACATGTCCATAATTGTAATATCACACCTAGGGAAAAAGCCGTGTGCTAGGAAAAGCAACAAATCCATTAAAGGGAGAGGTTGGTTGAATTCCCTGAGACATTTTGGGGTTCTGAAAACGCCTCGCCCATAACAACTGGGGGCTCGTCTGGGATAAAAGTCTATCTATTGGATTGGCTTTTATGAACTTAAAGACAGTAAATGATTGTTGCTCTTCCGGTGTGGTATTTTAGTTTAAGTGGGGAGAGTGTTGTGAACAATGGTTCTTTCAGAGGCTCAGAAGTTTTTGGGGGTGGAAAATGTTACACGTAGTACCTTACGGACAGAAACGAAAAGCAGACTGTTAGATTTGGCAAGAACATTGCAGTTAACATTACCTGACAAAGCAATATGGGGGGAATAACCATGCTAGATGGGTATCTAGCGGGGGGGGGGGGGGGGGGGGGCGGGGGAACAACTGGGTTGCTGCTGCGGAGATCGAAAGGGAGCTGGTAAGAGAAAAAGTGGTCCAGGCGGGAATGCGCCGCCTGGGGGACGGGTGGGTGCGCGGAACTGGGACGTGGGACTGGCCCAGAGAGGGTGATGGCTAGACGACAGGGGAGGGGGGCGGGCAGCCCCCCCAGTCCGGCTGATCACGTGGAACGTGAGAGGCCTAAATGGGCCGATGAAGAGGGCCCGTGTGTTCGCGCACTTAAAGGGACTGAAGGCAGACGTGGCCATGCTTCAAGAGACGCATCTGAAGGTGGCAGACCAGGTTAGGTTAAGGAAAGGATGGGTGGGACAGGTGTTCCACTCAGGGCTGGACGCAAAGAATAGAGGGGTGGCCATATTGGTGGTGAAACGGGTGTCGTTCGAGGCTAGGAACATCGTAGTGGACAGCGGGGGCAGATATGTGATGGTGAGTGGCAGACTGCAGGGAATGGAGGTTGTGCTGGTCAGTGTATATGCCCCGAACTGGGATGATGCGGGATTTATGAAGCGGATGCTGGGACGTATCCCGGACCTGGAGGTAGGAAACCTGGTAATGGGGGGGGGGGAGAACTTCAACACCGTGCTAGACCCAGGGTTAGATAGATCTAGATCCAGGACCGGAAGAAGGCCGGCAGCGGCCAAGGTGCTTAGGGGGTTTATGGACTAAATGGGGGGAGTGGATCCGTGGAGATTTGCTAGGTCGCTGGCCAAAGAGTTCTCCTTTTTCTCCCATGTCCATAAGGTATACTCCCGGATAGATTTCTTTGTTTTGGGAAGGTCACTGATTTCGAGGGTGGAAGGAACGGAGTACTCGGCCATAGCTGTTTCAGATCATGCCCCACATTGGGTGGATCTGGAACTAGGAGAGGAGAGGGAGCAGCGTCCACTCTGGCGACTGGATGTGGGATTATTGGCGGATGAGGGAGTCTGTGGAAGAGTGCGGGGATGTATCGAAAGGTACCTGGAGGCCAACGATGATGGGGAGGTCCGAGTGGGGGTAGTACGGGAAGCGCTGAAGGCGGTGGTCAGGGGAGAGTTGATCTCCATCAGGGCTCACAAGGGGAAAACTGAGGCCAAAGAAAGGGAAAGATTACTGGGGGAGATTTTGAGTGTGGATAAAAAATATGCGGAGGCCCTGGACGAAGGACTATATAGGGAGAGGCGACAACTCCAGACGGTGTTCGACCTGCTGACCACAGGGAGGGCAGAGGCACAGTGGAGGATGGCACAGGGGATGAGATATGAATATGGGGAAAAGGCGAGTCGCCTGTTGGCCCACCAACTTCGAAAGAGGACAGCGGCGAGGGAAATAGGGGGAGTTAGGGATGAAACGGGAACCACGGTGCGGAGAGCAGGGAAGGTAAATGAGGTGTTCAAGACCTTTTATGAGAGGTTATATAGGTCCCAACCCCCGGAGGGAAAAGAGGGGATGCAGCAGTATCTGGACCAACTAAGGTTCCCGAGGGTTGAGGAGCAGGAGGTGGCAGGCCTGGGGGTGCCAATTGGGTGGACGAGGTGACCAAAGGGCTGGGGAACATGCAGGCAGGGAAGGCCCCGGGACCTGACGGGTTCCCGGTGGAATTTTATAGGAAATATGTGGATTTGTTGGCCCCGCTGCTGGTAAGAACCTTTAACGAGGCCAGAGACGGGGGGACCCTACACCCGACAATGTCGGAGGTGACGATATCACTAATCCTGAAGCGAGATAAAGACCCGCTGCAATGCGGGTCTTATAGGCCTATCTCACTCCTAAACATGGACGCATAGTTGCTGGCAAAAGTGCTGACAATGAGGATAAAGGATTGTGTCCCGGGGGTGGTGCACGAAGATCAGACAGGGTTCATAAAGGGGAGACAATGGAATGTCAACGTGCGGCGGCTATTGGGGGTGATAATGATGCCCCCAGCAGAGGGGGAGGCAGAGATAGTGGCGGCAATGGATGCAGAGAAGACAGAGAAGGGTAGAGTGGGAGTATCTATGGGAGGTGCTGTGGAGGTTCGGGTTCGGGGAGGGGTTTGTCAGCTGGGTTAAACTCCTCTATGGGGCCCCAATGGCAAGTGTAGTCACAAATCGTCAAAGGTCGGAGTATTTTCGACTACATAGGGGAACAAGACAGGGATGCCCGCTGTCCCCATTACTGTTCGCGCTGGCAATTGAACCACTGGCCATAGTGCTGAGAGACTCCAGGAAATGGAGAGGGGTGTAGAAATAAAACGGATATATCAGAAAGCATATATGGAAGAGGAATCTGAGAGTATACCAGAGTGTTATTACCGTAAAAATGATGTCTTGATGAGAAAATGGAGACCTGTACATATGCAGGCAGATGAAAAGTGGGCAGAAATTCATCAAGTAGTATTGCCGGTAGGGTATAGAAAGAAGGCGTTGCGAGTTACACATGAGGTACCAGTGGGAGGTCATTTGGGAAGAAGGAAAACTCAAGCTAAAATCCAGAAACATTTTTATTGGCCTAGACTACATAAAGATGTAGCTAGATTTTGTCAATAATGTCACACATGTCAAGTGATAGGGAAACCTCAAGTAGTGATAAAACCAGCGCCCTTAATACCCATTCCAGCATTTGAGGAACCTTTTACAAAGGTCCTAATCGATTGTGGAGGACCGCTTCCTAAAATAAAAAGTGGGAATCAATATCTTTTGACTGTAATGGATGTGTCTACTAGGTTTCCAGAGGCCATTCCAATACGTAATATTACAGCTAAAAGGATTGTGGAGGAGTTACTTAAATTCTTTACTAGATATGGACTACGCACAGAAATTCAGTCGGATCAAGGAACAAATTTTACTTCAAAGTTATTCAAAGAAGTTATGGATAGCTTAGGAATAAAACAATTTAACTCAACTGCGTACCATCCAGAATTGCAGGGAGCGTTCGAAAGGTGGCATCAGACATCAAAGACAATGTTGAGGGCATATTGTCAAGATTATCCAGAGGAGCGGTTGCGGCAGGGATGAGCTAGCCGCACGTTTCGGCGGCTCCAGCTCCGACGGAACTTCGGGCTCTTTTAAGAGCCCCAACGGGGACTTGGACGGCCGTAAAACCCGGTGCGAGGCGCGAGGGAAGGGAGTCCCCCCCGAAAGACGGAGGGAAAAACCGGCGGCGGCGGCTGCAGCCCGAAGAATCTGCAGCCAGAAGATCAGAGAGAGAGAGAGAGGGAGTGAAACAAAATGGCGGCGGAGAAACCACAGGTGACATGGGGGCCTGAGCAGGACGAGGTGGTGAGACGGTGCGTGGACCTGCTGAAGAAGGAGGTAATGACCCCGTTGTTACAGGCAATTGAGGGGCTTAAGGAGACTCTAAAGACCCAGGAGACGGAACTTCACGTGGTGGAGCAGAAGGTGTCAGGTATTGAGGACGAGGTCCTGGGCCTGGCGGTCAAGACTCAGACGCACGAGGCACTTCATAAAAAGTGTGCTGACAGGATTGAGGTCCTTGAAAATGGAGCGCGAAGGAAGAACCTTAGGATACTAGGTCTCCCGGAGGGTGTGGAAGGAGTGGACTGTGGAGCGTACGCAAGTAAGATGCTGAGCTCACTGGTGGGTGCTGAGGCCCCTGCGGGCCCCACAGAGGTGGAGTGGGCAAATCGGATCCCGGCGAGAAGACCAAAAGCGGGAGAACCACCGAGGGCGATAATCGTGCGATTCTACCGCCTTAAGGACAGAGAAGAGGTCCTGAGATGGGCCAAAAAGGTGTGGAGAAGCAGATGGGAGAATGCGGTGGTAAGAATCTACCAGGATTGGAGTGCGGAGGTGGCGAGAAGGAGGGCGAGCTTCAACCGAGCCAAAGAGGTTTTGCACAAAAGGAAGGTGAAGTTTGGGATGCTGCAGCCGGCAAGACTATGGGTCACGCATCAGGAGAGACACTATTATTTCGAGACGGCGGAGGAAGCATGGTCCTTCATCAATGAAGAGAAACTGGACCGGAACTGAGGGACTGATGCTGCAGGGAACTGTTATTGTTGTTATTATTGTTTTTGTTAATGGGATGGTGAAAGTTAAGTGAGAAGTAAACAGGGAAGGGGGAGGACACTGGGGAAATGTGGGCGCCGGTGAGGGGGGAGAGGCGGGACATAGTCAGAGAATGGGGAAGGAGAGGGGGAGGGGAAAGGGAGCTGCGCCATAAGAGGCGGGACAGGTAAAGAGATGTTCCCGCGCCAGAAAGAATAAGGCGGGAAAACAGGCGCAAGGCGGATGGGAGTTCCCTCACACCGGGGGGGGCCGAGGAGCGAGCAGGAGCAGCCGGGGTCAGTTGAAGTCAGCTGACTTACGGAAGTGATATGGGGGGAGCAATCAAGCTAGATAGGGATCTAGCGGGGGGGGGACACAACGGGGATGCTGCTGCGGAAATCCAAAAGGAAATGGCTAAAGAGAAGGTGGTCGGGGGCGGAATGCGATGCTGGGGGAGCGAGCGGGAGCGCGGAGGCGGGATATGGGACTGGCCTAGAGAAGGTAATGGCTAGTCGCCACGGGAGGGGGGCAGGTAGCCCCCCAGTGAGGCTGATCACGTGGAACGTGAGAGGCCTGAATGGGCCGATAAAAAGGGCCCAAGCGCTCGCGCATTTGAAAGGACTAAGGGCAGACGTGGTTATGCTCCAAGAGACGCACCTAAAGGTGGCGGACCAAGTCAGGCTAAGGAAAGGATGGGTGGGACAGGTGTTCCACTCAGGACTGGACGCAAAGAACAGAGGGGTGGCCATTTTGGTGGGGAAACGGGTAGCATTTGAAGCAAACAACATCGTAGCAGATAGTGGAGGTAGATATGTAATGGTGAGTGGTAGGCTGGAGGGAATGGAGGTCGTGTTGGTTAATGTGTATGCCCCAAATTGGGACGATGCGGGGTTCATGAGACGGATGCTGGGGCGTATTCCGGACCTGGAGGCAGGAAATTTGATTTTAGGAGGGGACTTCAATACGGTGCTGGACCCGGGGCTAGATAGATCCAGCTCAAGGACTGGAAGAAGGCCGGCAGCGGCCAAGGTACTTAAGGGGTTTATGGACCAAATGGGGGGAGTGGATCCATGGCGATTTCTTAGACCCAGGGCTAGGGAGTATTCCTTCTTCTCCCACGTCCATAAAGTGTACTCCCGGATAGATTTTTTTGTTCTAGGAAGGTCGTTGATCTCTAGGGTGGAAGAAGCTGAATACTCAGCCATAGCGGTTTCGGATCATGCCCCACATTGGGTGGACCTGGAAGTAGGAGAGGACAGGGAGCAGAGAACATTCTGGCGATTAGATGTGGGATGTGGGATGGCGGATGAGGGAGTGTGTGCAAGAGTGAGGGGGTGTATCGAGAGATACCTGGAGGTCAATGACGACGGCGAGGTCCCTGTGGGAGTGGTCTGGGAAGCACGAAAAGCGGTGGTCAGAGGAGAGCTGATTTCTATTGGGGCCCACAAAAGGAAAACAGAGGCCAAGGAAAGGGATAGATTACTGGGGGAGATTTTAAGGGTGGACAGGGAATTTGCAGAGACCCCGGAGGAGGAGCTGTACAGGGAGAGGAGACGACTCCAGACCGAGTTTGACCTTCTGACCACCAGAAAGGCGGAGGTACTGTGGAGGAAGGCACAGGGGAGGAGGTATGAATATGGGGAAAAGGCTAGTCGCCTGTTGGCGCACCAACTGCGAAAGAGGGCAGCAGCGAGGGAGATAGGAGGAATTAGGGATGAAAGGGGAGACACCGTGCGAAGGGCAGGAAAGATAAATGAGGTGTTTAAGACCTTTTATGAAGAACGGTATAGGTCTCAGCCCCCAGAGGGAGAGGAGGGGATGCGGCAGTTCCTGGACCAGTTGAGGTTCCCGAAAGTGGAGGAGCAGGCGGTGGCAGGCCTGGGGGCGCCGATTGAGGTGGACGAGGTTATTAAGGGACTGGGAAGCATGCAAGCAGGGAAGGCCCCGGGGCCAGACGGGTTCCCGGTGGAATTCTACAGAAAATATGTGGACTTGTTGGCCCCGTTGTTGGCGAGGACGTTCAATGAGGCCAGGGAAGGGGGGACACTACCCCCGACAATGTCGGAGGCGACGATATCGCTAATTTTGAAGAGGGACAAAGATCCGATGCAGTGTGGGTCCTATAGACCTATTTCACTATTGAACGTGGACGCCAAACTGCTAGCAAAGGTGCTGGCAACGAGGATAGAGGACTGTGTCCCAGGGGTGGTGCACGAAGACCAGACAGGGTTCGTAAAAGGGAGACAATTGAATGTTAACGTGCGACGGCTATTAGGGGTGATGATGCCCTCAGTGGAGGGGGAGGCAGAGATAGTGGCGGCAATGGACGCAGAGAAGGCATTTGATAGGGTGGAGTGGGAGTATTTCTGGGAAGTGTTAAGGAGGTTTGGGTTTGGGAACGGATTTATTCGCTGGGTTAGACTACTTTATGGGGCACCGACGGCAAGCGTAGTTACAGGCCGACATAGATCGGAGTATTTCCGATTATATAGGGGAACAAGACAGGGATGCCCGCTGTCTCCATTGTTGTTTGCGCTGGCAATTGAACCTCTGGCCATGGCGCTGAGAGACTCCAGGAAATGGAGAGGGGTGACTAGAGGGGGAGAAGAACACCGAGTCTCGTTATACGCGGATGACCTATTGCTATACGTGTCGGACCCAGCGGGGGGGATGATAGAGGTTATGCGAATCTTGAGGAGGTTCGGGGAATTTTCGGGGTATAGGTTAAACATGGGGAAGAGTGAATTATATGTGATACATCCAGGGGACCAGAGTAGAGAGATAGAAGGCTTACCGCTAAGGAAAGTGGAAAGAAATTTCCGATACCTGGGGATTCAGATCGCTAGGAGCTGGGGAACCTTGCACAGACTTAATCTGACACGGCTGGTAGAACAAATGGAGGAGGACTTTAAGAGGTGGGACATGCAGCCTTTATCGCTGGCGGGCAGGGTGCAAGCAATTAAGATGATGGTCCTCCCGAGGTTCTTATTTGTATTTCAATGTCTCCCTATTTTAATCACCAGGACCTTTTTTACTAAAATAGATAGGAGCATTACGAGCTTTGTGTGGGCAGGGAAAGTTCCGAGAGTAAGGAGGGGGTTCCTTCAGCGCAGTAGGGACAGAGGAGGACTGGCACTACCGAACTTGGGAGATTATTATTGGGCCGCCAATGTGGCAATGATACGTAGATGGATGATGGAGGGTGAGGGAGCGGCGTGGAAAAGGCTGGAGAGAAGGTCCTGTAAAGGGACGAGTCTAGAGGCGCTGGTGACGGCATTCTCACCGAAAAAGTACACCACGAACCCGGTGGTGGCGGCAACGCTGAACATATGGGGACAGTGGAGGCGACAGAGAGGGGTGCGGGGAGCCCTGGTGGGGTCCCCTATCAGGAACAACCAAATGTTCGCCCCAGGAAGAATGGATGGAGGATTTCAAAGCTGGTACCAGTTGGGAATTAGGAAGGTGGGAGATTTATTCATAGATGGGACTTTTGCGAGCTTGGGAGCACTGGAGGAAAAGTATAAGTTACCCCGGGGGAATTTCTTGAGATATATGCAGGTGAGGGCGTTTACTAGACAACAGGTGAGGGAATTTCCGCGGCTCCCGACACAGGGGATACAGGACAGGGTGCTTTCAGGGGTGTGGGTCGGAGAGGGCAAGGTGTCAGAGATTTATCGAGAGATGAGGGAAGAGGGGGGGGAGTCGGTGGGCGAACTAAAAAGAAAGTGGGAAGAAGAATTAGGGGAGGAGATAGAGGAGGGTATGTGGGCTGATGCCCTAAGCAGGGTAAATTCCTCTTCCTCATGCGCCAGGCTTCGCCTGATTCAATTTAAGGTGCTACATAGAGCACACATAACGGGGGCAAGATTGAGCAGGTTCTTTGGAGTGGAGGACAAATGTGGGAGGTGTGGCGGGAGCCCGGCAAACCACGCACATATGTTTTGGGCGTGCCTGGCGCTGGAAGGGTATTGGAAGGGAGTGACGGGAGTGATTTCGCAGGTGGTGAAGGCCCGGGTCAAACCAGGCTGAGGGTTAGCTCTATTCTAGCCCGGCGCAGGATCCTACTCATGTGGAAGGAGGCGAAACCCCCCGGACTGGAGGCCTGGGTAAACGATATGGCGGGGTTTATTAAACTGGAGCAGATAAAGTTTGCCCTGAGAGGATCGGCTCAAGGGTTCACCAGGCGGTGGCAGCCATTTCTCGACTACCTAGGGGAACATTAGAGGGAAGACGGATGACCAGCAGCAGCAACCCAGGGGGGGGGGGGAGGCAGTTGAGTATAGGTCAATAGAGTACGAGGTTTTGTTACTTGTATATTATTACTACTATTATTATTATTGTTAAAAAGTTTTAAAAATTTCTGTTTTGTTACTGTTATCGTTTCGCTTGTTTTGTAAGCGGGAAAAATGTTGCTCAGGGAAAAACATTTCAATAAAACATATTAAAAAAAAAAAGATTATCCAGAGGATTGGGATAAAGGAATCCCAGTCGTACTGCTATTTTTGCAATTAGGGATGCACCGAATGAGTCTATCAAATTTAGTCCTTTGAACTAATTTTTAGTCATGAGGTAAGAGGACCACTTAAATTGATTAAGGAAAAATTGGTGGGTGAGAAATCGGAAATTACACTATTGGATTACGTGTCAAATTTTAGGGAATGATTAAATAGAGCAGGTGAATTGGCTAGACAACATTTGAAAGTTGCACAAAATGTAATGAAACGGGTAGCGGACAAGAAATCCAAAGTTCGTAGTTTTGCCAGTGGGGATAAAGTTTGTGTTGTTACCAGTGGGAGGGAGCCTTTAAAAGCTAGGTTTTGTGGACCGTATCAGATTGAAAGGAAATTAAGTCAGGTGAATTATGTGGTAAAAACACCAGATAGAAGGAAGACTCACCGAGTGTGTCATGCGAGTATGCTTAAAAGGTACTTTGAAAGAGAAGGAGAGAAAAAGGAGGTTTTAATGATTCTAACTCAAAGTAAATCCAGATAACTGTGAATTTGACATAGCTCAAATTAAATTGGAAAATGAGGATGTTCTTAAAAATCGGGATGAAGTATTAAGTTACCTTCCAGAGGAAAAACAAACTGGCCTGAAAGAGTTATTGATATCACATGGGCAAGTTTGTGGAGATAAATTGGGAAGTACTAAAATGGCTACACATGATGTAGATGTGGGAAATGCTGTTCCGATCAAACAACATCCATATAGACTTAACCCTTTAAAATTGGCACAGGTTAACAAAGAGATTGAGAATATGCTGAAGAATGGCATAATTGAAGGGGGTTGCAGCCAATGGAACTCACCCGTAGTGATGGTACCTAAACAAGATGGTACCCAACGGTTGTGTGTGGACTATAGAAAGGTGAATGCAGTTACAAGAACGGACTCTTATCCTATCCCACGTTTGAAGGATTGCATTGAGAAAGTGGGACAATCTGCTTTTATTTCCAACTTCCAGACATGGAAAGAACATTTAAAACATCGTATGGAGTTCTTCGATCGACTTCAGGAAGCGGGTTTGGTAATGAACCTAGCCGAAAGTGAATTTGGAGAAGCCCAAATCACTTTCCTTGCGGAGTTTCCCTCACGACGAAGGGAAATAATGTGATTTCTTAGCATGAGTGGATTTGATCGAACAGCTGTGCAAAAGTTTTGTGGCGTGATTACTCCACTGATGGAATTGCTGAAGAAACGTAAAAAAATTCAATGGACAGCGGACTTTCAACAGGCATTTGACTGCCTGAAAGCTGGGATCACCAATGCTCTTGTATTGGAGAATTGCAAGGGACTCTGTGGTCAGATTGAACTAAAGTACCTGATTCTAAAGAGAAATGCCGAGGAGTAGAGGAATGGATGGATCGTGCAGAGACTTTGTTCAAAGAGACTGTCAATCGAGAAGGATTTTGGTTGGAGGAAGAAAAACAAAGAAAAATGGACTATATTATTATACCTGTTTGCATGTGTTGTTTTTTTTAAAAAACAAAAAATATATTTACTGTGTACATTTCTTAGTGGATAGTGCAAAAGTGAAAAATGAAACCACCTTGAAGTTGATGGTTAATTTTTTTTCTTGGGAGGAGGTGTCATGCGAGAGTGCCTTTAAGAACTGGATGTTTAAGCAATGTACCCTTTAAGAAAACAGTGATGTCATAGAGTGGGTGGAGCTGAGCTCAGTTCAGCCATTTTGCAGGTTTTTAGTTTCAGTTTGAAAAGTGCCTGGCTGTTTTGCTGGATCTGAAGTCAACCAAGCTAATATATCTCTGCCATTCTACAGAAAAAATATATATCCTTTAACCTGATGTGATTCTGTTTAAGGGTGTTTAGTCTCTTGGAAGTTTGAAGGAACATTTTAAGGAGTTATTTACTGTTGCAATATTTTCTGAGTTATCTTTCAAGTAATGGGTGTTAAGAGATCCAATGTTATTTAAGATGTTATGTTGAGTTCATGGAATAAACAGTGTTTTGTGTTTAAAAACCCACGTGACCATAATTGTAATATCACACCTAGGGAAAAAGCCGTGTGCTAAGAAAAGCAACAAATCCAGAAAAGGGCGAGGTTGGTTGAACTCCATGATACATTTTGGGGTTCTGAAAACGCCTCGCCCATAACAACAAATTGAACTCCTGCAATGAAGGCCCGCCTCCTGGCTAGAGGGATACGCCCCAAGTCACATATCGCTAAAAAGTTGCCAAGAACTGTTAACTTGAGAAAGCTGTCATTATTTTGAATGTTGCTTTATTAATTTTAAGAAATTAACAAATCCTGTTAGTAGTGCTTTCTTTAACAGTGCCAACGAATTTATCTACAGAAAACCAAGTTCATTCAGCGCAAGATTGCTTCAGTCATATATTCAATAAGTTATTGTATTTGATATTTTAAAATAAATGTTTAAAATTAGCTTGGAAATTAAAACTTCAGACAATGCGGAAGCTGTTTTTAAGAAAAGTAACTCTGATTAAAAGCAAATCTATGTTTCAAGAGCACGCCGTTCTAAGACAATTGATAAACAGCAATTTGGCAGCAATCCAACTTTTACTCCCAGTCCATTTGAGTGACATATATAAAAAAATGTTTGAGAAAGATGCAAATGGCATCATTCCAAGCTGTACGCCCCTTTTTGTCTCTGCAGGTAAATTAACCCTTTCAACAGGCTTTTGTGTATAATCCAGAAGATGTCAAAGTCTTGGCAATTCACATCCAATACAAAGTTATAAAAAAACCTTTGATTACACTCTTTGGGGTTGGCTTTCCAATTGGTTGGGTGGCACAGGAATTAACATCATTAAGGGACTTTTCCTATTTTGCATATTTGGACTTATCATTTACCTACTAATGTTGCTGATCAGATACTTTGGCTAATGCATGCCTACCCATAGTGCCCCACCAATCCACATGGTTCATATTTATTCATATGCACCACTAGCCAATAACATCAAAATGGAAAGTTTCTGTTGAACTATTATTTACTGCATTATTATTCATTTATCAGTGAATTATTATTAATACTTTATTACTAAATTACATAATCAATTTTGATAATCATTTTACCATTTATTATAAATCATATACTCAACTTCAGTTATTTTACTGTATAATCATTTTATTTGTATACATGAAATTATTATTATTAATTGTTTATTACTGAATTATGTAATCATGATATCAATTTTTAATCAGCATATCAATGTTTTAAGCAATACTAAGGAAAGAAACGTTGGATCCACGCATCGCATGTGAAGCGCGCGTATAAGTATTAAGAGCAGTAAAAATGTTTACCGTATTATTCATTTTCAGTTATTTGATTGACTTTGTAAATGTTGTACCAGAACTGAATGAGAACACATTCCTTTACACATCTAAGATATATGCTAAAAATTTCAACATTTCCAATTGTTGGGCATGCATTGCAACCCCTACTAACTCAGGAGAAGGTATTCCCTTCTTAACTATCCCCTTTAATGCTTCAGAAACAGCAGAAAGCTACATCTATCAGAGTGTCCCTCGCTCTGTAGTAGTCCGTTCTGGAGCATATTCATGTGAAAAAGGAAGGTACAAGATTTATCTAAAGAAATTTATTAACTTATGAAAATCTGCAGGCTATCCACTAAACACCTTTTCAGGATGGCATCAACTTAAGTATAACCCTAACAAAAATCCTAAATATATTAGCCTTCCAACTAATATTGAACAAAAAGGATCAATATGCCTCACTAGTAATCGCTCTAAAGGGATGAAAATGGGCAATAGTGTTTGTACTAATTATTTGGATGTTAACACAGCTTATGAATGTATGCGAAATCCATTACAAAGAACTGAACGGTCCTCAACAATAACAGGCATACACAACATATACATAGTACCTCCCATCCGTCATCTTCCTCATCTCCCTTATGTTTCAGGACCAGCCACTCGAAGAAATAAACGTGTTATAACCTTACGAGACGCAATTTATGCTAAACGTATTCCTTTTTATTGGGAGACAAGGGTTACCAATGAATTAAATAAAATAACAACCATCATACAAAACGTAGCCGATTACACCGCCACTGCCCCAGATAAAATTTCTGACGAAATGCGAGCAAATCGAAACGTGGCATTACAAAATCGAATGGCACTTGACCATGTGCTAGCTGAAAAGGTGGTACCTGTGCCCTGATTGGTGCGGAGTGTTGCACTTTCATTCCAGATAACTCAAAGGAAGTTAAAGGTCTGGCATCACACATCCAAAAGGAACGTGAACCACCCCCAGATATCTCTATCTGGGAGAAACTTTGCAGGTTGTTGGGACCCACAGGAATGTCCACAGTAAGAATAATCTTTTTCTCCTGTGTAGCAGGAATCATCATTTACATAACATACCAGTGTATCAAGTGCATTAAACAACTATTCACGAAACGTAAGGGCCCAACAGTCAGAATGATTCACACTAACCCCACTGCACCACCATTAGATGAAATAGAACTGCAATATTATTGTTGAAATGTTACTGATCAATCAATTATTTGACTGTATTATTAACATATTGCGAATAGATTAATACTGAATCAGTAGAATCAAATTCGATTAATTGATTAATTATTGTTTTATAATAATGATTCTTTAAGAATTATAATAATTTTTGCTGTAATGCTTGTAATGCAATGCTTGCCCACTCTATTTTTTTAAACTGCAATGACAATATGAATGAGTTCTTTGCGCTTTTACCTATCCTATTCCATTTATCTTATTGTGATATATCTCACTTGATCTTTCAATTTATCAAAAGGGCAGACTGATAGTAATCATCTATTTTATAAAAGGTAATTTAATGTAAATATTAAGACCCAGTTTTAATACCCATTTTAAAATGAGGATTTCAGCACTGATAACCTCAGGTCATGACAAAACACATAGCTTCAACAGAGGCACAAAAAGCCTGACACATGCATAAACTAATTGGAGATAAAAACAACATTTTCTCAAAGCAAGATGAAAAAGCTATTGTTCCAATAAATATATTTTCAAAGACAGTTTAACATTAAGAAATGAGCTGTACCAGTAATCAGATCAAGGCCAAGTAAGCACCATCGCAATATGAAGGCACCATTGTCCAGAATGTGGCTAAAAGTAAAGTCAGCAAAAAACCAGTAGAAACCAGTCTTGATAAAAGCATAGAATCGCATTCCATAACATACACAAATATTCAAACATGAAACATTCAGAACTTACGTTGCACATTAAGGATTGACAGTTAACCATCAAATCAAATGTATTTGATTCTAACCCAAATCAATTAGGACGACATAGAGGTGTAGATAGATGACTAAAGTCTGATAAAATTCTCTTTAAACATGATGGTCCGTACGGCCATCTTTATCCAGGATCATTCTATACTTTGATCTAACTATTTGCTATCTTTATTTTCATATTTTTACTTTTCCACTCTTTTAAAAAATATATATTTATTAAAGTTTTTTAACAAAACAAAACAATGTTTTCCCCTTACAAACAATAACCCCCCCCCCCCCCACCCCGTAACAAAATAACACAAAATCGCCCTGAGCAAGATATATACATGGTAAGATGATATATTTACAGAGCTTTATACACTAGCTCTCGCTCGTTCGTGCCAGTTTCCCCCACCCTCCATGTTATCCCCCGCTCGTCCGTCCCCTCAAGCAATCTCTTGTTCCCCCCTCCCCTCCTCCCCCCCCCCCCCCCCCCCCTCCCCGGGTTGCTGCTGCTGCTGACCGACGTTCCTCTAACGCTCCGCGAGGTAGTCTAGGAACGGTTGCCACCGCCTGTAGAACCTGTGCGCAGACCCCCTTAAGGCAAACTTAATCCTTTCCAACTTTATGAACCCAGCCATGTCGTTTGTCCAGGCCTCCACGCTAGGGGGCTTCGCCTCCTTCCACATTAGCAAGATCCTTCGCCGGGCTACCAGGGACGCAAAGGCCAGAATGCCGGCCTCTTTCGCTTCCTGCACTCCCGGCTCGTCCACTACTCCAAATATTGCTAGCCCCCAGCTTGGCTTGACCCGTACTTTCACCACCTGAGATGTTGCTCTCGCCACTCCTCTCCAGAACCCCTCCAGTGCCGGACATGACCAAAACATATGGACATGGTTTGCCGGACCCCCTGAACACCTTCCACATCTGTCCTCTACCCCAAAGAACCTACTCAACCTCGCCCCCGTCAAGTGCGCTCTGTGAACCACCTTAAATTGTATCAGGCTGAGCCTGGCACATGAGGAGGAGGAATTGACCCTACCCAGGGCATCAGCCCACAAACCTTCCTCGATCTCCTCCCCCAGCTCCTCCTCCCATTTACCCTTCAACTCTTCTGCTAGCGCTTCCCCCTCTTCTTTCATCTCTGTGTATTGCCGAAACCTTGCCCTCCCGACCCATACACCCGAGATCACCCTGTCTTGAATTTCCTGTGTCGGGAGCAGCGGGAATTCCCTGACCTGTCGCCTCACAAAAGCCCTCACCTGCATATATCTGAATGCATTTCCCGGGGGTAGCTCAAACGTCTCCTCCAGTGCCCCTAGGCTCGCAAATGTCCCGTCGATAAACAGGTCCTCCATTCTTCTAATCTCCGCCCGGTGCCAGCCCTGGAACCCCCAGTCCATCTTCACCGGGACAAACCGGTGGTTACCCCTGATCGGGGACCACACCCAGGCTCCCACTGCACCCTTATGCCGTCTCCACTGGCCCCAGATCCTTAACGTTGCCGCCACCACCGGGCTCGTGGTGTACTTTGATGGCGAGAGCAGCAACGGTGCCGTCACCAGCGCCCCCAAGCTCGTTCCTTTGCAGGACGCCATCTCCATCCTCTTCCATGCCGCCCCCTCTCCCTCCATGACCCACTTACGGATCATCGCCACGTTTGCTGCCCAGTAGTAGCTCCCTAGGTTTGGTAGCGCCAGCCCTCCTCGGTCTCTACTGCGCTCCAGGAACCCTCTCTTACCCTCGGGGTTTTGTTCGCCCACACAAACCCCATAATACTCCTACCTACTCTCTTGAAAAAGCCTTTGGTGATCACGATGGGGAGGCACTGGAACACAAACAAAAACCTCGGAAGGACCACCATTTTTACCGACTGCACTCTACCCGCCAACGAGAGCGGCAACATGTCCCATCTTTTAAAGTCCACCTCCATTTGGTCCGCCAACCTCATCAGATTCAGTTTGTGTAGGGCCCCCCAGCTCCTGGCTATCTGGATCCCTAGATACCGAAAACTCCCCTCTGCCCTCCTCAGCGGTAGGTCCCCTATCCCTCTTTCTTGGTCCCCTGCCTGTAGTACAAAAAGCTCGCTCTTCCCTACATTGAGCTTATAGCCCGAGAACTCCCCAAACTCCCTCAAAGTCTGCATGACCTCCACCATCCCCTCCATTGGGTCCGCCACGTACAGCAGCAGGTCGTCCGCGTATAGCGACACCCGATGCTCTTCTCCCCCGCGGACCACCCCCCTCCATTTATTAGACTCCCTCAGTGATATGGCCAAGGGTTCGATCGCCAATGCAAACAACAGGGGGGACAGAGGGCACCCCTGCCTCGTTCCTCAGTACAGCCGAAAGTACTCCAACCTCCGCTGGTTCGTCACCACACTTGCCGCCGGGGCGCTGTAAAGGAGCTTAACCCAGCTAATAAACCCTCCCCCGAACCCAAACCTATGCAACACCTCCCAGAGGTACTCCCACTCAACTCGGTCAAAGGCCTTTACCGCGTCCATGGCTGCCACTATCTCCGCCTCTCCCTCCTCCGATGGCATCATTATCACGTTTAAGAGCCGCCGCACATTCGTATTTAATTGCCTGCCCTTTACAAATCCCGTCTGGTCCTCACGTATCACCCCCGGGACACAGTCCTCAATCCTCGTGGCCAGCACTTTTGCCAATAGCTTAGCGTCCACATTAAGGAGCGAAATCGGCCTGTACGATCCACATTGCTGTGGGTCCTTGTCTCGCTTCAGAATCAAGGAAATTGTCACCTCCGACATTGTCGGGAGCAGGGTCCCCTCCTCTCTTGCCTCGTTAAAGGTCCTCACTAGTAGCGGGGCCAACAGGTCCGCATACTTTCTATAGAACTCCACCGGGAACCCGTCCGGCCCCGGGGCCATCCCCGCCTGCATGCTCCCCAAACCCTTACTCAGCTCCTCCAACCCGATTGGTGCCCCCAAACCAGCCACCTCTTGCTCCTCCACCCTCGGGAACCGCAGTTGGTCCAGGAATCTTCCCATCCCCTCTTCCCCCCCTGGGGGCTGGGATCTGTACAGCTCTTCATAGAAGGCCTTGAATACCTTGTTTATTTCCGTTGCACTCTGGGCCATGGCTCCCCCACCATCTTTGACTCCCCCTATTTCCCTCGCTGCTGCCCTCTTACGGAGCTGGTGTGCCAGCATCCGACTGGCCTTTTCCCCGTACTCGTAGGTCGCCCCCTGCGCCTTCCTCCACTGTGCCTCCGCCTTCCCCGTGGTCAACAGGTCAAACTCCGTCTGGAGCCGTCGCCTTTCCCCAAGTAATCTTTCCTCCGGGGCCTCTGCGTATCTCCTGTCCACTCGCAAAATCTCCCCCACTAACCTCTCCCTTTACCTGCCCTCTGTCTTCTCCCTATGAGCCCTGATGGAGATTAGCTCTTCCCTGATCACCGTCTTCAACGCCTCCCATACCACCCCCACTCGCACTTCCCCGTTGTAGTTGGCCTCCAAGAACCTTTCAATACACCCTCTTACCTTAACACACGCCACCTCATCTGCCAACAGTCCCACATCCAACCGCCACAGCGGGCGTTGGTCCCTCTCCTCTCCCAGCCCCACTTCCACCCAGTGCGGGGCATGGTCCGAAACGACTATGGCCGAATACTCCGTCCCCTCCACCCTCGGGATGAGCGACCTGCCCAGCACAAAGAAGTCTATCTGGGAGTATGCCTTGTGCACGTGGGAGAAGAAAGAAAATTCCCTGGCCTGCGGTCTTGCAAACCTCCATGGGTCCACTCCCCCCATCTGGTCCATAAATCCCCTGAGCACCCTGGCCGCCGCCGGCCTCTTTCCCGTCCTTGATCTGGAGCGGTCTAGTGCTGGATCCAGCACTGTGTTAAAGTCCCCTCCCATTATCAGTCCTCCTACCTCCAGGTCCGGGATGCTCCCCAACATGCGCTTCATAAATCCAGCATCATCCCAGTTCGGGGCGTACACATTTGCCAACACCACCCACGTCCCTTGCAACCTACCACTCACCATCACGTATCTCCCTCCATTGTCCGCTACGATAGTCTTGGCCTCAAATGACACATGTTTTCCCACCAGAATTGCCACCCCTCTGTTTTTCGCGTCCAGTCCCGAGTGAAATACCTGTCCTAGCCACGTCTACCTTCAGTCCCTTCAAATGCACAAACACTCGATCCCTCTTCACCGGTCCGTTCAGGCCCCTCACGTTCCACGTTATCAGCCGGATTGGAGGGGCTCTCAACCCCCCCCCCACTCCCTCCCTCTCCCCCTCCCCCACCGCCGACTAGCCATCTCCTTATCTGGGCCAGTCCCGTGTCCGTGTCTCCCTCACCTCCGTCCCGGCCACCTCTTCTGTGTCCCATTCCCTTTCGGCCAGTGCAGCAGCAACCGTTTCCCCCCCCCTTCCTCCCCTTCGTTTCCCCCCGCTAGATCCCTGTCTAGCTTTTTTGCTCACCCCATATCACTCCCGTAAGTCGGCTGACGCCTGCTGACCCCGGCTTCCCCCGCCATCCCTTTGACGCCCCCGTGTGGGAATCTCCCCATCAGTAGACGTTCCTACTCTCCCCCTCCCACCTTTCTTCCCGCGCGTGGGAGAAAAACCCCGCGCTTTCCAGAGCCTGTCCCACCCCCCCGATGCAGCTTCTGTTGCAGCCTTGTCTCTCGTCCCCAGCCCATATCACATTCCCTGCGCGTGCTTGCCCCCCATCATACTTCAACCCTCAAATACCCCCCACCCTCACAAACCCTCAATTCGAGTCCAAATTTTCAGTTAATATAAAGGTCCACGCCTCTTCGGGCGTTTCAAAGTAGTGGTGTTGGGCGTTATATGTGACCCACAGTCGCGCTGGCTGCAACATTCCAAATTTCACTCCTTTCCGATGCAGCACCGCTTTGGCCCGGTTGAAACCCGCTCTCCGCATAGCGACCTCCGTGCTCCAGTCCGGGTATATTCTAATCTCAGTATTGTCCCACTTGCTGCTCCGCTCCTTCTTGGCCCATTTCAGGACCCTCTCTCTGTCTGTGAACCGGTGAAATCTCACCACCATTGCCCTTGGCGGCTCGTTTGCTTTGGGCTTCCTCGCCAGCACCCGGTGCGCCCCTTCCTGCTCCAGCAACCCCGGGGGGGCCTCTGCGCCCATCAGCGCCTCGATCATTGTGCCCGCATATGCCGCGGCGTCGGCCCCCTCCACTCCTTCTGGGAGACCCAGGATTCTCAAATTGTTTCTCCTCGACCTGTTCTCCAGGTCTTTGAGTCTTCCCGCCCACGTCTTGTGTAGCGCCTTGTGCCGCTCCACTCTCACCGCCAGGCCCAAGAGCTCGTCCTCATTCTCACTCACTTTGTCCTGGATCTCCTGGATCTTCACCTCGTGGGCTTTCTGGGTTGCCCCAAGTCCTTCAATTATTGCCAGCAGAGGCACCACCATCTCCTTGCGCAGCTCCTCGAAGCAGCGCTTGATGAATTCTTGCATCTCTTCTTTGTCCCCGGCCGCCGTCATTTTGTTTATTTTACCCTTCTTCTCCCGCTGCTCCAGTGCCGTTTTTTTGGCCGTTTCGCTGCGGGTCCGGTCCATACACGTTAGTGGGGGACCTCTCTCCTCTCTTCCCCACGGGTTGGCTGTGTGAAAAGTCCCGTTGGGGCTCTTCTATCGAGCCCAAAAGTCCGTCTTCGCGGGAGCTGCCGATTCGGGCGGCTTAGCTCTGCATAGCCGCAACCGAAGTCTTACTTTTCCACTCTAACTCTTGAAGTAAAGGCAAGCTGTTTTGCTGTAAGCAAGAAACCATTTCTGTATTATTTTGAAAGTTAAATTGTGTATAAGTTACTTCTCTTTAAGTCCTTTTGCTAGCCGGACTTTATTGGGAATAGATTTAAGTTTCTCTCAATTGTAGTCAAATAGAGGCAATAAAGATTCTTGTTTGCATTCGAGAAGTTTAACTCAAATTTCTACTGAGTTTTAGTGTCACAAAACCTGACTAATTCCGCATGGTAGACCTCAGCAATAACTGTCTACCAAACCCACACCCCGAACAACCCCTCTACATCCCACCTAACCCCATTCTCCCCACCCAATTTGACCAGGCCATGACCTGACTACCCCTTTGACTCTAACTCCCCCTCCAAATCTGACTAGTCTCTGACCTGACTGCTCCTCCCAACCCACTCGCCCACATACAAAGCTGACACACTGCCCATCTGCAACCTTACCCACCTGCCACATTTGTGTGTGGGGTTTACAAATTCTCATGTCTGGGCGGGTTTCCTCCGGGTGCTCCGGTTTCCTCCCAGAGTCCCAGGTTAGGTGGATTAGCCATGCTAAATTGTCCCTTAGTGTCCAAAGGTTAGATGGGGTTACAGGATTATGGGGTGGGAGAGTGGGCCTAGGTGGGATGCTCTTTTGGAGGGCGGCCGCATAACCTCCATCTGCACTGTAGGGATTCTATGGATTATCCATTTGCCACCCTACTACCTCACCAATCTGCTATCCTACATACTTGACACCCTGCATACCTCCCACCTTGCACACCTTCCACCTTGTCACTCTACTTACCTGCCATCCTATCCACTTTCCACTCTGCCACCTCAACTACATCTCACCCTACCCACCTCAACCAACCTGTCATCCTACCCACTTGCCAGCCTATCCGGTTAACACCCTACCCACCTCAACTAACCTGTCACCCTACCTACCTCACCCATATAATAGGAAGGAAGTGATTGCACTAGAAAAGGTGAAGGGAAGATTCACCAGAATGTTGCCTGGGCTGGAGCATTTCAGCTATTGAGAGAGACAGAGAGACTGGATAGGCTGGGGTTGCTTTCCTTGGAGCAGAGAAGGCTGAGAGGATCCACATTGAGGTGACTGAGATGGAATAAATCCAACAGCAAGAAATGATCTTGTATGGCTGGATGTAAGAAATAATAAGGAGAAGAAACCACTGGTGAAAGTAGTCTATAGTCCCCCAAACTGTAGCTATACTGTAGGACGGAGAATAAATCAGGGGATAGTAAAGGCATCTAAAAATGGCAGTACTTTAATCATCGGTGACTTTAATCGTCATGTAGATTGGGAAAAGCAAATTGGCAGAGATGGCTGTAATAATTCCAGGAGTCGCAGGCTAAAAGGCAAAGTACGTTTATTTCCAAACATAAATAAACCCCCAACTGAAGCATATAAAATAAATGTCCCAGCCTGGGTCTATCAGGAACTGCCGGTCCGGGTTGGGATTGATATTTAAGGCCCCACTGGTGTAACTCTATGAGGCGGGCCTCCGCCTGCTCAACACGGGAACTTGTATTCCATGAAGTGCACAGAATGATCAATCCGCGATCCCCCGTGGTCTTTGTGAGGGTTATAACACCCCTTCGCCCCTCAAGTCCATTTCATCCCTTCACCCCCGTGGCCACTTCCACTTCTGCCTTTTGTGGTGTGTGGCAGGTGGAGCAAGAGTGGGGGGATGGGGGGTGGGGTGGCGTGAAGTGAACTATGGACCTCCGCTTCCTCAATGAGCGCCTAATGGTTATGCAAGGGAGCTCATCCTCGGTACTGGCCTCCAGAAGCAAATAAGTCTCAACCTCCCTCTCGGATCCCGAGTCTTCACTATTGAGGGGATGACACTAGGGTGAAACCCTGTGCTGGAGATGGCTGCGACTGGCATTGGAGACATAGTTTCCAGTGGAGTGGGCATCCTACTCCTCAGGTGGTCCAGGTGCTTTCCACATTGATGGACATCAATTCAGTCGAGACGCTGAGTAGTAGTGAACCGATGCTTTAATAGACTAAAAGTGTGCCAACCTGTAGCTCCTCCCGCATTGCAAGACTGCCCCAGATCGACGGGCTTTATACCTCCTCAGAGGGGCGGAGCCACAGGCGGAGCCAACAGCAGCACCAATAACAACATTCCAACAGTACAACAGCAACAACGAATAACAGAACAGCAATAACAGTATCTACAACAGTGGAGATAATGATAGTACTAGAACAGTAGAACAATAGTGAACATATATACAACAGCCTTACGTAGCCATACGTGGCTCACCACATTCACCCCCCGTTAAGAAAAAAGTCCGCCTAAGGTGAAGCGGACTCACAAGTTGTCTCACAGGAGGATGAATTGTTCGCTGCGAACTCCTCAGCTCCGGCTACAGCGTGGACACTGGCGTCAAGACCTTCGGCTCCGGGAGCACATCGTCCGCACAACAGGGTCCCGAATAGGGTGACGACGCTAAAGGACCCTGTGGAAGATGTTGGTGAAGGTGTGGGTGGGGAGGTGAGTGGGGAGGTGGCTGGGAGGGGCGTGGTGATAATGGGCACGGGGGTACTCGCGGGAGCCAGGTCCCGGAGGGATACTGTGTCCTGTCATCCATCGCGGTATGCCACATATGCGTACTGAGGGTTCGCATGGAGAAACTGAACCCACTCAACCAGGGTATCGGCCTTATGGCTCCTTGCGTGTTTCCGGCCCAGTTTTCGTTAACCAGGCCGGGAGCGAGACTCCAGAGATCGACATCCTGGGAAAGACAAATAGACGGTTGTGAGGGGTCTCGTTTGTGGCAGTACACAAAAGCGACCGGATGGAGTGGAGCGCGTCAGGGAGGACCTCCTACCAGCGGGAGACTTCTAGACCGTAGGGCCAGAAGGACGGCCTTCCAGACCATAGCATTCTCCCTCTCCACCTGCCCGTTCCCCCGGGGGTTGTAGCTGGTAGTCCTGCTCGAGGCGACGCCCTTACTTAGCAGGTACTGACGCAGCTCATCACTCATAAAAGAGGAGCCCCGATCGCTATGTATATAGCCGGGGAAACCAAACAGGGAGAAAATGCTGCGCCAGGGCCTTGATGACAGTGGCAGAGGACATATCAGGACAAGGGATTGCAAACGGGAAGCGGGAGTACTCATGAACAGCGTTGAGAAAGTACACATTACGGTCAGTGGAGGGGAGTGGCCCTTTGAAGTCCATGCTGAGGCATTCAAAAGGGGGAAGGCCTTCACCAGGTGAGCCTTGTCCGTCCGATAGAAGTGTGGCTTGCACTCTGCAGAGACTTGGCAATCCCTGGTCACAGCCCTGACATCCTCAGTGGAGTTGGGCAGGTTGCGGGCCTTGATGAAGTGACGAAGCCGAGTGACCTCCGGGTGACAGAGGTCGTTGTGGATGTCAGATATGCGCGGGAGGGGGTACGCATCGAGCTGCGTGTACTGGTTGATCGTCTGACTGTAGTCGACTACCATTCGGTTCTTCTCCTCGGTCCTGACGACCACCACTTGCGCTCTCCAGGGGCTGTTACTAGCCTCAATGATCCCTTCCTCCAGGAGCTGCTGAACCTCTGACCTGGTGAAGGCCCTGTCCTGAGCACTGTACTGTCTGCTCCGGGTGGCAATGGGCTTACAGTCTGGGTGAGGTTCCCGAAGAGCGAGGGAGGGGCGACCTTCAGGGTCGCGAGGCTGCAGATCGTAAGAGGGGGCAGGGGTCCCCCGAATTTTAGAGTTAAGCTTCTAAGGTTGCACTGGAAATCTAACCCGAGCTGGAGGGGAGCGCAGAGATGAGGAAGGACATAGAGCTTAAAGTTAGTGTACTCCACGCCTTGTATTGACAGGTTTGCGACGCAGTACCCCCGGATCTGCACGGATATAGTCTGCGAGACGGGGCGGACCCGGAGCTAGCAGCGCCTTACCATATCCCGGTGGACGAAACTATCTGTGCTCCCGGAGTCGAAGAGACAGGTCGCCTCCTGCCCCTTGAGTTTGACAGCCATCATAGAATTTCGCAGATGGTAAGGCCGGGACTGGTCGAGCTGGACTGAGCTGAGGTAATGCGGAAGACTATCTGTGGCAGCAGCGTGATCACAACATGGCGGCATCGACGATGTCGGCCAAGATGGTGGCCCCCATGGGTCGCACGTGGCGGGACGCGTCAACGACGGTGGCCAAGATGGCGACACCCACGGGTCACACGCGACGGATGACATGTCGGAAGGGGGCGGTCCCGGCAGGCATGATGCCACATTACGAGGTCTGTGAGCCTCAGGCCGGCCCCACAGGCTTTTGATTTTGGGGCTCTAGAGCGGCTCAGACATACCTTCGCAAAATGACCTTTCTTGCCGCACTCATTACACGCAGCGCTACGTGCTGGGCAGCGCTGCCGGGGATGCTAGCCCTTCCCGCAGAAATAACAGCAAGGTCCTCCGGAGCTGGCTGGCAGCCGCGCAGCGCAGGAGTGAGGTACACCTGGGTCGGGTGATGGCTTCGCCTCTGATGTCCCCGAGGATGCCGCGTGGTCAGACGGGAAGGCCTCGAGGCTTTGGAAAGCCACTTCTAATGAGGTAGCCAGCTTCACTGTCGCCTCGAGATCGAGAGCCCCTTTTTCGAGGAGGCGCTGCCGGATATAGCTGGACCGAACTCCAGCCACATAAGTGTCCCGGATCATTAGCTCCGAATGCTCCGATGCAAAGACTGCCCGGCAGTTGCAACTGTGGGCGAGTACCCTCAATTCACGAAGATATTCTGAGGGCGACTCGCCCTGGCGCTGACGCCACGTGGTCAGGAGGTGTCGAGCGCGGACCTCGTTGACCGACCTCACAAACTGTCCCTTGAGTACGTCTACAGCCTCGGTATACGAGGCTGCATGCCTGATTAACTGGAAGATCATGTGGCTCACCCGGGCGTTGAGGAGACGCTGTTTGAGTGACGGGGAAACCACACCGGTCGAGGAGTCGAGGTAGGCCGCGAAGCAATTGAGCCAATGCTTAAAGATAGCCGACGCTTCAGCAGCCTGCGGGTCCAGTTTGAGATGTTCAGGTTTGAGGGCAGCATCCATTATCAAAAAAACCTTTTAGTCTATTAAATTGATGGACATCAATTCAGTCGATGCTGAGTAGTAGTGAACCGATGCTTTAATAGACTAAAAGTGTGCCAACCTGTAGCTCCTCCCGCATTGCAAGACTGCCCCAGATCAACGGGCTTTATACCTCCTCAGAGGGGCGGAGCCACAGGCGAAGCCAACAGCAGCACCAATAACAACATTCCAACAGTACAACAGCAACAACCAATAACAGAACAGCAATAACAGTATCTACAACAGTGGAGATAATGATAGTACTAGAACAGTAGAACAATAGTGAATATACATACAACAGCCTTACGTAGCCATACGAGGCTCACCACACACAGCTTTTCCTTGGACCATGACTTTACAGGAGCCAGGTCTTGTCTTCTTCAACATGACTCCAGGGATCCAATTGGAGCCATTCCCAAAGTGCCGTATGTATAAGGAATCTCCTGTTTTAAATATTTCTTGGGCCTCCCAGTGTCATAATTCCTCTTTTAGCTCACCTGCTTGAACTCTACCTTTCCTGCCAAATAGCACGCCCAACCTGGTGCTCAGTCATTATCCCATCAATAATTCCACCAGGGCAACTCCCGTTGTGGTGAGGTGTGGTTTGGTAGTCAAACAGGAATCGCACCAACCTTGTGCGGGAATCAGCTGGCTGTTCTTCATTCCATTCTTGTCTGTCTGTACCGGCCCCTCTACCAGACAATTGGATGACAGCTGGTATGGCATCATCCAGATGTGCATGATGCTGTTCGACTTCAAGAACGCCTGGATCTCCCTGTTGGTAAAGGCGATACCATTATTGGATATGAGGACCTCTAGTATGCCTTGGGTACAAAAAATATTCTGGACTTTTTCTACTGTTGTGGAAATGCAGTTTTAATTTAGAATGAGGAACATTAACCCTAAGGACGGACCAGCGAAGTCTATGTGCACCCATATCCATGGTCTTCCTGGCCATTCCCATGGATGCAAGGAGACCGCAGCTGGGAGTTTCTGGTTCTCCTGGCACAAGGAGAATCCACCAATTACTCGATATCTGCATCAAGCCCAGGACACCAAACATAGATCCTTGCGAGCATCTTCATCTTGGATATCCCGGGATGTCCGTTGTGTAACTCCACCGGAATTAGGCACCAACCTGGGTGTAGGACAGCTACCCAGGATAATATCACCTTCAACGCTTAGTTGCTGTCTTTTCACGAGGAAGGGTTTCATGCCGTCCGTGGAGTGATCTCAGATACATATGGCGCAACCAGGACAATGTGTGGTCCTTCTGAGTCTATGCTTTAATCTATTTCGCTCAAAATGAAATAAAATGAAAATCGCTTATTGTCACAAGTAGGCTTCAAATGAAGTTACTGTGAAAAGCCCCTAGTCGCCAAATTCCGGCGCCTGTTCGGGGAGGCTCGTACGGTGTCATGAGAATGTCGTTTTAAGAAATGTTTGGCTGCTCATATGACTGCAGTGATGTCAGAGTGTGGGTGGAGCTGGGATGTCTGTCAGCTTTTTACTTTTGTTTTAGGCTGTTTGCTGCAGGGTATGTTTTAGTTTCATTTTCAGTGTTGGAGCTGAAGCCAGACCAAGCAGGTGTCCTGCTGTTCTCTCTGCCATCAAAAGTCTATCCCTTGATCATTTGGTGAATTCAGAATTATAAATGTTCTCAGTAGTGAATGTAAACCTAATGTGCTTCTGTTAAAAGGTGTTTCTTAAGTCTTCTGGATGTTAAAAGGAGAGTTTACAGATTACTCAGTGTTGTATTTGATACACAATCAATACTCTTGAGTCCACGTGGAGTCATATCGATTCAGCTTTAATCAGGTAGAACTGTACCCAGCAGCGAAGTTACAGAAGTGAAGGCTGCTGGGACGGCATTGGTTCCTATACCCCGCCTCTCAGGGCGGGTCTATGTACATTGCCCAATGGTAGACCCCGCGGTCTAGCCAATGGAATGACCATTCTCCTGGCCTCCTTGATGGAGTATGGCAGGTTCCGGGACTTAACAAAATGGAAGAACCGGGTGACTCCCGGGTGCAGAGGTCCTCGTGGAGGGCTCAGAGGCAGTCTACTTGTGCGGTGGCACAAGTGTCGCGGGATAGGGCATCAGGAGGCTCGTTCAGCTTCCCGGGACGATACAAGATCTCGTAATTGAAGGTGGAGAGTTCGATCCTCCACCGCAAGAGCTTGTCATTCTTAATCTTGCCCCGCTGTGCATTATCGAACATGAAGGCCACCGACCGTTGGTCCGTGAGGAGAGTGAATCTCCTGCCGGTCAGGTAATGCCTCCAGTGCCGCACAGCTTCCACTATGGCCTGGGCCCCCTTTTCGACCGAGGCGAATTTCGGAGGCATGGAGAGTGCGGGAGAAGAAAGCCACGGGCCTGCCCGCTTGGTTGAGGGTGGCGGCCAGAGCTACGTCAGACGCGTCGCTCTCGACCTGGAAGGGGAGGGACTCGTCGATGGCGCGCATCGTGGCTTTTGCGATGTTCGCTTTGATGCGGCAGAAGGCATGGCGGGCCTCCGTCGACAGCGGGAAGGTTGTGGATTGGATTAGGGGTCGAGCCTTGTCGGCGTAATTAGGGACCCATTGTGCATAGTAGCTAAAGAAGCCGAGGCAGCGCTTTAGGGCCTTGGGGCAGTGAGGGAGGGGGAACTCCATGAGGTGGTGCATGGGTTCAGGGTCGGGGCCTATGACTCCATTTCGCACTACGTAGCCTAGGATGGCTAGACGGTCGGTGCTAAACACACACTTCTCCTTATTGTAGATCAGATTCAGGAGGTGCGCGGTCTGGAGAAATTTACGGAGGTTGGTGTCGTGGTCCTGCTGGTTATGGCCGCAGATGGTGACGTTGTCAAGATACGGGAACGTTGCGTGTAAGCCGTACCGGTCAACCATTCGGCCCATCTCACGCTGGAAGACCGAGACCCCGTTTGTGACACCGAAGGGAACCCTTAAAAAGTGGTAGAGCCGCCCATCTGCTTCGAAGGCAGTGTACTGGCGGTCGCTATTACGGAGGGGTAGCTGGTGGTAGGCAGACTTGAGATCCACCGTGGAGAAGACCTTGTATTGCGCAATCCTGTTCACCAGGTCGGCAATACAGGGGAGTGGGTACGCGTCCAATTGCGTAAACAGGTTGATGGTCTGGCTATAGTCGATGACCATCCTATGCTTCTCCTCGGTCTTTACCACCACTACTTGAGCCCTCCAGGGGCTGTTGCTCGCTTCGATGACCCCTTCCTTCAGCAGCCTTTGGACCTCGGACCTGGTGAAGGTCCGGTCCTGGGCGCTGTACCGTCTGCTCCTGGTGGCGACGGGTTTGCAATCCGGGGTGAGGTTCACAAACAGGGAAGGCAGGTTGACCTTAAGGGTCGCGAGGCCGCAAACAGTAATGGGGGGTATAGGGCCGCCGAATTTAAAAGTAAGGCTTCGTAGGTGGCACTGGAAATCCAGTCCCAGAAGGGTGGCTGCGCAGAGGTGCGGCAGCACGTATAGGCGGAAATTGCGGAATTCCCTGCCTTGAACGGTGAGGTTCGCGAGGCAGAACCCTTTTATCTGCACCGCGTGTGACCCGGAGGCCAGGGAGATCCTTTGTTGGGTGGGATAGGTGACCAGAGAACAGCGCCTTACCGTGTCGGGGTGGACAAAGCTCTCCGTGCTCCCTGGAGTCGATGAGGCATGACGTCACGTGGCCGTTGATGGCGATCGTCGTGGTGGCCTTTGCTAGCGTTCGGGGCTGACTCTGGTCCAGGGTAATGGAGGCCAGCTGCAGCAAGGAGTGAAGATCGGGCAGCGCATTGTCAGCCGTGGGGGCTTGAGGCCCCATTCAAGATGGCGCCGTCGGGGAGGGACAAAATGACAGCGCACTCAGCTCCCGCGAGGCGGAGGCCAGCTGCAACAAAGGGTTTTGGTCGGGCAGCGCGTAGCTAGCCGTGCTGGGGGCTTGGGGCCCCATCCAAGATGGCGCCGGCCATGGATCGCACGTGGAGTCCGGTGACTCCGAAGATGGCGGCGGGGAGGAGCAAACTGGCGGCGCATGCTGCTCGTGCGTGGCGGAGGCCAGCTGCAGCAAGGGGTTTTGGTCCGGCAGCGCGTAGCCAGCCACGCTGGGGGCTTGAGGCCCACACCAAGATGGCGCCGGCCATGGATTGCACGTGGAGTCCGGGGACTCCGGAGATGGCTGCGGGGAGGAGCAAACTGGCGGCGCATGCTGCTCCAGCGTGGCGGAGGACAGCTGCAGCAAGGGGTTTTGGTCCGGCAGCGCGTAGCCAGCCGTGCTGGGGGCTTGAGGCCTCATCCAAGATGGCGCCGGCCATGGATCGCACGTGGAGTCCGGGGACTCCGAAGATGGCGGCGGGGAGGAGCAAACTGGCGGCGCACGCTGCTCGTGCGTGGCGGAGGCCAGCTGCAGCAAGGGGTTTTGGTCCGGCAGCGCGTAGCCAGCCGTGCTGGGGGCTTGAGGCCCACACCAAGATGGCGCCGGCCATGGATCGCACGTGGAGTCCGGGGACTCCGGAGATGGCTGCGGGCCAGGCAGCGCGCGTGCGGGTGATTCGCTTGGCCGCAGAAGAAGCAGCGTTGGCCGGCGGCGGTAGCGGGGCGCCTTGCCGCGCAGGCCTGCGGAGTTAGCGGGCAAGTCTGGGGGTTAAGCGGGTAAGCCTGGGGGGCTGCCGCGGCAGGGTGCCACGCAGCCCAGGGGGGCGTGGTGGCGCGCGGGTGCGTACGCAAGGGCGTTTTTGTCTGCCACGTCCATGGACCCTGTCAGGGCCCGGGCCTCAGTGAGGCCCAGCGTGCCCATTTCGAATAGCCTTCCACGAATGTCGGGGGAGATCATACCTGCCACGAAAGCGCCTCGATTTAAAAGTTTGGAGTGCTCGTTTGCCGTCACCGCTGGGCAGCCGCAATTTTGGCCCAGCACGATCAGTGCCCGGTAGAAATCTTCTAGCGTCTCATCTGGGCTCTGCCGTCTCGTTGCCAGCAGGTGACGGGCGTAGACCTGATTAAGTGGACGAATGTAGTGTCCTTCCAGCAGTTCCATGGCTTTATCATAGTTCGCCGCCCCTTCGAGCAGGGGGTAGATCACCGGGCTGACCCGCGAGCGTAGGAGGTGTATTTTCTGCCTTTCCGTGGGGGTGTCGGCAGCCGTATCGAGGTAGCTCTGGAAGCATGCCAGCCAATGTTTAAAAATCGCGGCAGAGTTTTCTGTGTGAGGGCTGAGCTGAAGGCACGCCGGCTTGATGCAGAGATCCATCCTTCAAAGTACTTATCTGATTAAATTGATACACAATCAATACTCTTGAGTCCACGTGGAGTCATATCGATTCAGCTTTAATCAGATAGAACTGTACCCAGCAGTGAAGTTACAGAGGTGAAGGCTGCTGGGATGGCATTGGAGAGGCGGGGCTACGTACATTGCTCAATGGTAGACCCCGCGGTCTAGCCAATGGTCATTCCACTCTCTGGTACTGCAATACCTGGTATTACCAGAGTATTCTTTGTGGTTGTATTTGAATTAATGGTTGATAAATTGTTCACTGTATGTTTCAAAAAGGTTAACTTGAGTTCATAGAATAAACATTGTTTTGTTTAAAAAAAATACTTTTCCATTTCTGCTGTACCACACCTGTAGAGTGGGCCATGTGCTCCCCATACCACTATCTATTGCAAGTTGTGGGTCAGGTGAACTCCATGATACACGTTGGGGTTCTCTAAATCCTGGTCCATAACAAATTGGGGGCTCGACCGGGATAAAAGTCTATCTATTGGATTGGCTTAGTGAACTTAAAGACAGTGAGGGATGAGCAAGCATATTGTGGTTGCTTTTCAGGTGTGGTATTTTAGTTTAAGTAGGGAATTTGTTGTGGCCAATGGCTCTTTCAGAGGCTCTGAAGTTTTTGGGAGTGGAGACGGTCACACGCAGTACCTTACGGACAGAGACTAAAAGCAGACTGTTAGATTTGGCAAAAACATTGCAGTTAACATTATCTGACAAAATGCGGGAAAATGAGGTAATTATGGTGGTGGCTAAGAATTTAAAGTTTCCTTAGATACAGTTTGACTCATTGGAAATGGCAACAATTCAGTTGCAAATTAAACAAATGGAGCATGAGAAAGAATTAAAGCAGCTTGAAAATGAAAGAGAGAGAGATAAAAAGAAAGAGAAAGGGAGATACAGATCAGGGAAAAAGATAAAGAGAGAGAGTTTGAACTTCAGAAAATGGCTATGAAACATGACAGTCAGATAAAATTGGAAGGCATAAAGGGAAACATACAGTTGGATGATAGTGATGAGGATAGTGAGAAAGAGAGTCATAGTCGAAGGCTTGGTGGGGGATCTATTTAAATATGTCCAAGCATTGCCAAGGTTTGACGAGAAGGAAGTGGAAGCCTTTTTCATTTCAATTGAGAAGGTGGCTAAACAAATGAAATGGCCACAGGACATGTGGGTATTACTGATTCAAACAAAGCTGGTGGGTAGGGCAAGTGAAGTGTTTGCATCACTACCGGAGGAGGTATCTGGGACGTGTGAGGAGGTGAAAAAATCCATCATAGGTGCATATGAACGAGTGCCTGAAGCCTACAGACAAAGGTTTAGAAATTTAAGGAAAGAATTTGGTCAAACATAAATGGAGTTTGAAAGGCTCAAAGAGTAATTTTGATAGGTGGATAAGGGCTTTGAAAATAGACCAAACGTATGAAGCTCTCAGAGAAATTATACTTTTGGAGGAGTTTAAAAATTCAATTCCTGATGTAGTGAGAACTCATGTGGAAGAGCAGAGGGTTAAAACTGCGAGATAAGCAGCAGAAATGGCAGATGATTATGAGTTAGTTCATAAATCAAAGCTTGGTCTCCGTCAATTTCAGCCTATGAGGAATAGAAACTGGGAACATGAGAAATACTCAAGTGGTAAAGGTAAAGGTGATCTGATGGTAGATAATAAGGACAGTGTACCTCAGACTAAAAAAGAAATCCAGGAGGGTGGAAGAGACATGAAAAGTTTTAAATGTTTTCACTGTAATAAACTAGGCCATGTAAAGTCACAGAGTTGGTGTTGAAGAAAAGCACTGGGGAGGCTGATGTGGTAGAACAGGTTAAGACAGTAGGATTTGTTAAAGTGGTAAAGGAAAGCCCAAGTGAAGCGATGGAGGTGCAAAAGATTGGACAGCCTGATCAAGAGGTGATTGATAAGAAGGTGCCAGATCTCTTTAAAGAATTTACTTGTGTGGGTAAAGTTTACTCATGTCTATCAGGAGGAGCAGGTAAAGGAGACACAATTTTAAGAGATACGGGAGCTAGTCCAATCTTTAATGGTAAGAGATGAGGAGTTATGTAGTTTGGGAAGAATGTTGTCAGAAAAGGTGGTAATATGTGGAATTCAGGGAGAGAGGAGTAGTGTTCCATTATATAAGGTAAGGTTGGAAAGTCCAGTGAAGAGTGGTGAAGTGGTAGTAGGAGTAATAGAGAAACTATCTTGTCCAGGAATACATTTTATCTTGGGTAATGATATAGCTGGATCGCAGGTGGGAGTGCTGCCTACTGTGGTTGATAAGCCAGTGGAAACGCAGACAACTGAAGTGTTGAAGGACAAATATCCTGGGATTTTTCCGGATTGTGTAGTAACAAGGTCGCAAGGTCATAGGTTAAGACACGAGGAGAAATCAAAGAGTGAAAATGAAGTTGAAGTGCAATTATCAGAAACTATTTTTGATCAGATGGTTGAAAAAGAACAAGAACAGGTGGAGGATGAGGCGGATATTTCTAGTTCAGGAAAATTGGCGGAGTTACAACAAAAAGATGTTGAAATAAAACAGATGTATCAGAAAGCATATACGGAACAGGAATCTGAGTGTATACCAGAATGTTATTACCGTAAAAGTGATGTCTTGATGAGAAAATGGAGACCAGGTGCATGAAAAGTTGACAGAAGTTCATCAAGTAGTATTGCCAGTAGGGTATAGAAGGAGGTGTTGCGAATTGCACATGAGGTACCAGTGGGAGGTCATTTGGGAATAAGGAAAACTCAAGCTAAAATCCAAAAACTTTTTATTGGCCTGGACTGCATAAAGATGTAGTTAAATTTTGTCAATCGTGTCACACATGTCAAGTGATAGGGAAACCTCAAGCAGTGATAAAACCAGCACCCTTAATACCCATTCCAGCATTTGAGGAGCCTTTTACAAGGCTCCTAATTGATTGCGTAGGATCGCTTCCTGAAACGAAAATTGGGAGTCAATATCTTTTGACTATAGTGGGTGTGTCTACTAGGTTTCCAGAGGCCATTTCAGTACGTAATATTACAGCTAAAAAGATTGTGGAGGAGTTACTTAAATCCTTTACGAGATATGGACTACCCACAGAAATACAATCGGATCAAGGATCAAATTTTACCTGCAGATTATTCAAAGAAGTTAAGGATAGTTCAGGAATAAAACAATTTAAATCAACTGCATACCATCCAGAATCGCAGGGCGAATATAAAGGAATTCCATTCGTACTGTTTGCAATTAGGGATGCACCTAATGAGTCAACCAAACCTTTTAAACTAATTTTTGGTCATGAGGTAAGAGGACCACTTAAATTGATTAAGGAAAAATTGGAGAGTGAGAAATCAGAAATTACATTATTGGATTACGTGTCAAATTTTAGGGAACGATTAAATATAGCAGGTGAATTGGCTAGACAACATTTAAGTGTTGCACAAAATGTGATGAAACGGGTAGCGGACAAGATATCCAAAGTTCGTAGTTTTGACAGTGGGGATAAAGTTTTAGTATTGTTACCAGTGGTAGGTGAACCTTTAAAAGTTAGGTTTTGTGGACCTTATCAGATTGAAAGGAAATTAAGTGAGGTGAATTATGTAGTAAAAACACCAGATAGAAGGAAGACTCACCGAGTGTAAATATGCTTAAAAGGTACTTTGAAAGAGGAGAGAAAAAGGAGGTTTTAATGATTCTAACTCAAAGTGACGAACCAAATCCAGATGACTGTGAATTTGACATATCTCAAATTAAATAGGAAAACGAGGATGTTCTTAAAAATTGGGATGAAGTATTAAGTTACCTTCCAGAGGAAAAACAAACTGACCTGAAAGAATTATTGATATCACATGGGCAAGTTTGTGGAGATAAATTGGGAAGTACTAAAATGGCTATACATGATGTAGATGTGGGAAATGCTGTTCCAATCAAACAACATCCATGTAGACTTAACCCTTTCAAATTGGCACAGGTTAACAAAGAGATTGAGAGTATGCTGAAGAATGGCATAAATATCTCAAAGGGAAAGGATGGCCCCTTTGGAGCAAATTCTGTGATAATGAGGAAACAGGACCCGGGAGTATAGGACATACTTGATGGGAGTACCTGTCAGAGATCCACAAGAAAAGCTTAGGGAAAGCTCGCAAGCCGATGGCAATCGTGTCCTGTTTGGCACAATTGCGTGGCACAGAGGAGGTCGTTAGGACGCTCCGTAGAGAGATAGAGGAGAGAGACAGAACCAGTGAGGTAGACGTTTGTGAGGTAGAGAAGGAGAATCGAGATTTAAAAGAGCAGTTAGCAGCAAGGAACAGAGAGGTGAATGATGCCAAGGGGGCACATCAGTCTTGTCTCGCGCATTTGAACAGTTTTCAGACGCAATATGATAAGGCCTACCAGGACACGCAACATGCGGTCTTGGTAAGACAAAAAACAGAACAGCAAGTTGAGAAATTGCAGAAACTGTGCAATGATTTGAAAGCACTCCATACTTCCACGACGGAACAAAGGCAGAGCTCCGTAGACCACGCAAAGTGCCGGATGCAAATTGCAGAATTGCAATCTCTGCTGTCCGTGCAAAATGGATTTCAAAGTACATTCGGACCCCAATTAGATCAAGAAAACGTCCCCGACTGGCAGGAATTGAACGAGACTGCCCATAGATACGTACATGGGACATGTACGCAGGAAAAACCCCAGAAAAGGAAAGCTTCCCAACCCCCAACCGAACAGGCAGAACACCCCCCCATGAATCCTGTAACCACACACCGCAGAGCCGCAGGAGAAAGAGAAGCAGATTTCCTTCACACAACCCCGTTAACCGTGACCCAATTACAGGACGCGTGTGAAATCATTACACCGTTCCTTCCCACTTCAGACCCCCACCAATTTTTCGCGAAAGTCAAACAACAGGCAACCGTGTACGGCCTGGATGAAAAGGAGCAAGTGAAGCTCAGAGTTTTTCGCCTCGATCCTTCAGTTGTAGCAGCCCTTCCCGACCCACAGAATGTAGGAGGAGGCACACTCCAAGAGATGCACACAGCGATCCTTGATGTGATCGGCTATAACAGAGGAGACCCCGTAGAAGGCCTAAGTAAGTGTAGGCAAAAGAAGACAGAGCACCCCACAGCGTTTGCTGCACGTTTGTGGATTCACTTTAGCGCAGTTTTTGGAGAGTTAGCCCGCGCCCATTTGTCCCCAGGTAATATGGCCAAATGGACCCGAATTCTCATCTCCCATGCTACAGAAGCAGGACGAATAGCTTGCGCAGACTATGACCCCTCAGATGAGGCCCACAATGAAAAAATGGGTTTTGAAGAGATTGTCCCGCGCTTGGGAGCAATCAATTGCAGGCAAAACCGCATTTATAACACCCGATGAAGAGCAGGTAGAAATGAATCCAGTTAAAGCACACCAGAACCCCACATGGGCAAATGAGGGCAGGAACAGCCAACCCCAGCCAAAATATCAAGAATGTTATAACTGTGGACAGCGAGGACACTTTGCACGAGAGTGCAACGCGCCCCAAAAGCAGCAGAGAAACCAACTGACAGGCACCCTAAACAAGAATAGGGCAAAGCCGATCCATAGCATTAGCGCCCGTTCAAAGAATACAGACATGAATGGCACTGACTGACGGTGTTCGGGCTCCCCAACTTGGGTCTGCGACACCCTTCGGGACAAGTCCGGTAGACCGGTAGTAGCAGGCAAAGTCCGGGGACAACCCGTAGAATTTCTTTGGGATACAGGAGGGTCCCGCACCACACTCAATTCCTCCATGATGTTTCAACGAGACTCGTGGCCCACAACAGACACCATCACACTCAGTGGTTTTACAGGTCATTTACAACAAGGACACATCACAGCCCCTGTAGCGATACAAATAGGGAACATTACGACTAAACACCCCGTAGTTTTGGTCAATCTACCCCAGACAGCTGAACACATCCTAGGAATCGATTTCATGAGCTCCCATCACCTTTCTTTTGACCCAGTGAACAAAGTGTGTTTGGAAAATGGCAAAGGCAGCACGAGCCCCCACCACGCTCACAGTAGGAGAAAGCATTTGATAAGGTTCCCCACGGTAGGCTACTGCAGAAAATATGGAGGCATGGGATTCAGGGTGATTTAGCAGTTTGGATCAGAAATTGGCTAGCTGGAAGAAGACAAAGGGTGGTGGTTGATGGGAAATGTTCAGACTGGAGTCCAGTTACTAGTGGTGTACCACAAGGATCTGTTTTGGGGCCACTGCTGTTTGTCATTTTTATAAATGACCTGGAGGAGGGCGTAGAAGGATGGGTGAGTAAATTTGCAGATGACACTAAAGTCGGTGGAGTTGTGGACAGTGCGGATGGATGTTACAAGTTACAGAGGGACATAGATAAGCTGCAGTGCTGGGCTGAGAGGTGGCAAATGGAGTTTAATGCAGAAAAGTGTGAGGTGATTCATTTTGGAAGGAATAACTGGAAGGCAGAGTACTGGGCTAATGGTTAGATTCTTGGCAGTGTGGATGAGCAGAGAGGCCTCGGTGTCCATGTACATAGATCCCTGAAAGTTGCCACCCAGGTTGAGAGGGTTGTTAAGAAGGCGTACGGTGTGTTAGCTTTTATTGGTAGAAGGATTGAGTTTCGGAGCCATGAGGTCATGTTGCAGCTGTACAAAACTCTGGTGCGGCCGCATTTGGAGTATTGCGTGCAATTCTGATCGCCGCATTATAGGAAGGATGTGGAAGCATTGGAAAGGGTGCAGAGGAGATTTACCAGAATGTTGCCTGGTATGGAGGGAAGATCTTATGAGGAAAGGCTGAGGGACTTGAGGCTGTTTTCGTTAGAGAGAAGAAGGTTAAGAGGCGACTTAATTGAGGCATACAAGATGATCAGAGGATTGGATAGGGTGGACAGTGAGAGCCTTCTTCCTCGGATGGTGATGTCTAGCACGAGGGGACATAGCTTTAAATTGAGGGGAGATAGATATAAGACAGATGTCAGAGGTAGGTTCTTTACTCAGAGAGTAGTAAGGGCGTGGAATGCCCTGCCTGCAACAGTAGTGGACTCGCCAACACTAAGAGCATTCAAATGGTCATTGGATAGACATATGGACAATAAGGGAATAGTGTAGATGGGCTTTAGAGTGGTTTCGCAGGTCGGTGCAACATCGAGGGCCGAACGGCCTGTACTGCGCTGTAATGTTCTATGTTCTATGTTATAATACGTAAATCGGATTAGCTCAGTAGGAGACTTCTGGTTCGACCCTCGAGCCATTAGTGCAGACAAACAGGTTAGGGCAGTCCTGCAGGAACATAAAGCAGCATTTGCACAGCACAAGCACGACTGTGGCAATTTGACTGGCTTTGTGAACATTACAGGTCCCGACCCTAAACCCCAGAAGCAGTATGGATTTCCCCAGGAAGCAGAGGGAGAAATCTCCAAAGTAATAAAGAGTTTGTTGAATCAGGGCATACTCAGATCAGTAGCCTCCACAAACAACGCGCCGAATTGGCCCGTCAGGAAACCGGATGGATCATGGCGAGTGACCATTGATTACCGGGAACTGAACAAAGTAATCCCAGCAGCAGCCCCCACCATAGCCACGGGTCCCGAGACCATGCTCAAACAGGGACTCCAGTTTTAAAAAAATTCGGTTTTGGACATTAGTAACGGCTTTTGGTCCGTTCCATTGGCTAAAGCGTGCCAGTACAAATTCGCCTTTACATTCCAAGGGCAACAATACACGTGGACGTGCCTTCCACAAGGCTTCCACAACTTCCCCTCCATTTTCCACCGGCAGCTGGCAAATGGTTTAGCAAAGTTTTCCCACCCCGATTGTCTGGTCCAGTATGTAGATGACTTGTTACCACAGACAGACACAAAGGGAGAGCACATTTTGCTTCTCACCGAATTCCTAGCACTCCTAAAAGAAATTGGTTGTAAAGTCAACCCCAAGAAGGCCCAGATTCTGAAAGAAAAAGTGATTTACTTGGGAACAGTGATCACTCATGGTAAACGCGAGATGGAGCACAAGAGAATTGACTCGATCGTCAAATTGCTCCTTCCCCACAATGGCTCAGCCCTCCGGTCATTTTTAGGACTGGTTGGCTACTGCCGAAACCATATTGACGGTTTCACTACTAAAGCGGTGGCCCTTTCCGAACTTCTCAAGAAGCAGGCACCTTGGGAATGGCTTCCACAGCATACAGATGCCGTGGATGCTTTAAAAAGAGCACTACAGGTCCCAGATCCACATTCCCCGTACGCTATCGAGGTAGCAAGCACCGACCGAACCCTTTCGGCCGTGCTACTCCAGGAATGCCACGACCAGTTACGCCCCATAGCATACGCCTCACGCATGTTAGACCCCGTAGAGCAAGGATTTTCTGCCTGTGAAAGGCACCTGCTCGCAGTTTTTTGGGCAGTGCAATACTTCGCCTACATTACAGGACTCAACCCCATCACCATCCTCACAGAATACACACCGACACAGCTATTGTAAGACGGCCGACTTAAAGATGGCACAGTCAGCCAAATCCGCGCAGCCCGTTGGACCCTTCTTTTGCAGGGACGGGACATCACAGTAAAAAGAACCAAAACCCACACATTCCTTGCCGATAATTTGTAGTATGCAGGCACCCCCCATGAATGTGAGATCATCACCACGAAACAGAACACAGGCCCATTTATTCACAAGGCACCCCCGAGGAAAACAGGTAGTACACCCCAGAGACCCCAGCCCACAGACACGTGCGCACCCCTGAGGATTTATGTTGATGGCTCCTCCAGTGTTAAATGGAGAGAGAATTACCGGTTGCGGATATATGTAGAGGACGCGCAGGGACGCGCCCTAGATGAAATTTCCTTAAAGTTGCCAGGACACATAGGCTCGCAGGCAGCAGAGCTGGCAGCGATTGCATACATTGTAGACCACCCAGACTCATTCCCGACCCCAGCTTACATCTATTCGGACAGCTTGTATGTCTGTAATAGTTTGACAGAGTTCCTACCACTCTGGGAAACAAGAGGATTTGTTTCCGCGGATGGTAAACTCCGACCCTCAGCCCCATTACTCCGCCATATCCTAGAGACAGAGTTCCTAGGATAGGAAAGGATGGAATAATTAAGGTTCGCAGTCATCACCGTTCTTCCCCCCCATGTAACGTTAAAGCAGATGCCCCAGCGAAGGCAGGCTCCAGGCATGGTTCAGTACCCCAGTACACGCAGTTCTGGTCCCACAGACCAACATTCAGGATTTAGCGAAGGCCCAGAAAGAGGATGAGAAACTCAGGGAAGTTTTAAAGGGAACCTTCCCAGCCCTGTATGACAAGTTTAAAAACGCAATCACCACACACACGACGGTGTGATTTTAAAGGATGGCCTTTATATAGTTCCCAGCCAGGACAGGAACCATGTCATTTGTCAGTTCCATGACAATCATGACACCAAGGAATTGAACCCACACTAGCCCACCTCAGACCGCTTTGTTGGTGGCCTGATTTAAAAATCGATGTCACACACTACGTAGATAATTGCTTAATCTGTGCCCAGAACAATCCGGATAGGTATGTTAAAAAGGCTTAACTTAGCCATACCCGCCCTGTTAACGGACCCTGGACAAATCTCCAGATAGATTATATAGGACCCCTAGAAATGGTTGCAAGTATGTGTTGGTGGTCATAGGCAGCTTCACAAAATGGCTGGAAGCATTTCTGTCAAGAATTAATACGGCCAAGACAACGGCTAAAATATTAACACACATCTTTACAAGATGGGGCCTCCCACGCAGTATAGAGTCCGATCAAGGCTCCCATTTCACCGGACGTGTAATGAAAAACGTCCTCACGATTTTCGGCATTAGACAAAAGTTCCATATCGCATACCACCCCCAGTCAAGTGGTATTGCAGAACGAATGAATAGGACATTGAAAGTCACCCTCAGGAAAATGGTACAGCAGAATAACAGCACCTGGGATTCAGTACTTCTATTTGCTTTGATGTTTTTAAGAAACAAGGTATCTACATCCACAGGATACATCCCCCACACCCTCATGACCGGACGCCCCATGAAAGGCACTGAGTATTTATTAGGACTGGATTTGGCCAGCCCCGCAGTTACAGCCCTCATGCATGAAACTACGGTTAAACAACTGGTACAGAACATAAAGGCAGCCCAACCCACAGCAGCAGTGAGACTCGGAACCAGGAAGAAACAGAGCAAGGCTTGTTTCGACGAAACAGTACCGCCACTGAGTTTACAGTAGGGCAACAAGTTATGCATTCCCTTTTCAACCCCAGATCATTCCTTTCACCCAAATTTTCTGGACCGTACTCCATTTCGGACAAAGTCAGCCCCTCAGTATACAAAATAACCTATCCCAATGGTAAGTCTGCGTGGTTTCATATAAACCAGCTCAAGGCTTATGGCTCGCAGATTAACCACACACACCACATCCTGCTCGCAGCAGCAGACGATCACACCCTGCCCACAGATGACGTATTCCTACCCTCCCCCAACCACTCCAGCCCGACCTCAAACACTTCAACTCCGCCCCCAAAGGCACGACTCCACCTCTCCCTTCCCTCAACCAGCAGCGACAGTGACAGTGCTAGCGATCAAGATGACGACAGCCACAGCACACCACGTTACGACTACACCCCTGCACCAGGCCCCACTCCCAGTGAATCTGAGCATGATTCTACCGACCCATTTGAGATCACTTATATCAAAGCCCCTGACCCAGACATACCACCCGACGATTACGGATTGATGCATAGTAGCTCCAACCTCGACACTTGATTGTGGCACCGTGCCAATTCGTTCAGGCTCATCCGGAATGATGAGATGGACCCCGATTCGCCCCAAGCAGCCTTAGCACGGTTACTACAGACAAGAGTTTGGCAGCCGGGAGAAGATGATGACTTAGAGTCTGACTCCCACCAAACGAATCCCTTTGCGACCCTGTTCGCTATTGAGCAGTGAGGTGTCCAGATGATGGAGAAAAAAGGAACCGATGGAGAGATACGGTGTCCTTTCTGATGGAACCTGCACCATGTTTGTTGAATGTTTGTTCGTTAGTATTATCGTTAAGTGTTGTTCGTAAACTCGAAAAGTTTTTCACGGCCCCACGTCACCACTCCTTTAACGCCCCCCGGCTGTTAATGGAACAAGTTTGTCCCCACACAATAGTTCAGAGGAACTAGTTTGTCCCCAGAAACTTGTTAAAGGTACAAGTTTGTCCCCAGACAATAGTTCAGAGGAACTAGTTTGTCGACAGAACACGACTCATAGTTGCTCTCCTAATTCGAGAGGCAGCCCCCCACGATGACCACATTCTTACCCGTTCTTGCTGGTTGCTCAGGCAGTGGAGTCACGGCATTGGTCCCCGCCCTGCCTGAGGACCCCCCTCTGGTCAGCTACGCTCGGGTACAGCACATAAGGCATTGATCACCGACCGACCCGGGGATTCCACCCATTTCTTACCCGTACGAACCCCATTTTGGCTCGTTACGTTCAAAATTCTTTTTTTTGGTTTTGGCAATCCTTAGGTTGCTCCCCTATGCTATTTACATCCTCAAACACTGGGATGGTAAATCACACAGGCTGTGAGACGGCTCGCAGTATAGCAGTATTTTTCTTAGATGTCTTGTCCCAATATTCGGTTTAAAAAAAAAATGAGGGAGTCACAGATGGTGACCAATTATAAAGGCAAATTGGCAATAAAGGACAGACAGACATATGAGATCTTAAGCAAGATAACAGAAATTATGCTTGTGTTCACAGAACTCCAGAAACTCAGGAACCCCAGAGGAAGACAAAGAAGAAGTCTGACAAAGATGAAGACAGCCTTCGTGTTCGCATGGATCTTAGCAGGATCCCTTCAGTTGTGCGCGGATGCTACCCCCCTGACCCCTACCACACAAACCGTAAATGATTCTCACTCCTGCAATACATGGAACCCCGAGATAACTAGCCGAGCGGCAGCTAGCAATACCCCGACCTGGTGTGATACGTTTATCACCTGGTGCTCACCCTCATATGTAGTTAAAGCACTCTTAGTGCTGGCGATACTTTGCAGTGTCGTGCAAACGTTTAGAGTTAGGAAATGGCGAAAGAGATCATATTGCTCTCGCACCCCGGTATACAAGTTTAGGTCCCCCATTTTCGGATTTCACCAGACCCCCGAACCCATTGGGACGGATTAAAGAGCATCCATTTGTTTAATGTATTCTATGGAATAAAGAGATGTAAACCTCTGTGTCTGACTGCCAGGCCAGAGAAATTTGTGTGCTGCTATATTGTACAGTTTAAGATGTAAAGTAAATGTTGCTAACTTTTGGTTGGCTCTTAATTTGACTCTGTTTAATCACGTTTGCTCAAGCGTCGCCAGGTATCTTTCGACACCGCCACAAGGTTCAGAACCGAATACTGATCAATGACTCGGTACACCAGTTAGTAAGTTCAAAAGCAATGCTCATTTATTTACACACAGTCAAATCTACTCATGCATAAACTTTACAAACTAAACTGCCACTATTACTAAAGCCTATACTTAGCTTCAGGTGCCCACTCAGTCAGAGGAACAATGGCCGTTGCTCGGTTCTGAGGCTGCTGGGTTGGGTTGTTTACAGGGTAGCAACTAGGAGTGTCTATCTCATAGCGTGCGCTGACTTGGGACTTACTTGGTCTGGTGCAGCTGCAAGGCAGGTCTCTCTCTTCGGTGGGAGCCAAAGCCAAAGGAGGAAGATTCTCCCTTGGGGGATACCTTTTATACTGAAAAGGGCTTCGCACGCTTTTGGGCGGGCCTTGAACTTGGCCTCAACAAATTGGGTCTTCCCCAATCATCTGTATCAATTTTCCTCCTATAGAGGGGTGGTTCCCTGATCGCTGGGCGTGTCCTGGTGACTGTCAGTCTGCTTTGTCTTAGCTTCTTCTGGCGCCGGGGAGTCTGTCCTAACATTGTGTATCTAAATGTTTCCCTTTTGTCCCCGGAGATGGCTCATTAGTATGTAGATTGTTTGGTAGTTTCTGTCCTGTCTGAGAGTTTAAGGTTCTAATCAACAGACAGAGCTTGCACATGCTTGTTTCTTAGCATTGACCAATTTTCCCTGCATTCTTTGCAAGTGTCCATTTTGTAATTGGGACGTGGGCATCCCAGATGGCTACAGATGTGAAAACAAAAGTTATTGAGGAGTTTCTGATACCCTCAAGACGAAGGGAAATAATGCGGTTTCTTGACATGAGTGGATTTGATTGTGCAAATGTTTTATAGCGTGATTGCTCCACTGATGGACTTGCTGAAGAAACATCAAAAATTTCAGTGGACAGCGGACTTTCAACAGGCATTTGACTGCCTGAAAGCTGTGATAACCAATGCTCCTGTGTTGAAGAATTAAAAGGGACTCTGTGATCAGATTGAACTAAAATATCTGACTTTAAAGTGAAATGCAGAGGTGAAGAGAAATGGACGGATCATGCAAGGACCTTCTTGTTCAGAAGGACTGTCAATCGAGAAGGATTTCAGTTGGAGGAAGAAGAACAAAAAAAAATGGACTATATTATTATTCCTGTTTGCATGTGTTGTTTTTTTTTAAACAAAAAAGTATATTTACTGTGTGCATTTCTTAAAGGATAGTGAAAAGATGAAAAATGAAACCATCTTGAAGTTGATGGTTTATTTATTTTTCTTGGGGGGAGGTGTCATAAGAACATAAGAACTAGGAGCAGGAGTAGGCCATCTGGCCCCTCGAGCCTGTTCCGCCATTCAATGAGATCATGGCTGATCTTTCGTGGCCTCAGCTCCACTTTCCGGCCTGAACACCATAACCCTTAATCCCTTTATTCTTCAAAAAACTATCTATCTTTATCTTTAAAAATTTCATGAAGGAGCCTCAACTGCTTCACTGGGCAAGGAATTCCATCGATTCACAACCCTTTGGGTGAAGAAGTTCCTCCTAAGCTCAGTCCTCAATCTACTTCCCCTTATTTTGAGGCTATGCCCCCTAGTTCTGCTTTCACCCGCCAGTGGAAACAACATGCCCACATCAATCCTATCTATTCACTTCATAATTTTATATGTTTCTATAAGATTCCCCCGCATGCTTCTAAATTCCAACGAGTACAGTCCCAGTCTACTCAACCTGTTCTCGTAATCAAATCCCCTCAACTCTGGGATTAACCTAGTGAATCTCCTCTGCACACCCTCCAGTGCCAGTACGTCCTTTCTCAGGTAAGGAGACCAAAACTGAACACAATACTCCAGGTGTGGCCTCACTAACACCTTATACAATTGCAGCATAACCTCCCTAGTCTTAAACTCCATCCCTTCTAGCAATGAAGGACAAAACTCCATTTGCCTTCTTAATCACCTGTTGCACATGTAAAACAACTTTTTGTGACTCATGCACTAGCACACCCACGTCTCTCTACACAGCAGCATGTTTTAATATTTTATCATTTAAATAATAATCCCTTTTGCTGTTATTCCTACCAAAATGGATACCCTCACATTTGTCAACATTGTATTCCATCTGCCAGACCCTAGCCCATTTACTTAACCTATCCAAATTCCTCTGCAGACTTCCGGTATCTGCACTTTTTGCTTTACCACTCATCTTAGTGTCGTCTTCAAACTTGGACACATTGCACTTGGTCCCCAACTCCAAATCATCCATGTAAATTGTGAACAATTGTGGGCCCAACACTGATCCCTGAGGGACATCACTAGCTACTGATTGCCAACCAAAGAAACACCCATTAATCCCCACTCTTTGCTTTCTATTAATTAACCAATCCTCTATCCATGCTACTACATTACCCTTAATGCCATGCATCTTTATCTTATGCAGCAACCTTTTGTGTGGCACCTTGTCAAAAGCTTTCTGGAAATCCAGGTATACCACATCCATTGGCTCCCCGTTATGTACCGCATTGGTAATGTCCTAAAAAAATTCCACTAAATTAGTTAGGCCGACCTGCCATTTATGAACCCATGCTGCGTCTGCCCAATGGGACAATTTCCATCCAGATGCCTCGCTATTTCTTCCTTGATGATAGATTCCAGCATCTTCCCTACTACCAAAGTTAAGCAAACTGGCCTATAATTACCCGCTTTCTGCCTACCTCCTTTTTTAAACAGTGGTGTCACGTTTGCTAATTTTTAATCCGCCAGGACCAACCCAGAGTCTAGTGAATTTTGGTCAATTATCACTAGTGCATTTGCAATTTCCCTAGCCATCTCTTTTAGCACTCTGGGATGCATTCCATCAGGGCCAGGAGACTTGTCTACCTTTAGCCCCATTAGTTTGCCCATCACTACCTCTTTAGTGATAACAATCATCTCAAGGTCCTCACCTGTCATAGCCTCATTTCCATCAGTCACTGGCATGTTATTTGTGTCTTCCACTGTGAAGACCGACCCAAAAAACCTGTTCAGTTCCTCAGCCATTTTCTCATCTCCCATTATTAAATCTCCCTTCTCATCCTCTAAAGGACCAATATTTACCTTAGCCACTCTTTTTTGTTTCATGTATTTGTAGAAACTTTTACTATCTGTTTTTATATTCTGAGCAAGTTTACTCTCATAATCTATCTTACTCTTCTTTATAGCTTTTTTTAGTAGCTTTCTGTTGCCCCCTAAAGATTTCCCAGTCCTCTAGTCTCCCACTGATCTTTGCTACTTTGTATGTTTTTTCCTTCAATTTGATACTCTCCCTTATTTCCTTAGATATCCACGGTCGATTTTCCCTCTTTTTACCGTCCTTCCTTTTTGTTGGTATAAACCTTTGCTGGGCACTGTGAAAAATCACTTGGAAGGTTCTCCACTGTTCCTCAACTGTTTCACCATAAAGTCTTTGCTCCCAGTCTACCTTAGCTAGTTCTTCTCTCATCCCATTGTAATCTCCTTTGTTTAAGCACAAAACACTAGTGCTTGATTTTACCTTCTCACCCTCCATCTGTATTTTAAATTCCACCATATTGTGATCGCTCCTTCCGAGAGGATCCCTAACTATGAGATCATTAATCAATCCTGTCTCATTACACAGGACCAGATCTAGGACCGCTTGTTCTCTCGTAGGTCCCATTACATACTGTTCTGGGAAATTATCGCGGATACATTCTATAAACTCCTCAAGGCTGCCTTGACCGACCTTGTTAAACCAATCGACATGTAGATTAAAATCCCCCATGATAACTGCTGTACCATTTCTACATGCATCCGTTATTTCTTTGTTTATTGCCTGTCCCACCATAATGTTACTATTTGGTGGCCTATAGACTACTCCTATCAGTGACTTTTTCGCCTTACTATTCCTGATTTCCACCCAAATCGATTCAACCTTGTCCTCCATAACACCGATGTCATCCCTTACTATTGCCCGGAGGCCATCCTTAAATAGCAGAGCTACACCATCATGTGAGAGTACCATTAAGGAATGGGTGTTTATAAATGGGGGTGTATATAAATATCTGTAGTGAGAGTGCCTTGAAGAAATGGGTGTCTACTATTGCAGCGATGTCAGCGAGTGGGTTGAGCTGGGCTGTCTGTCAGCTTTTTACTTTCATTTTTGAGCAGGCTGAAGGGTGTGTTTTAGTTTTGTTTTCAGTGTTGGAGCTGAAGCCAGACCAAGCAGGTGTACTGCTGCTCTCTCTGACATCAAAAGACTATCTCTTGATCATTTGGTGAATTCAGAATTATAAATGTTTTCAGTAGTGACTTTAACCTGATGTACTTCTGTTAAAGGTTTTGTTTTTAAGTCATATGGATGTTAAAAGGAAAGCTTAAAGGAGTACTTAGTGTTGTAGTCTTTGGGGTTTGTATTCGAATTGATGGTTGCTAAGATGTTCACTGTATGTTTTAAAAAGGTTAACTTGAGTTCACAGAATAAACATTGTTTTGTTTTAACAAAATACTTTTCCATTTCTGCTGTACCACACCTGTAGAGTGGGCCGTGTGCTGCCCATCTACTAAAAGTTGTGGGTCAGGTGAACTCCATGATACACTTTGGGGTTCTCTAAACCTTGGCCCATAACAATCACTTACAGGAAAAGAGAGATCGAACAGAAATGGATTGAATCAATAGTTAAATTGCCCCTGCCTCACAATGTCACTGAACTCCGATCATTCTTAGGATTAGTTGGGTATTATAGGAACCGTATAGATGGTTCAGCCACAAAAGCAGCCCCACTTTCAGGCCTCCTTAAAAAGAAAGCCCCATGGGAATGGCTTCCTCAGCACACGGACGCCATCGATGAATTAAAACGCGCCCTAGGCACAGCCCCCATTTTGCAGGTACCAGACCCACATTCTCCCTACGCCATAGAAGTAGCGACCACCGACCAAACCCTATAAGCAGTACTACTACAGGAAAGGCATGACCGTTTAGGACCCTTAGCCAATGCCTCACGAGTTTTGGATCCCGTGGAGCAAGGATTTTCAGCCTGCGAACGGCACTTGCTCGGTCTTTTGGGCAGTTTTCACAGTAACTTCATTGAAGCCTACTTGTGACAATAAGCGATTTTAATTTCATTTTCATTTCAGTTCAATATTTTGCATATATCACAGGCCTCAACCCCGTAACAATTTTAACCGAGCACACTCCAACGCAGCTATTGTTAGATGGTAGGTTAAAGGACGGTTCAGTCAGCCAGATCAGAGCAGCTCGCTGGTCACTGTTATTACAAGGAAGGGACATCACAGTTAAATGGACAAAGACCCACACATTTTTAGCAGACAACCTGCAGTATGAAGGAACCCCACATGAGTGCCAGATCATTGGAGTCAAACATCACACAGGACCCTTTATTCCGAAATCACTACCCATACAAGCAGGCATCAGAACACAGAAACTCCCGACCATGGATAACGCTTTAAAAATTTGTGTAGATGGTTCCTCCACCATTGACAATGGAAAAAGAATAACAGGATGCAGTATTTATGTGGAAGACGTGCAGGGACGCGCATTAGAGGAAATATCTTTCAAATTGCCAGGCCACTTAGGATCACAAGCAGCTGAATTAGCAGCAATAGCATACGTAGTGCAGCACCCAGATTCTTTCCCGACCCCCGCAGATATATATTTGGACAGTTTATGGGCGCGATTCTCTGCTCCCGCGCCGTTTCAGAGAATCGCCTGGGTCGCAAAATTTTCCCGCAACGCCGGTCCGACGCCCTCCTGCGATTCATGTAAGCGGCCAGATCGGCACAATCGCGTTTTGCACGGCGCGGTCCAGTGAATCGCCCGAGACAGCCAAAATGGCGATTCACCGGTACCCCCGCGATTCTCAGTGCCGGATGGGCCGAGCGGCCTGCCCAAAAAGGCGGGTTCCCCCCGGCAACGTTCACACCTGGTCGCTGCCGGCGGGAACAGCGCGGGAACGCTGGGGGGGGGGGGGGGGGGCGGCCTGCGGGGGAGGGGGGGAGATCATGCACCGGGGGGCCTCAAATGGGGTCTGGCCTGCGATCGGTACCCACCGATCGTCAGGCCGGCCTCTCTAAAGGAGGACCTCCTTTCTTCCGCAGCCCCGCAAGATCCGTCGAACATCTTCTTGCGGGGCGGACGGCACCCACGCATGTGTGGGTTGGCGCCGGCCAACCCGTGCATGCGCGGGTGACGCCAGTTATGCGGCGTTGGCTGCGTCATGTATGCGGTGCTGCCTTTACGCGGTGCCAAGGCCTGGCGCGCGTAAATGACGTGGCGCCGCTCCTAGCCCATTTTCGGGCCCTGAATCGGTATGGATAGGGGCCGTTTTGCGCCGTTGAGACGTCACGAACACTCTGTCTCCATTTCAGAGAATTGCGCCCAAGATGTCTGCAATAGTTTCTCAGAAGTCCTGCCTCTGGTAATCTAGAGGATTCATATCCGCTGATGGTAAACCCCTACCCTCAGTCCCATTATTGAAGCATATTCTTGAAACAGCAAAAGGCCGCACATATGGCATAATCAAAGTCAGAAGCCATCATCGTTCCTCCCCACCCGGTAACGTAAAGGCAGACGCCTTTGCCAAGTCAGGAACACGACACGGTCACTTTTGGCAACCCCCCCCGAGAGTGAGCCGATACACGCAGTCCAGGTTTCACAGACCAATATCGAAGATTTGGCCCAGGCCCAAAAGGCAGACGACACTCTTAAGCAAATTTTTGACGGAAACTACCCATCCCCCTACGACAAATTCAAGGACTCACTGATGGTACAGGACAATATAATTTTGAAGAATGGAATTTTCCCACCCAGGACAGAAACCAGATAATTTGCCAATTTCATGACAGACACGGACATCAGGGGATATAAACCACCATTGCCCACTTAAGGCCGATTTAAAAGCAGACGTCACAAATTATGTTGATAATTGTTTAATCTACAGAATAATCCTGAAAGGTACTCCAGGAAAGGACAATTAAGACACACCCGACCTGTTAATGGCCCATGGACGAATTTACAGCTCGATTACATTTGTCCCCTCCCCCCCTGCAGATATGGTTTTAAATATGTGTTGGTAGTAATCAACACCTTCACAAAATGGGTGGAAGCATTTCCCTCCAGGACAAACACGGCTAAGGCAACAGCCAAGATCTTAACACAGCAGATATTTACCCACTGGGGACTCCCCCGCAGCATTGAATCAGACCAAGGTTCCCATTTCACCGGCAGAGTAATGCAGAATGTCCTAACGATTTTTGGAATGAAACAAAAATTCCACATTGCTTATCACCCCCAATTCAGCGGTATTGTGGAACGTATGAATCGGACCCTGAAAGCGACTATTAGGAAAATGGTGCAACAGCACAACACCACATGGGACACAGTTCTCCCATTCGCCCTTATGTTTATTAGGAACACAGTATCAAGTTCCACAGGATTCACCCCCACACCCTTATGACCGGACGACCCATGAAAGGAACTGAATATTTATTAGGACTTGATTTGGCCAGCCCCACATCACCGCCCTCACCCACGAAAACGCAGTCCAACAATTCACAGAAAATATTAAAGCAGCCCAGCTCGCTGCAGCCGTCCGACTAGGCGCCAGGAAAAAGCAGAGTAAGGCCTGCTTTGATAAAACAGTCTGTCGTGTTATGTACTCTGGGATAACACAGGCTGCAACTGGTTGCAGCTTTAACCAAAAGATACTCCAGACCTTGAAGTTAGTTCAATCTGATTTATTGAACCAGTAGCACAGTTAGCACAGTTCTCTATGAGTTCGACTCTCTGCAACCTAAGTGTGGTTACTCTGTCTGACTGAACCAGACTAGCTCTTAGCCACGTGCTTGAGGTGTGATACTGTACATACACCCTGACTCACTCTGTAGATGTTCATCAGTGGAAAGAGGCGGAGTGTGAGTGCCTCGTGCCTTTTATAGTGAGATACCACCCCTGAGTGTCCTGCCTGCTCATTGATCATGTCCTGTTCTCTGTGTTCTTTAGCTGCCTGTCTGTATATCATTATCTGCATGTCTGCATATCATGACATCTCCCTTTTTTTTAATGTTTTATTGGCACATGGGAACGTACTTACATGTGGTGGCATATATTAACATATTTACAAGCGGTGGCATATGTGAACATATTTACATGTGAAGACAGCTGTTTAATATGAGAAAACAGAACATAGCAAACAAAACAAATGTTCATAAGTCCAGTCTCTGGCGCTTGTGTCTGATCCTTGTTGACCGCCGGAGAGGTGGTGGTGGGGAGGACGGCGCCTTGACAGGCGGGATGGAAGCCTGACTGGTGGCCTCGTAGTTCGAGGTATCAGGAGGTGGCAAAACAACGGACGGAAACGGAGAAGAAAGCGGTTGCGGGCAGGGAACTCTGCGCAGTGCCCGTCTGTTTCATCGTATAACAGAACCATCAGCCATACGTGCAACATACGAGCGGGGCGCAGCCTATCGAACAACGACAGCTGGAGCAGACCAGCCACCATCCGGTATCTTGATCCTGACAGTGTCTGCCGGGGATAACACGGGCAAATCGGTGGCATGAGCATCATAGCCCTCCTTTTGCTGGTTTTGGAGATGCTGCACCTTCTGCAGCACCGGGAAGTGATCTAGGTTGGGCAAGTGTATGGCTGGAAGTGTCGTCCGCAGGTCCCTGTTCATCAGGAGTTGAGCTGGCGACATGCCAGTAGACAGTGGGGTCTCCCTGCACACAAGCAGCGCGAGGTAGATGTAAGAAGCAGAATCCGCAGCCTTGCAGATGAGCTATTTCACAATGTGCACCCCTTTTTCAACCTTCCCATTGGACTGCGGATAGTGTGGACTGGGAGTGACATATTTGAAATGGTATGACTTGGCAAACATAGACCACTCGTGGTTGTTGAAGCACGGGCCACTGTCACTCATGACAGTGAGTGGGATACCGTGCCTGGAGAATATCTTACAGGCCTTGATGATGGTCCGAGATGTGAGGTCTGAGAGCTACACGACTTCAGGGTAGTTGGAGAAATAGTTAATAATCAACACGGAGTCATGACCATTCGCACGAAAATAGGTTGATGCCAACCTTGGACCATGGGGAGGTCTCGATTTCAAGCTGCTGGAGCATCTCCTTGCTCTGCGCTGGCTGGAAGCGTTGACAGGTCGCACAGTTGAGGACCATGTTCGAGATGTCCTGGCTAATACCGGGCCAGTAGACAGCCTGCCTGGCTCTGCGTCTGCACTTCTCGACGCCCAGGTGTCCCTCATGGATTTGGCAGAGCACCAAGCTCTGGAGACTGAGTGGAATGACAATCCGGGCCAGCTTGAGGAGGATACCATCAATCACCATCAGGTCGTCCTTTACATTGTAAAATTGAGGGCATTGCCCTTTCTGCCAGCCATTGGCGAGGTGATGCACGACACGCTGCAAGAGGGGGGTCTTTGGCTGTCTCCTCGCGGATACGAACCACCTTCTCATCAGATGCTGGGAGGGTGCTAGCACACAGCTGCACCTGTGATTCAATCTGCCGGATAATTTTCAGCGGTTCACGAGGCAATGTGATGGAGCGGGACAATGCATCAGTGATGACGAGCTCCTTGCCAGGCGTGTACACTAAGTCAAAGTCGTACCTTCTGAATTTGAGGAGGATGCGCTGCAACCGAGGTGTCATGTCATTCAGATCCTTGTGCATAATGTGGACCAGAGGCCTATGATCCGTCTTGACAGTGAATGTCGGCAGGTCATAGACTTTGTTTCAGTGGGCGTCATGGCCCTCGATGCGTAGGCTACCGGTGCCCAGGATGAAGTGTCATCGCGTTGATGACACCGCTCCGATGCCATCCTGGCTCGCATCTGTCGAGATCTCCGTCTCCCTGTCTGGGTCAAAAAATGCCAAGATGGGTGCTTTCAGCTCCAACCACTCTGCCTGATGTGCTGCCTTCCACTCAAAGGCAGTGGACTTTTCTACCAGGTTTCGTAGGGCCATGGTGTGTGAGGCCAGGTTTGGGATGAACTTGCCCAGAAAATTGACCATGCCCAGGAAGCACAGCACCGCCTTCTTGTCTTCAGGGACCTTCATGGCTTCAATGGCCTTGAACTTGTTTGTGTCCGGGCGCACGCCCTGCTGAGAGATCTGGTCACCTAGGAACTTGAGTGTCGACATGCCAAAGCAACATTTGGACCTGTTCAGCTTCAGGCCATTGGCATGGACACGGCGGAATACCTTCTGGAGACAGGAAACATGCTCTTAAGGGGACCATATGATGGACCATATGATGATGTCAACCACGTACACACAAACCCCTTCAATGCCCTCCATCATCTGCTCCATGATGCGATGGAAGATCTCTGATGCCGAGACAATGCCAAACGGCATGCGATTATAGCAGTATCTGCCAAACGGTGTGTTGAAGGTGCAGAGCCTTCTGTTGGACTCATCCAGCTGGATTTGCCAAAATCCATGTGACGCATCTAACTGGTGAAAACAACGTGTGTGTGCCATCTCACTGGTGAGTTCCTCCTGCTTCGGGATGGGGTAGTGTTCACACATTATATTCTTATTGAGATCCTTGGGATCAATGCAGATGCGCAGGTCTCCCGAAGTCTTTCTAACACATACCATCGAGCTGACCCAGTCAGTCGGTTCGATTACCTTGGAAATGATGCCCTGTTGTTGAAGATCCTTGAGCTCTGCCTTCAGGCGCTCCCTCAGCGGAGCCGGGACCTGGCATGGTGCGTGGACCACTGGCTTGGCATCAGGTCGTAGCAGAATCTTATATCGATATGGCAGCGTGCCCATCCCGTCGAACACATCCGGATACTGAGCGAGGATGCCGTCAATGCCGGCCTGAAGATCCACATTGGAGGATGTTGTTGTGTAAACCCGCTGCACGAGGTTCAGCTGCTTGCAGGCATGTGCGCCAAGTAGGGATGCCCTGTCTGGCTTGACAATTTCAAAACGTAACCGTGCATGGGTGCTCCGGTTGGAGAAGAGTAGATGGCAGGATCCCAGTGCCATGATGGCATTTCCCTTGTAGTCCAGGAGCCTGCTGGCTGCTGGAAGGATCTTGGGGGGCTTCTTGATGCGTTTGAAATCTGCCTGTGAGAGGAGGTTGGCAGAAGCACCTGTGTCCAGCTTAAACTGGATGGAGCAGTGGTTGACCTGCATCACCGCACACCATTCGTCCACAGAATCCACAGCGAGGATGGATTGAATTTGTGATGAGTTGGATGTGGCATATTCACATTTGGTAATGATGCCCACACAGTAAACGGAGTCCAGGCATTCTTCCTTTGGGTCCGTTGTGCTGCCAGGATCAGAATCCTGTAATCATTGTTGCACTCTCTAAACGCACCGTCGTCGGAATTGGGAGCGCTGGCCCGCCTGGTGGTGCAGACCTGCACAAGGCTGCGTAGTGTCCAGGCTTCGGCAGTTTAAACATCGCCTGCCTCTTGCAGGGCAGTGTTTCTTTAAGTGGGCGTTGCCGCAGTTCGAGCACGTCATGACGTCGGCGTCCTGACACTCCACGCGTCGTCGCACATGCGCAGTGAGGGTGTCGGCTGCTTCGTTATCCCGTTTGCATCGCGCATACGTGGGGCCCCGAGAAAAGCGCGCGAAATGGCCGGTTTCATCAATGCTGAGGCGCTGCATCCGGCAAGATGGCCTGCACACTCTCTGCCTCGTGGGAGGCAGGTTTTTCATTTTTAGTCGATTTGTACTGGGCATAGCGATGTTTGCCGTGCTCATGCACTGTGCATGTTTCAATCGCGACTGGCAGGGTCATATGCTTGATTTTCAGTAGCTGCTCTCTGAGAATCAGAGTGAACTCCAAAAACGATTTGGTCTCTGATCATGGAGTCAGCAATATCACCAAAGTTGCAGGACAGCGCTAGCAGGTGGAGGTTAGTTAAGAAGGAATTGAAAGATTCATCTTTACCTTGTAGATGCTGCTTGAAGATGAAGCGCTCCAAGATTTCATTGGTGTCCACTTCACAATGACTGTCAAACTTGTCCAGGATGGTCTGAAACTTTGTCTTGTCCTGGCCTTCGGTGAAGTGAAAAGATTGAAGAATTCGATGGCTTGATCACCCGCTGTTGAGAGAAGCGTGATCTTCCTTGCATCAGACGCACCCACGAGGTCTGAAGCTTCGAAGTACAGCAGAAAATTTTGCTTGCATGTCCGCCAGTTAGCACTGAGATTGCCAGAGGTCCTGAGCTGGTGAGGAGCCTGAATGTTCTCCATGGTGCCGGGATACATTCGCTGGTCGTCACAGAACGGACTGAGGTAAACCTCCTAGATTAAGCAGTCGCCTGGTAGCATGTAGTGTTATGTACTCAGGGATAACACAGGCTGCAACTGGATGAAGCTTTAACAAGATACTCCAGACCTTGAAGTTAGTTCAATCTGATGTATTGAACCAGTAGCACAGTTCTCTATGAGTTTGACTCTCTGCTAACCTAAGTGTGGTTACTCTGTCTGAATGAACCAGACTAGCTTAGCCATGTGCTGGAGGTGTAATACTGTACATACACCCTGACTCACTCTGTAGATGTTCATCAGTGGAAAGAGGCCAAGTATGAGTGCCTCGTGCCTTTTATAGTGAGATACCATCCCTGAGTGTACTGCCTGCTCATTGGTCATGTCCTGTTCTCTGTGTTCATTAACTGCCTGTCTATATATCATTATCTGCATATCATGACACAGTCCACCCAGTCGAGTATACAGTCAGTCAGCAAGTGATGGTTTCCCTGTATAATCCCAGTTCGTTCCTCACCCCTAAATTTGCAGGACCCTACTCCATTTCGGATAAAGTGAGCCCCCCTGTGTACAAAATAACGTACCCCAATGGAAAAACAGGTTGGTTCCATATCAACAAGCTTAAGGTTTATGGAACCCAATGTAGCCTCTCCTACCACGTCTCCCTAGCAATGGCAGATGATTCTGCCCCTCCCATCGACAACTTAGACCAGCCCCCCACCCCCAGCCAGGACAGCACATCCACGCCCACAGACCTGACCTTGTCCCCGCCCACAGGTACGCCTTTCCACCTTGAGCTTGATTTGGACAACAGCGACAGCCCCTGGAAACATGACCTCATGTGAGATCCCCTAGCCCGGACACCACACCTCACATGAAAATAAACACTGATACCCCCACATGGTGTGAAAACATTGTAAAATGGTATTCCCTTTCCTATACAGTAGAAGCCCTTTTGGTAATACCAATACTCTGCAGTGTCGTTCAGACACTTAGACACCGCAAGTGGCGAAGTAGAGCCTCCAGCTCCCCAATATACACACTCTGAGCCCCTTTCCTTGGAATCCAACAAACCCCACAAACCTTTTAAACCCTTTTCACTGACAAAATAAAAAGATTTTACTTCTTCTATGACTGTAATAGATTAAGTAGAGATGTGATGCTGCTGTTTATTTCTTTAACATTTTTGTATTGTACATAAGTTCCTTTTTGATATTTGCCAGCAGCATGAGAGTAGCTTAGGTAATGATAGTTAGAGGTTCCCTTGTGTAAATAAGTTAAATGTGTAATGATTAAATGTTTTATAATGGCCCCTTAGAGTTTATGAATTTATGATGTGTTGATAAAATTAGGTAAATGCTCCAAAAACATAGGACAGATTAGTGTAGAACCTGTCCTTGATCAAGTGTAACCGGCACACCAAGGACGGATGAGGATCAACAGTGTGATCCACCACGCTTCGCGTTCAGCATCAAAAGGATGGGATGTAGCCATTTGGGATGGCCATTTACAAAGGATCCTGGGAAATATGGCCACCTGCAAAGGACCATGGGAAATATGGTGAACCCAGGACTCAGACGCTCAGAGCTTATGTATATTGGCAACTCAGATAACTAGACGCTATCGAAACCCCCCCAGCTACTTTGCATTCTAATGGCCCATTTCCCCAGAACAAAAGACCTGCACTCAGGTAACAGGTACAGAAACAAACTCATCGGCGCCATTCCCTTTGCTCAGGAAGCCCAAAAAGCCAAGGTCAATGACCGCTCAGGACACGCCCCGCCATCAAGGCACCCGCCCGTTTATTGGCCAATATCGAAGGCAGTAATCGAAGCCTGCTGAATTATGGGTCGAAAGCTAAGGACCGCCCAAAAGAACGCGAAACCCCCAAAAGGATAAAGAGAGACACTGCCATGTGTTCAGTCTCTCTTGGTCCCGGGTCTTGGTCTCTCTTGGCCCGACCTACGCCGAAAACCAAGTGCAGCATCATGACCAGAAGACAAGTTCAAGACCAATAATCGCTACCAGACGATGAGCCCAGCAGAAACAAAGTCACTTCTCCAGATCCGAACAAAGGCCTTGTTCCTCTGCATAAAGCCAGGTGCCTGAAGTTAAGTACAGGTTGTTGTAGTGTTGGGTGTAATTTAGCTTGCAGTGTTTTATGTTGCATGTCGAAGTAATTCTTGTGTGTAAATAAATTATCATTGAACTTGAACTAATTAACTGGTTGTTTGGTCTTTGATCGATATCCGGTAAAACGTTGTGGTGGTATCATTTGATACCTGGTGACTCTGAAAAGCAATATCATCATTAATAACTATCATATCAGTATCCAGTTAAAAAGAGCAACATTATTGGCATCTCCGGTGCGAATTGGCAACAATACAAAAGGTTAATACACAATGTAAGAAGGAGTGGCACGTGGCACAGTTGTTAGCACCGCTGCCTACGGCGCTGAGGACCCAGGTTCGAATCCTGGCCCTGGTCACTGTCCGCGTGGAGTTTTCACATTCTCGAGTCCGCGTGGGTTTCACCCTCACAACCCAAAGATGTACAGGTTAGGTGGATTGGCCATGCTAAATTGCCCTTAATTGGAAAAAAGAAAATAATTGGGTTCTGCAAATTTTTTTTTTTTTTTAAATACACAATGTAATGGCTCATGGAAATGGGGTGATATATTAGCACGGATACAGTATTAGTTAATGGACCGGAGGCATTTTCAAGTTGGCAGGCTATGATGAGCGGATTGCCACAAGGATCAGTGTGAGGGCCTCAGCTCTTTACAATCTATATTAATGACATAGACAAAGAGATAGAGAGTAATATATCTAGGTTTGCCGATGATACAAAGCTACGTGGGAATACAAGCTGGGACAGGTTAAATGAGTGGGCAACAAATTAGCAGATGAAGAATAATGTAGGAATTTTGGTCATAAGAGTAGAAAAGTTGCTTATTCTTTTAAAAAACTGTGAAACTTGTAAACGTTAATGTTCAGAGAGAATGATTTGGGTGTACTCCTGCAAGGACACAAAAAGCTAGCATGTAGGTACAGCAGGCAATGGGATACTGGCCTTTATTGCAAGGTGATTGGAATACAAGAATGAAGACGTCTTGCTACAATTGTACAGGGGTTCGGTGAAACCACACCTGGAATACTAGGTGCAATTTTGATCTCCATACTTAAGGAAGAATATACCTGCATTGGAGACAGTGCAGCAAAGGCTCACTAGATTGGCCCCTGGGATGAGAAGATTGTCCAAGGATGAGAGGTTGAGTAAAAAGGGTCTATATTCTCAGGAGTTAAGAATGAAAGATGATCTGATTGGAATATTTAAGCTTATGGAGGAGCTTGACAGGGTAGATCATAGAAAATAGAGTGCAGAATGAGGCCATGATGCCCATCGAGTCTGTACTGGCCCTTGGAAAGACCTCCCTACTTAAGACCACGCCTCCACACTATCCCCGTAACCCAGCAACCCCATCCAACCTTTTTGGACATTAAGGGGCAATTTATCATGGCCAGTCCACCTAACCTGCACATCTTTGGACTGTGGGGGGAAACTGGAGCACCTGGAGGAAATCCATGCAGACACGGGGAGAACATGTAGACTCTGCATAGTGACCCAAGTTGGGAATCGAACCTGGGACCTTGGAGCTGTGAAGCAACTGTGCTAACCACTGTGCTACCGTGCTGAGATGTTGTTTCCCTGGCTGGGAAATCTAGAACAAGGGAGCAGTTTCAAAATAAGGAGCTGATCACTTTGGATTATGATTAGAAATGTGTTCACGCAAAGATATTCTTTGAATATCCTGGAGGGTTGTGGATGTGCCATCATTGAATATATTTGAGGCTGAGATAGATATTTGGTCTGTCAGGGAATCAAGTGATATGGAGAGCAGGCAGGAAAGTGGAGTGGAAGCCCAACATCAGCCATGATCCTCATGGTAGAGTAGGCTCAATGGGCTGTATGGTCTTCTCCTGTTTCTCATGTTCTCTTATTGTCTGTTTTATATTTCTTGCTGGTTTACTCTCATATTCCAGTTGTCACCTTTTGCTAGTTTCTAAAATTTTCCCAAACTTCTGGGCTACCACTAACATTTTCAGACTTATTCTTTCATTTTGATATCATTCTTAACTTTTAGTTAGCCACGGATTGTCCATCTTTTAATAGGGCCTTTCTCAATAGACTGTATCTTGAAGAGTTATGAAATATCACCTTAAGTATCTCCACTGACTTACCTTTTTAAAAATAAATTTAGAGTGCCCGATTCATTCTTTCCAATTAAGGGGCAATTTAGGATGTTCAATCCACCTACCTTGCACATTTTTGTGTGGTGGGGTTGAAACCCACGCAAACATGGGGAGAATGGCTGATGAAATTCAACGTGGGCAAGTGCGAGGTCTTGCACTTTGGAAAAAAGAATAGAGGCATGGACTATTTTCTAAACGGTGACAAAATTCATAATGCTGAAGTGCAAAGGGACTTGGGAGTCCTAGTCCAGGGTTCTCTAAAGGTAAACTTGCAGGTTGAGTCCGTAATTAAGAAAGCAAATGCAATGTTGTCATTTATCTCAAGAGGCTTGGAATATAAAAGCAGGGTTGTACTTCTAAGTTTTATAAAGCATTAGTTAGGCCCCATTTAGAATACTGTGAGCAATTTTGGGCCCCACACCTCAGGAAGGACATACTGGCACTGGAGCGGGTCCAGCGGAGATTCACACGGATGATCCCAGAAATGGTAGGCCTAACATACGATGAACGTCTGAGGATCCTGGGATTATATTCATTGGAGTTTAGGAGGTTGAGGGGAGATCTAATAGAAACTTACAAGATAATAAATGGCCTCGATAGGGTGGACGTCGGGAAGTTGTTTCCATTGGCAGGGGAGACTAGGACCCGGGGGCACAGCCTTAGAATAAAAGGGAGTCACTTTAGAACAGAGATGAGGAGAAATTTCTTCAGCCAGAGAGTGGTGGGTCTGTGGAATTCATTGCCACAGAGGGCGGTGGAGGCCAGGACGTTGAGTGTCTTTAAGACAGAAGTTGATAAATTCTTGATTTCTCGAGGAATTAAGGGCTATGGAGAGAGAGCGGGTAAATGGAGTTGAAATCAGCCATGATTGAATGGTGGAGTGGACTCGATGGGCCGAATGGCCTTCCTTCCGCTGCTATGTCTTATGGTCTTATGGTCTTAATGTGCAAACTCCACACGGACAATGACCCAGAGACGGGATTGAACCTGGGACCTCGGCGCCGTGAGACTGCAGTGCTACCTTTTAACCTATTTTCCTAGTCTACTTTAGTCAAGCCTGTAGTCATACCTTTGTAATTGCCTTCACGTTTAAGACACTAGTGGGAGGCCCAGATTTCTCACCATAAACTGAATGTGAAACTTTATCACCATGGCCACTCTTACCAAGATTATTACAAGATCGTGAATCATGATCATGAATCAATCCAGTCTTATTCAACATTACCATGTCTAAAATAGCCCGTTACATTTTTGATTCCACAGCATATTGTTCCAAGAAGTTGTCCCGAATATACTCTATGAACTGGTCATCCAGGGTATCTTGGCCAATTTGCTTTGTCCAATCTCTATGAAGGCTAAAATCACCAATGATTATTGCAGTATTTTCCCTATTGGTCCCCATTATTTCTTGATTTATACTCTGTGTTACAGTATAGCTACTGTTCGGGACCCTATAAACTACTCCTCTGAGTGTCTTATTTCCCTTGTATTTCTTGTTTCCATCCAAACTGATTCTACATCCTGATCTTCCAGCCAAGAGTACAGATCTGGGGCGGAATTCTCCGCAATCGGTGCGATGTCCGGCGACCGGCGCCAAAAAAGACGCGAATCAGTCCGGCATCGCGCCGCACCTTGAGCGGCAATCCTCCGCAACTTGAGCGGCCGAGCCCTAACCTTGAGGGGCTAGGCCCGTGCCGGACTGATTTCCGCCCCGCCAGCTGGTGGGAAAGGCCTTTGGTGCCCCGCCAGCTGGTGCGGAAATGACTTTGCTGGGCGGCGCATGCGCGGGAGAGGCCGCTCATGGCATCCCCGCGCATGCGCAGTGGAGGGGGTCTCTTCCGCCTCCGCCACGGTGGAGACCGTGGCGAAGGCGGAAGGAAAAGAGTGCCCCCACAGCACAGGCCCGCCCGCGGATCAGTGGGCCCCGATCGCGGGCCAGGCCACCGTGGGGGCACCCCCCGGGGCCAGATCGCCCCGCGCCCCCCCCCAGGACCCTGGAGCCCGCCCGCGCCGCCTTGTCCCACCGGTAAGAGAGGTGGTTTAATCCACGCCGGCGGGACAGGCATTCCAGCAGCGGGACCTCGTCCCACCTGAGCCGGAGAATCGCCGGGGGGAGCCCGCCAACTGGCGTGGCGCGATTCCCGCCCCCACCGAATATCCGGTGCCTGAGAATTCACGCCAGCCCCCGGCGATTCTCCGACCCGGCGGGGAGTCGGAGAATCCCGCCCCTCATCTTTTATTAACATAACTGCCCCGCCTCCTTTGCCTTTTATCCTATCTTTCCCAAAATTAAAAGTTTAACATTTATTAGAAATAATTAGATGCAAAAGATCTACAAATTAGCTAAAGTGTTGTCATTACCACACTGGGTTAGAGTTCATTTTCCTTTTCTTGTTTATGTTCTGATTTTCTCTCTTCTTATTCTGAAGGCAATGATTTTCACTGGGCTGGATCCTCCACCTTTGCCAACAACTTTCTAATAGCTTACCCAAGTGACCTGGTGAGCCTAGAGTTAATACTGACGGGTTACATAACCATGAGAGACACCAAAGCCAAAGTCAACCCTGGCACTCACTCAGCATGAGCCTTTAGCAGAGTGGATGCTCACAGGGTAGAAATTAGATGCAGTAAACCTGGCTAATTTTTGATTGGCTGAGATCATCTAGATTGCACTGCCATGATTGAGATCTGCTAAACCAACACAGGGTAGGGATTAGCCTGGAACCTCCCTGGTTTATATGCGCCCCTTTCTTTGAGTTTCATTCTTACCAATATCCTGCTCTGACCACAATAATATTTTCTTTTCAAAAGAATAAACATGGCTTTGAATATTTCTGAATTACTTGAGCATTTATATGATTTATCCCCAGGTTAAGTCCACATCTCTGCTGCCAAGTGTGTCCTTCAGCCAGCTGCTAGAAGTCATGGAGATATTTCCATCTCTATGCAGAGAGATGGTTTAATCTCTATCTGGACCAGTCTTCCCAGAATAAACAGATTTCCTCCCATATCATACCACTGAATCTTAGTACTCTGGTGAATAGGCAGTGAATAGGCAAGAAAAGAAATACCAAACAATCTGACTTACTTGTAAATATATATATATTTAAGTATTTCAATTAAGTTTGAATTGATGAGCCAAGTTCAACTTGACACACAAATTTGCAAATTACTTTTCATCAACAGTTTATAGATCATTCAACTTCATCATAATCTGAAGCAAATTCTTATTTTAGCCTGAAACAGGATCACTCTTTATTAGGATTCATCTCCATTTATAGAAAATCATACTACCCAGTGCAACAGCAGAAATTCCTATTGTCCACTTCCAGTTTATTTTCTGTGAAAGAAAATCAATAGAATTAGAAAATATATATACTAATAACAATGAGCAACAATAATCTTGAGCATAAAAGACACAATGCCCCTGTTCATCTATTAACACTTAGCATATATAGCAGAGATTTAAAAGATTCCCAAAAGGCAAACATGCTAGAAGTAGAAGGAGCAGAGAGGAGAAAAAGCAATAAGCATTCCTTTTATCCTGTGCTGGATTATCCTTCTGGCTGAGTATGGGGCTAAATTATAGTCAAAATATTCATGTTCGCCCATCTTAAACTTCGCCAGAGAGCCATAGAAATCCAAGAAAAATACCATGCCAGATCTTTCAGAAAAATAACCACATTTTAATGATGCAATGAATGTTAATTTAAATCAACCAGCAAATTCAGGTGATTAACAGATATGCCATGAATTGAGAATCGCCAGAACCTGTCAGACAATTTACTTTGCTTGTGCCTCACGCAAATAACATCACACTTCCTTTGCCCTCTTTTCTGTCTTACTCTTAATCCATTCCTTCTTTCCCTCTCTGTATCTCTCTTTCTGTATCTAATTTGACTCTAACTCATCCTGCTTCTCCATCATTCTTCTGTTTCTTTCCCAATCCTTATATTTCATTGATCTAACTTGTCTTTAAGGTCTCAGATTCTTTATTGCCCTCATCAGCTCACATTTCCATAATTTTTCAAGCTGAAGGATGCAGGAATTAGTCTAGCAATTGGTGCATGCAGCAAGATGCCCTGCATTAGCAAGATCCGGCCCATCCATTTTCCAGGTTGCTTTGGCTTTTCAGTTCTGTCAAAGTTTTGGCGGATGACCGGGATAAACCAGTGTACAAATTTTCCCACTATGTATATAGATCCTGGGAAAACTAGCAAGAGTATTACCGACTGAGTCAAGCTGACAGCGATGGTAAGGAGTTTCTGAGGGAAAAGTGAAATGGTGACAGAGTAATTGAAGTGAGATCAGAAAATCTCTAGGCAAAGAGTTTTGATTCTAGATTATCTGCATGCCTTTCTATTATTTCCTCCCTATGTACTGACTTATCCTTCCCAAAATCATCAGGGTAGTCTTGTACAATTACAGGCAGAGGAGAGGGAAGAATTGGCTGGCTTGCCTTATTGAGCAAAAACTCCAAACATTTCACTTACCCTCGAACACCACAGTACAACAGAACATGTACGGGCTTGCTCACGTTACATTACGTTTCAGCAGATATCCCAGAAATTTGCAGATGCTCTTTTAAAATGTTGCGCTGTATATAAAATCATGCATCCCTGTGCTAACCAGTCGATCTTTCCCTTAGTATCATTGGATTTGCGCAGGTCAAGGAGACACAGACAGAGTGAGAGAGATACACACTGAGTGAGAATTTGGTAATTTGGTGCAGTGAGGTAACCAGGAAAGGTAAGCGGTTAATCTAATTTTGCTGTTTTTCAGTTAAAAGTGCAGTGTAGATTAGTGTCTGATTGGCTGAAGCTGCCCCCACCCTAATTGCTGAGAGGCAGTTATCTGGCAGTCACCTGAGGCCTGTTAAGGGGCACAAAGGTACACATTGTTTTCTTCTCTTTGCAGTTTTAGTGTGAGTCATCCTAAAGTCTGTATAAAAGACAGACAGAAAGCGCACATTAGTAAGCATTGCGCAGGTCAAGGAGTCACAGCCTGAGTGAGAGAGATACAGACCGAGTGAGAATTTGGTAATTTGGTGCAGTGAGGTAACCAGGAAAGGTAAGCGGTTAATCTAATTTTGCTGTTTTTCAGTTAAAAGTGCAGTGTAGATTAGTGTCTGATTGGCTGAAGCTGCCCCCACCCTAATTGCTGAGAGGCAGTTATCTGGCAGTCACCTGAGGCCTGTTAAGGGGCACAAAGGTACACATTGTTTTCTTCTCTTTGAAGTTTTAGTGTGAGTCATCCTAAAGTCTGTATAAAAGACAGACAGAAAGCGCACATTAGTAAGCATTGCGCAGGTCAAGGAGTCACAGCCTGAGTGAGAGAGATACAGACCGAGTGAGAATTTGGTAATTTGGTGCAGTGAGGTAACCAGGAAAGGTAAGCGGTTAATCTAATTTTGCTGTTTTTCAGTTAAAAGTGCAGTGTAGATTAGTGTCTGATTGGCTGAAGCTGCCCCCACCTTAATTGCTGAGAGGTAGTTATCTGGCAGTCACCTGAGGCCTGTTAAGGGGCACAAAGGTACACACTGTTTTCTTCTCTTTGAAGTTTTAGTGTGAGTCATCTTAAAGTCTGTATAAAAGACAGACAGAAAGCGCACATTAGTAAGCATTGCGCAGGTCAAGGAGTCACAGCCTGAGTGAGAGAGGACTACAGACCGAGTGAGAATTTGGTAATTTGGTGCAGTGAGGTAATTCGGTGAAGAGTGGGAAAAGGTGCTTTTTCCCTACTGTTTTGTTCTCTCTCTTTCTTCGGGCCTAACTTCGGGAGCCGTTCGGAGGAGGAGCAGCAGTCTCTGTGAGTATAAAAACCTAACGGTAACTTCCTGTTTTCCAGTTTTTTTTTTCCCCAATAGTGACGTCAGAGGGAAGCTGTGATCTGAGTAGTTGATAGCAAATCTGCCCCAAATTTAAAAAAAAACACGGCTAAACTCATAAACTTAAATTAAACTAATTAATTAATTAGTGATGGCTGGTCAGGTGATGTGCTTGAGCTGCTTGATGTGGGAGCTGGCAGATCCCATTGCGAGCTGCAGCGACCACATCTGCAGTAAGTGTTGGCTGCTCGAAGAGCTCCGGCTCAGAGTTGATGAGCTGGAGTCTGAGCTTCAAACACTGAGGCACATCCGGGAGGGGGAGACTTACCTGGACACTGTGTTTCAGGAGGCAGTCACACCTGTCAGAGTAAGTAGTTTAAATCCTGCCAGTGGCCAGGGACAGCAGGGTGTGACTGCAAGTCAGGCAGGTAAAGGGAACCAGCAGTCAGGAACTCAGGAGCCTCAGCCCTTGACTCTGTCCAACAGGTATGAGGCACTTGCTCCCTGTGTGGATGGCGAACAGGGCTGCAGGAAGGATGAGTCAGCTGACCAAGGCACCATGGTTCAGCAGGCCATTCAAGGGGAGGGAGTAAATAGGCAAGTTGTAGTTGTAGGGGATTCTATTATCAGGGGGATAGATAGTATCCTTTGTGAGCAGGATAAAGAGTCCCGCATGGTATGTTGCCTGCCCGGTGCTAGGGTGCGGGACATCTCTGACCGGCTTGAAAGGATACTGGAGAGGGAGGGGGAGGATCCAGTTGTTGTGGTCCATGTCGGTACCAACAACATAGGCAAGTCTAGGAAAGAGGACCTGTTTAGAGATTATAAAGAGCTAGGATTCAAATTAAAAAACAGGTCCTCAAGGGTCATAATCTCCGGATTACTGCCCGAGCCACGTGCAAATTGGCATAGGGAGGCAAGAATCAGGGAAGTTAACACGTGGCTGAAAGAGTGGCGTGGGAAAGAGGGGTTCCTTTTCATGGGACACTGGCATCAGTTTTGGGACGGGGGGACCTATACCGTTGGGATGGTCTCCACCTGAACCGACCTGGGACCAGTGTTCTGGCGAAAAGAATAAATCGGGTGGTCAATAGGACTTTAAACTAAAGATTGGGAGGGAAGGGAAAGTCAGGGAACCAAGAGGTGAAGTAATCAGTGGGAAGCGTAGCTGCTTAGGTATACAAAAAAGCACGAAAAGACAAAACTCAGGAGAGGTTACGATAGTCCCCATCCCACAAAATATGACACAGTGTATGGAAAGGCTCAGTAAACCAAGGTCCACCACACTAAGAAAACAAAAAGGGACAGTCAATAGAGAATTAAAGGTGCTATATTTAAATGCGCGCAGTGTACGGAACAAGGTAGATGAGCTTGTGGCCCAGATTGTGACTGGCAGGTATGATGTGGTAGGCATCACAGAGACATGGTTGCAGGGGGTTCAGGACTGGCATTTAAACATCCAGGGATTCACAACCTATCGAAAAGACAGGGAGTTGGGCAGAGGGAGCGGGGTTGCCTTGTTAATTAGGAATGAAATTAAATCAATAGCACTAAATGACATAGGGTCAGATGATGTGGAGTCTGTGTGGGTAGAGTTGAGGAACCACAAAGGCAAAAAAACCATAATGGGAGTTATGTACAGGCCTCCTAACAGTGGCCAGGACCGGGGGCACAAAATGCACCACGAAATAGAAAGTGCATGTCAGAAAGGCAAGGTCACAGTGATCATGGGGGACTTCAATATGCAGGTGGACTGGGTAAATAATGCTGCCAGTGGACCCAAGTCAAGGGAATTCATTGAATGTTTACAGGAGGGTTTTTTGGAACAGCTTGTGATGGAGCCCACGAGGGAACAGGCCATTCTGGACTTAGTGTTATGTAATGAGCCAGACTTGATTAAAGATTTTAAAGTAAGGGAGCACTTAGGAGGCAGTGATCATAATATGGTAGAATTCAATCTCCAATTTGAAAGAAAGAAGGTAGAATCAGATGTAAAGGTGTTACAGTTAAATAAAGGTAACTACAGGGGCATGAGGGAGGAACTGACGAAAATCGACTGGGAGCAGAGCCTAGTGGGAAAGACAGTAGAACAGCAATGGCAGGAGTTTCTGGGAGTAATTGAGGACACAGTACAGAGGTTCATCCCAAAGAAAAGAAAGGTTATCAGAGGGGGGATTAGGCAGCCATGGCTGACAAAGGAAGTTAGGGAATGCATCAAAGCAAAAGAGAAAGCCTATAATGTGGCAAAGAGTAGTGGGAAGTCAGAAGATTGGGAAGGCTACAAAAACAAACAGAGGATAACAAAGAGAGAAATAAGGAAAGAGAGGATCAAATATGAAGGTAGGCTAGCCAGTAACATTAGGAATGATAGTCAAAGTTTCTTTAAACACATTAAAAACAAACGGGAGGCAAAAGTTGACATTGGGCCGCTCCAAAATGACGCTGGTAATTTTGTGATGGGAGACAAGGAAATAGCTGAGGAACTAAATAAGTACTTTGCGTCAGTCTTCACAGTAGAAGACATGAGTAATATCCCAACAATTCCAGAGTCAGGGGGCAGAGTTGAATATGGTAGCCATCACAAAGGAGAAAGTGCTAGAGAAACTAAGAGGTCTAAAAATTGATAAATCTCCGGGCCCAGATGGACTACATCCTAGAGTTCTAAAGGAGATAGCTGAAGAAATAGTGGAGGCATTAGTTATGATCTTTCAAAAGTCACTGGAGTCAAGGAAAGTCCCAGAGGATTGGAAAATCGCTGTTGTAACCCCCCTGTTCAAGAAGGGAACAAGGAAAAAGATGGAAAATTATAGGCCAATTAGCCTAACCTCGGTTGTTGGCAAGATTCTAGAATCCATTGTTAAGGATGAGATTTCTAAATTCTTGGAAGTGCAGGGTCAGATTAGGACAAGTCAGCATGGATTTAGTAAGGGGAGGTTGTGCCTGACAAACCTGTTAGAGTTCTTTGAAGAGATAACAAATAGGTTAGACCAAGGAGAGCCAATGGATGTTATCTATCTTGACTTCCAAAAGGCCTTTGATAAGGTGCCTCACGGGAGACTGCTGAGTAAAATAAGGGCCCATGGTATTCGAGGCAAGGTACTAACATGGATTGACGATTGGCTGTCAGGCAGAAGGCAGAGAGTTGGGATAAAAGGTTCTTTTTCGGAATGGCAACCAGTGACGAGTGGGGTCCCGCAGGGTTCAGTGTTGGGGCCACAGCTGTTCTCTTTATATATTAACGATCTAGATGACGGGACTGGGGGCATTCTGGCAAAGTTTGCCGATGATACAAAGATAGGTGGAGGGGCAGGTAGTATGGAGGAGTTGGGGAGGCTGCAGAAAGATTTAGACAGTTTAGGAGAGTGGTCCAAGAAATGGCTGATGAAATTCAACGTGGGCAAGTGTGAGGTCTTGCACTTTGGAAAAAAGAATAGAGGCATGGACTATTTTCTAAACGGTGACAAAATTCATAATGCTGAAGTGCAACGGGACTTGGGAGTCCTAGTCCAGGATTCTCTAAAGGTAAACTTGCAGGTTGAGTCTGTAATTAAGAAAGCAAATGCAATGTTGTCATTTATCTCAAGAGGCTTGGAATATAAAAGCAGGGATGTACTTCTGAAGCTTTATAAAGTATTAGTTAGGCCCCATTTAGAATACTGTGAGCAATTTTGGGCCCCACACCTCAGGAAGGACATACTGGCACTGGAGCGGGTCCAGCGGAGATTCACACGTATGATCCCAGGAATGGTAGGCCTAACATACGATGAACGTCTGAGGATCCTGGGATTAAATTCATTGGAGTTTAGGAGGTTGAGGGGAGATCTAATAGAAACTTACAAGATAATGAATGGCTTAGATAGGGTGGATGTAGGGAAGTTGTTTCCATTAGCAGGGGAGACTAGGACCCGGGGGCACAGCCTTAGAATAAAAGGGAGTCACTTTAGAACAGAGATGAGGAGAAATCTCTTCAGCCAGAGAGTGGTGGGTCTGTGGAATTCACTGCCACAGAGGGCGGTGGAGGCCAGGACGTTGAAAGTCTTTAAGACAGAAGTTGATAAATTCTTGATTTCTCGAGGAATTGAAGGCTATGGAGAGAGAGCGGGTAAATGGAGTTGAAATCAGCCATGATTGAATGGTGGAGTGGACTCGATGGGCCGAATGGCCTTACTTCCGCTCCTATTTCTTATGGTCTTATGGTCTTATTTAAAAATCACAGAAATATTAGGCACTTTCTTTGGCCAATCTAGTGAGTAACCTCACATATCCATGCCCAAGGCATATGAATGAAGCTCTGATAGGAAAAGACTAAGGGTGAAATTCGTCCAACCAGCCTGCAGTGGGTTTGGTGGTGGGCTTTTGCAGTGAATCTGGAGGGAGCCAAAAGGTCAGAAACCCACTGGCTTAAAATCACATTGCAATTCTCCTAATGGATGGTTACTCTTCCCATTGACAGGTGGTGCAAATGCAATTTGCATTCATTTCCATCTCATGAATGCTTATTAAATTAGATGCCCACCAGCATCCCACCAGGCCTTTCAATCTTGCATCACGCCAGCGGGAATTTATCTTGCTGTTAACCCAATTGCTAATGAGTTGCATGCCCAAGGTGGTCCTCAGTTTACCAGGGACATCAAGGCGAATGCAAAAATTTTCTCCCTTCGTGCTGTGCTGCTCCTAATGTATTGTTCATCACTCTGCTGGGTCAGACTGGTTCCTGACTCCATCTCAATGCTGAGCCGGTCTTCATGGACCATCCTGTGTCACCGAGTCAGATTAGTACTGCGCCTGGGCTGGGGAGTACAGGGGTCACCTTGCCCCTAGTGCCGCACAGCAGTATTTATTTGGAAAGAACAGTGATGCAAGACTCATGCTGTCACTGCAACAAAGGTCCAAAGTTTGACCAGGGCTGGAGTGCAAGGTGGGCCGTAGGCATGAGGTGGCTATGGCCTAATGAGTACAAGGGGGGGGGGGGGTGCAATGCAGAAGGAGGGCTGTGCAAGGAATGTAGTAGGATGATGGCTCAAAGATGTGCAAGGAGGTGGATGATTAAGGTGAACAATGGAGGGGAGGAGGAAGACTGAAGGGAGGGAAGCTGGACCATGACAAGGCTGCATGAATAGCTCACAAACAAGGGTCATCATTTACCTGAATGGGATGGATGGAGACTTCCGGTGGCTGCAATGAGGGAGTAGGTTGCATACTTGGTGGCTTCCACTCTGGACCTTTTTGGACCTTTTTCCCTGACCTTTTTGTGGTTTTGAGTCTTGATTTGGAAAGTACGGACATTTAAGTACTGGATCCACACAGTGGTGCATGGAACGGAGAACCCCAAGGGACCGTAAGGGAAGAAACAGAAAGATAAGCAAGGGCTGGGTCGAAGTGGCTGCTGAAGTTAACATGACCGATGTTCGGACCCCTGCTGCGACGGCCCAGCCATCGATGGAGGAGCTGATGCAGGTCATTCAAGAGGGCTTCGCCAGACAGAAACGAGATTATCTCGACCCAATAAAGGAGTTGGTCGATCGGATGGAACGCAGGCTGGATGCCCAGGATTGGACGATCCAGAAGTTGGAGAAAGCGCTGGCGGACCAGGAAGAGCACCAAACGGTGGTCGAGCTGGAGATGGGGATGCTGAAGGATCAGCAGAAGAGGCTGTTAGAAAAAGTGGAAGAGCTGGAGAACAGCACGCGCCGGCAGAATGTGAGAATTGTCAGTTTCCCTGAAGGGGCTGAGGGGGCTGATGCTGCTGCTTTTGTGGTCAATATGTTCCAGAAGCTTCTGGGGGAGGGGCTTTTCCCCGACCGTTGGAGGTGGACAGGGCGTACAGGGCGATGGCGAGGAAGCCACGGCCGGGGGACCCCCCAATGGCGATGGTGGTGCGGTTCCACAGATTTCTGGATAAAGAGTGTGTCCTCCAGTGGGGCAAACGTACCAGGATCTGCAAGTGGGACAATAGTATACTGCGTGTCTATCAGGACCTGAGTGTGAAGGTGGCCAGAAGGAGGGCAGGCTTCAGGCAGGTGAAGAAGATCCTGTTTAAGACAAAAGTGAAATTTGGGCTCCTCTACCCGGTGCGCCTCTGGGTCACCCATTATGGCCAGCACCACTACTTTGAATCGCCCGAAGAGGCGATGGACTTTGCCAAGAAGGGTCTGGCGCAGAACTGAGGACTTTTTCAGACTTAAGCGGCAGCGTCTTTCTCTTTTTTGAACAATGTATATATGGTTTGATTGTTGTCCTTTCTTTTTTGTTTGTCTTTGAAGTTTAGGTGAAGACGGGGGAGTAAAAGATATTCGGTCGTTGTTGGGTTTTTTGGTGTTTTGATGGGGGTGGTTGGTGGGGGCTTTCTCTGTTTTATTTCGTATTATTTTAATTTGCACTATTGAGGGGTGGGTTATGGGGGTCTCTGTCTGTCTTGGGCTGTCTCCTATGGTAATTAGGAGATTGTTCGGTCTTAGTTTGATGAGGGAAGTGGTTTCGATGGGCAGGGAGGGGGGAGTAGGCAACAATTGGTGGGAGACTTTGTGGCGCCGGAGGCGAGGGCCACCAGGTTAGCTGGGTGAGCTAGTTCACGGAAGCACGGTGTGGGGTGTATACTGGTTCAATACAGGGTACGGGTTGGGCTATAGAGTGATGTTGCTAGGGGGAGGGGAGGGGGAGCTATTCTGCTGATGAGGGAGGGACTTGGGTCTGGGGATGGAGAGGAGGTCGGGGCTGGGGGCTGCCTTGAGGTGGGCAGTTGGCGGCTTGACGCATGGGCGGGGGCGGGCCCAGAAAGGGGGATGGCTGATCGGCGGGGGGGCACTGCCCCCCCAACCTGGCTGATCACCTGGAATGTTAGAGGGCTGAATGGGCCTGTCAACAGGGCCCATATGTTCGCGCACCTGAGGGCTCTGAAGGCGGACGTAGTGATGCTGCAAGAGACACACCTGAAAGTGGAGGATCAAGTTAGGCTGAGGAAGGTTGGGTCAGTCAGGTCTTCCATTCGGGGCTGGATACTAAGACGAGAGGGGTGGCGATTTTAAGTAATAAGCGGATGCAATTCCATGCGGGCAGTATAGTTTCGGACAGGGGGGCCGTTATGTCATGGTGAGCAGTAAGCTGGAGGGGAGGAAGGTGGTATTGGTTAACGTCTATGCACCAAACTGGGACGATGTTGATTTCATTAGGAGGGTACTGGGGAAGATACTGGATTTGGACTCGCACAAGCTGGTGATGGGATGGGATTTTAATACGGTTATCGACCCCAGCTTAGCCCGGTCATGCTGGAGAACTGGGAAGGTGCCAGCGATAGCAAAGGAGTTGATAGGGTTCATGAAGCAGTTGGGGGGGATCGACCCATGGAGGTTTAGACAGCCGACGGCTAAGGAGTTTTTTTTCTACTCTCATGTCCACAGTGTATTCCCGGATCGACTTTTTCATTTTGAGTAGGGAGTTTGGCGGGGTTGGTGGACAAGGGGTACTCGGCCATGACTATCTCAGACCATGCCCCACATTGGGTGGAACTGGAGGTCAGTGAGGAGAGCTTCCAGCGCCCGCAGTGGCGATTGGACGTGGGCCTGTTGGCGGATGAGGCGGTATGTGAGAGAGTAAGAAAGTGTGTGCTGGACTACCTGCAGGTCACTGACACAGGGGAAGTCACACCAGCGGTGGTCTGGGAGGCGCTGAAGGCAGTGGTGAGAGGGGAGTTGATTTTAATCTGAGCTAATAGAAACAGGACGGATAGGGCAGAGACAGACCGACTGATCAAGGAGATCCTACGGATAGATAGGAGGTATGTGGTGACCCCAGGGGTGGAACTGTTAAGGGAGCGTCGGAGTCTGCAGGCGGAGTTTGGGGTACTGTCCACGGGTACGGCAGTGGAGCAGCTTAGAAAGGCGAGGGGGACGCTGTATGTATATGGGGAGAAGGCCAGCAGAATGCTGACACAGCAGTTGAGGAAGAGGGAGGCAGCCAGGGGAATCGATAAGGTGGTCGACGGGGATGGGAACCTGGTCGGGGACTCGGCCGGGCTAAATAGGGCGTTCAGGGATTTTTATAGCGGACTTTACCGCTCGGAGACCCCCACGGGGCCCGAGGGGATGAAACGCTTTTTGGACGGGCTGACTTTCCCAAGGGTGGGCAGGGAGCAGGTGGGTGAGTTGGGGGCTCCGATTAGGGCCGAAGAAATTTCTGAGGGCTTGAAGGCGATGCAGTCGGGCAAAGCTCCGGGGCCGGATGGGTTCCCGGTAGAATTTTACAAGAAATCTTCGGGGATACTAGGGCCGTTGCTGGTTAAGGTTTTTATCGAGGCGAGGGATAGAGGGGTGCTGCCCCCGACAATGTCACAGGCCACCATCTCGTTAATATTGAAGCGGGGAAAAAAACCCGGAGCTGCGTGAGTCCTATAGGCCGATCTCGTTGCTCAATGGGGACACTAAAGTTGCTGGCCAAAGTGTTGGTCTCCAGGATTGAAGATTGTGTGCCGGAGGTGATTATGGAGGGCCAAACCGGATTTGTCAAGGGTATGCAGTTGGTGGCCAATATTAGAAGGTTGCTTAACGTGATTATGGTGCCCCGAAGGGTAGGGAAGTAGAGGTAGTTGTGGCCATGGATGCAGAGAAGGCGTTTGACCGGGTAGAGTGGGACTACCTATGGGAGGTGTTGGGACGCTTTGGGTTTGGTCGGCGCTTTAACGACTGGGTCAGGCTGCTGTACCAAGCTCCGGAAGCCAGTGTAAGGACAAACAAGACGCCCTCGGACTATTTTAGGCTGTACCGGGGGACAAGACAGGGATGTCCCCTCCCCCCGCTGCTGTTTGCGCTAGCCATAGAGCCGCTGGCAATTGCTCTGAGAGCTTCTAGGGCCTGGAAAGGGCTGGTCCAGGGGGGGGGGGGGGGGGGGGGGGGGGGGGGGGGCTTTGGAGCGGCCTCATGGCACCAGCTTAGGGGCGCTGATAACGGCACCATTGCCGTTCCCGCCCGTGAGATATTCCACCAGCCCCGTGGTGGTGGCGGCCCTGAGGATCTGGGGTCAATGGAGGAGATTTGTTGGTGCAGTGAGGGCGTCGGTTTGGTCCCCAATATGCAACAATCATCGGTTCACTCCGGGGAGCTTAGATGGGGGATTTTGGGTATGGCAAAGGGCGGGGGTTGAGAAGGTGGGGGACCTGTTTCTGGAAGGGAGCTTTCCTAGCTTAAGGGAGCTGGAGGAGAAGTTCGGACTGACAACAGGGAATGATTTCAGATATCTAGAGGTGCGGGACTTTCTGCGCAAGCAGGTACCATCCTTCCCACTCCTGCCACGAAGAGGGATTCAAGATAGGGTAGTGTCTAGGGGATGGGTGGGGGAGGGGAGCATCTCGGACATCTACAAAGAATTAATGGGGGCGGAGGAGACGCAGAGGAGCTGAAGCGTAAGTCGGAGGAGGAACTGAGGGGTGAGATGGAGGACGGCCTATGGGCGAAGGTGCTGAGCAGGGTCAACGCGACTGCTACATGCGCAAGGCTCAGCTTGATCCAGTTTAAGGTGGTGCACCTGGCGGAAACATGACGGCGACCCGGATGAGTAGATTTTTTGGGGTGGAAGACAAGTGTGTCAGATGTGCGGGGGGACCAACGAACCATGTCCATATGTTCTGGGCATGCCCAAAACCTAGGGGATATTGGCAGGGGTCTGTGGATGTCATGTCCAGGGTATTGAAGACAAGGGTGGAAATGAGTCCAGGGGTAGCGATCTTTGGGGTGTTGGAGGATCCGGGTGTTCAGGAGGAGAGAGAGGCAGATGTTCTGGCCTTTTCCTCCTTGGTAGCCCGGCGACGGATACTACTGGCTTGGAGGGAGTCTAGGCCTCCGAAGTCAGAGGCCTGGTTAACCGACATGGCGAGCTTTCTCGGCCTGGAAAAGATTAAGTTCGCCTTGAGAGGGTCGGTGTCAGGGTTCGCCCGCAGGTGGCAACCATTCATTGACTTCTTCGCGGGGAATTAATCATCAGCAGGGGGGGGGGGGAGTGAGGAGGAGGGGGGGCTAGGGTAGTATAGAGTAGGGGGTTAAATAGGTGGGCCTTGGAGGGACGGATGTCGGCGGCTGTTCTTTTGATTACTGTTCTTTGTATTCTATTGTTTTTTTGTACTGTGGCTGTTTGTTATGCCAAAAATACCTCATTAAAAATTGTTTGTTAAAAAAGAAAGGGATGGATGAAGATTCCAGATGCGATGGGTAGAGGTCCAAATGGGGCATGGGCGCCTCACTGGTGATGAGCTTGAAGGGGAGGTTGTTGAATCAAGGAACACTCCTCTTCCTGAGACTGCTAGCCTGCTTCCTCTGGGTTTCTGACATGCTGCATGGCCTAGTTAAGACAGGTGAGCTGGAGAGTGATAGGGGTGTACTGGACAGGTATTTAAATATGGCACCGGGACCTTCGAACGCATCAGTTGAGGGTGGGTGAACGAATAAGCTGCTGGCCTGCAAGGAGAGTTGGAGGGGACTTGTTTGTGCCTAATTAATAAGATTCCAAATGTTGAATCTGGGCCGGGATCCCACCATTCTCTGATTGAGAGAGGTACAGGTACCACTGTAGTTGGCCGCCGCACTTAGGGCTAGATTCGTACGCCCCGCCCGCCGCAAGAATGCCACGGGTGAGAGGCGGACAATGGAGAACTCTATTGACTTCGGGCGGGATTCTCTGGTCGCTGGGCGGACGCAGCCGGAGAATCCCACCCTTAGTCTCAAAATGGGAGAATTCCGGCCTAAATTTAGGTTCAAGCAAGTCATAAAAGAAATACTGATTGGGAAATATGCCACTGGAATCCCATCCAATCTAGTTAGTGGATAATTTCAAACCTACCTCAAAGGAACTCTGCCTGGTGACTGGTCGTTTTGAACTGCTATGTCCAAATTTCTCTGTGATGCCAGGAATTCTCTGTTTTTTCCATGTGCTAATAATAGTCTTAATTTCCTCTTTAATTTCCTGAAGTGGTAAACAGTGGCACATAGTGTAACAGTGAGTGGCATTGCATTACATGGTCTCAAGCGTTGCTACATCTTAAAAGTAGACATCAGACAAAGCCACGTTGAATTTCTGTGAATTAAGTCTTGTTCACGGAAGAACAAAACATAGCATGAAATACGTAAACAGTGCTCGGGTCCTTAATTCAACCTCCATCCAAATTATGTATAACTTATCCTCTCTTGTTTTAGTCAATTTTGGGGGTTTTAGTTCTAATTCCTCCCTGATGTCCTGACTTTCCAAATGTCTATTAAACAAAGGTTCTACTTGTAGGTACTTGCAGCTGGAGCTTGATAATTAGTTAATTGGATTAGGCCAGTTTTCAGAGGCTAGATTCACAGTATAAAAGTGATCCCTACAGTGCAGACTTTGTTTTGACCCAAAAACGACAGAACAATGATGTATTTCAAATTCAGGATAGTGAGCAACTTGGAAAGGAACTTGAAGGTGGTGGTTTTTCCAGATGCCTGCAACCTTTGCTTTCTACATGGTGGAGAACATAGGTTTTGTAGGTGCTTTCAAAGGCACCTTTGTAACTTTAAAAAAAAAATTATTATTTTTTTTCCAATTAAGGGGCAATTTAGCATGCCCAATCCACCTAGCCTGCACATCGTTTGGGTTGTGGGGCTTGTAGCGGACAATGACTTACGAGAGAGACGAGAAGTGATGAAGTCGATTCAGGCTTTATTAAGCGAGACTTGTCCCCAGCAGTTCAGCAACAGAATGAAGCGGCGGGGAGAAGCTCGGGTTCTTATACTTCGCCTTCAGGGCGGAGCCAGGAGTCAGCAGCCAACCAGGACCCGGGATCTGTCAGCCAATAGCATCACGGCTTCACAGTCCCACATGACCCCTAATACATACCACCACATTCACCCCTTGTTAAAAAGGAACCCGGCGGGGTGGTGGTTCGCATGGTGGTAGGGGTTTACAAGGCTGGTCCTGGGAGGAAAATTTTGGACATGTTACTGCAGTTTTAGCCCTACACTGGCGTACTGCGGGTTCGCGTGGAGAAGGTGAACCCTCTCGAGCAACGGGTCCGATTTGTGCGCCCGCACATGTTTCCGGAGCAAGATGGGTCCTGGGGCCGCCAGCCAGGTCAGCAGTGACGTTCCGGAGGACGACTTCCTGGGGAAGACAAGGAGGTGCTCATGAGGCGTTTGGTTAGTGGTGGTACACAGCAGCGACCGGATGGAGTGGAGAGCATCCGGGAGTACCTCCTGCCACCGGGAAACTGGGAGATCCCTGGACCGTAGGGCCAGCAGGACGGTCTTCCAGACCGTGCCGTTCTCCCTCTCTACTTGCCCGTTCCCCCGGGGGTTGTAGCTGGTCGTCCTGCTCGAGGCTATGCCCTTGCTGAGCAGGAACTGGCGCAGCTCGTCACTCATGAAGGAGGACCCCCTGTCGCTATGGATATATGCGGGGCAACCGAACAGTGTGAATATGGTGCCAAGGGCTTTAATGACTGTGGCCGCTGTCATGTCGGGGCAGGGGATAGCGAAGGGGAAACGAGAGTACTCGTCCACCATGTTCAGGAAGTATGCGTTGCGGTCGGTGGAGGGGAGGGGCCCTTTGAAATCCAGACTGAGGCGTTCAAAGGGGCGGGAAGCCTTGATCAGGTGCGCTCTATCCGGCCTGAAAAAGTGCGGTTTGCACTCTGCGCAGATGTGGCACTTCCTGGTGACTGTACGGACCTCCTCCAAAGAGTAGGGGAGGTTGTGGGACTTAATGAAATGGTAGAACCGAGTGACCCCCGGGTGGCAGAGGTCCTCGTGGAGGGCTTGGAGACGGTCTATTTGTGCGTTGGCACATGTGCCCTGGGATAGGGCATCGGATGGCTCGTTCAGCTTTCGGGACGGTACAAGATCTCGTAGTTGAAGGTGGAGAGCTCGATCCTCCACCTTAAGATCTTGTCATTTTTAATTTTGCCCCGCTGTGCATTATCGAACATGAAGGCTACCGACCGTTGGTCGGTGAGGAGAGTGAATCTCCTGCCGGCCAGGTAATGCCTCCAATGTCGCCCAGCTTCCACTATGGCTTGGGCTTCCTTTTCCACTGAGGAGTGGCGGATTTCTGAGGCGTGGAGGGTTCGGGAGAAAAAGGCCACGGGTCTGCCCGCTTGGATAAGGGTGGCCGCCAGAGCTACGTCGGATGCGTCGCTCTCGACCTGGAAGGGGAGGGACTCGTCGATGGCGCGCATCGTGGTCTTTGCGATATCCGCTTTGATGCAGCTGAAGGCCTGGCGAGCCTCTGTCGACAGGGGGAAGGTAGTAGTCTGTATTAGCGGGCGGGCCTTGTCAGCATACTGGGGGACCCACTGGGCGTAATATGAAAAGAACCCCAGGCAACGTTTCAGGGCTTTGGAGCAGTGGGGGAGGGGAAATTCCATAAGGGGGCGCATGCGTTCGGGGTCGGGGCCTATTATCCCATTGCGCACTACGTATCCCAGGATGGCCAACCGGTTTGTGCTAAAAACGCACTTTTCCTCGTTGTATGTGAGGTTCAGGGCGTTAGCGGTCTGGAGGAATTTTTGGAGGTTGGCGTCGTGGTCCTGCTGATCGTGGCCGCAGATGGTTACGTTGTCGAGATACGGGAACGTGGCCTGCAACCCGTGCTGGTCAACCATTCGGTCCATCTCCCGTTGGAAGACCGAGACCCCGTTCGTGACACCAAATGGGCCCCTTAGGAAGTGGTATAGACACCCGTCTGCCTCGAAGGCTGTGTACTTGCGGTCACCTGGGCGGATGGGGAGCTGGTGGTAGGCGGACTTGAGGTCCACGGTGGAGAAAACCTTATACTGGGCAATCCGATTTACCATGTCGGATATGCGGGGGAGAGGGTACGCATCTAGCTGTGTGTACCTGTTGATGGTCTGGCTATAGTCTATGACCATCTTTTGCTTCTCCCCGGTCTTTACTACTACCACCTGGGCTCTCCAGAGACTATTGCTGGCCTGGATTATGCCTTCCTTCAGCAACCGCTGGACTTCAGACCGAATAAATATCCGGTCCTGGGCGCTGTACCGTCTGCTCCTAGTGGCGACGGGTTTGCAATACGGGGTGAGGTTTGCAAACAAGGACGGCGGTTCAACCTTGAGAATTGCGAGGCCGCAGATAGTGAGTGGGGGTAGTGGGCCGCCGAATTGAAATGTTAGGCTCTGCAGGTTACACTGGAAATCTAATCCCAGTAATGTGGGCGCGCAGAGTTGGGGAAGGACGTAGAGCCTGTAGTTCTTAAACTCCCTCCCTTGCACCATTAGGTTCGCGATGCAGAACCCTTTGATCTCTACGGAGTGGGATCCTACAGCTAGGGAAATCTTTTGCGTACTTGGATGGATGGTCAGAAAACAGCGTCTTACCGTGTCTGGGTAAATGAAACTTTCGGTGCTCCCGGAGTCGATCAAGCATGATGTCTCATGTCCGTTGATCAGCACCGTTGTTGTCGTCGTCTGGAGCGTCCGGGGCCGTGATTGATCCAGAGTCACCAAAGCCAGTCGTGGTAGTAGTGTCGCGGCGTCTTCTTCGGACCCCGTGGAGCTGTCGATGCTGGGGTCCTTTGTTGTCATCCAAGATGGTGGCGTCCATGAATCGCACGCGGCCGGGGGTGGACAAAATGGCCACCCCCATGGATCGCACGTGGTCGGGGGTGGACAAAATGGCCGCCCCATGAATCGCACGTGGCTGGGGGGTCACAAGATGGCGGTGCCCATCCTCCCCTCGTGGTGCCCGGGACCCAAAATGGCGGCACCCGCGGGTCGCACATGGGGCGCTGGGGGGGGTTGGGGAGCGTTCGGGCTATGCTGGGCTCGTTCTTCTCCGGGGATTGCGGCGACCCCCCGGGACCGGCACACAGCCGCGTAATGGCCCTTCTTGCCGCAGCTTTTACAAATAGCTGCGCGGGCCGGGCAGCGCAGCCGGGGGTGTTTCGCTTGCCCGCAGAAATAGCAGCGGGCCCCCCCGGGATGGTCTGGCGCTTTAACCGCGCAAGCCTCTGAGGGGGGGGGGGGGGGGTTTGTCGCGACGGGGGTCCACGGAGCCCAAGGGGCTGCCGCGCGGTCGGGGCCGTAGGCGCGGGCGTTTTGCAAGGCCACATCTAGGGAAGCTGCAAGGGCCCGTGCCTCTGAGAGTCCTAGCGACTCTCTTTCTAAAAGTCTTTGGCGGATTTGGGGAGATTTCATACCTGCCACAAAAGCATCGCGAATTAGCATGTCCGTGTGTTCGATCGCGTTCACCGGCGGGCAGCTGCAGCCCCGTCTCAAAATTAGCAGCGCGGCGTAGAATTCTTCTAGCGATTCTCCGGGACTTTGCCGTCTCGTTGCGAGTTGGTAGCGCGCGTAGACCTGGTTCACGGGGCGAACGTAGATGCTCTTCAGTAATGCAAGCGTCGTCGGGAAATCCTCTGCATCTGCTATGAGAGGGTAAATTTCCAGGCTTACCCTCGATTGCAGGACCTGCATTTTCTGGTCTTCTGTGATCCGGCCGGGGGCCGTTCGGAGGTAGCCTTCAAAACATGCTTGCCAGTGTTTAAATACTGCTGCCGAGTTCGCTGCGTGGGGGCTGATCCGCTGGCATTCCGGGGCGATCCGGAGCTCCATAGTCTTTTAAGCTCGCTTAATAAATTGTAGCGCACAATGACTTACGAGAGAGACGAGAAGTGATGAAGTCGATTCAGGCTTTATTAAGCGAGACTTGTCCCCAGCAGTTCAGCAACAGAATGAAGCGGCGGGGAGAAGCTCGGGATCTTATACTCCGCCTTCAGGGCGGAGCCAGGAGTCAGCAGCCAACCAGGACCCGGGATCTGTCAGCCAATAGCATCACGGCTTCACAGTCCCACATGACCCCTAATACATACCACCACAGGGGTGAAACCCACGCAGATACGGGGAGAACGTGCAAACTCCACACAGTGACCCAGGGCCGGGATTCGAACCCGGGTCCTCAGCGCCGTAGGCAGCAGTGCTAACCACTACGCCACCGTGCTGCCCTGGCACCTTGGTAACTTACTGTGCTGGTAGACACTGCAGGCATAATGGGCTGGATTTTGTGGATAGGGCCTAGGTCCTGCAACTGGGGGCAAAAGTGGGATGCGTCCCCAGATCGGCAGGATCCAGGGTGGAATTTAAAGATTGTGACCAACCTCAAAGGGCTGCCAGCTCAATCAGAGAGCTGGTAGTTCTACAGGGACACCACTATCTCCAGCCTCGTGGTCAATCCTTAGGCTGCAGCTCCAGAGAGAGGATGCCTCAATAATGGGCTCCTGTGCTCATGCCAGAGACTTAAGCATAGTGATGGCCATTGCCACTGAATCATAGAATTTACAGTGCAGAAGGAGGCCATTCAGCCCATCGAGTCTGCACCGGCCTTTGGAAAGAGCTCCCTACTTAAGCCCCACATCTCCACCCTATCCCCTTTATCCCCGTAACCCAACCTAGCCTTTTTGGACACTAAGGGCAATACTAAGGGCAATTTAGAATGGCAATCCACCTAACCTGCACATCTTTGGACTGTGGGAGGGAACCGGAGCACCCGGAGGAAACTCACGCACAGACGGGGAGAACGTGCAGACTCCACACAGACAGTGACCCAAGCCGGGAATCGAACCTGGGACCCTGGAGCTGTGAAGTAACTGTGCTAACCACTATGCTATCGTGCTGCCCATCTATGCTACCGTGCTGCCGTTGGCTGAAGTCCAACCCCTTTGGTGATGGAGTTCCTACAAAGAAGGACACCCTCAAAAAACCTGTTGGGAGTCTGCCAGGTTCCATTGAGCAGTCTACCTCTGTGGCAGTGGCACATAAGACTAAGAAAAGAATTAGCCCGTTAACTTTATTGACCACCAGACCAGTGGCCAAACCACCAACATTCCTGGCACTGACAATATACCGTGGTGGCGGGAAAACTTTGTGCTTCCCTTCTGATACCTTCCTCTGCCATTTTGCCAGCCCTCCCACCCACTCCCAGACCATCTGCAAGGGGCCTAGAAAATCCAGACTAGTGTGTCAGTGGTGGAGTCTGAACATGTTAGAATTTTAGTCATTGTCGACCACCGGATGTTGACGGTGGTATATTCAATGATGGTAATTCAATGAGGGAGAGACAGTCAAACTTTCCCATGTTTCCTTGCCCATGCTCCAATTGATAAAAACAGAAAGATCACTCACCGGGTGCTCTGGCTGTACAGCTAAGGCTTTCTTTAGGAAGACAATGGAAAGGGGATATATCTGCTGCATTGCTAACACCTGAAACAATTGCAAACAAATTGTTCATTGTAGCCCGTGGTTTTCTAAATATGAGGAGTATTGCAAGGAAAGCAGCAGTGAATGAATAACAGACTTACCTTCCCCTTCCTGAATAAGGCCTTGCAGTGGTGAGGCCGGTGCTGCAAGACAACATCACAACAAGAGATTGTCTCCTTTAAGTTTCCTGTCTTTAAATGACAGGCTGCCATGTTGCTATAACATTTAACTTTTTCATCAAGAAGCATGTCCTTTTGTTCACTTTTTATCTCACCTAAAAACAAAGGTATAATCTGAATGTCATTTTTAGGAATTCCATATTGATATTGTGTCCAGCAAAGCTGCATATGCCCATTCTTCATTTTGCCTGGATTCCCATCCCTCCCTTGTAAGCAGAGAAGCAGGTAGGCCACTCTCAAAACTCCACTAGCAACCCAGCCATCCATCTCAAGACTCCTGCCAAAATAATGGTAGCTACAACCAGCATCAAATGGAGGGGAAATTATTCAACACCATTTAGTCAGGCTATTATTTGCCCATTTATAACTGACTATGTTCAAAATCACATGAAAAAAATGAAATGAAAATCGCTTGTCACGAGTAGGCTTCAATGAAGTTACTGTGAAAAGCCCCTAGTCGCCACATTCCGGCGCCTGTCCGGGGAGGCTGGTACGGGAATCTAACCGTGCTGCTGGCCTGCCTTGGTCTGCTTTAAAAGCCAGCTATTTAGCCCAGTGAGCTAAACCAGCCCCATAGATGTAGAGCTCCATTCGCAGCCCCACCATAACAGGCAAAACCAAAAGGGCTTGGGGAAGGTTTAGGGAAATCAAATTGGTAGCTCCAGTGGAGGAAAAGGAGCAGCTGGTTGATAGGTCCTTTTGTCTGACATTGATAAGGGGAACAGAAGGGGGAAAATTTCAACATAAATGGGATTCGATGTACACAATGCACCTGCTCAGCAGATAACATGCACAGTGGTTAGCACTGTTGCTTCACAGCTCCAGGGACCCAGGTTCGATTCCGGCTTGGGTCACTGTCTGTGCGGAGTCTGCACGTTCTCCCCTTGTCTGCGTGGGTTTCCTCCGAGTGCTCCGGTTTCCTCCCACAAGTCCCGGAAGACGTGCTTGTTAGGTGAATTGGACATTTAGTCTCACTCTAATATGCAGTTCTATGATGTAACCAAGGCGCTGGGATATAACCTCGTCGCCTTGGAGATCTTGGGTGAGCCCTGTTCAGTGTTGGTCTCTACAAATGGGGATGAGACAGAATGGCAATTGTGGGGGGTCTCCCAGGGGATTGGTGGCCCCCAGGTGCATGCTCTCTGGGAAGGGTGGTACACTGGCACTGTTGGAGCCACGGGGGCACCTTGGCAGTGCCAGCCTGGCACCCTGGCAGTGCCACCTGAGTGCCAGCCTGGCACTGCCAAGGTGCTCATGTGGCACTGCCAGCTGGAAGGTGTACTGCCAGGCTGGCATTTTGTGCATGGTGTTGATCGGGCCTGGGAGTGCCCTGCATGGTTGTGGGGTGGTGAGAGGGGGGGGGACCCCCTTACAGTGAGTTGGTACTTGGGGGGAGGGGGGTCCGGCTTGTGTCAGGGCTCGAGAGATTGATATGCCATTTAAAAATGGTGTCCCGCTTTCTCCCTGCACTGAGGAGTATCGGCGAGCAGGGCTCCTCAGTGCAGAAAATGGGACTAAGTGCGGCCTCGGCTGTGCATTCCCTGCTGGGACCCCATATCTAACCGGAGTCATGTTAGATAGCGTTGTTTCTTGCCGTTGCAAGCGCGGAGAAACACACAGCTAAATTCACTCGCTATAGGACACAGTTTCCATTTGATTAAATCGTGCCCTACATCTCAGCCCACCAAGAACTTTCCAATTTGACTCAATTCACTCCACAACTGCCCACAAGAACCCTCCTCCAATTGGAATTACCCTCTATGTCACCACCCACTAAGAGTATGCCCAATGGAATGTATTCACGTGACATCAGTTTATTAAAGCTAAATGTAATATGACCAGCTTGCTTCCTGTCTACAATTCCCACTGCCTCGGAAAGGCAACCAGCATAATTAAGGACCCCACGCACCCCGGACATACTCTCTTCCACCTTCTTCTGTCAGGAAAAAGATACAAAAGTTTGAGGTCACGTACCAACCAACTCAAGAACAGCTTCTTCCCTGCTGCCATCAGACTTTTGAATGAACCTACCACGTATTAAGTTGATCTTTTCTCTACACCCTAGCTATGACTGTAACATTACATTCTGTAGTCTCTCCTTCCTTCCCTATGTACGGTGTGCGTTGTCTGCATAGCATGCAAGAAACAATCCTTTTCACTGTATACTAATGCATGTGACAATAATAAATCAAATCAAATCAAGAACATGTATTGGGGTTTCAATCTCAGGTGTTGATTGAGATTAAGTCCACTGTGCTTCAGTACCTTCGGAACTTGACTCTATAATCTTCAATGCGCAAGTATAGGTAAAGAGTGCCAGTTGATAGTCCTTCATCTGAAAATAGGTATTGCCTTTCTCCCTCTCTCTATGGATTAATTCCAGTTGCTCTTCCTCTGATCTTTCCTTTATGCGTACACCTCTGATCGACAAAAGTGTTACTTCAAGGAATAGTCTTGATCCTGGTGGCTGGCTGAGAGGGTATGCAAAAGTGTAAGAGTTTTACTTGGGAGCAGATTTGTAACATGCATATTTCTGAAGTTTAATTGATTTGTGTGGCAGAAATTTGCTTGGCTATGCAGACCACATTGATTTTCTAGGGGTACGCAGTGCTACAGGTCACTCACTACATGCCCAGGTTTCTTCAATGACATCAATGAGGAAACCTGCACCGGTCAAGCAGATGACAGCCCACAGTGCTACCTGCCCCCAGGGAATTGGCATAACTCTGTGTAGACAAATAAATTTTTCTCCCATCATGTTACAATATAGTATCCTAAGACTTGAACATGATGTAATTTATTGAAAAGTATACAGGACTCTTAATCAGCCATTATCCTGGACAATTACCTTGCCCACCGTTAGCGCTGCTAACCTAAGGTTTTTTTGGGTAGAATTCAATTCCAGGATACTAAAGGGTCCCTCCCAAGTTTGTTTAAGAAAAAGATGTTGGGCGGGATTCACCGCAATTGGCGAACTGGCATGACGCCGGCGCCAAGAATGGCGCGAACCACTCCGGCGTAGGGCCAACCGGAAGTTGTGGAATTCTCCGCACTTCCGGGGGCTAGGCCGGCGGCGGAGGGGTTGGCGCTGTGCCAACCGGCGCCGAAGGAACTGCGCGAGTTAGCGCATGCGCAGAATCGCCGGCGTGGTTTAGCGCATGCGCAGACCGGCCGCCGTATTCTGGCGCATGCGCAGTGGGGGTGTCTTCTCCCTGCCGGCCATGGCGGAGCCCTACAGGGGCCGGCGCGGAAGGATGGAGTGTCCCCATGGTGGGCCCCGATCGCGGGCCAGGCCACCGTGATAGCCCCCCACCCGGGGCCAGATCCCCCCGTGCCACCCCCCCCGAGGACCACACCAGCCGGCCTACCAGCCAGGTCCCGTCGTGTGGGACCATGTCCAATCCATGCCGGCGGGACTGGCCAGAAACCGACGGCCACTCGGCCCATCGGCGCCTGGAGAATTGCCGGGGGGAAGGGGGGGCGCAGCCAATGGCCCCCGACCGGCGTGGCGTGATCCCCGCCCGAAAACCGGCGCCGGAGAATATGGCAGCCGGCGTCAGAGCAGGATTCACGCCGCCCTCCGGGGATTCTCAAACCTGGCGGGGGGTCGGAGAATCCCGGCCGTTTGCTTGCAGCAGTGTGGTGGAAATAAAATTCCTCATGGCTGATTTTGTATTCCATTTGCTTTGGGAACCACCCAGGTTCAGAAGAGCTGTCCCTCAGGACCAGGACAATGTCAATCATACAGAATAGAATGCTAGTCATAAGAATTCAAGAGTTTTTCACAGACAGAACGGCTGAAATGGCCTCCTTCTGTGCCATAAAGTTTCTTGGCCTGATCCAGCATAAAGCAGTTAATCCATTGGTATTAACTGGTTATTGGGCTGAATCGTACTCCCAAGCTGAGGATGGGTCAGACGTTAAAATTCAAAAGATCTAAAAAAGGAACTCCGTCTGCCTCAAACAAGTCCATTTGTACTTTTTATTAACAAACATTTTATTAAGGCATTTATGGTTTTATTTTTTTTTAAATATATTTTATTCAAAATTTTTGGCCAACCATAACCGTACATTGTGTATCTTTTACACAGTAATATAACAATATAAATAACAATGGCCAGTTTTTTTAAAGAAGAAATAAATAATATATAAACAACATCAAAATTAAAAAACTAAACTAAATGGCAACTGCCTTGTCCCAAATAAATACTCTCCAAAAATACAATTCAGCAGTCCAATATACAATTACCTATAACAACAACCTATACATATTATACTTATACACTAACATCCCTGAGAGTCCTTCTGGTTCCTCCCCCCCCCCCCCCCCCCCGCGGGTTGCTGTTGCTGTCTTCTTCTTTCCCATTCCCTCTATCTTTCTGTGAGGTATTCGACGAACGGTTGCCATCGCCTGGTGAACCCTTGAGCCGATCCCCTTAGGACGAACTTAATCCGTTCCAGCTTTATAAACCCTGCCATATCATTTATCCAGGTCTCCACACCCGGGGGCTTGGCTTCCTTCCACATCAACAGTATCCTGCGCCGGGCTACTAGGGACGCAAAGGCCAAAACATCAGCCTCTTTCGCCTCCTGCACTCCCGGCTCTTCTGTAACCCCGAATATAGCCAACCCCCAGCTTGGTTCGACCTGGACCTCCACCACCTTCGAAAGCACCTTTGTCACCCCCACCCAAAACCCTTGTAGTGCCGGACATGACCAGAACATGTGGGTGTGGTTCGCTGGGCTTCTCGAGCACCTCGCACACCTATCCTCTACTCCAAAAAATTTACTGAGCCGTGCTTCAGTCATATGCGCCCTGTGTAACACCTTAAATTGTATCAGGCTTAGCCTGGCACACGAGGACGATGAGTTTACCCTACTTAGGGCATCAGCCCACAGCCCCTCCTCAATCTCCTACCCCAGCTCTTCTTCCCATTTCCCTTTCAGCTCATCTACCATAATCTCCCCCTCGTCCCTCATTTCCCTATATATGTCTGATACCTTACCGTCCCCCACCCATGTCTTTGAGATCACTCTGTCCTGCACCTCCTGCGTCGGGAGCTGCGGGAATTCCCTCACCTGTTGCCTCGCAAAAGCCCTCAGTTGCATATACCGGAATGCATTCCCTTGGGGCAACCCATATTTTTCGGTCAGCGCTCCCAGACTTGCGAACGTCCCATCTACAAACAGATCTCTCAATTGTGTTACTCCTGCTCTTTGCCATGTTCCAAATCCCCCATCCATTCTCCCCGGAGCAAACCTATGGTTATTTCTTATCGGGGACCACACCGAGGCTCCCGTCTTTCCCCTATGCCATCTCCACTGCCCCCAAATTTTCAGAGTAGCCACCACCACCGGGCTTGTGGTGTATTTCTTCGGTGAGAACGGCAACGGCGCCGTCACCATAGCTTGTAGGCTAGTCCCCCTGCAGGACGCCCTCTCCAATCTCTTCCACGCTGCTCCCTCCTCTTCTCCCATCCACTTACATACCATTGAGATATTGGCGGCCCAGTAGTACTCACTTAGGCTCGGTAGTGCCAGCCCCCCCTATCCCTACTACGCTGCAAAAATCCCTTCCTCATTCTCGGGGTCTTCCCGGCCCACACAAAACTCATGATACTCTTCTCAATCCTTTTGAAAAAAGCCTTTGTGATCACCACCGGGAGGCACTGAAACACAAAGAGGAATCTCGGGAGGACCACCATTTTAACCGCCTGCACCCTCCCTGCCAGTGACAGGGATACCATGTCCCATCTCTTGAAGTCCTCCTCCATCTGTTCCACCAACCGCGTTAAATTTAACCTATGCAATGTACCCCAATTCTTGGCTATCTGGATCCCCAAGTAGTGAAAGTCCCTTGTTACCTTCCTCAGCGGTAAGTCCTCTATTTCTCTGCTCTGCTCCCCCGGGTGCACCACAAATAACTCACTTTTCCCCATGTTCAGTTTATATTCTGAAAATTCTCCAAACTCCCCAAGTATCCGCATTATCTCTGGCATCCCCTCCGTCGGGTCCGCCACATACAACAACAAATCGTCCGCATGCAGAGATACCCGGTGTTCTTCTCCTCCCCTGAGTACTCCCCTCCACTTCCTGGAACCCCTCAATGCTATTGCCAGGGGCTCAATCGCCAGTGCAAACAATAATGGGGACAGAGGACATCCCTGCCTCGTCCCTCTATGGAGCCGAAAATACGCAGACCCCCGTCCATTCGTGACCACGCTCGCCATCGGGGCCCTATACAGCAGCTGTACCCATCTAATATACTCATCTCCAAAGCCAAATCTCCTCAACACCTCCCACAAATAATCCCACTCCACTCTATCAAATGCTTTCTCGGCATCCATCGCCACCACTATCTCCGCTTCCCCCTCTGGTGGGGGCATCATCATTACCCCTAGCAGCCTCCGTATATTCGTATTCAGCTGTCTCCCCTTCACAAACCCAGTTTGGTCCTCATGGACGACCCCCGGGACACAATCCTCTATCCTCATTGCCATTATCTTGGCCAGAATCTTAGCGTCTACGTTCAGGAGGGAAATAGGCCTATAGGACCTGCATTGCAGCGGGTCTTTTTCCTTCTTTAGGAGAAGCAATATTGTTGCCTCTGACATAGTCAGGGGCAGCTGTCCCCTTTCCCTCGCCTCATTAAAGGTTCTCATCAGTAGCGGGGCGAGCAAGTCCACATATTTCCTGTAAAATTCAACTGGGAATCCATCCGGTCCCGGGGCCTACCCCGCCTGCATGCTCATAATTCCTTTCACTACTTCCTCCATTTCAATCTGTGCTCCCAGTCCCACCCTCTCCTGCTCCTCCACCTTAGGAAATTCCAGCTGGTCCAGAAAACACATCATTCTCTCCTTCCCATTCGGGGGGTGAGCTTCGTATAATCTTTCATAGAATGCCTTGAACACTCCATTCACTCTCTCCCTCCTCATCCCTCACTCCCCCTATTTCCCTCGCTGCTCCCCTTTTCCTCAATTGGTGGGCCAGCAACCTGCTCGCCTTCTCCCCATATTCGTACTGTACACCCTGTGCCTTCCTCCACTGTGCCTCTGCAGTACCCGTTGTCAGCAAATCAAATTCTACGTGTAGCCTTTGCCTTTCCCTGTACAGTCCCTCCTCCGGTGCCTCCTCATATTGCCTGTCCACCCTCAGAAGTTCTTGCAGCAACCGCTCCCGTTCCCTACTCTCCCGCTTTCCTTTATGTGCCCTGATTGATATCAGTTCCCCTCTAACCACTGCCTTCAGCGCCTCCCAGACCACTCCCACCTGGACCTCCCCATTGTCATTGAGTTCCAAGTACTTTTCAATACACCCCCTCACCCTTAGACACACACCCTCATCCGCCATTAGTCCCATGTCCATTCTCCAGGGTGGACGCCGTTCTTTTTCCTCCCCTATCTCCAAGTCCACCCAGTGTGCAGCGTGATCCGAAATAGCTATAGCCGTATACTCCGTCCCCCTCACCTTCCCAAAACAAAAAAGTCTATTCGCGAATAAACTTTGTGGACATAGGAGAAAAACGAAAACTCCTTACTCCTAGGTCTGCTAAATCTCCATGGGTCTACTCCTCCCATCTGCTCCATAAAGTCTTTAAGCACCTTGGCTGCTGCCGGCCTCCTTCCAGTCCTGGACCTCGATCTGTCCAGCCCTGGTTCCAGCACCGTGTTAAAATCTCCACCCATTACCAACTTCCCCACCTCTAGGTCCGGGATACGTCCTAACATGCGCCTCATAAAGTTGGCATCATCCCAGTTCGGGGCATATACGTTCACTAAGACCACCGCCTCCCCCTGTAATTTGCCACTCACCATCATGTATCTGCCCCCACTATCCGCCACTATGGTCTTTGCCTCAAACATTACCCGCTTCCCCACTAGTATAGCCACCCCCCTGTTTTTCGCATCTAGCCCCGAATGAAACACCTGCCCCACCCATCCTTTGCGTAGTCTAACCTGGTCTATCAGTTTCAAATGCGTCTCCTGTAACATAACCACATCTGCTTTAAGTTTCTTAAGGTGTGCGAGTACCCGTGCCCTCTTTATCGGCCCGTTCAGCCCTCTCACATTCCACGTGATCAGCCGGGTTGGGGGGCTCTTTACCCCCCCCTTGTCGATTAGCCATCCCCTTTTATCCAGCTCCTCACCCGGTTCCCACGCAGCTGTGTCCCCCCCAGGCGGTGCCCTTCCGCCCCGCCCCCCCCACCCCATACCAGCTCCCCCTTCTCCCCAGCAGCAGCAACCCAGTAAATCCCCCCCTCCCACCCCCCCGCTAGATCCCCCACTAGCGTAGTTACACCCCCCCCATGTTGCTCCCAGAAGTCAGCAAACTCTGGCCGACCTCGGCTTCCCCCCGTGACCTCGGCTCGCACCGTGCGACGCCCCCTCCTTCCTGCTTCCCTATTCCCGCCATAATTATCATAGCATGGGAACAAAGCCCGCGCTTCCCTTTTGGCCCCGCCCCCAATGGCCAACGCCCCCAGCTCCTCCACCTCCCTTCCTCCCTTCCCCACAACCTGTGGAAGAGAGAAAAGTTACCGGGTCGCAGGATTAACAACATAAAAATCATCTCTCCCCCCCTCTTTGCCCCCCATATTCGCCCCACCACTTTGTCTCAAACGTTCTTTTTTATTAACCCGCTTATTCCAATTTCTCTTCAACAATAAATGTCCACGCCTCATCCGCCGTCTCAAAGTAGTGGTGCTTCCCTTGATATGTGACCCACAGTCTTGCCGGCTGCAGCATTCCAAATTTAATCTTCTTTTTATGAAGCACCGCTATTGGCCCGATTAAAGCTCGCCCTCCTTCTCGCCACCTCCGCACTCCAGTCTTGATATACGCGGATCACCGCGTTCTCCCGCCTACTGCTCCGAGTTTTCTTTGCCATCTCTCTGTCCTTAAAACGGAGGAATCTCACCACTATGACTCTGGGAATTTCTCCTGCTCTCGGTCCTCGCGCCATCACTCGGTATGCTCCCTCCACCTCCAGCGGACCCGTCGGGGCCTCCGCTCCCATTAACGAGTGCAGCATCGTGCTCACATATGCCCCGACGTCCGCCCCTTCTGCACCTTCAGGAAGACCAAGAATCCTTAAATTCTTCCTCCTCGCATTATTCTCCAGCACCTCCAGCCTTTCCACACATCGTTTATGGTGTGCCTCGTGCATCTCTGTCTTCACCACCAGGCCCTGTATATCGTCCTCGTTCTCGGCAGCCTTTGCCTTCACGACCCGAAGCTCCCGCTCCTGGGTCTTTTGCTCATCTTTTAGCCCTTCAATCGCCTGTAATATCGGGGCCAACAGCTCCTTCTTCATCTCCTTTTTAAGCTCTTCCACGCAGCGTTTCAAAAACTCGTGTTGTTCAGGGCCCCATATTAAACTGCCACCTTCCGACGCCATCTTGGTTTTTGCTTGCCTTCCTTGCCGCTGCTCTAAAGGATCCACCGCAATCCAGCCACTTTCCTCTCTTTTTTTCCATCCGTATCCAGGGGGGATTCCCTTCTGGTTTACCGCACAGTGTTATTAGCCGTTAAAATTGCCGTTGGGGCTCTTATTATGAGCCCAAAAGTCCGTTCCACCGGGAGCTGCCGAAACGTGCGACTTAGCTGGTCATCGCCGCACCCGGAAGTCCCCATTTATGGTTTTATAACAACAAAAGATACAAATACAAATGTAAACATAATTTGATGCGTAACACCGCCGTCCATCTCTTCTCACTGTTCCAGTCTAAACTAACCTGACTCCCCCTGCCCACCTTAATCCCTAAACCCCCTTTATTGTATCTGCTAACAGTTTAGTTTTCCCCGACGAATTCGCTAAACGGCTGCCACCTCCGAACGAACCCTAACATTGCAAATACGCGAACATGCGAGCCCTCCTGACTGGCCCATTCAGCCCTCTCACGTTCCATGTGATCAGCCTGGTTCCGGGAGGGGGGGGGGGGGGGGGGGGCACAGCCCCCCCCCCCCCCCCCAAATTAGCCATCACCCTTCTTAGGCCAGCCTCCAGCCTGAATCCCGTGCCTCCTCAGGCTCGCCTTCGGGTGCCCATTGTCATCGACCTCCAATTTGTCTCCAAGCACCAGTCCCTCCCTGTAAGCAGAACAATTCTCCCCTCCCTCCCCTTTCCCCCCCATAACAAAATAGCAATCCCAACCCCCCTCAACAAATTTATCACCTACTCGCCCCCTACTGCGCTTCCATGAGCTAGCCCGCCCAGCTAGCCTGGTAGCCCCTGCCCATGACGCCAAGCATCCTACCCCCCACTGATCACCCCCCCCCATACATATGCAAACATTACAATGCCCAACAAACACAAAGAAGGAAATTCCACCCACCCCCCCCCCCATTAAGAACAAGGTTAACCCACATACAAAACTGAGCAACGGCCCAAATCTTAGTACAAAAACAATACACACAGAACCCAAGAGAAAATAAATTTAGCAGCATAAGTACAGAATTACTCGCCCCCAATTTCAATGTCCTCCATCACCTGCCAGTCCCCTGTCATTAACAAAGTTCACCGCCTCATCCGGCGATCCGAAATAAAGTTCTTGGCCCTCGTAAGTGACCCACAAACGAGCTGGGTACAGCATGCTGAACTTCACCCCTTCTTAAAAAGATTTAACTTTACTGAAGCTCGCCCTTCTTTTGGCCAGTTCTGCACCTAAGTCCTGGTAAACATGCAGCTCGTTATCTTCCCATTTGCAGCTCCTCATCTGCCTGGCCGACCTCAAGATCTGTTCCTTGCCCAGGAACCGGTGCATTCGTACCACCATTGCGCTCGGCAGCTCATTCTTCAGCGGCTTCCTCATAAGGTAAATTGCCCATAGTGTCCAAAAAGATTAGGAGGGGTTATTGGGTTGCGGGGATAGGGTGAAAGTGAGGGCTTAAGTGGGTCGGAGAGACTCAATGGGTCGGAGAGACTCAATGGGCCGAATGGCCTCCTTCTGTACTGTATGTTCTATGATCTAAGCGCTCTGTGCGCCCTGTCCACCTCCAAGGGCCGTGTAAACGAACCTTCCCCCAGCAGTTTCTCGAACATACGTGCCACATATGCCCCTACGTCCGATCCCTCGCTGCCCTCCGTGTGGCCAACGATCCTCAGGTTCTGCCTGTGTGACCTGTTCACCAGATCTTCCACCTTCTCTTGCAGCATTTTCTGGTGGTCCCTCATCGTCCCCATCTCCGCCGCCATCGCAGCTAGCTGGTCATCATGTTCAGCAACCACCCCTTCCACCTTCTTAATCGCCTGGCCTTGGGCTTCCAATATTTGCTCCACCTGGTCAATCCCCATCTTAATCGGGTCCAGGTACTCTTGTCTTTGCTTGGCAAAGCTCTCCTGGAGGAAGTTCACCAGCTTTCCATTGACCACTGGGCCGGCAATCCCAGTGCCTGAGCCTCCGCCATATTTTTCTGTGCTGCAGACTCCATTCCCTTATTTGATCAACGATCTCTCCTTTTCAGGCCACTTCTGGTCCATGAATCCATACACTGGCGGGGAATCCTTCTCCTCTACCTCACCAATGTCCTATTTTGCCTATCAAATTCCCCATAAGTCAGGGAAAAAGGTCTCAAAGGTCCATGAGCGGGAGCTACCAAATAAGCGATCACTCACTCCATAGCCGCCACCAGAAATCGTCCACTTGTACTTTTAACGGAGCTGAGACAAAGGCGGGCACTAATTAGTCAGGAAGTGGGTGTTTCTCTTAAATATTTATAATAAGGCTATCTGTCTTCATGCCAACAGTCATTTTATTTTTAACTCATGTTGGCTTGGTTTCCCAAGCTTCACGAAAACAAGGAAGTGAAAAGAGATGAGAATGATTGAATCTTTGAGAGAATTGCATTTACAACATTGTTTGTGGGCCAGGAGGAACAGAAGTATTTCTCTCAAGCATGGTAAGCTATCCAGTGAGATAATCCTACGCCAGTGATCTGTCTGCTTCCTCGACCTACCACTGGATTGCCTGGAACCCTATCAGACCCCCCCTCACCTGTCATGCAATTTCTGGATCCCTCCCTTCCACTGGGAGGATATTATTGAAGACTAGAGTCATCAGCCCTACTCTGCAGATGATCTCAGCCACAACGGCCAGTTGTGCCTTATTGATTTGTACAGTAACTAAGTTTCCTTTGTTCGTATCAGCTTTTCTAATAAATCATCCTATTGACTCCCTGTCAATGTAGGCTACGCTCAGGAAGGAAGCCATACATTTTTCCTGTGACACAGAAACTCCTGGAAGTTAGTACAAAACAGATTGAACGCAATATCAATCCACCCAGATGAAAAACTCAACTCATCCCTTCTCCTCTCTTGGGCCAAGTTTCTTGGTCAAGTTCTCGGTCCTCACTAGGGCATGAACTTCTCCAGTAATCGCTCCGTACTCAGAGCTGAAACAGCCCTTAAAAAAACTTGCACATTTTCTCTTATCAACATGCACTTTGCATCGCTTCTGGCCTTTTGGCCAAGACTGTGCGTGAGGTCACATGTAATGACAGTATCTTTCTTGACCATGAATTGGATTCAACTTGAATTGTTTTTTGGAGAAGGCAATGAGCTGGATTAGGGGTTTGCCCTTGTCCACACTCTGAGCTTTGGCTTTGTAACTCTGATAAAGGAATTTTTAAAAACATGCACTTGGCATACATTCCTTCAATCGCAGGAGACTGTAACAAGCTAAACACAGCTTGAAGATGCTCCAATAAATTAACTGATTAACAAAGCTGAAATAATGAAGGTTACACCAGAGAATACCTGTTTTACATCAGCTGTTGGCCATGTTCAAATCATGCAAATTGTGTGGTAATCCAATTTCCCAGATCTATCCAGTAAGTAGCTACAGGAAACATCCTCACAAGTTTCACAGAAGTTATATATCATTATGACTGGAAATGTTGTTATGCAGTGTTCACCACCCAGTTACTGACTATCAAAACTGTTTCTGGGATCTACTTAAATTGGATTTAATTCCCAGGGTATGAAGATTTTCATCCAACAGGAAAAGCCCCATTCATCACTGGCCAATGAGCATCCAATCTTACCATCCTGCACTTGGGGGACAAAATCTCACATCGGCAAGAATCAAAATGGTTTCCTCCAGCTTCATCAAAGGAACACAGATCTCAAGAGCCTTTGAAAGAGAAAGCAAGTTTTACAGGAAAATTAAGAGTCGTTACAATCTGCACAGAAAAGCCTCAAATTCTACTGAGCAGCATTAACTGAAATTGGTAATTACATGTTTCTTTAGTTGTATTTTGTGCTGATGTATGTTTGGGTCACTTTACATTGTTTGCACCTAAAGTCAGAATAAATAGGAATGATTAAACGATTAAGGCAAGAACATAAGCTGGATCACTGTCTTAGCAGTTGTCCCATGTATAACTTCTTTAAAATTTAGAGTATACAATTATTTTTTTTCAATTAAGGATCAATTTAGTGTGACCAATACACCTAATCTGCACATATTTAGGTTGTGGGGATGAAACCCACGCAGATAAGAGGAGAATGTGCAAACTCCACACAAACTGTGACCCGGGGTGGTGCTAACATTTGGTTGGTTCAATTGGTTCTATTTTATAACCTTTGCTCTAGAGTCTTTATGATACCGACACGAGGTTCAAGTTCAAGCAATGATCAATAACTCAACACACCAATTAGTAAGATTCAAATCAATACACATTATACACAGTAAATCGCTACTCATGCATAAACTCTACTTTCTAGGCTATTTCTATAACTAACAGGCCTATACTTAGCTTCGGACTGGCCCACCAGGTCAGGGGAACAAATGGCCTTTCGTTCGGGTTCTGAGTCTGCGGGATTCAAAAGCTGGTATGGACTGGTAGCTAGGAGCGCCTATCTCGTAGCGAGCGTTGACTTGAGACTTACTTTCTTGGAGGCCGCCGGACAGTTCACTCTCAGGGGTTGCTTCGCGTTGCTGAGTGACCCTGTCAAGAAGGACAATTTGAACTTGGGGGCTTTACTTTATAGTCCCCAGGGGCTTCCCACCCTTCGGGGCCGACCCCGTACCTGGTTCCAAGTGCTTGGTTCGATTTCTCCAATACTGGAGCTGTTCCCTGATTGTTGGCCAGTCTTTAAGTGTCCGTTAACCTCTTTTGTGTTGGCTCCTGCTGGCGCCGAGGAGTCTGGCTTGGCCTTGTTTACCTTAAAATGTTTTGATTGTTCCCGGGGATCGCTCATTACTATGTAGATGGCTGCTACATTACTATGCAGATGGCTGCTTGTATCGATGCTGTCTAGGTTTCTGCAGAGTCTAATACACAGTAAACTTGCACCTGCTAGTTTTTGCCTGTGTTGGCTGAATTTCCCTTCAGCCTTTGCAGTTCTCCATTTTAAGTCGGGAAGTGGCCAACTCAGGTGGCTACACTCTCTCCTTGTGATCCTAACGCGAAGCGTGAAGGATCACATAACTGCATGGTCTTCATTCCCTGACCCGGCGAGCACTCTTCTATGGCCTCTACACTGATCATAACTATGCAAGAAATTTTTTAACTGACAATTCTAAGTGGCGCTATGTCAAAACAGGGACATGCATTACAAAATAAGAAAAACGGTACTTCTAACTATCCTCAATAAACTACACTCACTCGAACATTCAATCATACTAACTGCCTTAATGGTACAAACAAAATCATTGCAACATTATTCACATATTTCCTGGCTTGGCAGTCAAGCTCAGGATTGTACAATCGCTCATGAAACACATTTCTTTATTCACAAAAAGAACGCAAACGGATGTTCTTTATTATAGTTCGCGGGGGTCGGGGGTCTGGTCATAACCGAAAATAGGGGATCTTATCCTATATACCGGGGTGCGAGCACAGTAGGCTCTCCTTCGCCATTTCCTCAGATGTATAGTCTGCACGATGCAGCAGAGTATCGCCAATACTAGTAGGGATTCTATCAAGTAGGACAGGGAGTACCAGGTTATAAACCTGTCGCACCAAGATGGTGTGGTGTCGCTTGTAACTGGGCTCTGGGTACTATGGGGAAGTGAATCATTAATGGCTGGGGGGGGGGGGGGGTTGGGGTCAGGGGGTTCACGTTCGCGCGCAACCAAATGTTCATTAGGGTGATGAGCAACACGGAGGATGTCCTCATGGTTTTTTTTCTTTATCTTCTCTTCGCTGGAGCTTCTGGAGTTCTGTGGGATCAAGCATAGTGTCTGTTACTATCTTGGTTTAATATCTCGGCTGTTAGTATGTCTGTCCCTCAGTGCCAATTCTCCCTTTACAATTTGTCACCATGTGTGACTCTCTCATTTTATTTTTTTTAAACCGAATATTCAGGACAAGACACACTTTAAAAAAAAAACTGAAATAGTGCGAGCCGTCTCGCAGGCTGTGCGATTTACCATCCAAATGTTTGAGGATGTAAATAGCATAGGGATGGCAACCTAAGGGTCGCCTTAAAACAAAACAAAACTTTTTGAACGAAAATTGCAGAAATGAGGTGCGTATGGGCCACGACGGGTGAGATTTGGATGGAATCCCCGGGTAAGACGGTGACCAATGCCGTGTGTGCTCTACCCGAGCATAGCTGACCAGAGGGGGGGTTCTCAGGCAGGGCGGAGACCAATGCCGTTTTTCCACTGCCTGAGCAACCGACAAGAACGGGCAAAAATGTAGTCATCGTGGGGGGTTGCCGTAAAGGTTCTTCCTTCGAACCAGAAGGGCAGTTATGAACGGGGGTCTGTGTTTCTGTCGACAGACGAGTTCCACTGAACTGGCGTCTGGGACATTAACAAGTCTCTGTGGACAAACTAGTTCCTCTGACCTAGCGTCCGGGACAAACTAGTTTCTCTGACTGCCAGTGGGCGTCAGAAGGGTGGTGGCGTGGGGCCATGATTTTTTTTTTTAGATCTTACAAACAACATTTAACAATACCACGACAAACAACATAAAACATGCTGCAGATTCCATCAGAAACGACACCGTTTTCTCCCAAGCGGTTCCTTTTTAAAACATAATCTGGACACCTCAGTTATCAGTTGCGAATAGGGTCACAAAGGGGTTCTCATTTTGGGAGTCAGACTCAAAGTCGTCATCTTCTCCCGGATGCCATACTCTCGAATGTATCAGGGCTGATAGGGATGCATGGTGTGATTTGGGATCCATCTCGTCATTCGGGACGAGTTTGAATGAATTGTCCCAGTGCCAAAAGGATGTGTCCAATTCTGTTGGAATGGAGTCGTGGTCGTCATTGTAGGTCGGTGGTCGGGTCTGTTTAGGAAAGTGATCATGAAGGGATCACTCGAATCGTGCTCAGATTCGCTGGGTGTGGGGCCTGATGTATGGGGATAGTAGGGTGGCGTGCTGTGGCTATTGTCTGTGTCACAGTCGCTGTCGCTGCTGCTGCAGTCTGTGAGCGTACCGGGGCGGAGTGTATAGTTCGGGGGTGGAGTTGGGGTTGAGTCCGTGGCTGGGCTGGACGTATTGGGGGAGAGTAGGGTTACGTTGGCTGTGGGTGGGGCCTGGTCTGCTGCGTCGAGCATGACGTGGTGTGTGTGGTTCGACTGTGGTCCATATGCCTTAAGCAGGTTAATATGGAACCACGCAATCTTTCCGTTGGGGAACTTTATTTTGTAGACGGAGGGGCTTACTTTGTCCGCAATGGAGTACGGACCCGAATATTTAGGTGACAGGAATGTGCTGGGGTTGTATACGGAGAGCATGACTTGCTGTCCTACACTGAACTCAGTCGCATGTACTGTCTTATCGAAACAGGCTTTGCTCTGTTTCTTTTGTGTGCCTAATCGTACCGCGACTGCTAGCTGAGCCGTTTTAACATTCTCTACCAGTTGTTCTACTGCTTTCTCGTGTGTGAGGGCCGTCACTTCAGGGCTGGTCAAATCTAATCCCAATAAAAATTCTGTGCCTTTCATGGGGCGTCCAGTCATGGGGGGGTGTGGGGTGTAACCTGTAGATGTTGAAACCGTATTTCACAAAAACATCAGCGCAAAAGGGAGGACAGAATCCCAAGTGGTGTTGTTTTGCTGGACCATTTTTCGGAGGGTAGCTTTGAGGGTCCGATTCATGCGCTCCACGATACCACTCGACTGGGGGTGGTATGCGATGTGGAATTTTTGGGTAATGCCAAATATCGTGAGGACGTTCTTCATGACACGTCCCGTAAAATGGGATCCTTGGTCGGATTCAATGCTGCGGGGGAGTCCCCATCTCGTAAAGATGTGGTGGGTTAAGATCTTGGCTGTGGTCTTTGCCGTATTCGTTCTGGATGGGAATGCCTCTACCCATTTTGTAAACGTGTCTATTACAACGAGTACATACTTATAACCATTCCTGCAAGGGGGCAATGGTCCTATAAAATCAATCTGGAGATTAGTCCAGGGCCATTAACGGGGTGGGTGTGACTAAGTTGAGCTTTCTTGGCGTATCTGGCCGGATTGTTCTGGGCACAGATAAGGCAATTCTCAACGTAGTGCGTTACGTCTTCTTTTAAACAGGGCCACCAACAGAGCTGCCTGAGGTGGGCTGTAGTGGGATCAATTCCCTGATGTCCATGACTGTCATGGAACAAACAAATGAGCTGATTCCTGTCCTGTTCAGGAACCACATAAAGGGTGTCTTTTAACACCACACCGTCATGTGTGGTCAGTGCATTTTTAAACCTATCGTAAGGTGCTGTAAATTTTCCTTTCAAAATCTCCCTGAGATTGCTGTCCTGCTTCTGGGCCTGTACTAAATCCTCGATATTAGTCTGTGAGACCTGAACTGCAGTCACTGGTGCGCTTTCGGGGGGTGTCCAAAAATATCCGTGCCTGGAACCTGCTTTAGCCAGTGCGTCGGCTTTTACATTTCCACGGGGAGGAACGATGGTGACTTCGAACTTTAACTATTCTAAAAGTGCTGCCCTGGGCTTTTCCTAAAATGTGACAGAGCAATGGGGCTGAGGGGAGGGGTTTTCCGTCTGCGGAAACAAATCCTCTTGCTTTCCACAGGGGTAGGAACTCTGTAAGGCTGTTGCAGACATAGAGGCTGTCCGAGTATATGTCTGCTGGGCTGGGGAAGGAATCTGGGAATCACGGCTGCTAGTTCTGCCGCCTGCGTGCCTAAGTGTCCTGGAAATGTTATTGCTATTTCTTCTAGGGCGCGTCCTCAACATAAATGCCGCATCCTGTAATGCGCTTTCCTTCTAATATTGTGGAAGAACCATCCACATATATTCTTATGGGTTCGCACGTGACTGTGTGCTGGGGGCTCTGGGGTGAACTACCTATCTTTCTGGGGGGGGTGGTGTTTGCAAAAAAGGGGCCTCTGTTGTGGTGTGGTGAGATGATTTCACATTCATAGGGGGTGCCTGGGTACTGTAGGTTATCTGCTAAGAAAGTGTGGGTCTTGGTCCTTTTAACAGTGATGTCCCGTCCCTGCAAAAGAAGGGTCCATGTGGCTGCTCTTATTTGACTGACTGTACCGTCCTTAAGTCGTCCGTCAAGTAAAAGTTGGGTGGGGTGTGTTCCGTGAGGATTGTGATGGGGTTTAGTCCGGTTATGTAAGAAATATACTGTACTGCCCAAAAAACTGTGAGCAGGTGCCTTTCACAGGCTGAAAATCCCTGCTCCACAGCATCTAAGACTCTGGAGGCGTAAGCCACGGGCCTTAACTGTTCGTGCCGTTCCTGGAGGAGCATGGCCAAAAGGGTGATGTCTGTGCTTTCTACCTCTATAGCGTAAGGGGAAAACGGGTCTGGAACTTGTAGTGCGGGGGCTGCTATGAGTGCTCTTTTCAAAGAGTGCACAGCATCCGTACGCTGCGGAAGCCATTCCCAGGGGTCTCCTTTCTTTAGGAGTTCTGAGAGAGGTGCTGCCTTGCTGGCGAAACCGTCAATGTGGTTTCGGCAGTAGCCACCCAGTCCTAAAAACGACCGGAGGACTGAAACATTCTGGGGAAGGGGCAATTTGGCAATCGAGTCAATTCTTTTGTGCTCGATCTTGCGTTTGCCATGTGTGATAATTGTACCCAAATATATCACTTTGTTTCCCAAAATCTGGGCCTTTTTGGGGTTCACCTTACATCCAATTTGCTGTAGGAGTTCCAGGAATTCGGACAGAAGCTCGATGTGCTCTTCCTTGGTGTCTGTCTGCAGTAATAGGTCGTCCACATACTGGACCAGACATTCAGGGCGAGAAAGTTTTGACAAACCATTTGCCAGCTGTCGGTGGAAAATGGAGGGGGAGTTGTGGAATCCTTGTGGAAGGCATGTTCACGTGTACTGCTGATTTTTAAAAGTGAAGGCAAATTTGTATTGGCACGCTTTTGCCAGTGGAATGGACCAGAATCCATTACTGACGTCCAAAACCGTAAAGTATTGTGAGTTGAGTCCCTGTTTGAGCATGGTCTCGGGACTTGTGGCTACCGTGGGGGCTGCTGTGGGGGTGACTTTGTTGAGTTCCCGGTAATCGATGGTCAGTCGCCATGATCCATCGGGCTTTCTCACTGGCCAAATCGGGGCATTATTAGTGGAAGCTACTGATCTGAGTACGCCCTGCTCTAATAAGCTGTCGATAACTTTTGCGATTTCTCCCTCTGCCTCTTGGGGAAATCCGTATTGCTTTTGGGGTCCAGGATCAGGTCCTGTGATTTGAACGGAACCAGTCATCCGGCCACAGTCGTGTTTGTGGGTCGCGAATGCTGTCTTGTGCTTCTGCAGAACTGCCCTAACCTGCTTGTCTGTGCTAATCGTGGTCGGGTCAAACCAAAATTCGTCGACTGCGCTAATCTTGTTGGCATACTCTCCTATGGTGAGCGTTGCGGGAGCTCTTGCGGATTTTGCAATTCTCCAGACACATTGATTGACTGGATCGAAGGACAGATTGTGGGAATTCATAAAATCTATGTCTAAAATGTGTTCTGCTGTATGGGGTAGATCGACTAAAACTATGGGGTGCCTGGTGGTGGTGTTGCCGATTTGAATGGGTACAGGGGCTGTGATGTGTCCCTGCTGTGAGTGGCTTGTAAAGCCGCTGAGGGTGATGGTGGCTGTAGCGGGCCACTTGTCTTTCGGGAATATGGTGGAGGAATTGATTGTGGTGCGGGACCCTCCTGTGTCCCAGAGAAATTCGAGGGACTGTCCCCGTATCTTTGCTGCAATTACTGGTCGGCCGGACCTAGCCCAAAGGGTGTCGCAGACCCAACTGGGGGAGCCCGAACACTGTCAGTCCGTTCTGTGCAGGTCCGTCTGATCTGAACGGGTGCTCACACTATGTATGGGCTCTGTCCTCTTCTTATTCAGAGTGCCTGCCTGCTGGGCTCTCTGTAGCTTTCGTGGGGCATTGCATTCTCTTGCAAAGTGTCCTAACTGTCCACAGTTGTAACACTCCTGTGGCTTTTGTGGGGGGCTGTTCCTGCCTTCATTTACCCATGCGGAGTTCTGGTGTGCCTGAACTGTGTGTATGTCTGCTTCTGCCTGCTGTTCTTCGGGATTTTTGTTCGTGGGTTTGTTTTGAACAGATTGCTCCCAGGCGCGGGACAATCTTTTTACAACCCATTTCTCATTATGAGCTTCCTCTGAGGGGGTCATAATTCGTACAGGCTTTTTGTCCTGTTTCTGTGGCATGGGAGATAAGGGTGCGTCCATTTGGCCATGTTGTCTGGGGACAAAATGGGCGCCGTCTAAGTCTCCGAAAACTGCTGCGAAATGGATCCACAAGCGTCCAGCAAACGCTGTGGGGTGCTCGGTTTTCTTTTGTCTGCACTTATTGAGGCCATCTACGGGGTCACCCCTGTTATACCCGATCGCGTCCAGGATCGCGGTATGCATTTCTGCAAGGGTGCCTCCTCCTACATTCTGTGGGTCGGGAAGGGCTGCTACGACCGAAGGGTCTAAACTGAAAACTGTGAGCTTTACTTGCTCTCGCTCATCCAGGCCGTACATGGTAGCCTGCTGTTTTACTCTGGCAAAGAAGTGGTGGGGGTCTGAGGTGGGGAGAAACGGTTTGATTTTATCGCACGCGTTCCGTAATTGGGTCACTGTTAAGGGGTTGGTGTACAGAAATTCCATGTCGTCCGATGTGGCTGTGCGGTGGGTGGTGACTGGGTTCATTGGAGCCTGAACTATCTGCTCTGTGGGGGGTTGGGGTGCTTTTCTCTTCTGGGGCTTTCCCTGCACACATGTTCCCTGAACATATCTCTGCGCTGTCTCACTCAATTCTTCCCAATCAGGGCCGTCTTCCTCATCTAGCTGTGATCCAAAGGTTTCCTGGAATCCTTTTTGAACTGAAAGCAGAGATTGCAGTTCTGCAATCTGCTCCCAGCACTTTGTGTGATCTAGTGAGCTTTGTCTTTGCTCCGTGGTGGCAGCATGGAGTGCTCTTAACGCTGCCTTCAGGTCACTACACTGCCTTTGCAATGCCTCTACCTGCTTCTCTGTTTCCTCTCGTACCAGGACAGCACGTTGCGTGTCCTGATAGGCCTTTTCGTACTGGGATTGGAAGCTGCTTTGGTGCACCAGACAAGACTGGTGTGCCCACTTGGCATCATCCACCTCTCTGTCCTTTGCTGCTAACTTCCTTCTTAATTCTACGTTTTCTTTCTCTATCGCGCTCACATCGACCTTACTCATTCGATGTGCCTCCTCTATCTCTCTGCGGAGCGTCCGAACGACCTCCTGTGACTCGCAATTGTGCCAAACAGGACACGATTGCCATCGGCTTGCGAGCTTTTCCTAAGCTCTTGTGAATCTCGCTCAGGTTCTCCCACCAAGTATGTCCTATACTCCCGGGACCTGTTTCCTCATTGTCACAGAATTCGCTCCAAAGGGGCCATCCTTTCCCTTTGAGGTACTTTCTGATTTCCTCTTCCCAAACGGGACACTGTCCTACTCTATTGCTGGTCGCTGCGACCACAAATTCTTCGGGGTTCATGAGGCGTTGCATTGCCTGCATTGCCACCTTTCCTCTCTGAATGCTTCTCTTGAAATTTGGAACAAGGGGTATTAAGGTGGTGCTGTAATTATGGGTACGGCTTTCGCTATTTTCCGGAATACAGACTCCCGACAGTTTTGTTGCAACAAAAAATCTATCAGTATTACCTTATCGCCCTGTTAGTTACGCATGCATTAACACACTTCCGAATTATGAGGATTGATCAGAACTGCTTGAACACTTGTGATTTTTCTGTTCCCAATTGGATTTCTAATTCAAATTTTGGGTTCTCCCGGAGTGGTTCAGCCACTTCTAGATCGGGTCCAGTCAGGATGTCGCCAGTAATATGTTGCTAACTATTGGTTGGTTCAATTGGCTCTGTTTTATAACCTTTGCTCTAGAGTCGTCAGGTATCTATATGATACCGCCACGAAGTTCGAGTTCAAGTAATGATCAATAACTCAACACACCAATTAGTAAGATTCAAATCAATACACATTTATTATACACAGTAAATCACTACTCATGCATAAACTCGACTTTCTAGGCTATTTCTATAACAAACAGGCCTATACTTAGCTTCGGACTGGCCCACCAGGTCAGGGGAACAAATGGCCTTTCGTTCGGGTTCTGAGTCTGCGGGATTCAAAAGCTGGTATGGACTGGTAGCTAGGAGTGCCTATCTTGTAGCGATCGTTGACTTGAGACTTACTTGCTTGGAGGCCGCCGGACAGTTCACTCTCAGGGGTTGTTTCGCGTTGCTGAGTGACCCTGTCAAGAAGGACGATTTGAACTTGGGGGCTTTACTTTATAGTCCCCAGGGGCTTCCCGCCCTTCGGGGCGGACCCCGTACCTGGTTCCAAGTGATTGGACTTCGTTCCAATCGCTTGGTTCGATTTCGCCAATACTGGAGCTGTTCCCTGATCGTTGGGTGGTCTTTAAGTGTCCGTTAACCTCTTTTGTGTTGGCTCCTGCTGGCGCCAAGGAGTCTGGCTTGGCCTTGTTTACCTTAAAATGTTTTGATTGTTCCTGGGGATCGCTCATTACTATGTAGATGGCTGCTACATTACTGCTTGTATCGATGCTGTCTGGGTTTCTGCAGAGTTTAATACACAGTAAACTTGCACCTGCTAGTTTTTGCCTGTGTTGGCTGAATTTCCCTTCAGCCTTTGCGGTTCTCCATTTTAAGTCGGGAAGTGGCCAACTCAGGTGGCTACAGGGGCCAGGATCGAAACCGGCTCTTAAGCGCCATAGGCGGCAGTGCTAATCACTGCGCCACCATGCCACTCTTGTCCCATGTATAGTGATGGTGGAATTAACCGAATCAAATTCAACAGTTAGCTGAAGTAAATAATTGTTGTGTGTTCTCTGTGCATGTGCGGTGTGGTCTATGAATGAAAGGGGATACAGGGTTAAGAAACTAGCTGATCATAAATGTTGCAGCTACATTTAAACATTGCTGTTTCTGGAACATAGGAACATGAGGAAGACATTCAGCCCCTTGAGCTGAATTGTACTTCAACTCCATTTACCCATCTTTGCTCCATTTCCCTGATATCCTTACCCAACAAGAATCTATCAATCCCCATCTTTAAAATTACAACTGACCCAGAATCTACAGTCTTTTCGGGGAGCAAGTTCCATATTTTGACTATCATTTATCTTTTCATTTGTTATGTCTATGTAAACCAGCAGGTATAGAAGATCATCAAGGGGTAATGGGCAGAATTATATCCTTAAGCACAGCATGTTCTGCTCAAAGAAGTGCAATGGAGGAGGGGAGCAACTGTGGCTGAAATACCCAAATAGGTATAATTCATATATATTTCAGACCTTGGAATTGAGAAAATGGATAGAGGCTAATAGATAGCCATTTTTACCCAGAAGCTTTCATACACAGAATGGGCAGCACTAGCCTTAGAACTAGATGCTACTTCGAACCATCTACCGGTTATCACTGGACCTCATCCCTCTTTTGGAAAGAGGGAAATAAGCATAATTGCCTTCTTTACTAGCAAAGGAAATTTAGGGAAGATGGCACAGCTGGGAACCGTAGCCATTATCTATTCAGAAGACACCCTTAGAACTTAGTTCACTGAATCAGAATTGGACATGATCAGACAGCCCACTGCAAACATAAATATTATAGGAATGCAACTCTAAGCTGGAGAAAAAAGAAACTTTTTAAAAATCTCAATTTCTGTACTAGAAGTTTATACTTCATGAAAATATGGAAACATTGAAAATAATCTTGAATATTAGTGCATTTTATAAACACACATTGACTAGCTATCTTCTTAGTGATAATAACATTAAAAAGTCTTTAACAATTCAATAATAAGTGAATTGAAAGCCTACTTAAAAGGGGAGGAGTTGAATCAAAGAGACAGCACCCATAGTTGTCAAAGATTTTTTTTTTTAATTTAGAGTACCCAATTCTTTTTTCCAATTAAGGGGCAATTTAGCCTGGCCAATCCGCCAAGCCTGCACATCTTTGGGTTGTAGGGGCGAAACCCACACAGACACGGAGAGAATGTGCAAACTCCACACGGACAGTGACCTAGAGCCGGGATTGAACCTGGGACCTCGGTGCCATGAGGCAGCAATAAGACCATAAGACTATAAGACATAGGAGCGGAAGTAAGGCCATTCAGCCCATCGAGTCCACTCCACCATTCAATCATGGCTGATTTCAACTCCATTTACCCGCTCTCTCTCCATAGCCCTTAATTCCTCGAGAAATCAAGAAATTATCAACTTCTGTCTTAAAGACGCTCAACGTCCCGGCCTCCACCGCCCTCTGTGGCAATGAATTACACAGACCCACCACTCTCTGGCTGAAGAAATTTCTCCTCATCTCTGTTCTAAAGTGACTCCCTTTTATTCTAAGGCTGTGCCCCCGGGTCCTAGTCTCCCCTGCTAATGGAAACAACTTCCCTACGTCCACCCTATCTAAGCCATTCATTATCTTGTAAGTTTCTATTAGATCTCCCCTCAACCTCCTAAACTCCAATGAATATAATCCCAGGATCCTCAGATGTTCATCGTATGTTAGGCCTACCATTCCTGGGATCATCCGTGTGAATCTCCGCTGGACCCGCTCCAGTGCAAGTAAGTCCTTCCTGAGGTGTGGGGCCCAAAATTGCTCACAGTATTCTAAATGGGGCCTAACTAATGCTTTATAAAGCTTCAGAAGTACATCCCTGCTTTTATATTCCAAGCCTCTTGAGATAAATGACAACATTGCATTTGCTTTCTTAATTACGGACTCAACCTGTAAGTTTACCTTTAGAGGATCCTGGACTAGGACTCCCAAGTCCCTTTGCACTTCAGCATTATGAATTTTGGCACCGTTTAGAAAATAGTCCATGCCTCTATTCTTTTTTCCAAAGTGCAAGACCTCACACTTGCCCACGTTGAATTTCATCAGCCATTTCTTGGACCTCTCTCCTAAACTATCTAAATCTTTCTGCAGCCTCCCCACCTTCTCCATACTACCTGCCCCTCCACCTATCTTTGTATCATCGGCAAACTTAGCCAGAATGCCCCCAGTCCCGTCATCTAGATCGTTAATATATAAAGAGAACAGCTGTGGCCCCAACACTGAACCCTGCACCACTCGTCACCGGTTGCCATTCCGAAAAATAACCTTTTACCCCAACTCTCTGCCTTCTGCCTGACAGCCAATCGTCAATCCATGTTAGTACCTTGCCTCGAATACCATGGGCCCTTATTTTACTCAGCAGTCTCCCGTGAGGCACCTTATCAAAGGCCTTTTGGAAGTCAAGATAGATAACATCCATTGGCTCTCCTTGGTCTAACCTATTTGTTAACTCTTCAAATAACTCTAACAGGTTTGTCAGGCACGACCTCCCCTTACTAAATTCATGTTGACTTGTCCTAATCCGACCCTACACTTCCAAGAATTTAGAAATCTCATCCTTAACAATGGATTCTAGAATCTTGCCAACAACCGAGGTTAGGCTAATTGGCCTATAATTTTCCATCTTTTTCCTTGTTCCCTTCTTGAACAGGGGGGTTACAACAGCGATTTTCCAATTCTCTGGGACTTTCCCTGATTCCAGTGACTTTTGAAAGATCATAACTAACGCCTCCACTATTTCTTCAGCTATCTCCATTAGAACTCTAGGATGTAGCCCATCTGGGCCCGGAGATTTATCAATTTTTAGACCTGCGCCACCGTGCTGCCCTATAGTTGCCAAAGAAGATGTAATTTGGTTCAGAAGGGTATAAACGGAGGTATTGTAAAAGGGTTTCAAATGTATTTTGAACTCTCCAATATTTCTCCGGTTGTCAGGGGACAGAATGTCTTAAAGCAGGACGCTCTTTGTGCTCTGTTTCCCAAACAAATAAAACATTTGGGGATTTAAAATAAAACATTACTGTGAATATTTGATGGATATCCATAACTGATTATAGCTGTAGCTTTGCATTTTTAAAGACTTTTTCCACTGGATTCTCTAATGGAACTAAAACTTTGGGTGCGATCTACCTGCCACATCGTGGTCGGTAGGTGCAGGCTCAAGCCTCCCGCAGGCTCCCTTTCTCTACATCCTAGCTATGACTGTAACATTACATTCTGCAGTTTCTCCTTCCTTCCCTATGTATGGTATGCGTTGTCTGCATAGCATGCAAGAAACAATACTTTTCGCTGTATACTAATACATACAACAATAATAAATCAAATCAAACCTGTTTGATTACACTGAGGGAGAATTCAGAATGTCCAATTCACTGATCAAGCATGTCTTTCAGGACTTGTGGGTGGAAACCGGAGCACCCGGAGGAAACCCAAGCAGACACGGGGAGAACATGCAGAGTCCGCACAGACAATGACCCAAACCAGGAATCGAACCCGGCTCCCTGGCGCTGTGAAGCAACAGTGCTAACCACTGTGCTACCGTGGATTCCGTCTCAGTTTGTATGTTTCTCAATTACATCATCACCCAAGACCCATGGGTTAGCTTAGCTCCGCTAGCAGGCATGATTTTAGTTTGTTCGCTCCTTCAAATTGTAGTGACACAACAGATTGCAATGAAATGGTAACATTGTGGCTGGTACTAGCGTATTGTGCATTAACATGAGTTGTTCTGTTTCAGTAGTCCAACCTCTGCTGTACATTGATCAAATAAAAGTTTTTTCTATTCATATAAGGCATGAATTTGCTGTAAGAGGAGATTATTTCTGAGTGTGCCATCAATCAGACTCTGCACTTCTAGAAGTTCAACACATGATACACAAAAAATAGGAACATGTAGGACCATACAGCTCTCAAGCCTGCTTTGCCATTCAAAACAGCATGGCTGATATTCTACCTCAATTCCCAATATCTCTTTATTCCCGAAGTCTCCAAAAATCTAACAATCTTGGTCTTCAACGTATTCAATGATGCAATATCCATAGTCCTCTTCTGGATAAAGGATTCCAAAATTCTCAACCATTTGAACGAAGAAATTTTTAATCATCTCAGTTTTAAATGGCTGACCTTGTAACCCGAGACTACCGGCCTCATCGTGCCCGGCCTGGTGATGCGACAAGGCCACTGAATCTCGCGAGATTCGCAGCGCTTTGAGACGTCAAACGAGCATAACAATGTACAGTATAGCAATTTAATTTAAATTATGTTAACACTGCTCCACGTTAAATATACATTGAATTTAAACCAATATTGTTAATTTCCTTTCATTTGCTAATTTAACTTTCACATACCTGACAAACATCACCACTACCTATTGTGAAGCTAAGATATTTAGGGGGTTCAACGTTTTTCCTATTTTCAAGCAATATCCTTGTCCAGATTTTAACATTTTGGCCATTTTGTGGGTTGACAGGTTGGTTGTCACTGGATTTGAGAGTTGTTTTCTTCAGTAGGCCGTTCCCTAAAGAAACAAGTTTCCTGTCATACTTTGATATATTTAACTCCATTGTCTTGACAATATTGCTTGTTGTACATACCTAGCACATCAATCCAGCCTTCAAGGTATTGCACTGAATCGCAGGCGAGAAGTTCATGCTCCATGCCACAGAATGTTCTAACTGTCACAGCTCTGTCGGGCCCACATAGAGACTTATGTTAAAAATTAGGTTTTTAAAATCTCACATGCTGCAAATGGGTGTTCACAAAAAGAGCAGTGCTACCTTGGATCTGTGCAGTACATACTACAACAGCCTCAACACATACTTCACTAGTCACTTTGGCCTGTTGCACACTGGAAATTCAACATCGTGATTTAAGAGTCACCTTAATTCTTGTTTTCATGAGAAGAGTTTGTGAATTCTGGGTTACTTTGAAATGTTGTAACAGTGACAAGGAGAGATGCCATATTTTACCAGTATCTACATGGGATGGGATGCAGAATAGGGATTGAACCACCTCCTGAATTTTGGTATTTGCTTTTCCAGTGATGAAAAATCATTGAAAGTCTTAATAACTAACATCTTCACATTGTATGACACAAATATGGTAACACTGATTCTTTGGAGTCTGGTTAACATATATTCCTCACTCAAAAACTCAATAGACTTCATCCCAATTTGGACAACTGAAAGGGGGAAAAAATGATAATTCTGATCAATGAGAGCACTTTGTTAATGTTGCATAAGTCATTGTCAAAGTCAAGCAGGTGTTGTCAATGAATGAAAGCAAATTGGAAAACTCAAGCAGATTAGAAATAGTGTTGGTAAATATAAAGCATGATTGTTTTATGCAACCAGGGAGACAGTAAAGCGATGAAAGCAGTGCTCAGCTGAGCTTGGATTCGTCCGTGTAGGCGGCACAGTGGTTAGCACTATTGCCTCACGGCGTTAAAGACCCGGGTTTGATCCCGGCCCCGGGACACTGTCCGTGTGGAGTTTGCACATTCTCCCCATGTCTAAATTGATTTGTACGTAACCCAGCCAATGTATAAAGAATGGAATCCATGCATGGCATTCTTTGGGAATAGTGGCCGTGGAATCACCAAAGGTCACCATGATTTGAATTCAGAGATATCAAAGACTAGGATCCAAATATACAATTTTAAAAGGGTCAATTTTTAGGAAATGAGGGGACAATATATTGAAAGCATCAGAACTTTGAGAAGACACTTGACAAAACTTCATGTGAAAGTGCATAAATTAAGCTGAAGGTTGTAGGAATTTAGAGTAAATTGTAGAACAGATTAGAAATTGGTAGAAAGCCAGAAAATAATATATAATAATAATCTTTAATGTCACAAGTAGGCTTACATTAACATTGCAATGAAGTCACTGTGAAAAGCCCCTAGTCGCCACATTCCAGCGCCTGTTCGGGTACACGGAGGGAGAATTCAGAATGTCCAAACTACCTAACAACACGTCTTTCGGGACTTGTGGGAGGAAACCGGAGCACCCAGAGGAAACCCATGCAGACACGGGGAGAACGTGCAGACTCCGCACAGTCAGTGACCCAAGCCGGGAATCGAACCTGGAACGCTGGTGCTGTGAAGCAACAGTGCTAACCACTGTGCTACCGTGCTGCCCTACAATGTGCACATCAGTTGGGGAAGTAAGCGTAGCGTTCCAGGAATTGGTGTTGGAACCACTGCTGCTTCTAATTTGCAACAATGGCTTGAATTCTGAAACTCATTGTAAATTCAGCAAATTTGCAGACAATAAACTAAGACAGACAGTGGAGTCAGTGATGTACCTCATAATTGACAAAATAAGTTGGACAAAATATATTGAAGACTAAATTTAATGCAGTTACAAGAAGGACGTAATCCACATTACAGGAAGGACGTAATTGCTCTGGAGAGAGTGCAGAGGAGGTTTACAAGAATGTTGCCAGGGCTAGAAAAGTGCAGCTATGAGGAGAGATTGGATAGGTTGGGGTATTTTCCTTGGAACAAAGAAGCCTGAGGGGTGACTTGATCGAGGTGTACAAAATTATGAGGGGAAGAGATAGGTTGGACATGATAAAATTGTTTCCCGGGTCACTGTCCAAATGGAGTTTGCACATTCTCCCCATGTCGGCATGGGTCTCATCCCAACAACCCAAAGATAGGTGGATTGGCTATGCTAAATTGACCCTGAATTGGAAAAAAATAATTGTTACTCTAAATTTATTTTTAAAATGGTTAAAATGATTTACCTTTGAGGAGAATTCCAGAAACAGGGGACATAGATTCAAGATAAGTGGCAGACGATGTAGAGGGGACATAAGGAAGAACTTTTTTATGTAGAAGGTAGTGGGTGTCCAGAATTCGCTGCCGAGTTGGTGGTGGAGGCAGAGACCCTAAACTCTTTAATGAAGAACCTGGATATGCAACTTAAGTGCTGTAAACTAGAGGGCTATGGACCGGATGCAGGAAGGTGGGATTAGAAAGTGCACCTGGGTGTCCTAAGGCAGGCAATAACAAGATGGGCCTCCTTCTGTGCAGTAACCTTTCTATGGTTCTAAGTTTATGAAATACTGTACAGAGGAATGATAAATGGATGAAGTTTGAATGGTGTTAAAATAGTCAAGGATGAATTTGAAAGAGAAGTCGGAGTCTTAATATACTTGACACTCAGTGTCTAACCCAGGGTAATATGTTATCTATCAACAAAATAATAGAATAAAAGCCAAGAAATTCATGAGCAATCTATAAACTGCATTGGTCAGACCACTGCCTGACTACTACGTATGATGCTATTCAGTGAGACAAAAATAAGTTTTTAAAACATCATAGGCAATGCAGAGAGGAAACATATGGATAATCAGCACCGAAATAACAGCCGTGATTGTCTTATGTGTGTTTCATCAGTGACTATCATTTCAACACTGTATGCACATACAGATCATTCACATCATCGGCCGAGTTTCTTTCTCCATGTTAGGCATAGACAACTTAAAGCACCTTGAAAAAGAAGAGGATCAGGATTTCACTAACCCTACACACTGAGGAATTCTTCACCTCCAACAGCTTCAGAAAAGTCTCCAAACCACTTCATCCTATGATTTCACCAGCATGCACCATCAAACAAATTATTTGATCATCACAAAGGATATTAAACTAAAAAGAAAAGACTAGATATTATTTCAACAGTTTTGAGTATAACAGCACATCAGCAGAGAAATTCCCTCTAAACCACACAAATTTCAAAGATCATACAACCTTTTTTGTGCTAGCCCCCAAAAATTAGTATGTTATTTTTTTTTCTGTCAGAGAAAAACGCATAAATTGGATACATTACATCAGTAGTAATGGAATCATGCTCTGAAAAGCGAGGACTCATTGACAGATCATAGCATTGGTGGTTACGAGCTTCCAGTTGAGTATGGCTTCCTAGAGGAATTCAGATCGAGAGGAACACTAACGGCAGTCACCTGAGGTGGGTCAGGTATCGACAACTATCACTTTCCTTCCTGGGCACAATATCATGAGGTTTTCGTAAGTTCACCCTTACTTTATACTTCAAAGCCTGAGGAAGATTGAAAAAACCTAGTTAAGTAATTCACTTTAAAATTTGCAATAGTCTTGCATTAAATGGAAATTTGTGAAATTTATTTCTGAGCATTACATCAGAATTCATAATTGCCACTTGAGAGCACAATGATTTTACTTAGCAAGAATGTAGCAAGTTTGAAGGAGGTCTTTCAGACCATGTCGCTTGAACTTCAAATACAAAAACAATCCGCCGGCCTCTCGTCATATTATCCAAATACAACTTCAAGAAATTTTGCCTCCCAGATGATTTGCTCCAATGGTTTACTGAGAAGATTTCCCAGGTGGAATGATTTAGAGAGAATTTCCAAATCATGATGTGGATATAGTTGATGAAGAAAGAGTGAATTCAAAAGCCAGAGTTGAAAGTTTCAATGACACTTGAAAGAGGATCCAGAGGCAGGGAGAGATGAGGCCAAGAAACTCTCATTGACAAGGGGCATAATTTGGAATTATTGTGATAGCGGTTAATGAGGCAGTGAAGGCTATTCGATCCGGGTATTTAGGGAAGGCAGACATAGAGATGGGTAAAATATGAGAATTTTGGCCAAGTTTCAAACTCTGAATTATAGAACTTGGAAAGCATTGGACTAATCAAACCTAGACATGATAAAATTTCTGGTGTGCCGAAGATAAGGTACAAGCAACAGTGTGGAGGTGAAAATGGGTAGTCCGAGTGTGTGGTAGTCACCACTGATGTATATATTAGGTGATTTGTGGTAAGGCCCTGTACTACAGGTACGGAGGTGGTTCCCTGCCTGCTGGCTCCGCCCAGTAGGCGGAGTATAAATATGTGTGCTCCCCACTTCGCCAGCTGCTGTAGGAGGCCACACATCTTCGTATAATAAAGCCTCAGTTGCATTCAACTCTTGTCTTTGTGTAATTGATCGCGCATCAATTTATTACACTAAAGTTTTCAGAAGATGGACCTCCGCATCAAGCCGGATCGCCTGAAGCTGGATCCGCAATCAGGCAACGCTAAGAAGGACTTTGAACATTGGTTAGCCTGTTTCGAAGCTCACATCAGGTCTGCACCAAACCCAATTCCGGATATGGTCAATCAGATTGCACAGTACCGGATCTTCTCAACTGTGGACCTTAAATCTGCCTATCACCAGCTTCCCATCCGTAAGGCGGACCGCCCATACACTGCCTTCGAGGTAGATGGGCGCCTTTACCACTTTCTCAGGGTTCCTTTCGGCGTCACCAACGGGGTCTCGGTTTTCCAACGGGAAATGGACCGAATGGTCGACCAGTACGGGCTGTGGGCCACTTTCCCGTACCTTGACAATGTCACCATCTGCGGCCACGATCAGCAGGACCATGACGCCAACCTTGCCAAATTCCTCCGCACTGCCATTCTCCTCAACCTCACTTATAACAAGGAGAAGTGCGTGTTCAGTACGAACCGCTTAGCCATCCGCGGCTATGTGGTCCAGAACTGAGTTCTGGGGCCCGATCCCGACCGCATGCGCCCCCTAATGGAACTCCCCCTCCCCCATTGCCCCAAGGCCCTCAAACGTTGCCTGGGGTTCTTTTCTTACTGTGCCGTGGGTCCCAAATTATGCGGACAAGGCCCGCCCACTCATCCAATCCACTCTTTCTCCCCCTAACGGCCGAGGCTCACCAGGCCTTCAACTGTATTAAGGCCGACATCGCCAAGGCCGCGAAGCATGCAGTGGACGGGACGCTCCCCTTCCAAGTCGAGAGTGATGCATCAGACGTCGCTCTGGCCGCCACCCTCAACCAGGCAGGCAGGCCCGTGGCATTCTTTTCATGAACCCACCGTGCCTCCGAAATGCGGCACTCCTCGTCGAGAAAGAGGCCCAAGCCATCGTTGAAGCTGTGCGGCATTGGAGCCATTAGCTGGCCGGCAAGAGATTCACTCTCCTCACTGACAAACGGTCGGTAGCTTTCATGTTTAACACACAGCGGGGCAAGATCAAAAACGATAAAATCTTGAGGTGGCGGATCGAGCTCTCCACCTACAACTACGAGATTTTGTATCGCCCCAGCAAGCTCAACGAGCCCCCCGATGCTCTATCCCGAGGTACATGTGCATGCGCACAGGTGGACCGACTCCGGACTCTGCACGACAACCTTTGTCACCCGGGAGTCACACGTTTGTACCACTTCATCAAGGCCCGCAATCTGCCCTACTCCGTCGAGGAGGTCAGGGCAATCACCAGAGACTGCCAGGTCTGTGCGGAGTGCAAACCGCATTTCTACCAGCCAGACTGTGCGCGCCTGATGAAGGCCTCCCGCCCCTTTGAACTTCAAAGGGCCCCTCCCCTCCACCGATCGTAACACATACTTCCTCAGTGTGGTCGATGAGTACTCCAGATTCCCCTTCGCCATCCCATGCCCTGATATGAAGTCTGCCACCGTCATCAAATTCCTCAACACCATCTTCGCACTGTTTGGCTTCCCCGCCTATATCCACAGCAACAGGGGATCCTCATTCATGAGCGATGAGCTGCGTCAGTTCCTGCTCAACAAGGGTATCGCCTCGAGCAGGATGACCAGCTATAACCCCCGGGGAAACGGGCAGGTGGAGAGGGAGAATGGGACGGTCTGGAGGGCCGTCCAGCTGGCCCTACGGTCCAGAAATCTCCCGGCCGCCTGCTGGCAGGAGGTCCTCCCCGACGCACTGCACTCCATTCGGTCGCTCCTATGCACTGCGACTAATGACAGACCCCATGAACGTCTCTTTGCCTTCCCCAGGAAGTCCACCTCCGGGGTGTCGCTCCCTACTTGGCTTGCAGCTCCAGGACCCGTACTCCTCCATAAGCACGTACGACTCCACAAGGCGGACCCGTTGGTTGAAAGGGTACAGCTACTCCATGCCAACCCGCAGTACGCCTACGTAGCGGACCCCGACGGCCGCCAAGATACTGTCTCCCTCAGGGACCTGGCACCAGCTGGTTCCACACATACACACACCCCTCCGACCCAGCGCCACCCTCCCCTTCCCCGGCGCACTCCACTGCAGCCCCCGCCCCAGGACAACCCGTCCTCCTCCTGCCCACGCCCGCGGATGACGAGGATTTTGGCACGCTCCCAGAGTCACCGAGGACCAGACCGACACCGGAATCGCCGCCACCACTGCGGCGCTCCCAACGGCAGATCTAGGCTCCGGACCGACTGAACTTGTAACTTGATCGGGACTCCATTTTTTCTCTGTAATTAAATCATGTACTTGTATATCGTTCTCCACCACCCCCGCTGGACTCAATTTTACCAGGGGGTGAATGGGGTAATCACCACATGTATATCTTCGGTGATTTGTGGTAAGGCTCTGTACCACAGGTATGGGGGTAGTTCCCTGCCTGCTGGCTCCACCCAGTAGGCGGAGTATAAATATGTGTGCTCCCCATACAGCATCCATTCTGCCAGCTGCTGTAGGAGGCCACACATCTTAGTATAATAAAGCCTCAGTTGCATTCAACTCTCGTCTTTGTGTAATTGATCGTGCATCAGAGTGCTGGCTAGAAAGTGGTGTTTGAAGCTCAACTCAGGATCAATGCACAAGGAGCTTGACATTTTCCAGGATAAAGAAACCTGCTTGATTGGCATCCCTTACATCATCTTAAACATTCATTTCCTCTGCCACAAGCGCACCTTGTTTGTTATGTGTACTATCTACAGGGTGCACTGCAGCAACTCGCTGAGGCTTCTTCAACACAACAGAAACATAGAAAATAGGAACAGGAGTAGGCCATTCAGCCCTTTGAGCCGGAACTGCCATTCAATATGATCATAACTGATTCTCTGGGTGCAATTTAATGGCTGCGTGGCACTTAAGCAAGAGCGTGATGATGCCGTTAAATCGCAGGAGGCGAAAATCGAGAACCGCGGCGGGCGCCAAACTGTTTGCGATCCAACTGGCCAGCCCCCATTGGCGAAATCAGGATCACGCAGTAGCGCAGTGAGAAACCAATGAGAGCCACTTAAGCACAATCTTCCTATAATCAACGAGAGTGACCCCCTGTCTAATGGCCTCCAGTGATTGAACGGTCCCATTTTGGGGGGGGGGGGGGGGGGGTGGCAGCTGCCCATAGCCTCGGCTGGGGGGAAATGGGCATCTCAGCGGCAACACCTGGACCATGTGTTCCTGTTCTGGGGCAACCCAATTCCGCCTGCCCCACCGACCACCCACAATTCCCACTGACCACAGAGGACACTGGCCACACAGCTGAAGGCTACTGCTAATTGGGAATTAGCAATCATAGTTAAGTGAGCACTTCACAGCTCCCAAGTGGATCCTCGTGGGTAGACGTGCCATGTATCATGTGGGAGTTACTGCCGTGTATCACAATCAGACCGTGATGCTTGGTCACTGCGCCTGAACACTGAGGGAGGAAAGACCACGGACACAGCGGCCGAAATTCGAGCACCCAAGGGTGGGCACCAAGCACTGGAGCCATATCGGCAACCAGAGGGTGGGCATGTGCACCGGGGAGGGAACTAGTGCCCGGTCCAGATAACTTTAAGGCGGCTGTCTGTGGTACGGAGTGTGGGGTCCGGTGAGCAGGACTACGTCCAGAAGTGCGTGGGCAGGGCATGTCGGATGGCGGGGAATGTGGGGTAGGGGGTGGCGGAGCGGAGGAAGGGGCAATGTGAGAATTGGGGTATAAGGGGAAGCAATGAGGGAATGGAAGGTCCTGGGCTGGAAGACACCGCTGGTTAACAGTCTCACACCTTCTCCCAATTCCTTACAGATGTCACATGCAATGGACGATATCTTGGACCCTGCAGAAGCTGCCCCCATGGTGCTACTGGCAGGTCAGGCGGCCAGATGCTGAAGAAGGCAGCGGCAGCAGCGTCGACAGAGACTCAAGGCGGCAGTTCATGTTCAGGGCCCCTCCCCACACCCCGAGACCCAGCCGCCTATCAGTCGAATGAGGGACCAAGAGGGGGCAGCCAGCGACGTGTCCCCAGGATGCACATCAGAAGTGGAGGCAGCCAGATGCCTACCACGTACCGTGGCCTTTGATGCCCCAGGCGGGCATCCTCTGGGGACCCTGGGGCCAGAGGGCCCCATTCACACTTGACTGGGAAGAACAAGCCTCACCCTGACACCCTGTTCACGGTGCTGACTTCGAGGTGCGCAGTTGTCAGCGGGGTGAATCTCGGGGGAGCTGGTGGGCGCCGTTGTCACCTCATAGGGTGGCTCTGGGTTGGCACCCAGTGCCGCTTCTTCCTAGTCAGTGCCCACAGGGTCCTGGGGTTCAGCTCGGGGCAAGGTGGAGCTGGATCGAGCTCCGGTTGCTCCACATCATCTGACTCTGCCAACCCTGGGGATCCCCAATGTCTGCAGCACAGTGTCGGCCCCCTCAGTGATGCTCCTCAGTGACTGGGACATGCTACGCAGTGCCCAGCAATGCCCACCTGAGAGTGGGACATGTCTCACAGGGCCTCGGCTACGCCCACATGAGACTGGGAGACCTCCCCCAACGACCGGGACATGCTCTTGTGGGCCTCGGAAATGCCTACCTGAGACTGGAACTTCCCGCAGAGCTCCCCATCAACGTGCACCAGCAACTGGGACATGCTGTCGAGGCCTTCAGCCAGGGATATCTCCCGACTGAGTTAGGCCTTGGACAGCCTCGATGTCGTGACCCAGGTTCTCCACTCTGGTTGCCACCCTTGCAGTATTGGCCTCGGGGACTCCTCCAATCGTTTATGGGCCTGCTGGAATGTCACTGACATCCCCCTCTGAATCTCTCGGCCACTTTCCCCGCCCACACAAACCCCTTAATCAATGCATTAATCTTAATAAAAAGAGCCATTGGAATAAAAATCGGAAGGTTCTGGAACACGAATAAAACCATCAGCAGAACCGTGATCTTCACAGATGGCACCCGCCCCGCCAATGACAGAGGGAGCACATCCCACCTCTTAAAATCACCCTTCATGTGCTCCACCAGCCATGCCAAATTCAATTTATGTAACTGCTCCCATCCCCGTGCCACCTGAATGCCCAGAACCTGAAACTCGCCCACACTACCTTAAATGGCACATATAGCGAGACCCTGTGCTCCGCCCTCCCTCTTCACTATATCCTGCCAACCCCTTGACGCTCTTAAGCGCCATTGCCAATGCCTCTATCGCCAAGGCAAAAGCAACGGGGAGAGTGGGCATCCCTGCCTTGTCCCATGATGCAACCTGATATACCCCAAACTCACCCCATTCATCCTTATACTCACTGCCAGCACCCGATACAACAACAAGACCATATCCACAAACCCCTGCCAGAACAGCCCCAGTACCTCCGACAATTATTCGCCTTCTACCCGATCAAAGACCTTCTCCGCGTCCATAGCGACCGCCACCTCCACATTCTGTCCCTCTAAGGGCATCATTATAACGTTCAACAAATGCCTAACGTTAGCCGACAGATGCCTCCCCTTTACAAACACTCCCCCTATCACCCCTGCCACACAGGCCTCTGTTATGATATTCAAAAACACATCACAACACACACATCATGATAGACAGACCAACAGACCAATTAGCACACATAACACGACAGCCAATCACAGACAAGAGCAGACACAGTATAAGACAAGAAACACGACACCTGCTGGCCAGTCGACCTGGAGACAGGACAAAAGCAGGACCTCATTAACAAGACACTCATACTGTCACCACGTGCTGAGTACCAAGTCAGATGTGTAAATAACTAGTTGGAATAAAACTGCGTTGTACCAATCGCAACCGTGTTGGTTCGTCTGTACCTCAGAGCACCCAACACCACATGGTACCAGTGAGTGAATCGATACTTACCGGCAAATCTGCCATCCTGAGCCATGGACACCCACAACAAAGCACAGACGTTGCAAGTCGCTGGGAACCTGGGCACCAATTGGAAGCTCTTCAAGCAGCGATTCGAACTGTTCATGCGAGCCAACGAAAAACAGGACGCCTCGGACGAAACAAAGATTGCCATGCTCCTCACTACCGCAGGTCAGCACGCCATCGATGTATACAACTCCTTGGTGTTCGCGGAAGGCGAGAACAAATCTAAATATAACACGGTCCTCCTCAAGCTCAACCAGCCCTTCAACGTTGAGGTCAATGAAAGCTTTGAGAGGTATATCTTTCAGCAGCGCCTACAAGGTAAGGATGAGCTCTTTCAGCCCTTCCTGACGCACCTCCGCATACTCGCGCAGTCCTGCGGTTACGGCACCACCTCAGAGTCCATGATCCGGGACCAGATCGTTTTTGGCGTTGCCTCCAGTGGCCTACGCCAGCAGCTTCTAAAAATTAAAGGCCTGACCTTAGCATCTGCAGTTGAAGCCTGTGTCCTGCATGAAAATGCGACCAGCCGCTATGCCCAATTTCAGGCGACCGAATCGGCAAGCCAGGCCGCCCACGAGGCCGAACACATCCAGGCAATCGAGTTTCTCCCGGCCCGCGGCCCGGACGAGGGCAGCCGTGTCGCGCGCTTTTTGAGGCCTCCCGCGTTTGTGCGCGCCAAAACCTACGCCAACACTGAGGGACCTGCTGCGCAGGCACGCCCGACGCAAGGCCGAACTGCGCATGCGCAGTGGCATAACGAACGCCATGACGTGCGGCAACTGTGGAGCTGCACATTTAAAAGGGCAATGTCCTGCAAAAACCCGACAATGCCTTCACTGTGGCAAGATGGGCCACTACGCTGCCTACTGTCGAGCGGCTCAACCTGTGGATCTTCCACATCTCCGACAACCTCGCAGACACGTGCGGACCATCCAGCCTCCACATCACGACATCCAAACCGACGACACAGATGACCAAGACGCCTTCCGGGTTGCGGTCATTGATGTGAACCGGGTCAACACCATCAATCCGGCCGATGAATGGAGTGCCACCCTGACGGTCAACCGATCGCCGATCACTTTCCGCCTGGACACTGGCGCCTCCGCCAACCTCATAGCATGGTCAGCATTCTATGCCATGAAGGTCAGACCACCAATCCAGCCATCCCGGTGCAAGATGGTCGACTACAACGGGAACGTTATCCCAGCCATGGGATCCTGCCAGCTCCAGGTGACACACAAAACACACACGGCCACACTCTCGTTCGAGATAGTTGGCTCATTGAAGGACTCCCTGCTAGGCGCACAGGCATGTAAGGCTCTGCACCTTGTGCAACGAATTCTCTCTCTCTCTCCAGACGGCACGTCTGACTTCCCGGATGCAGAGTTCAACGCACAGCTCCAATCGCTCCTCGCCCACAACCAGGAGGCATTCGAAGGCATGGGAACACTGCCATACACCGACCGAATTTGCCTCAAACCGGACGCCATCCTGGTCGTTCACGCACCTCGCAGGGTTCCTGCGCCACTTAAAGACCGCCTCAAGCTGCAGCTGCAGGATCTCCAGGACCAAGGGGTCCTATCCAGGGTCACGGAGCCCACGCCATGGGTCAGCTCCATGGTGTGTGTCAAGAAGCCCTCTGGCGAGCTCCGCATCTGTATAGACCCCAAAGACCTCAATAATAACATTATGCGGGAACATTATCCCATACCCAAACGGGAGGAGATCACCAGTGAAATGGCCCATGCGAAGATATTCACGAAACTGGATGCTTCTAAAGGATTTTGGCAGATCCAACTGGACCCGTCCAGCCGAAAGCTATGTACCTTCAACACCCCTTTCGGCAGATTCTGCTACAACCGGATGCCATTTGGCATCATCTCGGCATCCGAGGTCTTCCACAGAATCATGGAGCAGATGATGGAAGGCATCGAAGGGGTGCGCGTATATGTGGACGATGTCATCATCTGGTCCACCACACCGCAGGAGCACATACATCGTCTCCAACGCGTTTTTGCCCGCATACGGGAAAACGGCCTGCGCCTCAACCGAGCCAAGTGCGCCTTTGGCCAGACCGAATTGAAGTTCCTGGGGGACCATATCTCCCGGTCAGGGGTCCGTCCGGATGCAGACAAGGCTGCGCCATCACAGCCATGCCGCAGCCGGCCGACAAGAAGGCTGTCCTACGCTTCCTTGGTATGGTCAGCTTCCTAGGGAAATTCATTCCCAACCTTGCCTCCCACACAACGACTCTGCGCCACCTCGTCAAAAAATCTACAGAGTTCCAGTGGCAACACACACACCAGCTGGAATGGGAGGAGCTCAAACGCAAACTCACCACGGCACCAGTGTTGGCGTTCTTCGACACGTCTCGTCCCACCAAAATCTCAACTGATGCCAGCCAATCCGGCATTGGAGCAGTGCTCCTGCAGAGGGATGACACGTCGTCATGGGCCCCGGTTGCCTATGCGTCGCGGGCCATGACCCCCACAGAGCAGCGCTACGCGCAAATCTAAAAAAGAATGCCTGGGCTTGCTAACCGGTTTAGACAAGTTCCACGATTACGTCTATGGTCTTCCACGGTTCACGGTCGAAACTGACCACCGCCCCCTGGTCAGCATAATAAACAAGGACCTGAACGAGATGACCCCTCGCCTCCAGCGCATCCTACTTAAACTCAGGAGGTAGGACTTCCAACTGGTCTACACTCCAGGGAAGGACCTCATCGTGGTGGTTGCCCTATCCAGAGCAGTGAGCACGCCGCCAGATGCGGAGGGGTTCGTATGTCAGGTCGAGGCACAGGTGGCCTTGACAGCGGCAAATCTGCCGGCTGACGACTCCAGTCTGGCCCGCATCCGCCGAGAGACAGCGGCCGACCCCCTTTTACAGCGAGTGATGCGCCACATGACGGGAGGATGGTTCAAAGGGCAGTGCCCGCAGTTCTATAATGTACGAGACGACCTAGCCATCATTGATGGGATACTTCTGAAGCTGGACCGGATTGTGATTCCGCACAGTATGCGCCAGCTGGTTCTTGATCAAATAAACGAAGGCCACTTGGGGGTCGAGAAGTGCAGACGGAGGGCCCGAGAGGTGGTATACTGGCCGGGCATCAGTGACGATATTGCCAACATGGTGATCAACTGTACAACCTGCCAAAGGTTTCAGCCGGCGCAACCTCCTGAGACGCTTCTGCCCCATGAGCTGGTGACGTCCCCCTGGGCGAAGGTGGGTGTCGACCTATTTCACGCGCTTGGCATGGACTATGTTATCATTGTGGACTACTTCTCCAATTACCCAGAAGTCATACGCCTGCACGATCTCACGTCGTCTGCTGTCATCAGGGCCTGCAAAGACACCTTTGCTCGCCATGGCATTCCGATGACTGTCATGTCGGACAATGGGCCCTGTTTTGCCAGCCATGAATGGTCGTCCTTTGCGGCCTCGTATGGCTTCACACATACGTGACGTCCAGCCCTCTGCATCCCCAGTCCAATGGAAAGGCGGAGAAGGGCGCTCACATTGCCAAGCGGCTCCTCTGCAAGGCTGCTGCTGCCGGATCGGACTTCTACCTCACCCTGCTGGCCTATCGCTCGGCCCCACTAGCCACGGGTCTCTCGCCAGCACAGCTGCTGATGGGTCGCGCCCTCAGAACCACTGTGCCTTCCATCCTGGCACCAACAATAGACCATGCTCCGGTACTGCATAGGATGCAACTGCAGCGCGATCGCCAGAAGAGATCGTACGACACAAGGGCAACTGATCTTCCCTCCCTGGCCCCTGGAGACAACGTCCGCATTCACCTACCAGACGGTGGCTGGTCAGCACCTGCCGAAGTTCTCCGACGCGTGGCTCCCCGCTCGTTCCTGGTACGCATGGCGGATGGATCCGTGCGTAGGCGCAATCGCCGAGCCCTTCGCCTACTTCCACGCTCGCAACGGAACCATACACAGACGCCGTGTCCTCCACTGGTTCCTGATAGCGACTTTGTGGAGCTGCCATATACCATGCCCCTTCTATCGCCGTCCGTAGCCAGGCTCGCACCTCAGCCGGTGGTTCTCGACCCACCTTTGAGGCGGTCAACCCGAATTCGTCGCCCACCTACTAGACTGGACTTATGAGATTGTTCACACGTCACATTTTAGCAACTACTGTATTGTAACATGACACTGTTTTATCGTTCCAGGCCTCGTTTGATCGGTCCAAATTTCAACATTCTTCTTCTTTTGTTATGGTACAACCTCGTTAGCATGTCACACCTGACATCGCCCCTTGTATATAGTTACGCCACATGTACATGCTGTAAATATCATGCACACACACCTTTAGCTGCACTCAGGACACATTTATATTTATAACCACTTAGGCACATAATCTTGTAAAAAAAGGGGGGATGTCATGATATTCAAACACACATCACAACACACACATCATGATAGACAGACCAACAGACCAATTAGCACACATAACACGACAGCCAATCACAGACAAGAGCAGACACAGTATAAGACAAGAAACACGACACCTGCTGGCCAGTCGATCTGGAGACAGGACAAAAGCAGGACCTCATTAACAAGACACTCACACAGTCACCACGTGCTGAGTACCAAGTCAGATGTGTAAATAACTAGTTGGAATAAAACTGCGTTGTACCAATCGCAACCGTGCTGGTTCGTCTGTACCTCAGAGCACCCAACACCACAGCCTCAATCCGTGAGGCCAAGATCTTTGCTCGCAGCTTGGCATCTACATTCAGCAGTGAAATTGGATGGTAGGACCCACACTGCTCCGGGTCTTTATCCTTCTTCAAACTTAAAGAAATCAAGGCCTGCGATAACGTGGGCGGGGGGAGAGCTCCCAGGTCTCCCATAAACTTCTATAAAGTTCTACCAGGAAGCCATCCTGGCCCGGGGGCTTCTCTGCCTGCATCGCCCCCATATCCTCCATCACCTCCACCAGTCCAATGGGTGTTCCCAGCCCCATTACCAGGTCCTCCTCCACCTTGGCGAACTCCAACCCGTCTAAAAAACGCCTCATTCCCTCCCCCCAGCCAGGGGCTCTGAATCATATAATCTCTCGTAAAAGTCCTCGAAAACCCCATTCACTCACCGGGTCTAAGACCATTTTTCCCCTCTTATCCTTCACCTTTCCAATCTCCCTCACCACCTCCTGCTTCCTCAATTGATGTGCCAACAACCTACTCGTCTTCTCCCCATACTCATAGACTTCCCCCCTGGCCTTCCGCAACTGCCCCACTGCCTTACCTGTAGACAACAGCTTGAACTCCAACTAAGTGTCTGTCATTCTTTCAACAACCCAGCCTCCGGGGCCTCCGAATACCTCCAATCAATCTGCAGGATTTTATCCACCAGCCTCACCATTTCTGCCCGTTCCGTCATGTCCCTATGTGCCCGTATCGATATTAACTCCCCACTGACCAGTGCCTTAAGCTTCTCCCATAGCGTGGCAGCTGAAACCTCACCCGTATCATTCAGCTCCACATACCCCCAAATAGTGATCCTCACCGGCTCACACACGTCCTCAATATCTAACAATCCCATATCTAACTTCCACTGCGGCCGCTGGGCCCCCCCAGTCCACTTGCAAGTCTACCCAATGCGGCGAATGGTCCGAGACCACAATCGCCGAATACTCCGAGACATCCACCCATGCCAGTAGAGTCTTATCCATCACAAAGTAGTCGACCCTATGCACATGGGAGAAGTACGAAAACTCCTTCGCCCTCGGCTTCCCAAACCTCCACGGGTCCACGCCCCCCATAAACCCTTTTAATTCCCTTGCCACCGCCAATACCCTTCCCGACCGCGGATTCGACTGGTCCAATTTTGGCTCAATAACCGGATTAAAATCCTCACCTCTCCCACCCTCCAATTATCAGCCGGTGTGAGTCCAGGACCGGAATCTTTCCTTGCACCTGCCTCATGAATTCCATGTCATAGATGTTCACCAGGACCCTGGCATCCCCTCCAGTTTCCCACTCACCATCATGAACCTTTCCCCCCTAATCTCCTACTATATCCATCCTGAGTGGAAGACCTGGCCCGCCCCACCCTTTCCTTAGTCTAGTCTGATGCCCGATCTTTAGGTGCGTTTACTTTTAAAATGCCACATCCTCCTTTAAGCTCCACAAATGTGCAAACACGCATGACTGCTTGACCAGCCCATTCAGTCCTCTCATGTTCACATGTGATCCACCTGATCGGGGGGGGGGCAACACCCCCCACCCCCCCGGCCGATGAGACAGAGCCTCTCTTGGGCCAGCCCCAGCCCGCGTCACACGACCCTCCAGGCCCGTCCTCAGATGCCCACTGTCACCAACCATCTCCTTACCGCACTTCGACAGCCCCATCCCTGTCAGCATTCCCCTCCCTCTAAACAAAATAACAATCCCAACACCCTCTAGCACTCTAACCACCTGCTCACCCCCCACTGCGCTCCTGTGAACTAGCACACCCCGCTAGCCTGGCAGATCCCACCCATGGTGCCAAACATCCTACCTTCCCCCCCCCACCCCCACCCCACTGATTCCCCTCCAGCCCCACTCACAGTCTTGACTCGGTTGAATCCCGCTCTCCTCTTGGCCAGTTCCGTGGCACCCAGGTCCTGGTACACCCGGAGCTCATTACCCTCCCAGGTACATCTTCCCGTCTACCTGGCCCACCTCAAGATATTCTCCTTATCCAGGAATCGATACAATCTTACCACCATCACCCTCAGTGGCTTGTTCGGCTGCAGCTTCCTCATCAGCGCCCTATGCACCAGATCAACCTCCAGGGGCCAGTAGGATGCCCCCTCCTCCAACAGCTTCTCCAGCATTTTTGCTACGTAAGTGCCTGCGTCCGCTCCCTCAATGCCCTCTGGCATCCCCACAATTCTCAAATTCTGCCTCCAAGAGCGGTTCTCCAGTTCCACCACTTTCTCCTTGAGCCGCTTCTGGGTATCCCTGAACATCCCAATTTTGGTCGCCAATGAGGTAAGCTGCTCCTCATGCTCCCAGTAAGCATCCTCCACCTTCTGGATTACCTGATTTTGGGTCTCTAGCCTCAGCTTCACACGGTCAATCTCTGCTTTCAGTGGGTCTACCACCTTCGCCAGGCCCTCCTGAATCTCCCTCCTCTGCTGACTGAACTTTTCATTCAAAAAGTCCACCAACTGCTCCATCGACCATTGGGCTGGCAGGGCCAACTCGTTGCTCACCGCCATCTTTCCCTGTATCCCGTGAAGAGTTTCTTGCTCTTGCAGCTCGTTTCTTCCAAATCCACGTCTGGTACACAAATCCATTCACTGGTGGAGTATAGTCTTCTTCCACCACTCCTGCACCCTTTTCCTTCAAAACATCCACCCGGCAACTGGGGGAAAAGGACCAAAAAGACCGCCTCGAGTGGGAGCTGCCAAATGTTCCACCACTAACATCATGGCCACCACCGGAAATCTGTTCCATCCCTCTGATGAGGTCCATCTCACAGCCAGCACACGGGACAGGGCGACACAGCTGAGCATGTGCCGCCGACAAGTGCGCTGGTCCCTCTGGCCCCAGACCTCCCAGAGGACATCGAAGGCCATGGGACGAGGTAAGCAGCTGGCTGCCTCCACCTCAGATGTGCATCCTAGGGAGACACCTAGATGTAGTGGTAGAGCTAAGAGGGCCAAGCACATCGAGGATCACTGAGGACACCAGGAGAGGGGGGTAAAGGGCAAGGGGGATAGGTAGGGGGTGAAGTAGAGGGTGAGGGGTTGGTGAGGATAGTGGGGTAGCACCATTGGGAGAGTGGAGATTTGTATTACACTTTAAAACACTTGAGCACAACCAATATGATGCCTCTGTTACTTTCTGCCACAATGCGGGCTGATCACCCAATCCTTGGACCATCTCTCCAGGCACCCCACCTCTCCCACCTTGGGTACACCGCAGGTGATGGGTGTGAGCGCGCAATCAGCAGACAGGCAGGGGTCAAACTATGGCATAGATTGAGGAGCGCTGACGCTCAACTCTCTGGAGATTATCATCATCCGCTGCCCTCGGCAGTGGCCCACTGACGGTGCCAACACAGTCCCAGCAACCTGGAGTGATGTGACACATACCCTGGGAGGGTGGGTCAGGTATCAATAACGGACCAGGCCACATCCTATGTGAATCGGGCGGGTATCCCTGGCTCTCTGGGCTTGCCGGACCCTCGCCGCTGCCACCTGTCCTGCAGCCTACGGCTGGACCTCCCTGGGATCGTCCTCCAGCCCCTGCTGGTCCAGCGCTGCCTCATCCTCGTACTCCTCGGGGGTGGCCACATGTTCCTCATCACCAACCTCAGGTTCGTGGATCCACTGCTGTGAGAGGTTGTGGAGGACACACCAGATCGGCACAAAGCGGTCGACCCTCCGGGCGGTGTCCTGCTGGGCACCGGCGGAGTGGTCGAGGCATCGGAATCGCATCTTGAGGAGTCCGATGCACCGCTCAATCACAGGCCTGGTGGCCGCATGTACCGGGTCTCCGCTTCGGTCTCCGATCTCCATATGGGCGTAATTAGCCAGGTCCTTACTGGGTACCCCTCATTCCCCAAGAGCCAGCCGCCCATACTGGCGTGGTCTTCAAAGAAGTCGGGGATGACCAACTGCCCCAGGATGTAGCGGTCATGGACACTCCCCCGGGACACCTATACACCCTGGGCCGTTGCGGGACTCCCCTACTGGATCCCTCCCTGGCTGATCGGCGGCTATGTCCTCAGGGTGTGGGGCAGGGTCCAGCACATGGACCAACGCCTCGAGCATCTACACACGCTTCTGTTGCCGCCATCTATGGCCCTCCTAGCAACAGTACCTAGAACAAGGTCTGCTGGGTCCAAGATCCCTTTCCACCCCAGGAGCCTCCATTCCCCCATTGATCCCCTTCCTTCCACTCCACGTCGAATGCCCTGCCCACGCACTCCAGCTGTAGCAGGCCCCACTCACCAGACCCCAGACCTTTACCCCGGACACTTGCTCATAACGTCATTTGGACCAGGCGCTGGTTCTCTCCCTGTTGCATTCACCCACCCTTCGGCCATGGACATGTCGCTGGGGCCCAGCCCCTGGGTGTTCGGATTTCGGCTGCTGCATGTGTGCTGTTGGCAGTGTAGAGGCACAGTGTCCATGCATCACGGTCTGATTATGATGCTCGGCAATGACTCCAACATGCTACATGGCCCGCCAATTCTTGGGAGTCCACAGGTTGTATGAAGTGCTCACTTCACCACAATTGCCAATTTCCTATTGGCAAAATCATTCAGCCGCATGGTCAGAGACCTCGGCAGTTGGTGGGGGTTATGGGTGGTCATTGGACAGACAGGCAGGGACAGGGGTTGCTCCCGGAATGGGTACACACGATCCAGGGATTGGCATGCTGGTACCGCGCATGGTTGTCCCTCCCCCCAAGCGCCTCAACCCACCCTCCTATGGTGGCCCACCCCTGCAGCATGTCCGTCACCCCCAGCCGGGGCCCTCCCCCCCCCCCCCCCCCCAGCCGAGCACTGGAGTGGTAAGCCCACGCCTCCAGGCTCTTTGCCTGTGTGGTAAACCACTGTGTTCTGATTTTAGAGGTTGTACGGTAGAACCTGCACTACAGGTTCACCTGGGGCCCCTGCATGCTAGCTCCGCCCAGGAGGCGGGTTATAAATATGCATGGCCTCCAGCTCGCAGCCATTTTGCTAGCTGCTGTGGGAGGCCACACATCTGATACCAATAAAGCCTCAGTTTGGGTTCAACTTCGTCTCCAGTCAAATTGATCGTGCCTCAATTTATTAGTATCAGATTCAGAAGATGGCCCTCTGTATTAAACCAGATCACCTGCAGCTGGATCCACACTCAAGCGACGCCAGAAGGGACTTCCAGCACTGGCTAGCTTGCTTTGAAGCGTATATCAACGCAGCGCCGACCCCTGTTCCAGAGGCTCAGAAGATCCAGATATTGTAATCCAGACTCAGCTCCAAAGTCTTCCCGCTGATCCAGGATGCGCCCAATTACGCTGATGCCATGACTCGATTCAAAGAAAATTATGAACAGAAGACGAACACGCTCTTCGCCAGGCATGTGCTCGCAACTCGTACTCAACTACCTGGTGAATCGGACTTCCGGGTGCGGCTATGCAGAGCTAGGTCGCATATTCGGCAGCTCCTGCTTGGAACGGACTTTTGGGCTCTTTTACAGGCCCCCCACGGCATTTGTTTGACATTTCCCGGTGTGGGAAGAAGGCTGCAATATTCCCCCGACAGTGTCCCCCAGGAAGGGTATGTCTCTGGGTTGCCAGACACGGCAGAAACAGTAAAAGATTTGGCTGCAACTGCAGGATAAACAGGGCCTCTTCCAGCATGCAGGCGGGGGAAGGGCAAGCTTAAAGCTGCAAGCTGACCTGAGGGCCTGTATCAAAGGTGAATTCTAGCAGCAGAGGGAACAACTGTGAAAAGACCTCATCAAGGCCACTGAAGGGACTTCCGGTTGCGGTGATGCCTAGCTAGCCGCACGCTTCGGCGGCTCCAGCTCCGACGGACCTTCGGGCTCTTTTAAGAGCCCCAACGGGGAATTTTTCGACGACGCAGCCCGGTGTGGGGTGTGTGAGAAGGGAGTCCCCCCCAAACGAAGGAGGAAAAAACCGGCGGCGGCGGCTGCAGCGCGAGGAATCATCGACCAAAGGGTCAGAAAGAGAGAAGTACAAGATGGCGGCGGAGAAAGCGCAGGCGACATGGGGGCCTGAGCAGGATGAAATTGTGAGACGGCGCGTGGAGCTGCTGAAGAGGGAGGTGCTGACCCCGTTGCTACAGGCAATTGAGGGGCTCAAGGAGACATTAAAGACCCAGGAGACAGAGCTCCGCGTGGTGGAGCAGAAGGTGACAGATATTGAGGACGAGATCCTGGGCCTGGCGGTTAAGACACAGACGCACGAGGCACTTCATAAAAAGTGTACTGAAAGGATCGAAGCCCTAGAAAATGGAGCGCGAAGGAAGAACCTTCGGATACTGGGTCTCCCTGAGGGTGTGGAAGGAGTGGACTGTGGAGCGTACGCAAGTACGATGCTGAGCTCACTGATGGGTGCTGAGGCCCCTACGGGCCCCTTGGAGGTGGAGTGGCAAATCAGATTCCGGCGAGAAGACCAAAAGCGGGAGAACCACCCAGGGCGATAATCGTGCGATTTTACCGCCTTAAGGATAGAGAAGAGGTCCTGAGATGGGCTAAAAAGGTGCGGAGTAGCAGATGGGAGAATGCAGTGGTACGGGTATACCAGGATTGGAGTGCGGAGGTGGCGAGAAGGAGGGCGAGCTTCAACCGAGCCAAAGAGGTGTTGCATAAAAGGAAGGTGAAGTTCGGGATGCTGCAGCCGGCAAGACTATGGGTCACGTATCAGGAGAGACACCATTATTTCGAGACGGCGGAGGAAGCATGGACCTTCATCAAAGAAGATAAATTGGATCGGAACTGAGGGACTGATGCTGCAGGAAATGTTATTGTTAATGTTATGGTTGAAGTTAATTGAGAAGTAAATTGGGAAGGGGGGAGACATTGGGGAAATGTGGGCGCCGGTGAGGGGGGAAAGACGGGACATAGTTGGAGAATGGGGAAGGAGAGGGGGAGGGGAAAGGGAGCTGCGCCATAAGAGGCGGGTCAGGTAAAGGGATGCTCCCGCGCCAGAAAGAATAAGGCGAGAAGACAGGCGCAAGGCGGATGGGAGTTCCCCACTCGGGGGGGTCGAGGAGTGAGCAGGAGTAGCCGGGGTCAGTTGAAGTCAGCTGACTTACGGAAGTAATATGGGGGGAGCAATCATGCTAGAAAGAGATCTAGCGGGGAGGGGGGGAGGGAGGGGGAGGGGGTGGGGACAACTGGGTTGCTGCTGCGGAAATCCAAAAGGAAATGGCTAAAGAGTGGGTGGGCGGGGATGGTGTGCGACGCTGGGGGAGCGAGCGGGAGCGCGGAGGCGGGATATGGGACTGGCCTAGAGAAGGTAATGGCTAGTCGACACGGGAGGGGGGCAGGTAGCCCCCTAGTGAGGCTGATCACGTGGAACGTGAGAGGCCTGAACGGACCGATAAAAAGGGCCCGAGTGCTCGCGCATTTGAAAGGACTAAGGGCAGACATGGTTATGCTCCAAGAGACGCACCTAAAGGTGGCGGACCAAGTTAGGCTAAGGAAAGGATGGGTGGGACAGGTGTTCCACTCAGGACTGGACGCAAAGAATAGAGGGGTGGCCATTTTGGTGGGGAAACGGGTAGCATTTGAAGCAAAGAACATCGTAGCAGATAGCGGAGGTAGATATGTAATGGTGAGTGGCAGGCTGGAGGGAATGGAGGTCGTGTTGGTTAATGTGTATGCCCCAAACTGGGACGATGCGGGATTTATGAGACGGATGCTGGGGCGTATACCGGACCTGGAGGTAGGAAACTTGATTTTAGGAGGGGACTTTAATACGGTGCTGGACCCGGGGCTAGATAGATCCAGCTCAAAGACCGGAAGAAGGCCGGCAGCGGCCAAGGTACTTAAGGGGTTTATGGACCAAATGGGGGGAGTGGATCCATGGCGATTTCTTAGACCTAGGGCGAGGGAGTTTTCCTTCTTCTCCCATGTCCATAAAGTGTACTCCCGGATAGATTTTTTTGTTTTGGGAAGGTCGTTGATCTCTAGGGTGGAAGAAGCTGAGTACTCAGCCATAGCGGTTTCGGATCATGCCCCACATTGGGTGGACCTGGAATTAGGAGAGGAAAGGGAGCAGAGAACACTCTGGCGATTAGATGTGGGACTGATGGCGGATGAGGGAGTGTGTGCAAGAGTGCGGGGGTGTATTGAGAGATACCTGGAGGTCAATGACGACGGCGAGGTCCCTGTGGGAGTGCTATGGGAAGCACTAAAACCGGTGGTCAGAGGAGAGCTGATCTCCATTGGGGCCCACAAAAGGAAAACAGAGGCCAAGGAAAGGGAAAGATTACTGGGGGAGATTTTAAGGGTGGATAGGGAATTTGCAGAGACCCCGGAGGAGGAATTGTACAGGGAGAGGAGACGACTCCAGACGGAATTTGACCTTCTGACCACCAGAAAGGCGGAGGTATTGTGGAGGAAGGCACAGGGGAGGAGGTATTAATATGGGGAAAAGGCTAGTCGCCTGTTGGCTCATCAATTGCGAAAGAGGGCAGCAGCGAGGGAGATAGGAGGAATTAGAGACGAAAGGGGAGACACGGTGCGAAGGGCAGGAAAGATAAATGAGGTGTTCAAGACCTTCTATGAGGAACTGTATAGGTCTCAACCCCCAGAGGGAGAGGAGGGGATGCGGCAGTTCCTGGACCAATTGAGGTTCCCGAAAGTGGAGGAGCGGGGGGTGGTAGGCCTGGGGGCACCGATTGGGGTGGACGAGGTTATTAAGGGACTGGGAAGCATGCAAGCAGGGAAGGCCCCAGGACCAGACGGGTTCCCGGTGGAGTATTACAGAAAATATGTGGACTTGTTGGCCCCGTTGATGGTGAGGACGTTCAATGAGGCCAGGAAAGGGGGGACTCTACCCCCGACGATGTCGGAGGCGACGATATCGTTAATTTTGAAGAGGGATAAAGATCCGTTGCAGTGCGGGTCCTATAGACCCATTTCATTATTGAATGTGGACGCCAAATTGTTGGCAAAGGTACTGGCATCGAGGGTAGAGGACTGTGTCCCGGGGGTGGTGCACGAAGACCAGACAGGTTTCGTAAAAGGGAGACAACTGAATGTTAACGTACGACGACTGTTAGGGGTGATAATGATGCCCCCAGTGGAGGGGGAGGCAGAGATAGTGGCGGCAATGGACGCAGAGAAGGCATTTGATAGGGTGGAGTGGGAGTATTTATGGGACGTGTTAAGGAGGTTTGGGTTTGGGAACGGGTTTATTAGCTGGGTTAGACTTCTTTATGGGGCTCCAACGGCAAGCGTAGTTAGAGGTCGACCTAGATCGGAGTATTTCCGACTATATAGGGGAACAAGACAGGGATGCCCGCTGTCTCCATTGTTGTTCGCGTTGGCAATTGAACCTCTGGCCATGGCGTTGAGAGACTCCAGGAAATGGAGAGGGGTGATTAGAGGGGGAGAAGAACACAGAGTCTCGTTGTACGCGGATGACCTATTGTTATACGTGTCGGACCCAGCGGGGGGATGATAGAGGTTATGCGAATTTTGAGGGGGTTCGGGGATTGCTCGGGGTTTAGGCTAAACATGGGGAAGAGTGAATTATTTGTGATACATCCAGGGGACCAGAGTAGAGAGATAGAAGGCTTGCCTCTAAGGAAAGTGGAAAGAAATTTCCGATACCTGGGGATTCAGATCGCTAGGAGCTGGGGAACCTTGCACAGACCTAATCTGACACGGTTGGTAGAACAAATGGAGGAGGACCTCAAGAGGTGGGACATGCAGCCTCTATCGCTGGCGGGCAGGGTGCAAGCAATTAAGATGATGGTCCTCCCGAGGTTCTTATTTGTATTTCAATGTCTCCCTATACTAATCACCAAGACCTTTTTTAATAAAATAGACAGGAGCATCACGAGCTTCGTGTGGGCAGGGAAAGTTCCGAGAGTAAGGAGGGGGTTCCTTCAGCGTAGTAGGGACAGAGGAGGATTGGCACTACCGAACTTGGGCGATTACTATTGGGCCGCCAATGTGGCAATGATACGTAAATGGATGATGGAGGGTGAGGGAGCGGCGTGGAAAAGACTGGAGAGAAAGTCCTGTAAAGGGACGAGTTTAGAGGCGCTGGTGACGGCGCCGCTACCGATCTCACCTAAAAAGTTTACCACGAACCCGGTGGTGGCGGCAACATTGAATATCTGGGGACAGTGGAGGCGACAGAGAGGGGTGCGGGGAGCCCTGGTGGGGTCCCCAATCAGGAACAACCATAGGTTCGCCCCAGGAAGAATGGATGGAGGATTTCAGAGCTGGTACCAGTTGGGAATTAGGAGGGTGGGAGATTTATTTATAGATGGGACTTTTGCGAGCTTGGGAGCATTGGAGGAAAAGTATAAGTTGCCCCGGGGAAATTTCTTGAGATATATGCAGGTGAGGGCGTTTACTAGACAACAGGTGAGGGAATTTCCGTTGCTCCCGACACAGGGGATACAGGACAGGGTGCTTTCAGGGGTGTGGGTCGGAGAGGGCAAGGTGTCTGAGATTTACCGAGAGATGAGGGAAGAGGGGGAGGAGTCGGTGGGCGAACTAAAAGGAAAGTGGGAAGAAGAACTAGGGGAGGAGATAGAGGAGGGTATGTGGGCTGATGCCCTAAGCAGGGTAAATTCCTCTTCCTCATGCGCCAGGCTTAGCCTGATTCAATTTAAGGTGCTACATAGAGCACACATAACGGGAGCAAGATTGAGCAGGTTCTTTGGAGTGGAGGACAAATGTGGGAGGTGTGGTGGGAGCCCGGCAAACCACGCACATATGTTTTGGGCGTGCCCGGCACTGGAAGGGTATTGGAAGGGAGTGACGGGAGTGATTTCGCGGGTGGTGAAGGCCCGGGTCAAACCAGGCTGGGGGTTAGCTCTATTTGGAGTTGCGGAAGAGCCGGGAGTGCAGGAGGCGAAAGAGGCCGACGTTGTGGCCTTTGCGTCCCTAGTAGCCCGGCGCAGGATCCTACTCATGTGGAAGGAGGCGAAACCCCCCGGACTGGAGGCCTGGGTAAATGATATGGCAGGGTTCATTAAACTGGAGCAGATAAAGTTTGCCCTGAGAGGATCGGCTCAAGGGTTCACCAGGCGGTGGCAGCCATTTCTCGACTACCTAGGGGAACGTTAGAGGGAAGACAGATGACCAGCAGCAGCAACCCAGGGGGAAGGAAGGGAGGGGGTTTAGTTTAGTTCAAAGATAAAGGGGTTTTGTTACTTGTGTATTGTTAAAAATTTCTGTATTGTTATTGTTGCGTTTGCTTTGTAAGAGGGGAAAAATTGTTGTTTGGGAAAAAAATTTCAATAAAACATATTTTTTTTTAAAAACTACCTGGTGAGTCAATCGAGGACTTCTGGAGGGCTCTGATCCCACTAGTTTGTGACTGTGACTGCCAGGACGTTACAGCCAAGGAGCACTCAGATCTCCTTATCCGGGACGCTTTTGTGACTGGGATTGGGTCTGATATTATCAGGCAGTGGCTCCCAGAAGGGGCCACGCGCGACCTCGCAGAGACTAAAACACTAGCGCTCTCCATGATGGTCGCCCTGCGCAATGTCCAGTCCTATGCCCCCAACCGCGCGGCCCATTCCTCCTACGCTTCATGGGCCCCACAAGCAGCCGCCCCAGCGGGGGCACTACCCACCCAATATGCCTGCGCTACGCGCCAACCAGCGATCCCCGGGGGGGCCCCGATGCTACATTTGCGGCCAGCAAAAACGCCCCCGCCAACGCTGCCCGGCCCGTGCTGCCCTTTGTAAGGCTTGCGGGAAGAAGGGCCACTTCGCTGCAGTGTGCCAGGCCCGCTCAGTGGCCGCGGTCGACCCCAACCCCCCCCCCCGGTCACGGACAATGGGTGCCGCCATCCACCTCTCCTCCCCAGGCCATGTGCGACCAATGGGCGCCGCCATCTTGTCCTCTGCACAACACATGCGTTTCATGGGCGTCGCCATGTTGCTCCACCCCCGCAACGTGCGTTCCATGGGCGCCGCCATTTTGTAATCCCCAGGATCTCCGGGCGCTGCGATCTTGTCCACCCCACAGCACATGGACACCAACGGCATTCCAGGACCTCAGCTCAACGGCTGTCTCACTACCCGACGATCAACCACGGCTCACCTCCATGGCAATCGATCAGTCCCGACTACATAACCTGACCAACGCATCCACCAGCGTGAAAGTCAATGGCCATGTGACCTCCTGCCTACTGGACTCCGGGAGCACCGAGAGCTTTGTACACCCAAATACGGTATGGCACTGCTCCCTTAAGTTACACCCTACCAATCAAAAGATCTCCCTGGCCTCCGGATCCCATCGCATAGCGATCCGGGGGTACTGCACGGTCACGCTCACAGTCCAAGGCGTAGAGTTCCACGGCTTTCGCCTCTACGTCCTCCCTAACCTCTGCGCTGCACTTATCCTCGGCCTGGACTTCCAGTGCAACCTCCAGAGCCTGACCTTTAAATTCGGCGGACCCTTACCACCCCTCACTGTGTGCGGCCTCGCAACCTAAAGGTCGATCCTCCTTCCCTCTTTGCCAATCTAACTCCAGATTGCAAACCCGTCGCCACCAGGAGCAGACGGTACAGCACCCAGGATAAGGCTTTCATCAGGTCCGAGATCCAGCGGTTGCTTCGGGAAGGCGTCATCGAGGCCAGCAACAGCCCCTGAAGAGCTCAAGTGGTAGTGGTTAAATCTGGGGAGAAAAACCGAATGGTCATGGACTACAGCCAGACCATCAACAAGTACACGCAGCTCGACGCGTACCCCCTCCCACGCATATCTGACATGGTTAACCAGATTGCACAGTACCGGGTCTTCTCAACGGTGGACCTGAAATCCGCTTACCACCAGCTCCCCATCCGTAAATCGGACCGTCCATACACCGCCTTCGAGACAGACGGCCGTCTATATCACTTCCTTAGGGTCCCCTTTCGGCGTCACCAATGGGGTTTCGGTCTTCCAAAGGGAGATGGACCGAATGGTCGACCGGTACGCTTTGCGGGCCACGTTTACGTACCTAGACAATGTGACCATCTGCGGCCATGACAAGCAGGACCACGACGCTAACCTCGCTAAATTTCCCCGCACCGGCACTCTCCTCAACCTCACGTATAACAAGAAGTGTGTTTTCCGCACAAACCGCTTAGCCATCCTCGGTAAAGTGGTCCAGAACAGAGTTCTGGGGCCCGATCCCGACCTCATGCGTCCCCTCATGGAGCTCCCCCTCCCCCATTGCCCCAAGACCCTCAAACGTTGCCTGGGGTTCTTCTCATACTACGTGCAGTGGGTCCCAAACTATGCGGACAAGGCCCACCCACTCATACAGTCCACTCATTTCCCCCTGACGGTCGAGGCCCAACAGGTTTTCTCCCGGATCAGAGCTGATATTGCCAAAGCTGGAATGCACGCTGTAGACGAAACACTTCCTTTCCAAGTAGAAAGTGACGCATCGGACGTCGCCCTTGCCACCACCCTCAATCAGGCAGGCAGGCCCGTGGCATTCTTTTCCCACACCCTCCATACCTCTGAAATTCGGCACTCATCCGTCGAAAAAGAGGCCCAGGCTATCGTTGAGGCTGTGCGACATTGGAGGCATTACCTGGCCGGCAGGAGATTCACTCTCCTCACTGAGCAACGGTCGGTAGCCTTAATGTTCAACAACACAGCGGGGCAAGATCAAAAATGATAAAATCTTGCGGTGGAGAATCAAGCTCTCCACCTATAATTACGAGATTAAGTATCGCCCTGGCAAACTCAACGAGCCCCCAGACGCCCTATCCCGAGGTACATGTGCCAGTGCACAAGTAGACCGACTCCGGATCCTGCATGACAGCCTTTGTCACCCAGGGGTCACTCGGTTGTACCATTTCATTAAAGCACAAAATTTGCCCTACTCTGTCGAGGAAGTAAGGACAATCACCAAGGACTGCCAGGTCTGTGCGGAGTGCAAGCCGCACTTCTACTGGCCGGACCGCGCGTGCCTGGTGAAGGCCTCCCGCCCCTTTGAACGCCTCAGCGTGGATTTCAAAGGCCTCCTCCCCTCCTCCGATCGACACACATATTTCCTCAGTGTGATCAATGAATACTCCCGGTTTCCCTTCGCCATCCCATTCCCCGACATGACGTCTGCCACCGTCATTAAAGCCCTTAATTCTATCTTCACTCAGTTCAGCTTCCCCGCCTACATCCACAGTGACAGGGGATCCTCATTCATGGTTGATGAGCTACGTCAGTTCCTGCTCTGCAGGGGTATCACCTCCAGCAGAACGACGAGCTACAATCCCCAGGGAAACGGACAGATAGAAAGGGAGAATGGGACGGTATGGAGGGTCATCCAGCTGGCCCTACAGTCCAGAAATTTCCCGGTCTCCCGCTGGCAAGAGGTCCTCCCTGATGCACTACATTCCATTCGCTCATTACTCTGCACTACTACTAACAGTACACCGCATGAACGTCTTTTTGCCTTTCCCAGGAAGTCCACATCCGGGGTATTGCTCTCAACTTGGCTTACAGCTCCGGGAACCGTGCTTCTCCGTAAACATGTGCGGCTCCACAAGGCGGATCCATTGGTGGAAAGGGTACACCTGCTCCACGCAAACCCACAGTACACCTACGTGGCGTTCCCCGATGGCCGCCAGGATACCGTCTCCCTCAGGGACCTGGCACCAGCAGGTTCCACCCCCACACCACCCTCCCCTCCCCCGCCGCCCCCATCACCCCCCCTAGGACCGTCCGTCCTCCCCTGCCCACCAACATTGATGAAGAGGATTTCGGCACGCTCCCGGAGTCAACTTCGACCACAACAGCACCAACTTCGTCGATCTCAAAGAACCATCAAGACACCGACCGGCTGAACCTCTGACCGGCCCGCCGGATGACTAGAGCCATCTTTTTTTGCCGCTCTGTAAATATTAAAATTTCTAATTGTCTATAGTTATCCACCACCCCCGCCGGACTCAATTTTAACAGGGGGTGAATGTGGTAAACCATTGTGTTCTGATATTAGAGGTTGTACGGTAGAACCTGCACTACAGGTTCACCTGGGGCCCCTGCATGCTAGCTCCGCCCAGGAGGCAGGTTATAAATATGCGTGGCCTCCAGCTCGCAGCCAATTTGCCAGCTGCCGTTGGATATAGGGTGGCTCCCATTAATTGTATGGAAATAGGCTGAAATAGGTATGAAAATCCCGATTTCGCCTACAGGAATGGGCCAGTTGCATCGCAAAACTGTTTGTCGCCTCGCACGTTTCTCGTTTTCGGGCTCTCCCACTATTCACCGGCCTTGTTTGGCTACAGCGAGAGCGCAACGAGCTGGAGAATCGCACTCTCCATCTCTTCTTACTGTAGTAACTAACTCCTTAACTAATAATGCAATGCATCCTCCTCAATGCCTCATCCCATTCCTAAATGTCCTATCCCATATCCTGAGACTGTGAATTCTTGTACTAGACCTGCTAGCCAGCGGGAACAACCTGTCTACATTCTGTCTGTCCAGCCCTTGTCAGAATTTTATACATTTCAATTAAATCACATCTTGTTCTTCTAAATTCCAATGAATAGAGGCACAGTCAACCCAATCTCTCTCCATACCACAATCCTGCCATCCCAGGAATCAGTCTGGTGAATCTTTGCTGCTGCACTTCATCCATGGCGTATTTCAAGAACAAAGAACAAAGAAATGTACAGCACAGGAACAGGCCCTTCGGCCCTCCAAGCCCGTGCCGACCATGCTGCCCGACTAAACTACAATCTTCTACACTTCCTGGGTCCGTATCCCTCTATTCCCATCCTATTCATGTATTTGTCAAGATGCCCCTTAAGTGTCACTATCGTCCCTGCTTCCACCACCTCCTCCGGTAGCGAGTTCCAGGCACCCACTACCCTCTGCGTAAAAAACTTGCCTCGTACATCTACTCTAAACCTTGCCCCTCTCACCTTAAACCTATGCCCCCTAGTAATTGACCCCTCTACCCTGGGGAAAAGCCTCTGACTATCCACTCTGTCTATGCCCCTCATAATTTTGTATACCTTTCATAGGTAAGGAGACCAAAACTTCACACAATACTCCAGGTGTGCTCTCACCAAGGCACGGTACAGCTCCGGTAAACATCCTTGCTCCTGTACTCAGTCTCTTGCAATGAAGGCCAACATATCATTTGCCTTCCTAACTGCTTGCTGTACCTGTATGCTTGCTTTCAGTGACTGAACTAGAATGCCTCGGTCTCTTTGTACGTCAACATGTCCCAATCTATCACCAATTAAGTAATACTCTGCCATTCTGTTTCTCCATCTGAAATGGATAACTTCACATTCATCCCTATCATACTGCATCTGCTATGTATTTGTCCACTCACTTAACTTGTCTGAATCACCTTAAAGCATCGGATAAAAGCAAATTACTGCGGATGCTGGAATCTGAAACGAAAGAGAAAATGCTGGAAAATCTCAGCAGGTCTGGCAGCATCTTTAAGGAGAGAAAAGAGCTAACGTTTCGCGTCCAATTACTCTTTGTCAAAGCAGCTTTGACAAAGAATCATTGGGCTCGAAACGTTATCTCTTTTCTCTCCCTACAGATGCTGCCAGACCTGCTGAGATTTTCCCGCATTTTCTCTTTTGTTTCAGCTTGAAGCATCATTAGATCCTCCTCACCTCACATTCCCACCAAGGTTTGTGTCAGCAGCAAGCTTGGAAAAATTACTTATCATTCCCTCATCCAAATCTTTGGCGCATATTGTGAATAGCTGCGGCCCAAACACTGATCTCTGCAGAACCCCACTAGTCACTGCCTGCCACTTCAAAAAAGACTCATCTATTCCTACTCTCTGCTAACCTGACTACTAACCAATTCTCAATCCATGTCAATATATCACCCCAATCCAGTGTGTTTCAATTTTTCACATAACCTCTTATGTGGGAATTCGCAAAAGCTTTCTGAAAAACCAAATACACCACATCTACTGGTTCACCCTTACCTATTCTACTCGCTATGTCCTCAAAAAACTCTAGCCGGTTTGTCAAGCATGAGTTTCGTTTCATAAATCCATGCTTACTGTCTAATTCCGTTGATATTTTCTAAGTGTCCTGTTCTAACATTCTTTATCATAGACTCTAGTATTTTCCCTACTCCTGATGTTAGGCTAACCAGGCTGTAATTCCATTTTCTCCCTCCTTCCCTTTTAAGTAGCGGCGTTATATTAGCTACCCTCAAATCTGCCGGGACTGTTCCAGAAATGACAGAATTTTGTAAGATTACAGCCAACGCCTCCATTATTTCCATGGCCACCTCCTTTCATACCCTGAGATGTAGATTATCAGGCCCTGGGGATTTATCGGCTTTCAGTCCCATTAATTTCTCCAGCACTGTTTTTCTACAATTCTTTTTCAATTCCTCCTTCTCACTGGACCCTTGATTCCTTAGCATTTCTGTAAAGTTATTTTGTCTTCCTCTATGAAGACAGAACTAAAGTAGTTGTTTAATTTCTCTGCCATTTCCTTGTTCTCTATTATAAGTTCTCCTGCTTCCTGTCAGGAACCTACATTTGTCTTCACTAACATTTTTCTTTGTATATACTTCTCGAAGCTATATTAGCCATTGCCCATCCACCATCATGCCTTTTAATGAAGTTCCTCGATCTATCTTAGCTAACTCAGACCTCTTACCATTGTAGTTTCTTTCATTTAGAATTAGGACCCTAGTTTCAAATTGTTCCTGCTCTGTCCATGTAACCCCAAATAACCTTCACATCTTTGGACACTAAGGGATAGTTTTAGCATGGCCAATCCACCTAACCTGCACGTCTTTGGACTGTGGGAGGAAACGTGAGCACCCAGAGGAAACCCACGCAGACACGGGGACAACATACAAACACTACACAGTCACCCAAGGCCGGAATTGAACCTTGGTCTTGGGTGCTGTGAGGCAGCAGTGCTAAGCACTGTGCTATCGTGCCACCCACATGTAGCTCTAATTTCCAGTTTAATGTCATCCAAAAGCTGTGACTTCTACTACCGAGAAGGACAAGAATAGCAAACTCATGGAATCACCACCACTAGCAAGCTCCCCTCAAAATCACCATATTAAATCAGAATCCTTCATGGATCAAAATCCTGGAACACCCTATCTAAGAGCACTGTGGGAGGGACTTCCGGTGACATCATGTAAAGACAAGATGCATAAAAAAGCAGCTCCCAGCAAGATCTTTATATTTGATCCCTTTTGCCTGTTTTTTCCAGGGTTTTTGGTGCTCAAACACAGTGAGCTGAATAGGTGAACTCGTTCTTGACGGAGGTATGTCAAAATCGTGAACAAAGAATGTCAATATTAAAAAGGCTCAGGAGGGAAGCCCATCGAAGGAAGGTGAAGGAAAGAAGATGGCCGCTTTGCCCATTACATTAGACACATTGGCAGTGGTAATGGCACAGGATCTTGAAAGGTTTGGCAAACAAATGGACAGGCAGTTTCAACGGAAGAGCCAGAAAATTAACGAATCTTTTAAAGCCACTATTGAAGAGGCTTTGGGCCCGATCCGTGAATAATTGGTGCGAACTTCACGAGACGCTTTAAGGGGTGGAGGAGACCTTGTCGAGGCATGAGGATCAGTTTGCCTCTGTGGAGACGGAAAGCAATAAAAGCCTGAGACTTAAAGTGGAGGACCTCGAGGATAAGTCAAGGCGGTTAAACCTCAGGTTGGTGGGGCTGCCAGAGGAAGCGGAGGGCCTGAAGCCGACCCAGTATTTCTCCGCAATGTTTTCTCGGCTGGTGGGAGGGGTGAAGTGTTCGCCCCTCCGAAATTGGACACAGCACATCAGGCACTCAGGCAAAAGCCAAGACCGAATGAGCCACCCTGGAACACGATAGTCAGCTTTCACAAGTATCAAAGGAAGGAGAGGATCTTGGAATGGGTGAAAAAGAATGAGAATGGAATGGTCTCACCGTCTACGGTGTGGGAGGCATTAAAGGTGGTGATTAGAGGGGAGGTCATCTCGTACAAATCATATATGGATAAGGAGAACAACAGGAATGTCGGGAGGTAGTGGATGAAATTCTGGGTGTGGATAGGGAAGTATGTAAGTGACCCAATGCCAAAGCTCTTTGCGCGCAGGAAGAAGCTGCAAATGCAGTTTGACCTACTGTCCACAGGCCAGGTGGTGCAACAACTGTAACGCTTAAAGAGGATAGTATATGAGTATGTGGAGAAGGCTATCTGACTGTTCGTGCACCAATTAACGTGGCAAGAGGCTACCAGGGGGATGGTGCTGGTGCGGGGATCTGGAGGTGGGTTGGTCTCTACCCCAGAGAAAATTAACGAGGTGTTTCATTCCTTTTATGAGGGGCTTTACAGGTTGGAGCCGCCAGAGGATGAGCAGGAGATGGTTGAGTTTTTGGAGGGCTAATTAGGGGGATGAGTTACGGGAGACTTTGGAGGTGCCGATGGGGTTGGAGGAGGTCCGCAGGGCTCTGAGTATGCAGGCGGGGAAATGGGCCTAATGGGTTCCCAGTAGAGTTTTACAAGAAGTTCACGGACCAGCTGGCCCCATTCGTGCTGGAGATGTTTAATGACTCATTGGCGCTGGTTTCCTTCTAGAGAAGTTGAGATAGGCATCCACCTCCCTCCTTCTGAAGAAGGACAAGAACCTCACAGATTGGGGGTCATACCACCCAATCCCTCCACTTAAAGTGGATGCAGAACCTTTGGCCAAATGCCTAGTGTTGAGGCTGGAGCCCTGCCTCTCTGAGGTAGTGGGGAAAGACCAGACGGTGTTTGTGAGGGGCAGAAAACTGTCATCCAATGTGAGGTGGCTACTGAATGTAGTTCTTACATTGGCAGTGGGACCAGAACCGGAGATTGTTGTATCCTTGGATGCCGAAAAAGTGTTTGATAGGGTCGAATGGAGCTACTTCTGGAGAAGTTTGGGATTGGTACTGGATTTGCATCATGGGTCTGAAGGAGTTTTCAATTTTTCTCCGGTACATAAAATGTACTCGCATATCGATTTTTTTCGTTATGGGTAGCATCTTGCTACATGGTCTGAAGAAGGGCAAGGACTGGCTGCATGTGTTCGAACGAACATGAATTCGGGATCGTTCAGGCTGCACATGGGGACGAAGCAGAGATGCCCTCTGTCTCCACTGTTGTTCGTGATTGAACCATTGGCGATTGCTTTGAGGGACTCAGAGAAGTGGAGGGAAATTGTGAGGGGTGGAGTAGAGCAGACGTTGTCCCTATATGCGGACGTTTTTGCTATTTGGGGCTTCAGGTGGCCCGGACTTGGACTTGACTTCGCAAACTAAAATTTACAAGTTTGGAGAGCAGGGTTAGAGTGGACTTATACAGGTGGGACAGCTTTTCACTGTCGCTGATATGCTGAGTTCAATCTATTAAGGTGAACATTTTGCCGCAATTTGTATTCTTATTCCAATGCCTTGTATTGTTTCAGAGCGGCTCATGATGGGTTTCATATGAGCAGGAGGTCACCTCAGATTCAGAGAGGGGTCCTACAGAGAGAAAGGTGGGTGGACAGGTTGGCACTGCTGAATTTGTTGTATTATTACTGGGCGGCCTATGTGGGGAAAGTGTTGAGTGGTTTAGGGATCAGGAGTTTAGTTGGGTACAGATGAAGTTGGGATCAGGTAGATGGACGGGTCTGGAGGCCCTGGCGGAGGCATCTCTGCCATTTTCACCAGCGAAATCATCCGTGAATCCAGTGGTAGTCTTCATGTGAAAAATATGGCAGCAACTCAATCAGCATTTTAAGCTGAGGGCAATGTCAAGATGGGCCCCAATCTGGAGGAACCACTTATTTGAGCTGGTGAAATTGGATATTACATTCAGAGGGTGGAAGGACAGGGATGGAGAGGGTGAGGGATTTGTTTCTGGAAAGGTGGTTTGAGAGTTGGGAGGAGTTAAAGGAGAAAGCAGAAGTTGGGGGACCGGATAGGTTCAGATATTTACAGGTGCAGGACTTTGTTTGGCGGGCATTTCCAACTTTCCCGGAGCACCGCCGTCTACCTTGCTGGAAAGGGTTGGAGGAGGGCAGCATGTCTGGGATATATGGGTGGATCATTGGAGTAATACAGGTTTCAGTGGAGGAGGAGGAGTCCCTTCGTAGGGTGAATGCTACATCTTCTTGAGTGAGGTTGAGCTTGACATGGCTAAAGGAAGTGTTTAGGGCGCACCTCATCAGGGTCAGGATGAGTTGATTTTTTGAGGGGTTCGAGGATAAGTGTGAGCGGTGTTTGAGAGGGCCTTCTCAGCATATGCACATGTTCTGGTCCTCTCCCAAGCTGGTGGACTTTGGGGGTCCTTTTTCCTCACCATATCGGTAATCCTGAATATTAACTTAGAGCCCTGTCCATTAGTTATATTATTATAGCCCTGTCCATTAGTTGCACTATTTGGGATGTCAGACCAACCAGAGTTGAGGACGGTAGTCGATATGTTGGTATTTGCATCGCTGTTGGTCCGGCGATGGATACTGCTGAGCTGGGGACAGGCAACGCCACTCAGTGCCGAAGCGTGGCTGGGTGATTTATTGGAACTCTTGTACCTGGAAAAGGTCAAGTTCATGGTGAGGGGTTTGATCAATGGGTTCTACTGTAGTTAGTAACAGTTCATGTGGCACTTTAAAGATTTGGTCATTGATAGTTGTCAGTGGGGCATAAGGAGGGATTGTTTGGGTGGCATTTCTGTTATTGAGATTCCTGTTACCGTTGTTAAATGTATTTTCTGATATATGCGTTGGTACAATTGTGGTTTGTAAACTTTATGATATTAGATGCCAAAATTTCAATAAAGATGTTGTAAAACAAGGGCACTGGGGAGTGCCTTCACCACACTGACTGCAGCGGTTTAGGAAAGCAGCTCACCGGCTCTTTCCCGAGGGCAATGATGGATGAACAAGACCGCTGGTCTTACCAGCGACGCCCACATAATAATAATCTTTATTAGTGTCATAAGTAGGCTTACATTAACACGGCAATGAAGTTACTGTGAAAAACCCTAGTCGCCACGCAGCACCTGTTCAGGTACACTGAGGGAGAATTCAGAATGTCCAATTCACCTAACAAGCACATATTTTGGGACTTGTGGGAGGAAACCAGAGCACCCGGAAGAAACCCTCGCAGACTGGGAAAATGTGCGGACTGCACAGTGACTCAAGCTGGGAATCGAATCTGGGACCCTGGCGCTGTGAATCAACAGTGCAAACCACTGTGCTACCATGGCGCCCTGTGAATAAACAAAATATATTTAAGCACGTGTAGAGTGCGTGCACATACATCCAGCAGACAGGTGGTTAGTGCACAACTGCTTTGTTTGTACAACTGAGGAGATAAAGCATGCACAAGGACCACTCTACCATTAATGCGTGAGGGAGGAATTGTATGAGCATTGTTTAGTCAGTCTGCAGGGTAAACAATGACAGCGGTGTGTCTCGGAGTGAGCTGAAGGAATGTATGGATTGAGTACTGTACTGGAGTAATCGGCTCATTTGGAAAGGAGAGGCTGCAGGGTGAACAGGAAGGATAGGGTGGTGCATCCTCTCTGGATAAGGGCTGCCGCCAATGCAATGTGCGTGTGCGCTGGTTGCGGACTGAGCCAGACTCGGAGGCTGAGACTCGGTTACTCACCCGCTCCTGGTCATCTACCGCCACCACCAGTCGCGGAGCGGCACCGAGGCGTCTCCGTTACCGCGGTGACCTGCGTGACGTAACAGAGTCCCCGGGCAGCGCAGTATGCGACCCGTGACGTCACCTTACCACGAGCGGGCGGGGAGAAGGGCGCGTGCGCGGCCAGCATTTTTGGCGGGAGAACCGCGGGATGAAGTAGAGGATGACCCATTACCAGTTGATCCCGAGAATGTGAGGTGTGTGTGTGTCGAATATCTTAACTTAATAATGTGATGCGTCCAGGTGATCTTCCCTGTTGGCGCTTGGCTTTTCTACGCAGCGAGATCGAAGAAATCAGATGAGCGTGCTCGAAGAGGCTTTGCTCTGATTGGCCTATTTGTTTTCTCCAATAATTGTTCGTAAACTTGAACCGGCGTTTGTCGGTCACTTGGCAGCCGCCGGTTTCACGGAACCCGTGGAAGACCTTTTGAATGCCAGTTTGAATACCCCTGCTCTAGAATATATAGTGCAAAAAGGAGAAGTATTCCACTAGGAAGGGTGACTTCAGGTTGCATTGCACATTGAGTGTAAATTTAAATTTAATGTGGGCGTAAATGTAAGAAAATTGCACCCTCCCATCTTTTTATTGGGAATATTTCAGTCAAATCAGTGTTTTGTGAAGGTAAGTTGGAAGTGGTCCAAATGATAGAGGAAATTAGGATGCAGCAATATTTTGGCAAAAAAGCTACCAACAAACCATTACGTGCAAAATTCCTCAAACAAAAAAACAGCACAACGCTGCAGTTACACTGACATTCCAGCAGTTTCCACGCCTATTTTACAACACAGAAAGTAGCTTTAAGGGAAATATTGCCTTTTAACAAGCTAATCACTTTCACCTAATCACATTTCTCAGTACTTTTTTGGCAGCTGAATGGAATTATAGCATGTTAGTCAGGGGATGGTTTAGCACAGGGCTAAAGAGATGACTTTGAAAGCAGGCCAGCAGCACGGTTCAATTCCTGTACCAGCCTCCCCGAACTGGTGCTGGAATGTGGCGACGAGGGACTTTTCACAGTAACTTCATTGAAGCCTACTTGTGACAATAAGTGATTTTCATTTTCATTTCATGTGCCAATGGGAAAAAATATTTCCATAAATGACCTCCTGTAGCCACTTAAAATGGCCAACTCCCGATTCAAAATGGCGAACGGCAAAGGCTAATGGGAAAGTCAGCCAACAAGACAAAAACGAGCAGCTGCAGGTTGGCTGTGTATTTACCTCTGGAAAGGCCAGATACTATCGATACCAGCAACCATCAGCATAACAAAACAACAGCCATCTGCATACTAATGAGAAATCCCCGGGAACAATAAGCAACATTTAGACACACAAAGCAAAACCAGACTCTTCGGCGCCAGCGGGAGCCTACACAAAAGGAGGTGAACGAGTACCTCAAGACCGCCCATCAATCAGAGAACCGCTCCAGCATTGGAGAAAATCGAACCAAGCGATTGGGACAAAGTCCAATCACTTGGGTCTGCTCCGAAAGGCGGGAAGCTCCTGGGGACTATAAGAATTGAGCCCCAAGTTCAAATCGCATTCTCTTCACTCTTCAGCAGCTCCTCTTCAGCTCTTCTTCCTGCCCTGGTCACCCAGCAACAACGAACCAACATTGACCGTGACCAGAGTAGTGAAGATCGAACCCGTAAGTCTTATTTCAACGCTCGCTACGAGATAGGCGCTCCTAGCTACCAATCTGTACCAACTTTGAATCCCGCAGGCTCAGAACCCGAACGAAAGGCCATTTGTTTCCCTGACCTGGTGGGCCAGTTCCAAGTTAAGTATAGGCCTGTTAGTTGTAGAAGTAGATTAGACGTAGAACTTTTGCATGAGTAGCGATTACTGTGTATAATAAATGTGCTTTGATTTAAATCTTACTAATCGGTGTATTGGATTATTGATCATTACTCGGACTTGAACCTCGTGGCGGTATCATAAAGATACCTGGCGACTCAAGAGCAAAGGTAATAAAACAGAGCAATTGAACTAAGGCAAAGTTAGCAACACTCCCCAATTTCCAGGGATAATGGTGCCACTAAAACAAGTAACTGAGTTAGTGTGTAAAGGTATAAGTTAAATACTTGTTTCATTTAGATTGTTTATGCTCTGTTTTGCCCATCCGTCACATACATTGCATAATCTCTTTCCAAAATCACCCAAATACCTGCTAGGCCTCAAAAAAGAAGCAAGCAGTCAGAACAACTGTCGTATCCTGGACCCATTAATGGCAGTTTCCCCAGCCTAGGAGTCGATACCTGCGTACCTGTAGCTTTGAAGAAAATTAAAATACAAAAAGAAACAGCCACAGCTGTGGGCATTATTGTGGGGGTGAACCACTCCACAGGTTGGTCTGTAGCTACAGCTGTGACCACGTTACGGTGGATGCGGGAGGGATCAAAGAGATCCTGGGGCATTGGCTCCCCATTGTGCTGCTGGGAGATTGTCTCCAGAAGTTCTGAAAAATCATACTGGGCTTGAAATACTAACTCTGTTTCTCTCTCCACCGATGCTGTCAGACATGCTGAGTTTTTCCAACATTTTCTGTTTTAATCCAGTCAACTCCCAGGTTTTGGGTGCCATGAGCTTGCAGGCCGATGCCACGTGTGACCAGATGGCCCCCCTATGCCTCATCTGGCTTCCAGGGAAATGTCCAGGTGCTAGGACTCTGACAGACACTGGATGATGGTTGGTGCCAGAAAATGCTGCACTTGTCTGGTTCAATTCCTGCTCCATGTTGGCACAAAAATTTAGTGTTTCACGTTCATCATGTGTGGGGAGCACAGCACCAGCAGCCTGTGCTTTCTTATGCAGGAATTCAGAACTTATTTGAATTTATTCTCAGTATGCTGCTGACACTGGCAAGTCCATATTTAAAGTTCATCCCTTGTTGCCCTGAGAAGGTGGCTGTGGGCTTTCTGGAACCACTGCAATCCTTGGTGGTGTTAGGTACGAAAGACTGGGATTTAGATTAATTATAAAACCCAGGAGTAGAAATTAGCAGTTAGTGACAGAAATTTCCCAATTCATCGAGATATCTTTGGAAGGGGAAGGGGTAGACTTGGCAAATTTGTGAAAGAAAATGCATCGAACCATCTCCCCTACCTATTCCCAACTTGCAGGAGAGCACATAATAGTAATAACAACAAATGTGAGCGACTAGCCTATTAAGCAGACATTTCTTGTCTAGAAAACAATTGTGCCGACGATGTACTAGACCGTCAATTTATCTGCAGCTTGCCTATTCACAACAGGATAGAGCAGAGTGGCTGGTTAGAGTGCTATCAGATTAATATGAAGTTTTACCGTTGATCCTCAAGGCACCTGTCTGCAAAGGCTTGCAAATAGATGTGCCTCAGCAAAAGACAGATCCACGGGATAAGTGGAAAAGATTGGCTACCTGTTGTTGTGTTCGATGTCTCGCAAGGAATCTACCAAACAACTTGTGACTTGTCCAAACGAGGATCTTTATTGAATCACCCTTGGTAGGATAGCGATCTGTTGCAGAGCAAGCTATCATGGAGTTTCTTTGTACTCCCCTGGAACTACACCTAGGCACGACTGCCCACTTGTACGTCTTATAACCATCTCTCGATCACTGGATGAGCCCGCACTTATATGTGAGTACCTTGTAACATGATCCCTGTCTTGAGATCGCATGATGAGTCTGTACCGCCACCGGCTGGTTGGAGGTTGCACCACCAGTGATCTACAATATTGCGTACAGGCATATCACCACATCCCCTTCCTCAGAAAACATTAATGTTTGTTTACACTCATAACTTTTTTAACTTTGTACATTTGTGGTATGTTTAATTAATGTGATCAAGTTTAACTAGGATGTCCATAAGCATGATATGTCTGGCCAGTGCCAGTCTCTTTTGTGCATATCATTGTGCCTCCCTTACTGGATCACCCTTGTGATCATGTAGGCTGTTGCCAGCCTTTTCGAGGCCATGCCGGCCTCTTGCTTCTTCTCCTCTTTGCTCTGTGTCTTCGGAAGACCTATGTCCATGATTGCCACGCGTGCAATCTTCTTTTGCGCTTCTTGCCACAACACTATTTGCTGCTTCTCTGCCTGTTTTCGGTTTCTTTTGCCGCTAGTTTATCAGTCATGACCTTACCTTTTTTACTTTTGTCAGTGGGATGAACTAGCACTCTCAGTCTTCTCCTCTGTCTCCTTCTTGTTTTGGCAATTGGTTTGCTAATTCGATGGTGTTTATGTTGAGGCTTGGCAACCTCTGGTTCGGTGCTGGTCTGCACCCTGTGTATGGGGGTCTGCAGAGTCATCACTGGGTTGTGTGACCACGCCCATTTCTGCAGTCTCAACGGGATGTTGGAGCTCCTCGGTTTCTGGTACCTGGATGGAGGTTAAATCTACGGCAACAGGTGCCGCCTCTTCTTGGTTTGCTGGAGCATCGCTCAGTGGCTCCTCTTCACTCAAAATAAATATGCCTACACTCTCTAGTCATGATGATCCAGGCGTTGGGTCAGCGTGGTCCTGTTCGCTAATATATGATTGATCTGTTGAGCTGCCTAGCGAAATAGTCATCAGGTCCTCCGCTGTTTCATTCTGGGAGTTGTCAATCTGTTCAACATCAGAGTTGCCATCGTCGATGTCTTCCCACTCATCCTCAGTATCCTCGATGATCTCCAGTGTTTCACTCTCGGAGTCTGTTATAACCTGCCTACTTACCATTGGCTGGGGACTAATGACTATCCCACAATCCTGTGGGAGTATGAGCTTCCCCAATGAGGGGGGCGGAGAAACCACTAGTAAACTCCGAGTATAAATAAAGCTGGCCAGTTCAGGAACCAGCAGGAAGGAGTATGTAGCAAGGGACGTTACTGCTACTGTTATGTATATATGTTATAGTAAATAAATGTTATTACTTTGTATCCTTAAAACTCGTGCTGGATTCTTCGTGGCCCTTACAAAACTGGCGACGAAGGTTAAAGTGAATAGCTGTCTACACTGCTGAAGCCACCTCCCTGGATTTTTGTTGGATACAGGTTGGAAGTTGTTTTCTATTATACCATGCCTCTACGGACGTTTGGATGTTTTTGATGCTGCGCTGGAAAGCTGGAACCAGGACACACAACGGATGCGTTACTATTTCCGGGCAAACAATATCACCGAAAACGAGCGCCAGGTGGTCATATTGCTCACCGCCTGCGGCCCGCATACGTTTGGGGTGATTAGGAGCCTTACATACCCAGCTGCGCCGGACACCAAAACGTTTGATGAACTTGTGAATATAGTGGGGCAACATTTTAACCCAACCCCGTCCACGATAGTCCAGCGTTACCGGTTTAATACCGCTGAGAGGACCCCTGGAGAATCCCTTGCCGATTTTCTATCCAGGCTACGCAGGATTGCGGAGTACTGTGACTATGGTGAGACCTTGCCAGAAATGTTATGCGACCGTTTGGTTTGCGGGATTAACAATGCGGCCACCCAGAGAAAGTTGTTAGCGGAGCCAACATTGACTTTTCAACAGGCCATTCAAATAATATTGTCCCGAGAGAGCGCAGAGCGAGGAGTACAGGAGCTACAGGGAATGGAAGTGCATGCCTTGGGGCGCAACCCCTTCCGTCCGAAAACGTCCCCCCGCACTCCTGCGGTACCTTGGGCGAGGCAACGTCCGGACCGACGCCAGTGGCCGTTGGAAATTCCTCCCCGAAGGGAGCCTTCTCCAGAGTCAATGGATGAGGAGCCATGTCCATGTCAGGCTTGTAGGCGCCGACCCCGTCGCGGACGGCGGTCCTGGGGGCGCCAGAGGCGCCGTCATTCCGACCGAAACTGGGACCAGCCCAGAGGCCGTACCTTCCATGTGGATGAACCTGCGGCGACTACTCCTGAGGACGTGGAGACGGAAGACAACTGCCTGCAGCTGAATTGTGTGGCAGCTCCCCGTGTGGCCCCCATTAAGGTGACAGTACGGGTCAATGGCCACCCGCTTGAGATGGAGTTGGATACTCGCGCAGCGGTCTCCGTGATCGCCCAGAGGACATTCGACCGCATCAAGCAGGGTATACAGACCCTTACATTAACCGACTCACAGGCCAGGTTGGCCCCCTACACGGGGGAACCACTGGACATTGCAGGAACTACAATGACCCCTGTTGTCTATGGACGCCAGAAGGGGCGTTTCCCACTTATCGTGGTGCGCGGCCATGGGCCCAGCCTGTTGGGTCGGGACTGGTTGCACCACTTGCGGTTGCAATGGCAGCACATCCTCCAAACAGTTTCTGAAGGGTTGACTGAGGTGCTAGGACGATACCCAGACGTATTCCAGCCTGGTTTGGGGAAAATAAAAGGGGCCGTAGCCCGTATCCAAGTCGAACCAGGAGCCACGCCGCGCTATTTCCGGGCGCGCCCAGTGCCTTACGCCTTGCTCGAGAAGGTAGAAGGGGAGCTCGCTCGTTTGGAGAGTTTGGGTATTATCAGGCCCATCTATTTTGCTGACTGGGCAGCACCAATTGTACCTGTAATGAAGCCAGATGCCACAGTTCGCTTGTGTGGCGACTATAAACTTACAGTGAATACGGCTTCCCGACTCTACCGATATCCAATGCCTCGCATAGAGGATCTCTACGCGAAACTTGCAGGTGGACTCTCGTTCACAAAATTAGATATGAGTCACGCCTACCTGCAGTTGGAGCTGGACCCTGCCTCCTGACCATATGTAACGATTAATACACACCGGGGCCTGTATGAATATACACGGTTGCCCTTTGGAGTATCCTCTACCTGCGCAATTTTTCAACGTGTTATGGAGGGCATTTTGAGAGGTTTACCATGTGTGGCTGTCTACCTAGATGACGTTTTGATTACAGGGACGACGGAGCAGGAACATTTGGAAAATCTGGAGGCTGTCCTTAGACGCCTTTCGGAGGCTGGAGTCCGTTTACGTCGCACAAAGTGCGTATTTCAGGCAAAGGAAGTAGTCTACCTAGGTTATCCGGTGGACCGCGAAGGTCTGCACCCCGACGCAGAGAAGGTGCGCGCAATTCAACAGGCCCCCGCCCCGACTGACACTTCGCATCTTCGTTCTTTTCTCGGTCTCGTAAACTATTACGGGAAGTTCCTCCCCAATCTGGCAACTACGCTGGCCCCTTTGCACCTTCTGCTAAAGAAAAATCACACCTGGGTTTGGGGTCAGCCGCAAGAAACCGCTTTCCGGCGGGTAAAGCAACATTTGTCGTCGTCTGGGTTACTAACCCATTATGATCCTGGAAAGCCTTTGCTCGTCACATGTGATGCATCCCCATATGGTATTGTGGCCGTCCTGTCCCACAAGATGGAGAACGGGGCCGAGCGACCGATAGCTTTCGCCTCCCGCACATTGACTACAGCGGAGAAAAAGTACGCGCAGATCGAGAAGGAGGGCCTGGCAGTGGTTTTTGCGGTGAAACGCTTCCACCAGTACGTGTACGGCCGCCATTTCACTATCGTGACTGATCATAAGCCCCTGCTGGGACCTTTCAGAGAGGATAAGCCAATACCGCCCATTGCTTCTGCACGGATCCAGCGCTGGGCTTTGTTGCTTGCTGCATACGAGTATTCTCTGGAGCACAAACTAGGTACGCAGATAGCAAATGCCGACGCACTGAGCCGATTGCCTTTATCGACCGGCCCCATGTCGACCCCCACGACCGGTGAGGTGGTTGCAACCCTAAATTTTATGGACACCTTGCCTGTCATGGCATCACAGATCCGTGAGTGGACCCAGACGGAGCCAGTCCTGTCAAAGGTTCGGCACATAGTCCTGTATGGTGGGCAGCATAGACAGCTCCCAGGCGAGTTGCGGGCATTTTCCTCCAAGCTGTCAGAATTCAGCGTGGAAGACCGCATCCTCTTGTGGAGGACGCGTGTGATTGTCCCGGAAAAAGGCCAGGAGCTGATACTAACAGACTTGCATAATGGGCATCCAGGCGTGACCAAAATGAAAATGTTGGCCCTTGAGTTATGTCTGGTGGCCAGGCCTCGACACCGACATTGAGAAGGTGGCCCAAAACTGCTCCATTTGCCAGGAGCATCAGAAGCTTCCGCCGGCCGCGCCCCTACATCACTGGGAATGGCCAGGGCGGCCTTGGGCACGCTTGCATGCAGATTTCGCAGGCCCTTTTCAAGGATCCATGTTCCTTCTACTAATTGACGCCCAGTCCAAATGGCTAGAGATGCATAAGATGCAGGGGACAACGTCCTGCGCAACAATTGAAAAGATGCATTTATCGTTTAGTACGCATGGCCTCCCCGAGGTGCTGGTCACGGATAACGGCACTCGATTCATGAGTGAGGAGTTTGCGAGGTTCACGAAGATGAACGGCATCCGCCATATCCGCACTGCCCCTTACCACCCGGCTTCAAATGGGTTGGCAGAGCAGTGCAGACATTCAAAAGAGGCCGAAAGAAGCAGTCTTCCGGATCAATGGACACGAGACTGGCTCGCTTTTTGTTTACGTACAGGACCACCCCCCATGCAGTGACTAGGGTAGCTCCCGCAGAACTCCTAATGGGCCGGAGACTTCGCACCTGCCTTAGTATGGTTTTCCCGGACATTGGCGCAAAAGTACGCCGCACCCAAGAACGGCAGGGACAGGGATTTTCTCGGCATCGGCCGATTTGGCAGTTTGCGCCCGGTGACCCAGTGTTCGTTCGGAATTTTGCTGGTGGTGCCCAATGGGTTCCTGGTGTACTCTTTCGCCAAACGGGCCCTATATCTTACCAAGTGCAAGCCCAGGGTCGTCTCCAGCGAAAACATGTAGACCACGTTCGGTCCAGAAGACTATCCCCTCAAAAGATTCCCCGCCCCCGGAGCTCATTTCAACAGCCGCAGAGACCAGAGACAAGGGAAGGTAGTCCTCACAATCTTCCACTGGTGCCTCACTCAAAGCCTGCGCAGGTCGTTACGGGACCGAATGGAGATCGAGACGCTGATGTGACGGAGGCAGCAGACTCTGACTCCGAGATGGAGACACAGGATGGGCCGTGAATGTACAACCGTTGCGCCGTTCATCACGGAAAGCGCCGGTCTCCGTCTCGTTACACGCCGCCTGATCCAGCGCCGCGTGCAAATGGTGTCCAGCCTGCGGCCAAACGAGTCCGACGCCCTCCTTCGCCAGGGTCTTCGGTGGATTCCTTGGACTTTGGGGGTGAGGGATGTTATAACCTGCCTACTTACCATTGGCTGGGGACTAATGACTATCCCACAATCCTGTGGGAGTATGAGCTTCCCCAATGAGGGGGGCGGAGAAACCACTAGTCAACTCTTAGTATAAATAAAGCTGGCCAGTTCAGGAATCAGCAGGAAGGAGTATGTAGCAAGGGAAGTTACTGCTACTGTTATGTATATATGTTTTGGGGGGGAGCAATGCCTGTCAAAGTACCTAATGACTTCATCTTATCTCTTGCTATCTTCCTCATTGTCGAATGCAAATGTATTATACAGTTCAATTGCTTGTGGACTTACCACCGTTAGCAGCATCGCTATTCGCCTTTCATCAGGTTCTGCCTGCAGACCTAGAGCCGAAACATAGAGTTTGGACTGCTGCTTGAAGAGCCCCCAGTTTTCATCTACATTATCGGATATCTGAGGGTGGTGGGGGGCCTTCAGTCATTCCATCTCCCACTTCAGCGTCTTCTAGTGCATTGAGTCACCACAGGCTGCATTTCACCAGGTCGGTCTGTCCGCCGAATTCCTAACTTTGTCACTGCCGTCGTTATCTTCAAATCTTCAGCATTCTGGTATCATGTTGTTTTCGATGTTCAATGTCTAGCAAGGAATCTACCAAACTACTTGTGACTTGTTCTAACCAGGATCTTTATTGAATCACACGTGATAAGATAACGATGTTACAGAAAAAGCCATCATGGAATTTCTTTGTACTCCCGTGGAACTACACCTAGGCCCGACTGTCCACTTGTACATCTTATAACCATCTCTTGATCACCGGATGTGCCCGCATTTATATGTGAGTGCCTTGATACATGAACCCTGTCTGAAGACCGTATGGTGGGTCTGGACCACCACCTGCTGGTTGGAGGTCACACCATCAGCTATCTACAATATTGCTTACAGGCATATCACCACACCTGTCACATCATCACAATCACGCTTCCATCTTATGTTGCCCTCTGCTGCTCTATTCGGGTCAGCAGCACACAGCAGGATTCCGAGCTGCATTTCTCTTTGGGCACTCGGATTACTCACTGCCCCACACAACCTGCTCATGTCCGTAATTGGACAGCTAATTAATCACCTCCCAGAAAACTCAGCCAGTGGAATGAGAATCCAGATGTTGATTCCTCAACATCATGGCAAAATTCAGCCGTGTTTCCACGTTGTGAAGCCTCAGACAAGTTACTACTTGGAAACGATGTCTGTAGAAAACTTTGGTTTTAATCTGATTACTATACATTCTTCCTTCTCCCAAAAAGATCTCTTAGACCCGCCCCATACCGGGGACAGGGTATTTATATCCCAGCAGTCCTGGGAATGGGGGGTTAGCCCGCCCCCTCATCTGAGTAGATCGTATTCAGGTGAGGCCACAGGAACTCTGGTGTTGCAGATCTCTGGGCCTCCTGTAGGGTTAGGACACATGTCCCTTGTACTTCTGCCTTATTGGCAATCACAGTGCAAGGGGCCACTATCTAAGTAAGCTTGGTGAGTTGCTACAGTGTATCATGGTGACATGATGAAGTTTTTCCCAAACACAGGCTTCCCAGGACTGATATACTTATTCAAAGATACCCCTAAACGTATGAGGGATTTTTAAAAAAGAGAACTTCCAGTCATTAAGTCTGGGAGGTGGTGGCGCTGTGGTATTGTCACTGGATTAGTAATCCAAAGACCCAGAGTAATGCTCTAGGGACCTTGGACTCCCACCATGCTATGGAATGCCATGCCGGCACGATAGCACCGTGGTTAGCACTGTTTCTTCACAGCGCTAAGGTCCCAGGTTCGATTCCCAGCTCGTATCACTGTCTGTGCAGAGTCTGCACGTTCTCCCTGTATCTGCGGGGTTTCCTCCAGGTGCTCCGTTTCCTCCCACAAGACGTGCTGTTAGGCAATTTGGACATTCTGAAATCTCCGTGTACCCGAACAGGCGCCGGAATGTGGCGACTAGGGTTTTTTCACAGTAACTTCATGGCAGTGTTAATGTAAGCCTACTTGTGACAATAAAGATTATTATAATTTGAATTCAATAAAAATCTGGAATTAAAAGTCTAACGGTGACCATGAATCCATTGTCGTAAAAACCCATCTGATTCACTAATGCCCTTGAGGGAAGGAAAACAGTCATCCTTACCTGGTCTGGACTACATGTGATTTCAGATCCACAGCAATATGGTTGACTCTTAAATGCCCTCAGGGATGTGTAACAAATGCTGACCCAGCCAGCGTTGCCCACATACCATGAACAAATTTTTAAAAATAAAAGTAACACTCTGGGAACAATTCCAAACATATTTTATTGAATTCAACATTGTGGTATATTTAAATATTTACACCCGTCATGAACATGCTCTTTACAGAAAGGAATTGCATCATTTTGAAGCAAAATGCACACACACACTGATAGTGTCTGAAGGACCATTCAATTAATATAATTAATGTATAAAATAAATCATGGCCTTGGTATGGATTGGGCAGACAAACATAAAATGCTTCTTAAGAAATTGGTGTGAACATGGATTGAAGGAAAAAAGCCTTTTTAAAATAGCCCAATGTTTATTAAACAATTTTGCCAAAATGCTGCACAGAGAATAATGGATACCTGGTACGATTCAATAGAGATGACTGAATAACTAATTACATAAAGATGATTAAACATTGGCATTGAGTTACATAGGAATGATTGAACAAATGGCATGAAGTTGCATTGTAAATAGTGGATGGGAAGAAATTACATTGAGAATGCTACATAGCTGGACCAATTATGCAGCTATAGATAAACTAACCAGGAATAGATACATTTCCACTTCATTAAGTAAATAATCTGTTCAGTACGAACATTATCTTTTATTCTGGTCTGTGCCCCTTCTCTCTTTCTTTCTCTCTCTCGACGAGATATTCGGTGTCGAAGCAAGGTATCTGATCCACAAGATGTTCAGTCCAGGTATAGATAGATGTTCAGTCAAGTAATTGTTGTTTTGTCTGGCAAGTAACTCCAGGCGTAGATTCAGATGAGTGGATTTACATAACAGCTTAATAATTACTCTTCTTGGTAGATTGTAGGCTAGGTGGTGCTGATGGCTACGTTAGTCAACAAACTGGGAATTTGTAAGACACTCCTTTATCCATTATCTTAATTGGGGCATTGAACAAGTTAAAATCGAATTATAGGAACGGACAGAGGCATATCACACAAAATGTTAAGTATTCATCCACTAATGGTGTTAACAGGAATTTCTAGTTTTCTCAGTCTGAACACAGTAATACCTTTAAGAGGAGTAGATGTATCTCCTAATGCATGCATTAGAATGTTTCTGAGAATCTGAGAAATAAAATGACAATGGTTAATCAAGAAGAAAAATACAATTCACAAGATCATGTGGCCCCTATAACTGTTCATACATTCCGTCAATGACAAAGATATTTTATCCAAATGCACTGTTTTGCACAAATATGATTTGCTATGCAGTTACTGATATAAATAACACTTAATTTGTGTCCACACTGGTCTTGTCTGGCTCGATATCCTGGAATGAGATATATTTGTTCTCAGTACAGCAGTGAGGCATTGGTTTCATACCTCAACCTTATAGCTATCAAGGGAGGGAGTTGAGTATCATTCTTGCAGCATTAGTTCCCCCAGTTATGGGGCAGGATTCTCCAGTCCCCCAGCTGCATGTTTCTCGGCAGCGCACCGTTTGCTGGCAGTGGGACTCTATACTCCCGCCGCTCCTCAATGGGATTTCCCATTAAAGCTATCCCACCCCACTGGGAAACGTACGGGCAGTTGTGTACTTCCGGTGGGAAAAGTGAATCACGACAGCTGGAGAATTACAGCTATGGAATCTGAAGTGAAACTGTGGCACAAAGTTGCATATCAACAAAGGACAGGCAGCTGGGGGCCGCCGATCCCCTGGGAGGCCCCCACGAATGCCGTTCCATCTGGTCGCCATTTGTGGAGACTTGTGCTGACCAGCACTCACCCGAGATCTCTGAGACAAAGGGGATAAATCCCAAAGGCTCAGGTACCTCGGGAATCTGCACATGAGAGTGAGGCTAGCTGTCTCGCTCTAATATGCAGATTTGTCAAAAAGTGATCCCGCCCACAATGGGCAGGATTTATACTGTAACGTCTCATGAGATCGCGATGGATCTCGCAAGGCGTTGCAAACCGGGTAGATCCCAGGAGCGGAGTCTCCCAGCTTTTATCGGCCATGCTGCGCCATGGAGAGCTGCCTTTCTGGCGCAGCATGGCCATTGGATCACGTCCTATATATACCTTTATTATTCAACGGGGCAAGTTGAATATAGCTTAGCAGATACTACACAGGCAGGAGAGTACAAGATAAATGCAGTTACACATGGGGCAGGACTGAATCAGACATAAATGTATGTACAATTACCATTGCTGTCTGGATCAGGCAGTAAGAACATAGGCTTAATTGTATCAAATATGGGGAGAAGAGATGCAGCAAAGTTACAACAGTTAATTGGAGGAAGGCAATAGAAGTTATAGACTGAATTGAGCAGCTACATGTTGGTTAGGGTTTTCCACTTTGTGGACACCAGTCCATTGTTTACTGCCTGTTAACTTTAAAGTGTGTGGTGTGTTCACAGTCTAGAAAGTAAAATAATTCTCAGGAAAAGAAAAAGATTAGCTAAGGATGTCTATTTAATTTTGAATTTTGTTTTAAAATTGAATTGAAATTCAGTTAAATGACCAAAGCCCACTCATTACACATGTTATCAGCAGGATTGACAGATGTATTGGAGAAAACCATGTAAATCAGGACATATAATTAGGGGATATCAAGATTGGGTTTCAAAAGCCTGAAGTCTGTAGGAGGCAGGGAAGAATCATGGAAGCAATAAATTCTCGCTTTGAAATTTTGTGAATGTGAGCTTTAATAACTTTAGAAGTAGGTTTAGATTATGATTGATCAAGCCTGGGTAAGTCCAATAATGGCATATGATGAAAGAATGAATGAGTCTATAGCTAGTCTTTTACCTCAGGCAGGTTTATTCTCAAAACAGCCCAGCACAACGTCAGATTCTTCTAGTTCCTTCCACACTCCACTGTTCCAGCTGTGTCCATTTGCAGGTGAGCCAATGCTTATCACCTGCCTTTAGCAATGCAATTGGCGTAACAATGTAATTGCCATGCAATGCAATTGCTGTTTCCTTCTCTTTTTAAAGCTTTTGAAAAATTCTATAATATCTTTTTCTCAACCCACACAAAAGGAAACAAAGTTCTCCATTTTCACATCATAGATCCCACATTCCCTTTACCACATATATAAATAATCACAAAGCAAAAGAAAAAATTACGTTTCCATTGTAATCTAACATACTTTTCCAATACAATTTCTTGGAGCAGGTATTTCTTTTAATTAAATATTCTGGTAATTGGTGACTTGTGTCAACCCATCGTATCTTAGAGATCTTCTTTCTCTCTAATATTTATTTTATGCTGGCTAGATCGATTCTTTTTTAAATTTAGAGTACCCAATTATTTTATTTCCAATAAGGGGGCAATTTTAGTGTGGCCAATCCACCTAACCTGCCCATCTTTTGGGTTGTGGGGGTGAAACGCACGCAGACACGGGGAGAATGTGCAAACTCCACACGGACAGTGACCCAGGGTTGGGATTTGAACCCGTGTCCTCAGCGCCGTAGTCCCAGTGCGAACCACTGCGCCACCGTGCTGCCCTGCTAGGTCTATTCTTAGTCTTTTATCAACAGCATATCTAAATTTAGAGTACCCAATTATTTTTTTTTCCAATTAAGGGGCAACGTAGCATGGCCAATTCACCTAACCTGCACATTTTTAGGTTATGGGGGTGAAACCCACGCAGACATGGGGAGAATGTGCAAACACCACACGGACAGTGACCCAGGGCTGGAATCCGAATCCGGGTCCTCAGCGCCGTAGGCAGCAACGCAGCAGCACTTTTAACTGAGTGAACACTGTCCCTTGAGTAGTATTTCCGTCAGTATATTGTGTAAGACCACCATATCTATTGATCTACTAATGCCAGTGTTTCAGCAGCTGAATGGGGGAGGGTTCAGCGATGATACCTCTTAAAACTAAATAGTTAGCATGCCACGAGAGTAGTTTTACATAGGTTACTTTATTAAGGATTGAGATGAATTATAGGAAAAGTACAGAGTAATCATTATTAACCATTAAACATGTATTCTTAGGACATAGCAGTAATAAGTAATCAATAGTGAAACAATCCAGGATGCTGGTTCTGTTGTTCTGTTTCTCACAGACAAACAGCACAGGATGTTGCGATTGTATATAGCTGTCAGGATGAGGATCCTAGCATCAATCATGGGTTGCTTGCAATTCTATTGGGTGAAGTTTAAACATTGCTTGCAATTCTATTGGGTGAAGTTTAAACATTGCTTGCAATTCTATTGGGTGAGTTTAAACATAGCAGCTTCAGGGATTGGAACACATCCAACTGGGGAGGGCTATTGATTTTTGAATGTTGTACATGTGCTGAGTTTGTGTCTTTGTTCTGTAGAAAGACCTTGGCAGCTTTCCAGGTCTCATGTACATGAAAGCAAACTTGTAGAAAATTAAACCGTCTTCAGATTGTTGATGTGTCTGCTGCTCTTTGTACTGAGTTGAGCCACAGGAGAAAAGCCCACATGGAAGCCGACTCAATACACAGGCCTTGAAACCGCTCCTACAGCAGCTAAGGTGCTTTTCATTGCCCTTTTTATTTTCTTGGCTTGCCAGGCTAATGGGCAACATTTATCCTTTTTTTCCCCACCAGGAATACGCCAACCCTGCTGCGCTAGAGTATCCACCTGGAAGATTAGCATGTGAGGCATCACTAAAACATACTAATTTCATATCTTCTGCTTCACCAAAGGCTGGAAACATTTCAGTGTGCATTTCTCTGAATTTAATTTCTTCAATGATTTATTTTCTCTCAGAACTTCCCAACAGTATCATAGTACTCAGTTCCAACGCACCATAACTAACATCAGGTTTAGTCTGAGTGCACAACTAATTCAACTGTCCAATTAAATTGCTCATTTGGACTATTTCTTTCTTGGATGCTGGATCCTCCTTTTGCGAAGATCTGAACTGATGTTTTGGGATGCGATTAACATTTTCTAGATAGGATCGCTGAGTCAGTGTCACTCCTGACCTCTTGTGCATAATGTACAAACCTATGTACTTAAAGGCCGCTTTGAAGTCTGACTTCCAAACTTGAATTCCTTTTTTTGTTTTGCTTCTTTTATCAGCTTTATCTCCAATTTATAAGCAGCTACTAAAACCTCTCCATCATGAGGGCTTCTACATCCAGTGATATTCCTAGCTTGTCTACAGCCCCCTTTCTTGTTAAGCTACAACCTCCACCTGCCCCCTTCTCTTTTCATGGATTGCCGCTACATTAGAAGGGCAAGAGCAGCAGGCATGTGGGAACACCACCACCTGGATGTTCCCCACCAAGCCATTCACCACCCTGACTTGGAAATCTATCACCATTCCTTCACTGTTGCTCTGTCAAAACCCTGGAAACCCCTTCCTAACAGCACCATGAGTGACCCACATCACATGGACTGCAGCTGTTCAATAAGGCAGCTCACAACCACCGTCTCGAGAGCAAGTGGGCAATAGCCAGTGATGCCCACATCCCATGAATGAATTAAAAAAAAAAAATTCTGAATCCCCAATTCATTTTGTCAAATTAAGGGGCAATTTTAGTGTGGCCAATCCACCTACCCTTCACACCTTTGGGTTGTGGGGGCTGATGTGTTGGGTGCTCTGCTACACAGACGAACCAACACGGTTGCGAATGGTACAACTCAGTTTTATTACTAACACCTATTTACAGTGGTAAACTGGTTACTGAGGTTCGATCATAACCCTTGAATCTGTGGACCTATTCCTAACACTATCTTGGAGTGGCACTCAGCACATGATGGATGTCTGAGTGGCTTGCTGTGAGCTCTGTGCCCTGAGCTGTCTCCTGCTGGAATGAACGGGAAGTGTCGTGTTCCCTGTTTTGTAGTGTGTATGCTCTTGCCTGTGATTGGCTGTGGTGTTGTGTGTGTGTTGATTGGTCCGTTGATCTGTCCATCAGTATGTATGTCTGTTTGCACCATGATGTTTACCTGAATATCATGACGGGGGCGAAACCCACGCAAACATGGGGAGAATGTGCAAACTCCACACAGACAGTGACCCGAGGCCAGGATTGAACCCTGGTGCCTCGTGCCATGAGGCAGCAGTGCTAACCACTGTGCCTCCGTTCTGCCCACATTTTTTTTTATTTTTAAAAATTTAGAGTACCCAATTATTTCTTTCCAATTAAGGGGCAATTTAGCGTGGCCAATCCACCTACCCTGCACATCTTTCAGTTGTGGGGGGCGAAACCCACGCAAACTCGGGGAGAATGTGCAAACTCCACAGTGACCCAGAGCCGGGATCGAACCTGGGACCTCGGCGCCGTGAGGCAGCAATGCTAATCACTGCGCCACCATGCTGCCCCAATTAAGTTATATTAAGCTGAAACCAGCTGAGGCTGTGAATCTGCTGATGTATGAGTTTTGTCATACAAAGTCAATTTCAGTTAATATTGCACATTTAGAAACTGATGTGATGATCATGAAATGAAATGAAAATCGCTTATTGCCACAAGTAGGCTTCAAATGAAGTTACTGTGAAAAGCACCTAGTCGCCACATTCCGGCGCCTTTTCGGGGAGGCTGGCATGATGCTTCCAACATGTATAAAGTTAGAGAAATCAGGGAGTGAAAAATAACGACTCCAAATTCCTAGCAGGAACACTTCAGAGGATTATAATTTGAAGAATTGGGGGTGGAGTGTTGTAGCCATAACTCTGCCTTTTGGCAAAGTAGCACTGTGGTTAGCACTGTTGCCTCACAGCGCCTGGGACCCGGGTTCGATTCCCGGCTTGGGTCACTATCTGTGTGGAGTCTGCACGTTCTCCCGTGTCTGCGTGGGTTTCTTCCGGGTGCTCCGATTTCCTCTCTGAAGTCCCAAAAGATGTGCTTGTAAGGTGAATTGGACATTCTGAATTCTCCCTCAATGTACCCAAACAGGCGACGTAGTGTGGTGACTAGGGGATTTTCACAGTAATTTCATTGCAGTGTTAATGTAAGCATACTTGTGACACTAATAAAGATTATTATTTTTTGAATGCATCTCCCATTGGATATGTGTGATAAGACCATAAGACATAGGAGCAGAATTAGGCCATTCGGTCCATTAAGTATGCTCCGCGTTTCAATCATGGCTGATACGTTTCTCATTCCCATTCTCTTTCTCCTGTCTTCTTCCCATAACCCCTGCTCCACTTATTAATCAAGAACCTATCCATCTCTGACTTAAAGACAGTGATTTGGCCTCCACAACCTTCTGCGGCAAAGAGTTCCACAGAATCACCATATTCTGGCTGAAGAAATATCTTCTCATCTCAGTTTTAAAGGTTCATCTCTTCAGTCTGACGCTGTGCCCTCGGATTCTAGATTTTCCTACTAGTGGAAACAGCTTCTCCCCGTCCACTCTATCTAGGCCTCTCAGTATCCTTTAAGTTTCAATAAGGTCCCCCTCATCCTTCTAAACTCCAACAAGTGCAGACCCAGAGACCTCAAATGCTCCTCATATGACAAGCTCTTCATTCCAATGACCGGTTCCAGCGAACCGACCTAAAATTTCCCATCTTCTGCCTCCCTCCCTTCTTAAACAGGTGTGTTACATTAGGAATTTTCCTGTCCTCTGGGACCCTTCCTGCCTCCAGTGATTCCTGAAGGATCACCACCAATGCCTCCACAATCTCCTCAGCTATTTCCTTTAGAACCGTATGGTGGAATTACTCTTCAAGGGAAACTTTGACTTCATCTCTTGTGAGCCTAAAGTTAAATGATTTTCGACCAATCCTGCACTTTACTCAGGCTGCTGGCAAAAAATCTTAACAATTCATGTTCTTGTTCAGGCTGCTTTAATGTAGGGCATCCCAAATGAACCAAATCTGGCATCTTACATTAAACTCTTGAAACTTACAACACATTTCCATCATTAGCTGTGGGTATTATAACTTGAGAATTTATCAGCTATCTTATCTTAATGTGTACTCCAATCAACCTCATTGTCATTTTATAGTTCGACTGGGCCTCATGCCTGAGAACATTAACCATTCCTGCAAAATGGATTCCATTAATTAAATAGCACTTATTCTTTTTGAGCACTTTAATGATCAGTTTTGCTGATAGTTTTGCAATTGCAATCAATCAGACGTACCTAAATCAGTCTCTGAAAGGTTCAGCAGCTCTTTAAATCTCTTGGCACTCTTCTGGATTTTCCCGTGTTTCTGAATTATTGTTTGTATTTTCAACGTTACTATCTTCAGCCTGTGGCAATAAGAAACAAACTCCTTAGGATAGCCTCTACTAAATATTAGTGATAGCCTAATTCCTTCTACAGTGACTTAAATACAACATTGTTTTTTCCTAAATCTAATTTATCTCCTTCAGTATGAACAATTATCGGTCATCTGCTCGCACCATTTCTCTTCCTGGCTTGTATTTTAGAACGACATGCGGACGCATTTCTCCCAAAAAATTACTAATTGTGGTCTCAGCCATGATCTCATTAAATGGCAGCTCGAGGGGCTGAATGGCCTGCTCCTTTTCCTGTGCTCCTATGCGTTCCAGATCACAATCCACCCACATTTAGTAATTGTTTTGGAAAAGGGTGGGTTTTGCACCGCCATTGAAATGGGAGGGGCCTAATTACATCGGCAAGCCCATCTTCATAGAGATTAAATGGCGCCGCAATCTTCAAGCGACAGTAAAGCCCCCATCCCCTCAACCACCATCACTGGCATCGTGTTTTCAGTGTTCCCACCCACCACCATCCTCGCTGGCTTCAGTGCCCCCAACCCAGCCCCCAAAGGAACACTGGCATCAGGACTATCTCCATGGGTCTTCCTTCAGGCCTCCCCCCCCACCCCCCCCAACAATCACCGGCACTAGCGTCCTCCCTCTCCCCCCAGGTGAGTGACATCCCGCCAAGGGGTGCCATCCCCCGTGTCGCATTCATGTCCTGCCCCTTTCAGTGGCAACCTGACACGTCATCCAGGTAGTGCCAGTTTGGTACTGCCGGGCTGCCAACTGCCCTGCCATGAACCCATCACCCAGGGGTTACAATGTCCTCAGCGCACCCCCCCCCCTCCCCCCCCCCCCCCCCCCCCGGTGTGGTGGAGACCAGTAGTGATTCACATTGCGCCGGCGGGTGGGAGAAGGATGCTGGGTTCTACACCTTGCGAGATCTAACACAATCTTGTGAGATGTCGCAATGTGTATCCCACCCATTTTGGGTGAGGTCACATTCTGGCAAATCTTCATATTAGAGTAAGACAGCTAGTCTCACTCTAATATGCATTCCCGAGATCTAACCAAGGCATGGGATCTAACCCCCTCACCTCGTAGACCTCGGGCAAGCGCCTTTCAGTGCTGGTCTCCTTTTGTGAGGGCCACGAAGAATCCAGCACGAGTTTTAAGGATACAAAGTAATAACATTTATTTACAATAACATATACATACACATAACAGCAGCAGCAACCTCGCTTGCTGCTTACTCCTTCCTGCTGGTTCCAAACTGGCTTGCTTTATTTATACTTGGAGTTTACTAATGGTTTCTCCGCTCCCCTCATTGGGGAAGCTCATACTCCCACAGGATTGTGGGATTGTCATTAGTCCCCAGCCAGTGGTAAGCAGGCAGGTTATAACATCCCTCCCCCCCCACCCCCCCCCCAAAGTCCTAGGAATCCACCGAAGACCCTGGCGAAGGAGGGCGTCGGACTCGTTTTGCCGCAGGCTGGACACCATTTGCATGCGGCGCTGGATCAGGCGGCGTGTAACGAGACGGAGACCGGCGCTTCCGTGATGAACGGCGTAACGGTTGTACATCCACGGCCCGTGGACCCGAGGATTCCCCCTCTGATGCGTCCTGTGTCTCCATCTCGGAGTCAGAGACTGCTGCCTTCGTCATGTCAGCGTCTCTATCTCCATTCGGTTCTGTAACGACCTGCGCAGGCTTTGAGTGAGGCACCAGTGGAAGATTGTGGGACTACCTTCCCTTGTCTCTGGTCTCTGCGGCTGTAGAAATGAGCTCTGGGGGCGGGGAATCTTTTGAGGGGATAGTCTTCTGGACCGAACGTGGTCTACATGTTTGCGCTGGAGATGACCCTGGGCTTGCACCTGGTAAGATATAGGGCCCGTTTGGCGAAAGATTACGCCAGGAACCCACTGGGCACCACCAGCAAAATTCCGAACGAACACTGGGTCACCGGGCGCAAACTGCCGAATCGGCCGATGCCGAGAAAATCCCTGTCCCTGCCGTTCTTGTGTGTGGCGTACTTCTGCACCAATGTCCGGGAAAACCATACTAAGGCAGGTGCGAAGTCTCCGGCCCATTAGGAGTTCTCTGGGAGCTACTCCAGTCACCTATACGTAAACAAAAAACGAGCCAGTCTCGTGTCCATTGATCCGGAAGACTGCTTCTTTAGGCCTCTTTTGAATGTCTGCATTGCGCGCTCTGCCAACCCATTTGAAGCCGGGTGGTAAGGGGCAGTGCGGATATGGCGTATGCCGTTCATCTTCATGAACCTCGCATGGGAGGCCATGCGTACTAAAAGACAAACGCATCTTTTCAATTGTTGCGCAGGACATTGTCCCCTGCATCTTATGCACCTCCAGCCATTTAGACTGGGGGTCGATTAATAGAAGGAACATGGATCCTTGAAAAGGGCCTGCGAAATCTGCATGCAAGCGTGCCCAAGGCCGCCCTGGCCATTCCCAGTGATGTAGGGGCGCGGCCGGCGGATGCTTCTGATGCACCTGGCAAATGGAGCAGTATTGGGCCACCTTCTCAATGTTGGTGTCGAGGCCTGGCCACCCGACATAACTCCGGTCCAACATTTTCATTTTGGTCACACCTGGATGCCCATTTTGCAAGTCTCTTATTATCAGCTCCTGGCCTTTTTCCGGGACAATCACACGCGTCCCCCACAAGAGGATGCCGTCTTCCACGCTGAATTCTGACAGCTTGGAGGAAAATGCCCGCAACTCGCCTGGGAGATGTCTATGCTGCCCACCATACAGGACAATGTGCCGGACCTTTGACAGGACTGGCTCCGTCTGGGTCCACTCACGGATCTGTGATGCCGTGACAGGCAAGGTGTCCATAAAATTTAGGGTTGCAACCACTTCACCGGTCGTGGGGGTCGACATGGGGCCAGTCGATAAAGGCAATCTGCTCAGTGCGTCGGCATTTGCTATCTGCATTCCTCGTTTGTGCTCCAGAGAATACTCGTATGCAGCAAGCAACAAAGCCCAGCACTGGATCCGTGCGGAAGCAATGGGCGGTATTGGCTTATCCTCTCTGAAAAGTCCCAGCAGAGGCTTATGATCAGTCACGATAGTGAAATGGCGGCCATACACGTACTGGTGGAAGCAAAAACCACTGCCAGGCCCTCCTTCTCGATCTGCGCGTACTATTTCTCCGCTGCAGTCAATGTGCGGGAGGCGAAAGCTATCGGTCGCTCGGCCCTGTTCTCCATCTTGTGGGACAGGACGGCCCCAATACCATACGGGGATGCATCACATGTGACGAGCAAAGGCTTTCCAGGATCATAGTGGGTTAGTAACCCAGACGACAACAATTGTTGCTTTACCCGCCGGAAAGCGGTTTCTTGCGGCTGACCCCAAACCCAGGTGTGATTTTTCTTTAGCAGAAGGTGCAACGGGGCCAGCGTAGTTGCCAGATTGGGGAGGAACTTCCCGTAATAGTTTACGAGACCGAGAAAAGAACGAAGATGCGAAGTGTCAGTCGGGGCGGGGGCCTGTTGAATCGCACGCACCTTCTCTGCGACGGGTTGCAAACCTTTGCGGTCCACCCGATAACCTAGGTAGACTACTTCCTTTGCCTGAAATACGCACTTTGTGCGACGTAAACGGACTCCAGCCTCCGAAAAACGTCTAAGGACAGCCTCCAGATTTTCCAAATGTTCCTGCTCCGACGTCCCTGTAATCAAAACGTCATCTAAGTAGACTGCAACACGTGGTAAACCTCTCAAAATGCCCTCCATAAATCATTGAAAAATAGCGCAGGCAGAGGATACTCCAAAGGGCAACCATGTATGTTCATACAGGCCCCGGTGTGTACTATTCGTTACATATGGTCGGGAGGCAAGGTCCAGCTCCAACTGTAGGTAGGCGTGACTCATATCTAATTTTGTGAAGGAGAGTCCGCCTGCAAGCTTCGCGTAGAGATCCTCTATGCGAGGCATTGGATATCGGTCGAGTCGGGAAGCCGTATTCACTGTACGTTTATAGTCGCCACACAAGCGAACTGTGGCATCTGGCTTCATTACAGGTACAATTGGTGCTGCCCAGTCAGCAAAACGGACGGGCCTGATAATACCCAAACGAGTGAGCTCCCCTTCTACCTTCTCGAGCAAGGCGTAAGGCACCGGGCGCGCCCGGAAATAGCGCGGCGTGGCTCCTGGTTCGACTTGGATACGGGCTACGGCCCCTTTTATTTTCCCCAAACCAGGCTGGAATACGTCTGGGTATCGTCCTAGCACCTCAGTCAACCCTTCAGAAACTGTTTGGAGGATGTGCTGCCATTGCAACCGCAAATGGCGCAACCAGTCCCGACCCAACAGGCTGGGCCCATGGCCGTGTACCACGATAAGTGGGAAACGCCCCTCCTGGCGTCCATAAACAACAGGGGTCATTGTAGTTCCTGCAATGTCCAGTGGTTCCCCCGTGTAGGTGGCCAACCTGGCCTGTGAGTCGGTTAATGTAAGGGTCTCTATACCCTGCTTGATGCGGTCGAATGTCCTCTGGGTGATCACGGAGAGCGCTGCGCCAGTGTCCAACTCCATCTCAAGCAGGTGACCATTGACCCGTACTGTCACCTTAATGGGGGCCACACGGTGAGCTGCCACGCAATGCAGCTGTAGGCAGTCGTCCTCCATCTCCACGTCCTCAGGAGTAGTCGCCGCAGGTTCATCCACATGGAAGGTACGGCCGCTGGGCTGGTCCCAGTTTCGGTCGGAACGACGGCGCCTCTGGCGCCCCCAGGACCGACGTCCGCGACGGGGTCGGCGCCTACAAGTCTGACACGGACATGGCTCCTCATCCATTGGTTCTGGAGAAGGCTCCCTTCGGGGAGGAATGTCCAACGGCCACTGACGTCGGTCCGGACGGCGCCTCGCCCAAGGTACCGCAGGAGTGCGGGGGGATGTTTTTGGACGGAAGGGGTTGCGCTCCAAGGCATGCACTTCCATTCCCTGTAGCTCCTGCACTCCTCGTTCTGCGCTCTCTCGGGACAATACTATTTGAATGGCCTGTTGAAAAGTCAATGTTGGCTCAGCTAACAACTTTCTCTGGGTGGCCGCATTGTTAATACCGCAAGCCAACCGGTCACGTAACATTTCTGACAAGGTCTCACCATAGTCACAGTACTCCGCAATGCTGCGTAGCCTGGATAGAAAATCGGCAAGGGATTCTCCAGGGACGGGGTTGGGTTAAAATGTTGCCCCACTATATTCACAAGTTCATCAAACGTTTTGGTGTCCGGCGCAGCTGGGTATGTAAGGCTCCTAATCACCCCAAACGTATGTGGGCCGCAGGCGGTGAGCAATATGACCACCTGGCGCTCGTTTTTGGTGATATTGTTTGCTCGGAAATAGTAACACATCCGTCGTGCATACTGGTTCCAGCTTTCCAGCGCAGCATCAAAAACATCCAAACGTCCATACAGAGGCATGATATAATAGAAAACAACTTCCAACCTGTATCCAACAAAAATCCAGGGAAGTGGCTTCAGCAGTGTAGACAGCTATTCGGTTTAACTCTCGTCGCCAGTTTTGTGAGGGCCACGAAGAATCCAGCACGAGTTTTAAGGATACAAAGTAATACCATTTATTTACAATAACATATATATATGTAACAGCAGCAGCAACTTCCCTTGCTGCATACTCCTTCCTGCTGGTTCCAAACTGGCCAGCTTTATTTATACTTGGAGTTTACTAATGGTTTCTCCGCCCCCCTCATTGGGGAAGCTCATACTCCCACAGGATTGTGGGATTGTCATTAGTCCCCAGCCAATGGTAAGCAGGCAGGTTATAACATCTCCATAACGGGGATCAGGCAGGATGGCACTCGTGGGGTTTATATTGATTTTTTAAAATATAAATTTAGAGTACCCAATTCATTTCTTCCAATTAATGGGCAATTTAGCGTGGCCAATCCACCTATCGTGCACATCTTTTGGATTGTGGGGGGCGAAACCCACGCAAACATGGTGAGAATATGCAAACTCCACACGGACAGTGACCCAGAGCCAGGAACGAACCTGGGACCTCGGCACCGTGAGGCAGCAGTGCTATCCGCTGCGCCACCGTGCTGCCCTGGGTTTTACATAGATACATACATAGAAGATAGGAGCAGGAGGAGGCCTTTTGGCCCTTTGAGCCTGTTCCGTCATTTATCACGATCATGGCTGATCATACAACTCAATAGCCTAATCCTGCTTTCTCCCCATAACCTTTGATCGCGTTCGCCCCAAATGTTATATCTAGCCACCTCTTGAATATATTCAATGTTTTCGAATCAATTATTTCCTGTGGTAATGAATTCCACAGGCTCACCACACTTTGGGTGAAGAAATGTCTCCTCATCTCTGTCCGAAATGGTGTATCATGAATCCTCAGACTGTGACCCCTGGTTCTGGACACACCCACCATCAGGAACATCTTCCCTGCATCTACCCTGTCTAGTCCTGTTAGAATTTTATAAGTCTCTATGAGTTCCCCCCTCATTTTTCTGAACTCCAGCGAGAACAATCCTAACCTAGTCAATCTCTCCTCATATGACAGTCCTGCCATCCCTGGAATCAGTCTGGTAAACCTTTGCGGCACTCCCTTGAGAGCAAGAACATCCATCCTCAGAAAGGAGACCAAAATGGCACACAATATTCCAGGTGTGGCCTCACTAAGGCCCTGTATAATTGCAACAACACATCCCTGCTCCTGTACTCGAAACCTCTCACGATGAAGGCCTTCTTCACCGTTTGCTGCACCTGCATGCTTACCTTCAGCGACTGGTGCACAAGGACACCCAGGTCCCGCTGCACACTCCCTTCTCCCAATTTACAACCATTCAAGTAGTAATCCTCCTTCCTGGTTTTGCTTCCAAAGTGAATAACCTCACACTTTTCCAAATTATACTGCATCTGCCATTGATTTGTCCACTCACCCAACCTGTTCAGATCATGCTGTAGGATCTCCGCATCCTCGACACAGTTCACCCTCTCACCCAACTTGGTATCATCTGCAAACTTTGAGATTTTCAATTTGTTCCCTCATCCAAATCATTAATATTTATTGTGAATAGCTGGGGTCCTAGCACTGATCCCTGTGGCACTCCACTAGTTACTGCCTGCCAACTTGAAAAGGACCCATTAATTCCTACTCTTTGTTTCCTCTCTGCCAACCAGTTTTCTATCCACCTCAATACATTTCCCCCAATCCCATGCACCTTAATCTTTCACAATAATTTCTTCTGCGGGACTTTGTCAAACGCCTTCTGAAAGTCCAAATATACCACATCGACTGGCTCCCCCTTGTCAACTGTACTAGTTACATCTTCAAAGAATTCTAACAGATTTCCCCTTCATAAATCCATGCTGACTCTGACTGATCCTGCCATTGCTTTCTAAATGTTCAGCCATAAAGTCCTTGATAATGGACTCAAGAATTTTCCCAAGACCGATGTTAGACTTACTGGTCTATAATTCCATGTTTTCTCTCTACCTCCCTTTTTGAATATTGGAGTGACATTAGCTACCCTCCAATCTGCAGGGACTGTTCCAGAGTCTATAGAATCCCGGAAGATGATCACCAATGCATCCACTATTTCCAGAGCCACTTCCTTAAGCACTCTGGGATGCAGATTATCAGGCTCTGGGGATTTATCCGCCTTCAATCCCATCAATTTTCCCAGCACCATTTCTCTACTAATATTGATCTTCCCTCTCACTAAACCTTTCATTGTCCAACATTTCTGGTATCTGATTTGTGTCCTCTTTTGTGAAGACAGAACCAAAGTATGTATTCAATTGCTCAGCCATTTCTTTGTCCCTTATTATACATTCACCTGTTTCTGTTGTAGGGGCCTACATTTGTCTTTACCAATCTCTTTCTCTTCACACATCAATAGAAACTCTTAGTGTCAGTCTTTATGTTCCCTGCAAGCTTACTGTCATACTTTATTTTCCCCTTCTTAATCAATCCCTCGGACTTTGCTGAATTCTAAACTGCTCCCAATCCTCAGACCTATTATTTTTCTTGGCCAATCTGTATGCTTCTTCCTTGGACGGTTACTATTTTTATTTTCCTTTGTAAGCCATGGATTGGCCCTCTTGCCAGACAGAAATGAACAGTAGCTGCAGTTCCCCCATGCGTTCCTTGAATGTTTGCCATTGCCTATCAACTGTCATCCCTTTAAGTAACTCTCTCCAATCTATCAAGGCCAACTCATGGCTCATATCTTCATAGTTTCCTTTATTAAAATTCAGCACCTTAGTCTCCGTATCAACTACTTCACTCTCCATCTTGATAAAAAATTCTATCATGTTATGGTAGCTCATCCCCAAGGGGTCTCGCACAGCCAGATTGGCAATGATTTCCTTCTCATTGCACAGTACCCAGTCTAAGATGGCCTGTTCTCTAGTTGTTTCCTCCACATATTAGTCAAGAAAACCATCCCGTATACACTCCAGGAATTCCTCCTCTACGGCATTGTGGCTAATTTGATTTGCCCAATCTATGTGCAGATTAAAATCATCCATGATCGCCGATATTCCCTTATTCCATGCATCTCTAATTTTGTGTTTAATGTCATTTTCAACATCACCACTCGAGGTTGGGGGTCTATATATGACACCCACTAATGTTTCTTGCCCTTTGGTATTTCTCAACTCTACCCATACAGACTCCACACAGTCAGAGCTAATATCCCAGGGGATCGGAGGCCCTTAGCTGCATGTCCCATAGACCTGAATATCATCAGCTATGCCACCTGCTCTTTTACATCCTCTGTATGTCTCATCTGTTTTCTTCTGGAATATATCCTGGTTTCCTTTGAGACTAAAAGGTACTCTGGATAAATACTTATCAGATCTTCCTGACTACTGATCTAGTGGTGCTTTTTTTCAATGGGTCTTCAGCTCACAGTGCCATCTGCACAAACTCATGGTTTACTGAGATTCGCCTGCAGCGTTTCACAACTGCTCAACCCCAGGATAGCAGAAACATCTGTTCCAGTGATATAGAAGCAACATATTTTCCTTAATGCCTCCCACTGATTTAGGTTTTGCCTAGCTGTCGAATCTCAGTTTCCCCCCGTATGCCATTAGCATTGCTGCTTGGTTCCAGAGCACCTTTCCTTGGATAACATTTTCTTTGAAATTTTCAGGAAAGTTCTACTGATACAGTCTGAGCAGGTTGATGTTACCCTTTGCTCTGGTATGAAGCTTCAGATTTATGGCTGTGGGTGTATTTCTCTCCCTCTTCCTGATCTGAATGGTTGTATGAATTTCTTTTCTCCAGCCTTTTAATGCAGTTGTATGATTCCTATGTGTATTATGTTCTCCAGCTCATAATCATCATCTTGGAAGAGGTCCACAGGCAGTTCTCCCAAGCGGGCATCTGCCTGAAGAGAGGCAAGTGTGTGTTTCAGGCAAAGGCGGTCACATACCTGGGACATCGTGGCATGGTAGCACAGTGGTTAGCACTGTTGCTTCACAGCACCAGGGACCTGGGTTTGATTCCTGGCTTGGGTCACTGTCTGTGTGGAGTTTGTACGTTCATCCCGTGTTTGCATGGGTTTCCTCCGGGTCCTCTGGTTTCCTCCTACAGTCCAAAGATGTGCAGGTTATGTGGATTGGCCATGTTACATAGCCTTTAGTGTCCAAAATGATTCGGTGGGGCTACTGTGTTATAGGATAGGGTGGAAGTGTGGGCTTATGTAGGGTGCTCTTTCCAAGGGCCGGTGCAGACTTGATGGGTGAAATGGCCTCCTTCTGCACTGTAAAGTCTATGAATCACTGTAAATTCTATGATCAGGATGACTTACACACAGTAGAAGAAAAGGTTCAGGCCATAAAGGGAGCCCCGACACCAGAAAATACGATCGAACATGAGGTTGTTTTTGGGGCTCATGAACTATTATGGGAAATTTATCCCAAACTTAGTCACCCCTACAAGCACTGCTGAAGAGCCGAAAATGGGCATGTGGAGTGTCATGAGAGGAAGCGTTTGCAAGGCTAAAGAAGCAGCCAATATCATACCAGCAGTTGACACCCTTCAAGGCCGCTCATCCTCACGGCCACCCCATACGACAATGGAACAGTCTTTTCCCATTGGTGGGACGACGGCACGGAACGCCCAATAGTATAAGTATCTAGCACTCTGGCCGACTGGAACGCCACTATGCCCAGAAAGAGAAAAAAGGGTTGGCCGTGATAAACGCAGCAAAGAAATTCCATTTGGGCAGCATGGTAGCACAAGTGGATAGCACTGTGGCTTTACAGTGCCAGGATCCTATGTTCGATTCCCTGCTGGGTCACTGTCTGTGAGGAATCTGCACGTTCTCCTGGTGCTCCGGTTTCCTCCCACAGTCCAAAGACGTGCAGGTTAGGTGGATTGGCCATGATAAATTGCCCTTCGTGTCCAAAACGGTTAGGAGGGATTACGGGGATAGGGTGGAAGTGAGGGTTTAAGTGGGTCAGTGCAGACTCGATGGGCAAATGGCCTCCTTCTCCACTGTATGTTATATGTCCATCAGTATGTCTACAGGTGACACTTCTTTATCATAAGTGACCATAAGCCCCTGCTGGGTCTCTTCAAGAATGACAAGGGGATTCCTCCCATAGCCTCAACCTGGATCCAGCGTGTCGTCATTAGCGGCTTACGAATACATGTTTGAGCAGCGGACGGGTGTACAGATAGCAAACACCCTCAGTCTACTGCTGCCTGTGAGCTCCCCGTTTCACCGGTAACGGATGAGGTCCTGGCAACAATGAACTTTATGGACATTCTGCCTGTGATGGCCGCACAAATCTGTAAATGGACCCAGAGGGATTGCACATTGGAAAAACTACGCCACATCATCCTGCAAAGCAGGTTACAGAGAAGTCTCTCCAGCAGAGCTACAGTCTGACATCATGAAGTAGCAGGAGCTCAGTGTGGAGGACGGTATCCTCCAATGGGGAGCTCGCATGATCGCTGGGTAGAGAGATGTTCCTACAGAACCTGCATAGTGGACACCCTGGGACCTTGAATATCAAGATGCCAGTGAAAAGCTATGTGTGGTAGCCTGGAATCGACGGTGACATTGAGAGCGTGGTAAAACGGTGCCTGGCATGCCAGGAACACCAGAAGCTCCCTCCGTCGGCTTCGCTCCATCCCAGGGAATGCCCCAAGTTCATTTGCACACCGACATCGCCGGGCCATTCATTGGATCTATGTTTCTGGTCCTCGTAGATGGCCACTTCAAGTCACTGGACATGAACCGGATGCCCACCACCAGCTCGAGGATTAGGGCAGCATGGTTAGCATTGCTGTCTCACAGCGCCAGTGACCCAGGTTGAATTCTAGCCTTGGGTGACTGTATGGAATTTGCACATTCTCCCCACTTGGCCCCGCCACTGGCAGAGGCGCAGCCACCCGCGAGGCGACGAAGAAGACGCCCTCAGCTGGCCACTGGAGGGGAACCTTCAGACTTGAGGGGGATGTAATAACTCTCACAAGGCCCACAGGGATATCCTCATTGATCATCCCATGGGATTCATGAAATACAAGCTTCCCCGCTAGTGGACAGAGGAAGGATTTCCACCCAGCTTGAGCTCCACACTGTGCTATGTAAAAGCTGGCCCAGACAGGGACCACAATTCTGCTAGGCCCGACTGGGACTTATTGGGTGCGATTCTCTGGAAAGATTTCCAAGTGCTGTAGCGAGCAGGAAATGCCGTGAGTTTCCGGACGCTCGGCGCGGCAAGGCCGACAACACTATTCAACGTTAATTGGCCCGCTTGACAAGGCCTCACGAGCTTCCCGCCCCGAATGCCGGCTCGCCAGCTGATTCCCCGGGACCGCGCTCGCCAGCCCCCCTCTAACAATGCCGAGCAGAACTTTGGTTGCACTTACTCAGCCAATCCCAGCCAGCCCCCAACAATGGCGCGAGGAGACCGGCCTCAAGATTCGGGGATGCTGACCTGCTAGGTTCCTGGACGTAGTGGAGGCCAGGAGGGATGTCCTGTTCCCCTGAGGGTCCTGGAAGGTGAGCCACAAGGCAGCCGAGGTGGCGGCAGCAGTCAGCTTGGGCAGTGTGACCAGGAGGACGGGCCTCCAGTGTCATAAGAAGGTCAACGACCTACATCGGTCAGCCAGAGTGAGTAGACACCAGCGTCCCATCCCCCAACCCCCTAAGAGAGCATCCCCCCAGGCGACTCCCAACCCTCCCTCCATCCCCCCCCTTCAGCACTTCCTTCACTCATCCCTTCAACACGCACTCCACCCCAACCCTCCCTTCACAAACCACCCCCCCCCCCCCCCCCCAATAACTGTGAATCAAAGAATGTGGCTAATGATGCCCTATGTGTCCCCTCAGGAAAAGCCCTCCCATAATCAGTGGGAGTGGGCTCAGACTGGCGGTGGAGTGCCGGAGTGAGAATTCTTACCTTCTTAAAGGAGTGGGCCCTGGAGGTGACTGGTGTGGCCGAGGACAGGGCGGTCACCCACGCAGAGGCTGGCGGACGCCTCAGAGGTGAGGGACCACCAGGCTCCACCCAGAGGACCTGTCAAACGTGAGTTGTGATTGCCTTACTGACTGACCATCCCTCCCACTGACCACATGTCCATTCTCCTGCAGGTCCATCAGCCAACGACGCCGGCCCATCCCAGGCAGCCCACTTTCCCGACTCCGAGGAGAACACTTCGGAAGAGAGCTCTGAGGATGCAACTGTTATAGTCACGGCACAGCTGTCATCCCACCCTCCACCAGAGACACACACATCTCGGTGGGAAATGTTAGTGGTCAGGCTTCTGGGGCACAATCTGGTGAGCACCTCACTGCTGCTGGTGTACATCAGGTGGAGGCAGGAGTCCCCAGGCAAGGCAGCAGTCGGAGGTCTGCTGGATCCCTGGACCCAGTGGACTACTGAAGGAGTGATGAACGGTCGGAGGTTTTGTCTTTCAGGTGGGATGTTAAACTGAGGCTCTGCCAATTTGTTCAGGTGGATGTGAAAGATCCCATGGCATGTGTACTGGCCAACGAAAGTTGCCATAGTCCCTGAGGACCATAGGCTGCTCTTCCCTTTTGAGAGAGAGCTGACTGGTGGTGATTTAACCTGAGGATCACCACACCTAAGGCAAGGGGCAAGGTTGAGAAGGCAGGGCCTTCATGGATGACCTCAACAGGTACAGGAATTGAACCCACACTATTGGCGTTGCCCTGAAATGAAATGAAAATCGCTTATTGTCACAAGTAGGCTTCAAATGAAGTTACTGTGAAAAACCCCTAGTCGCCACATTCCGGCGCCTGTTTGGGGAGGCTGTTACGGGAATCAAACCATGCTGCTGGCCTGCCTTGGTCTGCTTTCAAAGCCAGCGATTTAGCCCTGTGCTAAACAGCCCCTCAAACCTGGGACCTCGGCGCCGTGAGGCTGCAGTTCTAACCCACTGCGCCACCGCGCTGCCCTGTATCACGAACCAGCCAACCAGTCAAATGAGCTATCCAACACCCCCAGTGCTAGCCAATATTTATCACTTAAACAACATCACAAAAATGAATTATCTGGTTGTTAACACATTATGTTTTGTGGGAACATGCTGTGTGCAAATAGACTGCAACGTTTCCTATATGACAGTCGTGACTACACTTCAGAAGTATTCCATTGGCTGTCAAGTGCTTTTGATGTCTGAACGTTATGAAAGATGCTACATGAATGCACGGCTTTATTTCTTTTATTTCAGGCGCCTACTATGAGAATATGGCTCAAGCTATAGAATATCAAACAGAGTTTTTAGTCTGAAGCTAGAATAGAGCTTGATGGGAAAATGAAATGTCAAACAGAGTTTTTAGTCTAATGGAATTTCAAGGCATTTTGTTATCGCTTATGCTTTTGCGCTAGACAGTTTGCAGTAACAAAACACGGCCTTGGGAATCGTTTCTACTTCTACAGATAACTATATTTTAGCTGAGAGCCACAGAATGCTGTAATTCTCAGGCCTCCTCTTTGGGGGCTGTCCTTAGGAAGGAAACATTGTCATTTAATGAGATATAAATAACTCTGCTGTATTAATTTCGACTTGCTACTGTAGACTCTCTGATGTACAGTGCTCAAGTCCCAGCCGTGAATAAACGTACGTTTGTTGAAGTAACTTGGTGTTCGATTGATCATTTCATCCGGACTGAAGGGAAACAAAAATTCACAACTACAGCCTGAGGCACTCCCAGGCCAGTTACAGCACAGTGAGCCATGGAGCAAAGGTGCTTCAACTCTCCTCCAACATTTACTATTATGAGCAACACATCATCACTTAAGTTGTCTTTGGTAATTGAGAGGTTTTGCTGTTTTATGTTGGTAGGTTGACCTGTTATGAGAATATCAAAACCAACAGGCAGAAGATGTACCATATGTGACTACCGGGTTATTCACATTATATAGAAAAGTAATTTTGAACCTACCAAGAACAGTGGACATGCATTCCTTGTTTTAGCATTGCTGGTACCTTCTGATTTTTCTGCCCATTTGTCAAAAACAAGCTTCAGTTCCCTCTCAATTTCCTGCAGGAACAAACAGCAATTGAAAATGTTGGATTGCCCTTTCTGATATATCATTTTGAAGTACTTTTTAATCTTCTGACTATGCATCCCTGGCAGGGAGACTCGCCCACTGGCTGTGTGTATCAGAAATTTGGACATGTGATGTGTCCAATTTAATGGTTGGTAAATCATACACAATGCACCTGGAATTTCAGTTGAGCACTGGCAGTAAGCAAAGCTGCCCGGCAGAAAATCACCCCTATCATATGAGCGTATAAAGGCTATCGAGAATTTGATAATGTTCATCAGATTATAAAAAAGATGCAACATCTAATTCAATGAATTTCTATTTTTGTACCGATCAGTAGTTAGTGAGATTTGGCAAGTCGGGTGCTGATGTAATTATTTGCTTGTAAAAAAAGCCGACAACTTAAAGTAAACATTGAGCTTGATTTTCCACTTGCTGTTGAGGCACAAAACTAGAATACCAAATCAACCATTTATTATGGAAACCATCCAGTTCTCGATGCCATTGATTTAGATGACCGGAGGGTCCACCTATGATAATACTATTTTTAGATTGTTGAATAAATAAGTTGTCCTTTAACCTTAGATATCCTAGGTGAGTGCACCCATGGTGAGTATGGATGTCATGGTTCTGCACCTGACAACTATGCTGCCTATGATTCTGCTCAGTCTGTTTCTATGATTCCGGTTGTAGTGAGCGATTAATATGCTCTCTAGTCAGTAAACATACTTTCTGATTGGAGGAGCTGTCCCCTGCAGAAATCTTCAAACTCACTGACCGTCTTACCAGCATTTTCAACAATTGCTCTGGAGGCCACATAAGTGGCTTTGTGGCTGTGGTTTGGACAAACCTGGTGTAAATGTTGCGAACGAGCTGAAGTATGGTAGTGAGTCAGAATTTGAATCAGGGAAAGTGTCTGTATTAAAGTAACTGTACAGAATGCATTCACCAGGTGCTGAGTGCCTTACAGAGCACAAATCATAAAGTACGATCATGACTGGCAGAATGATTGAGGCACAGTCACACAATGTCATAACATGCATTCAAGGGCCAGTATCATTTGAGAGACAAAATTCACCAAGAGCAAACCACACTGACCACCAGCAGACTTAAAGAAAGCAGCAATAATCAGGAACAACACAAGCATGAGCAGCAAATTTGTAAACATTAATTCCTGTCTGGGAGCTGCATCTTGGACCAGTATCAGAGCAGCACTGAGATTACACTCACCTGATTTGCAGGCTCCACGTGTGAAGCCTTTCTAAGAAATTTGATTGAGAGGAAATACTTCTCTTGCAGTTCAAGCACCTGAAAAAATTGGAAAAGTATATCTAGATCCTGCACATTTCTACACAATAATACCAGCAGCATTTTACACAAAGGAAGTTAGTTCTGAGGTTAAGTACAAATTATTTTTTCACGACGAGGAACTGTGGATGTACTCATTGGAAGACTGTTCAAAAACAAAATCACTTGTTTCACTTTTCACTTGGTCTGAATTTCAATGGGGTTCTCTCAATCTTGTCAAATTTCTTAAAAAAAGAGGCTTTTCTAACAAGTTATGTTGTTCCTACAGGAGGACTCTTATCTAGCCACCATGCCAAAGTGAACGTTGTGAGCCACTTTTCCCTGCTTTATCTCCAACATCTTCCTACTGCTTCATCCACGGATCATTCAGTCAGTGGTCCATTTGGATTAATTCATTAGTGGCTACAACAAATTTGCAAATCTTACTCCATGGTACACATTTATAAAGAATACATTTCAAACATGTCTATTAAAAGTCCAGAACAAAAGCTTTTAATGAATGCGTAATCAGATTTGGATAACAAATTTAATGTCCAGGACAGATCTTACCTTGCCCTTCCTGAACAAGGCTTTGCAATGCTGAGGCTGATGCTGCAAGACAATATCACAGCAGGAAAAGGCCTCCTCTAAGTTTCCGGTATTCAGGTGGCAGGCTGCAATGTTACTGTAACATTTCACTTTTTCATCAAGAAAACTTTTCTCATCTTCATGGTCGAGGACATCTGAAACAATGATGCTGCCACATATAACTTGTCAGCACAGCATGCAGGACTATATCCCAAGACATAAGCCTAGATTGAAAACTGCTTACATTAAGTTGAACAGAAGAGTAGACCTTTGTTAGGATCTAATTGTCTTTGTGAACTTCTTGGCCAGCAGCTCCCAAACTGTGGGTCACAACCCCAATTGGGGTCGCAGGAACAGCAAATGGATCTGCGGGCTTCCCCTCCTCCGAGACTGCTACCTGCAAAGGCAACAAGGTCCAGGCAGTGTCTGACCCTGCTTGGTCTCTCCGTGTCTCTGCAAAGTCCAAAAAGAGATTCCCGTCCAGTGCTAATACTTTAAACAACAAGTTCTATGTGTTGGCATTGGGGCTTGGATTGTCAGAGCGTGTGTGTGTAGAGAGGATGAGGATGGGATAAGCTAATGTGCAAGTTGTTGGAGAAAGGGCTGATCACAGTGTGTACATTGTGATGAAAGTCGACATTGTCATGGTCTATACAATTCTAATAGAACATTCACCACGGATTACAAGAACGCAACCTTGAAATAAAGCGGAACCTAATATAATTGCATCCACTGTGTAATGTATAATTCGTATTGACTTCGATTTGACTTAACTGAGAAAAATAAGCTGAAATTTTATTTATCAATTTTCATTGTGTTTATTTGGCGATTCCTGTTCTTTTGGAAGGGGCATGGCTCCATCTTCATATAAGAGCATTACCTTGTGAATTAAATCAATTTTATTTTAAAGCTCCATTATCTGTAGCAAAATCCATTGTGAAACTGCAGCCCTTGGAACTATAAACATTATGTTGTGTCATTTGAAATCCTCAGCAGAAAATTAAATATTTATTTGACTCATCTCATGATGGCCTTTAGGGAACCTTAGGGTAATGTTGTTATAGATCAGTAATGCTGAATGTAAATGCTAACATCAATAGTATCCAAAGGCCATGAGCTGCAGCAGCTCATATGAAGAAGTGGACTGGTGAGTACATAAAATAAATTTTTTACAAAGTACTTTAAAAGCATAGATTTTCATATTTATATGATGCATTATCTGTTGATCTACAGTATGTGAACTTTTAATAATTATATGCTGCTGCTTTATTTCTGTTTTGTTTTGAGTGATGTCGGGGATCATGTAAATCTTCAAGTGTTGAAATGGGACCATATTTGAAAACAGTTTGGGAAGCATTGCTCTTGGTCTCTGCCCATGATGGCCTAACAGCTGGAGAACACAGGCTAAGGTTAGGCAGCTATTCAAATAGAGTCATTGAGTCAGACAGTGTAGAAAGAGGCCCTTCGGCGTATCATGTCAGCACCGGCCATCAAACAGCTATCCTAAATCATATTATTCACCTGCTCATTCAGCTAGCTACAAGAGATAAAATGATACATTTGCAAATACCACAGAAAGGTGCTATATTCCAGAAATATTGCATTTCTACCAAGGGGCTTCAGGGTAATTTCTCAGGGTAGATACTGTCAGGTTCAAAGCAAGATTTGGGGATCAAAAACATTAGGGTTGCACCTCTATCTCAGTGGACTGTGGAACAATAACAACAATGACTCACAATTATAAAGCATTTTTAACATAATAAAACCATCAGGCACTTCACAGGAAGCGTGTAGCACCGTCAATATGACGCGAGGTAGGTTGAGGTAATGTCAATTGAAGGCTTTATTAAGCAGAACTTTATCCCCAGCAGCGTGGTTACAGAATGCAACTGCTGAGGGAAATGGAGGGAAAAACTGGGTTCTTATACTGGCATTTCTGGGTGGAGTCCAGTAGGTGGCAGATCCTATCAGGACCTGGCATCCCTCCACCAATAGCCTGTCGACACGTGGTGTACCGTATTACCCCTAATACATACCACCACATTCACCCATTGTTGAAAAAAAACCCGGCGGGATGGTGGTTTGCATGGTTTTAGGGGTTTACAGAGTCGGTACTGTGCCGTAACTTTGAACAAAACACAAAATTATCGCTTCAACTGGGCCAACGGGCCAAACAGGGTCAGCATGATGCCATAACAATAGCAAGACACAATAACTGAAAACGTTGAGAGTTAAAGTGATTCGATGAGCCGGATGGGCGCCCTGGTCGTCCTTTCCGATCGTCTCGGGCGTGGTGGTGATGGCGCTGGCTCGAGTCCCGTCGACTCTGGGAGCATAGCGCTGTCCCCTGTGTCCTTACTCCTGAGCGGGTCTGGGAGGAGAACCGAACCCCCCGGGAAGGGGGTGGCTGCGGGATGAACCGGCGGGAGTGAGGAGGTGGTGATTGGCGTTGGGGGGGTGTGGGTAGCTCACGCGGGCGCCAGATCTCGCAGGGAGACCGTGTCCTGTCGCCCATCGGGGTACTCCACATAGGCGTATTGCGGGTTGGCGTGAAGGAGATGCACCCGTTCCACCAACGGATCTGACTTGTGCGCCCGCACATGTTTCCGGAGCAGAATGGGTCCCGGAGCTGCTAGCCAGGTCGGAAGTGGCGTTCCAGAGGAGGACTTCCTAGGAAAGAGGAGGAGGCGCTCGTGAGGCGTTTGATTCATGGTGGTGCACAGCAGGGACCGGATAGAGTGAAGGGCATCCGGGAGGACTTCCTGCCAGCGGGAAATTGGGAGGCTCCTAGACCGGAGGGCCAGCAGGACGGCCTTCCAGACTGTTCCATTCTCCCTTTCTACCTGCCCGTTTCCCCGGGGGTTGTAACTGGTCGTCCTGCTCGAGACTATGCCCCTGCTGAGCAGGAATTGACGCAGTTCGTCACTCATAAAGGAGGACCCCCTGTCGCTATGGATATAGTCGGGGAAATCGAACAGTGTAAAAATGGTACCGAGGGCTTTAATGACCGTGGACGCGGTCATGTCGGGGCAGGGGATGGCGAAAGGGAAACGTCAACGACGTTCAGGAAGTGCGCGTTGCGATCGGTGGAAGGGAGGGGGCCTTTGAAATCCAAACTGAGGCGTTCAAAGGGTCGAGAGGCCTTAACCAGGTGCGCTCTATCTGGCCTGAAAAAGTGCGGTTTGCACTCAGCGCAGATCTGGCAGTTTCTGGTGACTGTTCGGACGTCCTCGACGGAGTAAGGGAGGTTGCGGGCCTTAAGGAAATGGTAGAAACGAGTGACCCCCAGGTGGCAGAGGTCCTCGTGGAGGGCTTGTAGACGGTCCACTTGTACATTGGCACATGTGCCGCGAGATAGGGCATCGGATGGCTCGTTCAGCTTTCCGGGACGATACAAGATCTCATAATTGAAGGTGGAGAGTTCGATCCTCCACCGCAAGATCTTGTCGTTTTTAATCTTGCCCCGCTGTGCATTATCGAACATGAAGGCAACCGACCGTTGGTCCGTGAGGAGAGTGAATCTCCTACCGGCCAGGTAATGCCTCCAGTGTCGCACAGCTTCCACTATTGCTTGTGCCTCCTTTTCCACTGAGGAGTGGCGGATTTCTGAAGCGTGGAGAGTTCGGGAGAAGAAGGCCACGGGTCTGCATGCTTGGTTGAGGGTGGCCGCCAGAGCTACATCCGATGCGTCGCTCTCGACCTGGAAGGGGAGGGACTCGTCGATGGCACGCATCGTGGCCTTTGCGATATCCGTTTTGATGCGGCTAAAGGCCTGGCATGCCTCTGTCGTCGGGAAAAGTAGTGGACTGGATTAGTGCACGGGCCTTGTCTGCATACTGGGGGACCCACTGGGCGTAATAAGAAAAGAAGCTGTAGCGCACAAAGACTCCATGAGACGAATAGAGTGAAGTCGATGAGGCTTTATTAAGCGTGTCTGTTCCCCCGCAGCTCGATAGTAAACTGGCCTGCGGGGGAAGACTCCGGCTTCTTATACTCCGCCTTCAGGGCGGAGCTTGAGGTCAACGGCCAACCAGGACCCGGGATCTGTCAGCCAATGACATTAGGGCTTCCAGTCCCACATGACCCCCAATACATACTACCACATTCACCCCTTGTCAAAAATGAACCCGGCGGGGTGATGCTTCGTATGGTGGTAAGGGTTTACAGGGCTGGTCCTGGGAGGACAAAACATTCACATGGCAATACAGTATTGGACAATTTCGTCCTGTTGCAACTATTTACAGAGGGGATAGGAAGAAAAGCAAAATGTTCTTGTGAACAGTCCATATTTGTTTTACATCGACGCCACGAGTCGGTCAGGCGGTCTGGTCGTCCGTGTCGATCGCCTCAGCCCCGGCGGTGGTGGTGGTGCTTGTACTAGTGTTGTCACCTCCAGGAGCCGTACCGTTTCAGCTCGGGTTTGATTCTTGGTCGGTGCTGAGGGGAGGGGAACCGATCCTCCTGGGAAGGGGGCGGTCGCGGGGTGCGGCGGTGGCAGGAAGGGGGGGGTTGGGTTGATGGTGTCGGGGGGGTGTGCGTGTTGCCGGCGGGCGCCAGATCCCGCAGGGAGACCGTGTCCTGTCGGCCGTCGGGGTACTCCACGTAGGCGTACTGGGGGTTCGCGTGGAGGAGGTGAACCCGTTCGACCAACGGGACCGCCTTATGTGCCCGCACATGCTTTCGGAGCAGGATGGGTCCTGGGGCCGCCAGCCAGGTCGGCAGCGACGTTCCAGAGGAGGACCTCCTAGGGAAGACAAGGAGACGCTCATGAGGCGTTTGATTAGTGCTCGTACATAATAACGACCGGATGGAATGGAGAGCGTCCGGGAGGACCTCCTGCCACCTTGAAACTGGGAGGTCCCTGGACCGTAGGGCCAGTAGGACGGCCTTCCAGACCGTGCCGTTCTCCCTTTCTACTTGCCCGTTCCCCCGGGGGTTGTAGCTGGTCGTCCTGCTTGAGGCTATGCCCTTGCTGAGCAGGAACTGGCGCAGCTCGTCACTCATGAAAGAGGACCCCCTGTCGCTGTGGACGTATGCGGGGTAACTGAACAGTGTGAAGATGCTGTTCAGGGCTTTAATGGCTGTGGCCGCGGTCATGTCAGAGCAGGGAATGGCAAAAGGGAAGCGGGAGTATTCGTCCACTACATTAAGAAAATATGCGTTGCGGTCGGTGGAGGGGAGGGGCCCTTTGAAATCGAGACTGAGGCGTTCAAAGGGGCGGGAAGCCTTAATCAGGTGCGCTCCATCTGGCCTGAAAAAATGCGGCTTGCATTCCGCGCAGATGTTGCAGTCCCTTGTGACTGTACGGACCTCCTCTGAAGAGTATGGGAGATTGCGGGACTTGATGAAGTGGTAAAACCGAGTGACCCCCGGGTGGCAGAGGTCCTCGTGGAGGGTTTGGAGGCGGTTAATTTGTGCGTTGGCACATGTGCCGTGGGATAGAGCATCGGGCGGCTCGTTCAGCTTTCCGGGACGATACAAAATCTCATAGTTGAAGGTGGAGAGCTCGATCATCCACCTTAAGATTTTGTCGTTTTTGATTTTGCCCCGCTGTGCACTATCGAACATGAAGGCTACCGACCGTTGGTCGGTGAGGAGAGTGAATCTCCTGCCGGCCAGGTAATGCCTCCAATGTCGCACAGCTTCCACTATGGCTTGGGCTTCCTTTTCTACTGAAGAGTGGCGGATTTCTGAGGCGTGGAGGGTCCGGGAGAAAAAGGCCACGGGTCTGCCCGCTTGGTTAAGGGTGGCCGCTAGAGCTACGTCGGAGGCGTCGCTCTCGACCTGGAAGGGGAGGGACCCGTCGATGGCGCGCATCGTGGCCTTTGCGATATCCGCTTTGATGCGGCTGAAGGTCTGGCAAGCCTCTGTCGACAGAGGGAAGGTCGTGGTCTGTATTAGGGGGCGGGCCTTGTCTGCGTACTGGGGGACCCACTGGGCGTAGTACGAAAAGGACCCCAAGCAGCGTTTCAGGGCTTTTGGGCAGTGTGGGAGGGGAAATTCCATGAGTGCGCGCATACGTTCGGGGTCGGGGCCTATTATCCCATTGCGCACTACGTAGCCCAGAATGGCTAGCCGGTCGGTGCTAAAAACGCACTTGTCCTCGTTGTACGTGAGGTTCAAGGCTCTGGCGGTCTGGAGGAATTTTTGGAGGTTGGCGTCGTGGTCCTGCTGATCGTGGCCGCAGATGGTTACATTGTCGAGATACGGGAACGTGGCCCGCAACCCATGTTGATCAACCATTCGGTCCATCTCCCGTTGGAAGACCGAGACCCCGTTTGTGACGCCAAAAGGGACCCGTAGGAAATGGTATAATCGCCCGTCTGCCTCGAAGGCTGTGTACTTGCGGTCACTTGGGCGGATGGGGAGCTGATGGTAGGCGGACTTGAGGTCCACGGTGGAGAAGACTTTATATTGGGCAATCCGATTGACCATGTCGGATATGCGGGGGAGAGGGTACGCGTCTAGTTGTTTGTACCTGTTGATGGTCTGGCTATAGTCAATGACCATCCTTTGTTTCTCCCCTGTCTTCACTACTACCACCTGCGCTCTCCAGGGACTATTACTGGCCTGGATTATGCCCTCCTTTAGTAGCCGCTGGACTTCGGACCGAATGAAGGTCCGGTCCTGGGCGCTGTACCGTCTGCTCCTAGTGGCGACGGGTTTGCAATCCGGGGTGAGGTTCGCAAACAAGGACGGGGGTTGCACCTTGAGGGATGCGAGGCCGCAGATAGTGAGTGGGGGTATGGGGCCGCCGAATTTGAACGTAAGGCTCTGTAGATTGCATTGGAAATCTAATCCCAGCAAGGTGGGGGCACAGAGTTGGGGAGGGACGTTTAGTTTGTAGTTTTTGAACTCCCTCCCCTGCACCGTTAGGGTAACTATGCAGAATTCCCGGATCTGTACGGAGTGGGATCCTGCAGCTAGGCAAATCTTTTGTGCGCTGGGATAGGTGGTCAAGGAACAGCGTCTTACCGTGTCAGGGTGTATAAAGCTTTCCGTGCTCCCGGAGTCGAGTAGGCATGGCGTCTCGTGGCTGTTTATTAGTACCGTTGTCGTCGTCGTCTGGAGTGTCCGGGGCCGGGCTTGATCGAGCGTAATCGAAGTGAGCCGTGGTTGTAGTAGTGGAGTGGGGTCCGTTGTTGCCGTCCAAGATGGCGGCGGGGATGAACAAAATGGCCGCCCCCATACATCGCACGTGGCTGGGGGTCACAAGATGGCGGCGGGGGTGGACAAAATGGCCGCCCCCATGCATCGTACAGGTCTGGGGCGGTCCAAGATGGCGGCGCCCCTCCTCCCCTCGTGGTGGCCGGGACCCAAAATGGCGGCGTCTGCGGGTCGCACGTCGGCGCCCCTCCTCCCCTCGTGGTGGCCGGGACCCAAAATGGCGGCATCTGCGGGTTGCACATGGTGTGCTGGGGGGGCTGGGAGCGCTAGGACCGCGATCGCTAGGACCGCGCGGAGCTCCCTCACCGCGAGCGCTAGGACCGCGCGGAGCTCCCTCACCGGGGACAGCGGTGGTCGGGGCCCAAGTCGGCGGCGCCGGAGGGTCAGGCGTGGGGCCGCGAGCGCTGGGACCGTGCGGAGCTCCCTCGCCGGGGACAGCGGTGGTCGGGGCCCAAGTAGGTGGCGCCGGTGGGTCAGGCGTGGGGCGCGGGGTGGGGGTTAGGGTGGCGTTAGGGACGCGGAAAACTCCCTCCTCTCCGTGGAGAGTGTTGGCCGGGACCCAAAGCGGTAGCGCCGGCGGTGGGTCATGCATGGGCTGCGGGGAGGGGGGTTGGGAGCGTAGGCGGCGTGCAGGGCTCCCAGTTCTCCCGGGACCGCGGTGGTCGGGACCCAGAGCGGCTGCGCCTGCGGGTCGTACCTGGCGTGCTGGGGGGGGGGGGGGGTTGGGGCGCGTAAACTGCTTGCAGGGCTCCCTGTGCTCCCGGGACGGAGGCGACCTCGCGGGACCGGCACACAACCGCATAATGGCCCTTTTCCCCGCAGCTTTTGCAGATAGCTGCGCGGGCCGGGCAGCGCTGTCGGGGGTGTTTCGCCTGGCCGCAGAAATAACAGCGGGTGCCCCCGGTGCGACTCGGCGTTTGGACCGCGCAAGCCTGTGGGGTGTCCGGGGGGGGGGTAGGGGGTTTGCCGCGACGGGTACGTACGGGGCCCAATGGGTTGCCGCGCGGTCGGGGCCGTAGGCGCGGGTATTATGCGCGGCCACGTCTAGGGAGGCTGCTAAGGCCCGTGCCTCTGAGAGTCCTAGCGACTCTTTTTCTAGAAGTCTTTGGCGGATTAGGGAGGATTGCATACCTGCCACAAAAGCATCGCGCATTAACATGTCCGTGTGTTCGTTTGCGTTCACCGACGGGCAGCTGCAGGCTCGTCCCAAAATCAGCAGCGCGGCGTAGAACTCGTCCATCGATTCTCCGGGAGCTTGCCGTCTCGTCGCGAGCTGGTAGCGAGCGTAGATTTGGTTAACTGGGCGAACGTAGAGACTTCTCAGTGCTGCGAACGCCGTCTGGAAATCGTCCGAGTCTTCGATGAGGGAGAAAATCTCTGTGCTCACCCTCGAGTGCAGGACCTGCAGTTTTTGGTCTTCTGAGACTCGGCCGGTGGTCGTTCTGAGGTAGGCCTCGAAGCAAGTCTGCCAGTGCTTGAAGGCTGTTGCTGCGTTCACTGCGTGGGGGCTGATCCTCAGGCATTCCGGAATGATCCTGAGCTCCATAGTCCTTTTTAGGCACGCTTAATAAATTGTAGCGCACAAAGACTCCATGAGACGAATAGAGTGAAGTCGATGAGGCTTTATTAAGCGTGTCTGTTCCCCCGCAGCCCGATAGTAAACTGGCCTGCGGGGGAAGACTCCGGCTTCTTATACTCCGCCTTCAGGGCGGAGCTTGAGGTCAACGGCCAACCAGGACCCGGGATCTGTCAGCCAATGACATTAGGGCTTCCAGTCCCACATGACCCCCAATACATACTACCACAGAAGCCCAGGCAACGTTTCAGGGCTTTGGCACAGTGGGGGAGAGGGAACTCCATGAGGGGGCGCATGCGTTCAGAGTCGGGGCCTATCACTCCATTACGCACTACGTAGCCCAGGATGGCTAGACGATCGGTGCGGAACACGCATTTTTCTTTGTTGTAAGTGAGGTTCAGGGCATGGGTGGTCTGGAGGAATTTTTGGAGGTTGGCGTCGTGGCCCTGCTGGTCGTGGCCGCAGATGGTGACGTTGTCGAGATACGGGAACGTGGCCCGTAAACCGTGCTGGTCAACCATTCGGTCCATCTCTCGTTGGAAGACCGAGACTCCGTGACGCCGAATGGAACCCTTAAAAAGTGGTATAACCACCCGTCTGCTTCGAAGGCAGTATCGTTGCGGTCACCGGGACGGATGGGGAGCTGGTGGTAGGCGGACTTGAGGTCCACGGTGGAAAAAACCTTGTACTGTGCAATCCGATTGACCATGTCGGATATGCGGGGGAGAGGGCACGTATCTAGCTGAGTGTACCTGTTGATCGTCTGACTATAGTCGATGACCATCCTCTGTTTCTCCCCGGTCTTAACAACTACCACCTGGGCTCTCCAGGGACTGTTGCTAGCCTGGATGATGCCTTCCTTCAGCAGCCTCTGGACTTCGGACCGGATAAATGCTCGGTCCTGGGCGCTGTACCGTCTGCTCCTTGTGGCGACGGGTTTGCAATCCGGTGTGAGGTTCGCAAACAAGGAAGGCGGTTCAACCTTGAGGGTCGCGAGGCCGCAGACAGTCAGTGGGGGTATAGGGCCGCCAAATTTAAATGTTAAACTCTGGAGGTTGCATTGGAAGTCCAACCCTAGGAGTGTGGGCGCACAGAGATGGGGGAGGACATACAGCCGGTAATTTCGGAACTCCCTCTTCTGCACCGTTAGGTTAGCGATGCAAAACCCTGTGATCTGAACGGAGTGGGATCCCGCCGCCAGGAAAGTTTTCTGGGTGCTTGGCCGAATTACGAGGGAACAGCGCCTTACCGTGTCCGGATGAATGAAGCTCTCCGTGCTCCCAGACTCGATAAGACACGGCGTCTCGTAGCCATTCACTAGGACTGTAGTGGTTGCAGTCTGGAGCGTCCGGGGCCGCGACTGGTCGAGGGTCGTCGAAGCCAGACGTGGTTGTTGAAGTTGAGCATCGTAATCAGGCAGTATGTGGCCGTCTGTGTCAGGGTCCTTCAGCCAAGATGGCGGCATCCACGGATCGAGCACGGTCGGGGGTGGACAAAATGGCGCCGCCCATCTCTCCCTCGTGGCGACCGGGGTCCAAAATGGCGGCGTCCGTTGGTCACACGTGGATCGCTGGGGGGGGCTGGGTCTGTGCTCCCGTTTCTTCCCCGGAGATAGTGGCGACCCCGCGGGACTTGCACACCGTCGCGTAGTGGTCTTTCTTCCCGCAGCTTTTGCAGGTAGCGGGCCGGGCATCGCTGCCGAGGGTGTTTCAGCTGACCGCAAAAATAGCAGCGGGGCACCCCGGTTGGTCTGGTGTTTTGGCCGCGCAGGTTTGCGGGGGTGGGGGGGGGGTCGGAGAGTCGACCTCAGCGGGGGTCCACGGAGCCCAAGGGCTGTAGTGCGGTCGGGGGCGTAGGCGCAGGCGTTACGCGAGGCCACATCAAGGGATGCCGCCAGGGCCCGAGCTTCTGTAAGTCCCAGAGATTCCTTCTCCAGAAGCCTCTGGCGGATCTGGGAAGAGGCCAAACCTGCCACATACGCATCGCGGACCAGGAGCTCTGTGTATTCACTCGCTGTTACCGCCGGGCAGTTGCAGTTTCGACCCAGGATCTGCAGGGTGTTATAAAACTCGTCCAGCTATTCCCCCGGAAATTGCCGTCGTGTGGCGAGCTGGTAGCGAGCAAAAACCTGGTTGGCGGGCTGGATGTAGAGATCCTTCAGCGCGGCGATGGCACCGGTGAAACCGTCCTCGTCCTCGATAAGGGAGTAGACGTCAGGACTCACCCTGGAATAGAGGACCTGCATCTTTTGTTCGTCAGTCGGTGTGCCGGGGGCCGTTCGGAGGTAGCCCTCAAAGCATGCCATCCAGTGTTTGAAGATAGAGGCCGAGTTAGCTGCTTGGGGTGCGATGCGCAGGCACTCCGGGGTGATTCGGAGCTCCATGTTCCCACGTCGTTTTCTTCAATTTAAATTCTGCTTAATAAATTGTAGCACCGTCAATATGACGCGAGGCATGTTGAGGTAATGTCAATTGAAGGCTTTATTAAGCAGAACTTTATCCCCAGCAGCGTGGTTACAGAATGCAACTGCTGAGGGAAATGGAGGGAAAAACTGGGTTCTTATACCGGCATTTCTGGGTGGAGTCCAGTAGGTGGCAGATCCTATCAGGACCTGGCATCCCTCCACCAATAGCCTGTCGACACGTGGTGTACCGTATTACCCCTAATACATACCACCACAAAGCTAAAATGAAAATGAAAAACAAACCAAGAAGAAACATAATAGGAAGGGTGACCACAGGTTAAGTTGAAGAAATGGGGGCTAAAATTATTTTTTAAAGGCTGAGAGACGGGTACAGAGAATAAGATGCTGAGGGAGAGAATGCAAAGGAGTAAAATTGAGATGGCTAAACGCTATGCCATCAGTTGTGGGTTGAAGCAAGGGATTGGGGTGCACAACAGAAAGAGGAAGAAGGGTTTGGGTAGGGATATACAGACAGAGGAGATTGTAGATATATGGTGGGGCCATATATGAAAAGATATACAGATGAGTACAAGGATTTTTTTATTTGCCATGTTGGAAATAAAGAGCTAATGCAAGTCAGCAAGGATGGTGATAATAGCTCTGAGATGTTGCACAGATATGATGGGCGTGATTTAACCAAAACATTTCGAAGTGTGATAGCAAGTCGTAACTGCTGTGAGCTTCCCGACACTCGGTGAGGCTGGCATTGCTGTAAAATGTTAATTGGTGCACTTAACGAGGCCCCACAGGCTTCATGCCTCAAATGATGGTCCTGCCTGCTGATTGGGGACCGTGCTCGCCAGCCCTCTGCGAACAATTGAGAGCAGCACTTAAACCGCTCCTGCACAGTCAATCCCACTCAGCTCAGAGCCATGCCACTGAGAAGACCAGCCCCACGATTCAGGGATGCCGACCTAGGCAGATTACTGGACGCGGTCGAGGCCAGACCGGATGCCCTGTTCCCCTGAGGGTCTCAAGATCAGCTACAGGGCAGTCAGTGCTGCCTGGGACGAAGTGGCAGCTCGGGGAGTGACCAATAGGACCGGCACCCGATGCTGTAAGAAGATCAACAGGTGGGAGAAGACCCACGCGGACGGCGGGGTGCTGGACATCAGAGTCCTCACCCCTTGAGGCACGATCAATTTGGCTGGAGACGAAGTTTAATTCAAACTGAGGCTTTATTAGTATCTGAAGTGTGGCCTCCTACAGCAGCTGACGAAATGGCTGCTAGCTGAAGGCCATGCATATTTATAACCCGGCTCCTGGGTGGAGCTAGAATGCAGGGGCCCAGGTGAACCTGTAGTGCAGGTTCTACCGTACAACCCTTAATAAGGAACACAGTAGTTTACCACATTCACCCCGTTAAAATTGAGTCCGGCGGGGGTGGTGGATAACTATATACAATTCGCAATCTTTAATATTTACAGAACAGTGGAAAAAAAATGTCTCTGGTCATCTGGTGGGCCGGTCAGAGGTTCAGCCGGTCCGGCACCTTGATTGTCCTCTGGGATCGACAAAGTGGATGTTGGTGCTGTTGTGGTCGAAGTTGACTCCGGGAGCGTGCCGAAATCTTCTTCATCAACAGGGGTGGGCAGGGGGAGGACGGACGGTCCTGGGGGGGTGATGGGGGCGGCGGGGGAGGGGAGGGGGGCGACAGGGGTGGTGTAGGGGCTGAACCTGCTGGTGCCAGGTCCCTGAGGGAGACGGTATCCTGGCGGCTGGCGGGGAACGCCACGTAGGCGTACTGTGGGTTTCCGTGGAGCAGGAGCACCCTTTCCACCAACGGGTCCGCCTTGTGGAGCCGCACATGTTTACGGAGAAGCACGGATCCCGGAGCTGTGAGCCAAGTTGGGAGTGATACCCCGGATGTGGACTTCCTGGGGAAGGCAAAAAGGCGTTCATGCGGTGTACTGTTAGTAGCAGTGCAAAGTAATGAGCGAATGGAATGTAGTGCATCAGGGAGGACCTCTTGCCAGCGTGAGGCCGGGAGATTTCTGGACCTTAGGGTCAGCTGGACGGCCCTCCATACTGTCCCATTCTCCCTTTCTACCTGTCCGTTTCCCTGGGAGTTGTAGCTCGTCGTTCTGCTGGAGGCGATACCCCTGCTGAGCAGGAACTGGCGTAGCCCATCATAAATGAGGTTCCCCTGTCACTGTGGATGTAGGCGGGGCAGCCGAACAGAGTGAAGATAGAATTAAGGGCTTTAATGATGGTGGCAGACGTCATGTCGGGGCATGGGATGGCGAAGGGAAAACGGGAGTATTCATCGATCACACTGAGGAAATACGTTTGTCGGTCGGAGGAAGGGAGGGGGCCTTTGAAATCCACGCTGAGGCGTTCAAAGGGGCGGGAGGCCTTCACCAGGTGCGCGCGGACTGGCCGGTAGAAGTGCGGTTTGCACTCCGCACAGGCCTGGCAGTCTCTGGTGATTGACCTTACTTCCTCGACAGAGTAGGGCAAATTTTGTGCCTTAATGAAGTGGTACAACCAAGTGACCCCTGGGTGACAAAGGCTGTCGTGCAGAGTCCGGAGTCGGTCTACCTGTGCGTTGGCACATGTACCTCGGGATAGGGCGTCTGGTGGCTCGTTGAGTTTGCCAGGGCGATACTTAATCTCGTAGTTATAGGTGGAGAGCTTGATTCTCCACCGCAAGATTTTATCATTTTTGATCTTGCCCCGCTGCGTGTTGTTGAACATGAAGGCTACCGACCGTTGGTCAGTGAGGAGAGTGAATCTCCTGCCGGCCAGGTAATGCCTCCAATGTCGCACAGCCTCAACGATAGCCTGGGCCTCCTTTTCGACGGATGAGTGCCGAATTTCAGAGGCATGGAGGGTGCGGGAAAAGAATGTCACGGGCCTGCCTGCCTGGTTGAGGGTGGCGGCAAGGGCGACGTCCGATGCGTTGCTTTCTACTTGGAAAGGAAGTGTTTCGTCTACAGCGTGCATTCCAGCTTTGGCAATATCAGCTCTGATCCAGGTGAAGGCCTGTTGGACCTCTGCCATCAGGGGGAAATGAGTGGACTGTATTAGTGGGCGGGCCTTGTCCGCATAGTTTGGGACCCACTGAGTGTAATACGAGAAGAACCCTGTCGTGTTGGGTGTTCTGATACACAAATGAGCCAACACAGCTGTAGATGGTACAACTTGATTTTATTATGTTAACTAACAGATGCAACTAACTATAGACTTGGGTACGTTCGCTACCAGCTAACCTATGGACCTAGCCCGATCACTAATGTTGGTGAGGCACTCAGCACATTGTCCATGTCTGAGTGTCACACTGCAAGCTCTGTGTCCCGAGCTGTCTCCTACCAGAATGAGCGGGAACTCTCGTGTTCCCCCTTTTATAGTGCGTGTGCTCACTAGTGATTGGCTGCGATGTTGTGTGTGCGCTGGTTGGTCCAAATGCCTGTCAATCAGTGTGTGTGTGATTGCACCATGATATGCTGATCTGGATATCATGACTTCCCCCCTTTTCACAAGAAATATGTGCCTGCATGATAATAAATAAGATTGTGTACTGGGTGCAACTAAATATGTGTGTGTGAGATTAACTGCAAAATGTACAGGAGGCTAACTATATACATAGGAAGATGTCAGGTGCAACACAAGAACAAAAGTGTACCAAGAACAGAACAAATGCAAACTCTCTAACACAGAACGATAATAGAAACATGTCAACAGTACTGTAAATCAGTTCAGTAAGTCCAATGGAACAAAAGAAACCAAAACAGGCTCATAAGTTCAGTCTCTCAGGTGGGCGACGAATTCGGGTTGACCGCCTCAAGGGTGGGTCAGGAGCCACCGACTGAGGAATGGGCTTATCGAAGGGCGAGAGAGGAAAATGCATCGTGGCAGGAAGCTCAACAAAGTCGACATCAGGGGCAACAGGAGGGCATGGCACCGGTGCAGAGTGTCGTAGCGAGCGCGGAGTCAAACGAAGGGCCCGCCGATTGCGGCAGCAAACAGAGCCATCAGGCATGTGAACGAATGAATGATCGGAGAGCTACCTGGCGGAGAACCTCAGCCGTTGCTGACCAGCCACCATCCGGAAGGTGTATGCGGACATTGTCGCCAGTCTCCAGGGCAGGAAGATCAGTCGCCCGAGCATCATGTGCCACCTTCTGCTGATCGTGCTGTTGCTGCATCTTCCGCAAGACCGGGGCATGATCGAGGTCAGGAACATGAATGGACGGAACAGTTGTCCTGATGGTGCGACCCATCAACAGCTGAGCCGGCGGCAGGCCCATGGACAGTGGGGCCGAGCGATAAGCCAGCAAGGCTAGACAGAAGTCAGACCCGGCATCAGCAGCCTTGCAGAGAAGCTTCTTAACAATATGGATGCCGTTCTCCGCCTTGCCATTCGATTGAGGATACAACGGACTGAACGTCACATGCGTGAAGTTGTAGGCAGTGGCAAAGGAAGACCATTCCTGACTCGCAAAGCAAGGTCTGTTGTCAGACATGACGGTGAGCGGAATGCCATGGCGAGCGAAGGTCTCCTTGCATGCCCGGATGACAGCAGATGATGAAGTGTCGTGCATGCGTATGACCTCCAGGTAACTCGAGAAATAGTCAATGAGAATAACGTAGTCCCTGCCGAGCACGCAAAATAGGTCGACACCGACCTTCGACCAGGGGGAAGTGACCAACTGGTGGGAATGAAGGGTCTCACGGGGTTGTGAAGGCTGAAACCTCTGGCAGGTGGGGCAGTTGCATGTTGGCGATGTCGTCGCTGATACCCGGCCAGTACACAGCCTCTCGGGCCCTCCGTCTGCACTGCTCGACTCCGAGGTGGCCTTTGTGCAGTTGCTCCAGGACAAGCTGGTGCATACTGAGTGCTGAATCTGGTGCATTTTGAGTGCTATAGTAAGAGTTTGGTGACCGAGGGAGTATAAGGCTTCATTTTTATCTAAAGTTTAGTCTTTCTTTTATTTAGTTAATTAACTTAAAAGTTGCTGTTTGGTTTAGAAGAAGGTGAATTTTCAATCAGCTTTAAACAAGCTTCTACTTGTAGGCACTTGCAGCTGGAGCTTGTCAATTAGTTAATTGGATTAGGCCAGTTTTCAGAGGCTAGATTCACAGTGTAAAAGTGATCCCCTACAGTGCAGACTTTGTTTGCACTGAGTGCTGAATTTGGTGCATTTTGAGTGCTATAGTAAGAGTTTGGTGACCGAGGGAGTATAAGGCTTCATTTTTATCTAAAGTTTAGTCTTTCTTTTATTTAGTTAATTAACTTAAAAGTTGCTGTTTGGTTTAGAAGAAGGTGAATTTTCAATCAGCTTTAAACAAGCTTCTACTTGTAGGCACTTGCAGCTGGAGCTTGTTAATGAGTTAATTGGATAAGGCCAGTTTTCAGGGGCTAGATTCACAGTATAAAAGTGATCCCTACAGTGCAGACTTTGTTTGCACTGAGTGCTGAATTTGGTGCATTTGAGTGCTATAGTGAGAGTTTGGTGACTGAGGGAGTGCTGAATTTGGTGCATTCTGAGTGCTATAGTAAGAGTTTGGTGACCGAGGGAGTTAGGTGAGGAGGGAGTAAGGTGCTCCTTTCATTTTGTTTCCGACATTTCCGCAAAGAGTGAGAAGAGAGCCAGGAGTTTACAGAAAGTGTAGCTGACTGGGAGCAGAGTCGGGGGGCGGAGATCTAGTTAGTCCACAGGGCAGCTATATTCTGTCAGGTAAGAGGGGATGGAGGCTAGGCCAGTTGCATGCTCCTCCTGTAGGATGTGGGTGGTGAGGGATACCACCGGTGTCGCCGCTGACTATACCTGCGGGAAGTGCACCCAACTTCAGCTCCTCAAAGACCGTGTTAGGGAACTGGAGCTGAAGCTGGATGAACTTTGGATCATCCGGGAGGCAGAGGGGGTGATTGAGAAGAGTTACAGGGAGGTAACCACACCCAAGGTACAGGACAAGAATAGCTGGGTTACAGTCAGGGGGAAAAAAACAAACAGGCAGACAGTGCAGGGATCCCTCGTGGCCAAACAAAACAAGTATACCGTTTTGGATGCTGTTGGGGGGGGGATGACCTACCGGGGGAAGGCCCTAGCGGCCAGGTCTCGGGCACTGACTCTGGGGCTCAGAAGGGAAGGGGGGAGAATAGAAAAGCAATCGTTGTAGGAGATTCAATGGTTAGGGGAATAGATAGGAGATTCTGTGGTCGCGAGCGAGACTCCCGGAAGGTATGTTGCCTCCCGGGTGCCAGGGTCGGGGATGTCTCGGATCGTGTCTTCAGGATCCTTAAGGGGGAGCAGCCAGAAGTCGTGGTGCACATTGGTACCAACGACATAGGTAGGAAAAGGGGTGTGGAGGTAATAAACAAGTTCAGGGAGTTAGGCTGGAAGTTAAAAGCCAGGACAGACAGAGTTGTCATCTCTGGTTTGTTGCCGGTGCCACGTGATAGCGAGGCTAGGAATAGGAAGAGAGTGCAGCTGAATACGTGGCTGCAGGAATGGTGTAGGAGGGAGGGCTTCAGGTATTTGGATAATTGGAGCGCATTCTGGGGAAGGTGGGACCTGTACAAGCAGGACGGGTTGCATCTGAACCAGAGGGGCACCAATATCCTGGGAGGGAGGTTTTCTAGTACTCTTCGGGAGGGTTTAAACTAATTTGGCTGGGGAATGGGAACCGGATTTGTAGTCCAGCAACTAAGGTAGCTGATATTCAGGACGCCAAAGCGTGTAATGAGGCAGTGGGGAAGGGAACACTGACAAAGGAGAGTACTTGCAGGCACGGAGAAGTGTGTATACTTCAACTCAAGAAGCATCAGGAATAAGGTGGGTGAACTTAAGGCCTGGATCGGTACTTGGGACTACGATGTGGTGGTCATCACGGAAACTTGGATAGAAGAGGGGCAGAAATGGTTGTTGGAGGTCCCTGGTTATAGGTGTTTCTATAAGATTAGGGAGGGTGGTAAAAGAGGTGGGGGGGGGGTGGCATTGTTAATTAGAGATAGTATAACAGCTGCAGAAAGGCAGTTCGAGGAGTATCACCCTAATGAGGTAGTATGGGTTGAAGTCAGAAATAGGAAAGGAGCAGTCACCTTGTTAGGAGTTTTCTATAGGCCCCCCCCAATAGTAGCAGAGATGTGGAGGAACAGATTGGGAAACAGATTTTGGAAAGGTGCAGAAGTCACAGGGTAGTAGTCATGGGTGACTTTAACTTCCCAAATAGAGTGGAAACTCTTTAGATCAAATAGTTTGGATGGGGTGGTGTTTGTGCAGTGTGTCCAGGAAGCTTTTCTAACACAGTGTGTAGATTGTCCGACCAGAGGAGGGGCAATATTGGATTTAGTACTGGGTAATGAACCAGGGCAAGTGATAGATTTGTTAGTGGGGGAGCATTTTGGAGATAGTGACCACAATTCTGTGACTTTCACTTTAGTAATGGAGAGGGATAGGTGCGTGCAACAGGGCAAGGTTTACAATTGGGGGAAGGGTAAATACGATGTTGTCAGACAAGAATTGAAGTGCATAAGTTGGGAACATAGGCTGTCAGGGAAGGACACAAGTGAAATGTGGAACTTGTTCAAGGAACAGGTACTAAGTGTCCTTGATATGTATGTCCCTGTCAGACAGGGAAGAGATGGTTGAGTGAGGGAACCATGGTTGACAAGAGAGGTTGAATGTCTTGTTAAGAGGAAAAAGGAGACTTATGTAAGGCTGAGGAAACAAGGTTCAGACAGGGCATTGGAGGGATACAAGATAGCCAGGAGGGAACTGAAGAAAGGGATTAGGAGAGCTAAGAGAGGGCATGAACAATCTTTGGCGGGTAGGATCAAGGAAAACCCCAAGGCCTTTTACACATATGTGAGAAATATGAGAATGACTAGAGCGAGGGTAGGTCCGATCAAGGACAGTAGCGGGAGATTGTGTATTGAGTCTGAAGAGATAGGAGAGGTCTTGAACGAGTCCTTTTCTTCTGTATTTACAAATGAGAGCGGCCATATTGTTGGAGAGGACAGAGTGAAACAGACTGGTAAGCTCGAGAAAATACTTGTTAGGAAGGAAGATGTGTTGGGCATTTTGAAAAACTTGAGGATAGACAAGTCCCCCGGGCCTGACGGGATATATCCAAGGATTCTATGGGAAGCAAGAGATGAAATTGCAGAGCTGTTAGCAATGATCTTTTCGTCCTCACTGTCAACAGGGGTGGTACCAGGGGATTGGAGAGTGGCGAATGTCGTGCCCCTGTTCAAAAAAGGGACTAGGGATAACCCTGGGAATTACAGGCCAGTTAGTCTTACTTCGGTGGTAGGCAAAGTAATGGAAAGGGTACAGAAGGATAAGATTTCTGAGCATCTGGAAAGACACTGCTTGATTAGGGATAGTCAGCACGGATTTGTGAGGGGTAGGTCTTGCCTTACAAATCTTTTTGAATTCTTTGAGGAGGTGACCAAGCATGTGGATGAAGGTAAAGCAGTGGATGTCGTGTACATGGATTTGAGGAAGGCATTTGATAAGGTTCCCCATGGTAGGCTTCTGCAGAAAGTAAGGAGGCATGGGATAGTGGGAAATTTGGCCAGTTGGATAACGAACTGGCTAACCGATAGAAGTCAGAGAGTGGTGGTGGATGGCAAATATTCAGCCTGGATCCCAGTTACCAGTGGCGTACCGCAGGGATCAGTTCTGGTCCTCTGCTGTTTGTGATTTTCATTAATGACTTGGATGAGGGAGTTGAAGGGTGGGTCAGTAAATTTGCAGACGATACGAAGATTGGTGGAGTTATGGATAGTAAGGAGGGCTGTTGTCGGCTGCAAAGAGACATAGATAGGATGCAGAGCTGGGCTGAGAAGTGGCAGATGGAGTTTAACCCTGAAAAGTGTGAGGTTGTCCATTTTGGAAGGACAAATATGAATGCGGAATACAGGGTTAACGGTAGAGTTCTTGGCAATGTGGAGGAGCAGAGGGATCTTGGGGTCTATGTTCATACATCTTTGAAAGTTGCCACTCAAGTGGATAGAGCTGTGAAGAAGGCCTATGGTGTGCTCGCGTTCATTAACAGAGGGATTGAATTTAAGAGCCGTGAGGTGATGATGTAGCTGTACAAAACTTTGGTAAGGCCACATTTGGAGTACTGTGTACAGTTCTGGTCGCCTCATTTTAGGAAGGTTGTGGAAGCTTTGGAAAAGGTGCAAAGAAGATTTACCAGGATGTTGCCTGGAATGGAGAGTAGGTCTTACAAGGAAAGGTTGAGGGTGCTAGACCTTTTCTCATTAGAACGGAGAAGGATGAGGGGCGACTTGATAGAGGTTTATAAGATGATCAGGGGAATAGATAGAGTAGACAGTCAGAGACTTTTTTCCCGGGTGGAACAAACCATTACAAGGGGACATAAATTTAAGGTGAAAGGTGAAGATATAGGACGGATATCAGAGGTAGGTTCTTTACCCAGAGAGTAGTGGGGGCATGGAATGCACTGCCTGTGGAAGTAGTTGAGTCGGAAACATTAGGGACCTTCAAGCAGCTATTGGATAGGTACATGGATTACGGTAAAATGATATAGTGTAGATTTATTTGTTCTTAAGGGCAGCATGGTCGCATTGTGGATAGCACAATTGCTTCACAGCTCCAGGGTCCCAGGTTCGATCCCGGCTTGGGTCACTGTCTGTGCAGAGTCTGCACGTCCTCCCCGTGTCTGCGTGGGTTTCCTCTGGGTGCTCCGGTTTCCTCCCACACTCCAAAGATGTGCAGGTTAGGTGGATTGGCCATGATAAATTGCCCTTAGTGTCCAAAATTGCCCTTGGTGTTGGGTGGAGGTGTTGAGTTTGGGTAGGGTGCTCTTTCCAAGAGCCGTTGCAGACTCAAAGGGCCGAATGGCCTCCTTCTGCACTGTAAATTCAATGATAATCTATGATTAATCACGGACAAAGGTTCGGCACAACATCATGGGCCGAAGGGCCTGTTCTGTGCTGTATTTTCTATGTTCTATGTTCTATACTGTGTGGGATCACAATCCTATCCAATTTTAAGAGGATGCCATCAACGACTTCCAGGTCGTCCCGGATACTGTAAAATTGTGGGCACTTCCCCTTTAGCCACCCTTGTCATGTGGTGCATCACACGTTGTTGCAGGGGGTCAGTCGCAGTCTCACGTCGAATGTGGGCCAGACGTGCATCAGTGGCCGGCAGATTGGCCGATGTGAAGGCTACCTGTGCCTCGACCTGGCACACGAACCCCTCGGGGTCGGACGGTGTGTTGACCGCCCTAGACAGAGCATCTGCGATAATAAGTTCCTTCCCCGGGGTGTAGACAAGCTTAAAGTCGTACCTCCGGAGCTTGAGCAGAATGCGCTGGAGGCGAGGGGTCATGTCGTTTAGATCCTTCTGGATAATGCCGACCAGGGGGTGATGGTCGGTCTCTATAGTGAACTGCGGAAGACCATAGACATAGTCATGAAACTTGTCAATGCCCGTCAACAGTCCTCGGCACTCCTTCTCGATCTGTGCATAGCGCTGTTCTGTGGGGGTCATGGCCCGCGAGGCATAGGCGACCGGAGCCCATGATGAGGTGTCCTCCTGTTGCAGGAGGACCGCACCAATACCCGATTGGCTGGCATCCGTGGAGATCTTTGTCTCCCGTGTGGTGTCGAAAAACGCCAATACCGGGGCGGTGGTGAGCTTGACCTTGAGCTCCTCCCACTCACTCTGGTGTGCAGGCAGCCACTGGAACTCCGTGGTCTTCTTGACCAGGTGGCGAAGAGCAGTCGTGTGTGAAGCAAGGTTGGGAATGAACTTCCCCAGGAAGTTGACCATCCCGAGAAAGCGTAGCACTGCCTTCTTGTCTGACGGCCGCTGAATGGCCGTGATGGCTGCCACCTTGTCGGCATCCGGACGGACACCCGACCGGGAGATGTGGTCCCCCAAAAACTTCAGTTCAGTCTGGCCAAAAGAGCATTTAGCTCGGTTAAGGCGCAGGCCCTGATCTCGGATACGTGCAAAGACACGCTGGAGACGACTGATGTGCTCCTGTAGTGTTGTTGACCAGATGATAATATTGTCTACGTAGACGCGTACCCCTTCGATGCCCTCCATCATCTGTTCCATGATGCGATGGAACACTTTGGAAGCAGAAATGATGCCGAATGGCATTCTGTTATAGCAGAACCTGCCAAATGGAGTGTTGAAAGTGCAGAGCTTCCGGCTGGATGGATTCAGTTGAATCTGCCAAAAGCCCTTTGAGGCATCAAGCTTGGTAAATATTTTTGCCAGAGCCATTTCGCTCGTGATCTCTTCCCGTTTGGGTATAGGGTAGTGCTCCCTCATGATGTTGGAATTCAAGTCTTTCGGGTCAATGCAGATCCGGAGCTCGCCGGATGGCTTCTTCACACACACCATGGAGCTGACCCATGGCGTTGGTTCCGTGACCGGGGAAAGCACTCCTTGGTCCTGCAGCTGTTGCTTGAGGCGGTCCTTGAGAGGTGCTGGGACCCTCCGAGGGACGTGAATGACTGGGGTGGCATCCGGTTTGAGCCGTATTTTGTACGTGTTGGGCAGTGTGCCCATGCCCTCGAAAATCTCCTGGTTGTGCACAAGGCGTGAGTGGAGCTGCGCCCTAAAGTCTACATCTGGAAAGTCAGATGTGCCGTCAGGAGACAAAGTGTGGACTCTCCGAACGAGGTGGAGAATCTTGCACGCCTGTGCGCCTAACAGAGAGTCCTTCGAGGATCCTACGATCTCAAATGACAGCTTGGCCGTGCGCGAGTCGTGGGTGACTTCCAGCTGGCAGGACCCCGTGGCCGGGATGACGTTCCCATTGTAATCCACCAGTTGACAGTGGGAAGGTAGAATGGGTGGTTTGACCTTTAATGCCTGTAAAGCTGACCATGCGAGCAGATTGGCGGAGGCACCAGTGTCCAGGCGAAATGTGACTTGGGATCGGTTGACCGTCAGGGTGGCACACCACTCATCGTCCGGATCAATGGTGTGGACTGGCAACTGCTGGTGGTGCCTACTTGGGGACAGCCTGTTCTTATGGATGACCCCAACGTGGAAGGGCTCGCTGTCGTCGGTCTGCAAGGTGTCTGGAGGTGAGCCAGTGAATATAGGCTGAATGGCCCGCAGGGTCCTGCGAGACTGGCGGAATTGTTGCGAGTTGGCAGGTTGAGGTGCTCGACAACAGGCAGCATAGTGGCCCAACCTGCCACAGCGTAGGCACTGTCGGATTCTAGCAGGACATTGCCGCTTTAAATGTGCAGATCCACAGTTGCTGCACGTCGTGACATCATTACATTCGTAGCGCCACCGCGGTGCGGTCCTGCATAGTGCCGCCTGCGCATCGCGTCCCCTTTTGGTGCGTACAAGCGCGGGAGGCCTTGGAAAGCGCACGAAACGGCCGCCCTCGTCCGGGCCGCGGGCGGTACTCGATCGACTGGACCTGCTCCGCCTCGGGGGCCCCGTGCCGCGCTGTTTCGGCCGCCTGGATATGGGAGTACCGGCTGATTGCGTTTTCATGGAGGACACAGGTCTCGATTGCAGTCGCCAGGGTGAGTTGTTTCACTTGAAGGAGCTGCTGGCGTAGGGTATCTGACACAACCCCAAAAACTATCTGATCCCTTATCATGGAGTCGGAGGTGGCCCCGTAGCCGCAGGATTGCGCAAGGATGCGGAGGTGTGTGAGGTATGATTGAAAAAGTTCGTCCTTACCCTGCAGGCGCTGCTGAAATAGGTACCGTTCAAAGCTCTCATTTACTTCTCATCGAACTTGAGCAGCACCGTTTTGTATTTTTTTTGTCCTCACCTTCCGCGAATGCCAGGGAGTTAAAGATGTGGATGGCATGTTGCCCTGCCGTGGAGAGGAGAAGGGCTATTTTCCTGGTGTCCGATGCATTCTCCCTGTCTGTGGCCTCGAGGAATAGCTGGAAGCGCTGTTTGAACAACTTCCAGTTTACACCTAGATTGCCAGCAATTCGGAGCGGCTGCGGCGGGCTGATGCTTTCCATGGATCAGGATGGCGGATTGCTGAAATGGTGCAGGTAGGTCTCACAGTCGCTGGTCTGCGACCACTCGTGGTATCATGTCGTGTTGGGTGTCCTGCTACACAAATGAGCCAACACAGTTGTAGATGGTACAACTTGATTTTATTATGTTAACTAACAGATGCAACTAACTATAGACTTGGGTACGTTCGCTACCAGCTAACCTATGGACCTAGCCCGATCACTAATGTTGGTGAGGCACTCAGCACATTGTCTATGTCTGAGTGTCACGCTGCAAGCTCTCTGTCCCGAGCTGTCTCCTACCAGAATGAGCGGGAACTCTCGTGTTCCCCCTTTTATAGTGCGTGTGCTCTTACTAGTGATTGGCTGCGATGTTGTGTGTGTGCTGGTTGGTCCAAATGCCTGTCCATCATGTGTGATTGCACCATGATATGTTGATCTGGATATCATGACAAACCCCAGGCAGCGTTTGAGGGCCTTGGGGCAGTGGGGGAGGGGAAGCTCCATGAGGGGGCGCATGCGGTCGGGATCAGGCCCCAGAACTCTGTTCTGGACCATGTAGCCGAGGGTGGCTAAGTGGTTTGTACGCAACATGCATTTCTCCTTGTTGTACGTGAGGTTGAGGAGAGTGGTGGTATGGAGAAATTTAGCGAGGTTGGCGTCGTGGTCCTGCTGATCATGGCCGCAGATGGTCACATAGTCTAGGTACGGAAAAGTGGCCCGCAAGCCGTACCGGTCGACCATTCGGTACATATCCCTTTGGAAGACCAATACCCCATTGGTGACGGCGAAGGGGACCCTAAGGAAGTGATATAGCCGGCCGTCTGCCTCGAAGGCGGTGTATGACCGGTCCGATTTACGGATGGGGAGCTGGTGGTAAACGGATTTCAGGTCCACCGTTGAGAAGACCCGGTACTGTGCAATCTGGTTAACCATGTCAGATATGCGAGGGAGGGGGTACGCGTCGAGCTGCGTGTACCTGTTGATGGTCTGGCTGTAGTCCACGACCATTCGATTTTTCTCCCCAGACTTAACCACTACCACTTGAGCTCTTCAGGGGCTGTTGCTGGTCTCGATGGCTCCCTCCTGAAGCAACCACTGGACCTCGGACCTGATGGCCTTATCCTGGGTGCTGTACCGTCTGCTCCTGGTGGCGACGGGTTTGCAATCTGGAGTTAGATTGGCAAAGAGGGAAGGAGGATCGACCTTTAGGGTCGCGGGGCCGCACACAGTGAGGGGTGGTAAGGGTCGCCGAATTTAAGGGTCAGGCTCTGGAGGTTGCACTGCAAATCCAGGCCAAGGATAAGGGCAGCGCAGAGGTTAGGGAGGACGTAGAGGCGAAAACCGTGGAACTCTACGCCTTGGACTGTGAACGTGACCGTGCAGTACCCCCGGATCGTTACGTGATGGGATCCAGAGGCCAGGGAGATTTTCTGATTGGTAGGGTGTACCTTAACGGAGCAGCACCTTACTGTATTTGGATGTACAAAGCTCTCGGTGCTCCCGGAGTCCAGTAGGCAGGAGGTCACGTGGCCATTGACTTTCACGCTGGTGGATGCGTTGGTCAGTGTGGTCTGGACTGGTCGATTACCATGGATGCGAGTCATGGTTGATCGTCGGGTAGTGAGGTGGCCGCTGCGTCGGGGTCCTGAAACGCCATTGGTCTCCGTGTGCCTCGGGGTGGACAAGATGGCGGCGCCCGGAGGTCCAGGGGGTCACAATTTGGCGGCGCCCATGGAACGCACGTTGCGGGGGTGGAGCAAGATGGCGGCGCCCATTAAACGCACGTGTTGTGCGGAGGGGAAGATGGCGGCGCCCATTGCTCGCACATGGCGGCGCCCATGGTCCGTGACCGAGGGGGGGGTGGGGGCGACCGTTGCCGCTGAGCGGGCCTAGCACACCTCTGCGTAGTGGCCCTTCTTCTCGCAGGCCTTACAAAGGGCAGCGCGGGCCGGGCAGCGTTGGCGGGGGTGTCTTTGTTGGCCGCAAAAATAGCATCGGGGCCCCCCGGAGATCACTGGCTGTCGCGGAGCTCAGGCATACTGGGTGGGTAACGCCCCCGCTGGCGCGGCTGCCTGTGGGGCCCATAAAGCGTAGGAGGAGTGGGCCGCGCGGTTGGGGGCGTAGGACTGTACATTGCGCAGGGCAACCGTCATGGAAAGCGCTAGTGTTTTAGTCTCTGCGAGGTCGCCCGTGGCCCCTTCTAGGAGCCGCTGCCTGATAACATCGGACCCAATCCCAGTTACAAAAGCGTCCCTCATAAGGAGATCTGAGTGCTCCTTAGCTGTAACATCCTGGCAGTCACAGTCCCGAACTAGTGGGATCAGGGCCCTCCAGAAGTCCTCGATTGACTCACCCGGTAGTTGAGTACGCGTTGCGAGCGCGTGTCTGGCGAAGAGCGTGTTCGTCTTCTGCTCATAACTCTCTTGAGTCGAGTCATAGCGTCAGTGTAATTGGGCGCATCCTGGATCAGCAGGAAGATTTTAGAGTTGAGCCTGGAGTACAAGATTTGAATCTTCTGAGCCGTTGGAACAGAGTTCGGCGCCGCGTTGATATACGCTTCAAAACAAGCTAGCCAGTGCTGAAAGTCCTATCTGGCGTCGCTTGCATGTGGATCCAGCTGCAGTCGATCTGGTTTAATCTGGAGGTCCATCTTCTGAATCAGATACTAATAAATTGAGGCACGATCAGTTTGGCTGGAGACAAAGTTGAATTCAAACAGAGGCTTTATTAGTATCTGAAGTGTGGCCTCCTACAGCAGCTGACGAAATGGCTGCTAGCTGAAAGCCACGCATATTTATAACCCGGCTTCTGGGCGGAGCTAGCATGCAGAAGCCCAGGTGAACCTGTAGTGCAGGTTCTACCATACAACCCTTAATATAGGAACACAATGGTTTACCACACCCCTTACAAGTAACGGGCCCTGGAGGTCGCTGGGGTGGCCGAGGACAAATCTGTAACCAACACAGAGGTTGGTTACAATGCAGAATTGGGGATCCACCGGCTTCCACCCAGATGAACTGTCACACAGGAGTTGTTAATGCCATACAGGATGACCGTCCCTCCCACTGACCACATGTTAATTCTCCTGAAGGATCTCAATCCAATTGCACTGGAACAGGACCACATGATCCAGGGGTTGGCATGACAGACTCGCGGGCGTTGAGACACACATTTCACCCCCCAGCCCCCCCCAGCCCAGGCTATGGGCGGCTACACACCCCCACCCCGACCGAGGCTGGCCCCCCAGGGGCTCCCGCACCGCCCTTCGAGCAGCGGGCGGCAGCCCCGGATGGGTACTCACCTCCTCGGGTCCCCACAGCAGTCCTTCTGCCATCTTCATGTTTTTAAAAAGGTGTACTAATCAGCGCCTGTGTGACCACATGCTGGATTGGCTATTAGATCACGGGAGGCCATTATATAGGGGTCGCTCCCATTAATTGTATGGAGATTGGGCTTAAGTGATGATTATTGGTTTCTCACCACGCTAAAGCGTGATCCTGATTTCGGCAACAGGAGCAGGCCGGTCAGATCGCAAACAGATCGCCGCCCGTGCGTTACCCGTGACTTGATGGTCTTGTTGCGCTCTCACATAAGCGAAAACATTGCCATTAAATCACCCCTGATATGTGCAGCAAAGCCTTGAACAAATTGGAGTTTCTTAAAGGTGGAGCATGGGAGGTCAGCAAGGAGACCATTAGAGTCGTTGGGAACAATGTTCCCGCCACTTTGCGCCCGTTAAGCCTGGTGCATCGCGGGAGAGTCCTGAAACAGACTTTGTGCCGGGCAGCGAGCTGCCATGCCCCACGCATACTGGATCGCGCCATTCATATTTAAAAGAGCCATTAGATTCATCTAGATATGCACAACCTGTTTGATGCTGCATTCTCCCGGCTTCTGGGATCTACCAGCCGCACTGGCTACGCCTTACCCGTTTGCTGATTAGTACAAACGGAGACCAGGCGTGATGGCATATTGGGGAGGCCTTGGAGATCATTAGACCCCCCCCAGGTGGGTGGCGCTAGGGTTTCCTGGGCATCCTGGCACTGCCAACCTGGTGGTGCCAGGTTGGCACTGCCAAGTGCTGGGGACTGATGGGCCATGTGCAAGAAAGGGTGATGGTGAAGGGGGGGTATGAAGGGGGCATCATGAAGGTTGGGGGGCTGAAGAGGAAGCCCTAAAGATGGGGGCCTCAGTGACCCCATTGCAGGATATACACACTGCAGGGATGGAGGCGATGCCCAAAAAGATGGATGGGTGTGGGGCACGGTCACCCTCATGCCTGGGGGTGGAGGGGAGGTTTACGATAACTCAGTGATGGGGTGTGGTTACCCTTCGGACGTCAAGGGTTGGAGGTGTTGCCCATGTCTGCAGGGGATCATGATGTCCATGGGTGGGGGATCCTCAACCTCACTTTGAGATCTGGGAATCCTTTCAAAATGAAGCCCAGACCACTGAGGAGCAGGTGCGTTGGCGAGTCCAGTTCCTCACTGCAGAAAGAAGTTTGAAGTGTGTGATTTAATGGTGTGAAATGCCCCAAGCCCCAAATAAATGATTAATGGTGCGATTTACCGGCTGTGCCCACGAGAATCAGGATGGGATATGGCCGGTAGATCCCAGGAGAGGCCTCTTCCAGGATTCCCAATGGTTGTTACGTCTTGCGATATCTCACGATTTTGCTATAATGGGTGGGACCCAGATTTCCAGAGTTAAGTGAGCTTAAAAGCTCCGCCGCGCCAGAAATAACCAGCGCCCGGGACCTATCAGCCTCACCCAGGAGACGCCAGCTGGGTGCCATTTAGCACTGGTCCCTATGAAAGGGGACAAGTTGGACGACACTTGGGTCTCCCAGGCGATCGGAGAACCCCGGATGGTTAGTATCTGGCACCCTGGCTTTGCTGATGCTACCCAGGCACTTTAGCACTGCCAACCTGGCCCCCTGGTAGTGCCACCTGGACACTCCGGCAGTGCCACCTGGGTGCCAGCCTGGCAGTCCCCAGGGTGCCCAAGTGGCACTGGCTGGGACACTCCTCAAGGAGCACGGGGAAGACAAGCATTCCCACTTCTTACATCCCGTGCGGAATATTATATTCCTTCCCCCAAAGTTTGAAGACTGCCTCGACGAGTGATGAAACGGAGAAAGAGGAGCTGGCGGAAGACATCGGAGTCTCTTCGGCTCCAGTAAGTCCTCATGGAGCTGATGCAACCAGATCAGTCGGCGTATACCGAGTTGGTGAACACCATCTGCAGCAGAAATGACGTGGCGGACGATCGTCAGGAGGCGGCTGAACTATGGAGTCGACATCCAAGGCCTCAGAGGTTTGCTTCTCCATCTTGGAGTTGGTAGACACAACGTCAGGCATGCCGGCGTCGAGAAAGACAGGAGGCGTCACAGCAGGCTACTTCGGCAATGGAGTCAGAGAATCCAGGCAAGGCTTCTTTCAAGGCACTTCATGAGTGAGCAACTTCCGTGGGCGAATGTGATCCAGGTGGCGTTTCATGAGTTGCTTCCGGACCTGAACTTGGCAAGAGATTGATCCCGTTTGACGAACGACAATTCCAGAGAGCTGTTGAGCACCATTGGTGAAGTTATCAACAAACACAGCATCGTCAGGTGGGAAGCGTCGAAGAGGTCGATGTCGAACTTAGCAACGCCCTTGAGAATCTTGGTTACGGCGCTCTTTCGCGCCTATGTACAATAGAATCAAACTCAGTCGTGTACAAAGTCTACGACCTATTAACATTTTAGTGGGGGCTACCCTAATTACTGCGTGTAGTGTGATCTGTACGAGTATGAAAATCTTGCCAGTCTTGTGTCCATCGAGCCAGACGTCTGTTTCTTCAGCCCCCCCTTTAATAGTCTGCACCTTCCTCTCTGCTGGATGATATGGGCCAATGCAGGTGTGGCGCATCCAATTGCTCTTCACAAAAGCGGCAAACTCTTCACTCGTAAATGTACCTTAAGGATTCCGTGGGTGGAAAAAGAAATGCAATCGCTCACTCGTTGCCTGAGAGGTGATCAACGCCATTTGGTGGACCTCCAGCCATTTTGAGTGGGCGTCCACCAGGACGAGAAACATCGATCCCAAGAAGGGACCTGCAAATCAGTGTGCACGTGGACCCAAGGACGCTCTTCTACTCCTAGGCATGTCGGGGTGCCACCATGGGGCACTTCTGATGCTCTTGACAGATGGAGCGCTGCTGGACCAACGTCTCGATATCCGTGTCCAAACCCGGCCTTCAAATATAGCTTCTCGCCAGCTTCTTCATTTTGGACACTCTGGGATGTCCATTGTGAAGGTCCTTCAATGCGATAGCTGTCCCTTTGCCGGGACAATAACCCTGGCTGGTGCCTCACAGGAGGATGCCATCCTCCACAGTCAGCTGTCGATTTTGAAGAGGAAGCCTTCAAACTCCCCTGGGTAGTTGCTGATGCTGCCCGTCGTGTAGCACCAGATGATGCACCTTGGTTAGTACAAGGTCAGTTTGCATCCAGTCACGAACACACAAGGCAGTGACAGGCCAGGGTCCATGAAATTCAGGACAGTGCAGGCGGTAAAGATGAATATCTTGCCGCGGTTTTTATTTTTATTCCAGTGCTTACCGATCTTTTTGCCAAAGCTGTTTTTTATGGGGATTGTTGATTTTGTCATCTTTATGGGCGGGTAAGGCAGCGAGGATTCAGAAGACAGTGCTTCAGAGAGGGCATCAGTTGGGGGGCGGGGGGGGTTGGTTCTTCTAAATCTGAAGTATCACTTTTAAAGTGTACTTTATTCTAAACAATGTAAAACAGCAACATATAAAATATACACTCCACAAATCACAGTCCATAGTCTATACAGGTTTTCCCCATCACCACCCAGTTCCTCAAACATCATCATGGACAACTCCCGCAGCATCTCAAAGCCCTCTGCTGACCCCCTCAACTCAAACTTAATCTTCTCTAACCGGAGAAAGTCATACAAGTCCACCAGCAAGGCCGCCACCCCCAGGGGTGTATCCAACCTCCAATTTAGCAGGATCCTTCTTCCTTCGAGAAGCAAAGGCCACAACATCAGCCCCCTTCCCCTGCACAAGCTCCTGTACTTCTTTATCCAAGATTGTTTCCACTGTACTGTAATGTTTTATCCAAGACTGTTTTCAGCCTGGACAGAGCGGGGGCTGGAGGGCGCACTGCTTCGGGTGTTTTTGGGAGATTGCAATGAGAGGGGGGGGCGTGTAAAGGGGGCCCTGCACTTGGTACCTTTTGGCAGGAGATTGGGGCCTCTCTCTGATAGGGGCTAGGGGCTGGTTAAGGGACTTGAAAGAGCACGGGGAGATACAATCAGGTTAATGGGTCCTTGGTGTGTGGGGGGAGGGCCCGAGCGCTCGGGTGGGAGACAGACAGGCGCCAAGGGCAGGGGTCAGCGTAGCTAGCGTAGGTCAGGGGGCACCAGGGAGAGTAGGAGGAGGGGCGGGCTAGGGCCAAGCGCAGGGCTGACTTGGCAGGTCAGGCCTCGGGGGGCGGGGGAGGTCGGGGGGGGCAGCTGAGAAGTAGAGCACAGGAGACTTAAGTGGGCAAGGGGGGGGGGGGGGGGTGACCAGGGATCCCCCGGGGGAGAAAGTCGCTTGCAGACTCTCAGGGAACAGCGCAGGAAGCCGACAGCAGCAGCACCCGAGGGGGGGGGGGGGGGGGGGGGCGGGGGGGTTAGAGCCACGTTAGTTTAGTTGAACACGTGTGGCATGGGCAAACAGAGCTGACAGGGGAAGGGCCTTATTAACATGTTTATTCTTTCCCACTGTTCGTTTTCACTATGTTAAGGCTCTTTGCATAGGGCCTTTTTTCTCTCTGTAAATGTTACAAATTTGCTTCAAATAAAAAATTTCAAAAAAAAAGCTCTTGTACTCCCGATACCCCACAAATCGCCACCATTGGGTCCGGCCTGACCTCCACCCCCACGATCTTAGATAGTGTCCCAAACACTGCCTTCCAGTATCTCTCCAGCTTCTTGCAACCCCAAATCATGTGCGCATAATTCACAGGCCCCGCCCACACTTCTTGTACTCGTCGCCACCCCCTGGAAGAACCCACTCATCCTTTGAAAATACGTTAAAATATGCAGCACCTTAAACTGGATCAAGCTCATCCTCGCGCAGAAGGAGGTTGAATTCACCCACTGCATCGCAGTCCCCAACTTATTTGCCCCCCCCCTCCAACTCCTCTCATTTGTTCTTGTTCCTCACCATTTGTGCTCACCCTCCTTACTCAACAGCCCGTATATATCTCCAATCCTACCCTCCCCCAACTCATCCGGGAGCAGCAGTTGCTCCAATAAAGTTTACTCCGGCAATCTGGGAAATGTCCTCCACTCTTTTTGCGTAAAGTCCTGCACCTCCAAAAATCTAAATTCACTCCCCTTTGATAACTCAACCTCTCCCGCAACTCATCCAGACGCGCAAACCTCCCGAGTACAAGTCCCTAACCCTCTCCAGCTCCACCTCCCTCCATTTCCCATACATCCCATCCATCTCCCCCGGCTTAAACCTGTGGTTACACACAGTGCCGACAACACAGTGTATTCCACTGTGTAATCCATCTGCCCCTCCAACTTAAAATGCCTCCTCAGCTGACTCCATTTACTTAAAAAAAAATTTAGATACCCAATTAATTTTTTTCCAATTAAGGGGCAATTTAGTGTGTTCAATCCACCTACCATGCACATCTTTGAGTTGTGGGGCGAAATCCACGCAAACACGGGGAGAATGTGCAAACTCCACACGGACTGTGACCCCGAGCCGGGATCGAACCTGGGACCTTGGCGCCGTGAGACTGCAGTGCTACCACTGTGCCACTGTGCGGCCCGTGCTGATTCTATTTCCTGACCGTCAACTGTACCACCAAGCTCCCAAAATACTTCCCCGGAGCAAATGGCAGCGGAGCTGTGACCATAGTCCTCAGACTGGATTCCCTGCAGGACTCCTCCTCCATCTTGTCCCACTCTCCCCCACCCGCCATCGCTTCACCTTCTCCACATTCACTGCGCAATAATAGAGTAGCAGGTTTGGTAACGCCAACCCCCTTTCTGTCTCTGCCTCTGTAACAGAGCCCTCTTTACCCGCTGATGTGTTGGGTACTCTGCTACACAGACGAACCAACACGGTTGCGAGTGGTACAACTCAGTTTTATTGCTAACATTTATTTACAGTGGTAAACTGGTTACTGAGGTTCGATCATAACCCTAGAATCTGTGGACCTATTTCTAATACTATCTTGTAGTGGCACTCAGCACATGGTGGATGTCTGAGTGGCTTGCTATGAGCTCTGTGCCCTGAGCTGTCTCCTCCTGGAATGCCCTGGAAGTGTCGTGTTCCCTGTTTTGTACTGTGTATGCTCTTGCCTGTGATTGGCTGTGGTGTGTGTGTGTTGATTGGTCTGTTGATCTGTCCATCAGGATGTATGTGCTATGATGTTTACCTGAATATCATGACACCCGCAGCACCTTTCCTGCCCATATGAACTCCGAGATCACTGTCTCCAACTTCCGGAAGGCCTTAGGGAGAAAGTTTGTGAGGAACTGGAACACAAACAGGAACCTCGGCAGCATATTCATCTTTACCACCTGCACAGTGGTCTGGTGTAACGTATCCCATGTCTTAAAATCCCCCTATCTCCTCCACCAAAGTTGTCAAATTCCACCTGTGCACCGTAGCCCATTTTCCTCGTCACCCCAAATATCTAAACCTTTCCCTGGTTACCTTGAACGGCAACAACTGCAAGCTGGCCCCGCCCTGCCGCATTCTTGTCCCTTCCTCAACCTAACCTGATCTTTCACACGAGGGTGCATGTCCTGCAGAGAAATCACCTCCGTCTTCAAATTCTTCAGGTACGCAAAATCCCAGGACCACTTAATCGGCCCGTTTAACTCCCGGACGGTCCATGTCATAATTCTTACCTGAGGCTTACCCCTCCATTCCCCTCTACCGCCCACCATCATCTCCCACCCGTTCTACCTCACTTAATACCGCCCTGAATCGGGCCCATCCAAGATGGCCCCCCATCTCCACTCATGAGCATGCTCAGTCTCCAGCTCTGCCACGTCACAATCCCCCCCCCCCCCCCCCCCCCCCTCCCCTTCCCCTGGAATATTCAGACATGATTCCCCTACCATTCACAGTCCTGCTTCTCCCTGGCGCACATTAGAATCTTCTCCTCCATGAACTTGTGCACCCATACAATCACCGCCCACAGCGACTCCCCTGCTCTCGGCTTCTGCCTTAAGGTCCTGTGGGCCAGTCCACCTATGGGGCCTTGCCTAGCACCTTCTCCTCCACCAATCCTTGACACATACATTGTGGCGTTCGTTCCTTCCATATCCTCTGGCAGACCCACAATTCGCAAGTTCTGCCGCCTGGACCGGTTCTCCTGCTCCTTCACCTTCACTCGCAGCGACGTGCACAGATGCCCCCAGGATCTCCACCTCCAAGGACACAATCAATCGCTCTGGTTGGCCACCACCTTCTCCACCTCATGAATTGTCACCCCATGCGCCTTGAGGCACTTCTCTATCCGGTCCATTGACGCTCGCAGAGGTGCTACTGCTCCCTCAATGACCAGTCGCCATGCATCTTCTTCCTTTGCTGGAAAGGTTTCTCCTTGATGAAGACCATCAAATGCTCCATCTGGAGCTTTCCCACTGATGATGACCCTTCCCCCTCCGCCATTCTCCCAATTGTTGCTGCGCCACAGGTCCCCTCCAATTCCTTAGCCAGTTCTTTGCCAGGTCTGGTAACCAGTAGATATGCCGATCTAGGGGTGACCCCTCTCCTACAACTTCCAAACCATTTTTCTGCCGGAGTTGCCCTGTTAACTGGTACAAAATGGCCAAACCAACACCCTCAAGCCGGAGCTGCCCTGTGTGCGACCTTTCACTCCATGGCTGTCACCGGAAGTCCGAATCTGATCTATTATAATTGGGCAGCGAAAGGCAAGAAGGTGCAGTGTTGGGGTAGGGAGCCGGAGACAATATAGGTGAGGATAGAGGCAGACTATTGTACAGAGTCAGGATTGAGGACACTGGCAACAGCACCGCTTCCTTTTGCCGCAGGGAAATACTCAGGTAGTCCGGTGGTGGTTGCCATGTTGAAGACATGGAGGCAATTTAAGTTAGGTGTTTGAGCCAGCGAGACTGGACACTAGGTTTCGGGGATGGGAGGAGTAGGGGGGGGGGGGCGGGGGGGAAATGAAGGACTTATTTTTGGAAGGGCGGTTTGTGATTTTGGAATGGTTGACGGAGAAGTTTGGGATTCCGCAGGGGGAAGCCTTTAATATGCAGGTGCGAGATTTTGCAGGGAAGGTTTTGCCGATGTTTCCAGTGACCCCTCCCTCCTCGTTGTTGGAGGGGTTATTGTCAGTGAGGGGATTGGGTATGGGGGTCACTTGGGGATTTATGGAAGGTTTTGGAGGAAGATATTTTTTTAAATAATCTTTATTGTCACAAGTAGGCTTATATTAACACTGCAATGAAATTACTGTGAAAAGCCTGAGTCGACACATTCCGGCAACTGTTCAGTTACACAGAGGGAGAATTCAGAATATCCAAATTACCTAACAGCACGTCTTTTGGGACTTGTGGAGGAAACCAGAGCACCCGGAGGAAACCCATGCAGACACAGGGAGAACGTGCAGACTCCACACAGTGACCTAAGCTGGGAATCGAACAGGTGTGCCTGGAGCTGTGAAGCAACAGTGCTAACCATTGTGCTACCATGCTGCCCTTATGTCGTCGCTGGAGGGGGTTCAGGCCAATTGGGAGGAGGAGCTGGGGTGGCAATGGAGATGGGGTTGTGGGCTGAGGTGTTGCAGAGGATGAATGCCTCAACCTTGTGTGCGAGGCTGGGGTTAATGCAGTTAATGGTGGTGCACAGGGCGCATCTGACGAAGTCGAGGATGATGCGGTTGTTTGAGGGGTGGTGGACACTTATGAGTGGTGTAGGAGAGGTCCGGCCAACCATGTACATATATTCTGGTCCTGCCCGAAGTTGGAGAAATTTTCGGGGTCGTTTTTCAGTTCCATGTCGGTGATCTTGCAGATTTGTCGGAGCTGCAGACGGGAGCGGAGGCAGACGTTTAAGCCTTCACCTCGCTGATTGCTCGCAGGCGGGTCCTGTTTGGATGAAGGGCAGTCTCTCCGCCCAGTGCCTCAGTATGGCTGGGGGCTTGATGGCGTTCTAGTATTTGGAGAAAGTTAAGTTTACCTTGAGGGGGCTATTGAGGGATTCCACAAGTGATGGGGTATGTTTATTTTTCACATTAAAAGGGGGTTACCGGGATGGGGGGGGGGTTAGGGATGCAGGGGGCTATCCTTTTGGGATGTTTTTGCTAGAGTGGAGGGAGGGTTTCTGTTGTTCATGTTGTTTTGCATTGTTTTGTTTTATGTATAAAATGTTAAAAACCGAATAAAAATATTTTAAAAATGAAATTCAAGACAACAATCACTTCATCTGCAGCGGAAGACTGCTCAACACATCAGCAAGCGTAATCTGGGTCCCTGGGTGGTGCTTGAAAGAGTATTCATAAGCTGCCAATAACAGAGCCCAGCACTGAATCCTTGCTGACCCTATTGGCAGGGCCGCCTTGTCTTCACGGAAGAGGCCGAGCAATGGCTTGTGATTCGTGATTAAAAATGCCGGCCATAGACAAACAGATTAAATTGCTTTACACTGAATACGAGCACCAGACCTTTTTGATCTGGGCATAAATTCTTTTGGCCGTAGTCGGCGTCTGGGAAGCAAAAGCGATTGGATGGTCATGGCCGTCGTCCATTCGATGGGACAAAACTGCTGTAATGCCATACGGGGAAGCATCACATGTGACGTACAACGGTTTTGTAGAGTTCAAATGTGTCAATGCCCCTTTAGAAGAAGACAATCGCCGCTTCATCTTGTCAAGCGCCATATCCTGGGCCTTGCCCAAGCCCAAGGCTGGCACTTTTTTGAAAACCAGTAGGGGGGGTGGGAGGATGGTAGCCAAATTTGTAACGAAGTGCGCATAATAATTCACTAATGCAAGGAAAGAGCCCAGCTCCTTGGCATCTCACAAGCCGGGACCATTTTGATTGCCTGTATCTTTTCAGTGACTGGGTGTAGACCATCTCGGTCCACCTGATATCCCAAATATAACATTTATTTTGCGAGAAGCACACACTTCGCGCGGCGAAGGCAGATCCCATCCTTGGAAAACTGCTTCAACATCGTCTCGAGGTTCTGCAAATGTTCTTGTTCTGTAATGTTCTTGTTCTGTGGCCCCTGTGACTAAGATGTTGTTCAAGTAAAGTCAATGCGTGGCAATCCACGCAGGAACTGCACAAGCCAGGAGACTCCGAACAGAAGCTGGGTGTACTCATAGACTCCCTTGTGTGTATAAATTGTGATGTACTTCCGTGAGGGTTCGTTGAGCTCCAGCTGTAGGTAAGCGTTGCTCATGTCCAATTTTGTGAATGTACAGCCACCGGCCAATGTTGCATTTAATCGTCGATGCAAGGTAGAGAGGTAACGGTCTAATCTTGAAGCCGTGTTCATTGTTAATTTCTAGTCACCGTAGAGGCAGACGATCTTCTCTGGCTTCATGACGGGGACCACCGGCACCGTCCACCAGCGAAGCGCACTGGCCGAATATTGCCCAAATGTTCCAAACGCCAAAGTTTGGTCTCAACCTTCTCCACAATAGCTTAGGGAACCGGATGGGCATGAAAAGATCAAGGCTGAGCCTCAAGGTCCACCTGGATTTTAGTCACGGCCCCTTTAATGGTACACAAATCAGGCTGGAAAACCTCAGTGAGTTTGCTCAGTGCTGTACACAAACCGCCAGACCCCATTTGGAGGATATGCTGCCAATCCAACTACTGCGGGTGCAGCCAATCGCGACCCAACAGGCTAGGGTCACTTCCTTACACAGCAATGAGGGAAAGACGCACTAACTGGCGCCCATAAACCACCGGAGGATGGACCTTATGATATTCAGTCATTCCCCTGTATAAGTGGCCAAATGAGCCACCACGTCAGTATACACTCTTTGATAAGGTCAAATGTGCTCTGTGCACTAAATATCTGAGGAATGCTTGGCTTCCTCAGGCTCCTAGCGGAGTACGAGCTCCCATATCCAGCTCAATGTGGAGCATGTGACCCTTCACTTGTATCAGAATGTGAATAGGGGCCACACAGGGCGCTGCCAAACAGTTCAGCTGCATCTCAGACTCATCCTCGGCCTCTACTGGGTCATTCAGATGCAAGGCCCGGCACTGGGGCAGACACCTACCTCAACAAAGAAGCCTGGAGCACTGGATTTCTTGCTGCCAGCAGGTACACCTGGATTAGCATCCACATGTTACACACAGGCCGGAATCGTCTTCAGCTGAGTCCGGGGCCGGCTGTTCTCCCAGAAGCCAGAGTTGCAGCGATATTTGGTCCGGGCTGTGGTGATACCACGTGAGGGGCAACACCTCAAAACGTTCACCTCGATCACTTGTATCTCTTGGACGCCGCGTTCCGCGCTTTACTGAGATGAAGAGATCTGCAGCACCTGCTGAAAAGTTAGGGAGATTCACCCAAAAGCTTTTTCTGAGTTTTCATATTATTGACACTGCAGACCAAGAAATTGCAGAGTATATCAAACAAAACAGTTCCATACTCACAAAATCCGGCTATCTTCCGTGATCAAGACACAAACCTAGTGACGGACTCACCGGTGGATCTCTCTGCTGTATTAAACTGATATCTTTGAATTATCGACGGGGTTGGGTTAAGGTGCTGTGCCACAAGTGTCCCGAGCTGGTTGAATGTATTTGTATCCGACACGCCAGTACATGAGAATCCGGATCACCTCGAACATATGTGGTCCACAGGCCGCCAACAGTATGACTGTCTGGCACTTGTTCTCCGTGATACTGTTGGCCCGGAAGAAATAACGCATTTGTTCAGTACATTGGTTCCAGTCTTCAACAATGGCATCAAATATATTTTACCGCCCAAACAGAGGCATGGTGAATCAAAGAAATCCAAACCTAGGTCCAGAAAATCGGGGAGGTGGCTCAGCTGAGTAGATTGCAGCATCGACAGCAAACCAATTTACTTCTCATCGCCAGTTTAATAAGGACGTGGGGAGTCCACACCATGTCAAAATAAGAACAAAGTTTTATTTACAAACAACATATATATACTTCCCGGTAGGCCCCTATCGGGTTCTTCTTTGCGGAGCCTTACTGTTCGACCTTGTATACTCTGGGTAAATGAGATACCCCACCCCTAGTGGGGGAGCTCGTACTCCGCAAGGAGCCTGAGGAAGACAAGCATTCCCACCTTGTAGGTCCCGTGTGGGATATTATAATACTTAGTAATTTTTTGGGTCAATTGCGCCCTTTGAGTTTGGAGGCCACAAAAACAAATGTAGGGATCTTAGCAGCAGAGGGGCTAAGATGGCAAGTTGAGGATGTAGAAATAAGGAGTATTGTTGATGATAAAAGTAATTGCAACACATTGTGATGCCTCAGTACATTTAAAATTATTTGTGCATGTGAGTAAATGGGGACTGTGGCTGGAGGTCTTCAAGTTGCAGGTCTATATGTAGTTGCAGGCAAAAGGAAGAATTTGCATTTACTTAGCACCTTTGATGACCTTAAGATGTCACAAAATGCTTCACCTCAAATAACTACTTTTGAAATCATGTAATAATATAAACTTCACATCTGAATTTGGATGCAGCCAGATTTCACAAACAGCCATGTGGTATTGAACCAGTCATTTTTATATACGTTTTGATTGAAGTGTAGATATTGTCCACAAAAACAGGAAGAACTCCCCTGCTTAAATAGTGCCACTCGGTCTTTTATATCTGAAAGAAGACACCTCCAACATTGCAGCATAATCTCAGTACTGCATTGAGATGTCTACCTAGATTTTTGTACTCAAGTGTCCGCTTGGGGCTTCAACCCATAACGTTCTGGTTAGTGTGCCATTGAAAGGTAGATGTGTGCGGAAGTAGAGAACATAAGTAATTGACGATGGTGTATAGATTGTGTGCATTCATGGGCTCTGGACTGTAATTCTGATGCCATTAATGTATGTAATTTCAAAGGTTTCAATTAACATTGCAGAATACATTTTTAATACGAAAGAACATTCAAAAAAAGTTGTTTGATACCTTTGGTGTTTGCATCTATGATTGTCAAAGCACAAGTGTAGCAAAGCATTGCCAACTTATAATTCTTCGTCTGGAAATAGCAGTTGCCTTTCTGCCGCTCATTCATGATCATTTTCAGCTGGTCAGCTTTGGGCTTCACCTCCAAACGAGTTCCACTGACTGACAGGAGGTGAACCTCTAGGAGGAGTCTGGATCCTGGCTTCACTTCTGATGCTTCACTGCAAAGCAATTAAGGACATGACTGGAAGTGACTTCCCTGGAGTGACACAAACCTGCTGGTTTGGCTGCTGAATCTTATCTTGTGTTTGCAGATCATACAAATGCCAATACTGCCACCACAGATTCACACAGGAGAAGGACCACAACAGAGAGTTCTCTACAAAGCTTTCAGTTTCACAACACAAAACAAAAAATAGGAAGTAACCAAATGATGGGACAGGAGGAATGACATTGCTACACCACCAGAATATAAACTTCCCAATATATGCACGCACCTGCCTGCAAGGAGAGATGTGATAAAGGGGATTAAAACCCCAGTTGACCCGAATTTCACATTGCCCATGCGATTTTAAGCTTGTTGCACGGGCACGTGGCCCAACTGGAATTGATCTTTTTTAATTCAAGTGTGAGGTAAAAGGCCCTGCTGGCAACAATGGCTGAGCAGCTAGGCATTTGGGGTGTTTTGAAGTGTGGAATGAGTGTTTTATGTGTTGGGCACATATGGGTGAGCCCCATTAGCCAACCTGTATTCTCGGCATTGAGTACCTCCTCCTCTTCTGAGAAGGACAGGGAACGGAGATTGAGGAGGCAAGGTATCCCCCTTGGGCAGTAGTCCAGGCATAGGATGATCAGGGCCATCAGAGAGGAAAAGAAGGCCGCCCCAGAGAAGATGCCACCTCTCGGCTGCCAGGGTGTCAAGGCAGTGGTCCCATTACCTTGACATGACCGAGGTCCAGTGCCACAGGACCCTCCGGCTTTCAAGGGAAGCAGTCACAAGCATCTGCCACATAAGGCCTGAGATAGCCTCCAATTGGGTGGGGAAGCACCCAATGCCTGTAACTCTGAAGGTCACGGTGGCAATAAATTTTTATACCTCCGGATTCTTCCAGGACGCTGTGGGTGATCTCTGTGGAGTTTCAGGGACACCTGCACACAGCTGTGTTAAGCTGGTAACTGATGCACTATTCAGATGTGTGTAGATTCATCCATTTCAGAACAGACTAGGTTATCCAGGTTCAACGGGGGAGAGGTTTTGCAGCCAATGCTGAGTTCCCCCACATCTAGGGAGCCATTGATTGTCCCCATGAGGCCATCAAGGCGCTAGCTGGCCAGCGGGAGCCTCTGTGAACAGGAAGGGCTTCCACTCAATGAATGTTAAGATTGCCTGTGACCACGGGAGCCAGATCCTATAGGTATGCACAAGGTACTCAGGTAGCAACCATGATTCATACATTCTTCGTCACTCACAGGCACCCAGGCTCTTTGCTGCTCCAGCTTTTCCAGATGGGTGGTTGATTGGAAACAAGGATTACCTGCTGATGACGACACCTCTCAGCCGATCAAGGACGGATGCAGAAGAGAGATACAACTGCTATCATGTATCCACGAGTGGAAAGGACCATGGGCCTCTGAAGGTAAGGTTTAGATGCCTCAACCGATTCAGGGGTGCCCTGCAGTACCCCCCTGCAGTACCCACCCGAGTGAGTGTGGCTCATTGTGGTAGTCTGCTGTATTCTTCACAATCTCACTTCCCCAGGGGGTAATCACTTGAGCAGGAAGATGATGATTCAGCAGCCACAGACGAGGGCTCCAACACTGATGCCAGACAGCCAGAGGGCGAGAACTACTAGGATGTACTGAGAAACCTCGAGAGTGGCATAACCCCAAGGACACATCAGGGCCTGTCCAACAATGCCAGTGGGCAATACCATCATCCCAGACACATAACACTCATCAATTCCATGAGGCCACTCCCGCCCAATAAAGTTTGATATCCTGGACATTCCTAATCAGGCTGTGACACCAATGCAGCACACAGGCTTGAATGAAGTATGATATTCAAGATGATAAATTCAGAGATATACTAAAAGGTTGATCTGCACAGATCATAACCATAACATCTCGATTTCGCTCAAATCAATAGCACCCAGTGTGGACCCCTGCTTATGCCTAATGTGTCTTCAGCTTATGTTTCCGGGTACTACATCTAGATGTTCCTCCCCCTCGCTGATGGGAGGCTGGTTGCTGTTCTTATTGGCCTGTTGGCACAGATAACTTTGGTGGTCAGCAGAGCCTGAGCAGGCATCGGTGGGGAGGGTTCACTTGACAACATGGCCGTGCAACCCTTGGCCACCGCCACTCCTGGAATGGAACAGAGATTGGCATAGAGAGAAAGGAGCTGGTGCCCTCAACCAGCGCTCCATGAGAGGAGTCCAGAGACGGTGGCCACCTTGTCCACCATTCTGAGATGTGTCTTCATCTCCCTGTTCACCATTGAAGAATGGGCAATTATGGGTGACACTGGTTGTTGCCTCCTTCTTCCACACTGGCCTCTTGAGGTTAGTGCCTGTGCAAGGGCTTGCACATCCGAGCGCAACTCCAGTAGTTCCTGGAGGTGTCACTCCATGATAGCCGCCAATCTATCAGCGGATGAGGCTGTGCGCTTGGAGCTCAGGGTCACCATAGTGCTCATGCTCCCCAAGGTCTCTTCCATGACAGAAACCATGGCACACAGACCCTCAGGGATCTCCACCAGATCTCCCCGCACATCCTGCTGGACATCTAGCCTTTGCCCCTGATGGATGATTCCAGAGGCTCATCAATTTCCTCGGACTCAGCATGGCTCTTGTTGCCAGCAGTCCTCCAATTACTGGTGCTCTGGGCACTTCCTACCTCCGCCTTCTGCCCTTGCAAATGTGAAGCATCCTCACCACTGCCTGCTGGCTGGGGATGGAAACAAAGGGTAATATTCATTAGTCAAAACACAGGCTGGCATCGCAGTGCATGCTCGTCATCATGCTTGGTCTTAGTTTCTCAGTTACTAGCGCATAAATAAGGTTGTTCTGATGGAGGACAGCCTGCTTCATCACCTTTACCCTGAATGTCATACACTTCAGCCCAACAGGCTCTTCTTACCTTCCTCAAAGATGCCTGTCTCTCTGCAGCCTAATGGCTTTGTGCCTTGCTCATTTTCCAGCTCCAGAGCTCCCAGCACCGAGCTGATGAGGATTGCCTGGTATGCCACCGCCCCCCCCCCCCCCCTCAGTGGAAGATCGCTCCCGATTATTGTGGCTCCACAAACACCAAACCATGCCCCCCCCCCCCCCCAAACTCAAAACACCCTCAAGAGGTTTGAGAATATTACCATCCCCCTAGACCCTTTGATGGACCAGAGGTTGTTAATTCACCTCAGCAACCTTCGTGATCTGAGACCTGCACATGGTAACTATGGCCACCTCCTTGGTGACTTGTTCAGCACAATGCTGAGTACTCACTCGTGCTGAGCGCAGTAGAAGCTCATTGAACCTTTCCCAACACCGGATCCAGATTCTCCGGACAAAGTCATGCCAACTGATCTCCCCTACAATCTCGACCCCAACCTTCTTCGTGAGGCGGGGCGGCCTCCTCCTCCCACCCCTCAGCATCAGGACATCCCTCCCGGCTGCCTCCACTAGGGCTGAGAGACAGACATCCGGGAAACGGGGCGCTTGCTGGCTACCCGAACTCTCCTCCCGTCTGCTGCAGCCTCCTGCTGCTGCCACGGCTCTCTCAGGTATTCTTCTGAAGCCTGCAGAGGCCGGTTTTGAAGTTTGCGGTGGGACACCGTTGGACACGGTGCACGCCCGACCGTCGGACCTGCTCCACAAATTCAGCCGCGATTCCCATAGTAGCCAGTGTAATACCGAAAGTTCCAATTGGATGTGGGCAGGAATAGGATATGCGGCAGCTCCCGATTCCTCCGGGTGAGCATGCCCATCAAGAGCAAAATTCGACCCAAAGAGAATATTAGTATTCTGCATTTAAAAATTCGGAACTATCTTAATTCAAATTGAACTAAATAGCTGATTGAAGACTTGTTTTGTAACACCCCGTTGGGTAACAGTAAAGCAGAGGGTGAGTATATAGATTTGGCTTGCAGATCAGCCATGATATCATTGAAAGGCAGAACAGGCTTGGGTTAAATGGCCTACCTATGCCATAAAATTATTGTGGCAGTGAGACTTTAATTTAAATTTCTCACTGTTATGGTGGCCATGAAGCAAATGGGGGATCATCAGTAGTTCTCCCTAGGGGCTTCGTAGAACATGAATTCCCCTATTAAGTGGGTGGAAGCTCACCCAATAGGAGACATATGGCTTAAAACCCCCTGTTCCAACCCAAACTGATCTCTCCGCAGGTCTCTGGGCTTGGTTGCCTTTTTCGTTACAGCAATAAAGGGGTTTGTTGTTGGGAGACTAGCCTTGGCGAAGTTATTACGTTGGCGATGAGGAATAAAAACAAGTTTCCTCCAGCAAACTTCATATTGGAATACGAGTGGCTTCTCAGTAAGAAACAAAATGCCTCTCTTTGATAAATTCAAACTCTATGACGTTAGCAGAGAAGACTGGGCCCAATACACAGAGCGCATGCGTTACTTCTTCCAGACTAACAACATTCTGAGATGAGAAGCAGAAAGTCATTGTGCTAATAGCATGGGCCCCCGACATTCAGTGTGATAAAAAGCCACTGGAGAATGCAGAAAAAGGGTACAGGAGCTACTAGGGCAACAGACAGGAATGTCCTCTGTTTGGGGCTGGTTTAGCACAGTGGACTAAACAGCTGGCTTGCTGAGCAAGGCCAGCAATGCGGGTTCAGTTCCCATACCGGCCTCCCCGAACAGGCACCGGAATGTGGTGACTAGGGACTTTTCCCAGTAACTTCATTGAAGCCGACTTGTGACAGTAAGCGATTATGATTATTATTAGGAGGAGAGACCTCATGTAAAAGTGCCCATTCCTCAGCTGAAGGTGCCTATGTAAATAATCCATCATCAAATTGGCGATCAGCTTGTCAAAGAAATATTATGACAGTCGTAAGAATGCTAGGGAACCCACTCCAGAAGATTGCAGATGTCAGATGATGGACTACTTTGAACACTGTAAAAAAGCAAACCAAGTGAAAGCTCCAGGAATAGGCAATATGAGTGCTACTCCCGGAAGAAGCCAAGGCCAGCACAGTCTCACACCATACAGATATAACCACTCCCAGACGGAATGGCATGGTGGCGCAGTGGTTAGCACTACTGCCTCATGGTGCCGTGGACCCGAGTTTAATCCCGGCCCCGGGTCACTGCCCGAGTGGCATTTGCGCATTCTTCCCATGTCTGCGTGGGTCTTACCCCCACAACCCAAAGATGTGCATGATAGGTGGATTGGCCACGCTACAGTGCCCCTTAATTGGAACAAAAATAATTGGGCACTTTAAATGTAAATAAATAAATAAATAGATAGCCACTCCCAGAAGCAGACATAATGCAACTAAACCATATCATCATGACAAAGATCGCCCCAATAATGATAAAACTGTTGGTGAATGGTTATCCATTGGAAATGGAAGTGGACACAGGGGCTGCCACTTCTGTCATCGGTGAGCAGACATTTGATCACCTTCAAACTGGTAGCCAACCCTTGAGTTTAGAAGACACTAGAGCCAGACTAGCCACCTACATGGGGGAACCTTTATGAATTAAGAGCATTACCATGACTCTGATGAACTACAGGCAGCAATCAGTCCAGTTTCCACTCTTTAATGAGTGGGGACAGGGACCAAGCCTTATGGAGAGAGATTGGGTCCAGCGGATTAGGCTGAACTGGCTAAAGATTTTCAGGCTGAGCGGGGAAAACTATATGAAGTTATCACCAAATACCCTGAAACTTTCAGTAGGACCGTAGGAAAATAAAAGGAGCTAGATCCAAAATGTATGTCGTCCACGTCCTTAAGCTGCACAAATCGGTCCAGTTCTGTGGGGATTCTAAGTTACGGTCAATCGGGTTTCCAAACTGGATAGGTATCCATGCCGCAAATAGAAGAGTATATGCTAAGCTAATAGGTGGCCAGACATTCACGAAGTTAGATATAAGCCATGCCTATCTTCAGTTCGAATTAGACAAGCCTTCCCGTAAATACGTTATGATCAACAAGCACAAGGGCCTATATGAGTATACTTGCTTGGCCTTCTGGATCTCATAAGTGTGCATCATATTCTGACAGATCATGGAGAACATACTCCAAGGGTTACCCAAAGTGGCGGTCCATTTGGATGATGTTCTGGTCATGGGAACTTCAGAACAAGAGCACCTGCCAAACCTAGAGGAGGCCTTGTGGCAATTTGTGAAAGCAGGGTACATCTGAAGAGGGAACAGTGCGATTTCCAAGTGACCTATTTGGGCTGTTGGGTGGATAAAAAAGGGCTACATCCAGTGGATGATATGGTGAGGACCATCAGGGAAGCGCCAACTCCAAGAAACACCACGGAATTGAAATCCTTCCTGGGATTAGTCACATAATATGAGAGGTTTATCCCGAATTTAGCCTCTTTGCTGTCTCCACTGCACATGTTGCTGCGAAAGTATCAAAAATGGTCTAGGTAGAAGCCCTCTAGAAAGTAAAACAACAGCTGCTGTTGTCCAATTTATTGGCCCATTCAACCCCAAAAAGGAATTCATCCTGACATCTAATGCTTTTCCTTATGGGTTGGGAGCGATAATCTCATACCGCTGAAAACACGGGACAGAAAATCCCATCGCCTATGCATCCAGGACTCTTTTGGAAGTGGAGGTACTCTCAAATCAAAAGGGAGATCTTGGCAGTCGTGTAAAAATATTTCACCAGTACGTCTACGGCAGATGTTTCATAATAGTGCCCGACCACAAGCCCTTATTTGAACTTTTTAAGGAGAGTAAGTCAATCCCCCCTACTGCCTCCTCCAGGATACAGCCTTTGCCCCTGTTACGTGCAGTGTATGAATATCTCTTAAGAGCACCGCCCTAGAACGTGAATCACAAAAACTGATGCCTTGAGTCATCTCCCACTGCCCACAAGCCCTTGCTGGCATTGGAAGAGGTCATGATGATCCTAAATTTTTTAGAGACATTACAAATGTCTGCATGGCAAATCAAGACCTGGACACAAAAGGATCCAACACTGTCAAATTGGAAGCATATGATCCTGGAGGTGAAGCAGTGTGGTAGTGGCATTGTCACTGGACGAGCAATCCAGAGACGCAGGATAATGCTCTGGGTATATGGGTTCAAATCCCACCAGGGTGGAATTTGAATTCAATAAAAATATGGAATTAAAAGTCTAATGACGAGTGTGAAACCATTGTCGATTGTTGTAAAAACCCATCCCGTTCACTAATGTCCTTTAGCGAAGGAAATCTGTCTTCTTTACCTAGCCTGGCCTACATGTGACTCCAGACCTTTGACTCTTAAATGCCCTCAGGATTGGGCGATAAATCATGACCCCGCCAGCAACGCCCACGTCCCATGAACGAATAAAGAAAAAAGTCTGAGGACAAACCTCAGACACCGGGAGCTGGATTCTCCATTTCAGCAGCTAAGTGCCGGCTCAAATGCAGAATTTGCAGGCGTTTTACGACGCTAAAATTTGCACCGAACCCTCACCGATTTCGGGACCAGTGAGGGCCTAGCAGTGACGGCGGGTGAAACTCCCGGCTTCCGCGGTGAAAACGGCCGGAGAATGGCCTGGCCACGCATTCGCATGGCGCCGACCTGCAACAGTCGCACCGTACAACATGGCGGCGGCCCTGTGCGGACCCAACCCAAATCTGCGACCCCACAGGCCACCCCCTAGCCACTCCCCCCAGCCCTTGCAGAAGCCCCCCACCCCCCGGCCAGCGGCAGATGCCGGCCGAGTGAGGCGGCGCTGGACACAGTCCGCAGCTGCCACGCCGGGTTCCTGACCACTCAGACCACAAGTCACCCGTGCAATCAGAAACTCGGCCAATTGGGGGCGGAGCATTGCGGGAGGGCCTGCCGATGACGAGCAACAGCGTGCGTTTATGTCACTTCCGAGGGGGCGGACCATGGCTGACCGGCATCAAACCGGTGCTGGCTCTGATTTGGGTGTTGGAGTGGATTCTCCGCCCGATCGCCGATTATGATATCGGCGTCTGGCAACGGAGAATCCCGCCCCATGAAACCTTGTCTGACCAAGAAAGATGGTCAGTGTTGAGAACGTAATCACTCTGTTGGGGCCCCGGGTGGTTATCCCCGCCCAGGGCAGCACCCAAATCTACTGGAACTACATAATGGCTACCCTGGGGTCTCTCAAATGAAAATGCTTGCTAGGAGCCACGTCTACAGGCTTGACTGAGACATCACTGACTTGGTGAAGTAGTGCAATTCATGATGGGAGAATCATAAGTTCTCTCCTTCAGTTTCCCTACACTCATGGGAGTGGTCAGCCAGGCCATCGGTGCGAGAGCACATGGACTTTGCCGGGCTTTTTGCCGGTCCAACAATCTGGCTAGGTCGCATCCCCGAATCATGGGGCAAGACTCCTCGGTGGCATGGCTGCAGGCTGTGTGGGGTTTGCTCTGCAGGATCGGTTTAGGTGTTGCTCCCTTTTGTTGGTGGGGAGCTGGCAGGTGCGGTCCCAACGAATCAGTCAATGGGACCATCATTTGTGCATGGAGCCCTTGGGTCTCGTTAAGTGGTCCAATTAACGCTTGATACTGGTGACAGCCTCGCCGGGAAGCTCGCAGTAGTTCTCGCTCGCTACCACACTTAGAAACTTTCCCATTAAATCGTGGCCATGGAATAAGAAAATATGTAGCACCAAATAACATAAAAGCAGCAGGGATACATTCTGATTTTTACAACAAGACTCTCTTATCTGCTCAGAAATGTGACTATTTTGCATGATGTGAACTGTTCATTCAAGTCTGAAAGACTGAATCGTTAAATATGGAGAGATGCCAGCGTTGGACTGGAGTGGGCACAGCAAGAAGTCTTACAACACCAGGTTAAAGTACAACAGGTTTGTTTTGAATCACTAGCTTTCGGAGCAGAGCTCCTTCCTCAGGTGAGCCACCTGATGGAAGAGCTATACTCCAAGAGCTAGTGATTTGAAACAAACCTGTTGGACTTTAACCTGGTGTTGTAAGACTTCTTACTATCAAATATGGAGGAACTGCCTGTAGTGATATTGGTCTGGTAAAGTAAAACAAAAGCTCTTTGGCTTAAAGATTGAGTTTGAAGTTTGGTTGATGCTTGTTTTTTGAACAATCACATTGAATGTGAATGTGTTTGTGTGAATTTTCAAGTTTTGAAATGGTTGATTACTAACTGTAATTGAATGAAATATAGCCTTTTCCAGAATGGTATGAATGCCGGGGTCACTGGATGGCAGTGCCAGGCTGGCAGTGCCAATGTGCCTGGGTACCAGGGGAGTGCCAAGGTCCCACCCTGCCCAGTCTCTGACCACCCAGGGGTTTCCAATGGCCTGGGAGACCCTCCCCAGGTGCTGTTTCGCCAAGTCCACGTTTGTGTAGACCAGTAATAAATGGCACCCGGACATCTCCCAGGCAAGGCAGGTGAGTCCCGGGTGAATCTGGCATCCCAGTATTTAAATGAGCCGGAAGGCTTAAGTTAAATATTCAGATCTGGATCCGGATCTCGCCCAATGAGGGCGCGATTCACCAGTTGCCTCCGGGTGGGTGTCAGGTGCAACCAGGCCACTGAATCGCGCCCCCAGAATTTTTACCCAGCAACAGTGAAGGAACAATGATATAGTTCCATGCCAGGATGATGAATGGCTTGGAGGTGAATTTGAAGGTGGTGGTGTTCCCATATGCCCTTGTCCTTAGATGGTAATGGATTTAGAAAATGCTGCCTCAGAGTCTTGGTGAATTCCTGCAATGCATCTTGTAGATGACACACACTGCTGCCACTGTACATCGGTGATGGAAGGAGTGGATGTTTGTGGATGGGGATGTCAATCAAGTGGGTTACTTTGTCCTGGATGGTGTCAAGCATTTTGAATGCTGTTGGAACTGCACCCATCCAGGTAAGTGGAGAGTATTCCATTTCACTCCTGCCTTGTACCTTGTAGATGGTGGACAGGCTTTGGGGTGTCAGGAGATGAATTACTCCCTGCAGAATTCTCTTCCTCTGATCTGTTCTAGTAGCTATAGTATTTTTATGGCTAGTCCAGTTCAGTTTCTGGTCAATGGTAACCCCCAGGAAGTTAATCTAAAAGGTTCACATCTGCAGCACTCAAGATATCACCTATGCAAAGTCCTTAATTACAGACACAAAATAACACTAAGGAAAGAGAAAGCAAGTCATTTTGGAACTTGAAATTTAGAAGCATTTATAACTGTCTTTTGGGGCGGCATGTGTCACAGTGGTTAGCACTGCTGCCTACAGTGCTGAGGATCCTGATTCGAATCCTGGCCCTGGGTCACTGTTTGTGTGGAGTTTGCATATTCTCCCCATGTCTGCATGGGTTTCACCCCCACAACCCAAAGATGTGCAGGTTAGGTGAATTGGCCACGCTAAATTGCACCTTAATTGGAAAACAAATAATTGTGTACTCTAAATATTTTTAAAAATAACTCCTTTGATCTCTGTTGTGTAAATGTAGCTCTAACTCAGGGACATGCTTATCAAGGGTAGCAATCTCAAAGAATCTCAACAGGTTAGGTGCTTAACATCAAAACTGTGCTCTTTACTTTGAAGAACGCCACAAGAAAATGCAACGGAATTAAATCTCAATGTTCAGGTTAGATTATCATAGAATTTACAGTGCAGAAGGAGGCCATTCGGCCCATCGAGTCTGCACCGGCTCTTGGAAAGAGCACCCTACCCAAGGTCAACGCCTCCACCCTATCCCCATAACCCAGTACCCCCACCCAACACTAAGGGCAATTTTGGACACTAAGGGCAATTTATCATGGCCAATCCACCTAACCTGCACATCTTTTGACTGTGGGAGGAAACCGGAGCACCCGGAGGAAACCCACGCACACACGGGGAGGATGTGCAGACTCCGCACAGACAGTGACCCAAGCCGGAATCGAACCTGGGACCCTGGAGCTGTGAAGCAATTGTGCTATCCACAATGCTACCGTGCTACCCCCACAACCCAAAGATGTGCAGGTTAGGTTATATTCATAAATCAGTTGATCAACTTTGTGCTTGTAATTCGATCAGTAACTGCAGATTTATACTGACTTCCAGCCACATGTAATTCCGCAAAAAATTGCATTTAATGTCTTACCTGGAAGCTCTTCCAGAACAGAATTTGGAGTTGGTGAGAATCAGTGCTTTCTCCTGTATGCACATAAGGGGCACACAGATTTCGAGGGCCTTGGAGAGAGAAGGAAAATTGTATTAAACATATCATGTCATATTTTGCTGATAAATGCATCATTTTTGCAACTTAAAATAACTAAAGAGTTGTTCATTTATGAAACCAGATTCATAGAGTTAAACATTTTGGGATACTTTGGACTGGATTTTCCAGCGGCTTTGGGATCCCAACATTGAGCCCATATGGCGATCCCAAGCCCGCCAATATCATAGAATCATAGAATAGAATTTGCAGTGGAGAAGGAGGCCATTCGGCCCATCGAGTCTGCACCAGCCCCTGGAAAGAGCACCCTACCTATGCCCACACCTCCACCCTATCGTAAACCAATAAATCCACCGAACCGTTTGAACTAAGGGGAATTTAGCACGGTCAATCCACCTGCTGCCCACGGCGCTGAGGACCCTGGTTCGAATACCGGCCCTGGGTCACTGTTCGTGTGGAGTTTGCATTTTCTCTCCGTGTCTACGTGGGTTTCACCCCCACAACCCAAAGATGTGCAGGTTAGGTGGATTGGCCACGCTAAATTGCCCCTTAATCACATCTTTGGGCTGCAGACACAGGGAGAACATGCAGACTCTGCACAGGCAGTGACCCAAGCTGGGAATCAAACCTGGGACCCTGGAGCTGTGAAGCAACTATGCTAACCACTGTGCTACCGTGCTCTCCTGCATAACCTTTATTCGCAAAGGCCTTCTAATTGGCCACATCTGCGCTCCCTTCCTTCAGGGGCCTGATGCTGAGCCCTGGTGCCCATGCCAATATGTAGGAAGGTTGCCTAAGGAACTGATCCAACTACTGGAAGGTAAGATTTCAGGGTTTGTGAGGACCATGGCCCAGTGGCCCCATTCCCATTGCTTCAGCAATCTGTTAGAACATAGAACAAACAGCGCAGTACAGGCCCTTCGGCCCACGATGTTGCACCGAAACAAAAGCCATCTAACCTACACTATGCCATTATCATCCATATGTTTATCTAATAAACTTTTAAATGCCCTCAATGTTGGCGAGTTCACTACTGTAGCAGGTAGGGCATTCCACGGCCTCACTACTCTTTGCGTAAAGAACCTACCTCTGACCTCTGTCCTATATCTATTACCCCTCAGTTTAAAGTTATGTCCCCTCGTGCCAGCCATATCCATCCTCGGGAGAAGGCTCTCACTGTCCACCCTATCCAACCCCCTGATCATTTTGTATGCCTCTATTAAGTCTCCTCTTAACCTTCTTCTCTCCAACGAAAACAACCTCAAGTCCATCAGCCTTTCCTCATAAGATTTTCCCTCCATACCAGGCAACATCCTCGTAAATCTCCTCTGCACCCGCTCCAAAGCCTCCACGTCCTTCCTATAATGCGGTGACCAGAACTGTACGCAATACTCCAAATGCGGCCGTACCAGAGTTCTGTACAGCTGCAACATGACCTCCCGACTCCGGAACTCAATCCCTCTACCAATAAAGGCCAACACTCCATAGGCCTTCTTCGCAACCCTATCAACCTGGGTGGCAACTTTCAGGGATCTATGTACATGGACACCTAGATCCCTCTGCTCATCCACACTTTCAAGAACTTTACCATTAGCCAAATATTCCGCATTCCTGTTATTCCTTCCAAAGTGAATCACCTCACACTTCTCTACATTAAACTCCATTTGCCACCTCTCAGCCCAGCTCTGCAGCTTATCTATATCCCTCTGTAACCTGCTACATCCTTCCACACTATCGACAACACCACCGACTTTAGTATCATCTGCAAATTTACTCATCCACCCTTCTGCGCCTTCCTCTAGGTCATTGATAAAAATGACAAACAGCAACGGCCCCAGAACAGATCCTTGTGGTACTCCACTTGTGACTGTACTCCATTCTGAACATTTCCCATCAACCACCACCCTCTGTCTTCTTTCAGCTAGCCAATTTCTGATCCACATCTCTAAATCACCCTCAATCCCCAGCCTCCGTATTTTTTGCAATAGCCTACCATGGGGAACCTTATCAAATGCTTTGCTGAAATCCTTATACACCACATCAACTGCTCTACCCTCGTCTACCTGTTCAGTCACCTTCTCAAAGAACTCAATAAGGTTTGTGAGGCATGACCTACCTTTCACAAAGCCATGCTGACTATCCCTGATCATATTATTCCTATCTAGATGATTATAAATCTTGTCTCTTATAATCCCCTCCAAGACTTTACCCACTACAGACGTGAGGCTCACCGGTCTATAGTTGCCGGGGTTGTCTCTGCTCCCCTTTTTGAACAAAGGGACCACATTTGCTGTCCTCCAGTCCTCTGGGACTATTCCTGTAGCCAATGATGACATAAAAATCAAAGCCAAAGGTCCAGCAATCTCTTCCCTGGCCTCCCAGAGAATCCTAGGATAAATCCCATCAGGTCCCAGGGACTTATCTATTTTCAGCCTGTCCAGAATTGCCAACACCTCTTCCCTACGTACCTCAATGACATCTATTCTATTAGCCTGGGGCTCAGCATTCTCCTCCACAACATTATCTTTTTCCTGAGTGAATACTGACGAAAAATATTCATTTAGTATCTCGCCTATCTCTTCAGACTCCACGCACAATTTCCCATCCCTGTCCTTGACTGGTCCTACTCTTTCCCTAGTCATTCGCTTATTCCTGACATACCTATAGAAAGCTTTTGGGTTTTCCTTGATCCTTCCTGCCAAATACTTCTCATGTCCCCTCCTTGCTCGTCTTAGCTCTCTCTTTAGATCCTTCCTCGCTACCTTGTAACTATCCATCGCCCCAACTGAAACTTCACACCTCATCTTCACATAGGCCTCCTTCTTCCTCTTAACAAGAGATTCCACTTCCTTGGTAAACCACGGTTCCCTCGCTCGACGCCTTCCTCCCTGTCTGACCGGTACATACTTATCAAGAACACGCAGTAGCTGATCCTTGATCAAGCCCCACTTATCCAGTGTGCCCAACACTTGCAGCCTACTTCTCCACCTTATCCCCCCCAAGTCACGTCTAATGGCATCATAATTGCCCTTCCCCCAGCTATAACTCTTGCCCTGCGGTGTATACTTATCCCTTTCCATCATTAACGTAAACGTCACCGAATTGTGGTCACTGTCCCCAAAGTGCTCTCCTACCTCCAAATCCAACACCTGGCCTGGTTCATTACCCAAAACCAAATCCAACGTGGCCTTGTTGGCCTGTCAACATATTGTTTCAGGAAACCCTCCTGCACACACTGTACAAAAAACGACCCATCTATTGTACTCGAACTATATCTTCTCCAGTCAATATTTGGAAAGTTAAAGTCTCCCATAATAACTACCCTGTTACTTTCGCTCATATCCAGAATCATCTTCGCCATCCTTTCCTCTACATCCCTAGAACTATTAGGAGGCCTATAAAAAACTCCCAACAGGGTGACCTCTCCTTTCCTGTTTCTAACTTCAGCCCATACTACCTCGGAAGAAGAGTCCCCATCTAGCATCCTCTCCGCCACCGTAATACTGCTCTTGACTAGCAGCGCCACACCTCCCCCTCTTTTGCCTCCTTCTCTGAGCTTACTAAAACACCTAAACCCCGGAACCTGCAACATCCATTCCTGTCCCTGCTCTATCCATGTCTCCGAAATGGCCACAACATCGAAGTCCCAGGTACCAACTCATGCTGCCAGTTCCCCTACCTTGTTTCGTATACTCCTGGCATTGAAGTAGACACACTTCAAACCACCTACCTGAACACTGGCCCCATCCTGCGACGTCAAATCTGTGCACCTTCCCCAGAAAGAGCCCCAGTTATCCAAAAATCTGAATCCCTCCCGCCTGCACCATCCCTGTAGCCACGTGTTTAAATGCTCTCTCTCCCTATTCCTCATCTCACTATCACGTGGCACGGGCAACAACCCAGAGATAACAACTCTGTTTGTTCTAGTTCTGAGCTTCCATCCTAGCTCCCTGAAAGCCTGCCTGACATCCTTGTCCCCTTTCCTACCTATGTCGTTAGTGCCAATGTGGACCACGACTTGGGGCTGCTCCCCCTCCCCCCTAAGGACCCGGAAAACACGATCCGAGACATCACGTACCCTTGCACCTGGGAGGCAACATACCAAACGTGAGTCTCTCACGCTCCCACAAAATCTCCTATCTGTGCCCCTGACTATAGAGTCCCCAATTACTAATGCTCTGCTCCTCTCCCCCCTTCCCTTCTGAGCAACAGGGACAGACTCCGTGCCAGAGGCCCGTACCCCATGGCTTACCCCTGGTAAGTCGTCCCCCCCACAAGTATCCAAAGCGGTATACTTGTTTCTCAGGGGAACGACCGCAGGGGATCCCTGCACTGACTGCTTTTTCCCAGTCCCTCTTACAGTTACCCACCTATCTCCAATCTTTGGTGTAACTAATTCCCTGAAGCTGCTATCTATGACCCCTTCTGCCTCCCGAATGATCCGAAGTTCTTCCAACTCCAGCTCCAGTTCCCTAACTCGGTCTTGGAGGAGCTGGAGATGGCAGCACTTCCTGCAGGTAAAATCAGCAGGGACACTAACTGCATCCCTCACCTCAAACATCCTGCAGGAGGAACATTGCACTCCCTTCCCTGCCATTCCTCTAACTTTCTACCAAGATCTGGCTAACAACTAAATTAAATTTTTATAAAAAATAATAATAATATAATAAAATATGGTACTTACCTCAGACCAATGGGTTTTATTATTAGGTTAGAGGAGGAGGGCGGGTGGGAGACACTACACGTGTAGTGTCTCGGGTTTCTTCTCCACCAGAATTTATTGGTGAGGGTCTTCCCAGACGTCCGCGGGTCGACTTCCTGTTCCCGCCTAAAAAACTAATTTAAAAAAAAAGAAAAATTCTCAGCTCCTGCTGAAATTGACTAACCAGCCAGCTCCACTCCCGCTGAAATCGACTGGCCTGCCCCTGCAAAGACAAGTGCTTTTAAAGGTTGACTTACCTCCCAGCAGCCACTTCCGCACTGCTCCCGCTGAAACTGACTCACCAGCTGATTCTCCCGCCGAAATCGACTGGCCTGCCCTTGCAAAGACAAGTGTTTTTAAAGGTTGACTTACCTCCCAGCAACCTCCTTCCGCAATGCTCCCGCTGAAACTGACTCACCAGCTGTTCTCACGCCGAAATCGACTGGCCTGCCCCTGCAAAGACAAGTGCTTTTAAAGGTTGACTTACCTCCCAGCAACCTCCTTCCGCAATGCTCCCGCTGAAACTGACTCACCAGCTGTTCTCACGCCGAAATCGACTGGCCTGCCCGTGCAAAGACAAGTGCTTTTAAAGGTTGACTTACCTCCCAGCAGCCACTTCCGCAATGCTCCCGCTGAAACTGACTCACCAGCTGATTCTCCCGCCGAAATCGACATTGGATCGTTCATTGGATTCATCCCAACGTTCAAGATTTTAGCAGAGAATTGGCTGAGTAAATTCACAGCATTCCCGTACCAGCCTCCCCGAACAGGCGCCAGAATGTGACAACTAGGGGCTTTTCACAGTAACTTCATTGAAGCCTACTTGTGACAATAAGCAATTTTCATAGGAAATCCCTCTCCTTGGCCACATTGCCGAATAGCCTCCTTCTGTACTGTATCATTATATTGCTCCATGACAATGGGCCATGACACGGGCACTCACCCGTGAGCCTGGCATTTCCAGGTCCTGCCTGAGTACAATACACTCCCGGCTGAATGCAGTTTCCACTTTCCCTCAGGAAATTCAGAACCCATGTGAAAGAATGCTGTTATTAATGTGTGATATTTGAATTAATACTACTGTTACACTTCCAAAGAAGTGTTAATAAAAGATGAGAAAGCCCATCTACAAGGAAATCTCCCAGCATCAAAAAATACATTCTAATTCACCTCAGGATTTCCCTCCACCCACCCCAAGAACAATCAGCCTCTAATTGACCTTGAGTTGTTAAAGCAATAAAATCTAATGGATGTTTAAAAAAACACATAACACAGGCTGTAATGCTGCTGTCTTTAATAATGGTCATATCCTCCAACTTATTGTAGGAAATCCACCAGCATAATGATGTGCAAAATGTAATGTGGTATGGGCGAGAAGAGGCAACAGGAAAGATGAAGCAAGAATAGCAGTGGAAATTAAATAGAAATCTGAAGAGATAGTAGAAAAAATGTAATTTGAACACCCCATAAAGAACATTATTATTTATGGTGGACAGTGATTCAAAATCTTAATAAAACTGACATTAACTTGATAATAGTTCAGTCAAACGTTTATGGAATTGTGTTAGGCTGACTAATGAATTCAATGGAAAAGACTAAATAAATTTGATGGGCATAACTGAAAATAAAATCAACATGTGAACTATGAATTATGTTGTAAAAACGTGCAACTGTGTGTAGTACAATGCACAGGTTATGCATTGTTACAAGTATGAATTATTGGCACAGATATTATTTACTTGTAAACTGTACAAAAGCTGTTCAGTCTGTGCCTGTGTGTGTGTGTAAATCATGCACAAATCAATACAAAATCATTTGAATTATAAATAGATGTCAGTTATAGACAAGTAGAGCTATGTGTAGGTAAATTATAGCCAAATGTAAGAATACACAGGTTAGAGAAAGGCAGTACAGAATATGATTTGTAAGCGTGGAAGCATACACGGGTATCAATTAAAGGCAGATCTGAATCATTCGGGGCTGTGCAATATGCATAGCTCTGAGTTTCTATTATACAAGTCTAAATTATAGATTAGTGTGAAATAATAATGTACATTTTACGTAAATGTGGATTCTACATAGTTTTAGACTGCAGATCTGAATTTTGCCCAAGTACTAACTCAAGCTTATGCAAAATACACAGCATCATGAATCCTATCAAGTTGACTTACTGATGGGTAAGACTGCTGTAGCATGCACATGTATGACCTACACAGCTGTGACTTCTAATGCTATATTCTTATGCCGTGGAATGCTGGCTTGCGCCCATGGTATTCTGATCACCCACCTTAATGACATCTTTTCCATTTATGGTGAATGAGAGTCTTTGACGACCCAGAATGACATCTCCATTTTCATGCATTATCTTCAGCCAGATTTTCACATTCTGTCCATTTCCTGGTCTCTCAAGTTTAACATTGCCACATTGTAGAATCTTCTTTTTCAGCAGCCCATTGCCTGCAATAGTGAATTATTCACATCATTTTATCTCAAGTAAGATCTCTGTACCAGTTATCTTACTTGTAACTGCAGCATTCATTACACATACCTAGCACATCAATCCAGTCTTTTGGATTATCCACTACATCACCAGTAGCATTGTGTGTTATGTCCATGCCGCACGGTGTGCTCATTCAGTGCACCAGTAGCAGCAGAGACTTGCATTCAAACATTATTAACTCATCAAATGTTTGCAATCAAAGCTGTCTGATCACAAGTTAAACAGATGCTGTCATTAAAAGACCATCACATAGTCTGAATGGTTCATTGCAATCAGGACATAATTTACAAATAAGCAGGTACTTTTGGCTCTACAATGCATCAGCATGCGATTGCGAAAACATTTTGAGACTTACATGTCTCAATGACAAGTTACTGTTTAGAACATTTTTCAAACACAGATTGTTGCATCACAGAATGTTTTCCTGTTACTACGGATACATATTTGATACAAAGTGGTCAGTTAGAAGTTGTTTAGAATTAAACTTACTAAGAAGGAAAGATCTTCACACCCTGCGAAAGGGCTGTTGTCCAGGAGCCTGGATTAACACGATGCACAATAGTGAGAGCAAGTGACATCATGTCACAGGCTCTCAATATAGCCATTATAACCATTAGAATCATAGAGTTTATTGGATTTTTCCTGTGATATTGATGTCAGCCTGATTAGAATGTCCTTTAGTTCTAGTTTCTAACTGGCGCATCGTCAAAATTGAACTACTATTATGAAAAGATGTGGCAGCCTCTGTTCATTGAAGATTATAGGTTCAAGACCCACTCTTGACAGAGCACTGCACTGTCAAAGATGCCGGCCTTTCACTGAAATATTAAATCAAGGACAGGATTTTTGGTGTTGATGTTGGATCCAGAAGGGAGGCAGGTAAGTGTGGAATTTCTTAATACCGGCTGGCATGCTGGTTCCCCGCCACAGTCCTGACTCCCCAGCCATTTTCCTGGAGATAAGTTCAGATGTGGAACAGCTACTCATCCTTAAATGACTGGTACCTTGTTCATTCAATTAAAAGGCTAATTAAAGCCACTATTCAGAGGCTGACTAGAATTTTCTAGTTAATCTACGGCCATGGCATTGGGCACATAGCAGGTGCCTGGAGGCACCCTCCCAGGGACATGCCACAGGGATGAGGCCAGTGCTACACAGTCACTTTGACAACCCCTGCACGACCATACTTACCCAGTCACAGATGCAATTACAGGTTTCTTCTCCACCATTTGTGGCCAATTTTAAAAGTGCTGAGAGGATTCTTCAAGATGGATGTTCCCTCTCACTCTATTGCCTGCACTGGCAGGCTGCAGCTCCTTCATCTCCCTCCTGCTGGAGTGACTCTTATTAGCCTTTCAGATTTGAGAGTCCACCGACTGTGCTTAATTGGATGGTGAGCATACATCACCTGGCCGCTAATTTGTCAACCTTGGGTTACTGCATTTTATCCTGACATCAGGGTCCCAATTGGAAAAGTCTGTGTCCTGCTTCTCAGGTGGATGTAAAACATCCCATGGCACAGTTTTGTGGGAGAGATGCAAAGTTCTCCCAGCTGTCCTGGTCAATACTTATCCCTCAACCAAAATCACTAAACTTAAGAAATATAAAGTTGAGAAAGCAATTTGACTCTTAGAGCCTGTTCCACCACCGAATGGCTGATCTTCGACCTCAACTGCACATACTCCTGTAGTCATTAATTCCCATAGTACAGTGTCAAACATCTGTTGATCTCTGTCTTGAATATACTCAACAAATGAGCATATAAAGCTCTCTGCTGTAGAATAAAAACCATTTTAATGAACAAGTACCCCTTTATCCCAATCTTAAACAGCTAACTGCATGTTCTAGATTCCCAAATCAGTATAAACCCCGTCAAGGCCCTCAATAATTTTACATGCTTCAATTAGATCACTTCTTGTTCCTCTAAACTCTGTGGAATTTGAATCTGGTGTATTAATTTCTCTTCAGAGGACAATCCCTTCATCCCAGGAATGAGACTAGTTGCACCACCTCTACAGCGAGTTTATCCTTTATTGAGTTAAAAGACCATAACTACAGTATGGTCTGTAGTACTCCAGAGCGGCACGGTAGCACAGTGGTTAGCACTGTTGCTTCACATGGCCAGGGACCTGGATTTGATTCCCGGCTTGGGTCACTGTCTGTGCGCTGTGCGGAGTCTGCACGTTCTCCCCATGTCTGCGTGGGTTTCCTCCAGGTGCTCCGGTTTCCTCCCACTGGCCCCGAAAGACATGCTTGTTAGGTGAATTGGACACTCTGAATTCTCCCCCAATGTACCCAAACAGGCACTGTAGTGTGGCGACAAGGGGATTTTCACACTAACTTCATTGCAATGTTTGTTTTATAAATTTAGAGTAGCCAATTCATCTTTCCAATTAAGGGGCAATTTAGAGTCACCAATCCACCTACCCTGCACACCTTGCGGGTTGTGGGGGTGAAACCTATGCAGACACAGGGAGAATGTGCAAACTCCACACAGACAGTGACCCAGGGCTGGGATTCGAACCTGGGGCCTCAGCGCCGTAGGCAGCAATGCTAACCACTGTGCCACCATGCTGCCTCCTACTTCATTGCAGTGTTAATGGAAGCCTATTTGTGACACTAATAAAGATTATTATATGTAGCCTCATCAATTCCTTGTACAATTGTAAAATGTTTTTCTTCTTATACTTCTATCCCTTTGTAACAAAACCTAACATACCATTTACCGTCCTAGCTGTTTGCCATAAGCGCATGATGACTTTGTGATTCATGTACAAGGACACCAAGGTCATTCTGGATGCAATATTACCCAGTCTCCCACCATTACTTTAAAAAAAAAATTCAATTGAAAGTGGATGACTTCACACTTTCTCACATTCACATGCCTTATTCTTGCCAGCTTATCCAACTTGTCTATATCCCCCTGCTTTTATGCATTCTCCTCACCATTTACCTTTCTCAAAACATTGCGTCAAGAGCAAAGTTAGACACACCACTCAGTTGGCTCATCTTAAGTCATTAAAATAGATTGTAAATAGCTGAGGTCCAAATACTGACACTTGTGGTACCTGCCAGTTACCATCTGCCAACTGTTTCCTTTAGTTCTTTATTCTCCCACATTCTACCATCCATAAATTTGAGATCATCCAAGATGTGCTGTTCATGTCTTAACTTACAGCGAGTACCATTTCCCATCACCCCTGTGCCTGCTGACCACCAATGGCACCTAATCCAAGCAATATCTTGATTTTAATACTCTCATCCTTGTTTTCAAATCCCTGTGGCCTCACCCCTCTTTATCTCTGCAATGTCCTCCAACCCCACAACCCTCTGAGGTATTTATGTTCCTTTAATTCTGGCCTCTTTTGCATCCCTGATTTTAATCATTCCACATTGGTGGCCGTGCCTTCAGTTGTCTATGTTCTAAGCTCTGAATACTCTCCCTAAACTTCCCCACTGCCCCATCTCACTTTGCTCCTTTAAGACTGTTGTCTGTAAATTATCGGAAACACTTTGACCGGTTTATTAGTAAAACGTTTTACCAAAGAATCCTTATTTGCAAGATGTACAAAGGACAAAACAGGTTCACAATTCAACCCAAATTTATTCACAAACACAATAAACCAGTTATCCTTCCAAAATACCCCAAATATTAGGTAAAAGGTAAAGCCACCATAGTCCCAGATGACCATAAGCTGCTTTCCCCTTTGAGGTAGGTCTCACACTCTCCTGTCCGTTCTCTGGTCCACCTTCGAGTCGTCTCTGTTACCTCTGCATCTCTGGATGCCTCTTTCTTGTACCACTCTTTGTGCCCTTCCAGAAGCTTCTCTGGCCCTCAGCCAATGAGGTCACTGGGCAGGGGTCGCAACAGCCAATGGATTTGTCGATTGCAACTTTGCAGGCCACCAGGAACCCCTCCCCCAGGGATTCATCCCCAAGTGCATTGTCTGCACGTAACCTTATCCCATACAAGATAAGGGCGGGAAATCTAGGGGCCAAAAGTCTGGCTTCATCTGGGCAATCCAGAACTATCGATCCAATTAAGGGCAGCATGGCGGCGCAGTGGTTAGCACTGCTGCCTCATGGCACCAAGGTCCCAGGTTCAATCCCGGCTCTAGGTCACTGTCCGCGTGGAGTTTGCACATTGTCCCCGTGTTTGCATGGGTTTCGCCCCCACAACCCAAAGATGTGCAGGGTAGGTGGATTGGCCACGCTAAATTGCCCCTTAATTGGAAAAAATGAATTGGGTACTCTAAATTTATCTTTAAAAAACTATCGATCCATTTGAATGGTGCCAATTATCTACCAATGTCCTGTTTACAGGACGTGCCCCGGCTGTCTGTCTCGGCCCAGTGTATTCAAGTTTGGCTGTTTGACTTCCCATCAGACCGGTCTGTGGTTCTAACTGTAGCTTTAATATAAAGTGTCCAATTCTGTATCAGGCCTACGATTCAGGCCATTGCCTATTTTATCACAAGACATTCCTTAAACCCAGTGATAACCCTCACAAGGCCTACGGAGACACATTGACATACCTTCCTGTGGGTCTCATAGAATATGAACTTGCCCACTCATGGATGGAGGTCCGCCCAGCTGGGTCTCATTACTTGGCCTTTTAAATACAAGCCCAAACTGGATCTGATGCTCTCGTTAGTCCCCAACTGGGACCCTATTGTTGAATGCCACAGTAGCGGCCTTAAACCTCAAGTTTATAATAAGCTTAAATGAACCGTCTTCCTCGGGTTTCCTGGATCATTATATTGGAGACGAGGAAAAGAAAAAAGTGATTCTGGACAACCTTACCATAACAGAATAGTCTGATAAGAAACAAACTTGAAGGAGATTCGAAGATGCTGCTGTTGAGGAAGTTAGAGCCAGAAGATGCAGAGGATTGGGGTCAAAACGCTGAAAGGATGTGATACTTCTTTCAGGAAAACGGCATAGATGCAGAAGGTGATTCTCCCAACTGCTTGCGGGGCCCCAACTTTTTACATCACCAAAATCCTCACCTACCCATCAGCCCCAGACTCGAAGTCCTTTGACGAACTAATCAAACTAGTGGCAAATCACTCTGACCCAAAACCTTCTGCAATACCACAAGACACAGGTGCGTTTAGGGTATTTCTCGGCAGCTGCGACACCGAGAAACACTCTGCTGCTCAACAACACTTGCCACTTTTTTTGGCCTCTGGGGGCTTCTCGCAAACAGGAATAGCTGCTCTCAGATCAGGGCAGCATTTTGTCCGGCGCCATGATCCCCGCTACCTCAAGAGCCATCATGGAACTGCGCCCATGATTCAGTACCCACGCAATACCAGAGGTCATCGTCAGGTACAATGGGACCCCATTTACCGGCAAGGAGTTCCAGGCATTCATTTCAAACACATCCACATGACCCCAAACCACCTGTCCTTGAATGGTTTAGCCAAGCGGGCAGTCTAGATGTTCAAATGCAGTGTGAGGAAGCAGAACACAGTCTCCCTCGATACAAAACTGGCACGATTCTTATTTAATTACAGGACTATACCTCACTTGACAAAGGGTTGGCACTGGCGGAAGTGCTTACGGGCCGACAACTCAGGACCCGCCCGAGCTTAATGTTCCCGAATTTCAAGGGAAAGTGGAGGCAAGACAAGGCATACAAAAACAAATCATGACCAGCAGATACAGGACAGATACAGGAGACACCGTACAGGTCTGTAATTTTGGAGATGGCTCTCAATTGATCCCAGGGATCATGGTGGAGAAAATGCAGCCGGTCTCGTACAAGGTCAACACCAAGAAAAAAGACGTAAAAAAACACATGGACCACTTCAGGCGCAGGGAGCCTGCCTTAGAGGAGGAAACCATGTAAGGTGAATTGATGCCCTCACCAACCTTCGTGCCATCCTGCAGCTCAGAGGCACAGCCCGCCAGAGCCAACAGGATGACGAAGACTTGGCTTCTGATATGGATGACAGAGCCTCCAGGGGACACCGCAGTCAAAAATGAGCCCCCAGCAGTGGCCCTTTGACGCTCTGCGCGGAAGGGATGAGCCCTGACATGCTAACACCCCCAACCTGGCTCTTCGCTGGCAGATACATAGACCATAAGACATAGAAGCAGAAGTAGGCCACTCGGCCCATCGAGTCTGCTCTGCCATTCTATCATGGCTGATATTTTTCTCATCCCCAGTCTCCTGCCGTCTCCCGATAACCCGATTCCCTTATTTATCACAAACCTATCTATCACGGTCTTAAAGACACTCAGTGAATTGGCCTCCACGGCCTTCTGCAGCAAAGAGTTCCACAGATTCACCATCCTCTGGCTGAAGAAATTCCTCCATCTCGGTTTTAAAGGATCATCCCTTTAGTCTGAGATTGTGTCTACTGCTTCTAGTTTTTCCTACAAGTGGAAACATTCTTTCCACGTCCACTCTATCCAGGCCTTGCAGTATCCTGTTTCAATAAGATCCCCCTCATCCTTCTAAACTGCAACGAGTACAGACCCAAAGTCCTCAAATGTTCCTCATACAACAAGCTCTTCAGTCCAGGGATCATTCTTGTGAACCTCCTTTGGACCCGTTCCAAGGCCAGCACACCTTTCTTTAGATATGGGGCCCATAACTGCTCACAATACTCCAAATGAGGATTGAGCAGAGCCTTATACAGCTTCAGAAGTACATCTCTGGTCTTGTATTCTAGCTCGCTTGACATGGTCACAAGAGAAGTAGTGAAGTAGGCCCCATTAGCAGGACACTTAGGGGAAACCATTTTGCCTTAAGGGGATGTTGGGATGTGTTGGCCCTCACGAGGCCCACAGGGATACACTGATAGATCTCAGTGGGACTCAGAATACGAGCTTTCCCGCTCGTGGGTGGAGGTTCGCCCTGCTGTGGCTTGTTACTTAGCCCTTTAAATACCAGCCTGAAGAAGGATCGGTGCTCTCATTAGTGTCCGACTGAGGACCCTGTTATTGTATACCTTGGCAGCGGCCTTAGCCTTGAGGTTTAGAATAAACTGAAGGAACCTTCTTCCTCGGGTCTCCTGGATCATTATTTTTCAAAAAAAATTTAGAGTGCCCAATTCATTTTTTCCAATTAAGCGTGGCCAATCCACCTAACCTGCACATTTTGGGTTGTGGGGGCGTAACCCACGCAAACACGGGGAGAATGTGCAAATTCCACACGAACAGTGACCCAGAGCCGGGATCGAACCTGGGATCTCGGCGCTATGAGACAACAGTGCTAACCGCTGTGCCACCGTGCTGCCCCTCCTGGACCATTATAAAACCTGACTCTTTGACTAAGCCTTTGGTCATCAAGGCCCCTTATCAGTATCATTTGTTTGCTTTATAATGCTTGTGAAGCACTTGGGACATTTAATAAGTTGTTATTGTACCGGGCAACCAACCAAGTCATTGTGAGTTCAATAAAATTGGTCATTTGCGGCACGATGGAAATTACCAGATTGTTTTTAAAAACTCATTAATGTGAGTCAGGGAAGGAATCTTCCACCCTCATACATGACTTTAATCCAACATGTGATTGAGACTTAAATCCATCAAAAATTAGAAATGGGAAATAAATGGTGCCTTGCCAGTGTTATCCACATATGAGGAATAAAAAAGTATATATAATTTCTACAATAAATTATAACATTTGTTGATGACAGTAATCACTGTGCAGGCAAAGGTTCCAAACCAAAGAGTCCTGATTTTAATAATTCAGTTTAATTATTTTCATTTTTTTTTTTTAAATAAGAGAGAGAACCCAATAATTTTTTTCCAATTAAGGGGCAATTTAGTGTGGCTAATCCACCTAACCTGCACATCTTTGGGTTGTGGGGGTGAGACCCACACAGACACGGGGAGAATGTGTAAACTCCACACAGTGACCCGGGATCGAACCAGAGTCCTCAACGGCAAAGGCAGCAGTGCTAACTACTGTGCCACCCCAATTGAGTTTAATTAAATGTCTCCAAAACAGGGCGGCTGCAGGATTTTTTTTTTTTGATTTTTTTAAAAAGATCAACATCATTATTCATGTTTGAATTCTGTAACTTTGGGGCAGCAAGGTGGCGCAGTGGTTAGCACTGCTACCTCATGGCGTAGAGGACCCCAGTTCGATCACAGCCCTGGGTCACTGCCCGTGTGGAGTTTGCACATTCTCCACGTGTCTGCGTGGGTCTTAACCCCACAACCCAAAAATGTGCAGGATAGGTGAATTGGCCATGCTGAATTGTCCCTTAATTGGTAAAAAATAATTGGGTACTCTAAATTAAAGAAAAAATGTCACTTTGTTCCTCTTCATGTCTGGAAATATGGAATTTAATTACAGCTGTTTTTATACTTGAGTATTCACTACAACAGTCACTGCACTGGCTATAACTTGCTTTGGAGCATCCCAATGCTTCAAAGGCATTATATAAAGGCAAGTCTTTCTTTGTTTGGATTCAAAAGAAAACCAATCCAAAAACCAATCAAAATTGCTTAGAATTTCCAGGCACATATGTAGTGCCAATTTGAAGCAGAAAATGGCATCAAACTTGGAGTTAAATCTTCCACAAATTTGAAAGAACATAAACTTGGCTCACGTTCAATAAGGTGCACTCGGAAACAATTTGGAAGTTTATATTGTATCTGCATCCACCACCCTTTAGAACATAGAACATACAGTGCAGAAGGAGGCCATTCGGCCCATCGAGTCTGCACCGACCCACTTAAACCCTCACTTCCACCCTATCCCCTTAACCCAATAACCCCTCCTAACCTTTTTTTTTTGGTCACTAAGGGCAATTTATCATGGGCAATCCACCTAACCTGCACGTCTTTGGACTGTGGGAGGAAACTGGAGCACCCGGAGGAAACCCACGCAGGCACGGGGAGAACGTACAGACGCCGCACAGACAGTGACCCAGTGGGGAATCGAACCTGGGACCCTGGCGCTGAGAAGCCACAGTGCTATCCACTTGTGCTACCGTGCTGCCCTGACAGTCTATTCTCAATCATCATAACTCACCACATAAAAATGAACTCCTTTCAACTGTCTTGGATTCTTGATAATCGTTCTTGTTCTTTGGTTTTGGACCCTTTTCTGCAAGCGAAAACAGTTTATCTACCCTGTTAAAACCATTAATAATTTTGAACACCTCTATCAAATTTTCCAATAATCTTCTTAGCTCTAAAGAGAACTATCTAAGCTTCTTCAGATTTTTCACATTACTGATATCCCCCATCCCTGGTACTATACTGGAATGAATCTCATGCTCTCCAAGACCTTCAACACGACAAGTAAGTATAAGTAGAAAGGGAGATAATGCAATTGCTGGCTAGTATTGGAAAGCCGAGTTCCTCAGCCTTTTTCTCCTAGTGTGCAACTTACTTTAATTAATTATAGATTGATTGAAGGCAAGAATAGTTAAACACAAAAAAAATCAATGCAAGTAAAGAAATGTAAATAGAACAAGACTGACAACTCTAAGCCAACAGTCAGAAAATGGAACTTTCCTAAACTCACAAATTTATTTGATTTCCTTGAGGGAGTAATACAGCTGATTTTAGAAGGTGCTTAATGAATTGCTTCCTGAGAAATTTGGGCCTAAAGCAGGAGTTGAAATAAAAGATTTGGTCTTTCTGCCAAAATTATTGAGCCCAAATGTGTCAATGACAGTCGTTTTAAATTAGGCATGATCGGAGTATTGCAGATGTCAGTAATAACTGGACTGTTGGTATTATTTAGAGACAGAGTTTGATTGGGTTTTAAAATTAATTAAATCTTTCGATAAAATAAACAATAGAGAGAAAATGGGTTAGGAATAAAAGGCAAAAAAATTAATTGAAACATACACTTAATATTCAGATAGATTACTGATTGAAAGCGGCGGAGTCATTTATTTAAAAAAGGAAATATGAATATAAATCAAACATTTTACTGGATGTGATAAGGAGTCAGGAAAATGTATCTACTTGTTGATCTAACATTGAAAGGTGTTGGAGTATGTTCCAATATGGATATCTGCAAAGCATTAAAGGGTTATGTGTGCGAGTATTTTTGTGTGCACATATATAATTTTCATAGGTCCACTTGAACAGATTGAAACACACAGCAATTATCATGGATTTTGTCCTTTTCTCAGGAGAGAGCACATCTGAACAAAAATAGTAGTCTGCTGCTGCTGATGGTAATGATGGGAGAAATTTAAAGCTTTAATATAAAGGCAACATATTGTGTATTGACATTAGTGTGACTTTCATTTATCTCCCTCTATTGTACTGTAGGTCTAGTAACAACTTCGATTGTAGTGTGGCAATTATAAAGAGAAATTCAATGTTGGATGTCGTGGTGGATCCAGCTATCCCAAGATAAAAAAAGGCAAGGAGTCAATTGAAGATATTTTAAGAAGGGAATTGGAAATTATTCTAGATTTCAAATCATTGAGACATGAAGACCAGCCAGTGAAGCTAAAACCATAGAAAGGGAATTGCTGTGGGGGTCTTCCTGTTGTAATTACAGCAGAAAGTGGAGAGAAATGGCATTGATGGTAGTTTATGGTGGTGGCGTTTATGTTCTTCTCTCAAAAATTCCACTGATCGTCTGCTAGGAAAACCCTTTGGAAATTCCTGCAAAAGATTAAAATCATACAGGTTTTTGAGGTAGAAAATTGATTAGATGGACATGGGAGGGGAATTTTGAGTAAAACTAAAAGACAAATATAAAAAACACACAAGTTAGTCATAATCAGAAACAATTTAAGGAATAATTTCTTCACTTTTTTTCACAATTTAGTTATTTAGTCGGGGATAGGCTGCCGTCTCCTGCATTAACTATGAACTTGTGAACTGAATAGACGTTGAATTCAAGTGGGAAAGTTTTGGAGAACAAAGACAAAATTGTCTCTTGCAACATGGTTTGAACAATGGGGCAGACTACCTCAGTTAAACATCATTTTGAATTCCAAATTCCTTACACTCAACTGCATGTTAGGTTGATAGTCAAAAGGAATTTCGATCAAATGAGACAATAATCAGCCAGTCGGGTTTCTTCTAGGAGCTGCCAACATCTTCTGAAACCTTGCCTGTAATACGACCAGAAGAAATTAAATGATGAATACAGACTCAAATGTCAGAATGTTGGAGCTTCACTACACCCAACCCCAAGCCATCATCTTGAAACCAGTGTTTGGACAGTTTTACTATCCATTCTTCAGGGTTTCTGGCCGAGATTGGATTTAGATTTCAATTTATAGTATGATTGTGCTTATTGAGTTACAACTGGACATTAATCAACAAGGAATAATAACCCAAGATGTATATCCATACATTGCCATAATTTAACGGTGTACTAATCACATCATATAATTGATGACACGCTGGCTTCATGGGATTGTTTTTCTTTGCAGCAAATCAATCTTAGAAAGAATTGCAAGCCCAAAATGTCAGAAAATGCATTTACTAAAGGAATATGTACAGATCAGAGGTCACATCTGTAATCACACCAAATAGTTCTCAGTAATGGTTTTCATTTGACCTGCAGTCTTGAATTTCACTCTTAAAACCAGTCACTTCAGTTGAAATCACTTGTTCATGCAAAGCCACCATGAACACTACAGAGAAATCCAGTCAATGAGAGAGACGATGCAAAGAATTCCTTTTGAGAACTGTAAAGGCCTTCCTAAAGAGATGAGTGAACCGGTCCCTTTCACCTCCCCCAAATGGAAAAGGCTCTTCTCCCATCAGGTGTTTTAAGGTTTCCTTCCTTTCTTGCGTAAAGACTGTCCTTCTCCGGAGAATGCAATAAACCGATTGGCTCCGGTATCCTACACGAACAGAAAATACCATTAGGATACAAACAAGACGCTGCCTGACAGTCAGAATAGAGAATTTTATAAATCTAGTGAAATGCACATTGCACTGGAAAGATTATTGGGTTGGGAGTGTCAACTCTGAATGTTCCAACATAAACCGAGCAACAATATAGCCGAAGACAGAAAGAACAATTATGTCAACTGCTGAAATATCTAGTTTCATAAATTTAAATACAAACTCAAAACTTATGAAATATGAACAAACAGTGAATTCACAACAGAGGTTAAAACTTATTTTTCCTCTATAAAGTAGCTCAAATACAGGGGAACAGTAGAATGCACGGTGGAACAGTGGTGAGCAATTAGGGATGGGCAACAAATTCTGGCCTTGCCAGTAATGCCAACATCCATTAAAGAATAAAGAAAAGCATGATTCTTAACTGTTGTCAGCAACCACAATAAATACCTGGGCAGCACGGTAGCACAGTGGTTAGCACTGTTGCTTCACAGCCCCAGGGACCCGGGTTAAATTCCCGGCTTGGGTCACTGTCTGTGCAGAGTCTGTACATTCTCCCCGTGTGTGTGTGGATTCCCTCTGGGTGCTCCAGTTTCCCCCCACAAGTCCCGAAAGGCGTGCATGTTGCACATTCTGAATTCTTCCTCTGTACCCAAACAGGCACAGGAATGTGGCGACTAGGGGATTTTCATAGCAACTTCATTGCAGTGTTAATGTAAACCTACTTGTGACACTAATAAAGATTCTATAGAAACACCGTCATAATCTGAACAAGTCAATTTTTTGATGAATTTGATGCCCCGTCTCCTCCATAAGCGCGGACAAGACCTTCGCCATGCCAGCCGGGACCAGCAATTTTGGCCTACAGCGACCTACTTTCAGGTCCAACACACAGTTCATATCACCCTGCCCCGCCCCATAAATCAATTGGTGGGTGTCCAAATCTGGCACCGTAGCCAGCAACCGTTTCCTAAATGATACATCGTCCCAATTTGGGGCATACACATTCACTGGAACCACCTGATTCCTCTCTAATACCCCTACTACCATCACGTACCGTCCATCTTGATCAGCTATAACCCTCTTCGCCCGGAACCAAAGACTCACATTAATTAGAATCGCCACCCCACGCACACCGCTATCAAAGCTCAGATGAAATACCTGGCTCACCCAGGCTTTCCAGAACCTAGTCCGATCCCGTTCCCGCATGTGAATCCCTTGCAAAGACACCACTGTGGCTCCCAGACTCTTTAAATGAGTAAACACCCACACCCTCTTTACCAGTCCCCCCAGGCCTCACACGTGCCAGGTGACTAACCTTGTCAGGGGCCTCTCACACCCCCCCCACCCCCACGTCAGCCATTACCACCGTGATGCACCATACCTTCATCACCAGCCCCAGGCCCATCTAAGATTGCCGCCCTGCTCCATCCATCCTCAGGTCACTGTTAGCTCCCTACCCTTCCACCCCTACTTCCCCCCCCCCCCCAACCAACAGACTACATGCCGCCTCAACTAACCCCCTCCCAGAGACTCAGAGCCTCGCCAAACTGGCTCAACATGTCACAGTCCCTCCCTCCACACTGGTCCCGTTCACTAGCTGCTTTCGGAGTGCTAGCAAGGTGTCCCCAAGATCCTGCCCAAAAACAACCAAAACAAAGGCCTACAACCCCATCCCCCAGGTCCATACTTCCTTGTCCCAATCCAAGCATCCCCACCATACTTCACATTCCCTCCAATGACCATATAATTCCCCTGCTGTACCATCCCCCGTGATCCTAGTGCCCAGGAAAAGAAAAATTCCCAACTTGCTCCAAGAAAAAAAAAAGCAAAAATATAACACATTATATTGCAATATTTACAGCCACCCCAACCCAACTTGCGCAAACAAAAAAAAATACTACCAGCCCTCCTCAAACCAATCCCAGTCCTTTGTCCTTCATGAAGACCTCAGATTGCTCCGGCTATCAAAATAATGATATCTCGAGTCCTGTCCTCCAGATCATCCACTTTGGCCGTCAGGCCCTTATTCCTATCTGATACGCCGTGCCTCGACAAGGCCTCTTCCGCACCCTTTAGCGTATCCCTTTGCTCCTTCACAGCTTTGGCAGTCTTGCCCAGCTGCTCCCGTATCAGGCCTAACGCCTCCTCAATGATGGCTTTAAATGACTAATCTCCTTCTATTATCGCTCAAATTGGCCATCCAGTTGCCTGCCAAACTTCTCCAATTCCTGAGCCATCACCCCAGCCAGTGTTTCTAATCTAAAGGGTGCAGCTGCCTCTGTCATCTTTTCTCCCCCAGATTTCTTTGTCGGCTACCAGCTGGGGGTTTCTTTCCTGTGGCCTTTCTCCCGAAGGCTATTGACATTCCTCAAAAACCTCTGTTCTCCACACCAACTACTGAATTAGAACCCAAAGTCTGCTGAAAAAAAATGGGCAAAAAGGATTACAATACCTGAATCCTGGTAAGAGCTCTTTTTGTGCGACCTGCTTTTACGTGCCATCACCAGAAAGCACTTGGAGACAGCCAGTGATCATGTAAAGCACTGTATGAAAATAAGTCTTTGTTTCTTCATTCACTTTGCTGACTAGCCTGTTTGCTTTATCAAATACATTTTGGAAGTTCACGTACATCAATAACATCAACCATAACACCTCTTGATCAAAAAACTCTGTCCTCAACAAATCCAAGCCGTTTTTTCATAATTGATCTACATTTGTCAAACTGGTTGCTAATTTTGCCCCAGATTGTTTTGAAAAGCTTTACCACTGAGGTTAAACAGACTGACCTGTAGCTACTGGGCTTATCATTACACCCTCTTTTGAGTAAGGGTGTGACATTTAAAATTCTACAGTCCTCTGGCATCACCCCCATATCCAAAGCGAATTCGAGGATTATGGGCAGTGCCCTTGCAATTTCCCCCCCCTTATTTACCTTTTCATCCTTGGGTGCACCTGATCTAGTCATGGTGATGTATTGACAACTGGCCCTGGACTACTTCTGTAGATATCTGATGCCTTAGTTCCATTTCTCAGCCTGAGCACAATATTTATGAAATAAATGATGATTGACCAATCATCAAGGTGAAACTTATCCCTACAAATGCAGATTTAAATCTAATACGTGCAATTCAAATCTATTGATGTTGAACCACATTACAAGCTTGTAAGCTATTGGTTGGAACACATTTTATTTTTCTATTTCACGAACTTGCATTTCAAACCCATGTCAGATTAACAGGGAGAACAGCATGGTTGGCACCAGGTACGCTACCGCGTAAAACCTGTGTAATTACTGCACATCAATGTTCTCAGCCTCTTTTTTTCAAGTTAACATTTGAAACACATTTACTCCCTCTATTATTCACTCACCTCTTCTATTCGTTTGGGTTGTGGTCGTGAATTCCTGATAAAGGTGATTTTTCCGATTTTGAACTCATAGTTGGGGATTCCTCTGTGTGATAATGGTAAAAACGTTAGTGTGCAGTTATTGTTAACTGATACGGTCCAGGAATTATGAACATATGTTAGTCTTAAGCTTTTTTCAGATACTTGGTAAATTTGTATTGTCCTCTAAACATTGTCACTGTTTAAACATAAATATCCTAAATACAACAGCCTCGGCCCAATGGTAGTATTCTCAATCTGTCAAATCGTCACAGCGTCAAGCCCATTCCAGAGACTTGAGAACATAATTTTGACTGACACTTTAGTGAGGTACTGAAGGAGTGTTGCATTGTTGGAAGGTGTTAAAATTAGGTCCTATTTTCCCTCTCAGGTAGATGTAAAAAGATCCAGGGCACATTTGAACAACAAAGCTTTCCTGTGTCCCAGCCATTTATGAAATTAATAGCAGTTCTAGAAAATCAGTTGGTGAAATATGCTGTAGCTGATCTTTACTCAGCTTAATATTCATTTACAGAGTAAAAGATTACAAGCATACATCTCCTAATTCAACTATACCCCAGTTACAGTCCATGTCTCTTTATACCCACCCAGGTGAAACCACAATTAATAGGTGAATTGGCCATGCTAAATTGGAAAAATAATTGGGTACTCCAAATTTAAAAAAAAGAAATGACTAAAGGCACTGGATACTGCAAAGGCTATGGGCCCTGACAATATTCCAGCAATAGTACTGAAGACTTGTGCTCCAGAACTTGCCGCACCTCTAGCCAAGCTCCTCCAGTACAGCTACAACACTGGCATCTACCCAGCAATGTGGAAAATTGCCCAGGTTTATGCTGTACACAAGAAACAGGACAAATCCAACCCTGCCAATTACAACCCTATCAGTCTTCTCTCCATCATCAGCAAAGTGATGGAAGGAGTCATGAACAGCGCTATCAAACAGCACTTACTCAGCAATAACCTGCTCACGGATGCGGCGTTTGGGTTTCACCAGGATCACTCAGCTCCTGATCTCATTACAGCCTTAATTCAAACATGGACAAAAGTGCTGAATGTCTGAGGTGAGGTGAGAGTTACTGCCCTTGACATCAATGCAGTATGACCGAGTATGGCATCAAGGAGCCCTAGCTCAACTGGAGTCAATGGGAATCGGGGAGAACTCTCAGCTGGTTGGAGTCATGTCTGGCACAAAGGAAGATGGTTGTGGTGGTTGGACGTCAATCAGCGTAGCTCCAGGACCTCATTGCAGGAGTTCCTCAGGGTAGTGTCCTAAGCCCAACCATCTTCAGCTGCTTCATCAATGACCATTATAAGGTCAGAAGTGGGGATGACTGCACACATGTTCAGCACCATTCGCAACACCTCAGATAATGAGCCACGCCCACTACCATCTAGTAGGCAAGAGCAGCAGATACCTGGGAATCCCACCACCTGGAGGTTCCCCTCCAAGTCACTCATCACCCTGACTTGGAAATACATCGCCGTTCCTTCACTGCCGCTGGGGCAACATCCTGGAACTCCCTCTCCTACACAGTGGGTGTGCCTATATCTCAAGAACTTGCAGCAGTTCAAGGAAGCAACTCATCACCGCCTTCTGAAGAGCAACTACGGATGGGCAATAAATGCTGGCCTAACCAGCGACACCCACATCCCATAAATGAATTTTTAAAAAGATAAATGCTCTGATAAATAGGCTCCTTTAGAACTATGAGGGCTCAAAACAGAGACCACATTGGCCTTAGGATATTCATCACAAACACCCAGAATTGCTGAGGCACTGAAATACAGTACATTAGTCAGTTACTTGATAAACATCATTAGTGATAACAGACAGTACTTCTTTGAGACTTTGTAACCGTCTGACACTAACCTTTTAATATCTTCTGGGTTGATTTGCGCTGGACTAGGATCAACTCCTTTCTTCTTCCCATCTAACCGATTTCCAGCACCAGTAAATGCCTGAAAATACAACAAACCAAGTTAATGCGTGACCATCTTAATCATAGATAACAGAATACATAAACCTTGGGAATACTCATGGAATTGATCTCTTGTGAATTTCTAATTCAAAAGTGTGGAAATAAGGCAAGGTTAAGAGGACGTTATCAGACTATATGATGTGGATGAGAGGAAAGCTCCATATTTTGGTCTGATGTTTTGGCAGCTGTCATTTCAAAAGGCAATCTCAAAAATGAATCTACCAACCAGCCATCATTTATACTAATGCAACTTGCCAGATTTATTGTTTTATATAATTTTTTTATTGTGACAAGTAGGCTACATTAATTGCAATGAAGTTACTGTAAAAATCCCCTAGTCGTCATACTCCATGCCTGTTCGGGTACACCAAGGGAGAATTCGGAAAGTCCAATTAACCCAACAAGCATGTCTTTCGGGACTTGTGGGAGGAAACCGGAGCACCCACAGGAAACCCACGCAGACACAGGGAGAATGTGTAGACTCCACACAGACAGTGACCCAAGTCATTACTGACATGTTTGAGAGTCCATGAGGTTATTTTTTTTCTCAGGATATGGAAAACACTAGGAAAATTGTATTCCTCTCTTATTCCCTAGGGGTCCTGACAATGTGGTGACGGGCCTGCTCCTTGAATCATTGAAGCGCGTGATGATGGCACTCCAACATTGGTTTTAGGCAGAGATTTAATCTTTCATTGATGAATGACTGCCTGCAAACCTAGAGAGTGGTAATTATTCCATCATACTCTCATACTCTTGATTTGAGCTGCTTAAGGATGTAATCTCAACTCTACTCATGTAGGACGGCGGGCGGGAGGCAGCCGCACATTGGAGGGCTCCCGTTCGGGAACGGCATTTTCGGGGAGTAACGCCCGGTCCTAGGGCCCGCGACGGCAGTAAAAGTCGGGAGATAGCGCAAGGAGAAGAAGGATGTCGAAAATCACCAAAAAAACGGCTGGGAAAAAAGCGGCTCAAAGTCCGTTGGAGGGGAAAGGTCACCGCGGGGTCAACAAAGAAAATGGAGGCTGGAGCACCAGGGGAGGCCGCAGTGCTTACGGCTGAAGAACTAACTAAAGGTGATGGCTGCGGAATTCCTAAAGCAGTTGGCGCAGATTGAGAAATGTATGGAGATGGTGAGGAAGGAGATGAGGGAGGTTTTGAATGTGCTGGTGGAGGAGGCGGTTTCCCCGGTGAAGACGGCGGTGGCGAGCGCAGTGGCGGAGATGCGAGAGCAAGGGTAGGAGACGGTATTGTAGCACGGTGATCAACTTGCCTCGATTGGGAAGGAGATACGGAAGGTGATGGACACGAACAAGAATCTGCAAGGAAAAATGGAAGATCTGGAAAACAGATCCAGGCGACAGAATTTGAGGGTCGTGGGACTGCCCGAAGGAGTTGAAGGACCGAAGCCGACTGAGTATTTTGCCGCGATGCTGGCAAAACTATTGGGGGAGGGGGAGGATCCCTCCCGATATGAACTGGATCGGGCTCATCGGTCGTGGAGGCCTGTACCAAAGGCGAGTGAGCCGCCAAGGGCAGTGACTCTGTGCTTCCGTAGGTACAGTGTGAAGGAGAAGGTCCTGAGCTGGACCAAGCAGAAGCGGGTGGTGCAGTGGGCTGGAGCTGGTATACGTGTATACCAGGACTTTACGGTGGAGCTGGCGAGGAGGCGGGCTGCCTTCAACCGGATGAAGAGGGCACTGTACATTGGCAAGGTGCAGTGCGGCATTGTATATCCAGTGAAGCTGAGGGTGACTTACAAGCTCAGGGACTTTTATTTTGGAACGGCGGAAGCAGCGGAGGAGTTTGCGAAGGCAGAAGGACTGTGGCAGAACTGACAAATTGAGGAATGGTCATGTGCCGATGTAACCTCATGACTGTATTTTCTTCTTTTTTTTGTATCACTGCGCGTGGGTGTAGAGGCTAAAGGAGCCAATGTTGCATATATTTGGACAAGGGAAGGGACGGGACTTTCACTCGAAAGGAGGGCTCTTTGGGGTGTAGGTGGATATGCGGGGTTTGTGTGCTAAAAGGGGATCTTTGGGCTTTCCTAGGGCCGGGCAAGGGGGAAAGGGACACGGGCGGATGCCTCCACGCTGGCAGGTTTAAACCGGCCAGTGAACGGGAGTGAGGTGGGGGGAGGGGCTGCGGCCATCGGAGCCTGACAGATTCTTGTCCGAGTGGTCTAGCCCGGGTGGAAAGTTGGGGGGAGGGAACCGAGGTTAGGAGGAGGAGTTTTACAAGAGGCATTGGACGGGAGGAGCTGGAGACTTGGGGGGGGGGCACAACTTTGGGGTTTCATGTACGGTACTCTCTTAGAGGCTGGATGGCGTTGGTTGGGGGGTGGAGAGCCATGTAGATTAAGGGTGACTACGGGTAATCCCCGATTCCTTTTTGTCATTTGTTTATGTAAACAGGCGGGTTGAGGTTTGGGGGTTGGTGGGCGGATGGGATCGTTGTTATTATGGGGATTGACATATCTTGTTGATTATTGTTTATTGTTGATGGGGGTAAATGTGGGAGAAAACGTGAAAAAGGAGAATTTTTTTTAAAAAAAATTTTTTTTTTTTTTTTTTTAAACTCTACTCTTGTAGCCACTGCATTGATGTAGCTATTGCAGTTTGTCATGCTCAATGGTGATCCCCAGGATGTTGACATTGGGGACAAATGGTGGCGATGGGCGTTCTCTTGTTCGAGACATTACCTACCACCTGTCAGCCCAGGTCTGGAAGTTAACCAAGTTCTGCTGCAAGTTGACATTGTCGGAGATCTTGAACACTATGAAATTGTCAGTGTAACATGGTCTGCCATGGTCTTCTGGTGGAGGGGCAGTCATTGCTGAAGATGATTGGACTAAGAGCACATCCCATGTTAGCTCCAGGATGTCACTGGAAGGTGTGATAACGATTGTCTGACCAACTACATTGATTTTCCTTTGCAAGTGATTATTTATTTTATTTTTAAATTTTTTTAAAATTCCAATTAAGGGGCAATTTAGCATGGCCAATCCACCCACCCTCCACAACTTTGGGTTGTGGGGGTGAGACCCAGTGACCCGGGGTTTAAATGAGATTAGACTCCAACCATTTGTGGAATTTCTCTTTGAACTCCACTGACATAAATATTGCCAAGGCTGCATGGTTCCATACTCAATTTCACACAATGGTAGGATGCTATTACAATGAATGTATTGTTTTTGCACAAGTAAAATCAAATTATGTATTTTATAAACCATGTCTGGGCAGCAACCAAGAGAAAGGAGGGTATTCTTTGCAATTGATACATTTAGTAGCCAGAGTGCTGTGAGGCAGGAAGCAGGCTAGTCACAGATTGGGTGTTGAAGAAGCAACAACAATGGGGGTGAGGACAGGTGTGTTAGGTGCCCAGGGAGCCCAGCAAACCACACCCATATGTTCTGGGCATGCCCAGCGCTGGAGGAGTTTTGGAAGGGCGTAGCAAGGACGGTGTCGAGGGTGGTAGGATCCAGGGCCAAACCGGGCTGGGAGCTCGCAATATTTGGGGTTGCAGGGGAGCCGGGAGTGCAGGAGGCGAAAGAGGACGGTATTCAGGCCTTTGCGTCTCTGGTAGCCCGGCGAAGGATTCTTCTTCAGTGGAAGGATGCGAGGCCCCCAAGCGTGGAATCATGGATCAACGATATGGCGGGGTTTATTAAATTGGAGAGGGTGAAATTTGCCTTAAGGGGATCGGTACAAGGGTTTTTCAGGCGGTGGCAACCGTTCTTGGACTTCCTGGCAGAACGGTAGACAATGGTCAGCAGCAGCAGCAACCCGGGGGGGGGGGTTCTATTTTATTTTTGTTTGTCTACACTGGGGGATCTGAGGGGGTGTATATATTTGTTATGTGTTAATTCGGGGTGTTAATTTATTATTTATGTATGGGGGGGGAAGGGGGGCACAGGGGTTGTTTTATTTTGTTTTGTATTTAATTCTATTAGGTTCCTTTTTCATTTTGTTGCTGATATTTTGTGAAAACTTCAATAAAAATTAGTATTATTTTTTTTTAAATGGTGGGGAAGAAAAAAAAAAAAGCAACAACAAAAGAGAGAGGGGCAGCCAGCCTCAGGAAACAGCTCAGCTCCAGGCGAAGTACTGAAGGCAAAACGTCAGTTTGTGCAAAGATCGTTTTTTCCTCACTGAATGGAAGACCATTCTCAAGTCATCGTCGCTTATGTGATCACTGGCCAGATTTGACCAATAAATTTATGGCTGTTTGATAAATGGAGGGGAGTTTGGGTTTTTTTTTTTTGCAGTTCTTTTGAATTGAGGTATAAGATATTAACAATCTCAGATGTCTTGGTAACTTTGCTCTGGCATACAAGACAGTTTTGTTTGATAGGAAGAAGTTGGAAAATCTCATAAGGCAGTGTGCAAATCTTAAAAGTAAGCAGGAAACCATATTAAAAGAACCACAATTGTTGGTACTGCAACAAGTACAGAAATGCTATTTGTATTTGAAAGCCAATTCAAAGGCATTTGGTTAGTTCTGAAGAATTAGGATTTAAATTATTTTTATTGACACAGAAACAGATATCCGCCTCCCTTCCAAATATACAACAGTGTTAATTACTGGTTATAAAATTTATTTCATATTATCAGCTTTGGACAAGGGTTCATGGATCACTTTCAAAGATAGGATGCGATACTCAATGGGGACACAAGATAATCGGAGACTCAAAAGCATTTCCCAAATAGTTTCTTCCATTCCTTTGCCTGGGTAGGTTGAAAACGCTTGTCCAATCTCCAGCTAAGGATAGACAATCTTACAAATGTGGAGAGTTGGGACTCATCCATTAGAGCTCTATGTCCTACATCCAATATAATCCTGGATGAAGAGGTATATAATAGAGCATATTGACAAGATTGAAAGCAGATTGCATAGAGACTGTAAATTGGGAAGATTGCCAATTTAATAAAATGCACTCTAACCCAAACTGAATCCCAGGCATCCTATTACAGGGCATAAATGAGTTTTGTTTTCCACTTACCCTGAACCCTAAGTCAATTGGCACAAAAGCAGTGTGTTCAGTCTCAATATCCTAGAAATAAAACAAAGATAATCCATGTAAAATATCAGAGAGTAAGTACGAAAAAGTGAAATAGACTTGACTTGAAAGTTATTGCTGAAAAGTCTGTTGGGAGGTGACCTTGAAGAAAATGAATTTTATATCATACTTTAAAATAAATACTCAGTTGGGGTGTAATTTCCATAACACTTCTAAATCACTGAATACTTTAGTGATCAAACTTTAAAAACTGTTTGAAGGACTTCCAAACAGGGGTTGCAAAATAAAGGCAGAGACACATTGTTAATTAGGTCAACGAACATTCAGTTACATCGAAGGATCAAAATAACACAAGAAAATAATAAATACAAGTGTAGGGCTCAATTCCACCCATCTCCTTAATGCCAAGGTAACGGTTTCTATCAATTCTAGAAAATGTTTTGTAATTACTAGAATGAAGTGAGGATGGACATTAACTTAGTTTAAGTAACAAGAACCAGATGGTCACTCATTTTGTTACAGTAACAAAAACAGTGGGAAGAACAAATTCACCAATAAAGTTGGTCACTTTGTGCCATTGGATTTCCATGCATCTTCAGGCCAGATCAAAAATTACAACTGAACAAAGATCTAAATTGTCATTTGAGGTCTCAGAGCAAGAGGACAATAACAGGATCAGCGAGAAGCAGCAAGATTTTGGACAAGATATCGAAGCAGGTTTGGCAGTTACAAGCATTTCTGGATTACAACCTATCTGCACCAACCTGTCCTTTTCTTTTTAGATTGCAATAAAAAGACTTGAAAGCTTTTTGGTGCCTTTCACAACCTCAGGGTATCCCAAAGTGTTTTCACCAAAGTCAAAATGTAGGAAACAGTGGCCAATTTGTACATAGCGAGGCCCCACAAAGAACAATGCTTTAGGAACCAAATAATCTGTTTAAATTATGTTGCTGGAGGGATAAATATTGGTGGTTCTCAGCTTCTCTGTAATTTGAACAAACCATGATTAGCCGCTTAACTACAATCGAGTAAAGATCAGGTGTACATAACCCGTGGCTTCAGACCTGGTAGGATATCAAATAAATATCACTCATTCTTCATGGGAACTGAATCAGAAAGGTTTCCAGGCTGATTCCTGGGATGGCAGGACTGTCATATGTAGAGATTGATTGATAGATATTTATTGTCACATGTACCGAAGTACAGTGAAAAGTATTTTTCTGCGGCCAAGGGAACGCACACAGTACGTACATAGTAGACAAAATAATATTCTACAGCGTACATTGACAGTGGTGCATCAACAAATAGTGATTAAGTGCAGAACAAGACCAAAGAAGGGCAGCATATGGTGTCGTGAATAGTGTTTTTTTAATATAATAAAGTACCCAATTCATTTTTTCCAATTAAGAGGCAATTTAGTGTGGCCAATTCACCTAGCCTGCACATCTTTGTGTTGTGGGGGTGGAACGCACGCAAACACGGGGAGAACGTGCAAACTCCACACGGACAGTGACCCAGAGCTGGGATCGAACCTGGGACCTCGATGCTGCGAGGCAGCAATGCTAACCACTGCGCCACCGTGCCGGCCTAATGGGTCTGGAAGAGGGCAAAGCCTGGGTGTGAGGGGTCTCTGACAATGCTGTGTGCCTTTCTGAGGCAGCGGGAGGTGTAGACAGAATCAATGGGAGGATGGCAAGCTTGTGTGATGCGTTGGGCTGAGTTCACCACACTCTGCAGTTTCTTGCGATCTTGGGCCGAGCAGTTGCCATAACAAGCTGTAATGCAGCCAGATAGGATGCTCTCTATGGCATATCTGTAGAAGTTTGAGAGAGTCGATGCAGACATGACAAATTTCTTTAGCTTCCGTAGGAAGTAGAGACGTTGTCGGGCTTTCTTGACTGTTGCGTCAACGCGAGTGGACCAGGACAGACTGTTGGTGATGGTGACCCCCAGGAACTTTAAGCTATCGACTATCACTACTTCGGAACCATTGATGTAGAAGGGCTACGCTTCCTTAAGTCGATGATCAGTTCCTTGGTCTTTCCAGCATTTAGAGAGAGGTTGTTTTCGGTACATCATGCAACCAAGTGACCTATCTCCTTTCTGTCGTTTGATTCGTCGTTGTTGGAGATACGACCCACCACAGTCGTATCGTCTGCAAAATAATTGATTGAATTGGAGTTGAATCTTGCCACAGTCTTGTGTGTACAGGGACTACAGAAGAGGCGGAGCCCCAGTGTTGAGAACTATTGTGGAGGACATGTTGTTGCCTATCCTGACAGATTGCGGTCTGTTGGTGAGGAAGTCAAGGATCCAGCTGCACAGGGAGGGGTCAAGTCCAAGATTGCAGCAGAGTTTGGTTATTAGTCTTGTTGCGATAATGGTGTTGAAGGCGGAGCTGTAGTCTATGAACAGCAGTCTGACATTGGTGTCCTTGTTGTCGAGATGTTCAAGTGTTGATTGTAGAGCAAGAGAGAAAGCATCTGCTGTGGATCGGTTGCCGCAGTAGGCGAACTGCAATGGATCAAGACCATCTGGGAGGCTGGCGTTGATCCGCCGCTCGAAGCATTTCATGATAAGTCAGGGCTAAGTTGGCTAGGGTTATATTCATTGGAGTTTAGAAGAGTGAGAGGGGATCTCATACAAACTTATAAAATTCTAACAGGATCAGACAGGTAGATTCTGAAAGAATGTTCCGGATGGTGGGGTGGTCCAGAAACAGGGGGCAGAGTTTGAGGATAAGGGCAAATCTTTTCAACTGAGGTAAGGAGAACTTTTTTTAATCCAGAGAGTGGTAAATATGTGGAATTCAGTACCACAAAAGTAGTTGAAGCCAAAACATTGTGTAATTTTAAGGAGTTACATATAGCTCTTGGGGCTAAAGGGATCGGGGTAGTGGAGGTCAGGTTATTGAACTTGATGATCAGTCATGATCATAATGAATGGTGGAGCAGGCTCGAAGGGCCAAATGGCCTCTTCCTGCTCCTATTTTCTATGTATGTTTCATATCTGGCTGCAACCCTTCTCTGTGTGATCATCTAAACCTTAATAACTAAAAATACTTGGTTACATTGTTTTCATACCGAGGTGTCTTCAGGCTGGTAATGTCTCTCGGGTTCTTTATACCCCAGTGGAGCATCAAAATCTACCTGTGCATTAAACAGAAAGAAATATGAATAGTGATGACTTCTCTGACATCAGACAAACGGAACCAACAAACGCAGAAGATGCACATTCGTACATCCTTCTAATTAATGTTGTGGAAAGCATTCAAAGAAGACTAACAACTTTGCTGCATAATTTTTTTTTTTTATATTTAGAGTACCCAATTCATTTTTTCCAATTAAGTGGCAATTTAGCATGGCCAATCCACCTAGCTTGCACATTTTTGGGTTGTGGGGGCGAAACCCACGCAACCACGAGGAGAATGTGGAAACTCCACACGGACAGTGACCCAGAGTCGGGATCAAACCTGGGACCTTCGCGCCGTGAGGCCGCTGTGCTAACCCACTGCGCCACAGTGCAGCATAATAATAATCCTTGCCACTGGGCTCACATGATAGTGGCCCGGATGAGCAGGTTCTTTGATGTAGAAGATAGGTGTGCAAGGTGTGCGGGAGGGCCAGAGAACCATGTCCACATGTTCTGGACATGCCCAAAGCTTAGGGGATTTTGGCAGGGGTTTACAGATGTCATGTCCACGGTGTTAAAAACAAGGGTGGCACCGAGTCCAGAGGTGGCGATTTTTGGAGTGTCGGAAGACGCAGGAATCCAGGAAGTGAAAGAGGCAGACATTCTGGCCTTTGCTTCCCTGGGAGCCAGGAGACGGATATTATTAGCTTGGAGGGACTCAAAGTCCCCGAAGTCGGAGACCTGGCAATCTGACATGTCTAGCTTTCTCGGTTTGGAGAAAATCAAGTTCGCCTTGAGAGGGTCAATGTTAGGGTTCGTCTGGAGGTGGCAACCGTTCGCCGACTTCTTTGCGGAAAATTAATCGTCAGCAGAGGGGGGGGGGGGGGGGGGGAGGGGGTTAGCTTAGCTTAGAGTAGGGGATTAATAAAGGTGGGACGTGTAAGGGAAGGAGATGGTTTTTGCACTATGTTTACAAATAATTCATGTACATTGGAACTAAGGAACTTAAGCAAGGAGTCAGGAGGGCTAGAAGGGGTCACGAAAAGTCATTGGCAAATAGGGTTAAGGAAAATCCCAAGGCTTTTTACATGTACATAAAAAGCAAGAGGGTAGCCAGGGAAAGGGTTGGCCCACTGAAGGATAGGCAAGGGAATCTGTGTGTGGAGCCAGAGGAAATGGGCGAGGTACTAAATGAATACTTTGCATCAGTATTCACCAAAGAGAAGAAATTGGAAGATGTTGTGTCTGGAGAAGGGTGTGTAGATAGCCTGGGTCACATTGAGATCCAAAAAGACGAGGTGTTGGGTGTCTTAAAAAATATTAAGGTAGATAAGTCCCCAGGGCCTGATGGGATCTACCCCAGAATACTGAAGGAGGCTGGAGAGGAAATTGCTGAGGCCTTGACAGAAATCTTTGGATCCTCACCGTCTTCAGGGGATGTCCCGGAGGACTGGAGAATAGCCAATGTTGTTCCTCTGTTTAAGAAGGGTAGCAAGGATAATCCAGGGAACTACAGGCCGGTGAGCCTTACTTCAGTGGTAGGGAAATTACTGGAGAGAATTCTTCGAGACAGGATCTACTCCCATTTGGAAGCAAATGGACGTATTAGTGAGAGGCAGCATGGTTTTGTGAAGGGGAGGTCGTGTCTCACTAACTTGATAGAGTTTTTCGAGGAGGTCACTAAGATGATGGATGCAGGTAGGGCAGTGGATGTTGTCTATATGGACTTCAGTAAGGCCTTTGACAAGGTCCCTCATGGTAGACTAGTACAAAAGGTGAAGTCACACGGGATCAGGGGGGAGCTGGCAAGGTGGATACAGAACTGGCTAGGTCATAGAAGGCAGAGAGTAGCAATGGAAGGATGATTTTCTAATTGGAGGGCTGTGACCAGTGGTGTTCCACAGGGATCAGTGCTGGGACCTTTGCTCTTTGTAGTATATATAAATGATTTGGAGGAAAATGTAACTGGTCTGATTAGTAAGTTCGCAGACGACACAAAGGTTGGTGGAATTGCAGATAGCGATGAGGACTGTCAGAGGATACAGCAGGATTTAGATTGTTTGGAGACTTGGGCGGAGAGATGGCAGATGGAGTTTAATCCGGACAAATGTGAGGTAATGCATTTTGGAAGGTCTAATGCAGGTAGGGAATATACAGTGAATGGTAGAACCCTCAAGAGCATTGAAAGTCAAAGAGATCTAGGAGTACAGGTCCACAGGTCATTGAAAGGGGCAACACAGGTGGAGAAGGTAGTCAAGAAGGCATACGGCATGCTTGCCTTCATTGGCCGGGGCATTGAGTATAAGAATTGGCAAGTCATGTTGCAGCTGTATAGAACCTTAGTTAGGCCACACTTGGAGTATAGTGTTCAATTCTGGTCGCCACACTACCAGAAGGAGGTGGAGGCTTTAGAGAGGGTGCAGAAGAGATTTACCAGAATGTTGCCTGGTATGGAGGGCATTAGCTATGAGGAGCGGTTGAATAAACTCGGTTTGTTCTCACTGGAACGAAGGAGGTTGAGGGGAGACCTGATAGAGGTCTACAAAATTATGAGGGGCATAGACAGAGTGGATAGTCAGAGGCTTTTCCCCAGGGTAGAGGGGTCAATTACTAGGGGGCATAGGTTTAAGGTGAGAGGGGCAAGGTTTAGAGTAGATGTACGAGGCAAGTTTTTTTACGCAGAGGGTAGTGGGTGCCTGGAACTCGCTATCGGAGACCCGAGGTGGTGGAAGCAGGGACGATAGTGACATTTAAGGGGCATCTTGACAAATACATGAATAGGATGGGAATAGAGGGATACGGAACCAGGAAGTGTAGAAGATTGTAGTTTAGTCGGGCAGCATGGTCGGCACGGGCTTGGAGGGCCGAAGGGCCTGTTCCTGTGCTGTACATTTCTTTGTTCTTTATTTCTTTTTTTTGTTGTAGTAAAACCATAAATACCTCAATAAAATGTTTATTAAAAAAAATAATAATAATCCTTGCGATTTCAGAGCTGCTCACCATCCTTGGCTGGATGAGGCTACCTGAAATTCTGTACATCCAACCCAATAGTGCAACAAATATATGTAGACAATGGCTGAGGCGCGCAGACCAGGCGATTCCCAGGTTTGATTCAGTAATTAATTTAATTCACGAACCCACTTAGTGCTGGGTTTTACACAGCTATGGATTTACTGATAGCAGGCATGCTGTAATTTGCCTCTGGATTTTGAAGGTGCTAAAATATAATTAAATAGAGTTACCACATCAGATTGCTTTGCTACAATCTCCACTGGAATCACAGGAGGCAAGGACATCATTGGGCTTGATTCCAATGAGGTTTGGTCAAAATCCCTCAGGATCCCAACATTAACAATGACTATTTGCATTAAGCACTCCCTTGTGCAAGGTATCAACACAGTCAGAACAGCAGTGGAAGAAATTGGTGATAAAAAATAGTGACTATTCTGGAGCCTTATAATTGCAGTGTAATCACAGCTCCAAATATGGAACTAGTGCAAAAGCCTTTCCTCCAAGCATCAGAAATAACAGGTGAAGTGTTTAACTGCTTTTCGAATTCAACATGTTCTGCTGTATGGTAGATACTGGATTTATTCAACTGGATTTATTCTACCTGCTAAATAAGCAGTGAAATGGGCTTCAGGTTGATGGAGGGGGACAATGAGGGGTGGGTTGGAGCTGACTATCTCTTCTTGTATGTGACAGACCCAATTCCCACCATGGGTGATATAATGCCGCTGCCGAGATGCTGTGGCTCTTTTTCCGGGTTCAAATTGAACCTGGAGAAAAGGGAGCGATTCCTGGTTAGTCCCCCGGGGAGAGGAGTCAAATCTGGGGGGGGTTGCCATTCCGCCTAGCAAATTCTCACTTCAGGATTCTGGGGGTTAAGGTGGCTCAGGATTGGGCCCGGCTCCAGAAGTTGAACTACACGAGCTTGGTGGGAAGGGTCAGGACCGATTTGCAGGGAAGGGCCAGGGCCGATTTGCAGGGGTGGGATAGCCTCCCCCCCCCATCCTTGGCAAGCAGGATTCAGTCGGTCAAGAGGAATATTTTTCTGGTCCAATGTTTACTCTTTTTTCTTTCAAAGTCCTTTTATGGGGGAGTCGAGTAGGCAAAGTGGCGAGAATTTGAAGGACAACCCTTCAGAGAGACCAACAGTCAGGGAGGGGGGGCTTGGCGTTGCCGAGTCTGATATATTACTATTGGGCGGCGAATGCAGAGAAGATGCTGGGTTGGTGTAGGTATCAGGAAGCCACCTGAATACGGATGGAATCAAAATCATGAGACGGGTTCTGGGTTGAAGGCATTAGCGACAGCCTCGCACCCTTTCTCACCGGTGAAATATTCGGCAAACCCGGTGGTCGTCTCCACCCTGAAGATATGGAGATAATTTCAGCAGCATTTTAAATTGGGGGCTATTATGTTTGAACTTGAGAGGTTGGATGTCACAATTGGGGGTGGGGGGGTGGGGGGGGTGGAGATTGGTTCTTGGCGGCACGGTTGCGAGTTTGGAGGAGTTGTCAGAGAAATTTGGGCTCTCGTGGTCGGGCTTGTTCAGATACCTGCAAGTTCACAATTTTACGAAACAGATCTTTCCGACATTCCCTGTGGCGCCATCACCTCGTTGATAGAGCGGGTTCCTTCGCTTGCAGGGTCGGAGGAGGGGAATATCTTGGGTATCTATGGAAGGATTATGTCCGAAGATGCAGTAACATTGGAGGGGATTGACCATTTGGGAGGAGGAATTGGGATTGGTGTTGGATGATGGGGTGTGGAGTTTGGACCTGCAGAGGGTGAACTCCACATCCTCGTGTGAGTGGCTTGGCTTAATACATCTTAAAGCAGTGAACAGGGCTTATCTTACTAGGTCCCGGAGGAGTCCATTTTTGTGGGAGTGGAGGACAAGTGCGAGCGCTGTGGAGGGGCTGTGCACATTTCTGGTCGTGTTCTAAGCTTCTTGGGGTTCTCGGTTTACTTCTTTGGCATCATGTTGGAAATTCTGAAAATTGAACTGGAGCACTGTTCTTAGTGGCCATATTTGGGGTGTCAGACTTGTCTGAGCTGCAAACGGGTATGGGGGCCTATGTCCTGGCTTTCGCCTCATTGATTGCTCAGAGGCAAGTGCTGATAGGATGGAGGTCAGCTTCTCCACCCAATGCCTCAGTGTGGATGGGAGATCTGATGCCATTCCTTTACCGTAAGAAAGTCAAGTACACCAAGGGGTTTTATGGCAGCCATTTATTATGTATTTCGAAAAGTTGGTCACTGTTAGTTGTTAAAGGTTTTTTTTATTGTTGCGGGGGTGGACGGGTTTGGGTGTTGTCTGGGTGCGATGTGTTGTTTTGGTGTTCTGTACAAAATAGAAAACGTTTGAGTAAAAATATATATTTTTTAAATATAAGCAGTGAAATGTGCAAAGAGCAATCAGAGAATGGTTGAAGAAGGACTTGTATTTCTGTAGCAACAATTTTGTCCTCTGGATGTTCCAAGCACTTCACAGCCAACAAATTACTTTTCAAATGCATCATTGATGTTATATAGGGAAACGTGGCAGCCAATTTGCACGTAGCAAGGTCCCAGCATTGAGATAAATCACCTATAAAACAATTTTGGTGATAGTATTTGTGATAGTATTTGTGATAGTATTTGAAGAATAAGTATTGGCCAGAACACCAGGAGAACGTCCTTGCCCTTAAAACTTTGCTACGGGATCTTTTGTCTACCCGAGAGGGCAGACAGAATCTCAGACTAACATCTCAATTGAAAGAAACCACCTACAACAGTTCAGTACTTCTTCAGTACTGCACCAAAGTCGCAGATGAGATACTGTACTCAAGTGCTTCAGTTGGGATAGAATCCAAACCTTCTGACTCTGCTGAGAATGTTATCATTGAGCAACAGTTAAAACCTTCAATAGATCACCTGGTAGGGTGGCTACACATCAGCAGATGAGTCAAGCACCTTCTCTTTGACACACATTAGAATTTCACATTTAGTCATAACAAGATCAAACGGCAAGCTAATTGATTAGACTTACATTCATATCACATTCAATGATTGAAACAGCTTTATCTGGTTTTGTTTCCATGACCCGAAGCTCGTAGATCTGAAACACACAATCGTTTCAACACCCATTTTCATATTTACAGGTCAGGATGCCACCGTAAGTTAGCTTCACTTTGTAACATTCAGCATGCACTTTGAAATGTCAAAACAGATGCACAATGTGTTTTAATACATACACAGTGGTACAGGGGGAATAATGTTCAGGTTTGAGGGGTTTTAGTTAATGCAGTTGCACAGATAGAATTACAGCAGCAAACCTCCCCTATCTGTACTCTGCCCTTTATATTTTGAATGCTACAGTTTTCATGCATGAAGGGGAAAAGTGTGGATCTCCAGAAAGGCATCACACACATGTGATTCCAAGACAAAATGTGCAGGAGTTGCAGAGGCAGGGTAAAAGGTGAAAAGTTGGGTTTGATTCACACATATATTTAGCACTATACTAAGTGACTTTCAAATGCCATGGGTTTACACTGTGTAACATGGGTACTGAAATGCTGCAGGTATGTCCTGTAAGTGCTGGCAGGGTACAACAGAATTATAGGAATACCATGCTCCCCGCCCCCCCCCCCGCCCCGGGGGGCAGTTTACGTGAGTAACAATAAAATCATTACTGAAGCTTGCTGCGGTTACATCAATATGGTTATTAGAATGCAATATACACTTGGGTTTAAAGCCATCTTAACTGTTCAGTTACTCAACTACTTTGGGTTTAAACAGGCAGGTACCGGTATACAGCAAGCACTGTAGTTATATTACACATGCAGTTATAGAACAGTTACAGCACAGAAGGCAGGCGACCATTCAGCACATCTATCTATGTTGGTTCTCTGGAAGAGCAACTCACCCCTCCCATTCCTCGGCCTTTTCCCCATAGCTCTGCAATTTTCTCTTCAGGTAATTATCCAGTTCTCTTTTGAATACCTCAAATGAACCTGCCTCCACCACACTCATAATTATCCAGCTCTCTTCTGAATAGCTGAACGAACCGGCCTCCATCACACTCCCAGGCAGTGCATTCCTAATCCTAACCACTCGCTGCGTAAAAATGGTTTTCCTCATGTTGCCTTTGCTTCTTTTGCCATTCATTTAAAATCAGTGAACTTTGGTTCTTGATCCTCTTGCCAACTGAAACAGTTTACCTCCATCTACTCTGTCCAGACCATATGTGTTTTTAAACACTTCCATCAAATCTTCTCAAAGAAGAACAGCTCCAGATTCTGCAATCTATCCACATAGCTAAACTTCCTCATCGCTGGAGCCATTGTTGTGAATCCTGCACCCTCTCTAAAGCCTTCACTTGCTTCCTAATGTGTGGTGCCCAGAATTGGACACTTCAGTTCATAGAATTTACTGTGCAGAAGGAGGCCAATCGGCTCATTGAGTCTGTACCAGCTCTTGGAAAGAGCACCCTACTTAAGCACACGCCTCCAGTTGAGGCTAAACCAGTAAGTTATACTGATATATTATAACTGTTTTTGTACTTAAACTCCTATTTATAAAGCCAAGGATCCTGTATGCCTCATTAACTGCCTTGTCAACCAACCTTGTCACCTTCAATCACTTGTGCACATATACCTTAAAGCTCCATCCCCTTTTAGAACTGTATCCTTTATATTGCCTCCAATTATTCCTCCGACCAAAATAAATCCCTTCACACTGCATTAAATTTAATCTGCCACTTGTCTTCCCAGTCTGTCTGTGACTTTTGAAATCTCATGTTTTCTTCCTCACAATTCATGACACTTCCACATCATGTACAGTAGTTACCAAGGGATTACTCTGGCAATGCCACATGCACTCTCTTGGGGTAATTTTGATGCAGTTTCCCCAATATTTGCTGTTCTGTAATGGAGAGAAAAAGCTCCTTTTTTGAATATCATTTCACAAATCTGTAACTCCTTATTCGCCATCTCTTGTGCAACATAGCTACCAATGAGAAACAATTAAAACCTGAATCTCCCTCACCATAAGAACACTGACCACTCACCTTCTCATTATAATTGATAGCAATGACATCACCAGTGGTCAAGCAAGCAAAGTTCCTCAAGGCGTTTTCCAATCTGAGAGGAGAATATTAAGAAAAAGTACAAAGCTAGACAATTGGATAATTAATTTCCAGCAAAATCAGTGAGCACCTCAAGCATTGAACTAAAGTACAATACTCATCTAATCTAATCTAGGTAACACAGAAAATATGGACAATAAAACAATTATTGTTAGTCATTGTGTCTAATGTGGATTTTAAGATACCCTGTCCCCTCTTGGTAAATTAAGAGAGCCAACAATAAGTGGTTCCTGTTAGAATCTAGGCCCTCCCATACTAACTAAAACACAATCTGACTCAGATTTAGTGGCTGTGTCACAGTAGGATAAACTTCACTATAGACTGTATTTTATCTCTGGCTATTCGTACAAAAAAAAAAATATCTGGCTTGCATCTAAAAAATCTATCAGTTACACAGAATTCTCCCAGTACAGGAAATGGTTCCTGCCACTCATACCCAGAAATGGGAAGAATTTCTGAGAGGAGCATTTTTGACTGATTCTGATTTACAGCCATTATAATTGGTGACCTTGGACAAGTTTCAGGGGTCAGAGAAAAGGAATTGGGAAAAGGAGAAGAGTATTTTCTAAACCCATATTCAACTCCCAAACTGGAACTGAATCAAAGATGGGTGCACAAACAGAAAGAGTGGGATGGGAGGGTTACACATCTCAATATAACAACCTTCACTGATGGTTTAGTGGTCCGGTATGATATGTTTATTCTACAGCTAGTCTACCACACATGTGAAATCAAATCTTCAAGTGCAACACAGTTAGAGGGAATGGATAATTGAACTAGGGTTAGGACATAGGGGGGCGGGATTCTCCACTCCCACGCCGAAGTGGCCGCGCCGTCGTGAACGCCGTCGAGGTTCACGACGGCGCGGAACGGCCCCGGTCCCGACCGATTCAGGTCCTGACAATGGGCCAGTATCGGGGCCGCGTCATCTATCCGTGCCAGGCCTTGTCGCCCACGTAAAAGCGGGCGACAAGACATGGCAGCATAGATGACGCGGCCGGCGCCGCATAACGGACGTCATCCGCGCATGCACGGGTTGGCCGGCGCCAACCCGCGCATGCATGGTTGCCGTCCTGTCCAAATCCGCCCCACAAGAAGATGGGGGACGGATCTTGCGGGGCCGCGGAAGGAAGGAGGTCCTCCTTCAGAGAGGACAGCCCGACGATCGGTGGGCACCGATCGCAGGCCACCCCACATTCCAGGTGAAGCCCGGTGCAGGATCCCCCTCGCCCCCCCACAGGCCGCCCCCCCAGCGTTCACGCACCGCCCACGACTGCAGCAACCAGGTGTGGACGGCGCCAGGGGGAACCCGCCGTTTTGGCCTGGCTGCTCGGCCCGTCCGGGCCTCAGAATAGCGGGGGTGCCGGAGAATCGCCATTTTGGGTGTCTCCGCCGATTCTCCGGCCTGCGAAACTCGACCGGGCCGTTCCCGCCGCTTGGGAGAATCGTGGGAGGGCGTCGGACTGGCGTCCCTGGAAATTTTGGCGGCCCAGGCGATTCTCCCAACCGGCGTGGGAGTGGAGAATCGCGCCCTGGAAATTCTCTGCAGCACGTTAAGGGGTTCTAGATATACAAAGCTAGCAGGCAAGGGTGTAATAGTGGGGAGAGGATAATTACAACATGACAAGTTTACATATGCCATTCTATTATAAATGTGGAGATAAGAATTTATAATGCAAATACTATCAAAAAAACACAGATAGTTTTGTACACAGAAAACGTACACAAATATGAAGGGCCAGCATTTTTCTCCAAATAACCGTGGGCTAATGGCATTTGCGGTTATTGGTATAAATTGTACAGCAAATTCTGGTGAGACGATGATGCAGGGTTAAACAGAAATATCCAAATGTTGCTGTCCGAATGCGCCACTCCATCGTCAGCTTTGCAAAAAACAATCTCATTGTCTGCCTCAACAGTAAAATGCCAGGAAATGTCAGGAAATTGTATTTCTTTGGTATATACACTGACGTAATCAGAAAAAGCTTTGTCATTTTACGCCCACGAAGGCACAGTGCTGAGCACTGCTGCCTCAGTGCCAGGGACCCAAGTTCAATTCTGACCTCGGGCGACTGTCTGTGTGGAGTTTGTACGTTCTCCCAGTGTCTGCGCGAGTTTCGCCCAGGTGCTCCAGTTTTCACCCACAGTCCAAAGATGTGCAGGTTAGGTGGATTGGCCATTCAAAATTTGTCCCTTTGTGTCTTCAAGGTTAGGCAGGGTTATAGGGTTGCAGGGATGGGAATGGGCCAAAGTGGGGTGCTCTTTCAGAGAGTTGGTGTAGACATGATGGGCCTAATGGCCTACCTCTGCACTGTAGGGATTCTATGATACCCCTTTAACGACATGATAATCGTTAATTACTATCAACCAATGTTCTGAGCTGTTACAAATGCAAAGTCTCACTCCTTCAGGCACTAATTGCTATTGGAGATTTTTAAATTTTCCGAAAAGGTTTCCATTCTGTCTTTTTGTTAGCTCTCAGTTCAATTTTCCGTTCACTCGTTTTATTTCTCTTTCCATGACTGAACTGATCCATTAGTTTTCTTTTATTTCTCTGTATAGTTCTCGATTCATCAGAATAATTAAGGAGACATAGACTGGCCCTCATCACTCAGGTTGGGGATGCCTGGCTGCCCTGACTGTGCTAATATCAGCTCCCACTATCAGCAACTAGCCTATTAAAATGTTTTTAAAAACCCAAATCTGCAAAGACAAGCCCAATTAATGACAGATGACATTAGATGCTCTGTTTGCCCATGTTGGAGCAGGCTCAAGGGGCTGGATAATTTACTCTTGCTCCTATTCCTTAGATCCGACCCCAGGTTTCTAATATATTGCAGAATGAAGTTAAGTCAGGGTTGAAAAACATAAACATAGCGGGGGGGGGGCGTTCAAAGCCAAGGCCCATAATAGAAAAATAAAAGTAAATTACTGCGGATGATGGAATCATAAACGAAAACAGAAAATACTGGATAATCACAGCAGGTCTGGCAGCATCTGTGGAGAGAGAAGGGAAACGTTTCGAGTTTGTGGGCAGCACGGTAGCATGGTGGTTAGCACAATTTCTTCACAGCTCCAGGGTCCCAGGTTCGATTCCCAGCTTGGTTCACTGTCTGTGCGGAATCTGCACGTTCTCCCAGTGTGTGCGTGGGTTTCCTCTGGGTGCTCCGGTTTCCTCCCACAGTCCAAAGATGTGCAGGTTAGGTGGATTGGTCATGCTAAATTGCCCTTAGTGTCCAAAATTGCCCTTAGTGTTGGGTGGGGTAACTGGGTTGTGGGGATAAGGTGGAGGTGTGGGCTTGGGTAGGGTGCTCTTTCAAAGAGCCGGTGCAGACTCGATGGGCCGAGTGGCCTCCTTCTGCACTGTAAATTCTATGACATTCTATGGATGACTCTTCGTCAAAATGCAACATTGAATGATAAAGTGAGATTGTGAGGACCAAGCACACCTGCTGCATTGAAGGTAAGCAAAAATGGTGTGTCGCGAAGGCCAGACAACGTGGGTCGCGAAGGTCGGCCAGTTGATAAAAGTGGGTCCCGGGGAAAAAAAGTATGTAAAACACTGGCTTGGAGGGAATATTGCCGAGGAGTGTGAAGATTTGCTTATTCCCTATGGAGTGAACACTGAAATCAATTTAAGACATTGAAATTACACAAGGTACAGCTTCTCATTAGGAAGCTGGACATTCATTCACATCCAGGAGTTTCTATCCTCAAATGTGACAATGCTCCATAATGCTGGTGTTTAGGGGATAGATCACTCTGGAGATCAGTCACATATTCTGGGCGGGATTCTCCGCCGGTGGGATTCTCTGTTTTGCCGGCACCCGGGGGTTTCCCGACGGCATGGGGCTGCCCCACAATGGGAAACCCCATTGACCGGCCGGCGTAACAGAGAATCCCGCTGGCGGGTCGAGGCTGAGAATCCAGCCCACTATTTCTGGTCTTTGGTCACTGCCACAATATTCAAATAATTTACTGCCATTGCTATCTGGAACTACATTGATGTACAGAGTTCAGTTTCAAATTACAAGCCAGATTAGTGTAGGTATGAGGTGAACACAAAACACAAAAAATGACAGACAGGAAAAAGACCTACTGCTTCACCAAGTCTGTATTGTAATTGTGCCATTTTGTGCATCACAATACTGTACATACACTCCTCACCTAGTAGCTGTGTAGTTCTCTGGAAAGGCATAAAAAACTAGTTACAAACCAAGGCCAATTAGGGAAAATAATAGCTATAAAATTCCTTTCCAAACCCAATCAGTTGATCAAACTCTTTCTGCCTCAGGTAGTTATCACCGTTGCGGTATGACTGAAGGATACACAGCTTTGGGGTTGGTGATATCCAGGAAGTCAGGAGCTTGTGGCTGAAATTTGGAGTAAGTGGCGACCATGAGGTTCACGCTTTCTACTTGGACCAGGCCCCCTTCTTCCAGCAGGAGATTCTGCATCATCTAGAGACAAATATATGTTAATTAGAACACAAAGGTAGGCGATAACAGGAATTAAAGCAGATCAAATTGCCAGTGCATTCTTAATGTCATGAACTGGGATACATCGACTTCCGGTGGTGGCCATTGAGTGAGTGGTTGCACATTTGGTGGCCCCACTCAAGGTGGATTCTTTGGTCCTTCCCCACCCAAATAGGGTGGTATTTGAGGTGTATGAGTGCCCAGAGAAGGTAATACTCCTTTGGTGAGGCCAAAGATGTGCCACAAGAGAGAGCAGCTGGAGTAGGAATGTTTTCGTGGTGCACCACAAGTGAAGATAGCGGAGGGCAAGGGGGCAGCACTGCCCGCCCAGTGATTGACAGAGCAGCTGTTGGAGTTTTTGAATAATAAATTACAGCAGTAGAGGAAAGAAGCTTTGGAGGATTTATCCAAGGTAGTGGAGCCGCTCAGGGCAGCGATTGAGCATGTGGAGCAGAGGTCCAGCGATCCAGAAGGTGGAAGAGTCAGTGAATATGAGGATCGGCTGGCCTTGCTGAGATGGAGATGGGGATGGTGTTAAGCAGCCAGAAGAGGCTAAGGGAGCAATTGGAGGACCTTGAGAACCACGCTTGGAGTCAGAATTTGAAGACTTTGCGATGCCTGAGGGCATTCTGGGGCGGTGCGAGCCGGGATGTGGGCGGAGGCCGTGCGGAGGGTGAACGCACCCTTTTCTTGTGTGCGTTAAGCCTCATCCAGTTTCAAGTGGTGCATAGAGCACACATGAAGTTGGGAGCATGAGCAGGTTCTTTGTAGGGTGGAAGACGGGTGTTGGGGGTGCACGGGGAGCCCACGAATCACGTCCACATGTTCCGGACATGTCCAAGACGGAAGGGGTTCTGGCAGGGATTCTCGGGTGTTATGTTCGAGGTTCTCGGTGTGGGGGTGGCCTCGAGTCCGGAGGGAGGAATATTTGGATTGGCGGAAGATCCGGAAGTCCGGGGTGGGGGGTGATGTAGTGGCCTTTACCTCCCTGATAGCCCAGAGACAGATTCTGTTGTGTTGGCGGGACTCGGAACCGCTGAAGGCAGGGGGGTGGGTGAGCGATCTTGCAAAATTCCTGAGGTTGGAGAAAGTCAAGTTCACTTTGAGGGGTCCGAACTAGGGTATATCAAGCAAGCAACTGTTTTACATACTCAGTGCACACATTAGAGTTGACAACATTAGACTTAACTATTTGGATCACTGGTGGTGGAAGATGGATTTGTGCATGTGACTTCTCCCAAATTGGTTCAGTTAATCTTAGCTGTGCCACCAAATAGTTGTATCAAGCAGAGAGAAGGTGCTCATTTCTCGGAGCAGGGTTTGGGGGTGTGATTGGTGGCGATGGGAAAGAAAAAGTTAAATGTACTACAGGTAGAGTGAGCTCAGTCCATATGTCTTCGTGGCCATATGAACAGGGGCAGGCTGCCATTTCGTTATAACGTGACAGATCAGTAAGTACCTCAACTCCATTTATCTGCCATTGCTGTATATTGTTAATTGTATCAATTGAGGTTAAGTACATACAGGTAGATGAAAGGCATTGATTGGATGGTTACTTATAAAGAGACACTCTTTTCTGCAATTGGTGGGCACCATGACTTACTGGAGTGCATCATCAGCCCCCCAAATGGTGTATTAAATTCAATTTTGATAAGTTTCTGTTGAAGTTTTGCTTTTAGTTACAGTTCCCTTTAAGGGGCTATCAATTAGTTTAATTTGTTTGTATTAAAAAAAGACGCTTACTGACACGAGTAGACACACAGTAGTACCCATAATGTTTCACCTTGTGCGAATATATCCATTCAGATAAAGACTGGCTGTGTTTTTTTCCTTCACTGACTGGCTATCAGGCATATATATCTGTGTGTAGGCACAAGTGGCAAGTGAAAAAAGAAAATTTCACGATATCATTACCCATTTTGTGTGAAAAATTGTTTCTGGATTCAAGTCCTAAATGGCATAGCTCTAATTATAAGATCGTGTCCCCCATGTTTTAAATTCCTTCACCAAACCAAAGGATTGTTCAGTATATACAATATAGACACTTTTTCCTGCTTAAAAACGTTTTCCTGTTTCATTAGATAAACCCTCAATCATCAACACGGTGCACAGTGGTTAGTACTGCTGCCTCACAGCACCAGGGACCTGGGTTCAATTCCAGCCTCGGGTGACTGTGGAGTTAGCATTTTCTCCCCATGCCTGCGTGGGTTTCCATCGGGTACTCCGGTTTGCTCCTATAGTCCAACGATGTGCAGATTAGGTGGATTGGCCATACTAAATTGCCCCTTAGCGTGGGGTTGCAGGTATAGGACGGGGGCTTGGGCCTAGGTAGGGTGGTCTTTCAAAGGGTCGGTGCAGACTCGATGGGCCGAACGTCCTCCTTTTGCAGTGTAGGGATTCTATACTCAAGGGAATACAAGTCAAGGTAATGGAACCTGTCCTTACTGTCTTTAAGCCCCAGTATAATTCTGATGACTCTGTGCTGTATCACTACATGGCCAACATTCATCCCTTCATAAGTGAAACATGAACTGTCACCCACTCAAGAATTTACCTCAGAGGAGGCACGAGGAAGGCTAGAGCACTGCAATTCTTTTTCTTGGCGTTTCTGGGTTGAGTTTTAAGGCTATTCCTTCAGTTAAAGAAAATATCTTCAACACAAGTGTTCATCCGAGACACACATCAAGCACTGTTCATCAAGATGAAGCAGCAAACACTATTATTGACATAATCTAAGTTTCTTTAAAATTACACAAATCACATCAGGGTAAAAATAGCACCTGATGACTTATCTCAAACATCTCAAAGCACGTCACATGCAATGAATTACTCTTAACCGCATTGGCACTTTTTGTGGTACAAATGCAGTCGACATTTTTTGTCCATTAAGTGTCAACAACTGAGTTGATGTGGCATTGGTTGAGGGTGTGTTATTGGTCAGAACATCAAAAGAGCCAGCTTTTGGCCTTCCAGTAGCATCATGGTGTATCTTCAATATCTCACAGGAGGAAACAGGGTTTGATCTCCAATCCAAAGGAAATCAGCCATAACTTGATAGAAGTGGTTTCATTCAAATATAATACTTCTAAGAATTAAATTCCTGTTATACGTTGCGAAATTCAACTTTATAGATAAATCAATTTTTTTTAAAGCACACAAGAGCTAATCAGGTATTATTAAATCTGTACTCCAGGGCAGCACGGTGACGCAGTGGGTTAACACTGCAGCCTCACAGCGCCGAAGGTCCCAGGTTCGATCCTGGCTCTGGGTCACTGTCCATGTAGAGTTTGCACATTCTCCCCGTGTTTGTGCGGGTTTCGCTCCCACAACCCAAAAATGTGCAAGCTAGGTGGATTGGCCACGCTAAATTGCCCCTTAATTGGAAAAAATGAATTAGGTACTCTCAATTTAAAGAAAAATAAAACAATTTTAAAATCTGTACTCCAAAAAAATCTCTGTAAATGTAATTTTTAAAACTTCCAAGATGGCTGGCCTCTTGATTACATCTTCATGGCATTCCTGGCAGAGGTACATGTCTTCTCCCAGTCTCAGCTCCCCAAGCATCCTTTGTAAATTAGTTCAAAATATTCACACAACTGTCTTGTTAGCAGCAATGATTCTCAAAATATAGACCTATAGTTTTACTCCCCACCACTCTCCACTCACCCAGTGAGGCAGATAACAGATCCCTTCCTCTGCCACAAATTCCAGGACGCCACAGTGCGTCATTCGGTCAGTTTTCCTGTTAGTAAGTTTAAAAAGCATTGGATATGTAATATTCAGACGACCTGATGGAAAATAACAGAATAAATGGTTTCAGTCCAGCCATGACAGGAAAAAGAACCCTTTTGGAATATGAAATTCCATCTGCTTACCTTCTTACCACATTCCCCCACTTCTACTTAATTGCTTTTCAAACCTATTTCTACCGTGATAAACTCCCATGGTAATTTGTTCCATTTGTTTATCAGCCTTTGGGTGTAGAAAGGTCTGCACAACCTTTGCTCCTGTATTCCTAGTTTTAATCGTTTACCATGTCAGTTTCCTAATCCCCCTTTCAGAAAGTTAAAAGTCTCAATTCCAAAGGGAAGCTCTTAAATTAGAATGCAGCATGTTTCTCCGGGCAAAAAAGGAACCTTGGTATGGGGTTCATGACATGCTTTAGGAATGAGAGCTGCAGAGGGAGTTGCTTTTTAAAAACAAAATCTGCCAGGACCTTTTATGGACACAAATCCGAACCAGGCAAAAGGATCCAATCCTTTTTTATGAACTATTGCTGGCACATATTCAACTCGAGTACCCTTAACATGCTGCCAGACAGTGGTAAAGGCTGTACTCAGAGATTCAGGTACTTACTCAGTTGATCCAGAGCAGATGGTGGCATTATGACTGTAGAAGAAATCAAATACAATCCAGATCAGTATAAAGAACAAGGCAGCCTCATGTATGTGTTAGAAACAACAGCAATTTCTATTTCTATGGCCCTTTAATATAACAAACTATCTCGTGCTTAATAAGAGCATGAAAAACAAAATATTATACTAAGACACATCGATGACCACAAGTTTAGTCAAACATCTTGGTTCCAAGGACTGTTTTAAAGGAGGAGAGTGAGGTTGAGAGATTTAGGGAGGGAATTCCAGAGCTTAGGGCTGAGGCAATTGAAGACAGAGCCAAAAATGGTGGAGTGATTTAAATTCTGGACGCACAAGAAGCTTACTGAGGGCATAATGTGGGAGATCAGTCAGGTGCATATTGGAATATCAAGTCTAGAGATAATAAAGGCACGAATGATGGTTTCAGCATCAGAACAGCTAAGACAGGGATGAAGTCAGACAATGTTGCAGGAGCAGGAAATAGGTGGTCTTAGCAAAAGCACAAATGAGGTTGCAAGCTCACCTTAGAATCACATATTTTACTAAGGTTGCGAGCAGACTGTTTTAGTCTCAGACTGTTGCCAGAGAAAAGGATGGAGTCAATAGCCAAGAAATGGGGTTTGGAGCAAGGACCGAAACAATGGCTTCAGTCTTCCAAATATTTAATTTGAGGAAATTTCTGTTCATCCAGTGCTGCACATCAGGTAGCAGTCTGATAATTTAACAGAGACGGAGTCACGAAAGGTGGTGGTGATGAAGTAGAGGTGGTCATTGTCCACGTACATGTGAACACTATCACTGTGCTTTCCCATGAAGTCACTAGGGGAGGCACATGGATGAAAAATAGGTGATGGTCAAGGACAGATCCTTAGGGGATACCAGAGGTAACAGTTCAGAGCAGGAAGCCATTGCAAATGGTTCTTTGTCTCCAATAAAATAGTAAGAAGTCTTACAACACCAGGTTAAAATCCAACAGATTTGTTCGGAATCTCGAGCATTTGGAGCGCAGCTCCTTCATCAGGTGAGTGACGAAGAAGCTGAGCTCCAAAAGCTAGGGATTCCAAATAAACCTGTCGGACTTTAACCTGGTGCTGTAAGACTTCTTACTCTGCCCACTCCAGTCCAACACCAGCATCTCCACATCATTAAAATAAAATAGATAAGATTGAAACCATGTGAGAGAAGCCCACCCAGTGAGGATAGTGTTATAACCTGCCTACTTACCATTGGCTGGGGACTAATGACTATCCCACAATCCTGTGGGAGTATGAGCTTCCCCAATGAGGGGGGGCGGAAAAACCACTAGTAAACTCCTCGTATAAATAAAGCTGGCTAGTTCAGGAACCAGCAGGAAGGAGTATGTAGCAAGAGAAGTTACTGCTACTGTTATGTATACATGTTATAGTAAATCAATGTTATTACTTTGTATCCTTAAAACTCGTGCTGGATTCTTTGTGGCCCTTACAAAACTGGCGACGAAGGTAAAAGTGAATAGCTGTCTACACTGCTGAAGCCACCTCCCTGGATTTTTGTTGGATACAGGTTGGAAGTTGTTTTCTATTATACCATGCCTCTGTACGGACGTTTGGATGTTTTTGATGCTGCGCTGGAAAGCTGGAACCAGTACACACAACGGATGTGTTACTATTTCCGGGCAAACAATATCACTGGAAACGAGCGCCAGGTGGTCATATTGCTTACCGCCTGCGGCCTGCATACGTTTGGGGTGATTAGGAGCCTTACGTGCCCAGCTGCACCGGACACCAAAACGTTTGATGAACTTGTGAATATAGTGGGGCAACACTTTAACCCAACCCCGTACACGATAGTCCAGCGTTACCGGTTTAATACCGCTGAGAGGACCCCTGGAGAATCCCTTGCCGATTTTCTATCCAGGCTACGCAGGATTGCGGAGTACTGTGACTATGGTGAGACCTTGTCAGAAATGTTACGCGACCGTTTGGTTTGCGGTATTAACAATGCGGCCGCCCAGAGAAAGTTGTTAGCGGAGCCAACATTGACTTTTCAACAGGCCATTCAAATAGTATTGTCCCGAGAGAGCACAGAGCGGGGAGTACAGGAGTTACAGGGAATGGAAGTGCATGCCTTGGGGCGCAACCCCTTCCGTCCGAAAACGTCCCCCCCGCACTCCTGCGGTACCTTGGGCGAGGCAACGTCCGGACCGACGCCAGTGGCTGTCGGACATTCCTCCCCGAAAGGAGCCTTCTCCAGAGCCAATGGATGAGGAGCCATGACCGTGTCAGACTTGTAGGCGCCGACCCCGTCGCGGACGGCGGTCCTGGGGGCGCCAGAGGCGCCGTCGTTCCGACCGAAACTGGGACCAGCCCAGGGGCCGTAACTGGGACCAGCCCAGAGGCCGTACCTTCCATGTGGATGAACCTGCGGCGACTACTCCTGAGGACGTGGAGACGGAGGACGACTGCCTGCAGCTGCACGGTGTGGCCGCTCCCAGTGTGGCCCCCATTAAGGTGACAGTACGGGACAATGGCCACCCGCTTGAGATGGAGTTGGATACTGGCGCAGCGGTCTCCGTGATCGCCCAGAGGACATTCGACCGCATCCAGCAGGGTATACAGACCCTTACATTAACCGACTCACAGGCCAGGTTGGCCACCTACACGGGGGAACCGCTGGACATTGCAGGAACTACAATGACCCCTGTAGTCTATGGACGCCAGGAGGGGCGTTTCCACTTATCGTGGTGCGCGGCCATGGGCCCAGCCTTTTGGGTCGGGACTGGTTGCGCCAATTGCGGTTGCAATGGCAGCACATCCTCCAAACAGTTTCTGAAGGGTTGACTGAGGGTCTAGGATGATACCCAGATGTATTCCAGCCTGGTTTGGGAAAAATAAAAGGGGCCGTAGCCCGTATCCAAGTTGAACCAGGAGCCACGCCGCGCTATTTCCGGGCACGCCCAGTGCCTTACGCCTTGCTCGAGAAGGTAGAAAGGGAGCTCACTCGTTTGGAGAGTTTTGGGTATCATCAGGCCCGTCCGTTTTGCTGACTGGGCAGCACCAATTGTACCTGTAATGAAGCCAGATGCCACAGTTCGCTTGTGTGGCGACTATAAACTTACAGTGAATACGGTTTCCCGACTCTACCGATATCCAATGCCTCGCATAGAGGATCTCTACGCGAAACTTGCAGGTGGACTCTCGTTCACAAAATTAGATATGAGTCACGCCTACCTGCAGTTGGAGCTGGACCCTGCCTCCCGACCATATGTAACGATTAATACACACCGGGGCCTGTATGAATATACACGGTTGCCCTTTGGAGTATCCTCTGCCTGCGCAATTTTTCAACGTGTTGCGGAGGGCATTTTGAGAGGTTTACCACTAGTGGCTGTCTACCTAGATGACGTTTTGATTACAGGGACGTCGGAGCAGGAACATTTGGAAAATCCGGAGGCTGACCTTAGATGCCTTTCGGAGGCTGGAGTCCATTTACGTCGCACAAAGTGCGTATTTCAGACAAAGGAAGTAGTCTACCTAGGTTATCGGGTGGACCGTGAAGGTCTGCACCCCGTCGCAGAGAAGGTGCGTGCAATTCAACATGCCCCCGCCCCGACTGACACTTCGCATCTTCGTTCTTTTCTCGGTCTCGTAAACTATTACGGGAAGTTCCTCCCCAATCTGGCAACTACGCTGGCCCCTTTGCACCTGCTGCTAAAGAAAAATCACACCTGGGTTTGGGGTCAGCCGCAAGAAACCGCTTTCCGGCGGGTAAAGCAACAATTGTCGTCGTCTGGGTTACTAACCACTATGATCCTGGAAAGCCTTTGCTCGGCACATGTGATGCATCCCTGTATGGTATTGGGGCCGTCCTGTCCCACAAGATGGAGAATGGGGCCGAGCGACCGATAGCTTTCGCCTCCCACACATTGACTGCAGCGGAGAAAAAGTATGCGCAGATCGAGAAGGAGGGCCTGGCAGTGGTTTTTGCGGTGAAACGCTTCCACCAGTACGTGTACGGCCGCCATTTCACTATCGTCACTGATTATAAGCCCCTGCTGGGACTCTTCAGAGAGGATAAGCCAATACCGCCCATTGCTTCTGCACGGATCCAGTGCTGGGCTTTGTTGCTTGCTGCATAAGAGTATTCTCTGGAGCACAAACCAGGTACGCAGATAGCAAATGCCGATGCACTGAGCCGATTGCCTTTATCGACCGACTCCATGTCGACCCCCACGACCGGTGAGGTGGTTGCAACCCTAAATTCTATGGACACCTTGCCTGTCACGGCATCACAGATCCGTGAGTGGACCCAGACGGAGCCAGTCCTGTCAAAGGTTCGGCACATAGTCCTGTATGGTGGGCAGCATAGACAGCTCCCAGGCGAGTTGCGGGCATTTTCCTCCAAGCTGTCAGAATTCAGCGTGGAAGACGGCATCCTCTTGTGGGGGACGCGTGTGATTGTCCCGGAAAAAAGCCAGGAGCTGATACCAACAGACTTGCACAATGGGCATCCAGGCGTGACCAAAATGAAAAATGTTGGCCCGGAGTTATGTCTGGTGGCCAGGTCTCGACACCGACATTGAGAAGGTGGCCCAAAACTGCTCCATTTGCCAGGAGCATCAGAAGCTTCTGCCGGCCGCGCCCCTACATCACTGGGAATGGCCAGGGCGGCCTTGGGCACGCTTGCATGCAGATTTTGCAGGCCCTTTTCAAGGATCCATGTTCCTTCTACTAATTGACGCCCAGTCCAAATGGCTAGAGATGCATAAGATGCAGGGGACAACGTCCTGCGCAACAATTGAAAAGATGCATTTATCGTTTAGTACGCATGGCCTCCCCGAGGTGCTGGTCACGGATAACGGCAGTCCATTCACGAGTGAGGAGTTTGCGAGGTTCACGAAGATGAACGGCATCCGCCATATCCGCACTGCCCCTTGCCACCCGGCTTCAAATGGGTTGGCAGAGCGCGCAGTGCAGACATTCAAAAGAGGTCTAAAGAAGCAGTCGTCCGGATCAATGGACACGAGACTGGCTTGCTTTTTGTTTACGTACAGGACCACCCCCCATGCAGTGACTGGGGTAGCTCCCGCAGAACTCCTAATGGGCCGGAGACTTCGCACCCGCCTTAGTATGGTTTTCCCGGACATTGGCGCAAAAGTACGCCACACACAAGAACGGCAGGGACAGGGATTTTCTCGGCATCGGCCGATTCGGCAGTTTGCGCCCGGTGACCCAGTGTTCGTTTGGAATTTTACTGGTGGTGCCCAATGGGTTCCTGGTGTAATCTTTCGCCAAACGGGCCCTATATCTTACCAAGTGCAAGCCCAGGGTCGTCTCCAGCGAAAACATGTAGACCACGTTCGGTCCAGAAGACTATCCCCTCAAAAGATTCCCCGCCCCCGGAGCTCATTTCAACAGCCGCAGAGACCAGAGACAAGGGAAGGTAGTCCTCAATCTTCCTCTGGTGCCTCACTCAAAGCCTGCGCAGGTCGTTACAGAACCGAATGGAGATAGAGACGCTGACATGACGGACACAGCAGACTCTGACTCCGAGATGGAGACACAGGATGCATCAGAGGGGGAAATCCTCGGGTCCACGGGCCTTGGATGTACAACCGCGCCGTTCATCACGGAAACGCCGGTCTCCGTCTCGTTACACGCCGCCTGATCCAGCGCCGCGTGCAAATGGTGTCCGGCCTGCGGCCAAACGAGTCCAACGCCCTCCTTCGCCAGGGTCTTCGGTGGATTCCTTGGACTTTGGGGGGGAGGGATGTTATAACCTGCCTACTTACCATTGGCTGGGGACTAATGACTATCCCACAATCCTGTGGGAGTATGAGCTTCCCCAATAAGGGGGGGGGCGGAGAAACCACTAGTAAACTCCTAGTATAAATAAAGCTGGCCAGTTCAGGAACCAGCAAGAGGGAGTATGTAGCAAGGGAAGTTACTGCTACTGTTATGTATATATGTTATAGTAAATAAATGTTATTACTTTGTATCCTTAAAACTCGTGCTGGATTCTTCGTGGCCCTTACGAAAGATAGTGTGTTCAACCATGTCAAAAATTGCAGATAAGAGGGATGAGGAGGTATAGTCTGCCTTTGTCACAGTCACATAGGATGTAATTTGTCACTTCGGTAAACCACTTCAGTCAGTATTGTGGGAGCAGCAGAGAGATGATTGGAGGGATTCAAACATGGGAATTCTGGGAAAAACATGTATAAATTTAGGAGGCAACAAGTTCAAAGTTACTGGAGAGGAAAGGAAGTTTCCAAGAGCTAAGTTTTTTAAGGAGAGGTGATGACAATAGATTTAAAGGAGAGCAGAGCACCTGTATAGAGAGAGAGAGAAGTTTGGAGAGTGATAATATGCAAGTTCAGGATTAGAACAGGGGGAAACGTTAGGGGGTCCTTGACTCAGTAAGCTAGGAGAAAGGAGGGACGTGGCAGAGGCAGCTGATCTGATGGTCTTAATCTTAGTGCAAGGAAGTCTATCAGCTCCTCACACTTATTGTTGGAGATGAAGGTGAAGAATTCAGGAGAGAGAGAGGGATTTCCAAACATAGTCTGCAGTAGAGAAAAAGAGTCAGGGGTTAGCTTCGCATTCTAAAATTACCATTTCCACCCCCACCTCCCCAAGCTCTGAATCAAGTTGCCTCTATGGCAGCAACATAAAAAATATGCTCATAAAGAAACTCAGCAAGATTCAGCATTATAATGCAGCAGAATAAGTAATGAGACATGAATCGTGTTTAAAAAAACGGCAAGATGTAGAGTAATATCCTATTAATAATTAATTGATCTAGTCAGTTTGCTGCAAAAACACCAGTGGTGGGGATGGAACTTTCCGAATGGGGAAATAGGACATTATTGCAAGTAGCAAACAAACAACAGTAAATCATCTACTGGTGATGCAGAAAGATTTGGGAGCATCTAATGTCAATGTTGGATTAGAAGTGGAACAGTAATCTATTTGCAACATTCCCTCCCTCCACCGCCAACATACTGCGGCAGCAGTGTACAATCTACAAGGTGCAATGCAGCAACTCTCGGAGGCTCCTTCAACAGTACTTTCCAAAGATTATTATCCAGGGTCTCTGCCACCAAGAAGGGCAATGCAGCAGTGCATAGGTACCTCACCACCTGCATGTTCTCCTCTGAACCACACACCACCTGACTTGGAACTATATAGCTATTCTTTCATTGTTGCTGGGTCAAAATCCTGGAACACCCTTCCCAACAGCACTGTGGGTATTTCCACAACAATTCAAGAAGCAGCTCACCACCACCTTCAAGGGGACTTAGGAATGGGTAATAAACACTGGCCGTGCCAGTGATACCCGTATCCCATGAAAGCTAAACCTCAGCGCATCCTTCTATTCCTTTCTCCTTCATTTGTTTATATAGAATTCCTTTCTGGATTCATGAGTGACTATCTTATGACTCCTAATTTTGACCTTCCCCAAAACATCATCTCTATATTATCCTATCAGAGCTCATAATTCTACTGATCACTATACAGCTTCTGTATTTAAAAAGCTCCAGTTGTTCAATCTTTCTCAATAGTCACACCCTCACTTCTGGGTTCATCCTCGTTAAATCTTCTCTGCACCTTTTCCAGTTCCACAATATCCTTTTCCTAATAAGCTAGAATTATACACTGTACTTTACTCCAGGTATTTGGTTGGAGATAAAAAAAAATAGAAGTTCCCTTCTAATTCTTTGACCAGCAAGTACCATGGATACTTTCTAGTTACTGAAAAAGGCTGGTGCAGTACTGTCCCTCTAATGGTGCAGCAGTCCCTCAGTACTGCACTGAAATATCAGCCTAAATTTTTTTACTCAGGTCCTGGAGTAGGGCTTAAACCCAGAACCTTCAGAACTAGAGATGAGAGTACTACCACGAGCCAAGCTTATTCCACAAAAGTCTTCTCCACAGAACTCCCTTACCATTCAACACGGCAGCACAGTGGTCACCACTGTTGCTTCACAGCTCCAGGGTCCTAGGTTCAGTTCCTGGCTTGGGTTACTGTCTATGGAGAGGCTGTACGTTCTCCCCATGTCTGCGTGGGTGCGCTCCGGTTTCCTCCCACAGTCCAAAGACGTGCAGGTTAGGTGGACTGGCCATGATAAATTGCCCTTGGGTGACCAAAAAGGTTAGGAGGGGTTATTGGGTGATGGGGATAGGGTGGAAGTGCAGGCTTAAGTGGGTCGGTGCACTCGATGGGCCGAACTGCATGTTCTGTGTTAACATCTTCGCGATTAGTGATCTCCCGACTTTTGCAAAGAGGCATAACTATTCAACAGAATACTGAAGATCAAATCTCTCAACTACATAACTTACTGTTCAGCCCCCTCATTCATGGAACAAATTCCTTTCCCAACAGCTTGCCAACAAATGTTCAATCCTATCCAATTCCATTTTTCATCCACTTACTTTTCCCTCCTTTTTCTACATCCGATCGATCGCTGCCTGCAAACATAGAGACTGAGTAGCATCGATACTGTGTTGAGAATCGATTCCGAAATGCGTGCGGAATTGCTTGGTCGAACATATTGAAGGCAAACTAAATAGAGGTTAAAAAAAAAAGACAAGAATCAGGAAATGATGGTCAAAGAAAATCATGATGCACCACATCAAGAAAAAGGGAGAAAACATATTCACTAAATTGCCGATGGAGTTTACCAAAGAGAAGTCAGTAAATATGCAGAATAATCCACATGCCTTGTTTCAGGGTCCTACTGTATCAGAGTGATTCTAGACACCAGGTTGCCTAATTGCCAGAAATTAAATTAATTCACTGGAAGTAACAACATTCATTTAAATAGCACATTTAATGTAGTAAAGTGTCCAAAGGACTTCACAGGAGCATTATGAAACAACATGTCACCAGGCCACATTAGATATTAAGACAGTTGATGAAAAGCTGGGTCAAAGGTATTCTTTAAAAGGAGCATCTTAAAGGAGAAAGCAGTCAAACTTATATGTATGGAATATTCTATGCTGAAGACATAATAAATTAAAATTAATATGTGTATTTTAGCACACTCATTCGGCGATCTGATATTCACTAAGCATCTGTTAAATTTTTTTTAAAGAGACTGATTTGAAATTAAACATTGCAATCTTGTTGCTCCTTCAAACCGCATTGAACTTGGGAACACCAAGTACAAATACTTTGAGCATCTTGAAATATACAAGGGTACACAAGTCTAATGTCGAAAGTAAGCATTCCAACAAACCTTTTTGCATGTTTCTCAACTTGGAAGAGCTCTTCAGGCCTTTTTCTCATAGCATTAAAGTCTGTTCTTAGTTCCTCTCAGACAATGGGCATAATTTTGCTACAAAATGGTGTCAGACTAAGAATTTTATTTGACTGGTGCTCGTAGTCACAAAAATAAAATTGTTGACAATTCCAAAGAAACATAATGACTTAGCAGTCCAGAGACCCTAATTGTAAAGCTTAAGGTGCAGCAACTTAGTAGGTGCTGCTTTACAAAGAACAATACAGCACAAGAACAGGCCCTTCGGGCCTCCAAGCCTGTACCGATCATGATACCACCCTTGACCTAAATCCTTAGCACTGCTGCCTCATGGCGCCGAGGTCCCAGGTTCGATCCCGGTTCTGGGTCACTGTCGGTGTGGAGTTTGCACATTCTCAGTGCCGGGTTCAATTTCGGCCTTGGGTGACTGTGTGGAGTTTGCACGTTCTCAGTGTCTGCGTGGGTTTCGCCCCGCAACCCAAAATGATGTGCGGGGTAGGTGGATTGGCCATGCTAAATTGCCCCTTAATTGGAAAAAATTAATTGGGTACTCTAAATTTATATATATTTTTTAAATCCTCAGCACTTCCCAGTGCCGTATCCCTCTATACCCATTCTATCCATGTATTTGTCGGGATGCCTTTTGAACGCCATTAATGAAGGGGTGATTACAACTGTGGTCCAGCATCAGAAGTCATCAAAACCACTTAGAAAACACTGTTCAGTAATGGGTTTACAATTTGTAAACCAATTTCCCATAGTCAATCGTTCAACCTTGCCATCCCAGAAGGTGGTTGGTGAATTAAGGTTTAGCAGATCATTTCAGGCTGCATTCACATTTCTTCATAGTGAAGGTGCCCTTAGTAGCAATGATCATAACATGTTTGAATTTCACATTCAGTTTGGGGAAAGAGAGGAGTGAATCTAAGACTAGTGTTATAAACTTGGGATAAGAGCAATTATGAGGGCATGAAGACAGAGCTGGCTAAAGTGAACTGTGAAATTAGGTTAAGGGATAGGCCTGTAAAAATGCAGACATTTAAGGAAATATTTCAGAATACTCAAAAGATGCATTCCAGTGAGAAACAAAGATTCCAACGGAAGAACACAACATGGATGACTAAAGTTAAAAATAGTATCAAACTGAAAGAAAAAGCATAAAGGATTATAGAATACCTACAGTGCAGCAAGCCATTTGGCTATCAAGTCTGCACCAACCCTCTGAGAGACCACCCCACCTAGGCCCAATCCTCCGCCCCATCCCATAACTCCACATCGTTGGGACACGAAGAGGTAATCTAGCATGGCCAATCCATGTAACCTCTACACATCTGGACACAAAGAGGCAATTTAGCATGGCCAATCCATCTAACCTGCTCATCTTTGGACTGTGGGAGGAAACCGGAGCATCCGTAGGAAACCCACGCAGACACTGAGAACGTGCAAACTCCACACAGTCACCCAAGGCCGAAATTGAACCCGGCTTCCTGGCACTATGAGGCAGCAGTGCTAACCACTGTGTCACCCCTCTCTCCGAAGATGAGTGGCATCAGAGGTTTCGACAAAATATAAAGAACAGCAAATAATGATTAAAAGATTAATAAGGAGGGACAAATTAGGTACCCTGTATGAGAGAAAGCTAGCTAGAAATATAAATATACAGTAAGAGTTTCTACACAGGTATTTAGAAAGGAAGAAAGTAGTGAGCATTGATCCTCGAGAGTGAGAATGGGGAATTAATAATGTAAAATAAAATTATGGTGGATGAATTGAACAGATGTTTTGTATCTGCCTTCAGAAGTAGAGGATACAAGTAAAATCCCAGAAATAATTGTGGATCGGGAGGAAAGAACTTAAAAAACAATTGCATTCACCAGGGAAAGGGTACAGAGAAAACTATCAGAACTAAAAGTTGACAAGTCTGTAGATTCTGCTGGGGTTCAGCCTAGGGTGTTAAAAGAAGTGGCTGCTGAGATAGTAGATGCATTGGTTTTAATTTTCCAAAATCCACTAGATTCAGGAAAGGGCCCATCAGATTGGAAAATGATGCATGTGACTCCTCTGTTTAAGAATGAGACAGAAAGCAGGAAACTACAGGTCAGGCAGCTTAACGTCTGTGTGGCCAAATTCCCCTCCAACTCGATTTTCAAATTTGTTGATGACACCACCATAGTGGGTCAGATCTCAAACAATGACGAGACAGAGTACAGGAATGAGATAGAGAATCTGGTGAAAGTAGAAAGGGTCCAAGAGCTTCCAAGCTTTTAGGTGTCCAGATCACCAACAACCTGTCCTGGTCCCCCCATGCCGACACTACGGTTAAGAAACGACTCTACTTTCTCAGAAGACTAAGGAAATTTGGCATGTCAGCTACGACTCTCACCAATTTCTACAGATGCATCATAGAAAGCATTCTTTCTGGTTGTATCACAACTTGGTATGGATCCTGCTCTGCCCAAGACTGCAGGAAACAACAAAAAGTTGAGTGTAGCCCAATCCATCACGCAAACCAGCCTCCCATCCATTGACTCAGTCTACAATACCCGCTGCCTCGGAAAGGCAGCCAGCATAATTAAGGACCCAAGCACCCCGGACATACACTCTTCCACCATCTTCCGTCAGGAAAAAGATACCAAAGTTTGAGGTCACGTACCAACCAACTCAAGAACAGCTACTTCCCTTCTGCCATCAGACTTTTGAATGGACCTACCTTGTATTAAGTTGATCTTATCTCTACACCTTGCTATAACATTATATTCTGCAGTCTCTCGTTCCTTCCCTATGTATGACATGCATTGTTTATATAGCATGCAAGAATCAATACTTTTCACTATACTAATACATGTGACAATAATAAATCAAATCACAGTCGTAGGGAAACAGCTGGAATCTATTATTAAGGAGATTATAGTGCGGCTCTTGGAAAATCTCAATGCAGTCAAGCAGAGTCACCATGGGGTTGTGCCTGGGTCACTGTCTGTGTGGAGTTTGCACATCCTCCCCGTGTTTGCGTGGGTTTCGCCCCCACAACCCAAAGATGTGCAGGGTAGGTCACGCTAAATTGCCCCTCAATTGGAAAAAAATAATTGGGTACTCTAAATTTATTTTTTTAAAACATGGGGTTGTGCAAGGGAAATCATGTATGACTAATTTACTAGAATTCTTTGAGGAAGTAAGAAACAACATGGATAAAGGGGAACCTGTGGAAGTTCCAGAAGGCATACAACAAGGTGCAGTTTTATGTACAGTTTTGGTCCCCTTCTTTAAGAAAGCCATGTGAATGCTTTAAAAGAAGTTCAGAGAAGGTTCACTCAATTGAGACCTGGGAAGGGGGTTATCATCAAGGAAAGGTTGGACAGGCTGGGCCTGTATCCATGAATTTTTAGAAGATTGAGAGGCAAGCTTATTGAAACACATACGATCCTGAGAGGACTTGACAGGGTGCCTGCTGAAAGGAAATTTCCCTTGTGGGAGAGACTAAAACTAAGGGACACAGTTTGAAAATAAGGGGTGTCCCATTTGTGACAGAGATATGAAGATTTTGTTTCTCTTAAGAGTGTCATGAATCTTTGGAAGTCTTCGCCAGAAAGCAGTGGATGTCAATGAATATTTCGAAGGCAGAGGTAGATAGATTCTTGACTGACAAGGGAGTCAAAGGTTATCAGGGGTAGGCAGGATGTGGGGTTGAGGCCACAATCAGATCAGCCATGGTCTTATGAATGACAGAACAGGAGACTTCCAGGTGCGGCTATGCAGAGCTAGGTCGCATATTCGGTAGCTCCCGCTTGGAAAAGACTTTTGGGCTCTTTTACAGGGCCCCCACGGCATTTGTTTGACATTTCCCGGTGTGGGAAGAAGACTGCAGCATTCCCCTGACAGTGACAGGAATGTTATGTCTTTTGGTTACCAGACCCGGCAGAAACAGTAAACGATTTGGCTTGAGCTGCAGCAATAGACAAAGGCCTCTTCCAGCATGCAGGCGGGGGAAGGGCAAGCTTAAAGCTGCAATCTGACTTGACTCTATCAAAGGTGAATTCTAGCAGCAGAGGGAACAACTGTGAAAAGATCTACCAAGGCCATTGAAGAAGCAAGGACGAGGCTTCCGGTGGCGGCCATGGAGGAGTAGGTCGCGCATTCGGTAGCTCCCGTCTGGAACTGACTCTCAGACCTTTTTCAGGAGTTTCCATAGACTTTTTGGGGCAGACTGGTGAAGCGAACACTGCCAAAAGGATTCCCTCTCGACTTCCGGTTGCAGCTATACGAAGCTAAGCCACACGATTCGGCAGCTCCCGCTACCACGGACTTTCGGGCTCGTTAGAGGAGCCCCAACGGAATTTTTTTTTGACGCAGCCCGTGGGGAAGGGAAGAGAGAGGTCCCCCTCCAACTTCTATGAAACGGACCAGAAGTGTAACGGCCAAAGGAGCGGCACTGGAGCAACGGGAGAAGCGAGGGAAAGAAAACAAAATGGCGACGGCCAGGGACAAAGGGGAGCTGCAGGAGTTCATCAAGCGCTGCTTCGAGGAGCAGCGCGAGGAGATGCGCAAGGAGATGTTGGCGCCTATGCTTTCGGCAATTGAAGGACTCGGGATCACCCAGAAGGCCCACGAAGCTAAGATCCAGGAGGTACAGAAAAGAGTCAGTCAGAACGAGGACGAGCTCGTGGGCCTGGCGGTGAGAGTGGAGCAGAACGAGGCGCTACACAAGAGGTGGGCGGGAAGACTCGAAGACCTGGAGAACAGGTCGAGGAGAAAGAATCTGCGAATCCTGGGTCTCCCTGAGGGAGTGCAGGGGGCTGATGCCGGGGCATACGCGAGCACGATGCTCGAGGCGATGATGGGCACGAAGGCCCCTTCGAGGCCGCTGGAGTTGGACGGGGCACATCGGGTGCTGGCGAAGAAGCCCCAGGCAAATGAGCCGCCAAGGGCGATGGTGGTGAGGTTCCACCGGTTCACGGACAGAGAGTGGGTCCTGAGATGGGCCAAGAAGGAGCGGAGCAGTGAGTGGGACAATGCAGAGATCCGAATATACCCGGACTGGAGCACGGAGGCTGCAAAGCGGAGAGCGGGTTTCAACCGGGCCAAAGCGGCGTTGTACCGGAAAGAAGTGAAATTCGGAATGCTGCAGCCAGCGCGACTGTGGGTCACATACAAGGGCCAACACTATTACTTTGAAACGCCTGAAGAGGCGTGAACCTTTGTACAAGCCGAAAAGTTGGACTCTAACTGAGGGTTTGTGAGGGTGGGGGGGGATGTTTTGGGATTTGATGTGTGATGGTTGTTGTATATAGGGGGTCAATCACGCACAGGAAATGTTACATGGGCTGGGGGAGAGAGACAAGGCCGCAACAGGAGCTGCGCCAGAGGGGGCGGAGCGGGCTTTGGAAAGGCGGGAAGGGGAACGAAGGAATGCATATGGATTGGGAGACTCCCACGCGGGGAGGTCAATGGGACTGCGGGGGAAGCCGGGGTCAGCAGGCGTCAGCTGACTTACGGGAGTGACATGGGGGAGCAAAAAAGCTAGACAGGGGTCTAGCGGGGTGGAGGGGAAGGGGGTAAGGGGGAGGGGGGGGAAGGGTTGCTGTTGCACTGGCCGAAAGGGAATGGGACACAGAAGAGGTGGTCGGGACGGGGGTCCCCCCTCTGGGGGACTGGAGGGTGAGGGAGGCGTGGACACGGGACTGGCCCAGAAAAGGAGATGGCTAGTCGGCGGGGTGTGGGGGGTGAGAGCCCCTCCAATCCGGCTGATAACGTGGAATGTGAGGGGCCTGAATGGGCCGGTGAAGAGGGCTCGAGTGTTCGCACACTTAAAGGGACTGAAGGCGGACGTGGCCATGCTCCAAGAGACACACCTGAAGGTGGCGGACCAGGTCAGGCTAAGAAAGGGATGGGTAGGACAGGTATTCCACTCGGGACTGGACGCGAAGAATAGAGGGGTGGCAATATTGGTGGGAAAGCGGGTGTCATTCGAGGCCAAGACTATTGTAGCGGACAATGGAGGGCGATATGTAATGGTGAGCGGTAGGCTGCAAGGGACGTGGGTGGTGTTGGTAAACGTATACGCCCCGAACTGGGATGATGCGCATGTTGGGGCGCATTCCGGACCTGGAGATAGGAGGCCTGATAATGGGAGGTGACTTCAATACAGTGTTGGATCCAGCACTGGACCGCTCCAAATCAAGGACTGGAAAGAGGCCGGCGGCGGCCAAGGTACTTAGGGGGTTTATGGATCAGATGGGGGGAGTGGACCCATGCCGGTTTGCAAGGCCGCAGGCCAGGGCATTTTCTTTCTTCTCCCATGTACACAAAGCCTACTCCCGGATAGATTTCTTTGTTCTGGGTAGGGCGCTCATCCCGAGGGTGGAGGGGACGGAGTATTCGGCTATAGCCATTTCGGACCATGCCCCGCACTGGGTGGAACTGGAGCTGGGAGAGAGGGACCAACGCCCGTTGTGGCGGCTGGATGTGGGACTGCTGGCGGACGAGGTGGTGTGTGGGAAGGTGAGGGGGTGTATCGAAAGGTACTTGGAGGACAACGACAACGGGGAGGTGCGGGTGGGAGTGGTATGGGAGGCGTTGAAGATGGTGATCAGGGGAGAGCTCATTTCCATTAGGGCTCATAGGGAGAAGACAGAGGGTATGGAAAGGGAGAGGTTAGTGGGGGAGATTTTGAGAGTGGACAGGAGATACGCAGAGGCCCCGGAGGAAAGATTACTTGGGGAAAGACAACGGCTCCAGACGGAGTTTGACCTGTTGACCACAGGGAAGGCGGAGGCACAGTGGAGGAAAGCGCAGGGGGCGACCTACGAGTATGGGGAAAAGGCTAGTCGGATGTTGGCACACCAGTTCCGTAAGAGGATGGCAGCACGGGAAATAGGGGGAGTCAAAGATGGAAGGGGAGCCACGGTTCGGAGTGCGACGAAAATAAACGAGGTATTCAAGGCCTTTTATGAAGAGCTGTACAGATCCCAGCCCCCAGCGGGGGAAGAGGGGATGAGACGATTCCTAGATCAGCTGAGATTCCCGAGGGTGGAGGAGCAAGAGGTGGCTGGTTTGGGGGCACCAATTGGGTTGGAGGAGCTGAGAAAGGGTTTGGGGAGCATGCAGGCGGGGAAGGCCCCGGGACCGGACGGATTCCCGGTGGAGTTCTCCAGGACGTACGCAGACCTGTTGGCCCCGCTACTGGTGAGGACCTTTAATGAGGCAACAGAGGAGGGGACCCTGCCCCCGACAATGTCGGAAGCGACAATTTCTTTGATCCTAAAGCGGGACAAGGACCCACTGCAATGTGGATCGTACAGGCCGATCTCGCTCCTCAATGTGGATGCAAAGTTGCTGGCAAAAGTGCTGGCCACGAGGATTGAGGACTGTGTCCCGGGGGTAATCCACGAGGACCAGACGGGATTTGTAAAGGGCAGGCAACTAAACACCAATGTGCGGCGGCTCTTAAACGTGATAATGATGCCATCGGAGGAGGGAGAGGCGGAGATAGTGGCAGCTATGGACGCGGAGAAGGCCTTTGACCAAGTAGAGTGGGAGTACCTCTGGGAGGTGCTGCGTAGGTTTGGGTTCGGGGTAGGGTTTATCAATTGGGTTAAGCTCCTTTACAGAGCCCCGATGGCGAGTGTAGTGACGAACCGGCGGAGGTCGGAGTACTTTCGACTGTACCGAGGGATGAGGCAGGGGTGCCCCCTGTCCCCCGTTGTTCGCATTGGCGATCGAACCATTGGCCATGTCATTGGGGGAGTCTAATAAATGGAGGGGGGTGGTCCGAGGGGGAGAAGAGCATCGGGTGTCGCTATATGCGGATGACCTGTTGCTGTACGTGGCAGATCCGATGGAGGGGATGGTGGAGGTCATGCAGACTCTAAGGGAGTTTGGGGAGTTTTTGGGCTATAAGCTCAATGTAGGGAAGAGTGAGCTCTTTGTATTACAGGCAGGGGACCAAGAAAGAGGGATAGGGGACCTACTGCTGAGGAGGGCGGAGGGGAGCTTTCGGTATCTGGGGATCCAGATAGCCAGGAGTTGGGGGACCCTACATAAACTGAATCTGACGAGGTTGGTGGAGCAAATGGAGGAGGATTTCAAAAGATGGGACATGTTACCGCTCTCGCTGGCGGGTAGAGTGCAGTCGGTCAAAATGGTGGTCCTTCCGAGGTTTCTGTTTGTGTTTCAGTGCCTTCCCATCGTGATCACTAAGGCCTTTTTTAAGAGAGTAGGCAGGAGTATTATGGGGTTTGTGTGGGCGAATAAGACCCCGAGAGTAAGGAGAGGGTTCCTGGAACGCAGTAGGGACCGAGGAGGGTTGGCGCTGTCAAACCTGAGGAGCTACTACTGGGCAGCAAATGTGGCGATGATCCGCAAGTGGGTTATGGAGGGAGAGGGGGCGGCATGGAAGAGGATGGAGACGGCGAGCCTAGGGGCACTGGAGGAGAAGTTTGAGTTACCCCCGGGAAATGCCTTTAGATATATGCAGGTGAGGGCTTTTGTGAGGCGACAGGTGAGGGAATTCCCGTTGCTCCCGGCACAAGAAGTTCAAGATAGGGTGACCTCGGGTGTATGGGTCGGGGAGGGCAAGGTGTCGGAAATACACCAGGAGTTGAAAGAAGAGGGGGAAGCGCTGGTAGAAGAGTTGAAGGATAAATGGGAGGAGGAGCTGGGGGAGGAGATCGAGGAAGGTCTGTGGGCTGATGCCCTAGGTAGGGTTAATTCCTCCTCCTCGTGTGCCAGGCTCAGCCTGATACAATTTAAGGTGGTCCACAGAGCGCACTTGACGGGGGCGAGGTTGAGTAGGTTCTTTGGGGTAGAGGACAGATGTGGAAGGTGCTCAGGAAGCCCGGCGAACCATGTCCATGTTTTGGTCATGCCCGGCACTGGAGGGGTTCTGGAGAGGAGTGGCGGGAGCAATATCTCAGGTGGTGAAAGTCCGGGTCAAGCCAAGCTGGGGGCTAGCTATATTTGGAGTAGTGGACGAACCGGGAGTGCAGGAGGCGAAAGAGGCCGGAATTCTGGCCTTTGCGTCCCTAGTAGCCCAGCAAAGGATCTTGCTAATGTGGAAGGAGGCGAAGCCCCCCCAGCCTGGAGGCCTGGATAAATGATATGGCTGGGTTCATAAAGTTGGAGAGGATTAAGTTTGCCTTGAGAGGGTCTGCGCAGGGGTTCTACAGGCGGTGGCAACCGTTCCTAGGCTATCTCGCAGAGCGTTAGAGGAAGGTCGGTCAGCAGCAACCTTGGGGGTGGGGGGAGGGGGGGGACTGCCTGGGAGGGTGGATGAGCAAGAGATAACATGAAGGGTTGGGGAAACTGGCACGTACGGGTGAGGGCCAGTGCACAAAGCTGTGTCAATATATCATTTTGCCATGTATATATCATGCTCTGTGCGATTTCTCGTTTTTTTGTTACGAGGGGGGGGGTTATTGTTTGTAAGGGAGAAAAATAGTGTTAAAAAACTTTAATAAATATATATATTTTTTAAATGAATGACAGAACAGTGGCGCAGTGGTTAGCACTGCTGCCTCAAAACACCGAGGACCCGGCTTCGATCCCAGCCCCAGGTCACTGTCCGTGTGGAGTTTGCACATTCTCCTGGTGTCTGCGTGGGTCTCCACCTTCCCACAACCAAAGAGATGTGCAAGGGAGGTGGATTGGGCACTCTTTTGAGGTCAACTAAGTAGAAGAAAGGAAACAAACTTGGGGACAAAGCAAAAAGGGCCGCTCCTGATAGGGAAACTGCCCAAACGAACAAAGATCAATGGAAACTTAAAAACATTACGTGCAATTAAAGGGGTCAACAAAGCACTCCAAACCCTGTGGTGTCTACTGGGCACGGAAGGCCTCGATGGTGCCCATGGACACCGCATGCTCCCTTTCTAGAGACATCTGGCCGCGAATATAGCCGCGGAAGAGGGGTAGACAGTCTATCGGAGAACTCCCTCGGTCACCCGCTTCCTGGACCTATAAATGGTGCGCTTTTCCAGGCCCAGGAGCAGGTTCACAAGGAGGTCCTCAACCTTCCCTGCCTCTCTCTGCACCTGGTGCCCGTAGATCAGGAGCATGGGACTGAAGTGCAAACAAAACCTCAACAAAAGATTGGTCATAAAACTAAAAAGGCAGTGCGACATATAACACGTAACATTGATGTGGTCCACAGACTCCACAAGGCCCCAAAAATGGCAGGTTTCCTGGGAGTCTGTGAACCGGTGCAATCGGTGATTGCACGGCACAGCTGTACGCAACACCCTCCACCCTAGGTCTCCAAGATTGAGGGGACGGACTCCAGAGAGAGCCCTCCAGTGGGGACCTCCGCCGTCAGATGGCAACAAGACACACCATGGTGTCTGGGAGACAGGCGAGGATAAGGAGGTGAAGGGTGTGCAGCAGCAGCCTGTAGTGGAAACACCTCTGCGCAGTGCGAAAAGAGTCAGAGGCATATTCGTGAGGAGACTAGAATTGTGGGGCACCAGCCACCGAGGGAGGTTTCGGGGCCTGAGGCCAATGTGGAAGTCCGTCCTAGCAGGAGTTTGCTCAGATGAGATGTCACCTCATACTGCACATCCTCCAGATCGCGAGTGCCATTGAGTCCCAGCGTGACCGTTTTGAGTTCTTGGGTGGCATTGGCCGTGCATCGTGCAAACTTGTGTAGTGTCATCCAGCCCACTCTTCCTCCACCTAGCTCATCACCGATCCTGATCACCCCGGCAGCCATAGCTCGCTCCTCTGCCAGCCACTCAAAATGGTATTAGCGGAGATGCGGATTCCTGAGTAGTGGCTCCCCGACGACAGCCACCACTCCTGACAGGAGAAGTGCTGCGACACGAGGCCACCATGCTCCAGACTTGGAGAAGGTCCTGCTAAAAGACAGGCAGCGCCCGCAGAGGGGAACAAAGGCCCTGCAGATCGATGAACAGGAGCTGCATGTCATAATTCAGTCTGTGCACCTGGTGGGAGAAACACGGCGCCAGGGCACACTATCGTGGAGGGGGCTCAATATAAAGGATCACTGCAGTGTCTGAAGGCGGCAGATCACCACCCGGGTCCAAAAGCACACTAACGCCTGGCTGCCCTCCCCGAGCGAGAGACTCAGATACTCAACAGTGACCCAGTGCAGTCTCTTGTCCCAGAAGAACTCGACAAGCATTCTCTGGAGCTTTGTGACAAAGTCGGGGGAGGGGTCAAAGTGACCAGCTGGCACCACAGCATGGAGACTATAACTATAATTATGATCTTTACTAGTGTCACAAGCAGGCTTACATTAACACTGCAATTAAGTTACTGGGAAAATCCCCTAGTTGCCACACTACGGAGCCTGTTCGGGTACACTGAGGGAGAATATAGAATGTCTAATTCACCTAACAAGCCTTTCAGGACTTGTGGGAGGAAACCAGAGCACTCGGAGGAAACCCACGCAAGCACGGGGAGAATATGCAGACTCCGCAGGGACAATGACCGAAGCTGGGAATCGAACCCGGGTCCCTGGTGCTGTGAAGCAACTGTGCTAATAATGCAAGGAAATACACGATGAATGATAGGCCGCTAGGAAGTACAGAGAAGCCCTTGGGTTCATGTCGAAAGATCCCTTAAGGCAGCAGGTAGGTAGGTGGTTAAGGCGGCATATGGGATACAGTCCTTTATTAGACGAGGCATGGAGGTTCTGATGGAGCTGTATAAAATGCTGGTTAGGCCACAGCTAGAGTACTGTGTGCAGGTCTGGTCAACACATTACAGGAAGAATATGATTGTACTAGAAAAGATGCAGACCATATTGCCTGGGTTGGGGCGTTTCAGCTATCAAGGAAGGCTGGAGTTCTTCTTTAGAACAGAGAAGGCTGGCGGGGTGGTGGGAGGGGGGGTGACTTCACCGAGATCTACAAAATTATGAGTGACATAGATAGGAAGAAACATGACTCCTTAGTGGAGGGGTTATTAACCAGGGGGCACAGATTTAGAAGGGATTTGAGGAAAACGTTTTTCACCCAGGTGGTCGGAATCTGGAACACATTGCCTGAAAGGGTGGTAGAGGCAGGAACCCTCAGCACTTGAGAGGCATTTTGACGAAGACTTGAAATGCCATGGCATACAAGGTTACAGCCCAAGTGCCGGAAAGTGGGTTTAGGATATGTGTTTGATGGTGGGCACAGACACGATGGGCCTCTTTCTGACTCTATGACTCGAAGCTCATGAGAACAGACCGCTAATAGAAATGTTGTGCAACACGAAGACACCACAATCGCGGTGTCCATTAAAGTCAGTGACGAACTTTCAAGTTTCGGGTTATTACATAAACATCCCCCCCCCCCCCCCCCGGCGTTATGACAACACAAACCCCCTGTTCTCCGTTACTGTTGGCAATTACTTCTGATGTTTTAACGCAGAGCCTCCCCATTTGACAGCTCCCCATCACCACATTACAATCTCAAACTCTGTCCAGAGGTTCTGTCAGGACTGATTGAGGCCAGATATGATAACCATGGACATACAATGACTCTGCAGTCTCATCTGATCTCGCCCCTCCCCCACACACCAGCAGCGCCTCCCAGCACATTCCGGATGTTTTACCATGTTGGCGTTTATCCTGGTTACGATGGTACAGTGAGTCGTGAAGCGGGTTCGCCCTTTGCCCAATAATTCGGCCGTCTGCACATACAAATACACACAAGTGAACCGACTGACTCCGCGAAGTCGCCCGACATGCAGGGGACGGGCTTCTCTTGGCCAATGTCAATAACGCTCGTATGTTATTGGCTGCTGCGGGGCGGCCAATCACTTGCTGCAGTGACAGAACCGGTTCAAGGTTCAGCCGGTCAATCCACTGACCAATCATGAACAGTGCCAGCCTAGCTTAATTGGGCGGCTCAGGCCGGCTTCGTCCAATCACACGCCGCATTTACTGACAGGCTGAGCGGCGTCTGTGACGGGGAAAAGCAGCCGCCTCCATATTTGTGAAGGAGAGGAGAGGCTTGAGCGACCGGGCTGAATCTGGCTGGATCAGGAGTTATGGCAGCGGAAAGCAGTTTATTGCCACTTACATTTCAATTACAGCATCTCCAATCAGTCAATTAAAAGTGAGAAGTGGACTGCTTCTATATTAATGTAGATTAAAATGTATTAATGTTGAGAAAATACACAATAAGTATCACATCTTTTCTTTTCAGTGTAAGGTTACCGACCTCAACCCCCCTCCCACACAAGGATTGGTTTGGAGACTCCAGAAATTGAAGATCAATCTGCAGGGTATTGCTCTGTGCAACCCGGGGGAAAAAGCAGTTTGACATCGGAAGTGAGGAGGTTTTGGCAGGCTTAAAAATGAACAAATCCCCAGGCACAGATGAGTTCCAGGCTGCTGTGGGAGATGAGGGACAAAATTACAGGGGGCACGATTCTCCAGCCTTGTTGCGCTCTTGCTCGAGCGAAACGAGGCCGGTGAATAGCGGAAAAGGTCAAAAACGAGAACCGTGCAAGGCGTCAAACAGCTTGCGAATCAACCGGCCCGCTCCCATAGGCAACATCGCAATCTAGCGTGGTGAGAAACCAAGTCTCACCACTTAAGCCCTATTTCCATACAATTAATGGGAGCCACCCTATATCCATGGCCTTCCATCATACATTGGCCTCCCCAACAAGGGGTCACATTTGTGCCGATTAGTGTGGGCAACACGGTAGCCCAGTGGTTAGCACTGTTGCATCACAGCACCAGGGACCCGGGTTCAATTCCTGGCTTGAGTAACTGCGGAGTCTGCACGTTCTCCCTGTGTCTGCGTGGGTTTCCTCCGGGTGCTCTGGTTTCCTCCCACAGTCCCGAATTGATGTGCTGTTAGGTGAATTGAACAATCTGATTTCTCCCTGTGGGTGCGTGGGCCATGTAGCATGTGAGAGTCATTTCTGAGCATCCCAATCAGACCGTAATGCCTGGACACTGTGCCTGTGCAGCAGCCAACATCCAAACACCTAGGGCATAGGTCACAGCTCCGGGGACATGTCCACGGCCAGAGAGTGGGTGAGTGCCACGGGGAAGGGACCAGCGCCCCAGTCCAGGTAACATTATGAGTGGGTGTCCGGGGTACAGGGTCTGGGGTCCGGTGAGTGGTGCCCGCTGCAGCCGGGAGTGCATGGACACGACGTTCCAGTGGGGGTGGAGGGGAGTAATCAAAGGGGGAATGGAGGATCCCGGGGTGGGAGCCACTGCGTTTGTCAGTCTAACATCCTGTCCCAAAGCCTTACAGATATTGAATGCTATGGCAGGGTTTTGGACCCAGAACTTGACCAAGTGTTGCTGCTAATAGACCAGGTGGCCAGATGCCAGAGACGGCGACAGCAGCAGCGTCTGCAGAAGCTCAAGGTAGCGGCCCATGTGCCGGACCCTGCCCCACACACTCAGGACCCGGCTGTCCATCAGGCTAGGGAGGGATCCAGAGGAGGAGTCCCGTGATGACCCAGGGTGAACAGGCGTTGCTGGTCGTTTGAACAGAAGACGGACAGCACGTGCCACGGAGGCTCCGCCTCAACAAGGAGACGGTGCGGCACCTGTGCCATGTCCTCGTGGACTTGGCACTACATGGAAGAGGAGGACACCCTCTCCCGATCGCCATCAAGGTCGCCGCAGCCCTGAACTTTTACATCTCGGGATCATTCCAGGTCTCGAGCGAGGACCTGTGTGGTATCTCACAGGCCACAGCCCACAGGTGCATCCAACAAGTAACAGATGCACTGTTTGCCCAGGCGTAAAACTACATTGACTTTGACATGGATCAAGCAAGATGTCCGGAGGCAGCAGGTGGCCTCAGCAGAGGACTGGAAGACAGCTAATATGGTTCCATTTTTCAAGAAGGGTGGTAGAGATAAGCCAGTGAATTACAGGCCAGTGACTCTTATATCAGTGGTAGGGAAGTTACTGGAAAACATTCTGAAGGAGAGAATTAATCTCCATTTGGAGAAGCAAGGTTTCATCAGGGATAATCAGCATGGCTTTGTCAAAGGGAGGTCATGCTCAACAAATCTGCTTGAACTTTTTGAGAACGTGATCAGGTGGGTTGAGGAGGGTAGTGTAGTTGATGTAGTTTATATGGATTTCAGCAAAGCCTTGGAGGCACATCAATTCCATACTCCCAGAATGCCTAGATTCACTTCAATTCGCATACCGCCACAACCGGTCCACAGCAGACGCCATCTCCCTGGTCCTACACTCATCCCTGAAGCATCTCGACAACAAGGACTCTGAAGGAAATCAGATATTTCTGATAGGTAAAAAGCCATTTTAATGTAAATATTAAAGCCCAGTCTTTAATACCCATTTTAAAATAAGGATTTCAGTATTCATAACCTTAGGTCATGACAAAACACATAACTTCAACAGAGGTACAAAGCTTGACACATTTACAAACTAGTTGAAGATAAAAGCAACATTTCTACTGACAATATGAACTGACTTCATATTAAGAAATAAGCTGTACCAGTAATCAGATCAAGGTCAAAAGAAGCACCATAGCAATGTGAAGCCACCATTGTTCAGAATATGGATAAAATGAGAGTCAGCAGGAAACCAGTAAGAACCAGACTCGATTACAGCACAAAATCACATTCCATAGCACACACAAATATTCAAACAAGAAACATTTAAAACTTATGTTGCACATTGAGGATTGACAGTTAACCATCCAATCAAATGTATTTGAAACTCACCCAAACCAATTAGGGCGACATAGAGGTATGGACAGATGGCCTCAGACTGATAACATTTTCCTGAAACATGAGAGTTCAGACAGCCATTTTCTATCCAGGATCACTCTATACTTTGATCTAACTATTTGCTACCTTTATTTTCGTATTTTCACTTTTCCACTCTAACTCTTGAAGTTCGCGCAAGCTGTTTTGCTTTAAGCAAGAAACCATTTCTGCATTATTTTTGAACGTTAAAATTGTTTTATAAATTACTTCTCTTTAAGTCTTTTGCTGGCAAGGCTTTATTGAGAATAGATTTAAGTTTCTCTCAATTGTAATCAGTAGAGGCAATAAAAGATTCTTACTTGCACCCGAGAAGTGTAACTCAAATTTCTACCGAGTTGTAAAGTGTAAGCAAGACTGCACTTGAACCGCATGGTAGATCTCTACAGACTCCTATGTCAGACTCCTATTCGTTGATTACAGCTCCGCATTCAACACCATAATCCCAGCCAAGCTCGTATCAAATTTCCAAAATTTAGGACTTGGCTCTTCAATCTGCAACTGGATCCTCGACTTTCTGACCCATAGACCACAATCAGTAAAAATAAACAACACCGCCTCCAAGATAGTACTGAATACCAGGGCCCCGCTAGGCTGCGTGCTTAGCCCCCTACTGTACTCCATATACACACCCCACTTTATGGCAAAAGTTGGCTCCAACTCCATCTACATGTTTGCTGACAACATCTGCAAGTCCTGTGTGGTCTTCACAAAGAGTGAAGGATTCCTTCACCGTATACATGGAAAACCTGCTCAGTACTGGTTGTAGCAACTCGCCTAACCATTTGACCAGCTCATGTTCTGCAGAACTACAGAAGGTTGAGGGAGCTGGGGCTTTTGTCACTGGAGTGAAGAAGGAAGAGAGGTGACTTGATAAAGGTGTACAAGGTGATGAGAGCATGGGGAGAGTGGATAGCCAGATACTTTTCCCCAGGGCGGAAATGGCTGTCACGAGGGGACATAATTTTAAGGTGACTGGAGAAAGATATCGTGGAAATGTCAGAAGTCGGTCTGTTCTTTACACAGAGAGTGGTGGGTGCGTGGAATGCACTGCCAGCGGAGGTAGTGGAGTCAGAATCATTAGGGACACTTAAACGACCCTTGGACAGACACATCGACAGCCGTAAATGGAAGGGGTGTAGGTTAGGTTGATCTTATAGTAGGATAAGTGGTCGGCACAACATTGTGGGCTGAAGGGCCTGTACTGTGCTGTACTGTTCTATGTTCTATGACCGTCGTGGGTCGGATCTCGAACAACGATGAGTCAGAATACAGGAGGGAGATAGAGAACCTAGTGGATTGGTGTAATGACAACAATCTCTCCCTCATGTCGATGTTGCACCGACTTCCCATGTCGGTGCAACATCGTGGGCCGAAGGGCCTGTACTGCTCTGTATCGTTCTATGTTCTATGTTCAATGTCAGCAAACCTAAAGAGCTGGTCATTGACTTCAGGAAACAAAATATCGTACACACCCCGTATCAACGTCTGCATCAATGGGGCCAAGGTGTAGATGGTTGACTGCTTCAAATTCCTAGGTGCGCACATCACCAAACATCTGTCCTGGTCCACCCACAACGATGCTACCACCAAGAAAGCACAACAGTGCCTATACTTTCTCAGGAAACTAAGGAAATACAGCATGTCCAAATTGACTCTTACCAAGTTTTACAGATGGACCATAGAAAGCTTCCTATCTGGCTGCATCACAGTCTGGTATGGCAACTGCCCGGCCCAAGACCGTAAGAAACTACAGAGAGTCGTAAACATAGCCCAGTCCATCACGCGAACCCGCCTCCCATCCATTGACTCTGTATACACCTTCCGCCGCCTTGGGAAAGCGGGCAGCATAATCAAAGACCACTCCCACAATCTTCCAACTTCTTCCATCGGGCAGGAGATACAAAAGTCTGAGAGTATGAACTAACAACATTCAAAACAGTTTCTTCTCCGCTGTTACAGATTCCTAAACAACCCTCTTATGGATGGATCTGATCTCTTCATACATCTTCTCGACTGAGTAGTACTACACTCCTGTATGCTTTACCCGATGCCTGTGTCTATGTATTTATATTGTGTATTTATGTTTGCCCTATGTATTTTTTTTTTCATGTATGGAATCTGTCTGAACTGTACGCAGAACAATACGTTTCACTGTACCTTGGTATACGTGACAATAAACAAATCCAATCCAACAAGGTCCCACATGGAAGACTGATAAAGAAGGTAAAAAGATCAAGGGATCCAGTGTAACCTGAAAAGTTGGATCCAAACCTGGCTGAGTGGTAAGAGGCAGAAATCCTTGAAAGTTGATAAGTCGCCAGGGCCAGATGGATTGTTTCCGAGGATACTGAAGGAGGTCATGGAGGAGATTGGAGATGCTCTGAGGATGATTTTCAAATCCTCACTAGATACAGGGAAAGTACTGGAGAAATGCAAACGTGATCCCATTGTTTAAAAAGTGATCGAAGGAAATGCCAAACAAATAAATTTTTAAAATATGAAGAGTACCCTGCACATCTTGGGGTTGTGGGGGTGAGACCCACGCCAATACAGGGAGAATGTGCAAACTCCATACGGAGAGTGACCCGGGGCCGGGATCAAATCTGCGTCCTCAGCTCCATGAGGCAGGAGTGCTAACCACTGCACCATCGTGCTGCCCTGGAAATGCCAAACAATTATAGGCCAGTTAGTCTTAACTTCAGCAGTGGGCAAATTACTAGAATCAATTGTTGCTGCTAACTTTAGCCTTAGTTTAATTGCTCTGTTTTATCACCTTTGCTCTTGAGTCGCCAGGTATCTTTCTGATACCGCCACATGGTTCAAGTCCAAGTAATGATCAATAATCCAACACACCGCTTAGTAAGAGTTAAATCAACGCACATTTATTATATACAGTAATCAATGCTTATGCATATATTCTACTTCTAAGCTACTTCCTACAACTAACAGACCAATACTTAACTTTGGAAGTGGCCCACCAGGTCAGGGAAACGAATGGCCTTTCATTTGGGTTCTGAGCCTGCGGGAGTCGAAGCTGGTACAGATCAATAGCTAGGAGCGCCTATCTCGTAGCGAGTGTTGAAGTAAGACTTACGATTTGAGCGGCTGTTGTAGAAGGTCAGCAGAAGGGTGCAGGAGGCAGAAGGGGTTGCAGAAGGGTCGATTTGAACTTGGACTCTATTCTTATAGTCCCCAGGGGCTTCCTGCCTTTCGGGGCGGACCCTGTACCTGGTTCCAAGTGATTGGACTTTGTCCCAATCACTTGGTTCGATATTCTCCAATGCTGGAGCGATTCCTTGATCAATGGGCGGTCTTGGGGTGATCGTTCACCTCCCTCTGTGTAGGCTCCTGTTGGCGCCGAAAAGTCTGGGTTATCTTTGTGTGTCTAAATTGTTGCACATTGTTCCCGGGGATTGCTCATTAATATTCAGATGGCTGGTGTTTTGTTGTGCTGATGGCTGCAGGTATCGATCTTGTCTGGCCTTCCCAGAGGCGAATACACAGTTTTACCTGCTTGTTTTAGTCCTGTTGGCTGATTTTCTCATCAGCCTATTCCGTTCGCCATTTTTCGGGGTTAGCCATTCTAAATCAGGAGTTAGCCATTTTAACTGGCTACACAATCCGGAGAGATAGGATTAACTGCCACACACACATATAAAGGCATGGACTCGTCAGGGATAGTCAGCATGGATTTGTTAAAGGAAGGTCCTGCTCACAAATTTGATTGAATTCATTGAGGAAGTGACAAGAAGAGCTGATGAAGGTAATGCAGTGGATGTTGTGTACATGGATTTTAGCAAGGCATTTGACAAAGCCCTTCATGGCAGATTGGTCAAGAAATGAAAGCCCGAGGGGGGAATTCCCCCACATAGTTGCAGACTTCCATCTCCCTGATACTAAAGAAAGATAAGGATCCGGAGCAGCTGGGTTGTACCGCGCAATATCATTACTGATTGTAGAGGTCAAGCTGCTGGCAAAGGTGCTGACCCTGTGAATCAAGGACTGCGTCTCGGGGGTGATAGGCGAAGATCAAACGGTTTTTGTGAAGGGGAGGCGGTTGACGCCGAATATGAGGAGGGTGTTTAACTAAATCATGATGCCTTCGGAGGGGCAGGAGGTAAAGGTAGTGGTGGCGATAGAGGAGACATTTGATCAGGCGGAGTGGCAGTATCTGCTGGAGGTGTTGGAGCGGTTTGGGTTCGGGCAGGAGTTTATAGATTGGGACCGGATGCTAAAAAAGACACCGATCGTGAGTGTGCGGATGAACTGAGTTCATTCAGAGTACTTCAGGCTGCATTGGGGGACGAGGCACGGGTGCCCACTCCCCCTATTGCTTTTCGCTTTGGCGATAGACTCTTTGGCAATGGCACTTAGGGCGTCAAGGGACTGGAGAAGGATTGAGCGGGGTGGGGGGGGGGGGGGGGGGCGTCAAGCACAGGGTCTCATTGTACGTCGACAACCTGTTGCTGTATAGTTCAGACCCATTTCTGGCATCATTGGGATTTTAGAAAAATTTAGCCGGTTTTCGGAATCCAAGTTGAATATGGGGAAGAGTGAGGTGTTCCCAATTGAGACTAGAGGGCAGGAAAGGAGGTTAGGGGAGTTTGGTTTAGGGTGGTGGGGCGGTCTTTAAATACTTGGGTAGCCAGGTGACGCGGGGCTAGGTGCAGGTGCACACGTTGAACCAGGTTCGTCTGGTGGAGCAGATGAAGGTGGGATGTACTGCCGCTGTCGAGGGCGGGGCGGGTACAGACAGTTAAAATGGCGGTGCTGCCAAGGTTTCTATTTGTGTTCCAGAACCTCCTAATCTTCGTCTGCAGGTTGATTTTTAAGAGGATCAATGCGTTAATCTCTGGATTTGTGTGGGCGGGGAAGATCCCGTGGGCGTGGAGGGCTTTCCTGGAGAGGTGGTGATATTTGGGGTGTCGGAAGACCCGGGTGCAGGAGGCAGTAGGCAGACTTACGATTTGAGCGGCTGTTGTAGAAGGTCAGCAGAAGGGCGCAGGAGGCAGAAGGGGTTGCAGAAGGGTCGATTTGAACTTGGACTCTATTCTTATAGTTCCCAGGGGCTTCCCGCCATTCGGGGCGGACCCTGTACCTGGTTCCAAGTGATTGGACTTTGTCCCAATCACTTGCTTCGATATTCTCCAATGCTGGAGCGATTCCTTGATCGATGGGCGGTCTTGGGGTGATCGTTCACCTCCCTCTGTGTAGGCTCCTGTTGGCGCTGAAAAGTCTGGGTTATCTTTGTGTGTCTAAATTGTTGCACATTGTTCCCGGGGATTGCTCATTAATATTCAGATGGCTGGTGTTTTGTTGTGCTGATGGCTGCAGGTATCGATCTTGTCTGGCCTTCCCAGAGGCGAATACACAGTTTTACCTGCAGCTGCTTGTTTTAGTCCTGTTGGCTGATTTTCTCATCAGCCTTTTCCGTTCGCCATTTTAAATCGGGGTTAGCCATTCTAAATCAGGAGTTAGCCATTTTAACTGGCTACACAATCCTAAGAGATAGGATTAACTGCCACACACACATATAAAGGCATGGACTCGTCAGGGATAGTCAGCATGGATTTGTTAAAGGAAGGTCCTGTCTCACAAATTTGATTGAATTCATTGAGGAAGTGACAAGAAGAGCTGATGAAGGTAATGCAGTGGATGTTGTGTACATGGATTTTAGCAAGGCATTTGACAAAGTCCTACATGGCAGATTGGTCAAAAAATGAAAGCCCGAGGGGGGAATTCCCCTACATTGTCACAGACTTCCATCTCCCTGATACTAAAGAAAGATAAGGATCCGGAGCAGTGTGGGTTGTACCGCGCAATATCATTACTGATTGTAGAGGTCAAGCTGTTGGCAAAGGTGCTGACCCTGTGAATGAAGGACTGCGTCTCGGGGGTGATAGGCGAAGATCAAACGGTTTTTGTGAAGGGGAGGCGGTTGACGCCGAATTGAGGAGGGTGTTTAACTAAATCATGATGCCTTCGGAGGGGCACGAGGTAAAGGTAGTGGTGGCAAAAGAGGAGACATTTGATCAGGCGGAGTGGCAGTATCTGCTGGAGGTGTTGGAGCGGTTTGGGATCGGGCAGGAGTTTATAGATTGGGACCGGATCCTAAAAAAGACACCGATCGTGAGTGTGCGGATGAACTGAGTTCATTCAGAGTACTTCAGGCTGCATTGGGGGACGAGGCACGGGTGCCCACTCCCCCTATTGCTTTTCGCTTTGGCGATAGACTCTTTGGCAATGGCACTTAGGGCGTCAAGGGACTGGAGAAGGATTGAGCGGGGGGGGGGGGGCGTCGAGCACAGGGTCTCATTGTACGTCGACAACCTGTTGCTGTATAGTTCAGACCCATTTCAGGCATCGTTGGGATTTTAGAAAAATTTAACCGGTTTTCGGAATCCAAGTTGAATATGGGGAAGAGTGAGGTGTTCCCAATTGAGACTAGAGGGCAGGAAAGGAGGTTAGGGGAGTTTGGTTTAGGGTGGTGGGGCGGTCTTTAAATACGTGGGTAGCCAGGTGATGCGGGGCTAGGTGCAGGTGCACACGTTGAACCAGGTTCGTCTGGTGGAGCAGATGATGGTGGGATGTACTGCCGCTGTCGCGGGCGGGGCGGGTACAGACAGTTAAAATGGTGGTGCTGCCAAGGTTTCTATTTGTGTTCCAGAACCTCCTAATCTTCGTCTCCAGGTTGATTTTTAAGAGGGTCAATGCGTTAATCTCTGGATTTGTGTGGGCGGGGAAGATCCCGTGGGCATGGAGGAAGTAGGCAGTCTTACGATTTGAGCGGCTGTTGCAGAAGGTCAGCAGAAGGGTGCAGGCGGCAGAAGGGGTTGCAGAAGGGTCGATTTGAACTTGGACTCTATTCTAATGGTCCCCAGGGGCTTCCCGCCTTTCGGGGCGGACCCTGTACCTGGTTCCAAGTGATTGGACTGTGTCGCAATCACTTGGATCGATATTCTCCAATGCTGGAGCGATTCCTTGATCGATGGGCGGTCTTGGGGTGATCGTTCACCTCCCTTTGTGTAGGCTCCTGTTGCGCCGAAAAGTCTGGGTTATCTTTGTGTGTCTAAATTGTTGCACATTGTTCCCGGGGATTGCTCATTAATATTCAGATGGCTGGTGTTTTGTTGTGCTGATGGCTGCAGGTATCGATCTTGTCTGGCCTTCCCAGAGGCGAATACACAGTTTTACCTGCAGCTGCTTGTTTTAGTCCTGTTGGCTGATTTTCTCATCAGCCTTTTCCGTTCGCCATTTTAAATCGGGGTTAGCCATTCTAAATCGGGGGTTAGCCATTTTAACTGGCTACACAATCCTGAGAGATAGGATTAACTGCCACACACACATATAAAGGCATGGACTCGTCAGGGATAGTCAGCATGGATTTGTTAAAGGAAGGTCCTGTCTCACAAATTTGATTGAATTCATTGAGGAAGTGACAAGAAGAGCTAATGAAGGTAGTGCAGTGGATGTTGTGTACATGGATTTTAGCAAGGCATTTGACAAAGTCCCACATGGCAGATTGGTCAAGAAATGAAAGCCGGAGGGGGGAATTCCCCCACATTGTCGCAGACTTCCATCTCCCTGATATTAAAGAAAGATAAGGATCCGGAGCAGTGTGGGTTGTACCGCGCAATATCATTACTGATTGTAGAGGTCAAGCTGTTGGCAAAGGTGCTGGTCCTGTGAATCAAGGACTGCGTCTCGGGGGTGATAGGCGAAGATCAAACGGTTTTTGTGAAGGGGAGGCGGTTGACGCCGAATATGAGGAGGGTGTTTAACTAAATCATGATGCCTTCGGAGGGGCAGGAGGTAAAGGACGTGATGGCGATAGAGGAGACATTTGATCAGGCGGAGTGGCAGTATCTGCTGGAGGTGTTGGAGCGGTTTGGGTTCGGGCAGGAGTTTATAGATTGGGACCGGATGCTATAAAAGTCACCGATCGTGAGTGTGCGGATGAACTGAGTTCATTCAGAGTACTTCAGGCTGCATTGGGGGACGAGGCACGGGTGCCCACTCCCCCTATTGCTTTTCGCTTTGGCGATAAGACTCTTTGGCAATGGCACTTAGGGCGTCAAGGGACTGGAGAAGGATTGAGCGGGGTGGGGGGGGTGGGGGGGGGTCGTCGAGCACAGGGTCTCATTGTACGTCGACAACCTGTTGCTGTATAATTCAGACCCATTTCAGGCATCGTTGGGATTTAAGAAAAATTTAGCCGGTTTTCGGAATCCAAGTTGAATATGGGGAAGAGTTTGGTGTTCCCAATTGAGACTAGAGGGCAGGAAAGGAGGTTAGGGGAGTTTGGTTTTGGGTGGTGGGGCGGTCTTTAAATACTTGGGTAGCCAGCTGACGCGGGGCTAGGTGCAGGTGCACACATTGAACCAGGTTTGTCTGGTGGAGCAGATGATGGTGGGATGTACTGCCGCTGTCGCGGGTGTGGCAGGTACAGGCAGTTAAAATGGCGGTGCTGCCAAGGTTTCTATTTGTGTTCCAGAACCTCCTAATCTTCGTCTCCAGGTTGATTTTTAAGAGGGTCAATGCGTTAATCTCTGGATTTGTGTGGGCGGGGAAGATCCCTTGGGCGAGGTGGGCTTTCCTGGAGAGGTGGTGATTTTGGGGTGTCGGAAGACCCAGGAGTCCAGGGGGTGAGAGACTTGCCGATTTCTTGGCCTTTGCCTCCCTGATAGCCCGGAGACGGATTTTGCTCGGATGGCGGGACTGGGAGCCGCCGAAAGCGAGGGTGTGGCTGAGCAACCTGGTGGAACTCCTGAGGCTGGAGAAGGTCAAGTTCATCTTGCGGGGGGTTGACAGGTTCATCTCGAAGTGGAAGCCGTTTATTGATTTCTTTAAGGCGGTTTGAGGGGTCGGGTGGGGGGGTGGAGTAAGTGGGGTTAAAATGGGGTAGGCGGGATGTGAAAAAGGGGTCGTATTAGGGGAGCAGGGTGAGTGGATGTTGGTTATTTATAAAGTTGTTTGGTTGTTCTTCTTTTGTTTGTTCATATGAAAATGCCTTGAATAAAATATTTTTAAAAAAGAAAGTGAAAGCCTGTGGGGTACAGGGCAACTAGATAAAACGTTGGCAAAGTAACAGGAAACAAAGACGATGGTTGCCCTTGCAATTGGAAAGTTGTTTCAAGGGGTGTTCCACAGGGCTCGGCGTTGGGATCTGTTATAACCTGCCTACGTACGATTGGCTGGGGACTAATGACGATCCCACAATCCTATGGGAGTATGAACTTCCCCAATGAGGGGGGCGGAGAAACTCCTAGTATAAATAAGCTGGCCAGTTCAGGAATCAGCAGGAAGGAGAAGGTAGCAAGGGAAGTTACTGCTACTGTTATGTATATATTATTATAGTAAATAAACGTTATTACTTTGTATCCTTAAAGCTTGTGCTGGATTCTTCGTGGCCCTTACAAAACTGGCGACGAAGGTAAAAGTGAATAGCTGTCTACACTGCTGAAGCCACCTCCCTGGATTTTTGTTGGATACAGGTTGGAAGTTGTTTTCTATTATACCATGCCTCTGTACGGACATTTGGATGTTTTTGATGCTGCGCTGGAAAGCTGGAACCAGTACACACAACGGATGCGTTACTATTTCCGGGCAAACAATATCACTGAAAACGAGTGCCAGGTGGTCATATTGCTCACCGCCTGCGGGCCGCATACGTTTGGGGTGATTAGGAGCCTTACGTACCCAGCTGCGCCAGACACCAAAACGTTTGACGAACTTGTGAATATAGTGGGGCAACACTTTAACCCAACCCCGTCCACGATAGTCCAGCGTTACCGGTTTAATACCGCTGAGAGGACCCCTGGAGAATCCCTTGCCGATTTTTTATCCAGGCTACGCGGGATTGCGGAATACTGTGACTATGGTGAGACCTTGTCAGAAATGTTATGCGACCGTTTGGTTTGCGGTATTAACAATGCAGCAACCCAGAGAAAGTTGTTAGCGGAGCCAACATTGACTTTTCAACAGGTAATACAAATAGTCTTGTCCCGAGAAAGCGCAGAGCGAGGAGTACAGGAGCTACAGGGAATGGAAGTGCATGCCTTGGGGCGCCCAAAAACGTCCCCCCGCACTCCTGCGGTACCTTGGGCGAGGCAACGACCGGACCGACGGCAGTGGCCATCGGACATTCCTCCCCGAAGGGAGCCTTCTCCAGAGCCAATGGATGAGGAGCCATGTCCGTGTCAGACTTGTAGGCGCCGACCCCGTCGCGGACGGCGGTCCTGGGGACGCCAGAGGCGTCGTCGTTCCGACCGAAACTGGGACCAGCCCAGGGGCCGTAACTGGGACCAGCCCAGAGGCCGTACCTTCCATGTGGATGAACCTGTGGCGACCACTCCTGAGGACGTGGAGACGGAGGACGACTGCCTGCAGCTGCATTGTGTGGCAGCTCCCCGTGTGGCCCCCATTAAGGTGACAGTACGGGTCAATGGCCACCCGCTGGAGATGGAGTTGGATACTGGCGCAGCGGTCTCCGTGATCGCCCAGAGGACATTCGACCGCATCAAGCAGGGTATACAGACCCTTACATTAACTGACTCACAGGCCAGGTTGGCCACCTACACAGGGGAACCACTGGACATTGCAGGAACTACAATGACCCTTGTTGTCTATGGACGCCAGGAGGGGCGTTTCCCACTTATCGTAGTGCGTGGCCATGGGCCCAGCCTGTTGGGTCGGGACTGGTTGCGCCATTTGCGGTTGCAATGGCAGCACATCCTCCAAACAGTTTCTGGAGGGTTGACTGAGGTGCTAGGACGATACCCAGAGGTATTCCAGCCTGGTTTGGGGAAAATAAAAGGGGCCGTAGCCCGTATCCAAGTTGAACCAGGAGCCACGCCGCGCTATCTCCGGGCGCGCCCAGTGCCTTACGCTTTGCTCGAGAATGTAGAAGGGGAGCTCACTCGTTTGGAGAGTTTAGGTATTATCAGGCCCGTCCGTTTTGCTGACTGGGCAGCACCAATTGTACCAGTAATGAAGCCAGATGCCACAGTTCGCTTGTGTGGCGACTATAAACTTACAGTGAATACAGTTTCCCGACTCGATCGATACCCAATGCCTCGCATAGAGGATCTCTACGCGAAACTTGCAGGTGGACTCTCATTCACAAAATTAGATATGAGTCACGCCTACCAGCAGTTGGAGCTGGACCCTGCCTCCCGACCTTATGTAACAATTAACACACACCGGGGCCTGTATGAATATACACGGTTGCCCTTTGGAATATCCTCTGCCTGCGCAATTTTTCAACGTATTATGGAGGGCATTTTGAGAGGTATACCACGTGTGGCTGTCTACCTAGATGACGTGTTGATTACAGGGACGTCGGAGCAAGAGCATTTGGAAAATCTGGAGGCTGTCCTTAGACGCCTTTCGGAGGCTGGAGTCCGTTTACGTCACACAAAGTGCGTATTTCAGGCAAAGGAAGTAGTCTACCTAGGTTATCGGGTGGACTGCGAGGGTCTGCACCCCGTCGCAGAGAAGGTGCGTGCAATTCAACATGCCCCCACCCCGACTGACACTTCGCATCTTCGTTCTTTTCTCGGTCTCGTAAACTATTACGGGAAGTTCCTCCCCAATCTGGCAACTACGCTGGCCCCCTTGCACCTGCTGCTAAAGAAAAATCACACCTGGGTTTGGGGTCAGCCGCAAGAAACCGCTTTCCGGCGGGTAAAGCAACAATTGTCGTCGTCTGGGTTACTAACCCACTATGATCCGGGAAAGCCTTTGCTCGTCACATGTGATGCATCCCCGTATGGTATTGGGGCCGTCCTGTCCCACAAGATGGAGAATGGGGCCGAGCGACCGATAGCTTTCGCCTCCCGCACATTGACTGCAGCGGAGAAAAGGTACGCGCAGGTCGAGAAGGAGGGCCTGGCAGTGGTTTTCGCGGTGAAACGCTTCCACCAGTATGTGCACGGCCACCATTTCACTATCGTGACTGATTATAAGCCCCTGCTGGGACTCTTCAGAGAGGATAAGCCAATACCGCCCATTGCTTCTGCACGGATCCAGCGCTGGGCTTTGTTGCTTGCTGCATATGAGTATTCTCTGGAGCACAAACCAGGTACGCAGATAGCAAATGCCGACGCACTGAGCCGATTGCCTTTATCGACCGGCCGCATGTCGTCCCCCACGACCGGTGAGGTGGTTGCAACCCTAAATTTTATGGACACCTTGCCTGTCACGGCATCACAGATCCGTGAGTGGACCCAGACGGAGCCAGTCTTGTCAAAGGTCTCACCAGACAGTACACTACCACTATAAAGCCAGAGGGCACTAGGTTCCCCGCTCTCTCGGGACCCAGTCACTGAGACAGTCAGAGTCCACGAGCTAGCAAGTGCAAACACCATGCGGTAGCTAGTAAGTCTGGTCAGGACACTACAAGGTCCCCAGTCAGTTCAGTATAGTGTCGACCCACAGCTGAATATGTATATCAGTTCTAAGGTTGAATAAAACAGTGTTGGATCTTCTCCAGTGTTAGACGTCTGTTTCTTGCTTCCCTGCGTCGAGTACAGTCCACATTGAACCTATCTGCCTAACATATCATGGTACCAGAGTGATACTGATTTTGACGGACCTACCTCGAGTGAATCAGCATTGACCAGCAAGCAGCCATCCGGTGAAATGGAAAACATCCAGCCTCCTCCGCAGCTCCGCATCTCTGGTAACCTCGGCGCCAATTGGAAAATCTTCAAGCAAAAGTTCCGCTTGTACATCGAGGCCCCCGACCTCGAAGCAGCATCGGATGCCAAGAAGTTTGCGCTATTTCTCTCCACTGCGGGGGACCACGCCATCCACATCTACAACTCCCTTACGTTCGCTGACGGCGAAGACAAAACAAAATTCAAAACAGTCCTGCTGAAGTTTGACAGCCACTGCGACATTGAGGTGAATGAGAGCTTTGAACGGTACATTTTCCAGCAGAGGCTTCAGGGTAAGGATGAACCTTTTCAGTCCTTCGTGACCTATCTCCGCATCCTAGCGCAGTCATGTAACTATGGCTCGACGGCTGATTCCATGATCCGGGATCAGATCGTTTTCGGGGTCCACTCCGACTCCCTTCGGCAGCAGCTCCTGAAAGGCAAACAGTTGACCCCCCCTGTCGCTATCGAGACGTGCGTTGTCCATGAGCACGCTAAGAATGGTTACTCCCACTTCTGGGCGGCAGAAACTGCAAAGCTGGTGGAACGGGTGCAGGCCATTGCACAAATGCAGGGCCTGAGCATCGAGGAGAGTGGCCGTTTCGCCCGCTTTTCCCAGGTCCCGGCACATGCGCACCACGACGACGAGCCCGACAACCCGACTGCGCAGGTGTGTACATCGACCGACCGCACTGCACATGTGTGATGGCGCACTGAACGCGCTGACGTCGGCGTCATGATGTGTCCAAATTGTGGCTCCGTCCATTTAAAGCAGCAACGTCCGGCAAAAGGACGCCAGTGCCTACAGCGTGGAAAACTTGGCCACTACGCAGCGCTTTACAGATCTGCTCCACCGCTCAGCAGCCAGCAATCCTAGCTGCGGCGCAGAAGTGTCCGCTCAATACAAGGTATGCCAGATTCCGATCCCGACAACCCAACACACACTGATGCTGAGTGCCTCAAGTCGCCATACCGGGTGGGCATCATAACTACACATGCGCTGAGCGAAACTCCTCTCGATCCTCAGTGTGGATCCCGACGACGAGTGGTGTGCTGTCCTCACAGTTAACAAGGCTCGCATCCGATTTAAACTGGACACCGGCGCTTCAGCGAACCTCATCTCAAAATCCGACCTCAACACCATCCGCGCCAGACCAAGCATTCGTCCACCGATCTACCAGCATTCCTGCCAGCCCATGCGACCACCGCGATGGCAGTGATCCCGCATATCCACGTGCAGGTGGCTCCTGATCCACCTCCACGGCGATCAACAAGAATTTGTCGCCCACCACAAAGACTGAATCTGTGGACTGAAGTTTTGTACATTTTGTGACTTCATCTATTTAACCTCTGTAAATATTGTTTTGTTTACCATGTATCTGCACCATCAACACCTTCCTATGCATATATGTTCATTTAGACACCTTTTGTATATAGTCAGGCACATATATATATATACGCACGCACACCTTAGTATTTATTTATCCCCCAAAAAAGGGGGAGATGTCATATTATCCACTCATACATATATATAATGAGATGCAGACAGGCAGTGACTGACACACAGGATGACCAGTAAGCACACAACACAGTGCAGCCAATCACCAGACAGGACACTACCACTATAAAGCCAGAGGACACCAGGTTTCCCGTTCTCTCGGGACCCAGCCACTGAGACAGTCAGAATCCACGAGCTAGCAAGTGCAAACACCATGCGGTAGCTAGTAAGTCTGGTCAGGACACTACAAGGTCTCCAGTCAGTTCAGTATAATGTCGACCCATTGCTGAATATGTATATCAGTTCTTTTTTTAATTAAATACTTTATTGAAAATTTTTGGTCAACCAACACAGTACATTGTGCATCCTTTACACAATATTATAACAACACAAATAACAATGACCTATTTTATAAACAAAAAATGAATAAATAATAAATAACAAAAATGAAAACTAGCCCTAATTGGCAACTGCCTTGTCACAAGTAACACTCTCCAAAAATATAATTTAACAGTCCAATATATAATTATCTGTAGCAACGACCTATACATACTATACAGTATATATTAACAACCCTGAGAGTCCTTCTGGTTCCTCCTCCCCCCCCCTCCCCCCCCCCCCCCGCCCGATCCTGGGCTGCTGCTGCTGCCTTCTTTTTCCCATTCCGTCTATCTTTCTGCGAGGTATTCGACGAACGGTTGCCAACGCCTGGTGAACCCTTGAGCCGACCCCCTTAGGACGAACTTAATCCGCTCTAGCTTTCTAAACCCCGCCATGTCATTTATCCAGGTCTCCACCCCCGGGGGCTTGGCTTCTTTCCACATGAGCAATATCCTGCGCCGGGCTACTAGGGACGCAAAGGCCAAAACATCGGCCTCTCTCGCCTCCTGCACTCCCGGCTCTTGTGCAACCCCAAATATAGCCAACCCCCAGCTTGGTTCGACCCGGACTCCTACTACTTTTGAAAGCGCCTTTGTCATCCCCATCCAAAACCTCTGTAGTGCCGGGCATGACCAAAACATATGGGTATGATTCGCTGGGCTTCTCGAGCACCTCGCACACCTATCCTCCACCCCAAAAAATTTACTGAGCCGTGCTCCAGTCATATGTGCCCTGTGTAATACCTTAAACTGAATCAGGCTTAGCCTGGCACACGAGGACGACGGGTTTACCCTGCTTAGGGCATCTGCCCACAGCCCCTCCTCGATCTCCTCCCCCAGCTCTTCTTCCCATTTCCCTTTTAGTTCATCTACCATAGTCTCCCCTTCGTCCCTCATTTCCCTATATATATCTGACACCTTACCACCCCCCACCCATGTCTTTGAGATCACTCTGTCCTGCACCTCTTGTGTCGGGAGCTGCGGGAATTCCCTCACCTGTTGCCTCGCAAAAGCCCTCAGTTGCATATACCTGAATGCATTCCCTTGGGGCAACCCATATTTCTCGGTCAGCGCTCCCAGACTCGCGAACTTCCCATCCACAAACAGATCTTTCAGTTGCGTTATTCCTGCTCTTTGCCACATTCCATATCCCCCATCCATTCCCCCCGGGGCAAACCTATGATTGTTTCTTATCGGGGACCCCCCCAAGGCTCCAGTCTTTCCCCTATGCCGTCTCCACTGTCCCCAAATCTTCAGTGTAGCCACCACCACCGGGCTTGTGGTGTAGTTCCTCGGTGAGAACGGCAATGGGGCTGTCACCATAGCCTGTAGGCTAGTCCCCCTACAGGACGCCCTCTCTAATCTCTTCCACGCCGCTCCCTCCTCCTCTCCCATCCACTTACTCACCATTGAAATATTAGCGGCCCAATAATACTCACTTAGGCTCGGTAGTGCCAGCCCCCCCCCTATCCCTGCTACGCTGTAAGAATCCCTTCCTCACTCTCGGGGTCTTCCCGGCCCACACAAAACCCATGATGCTCTTTTCAATCCTTTTTTAAAAAGCCTTCGTGATCACCACCGGGAGGCACTGAAACACAAAGAGGAATCTCGGGAGGACCACCATCTTAACCGCCTGCACCCTCCCTGCCAGTGACAGGGATACCATATCCCATCTCTTGAAATCCTCCTCCATCTGTTCCACCAACCGCGTTAAATTTAACCTATGCAATGTGCTCCAATTCTTAGCTATCTGGATCCCCAGGTAACGAAAGTCCCTTGTTATCTTCCTCAACGGTAGGTCCTCTATTTCTCTACTCTGCTCCCCTGGATGCACCACAAACAACTCACTTTTCCCCATGTTCAATTTATACCCTGAAAAATCCCCAAACTCCCCAAGTATCCGCATTATTTCTGGCATCCCCTCCGCCGGGTCCGCCACGTATAGTAGCAAATCGTCCGCATACAAAGATACCCGGTGTTCTTCTCCTCCCCTAAGTACTCCCCTCCACTTCTTGGAACCCCTCAACGCTATCGCCAGGGGCTCAATCGCCAGTGCAAACAATAATGGGGACAGAGGGCATCCCTGCCTTGTCCCTCTATGGAGCCGAAAATATGCAGATCCCCGTCCATTCGTGACCACCCTCGCCACTGGGGCCCTATACAACAGCTGCACCCATCTAACATACCCCTCTCCAAAACCAAATCTCCTCAACACCTCCCACAAATAATCCCACTCCACTCTATCAAATGCTTTCTCGGCATCCATCACCACTACTATCTCCGTTTCTCCCTCTGGTGGGGCCATCATCATTACCCCTAACAACCTCCGTATATTCGTGTTCAGCTGTCTCCCCTTCACAAACCCAGTTTGGTCCTCGTGGACCACCCCCGGGACACATTCCTCTATTCTCATTGCCATTACCTTGGCCAGGACCTTGGCATCTACATTTAGGAGGGAAATAGGTCTATAGGACCTGCATTGTAGCGGGTCCTTTTCCTTCTTTAAGAGAAGCGATATCGTTGCTTCAGACATAGTCGGGGGCAGTTGTCCCCTTTCCTTTGCCTCATTAAAGGTCCTCGTCAGTACCGGGGCGAGCAAGTCCACATATTTTCTATAGAATTCGACTGGGAATCCATCCAGTCCCGGGGCCTTTCCCGCCTGCATGCTCCTAATTCCTTTCACCACTTCTTCTACCTCGATCTGTGCTCCCAGTCCCACCCTTTCCTGCTCTTCCACCTTGGGAAATTCCAGCCGATCCAAGAAGCCCATCATTCTCTCCCTCCCATCCGGGGGTTGAGCTTCATATAATTTTTTATAAAATGTCTTGAACACTCCATTCACTCTCTCCGCTCCCCGCTCCATCTCTCCTTCCTCATCCCTCACTCCCCCTATTTCCCTCGCTGCTCCCCTTTTCCTCAATTGGTGTGCCAGCAACCTGCTCGCCTTCTCCCCATATTCGTACTGTACACCCTGTGCCTTCCTCCATTGTGCCTCTGCAGTGCCCGTAGTCAGCAAGTCAAATTCTACATGTAGCCTTTGCCTTTCCCTGTACAGTCCCTCCTCCGGTGCTTCCGCATATTGTCTGTCCACCCTCAAAAGTTCTTGCAGCAACCGCTCCCGTTCCTTACTCTCCTGCTTCCCTTTATGTGCCCTTGTTGATATCAGCTCCCCTCTAACCACCGCCTTCAACGCCTCCCAGACCACTCCCACCTGGACCTCCCCATTATCATTGAGTTCCAAGTACTTTTCAATGCACCCCCTCACCCTTAGACACACTCCCTCATCTGCCATTAGTCCCATGTCCATTCTCCAGGGTGGGCGCCCTCCTGTTTCCTCCCCTATCTCCAAGTCCAGTGTGGAGCGTGATCCGAAATGGCTATAGCCGTATACTCCGTTCCCCTCACCTTCGGGATCAATGCCCTTCCCAGCACAAAAAAGTCTATTCGCGAGTAGACTTTATGGACATAGGAGAAAAACGAGAACTCCTTACTCCTAGGTCTGCTAAATCTCCACGGGTCTACACCTCCCACCTGCTCCATAAAATCTTTAAGTACCTTGGCTGCTGCCGGCCTCCTTCCAGTCCTGGACTTCGACCTATCCAGCCCTGGTTCCAACACCGTATTAAAATCTCCCCCCATTATCAGCTTTCCCATCTCTAGGTCCGGAATGCGTCCTAGCATCCGCCTCATAAAATTGGCATCATCCCAGTTCGGGGCATATACGTTTACCAAAACCACCGTCTCCCCCTGTAGTTTGCCACTCACCATCACGTATCTGCCCCCGTTATCCGCCACTATAGTCTTTGCCTCGAACATTACCCGCTTCCCCACTAATATAGCCACCCCCCTGTTTTTCGCATCTAGCCCCGAATGGAACACCTGCCCCACCCATCCTTTGCGTAGCCTAACCTGGTCTATCAGTTTCAGGTGCATTTCCTGTAACATAACCATATCTGCCTTAAGTTTCTTAAGATGTGCGAGTACCCGTGCCCTCTTTATCGGCCCGTTCAGCCCTCTCACGTTCCACGTGATCAGCCGAGTTGGGGGGCTTCCTACCCCCCCCCCTTGTCGATTAGCCATCACCTTTTTCCAGCTCCTCACCCGGTTCCCACACAGCTGTATCTCCCCCAGGCGGTGCCCCCCCCGCCCATCCTCTCCCATACCAGCTCCCCCCTCTCCCCAGCAGCAGCAACCCAGTAATTCCCCCCTCCCACCCCCCCACCCCCCGCTAGATCCCCCGCTAGCGTAGTTACTCCCCCCATGTTGCTCCCAGAAGTCAGCAAACTCTGGCCGACCTCGGCTTCCCCCCGTGACCTCGGCTCGCACCATGCGACGCCCCCTCCTTCCTGCTTCTCTATTCCCGCCATGATTATCATAGCGCGGGAACCAAGCCTGCGCTTCTCCCTTGGCCCCGCCCCCAATGGCCAACGCCCCATCTCCTCCACCTCCCCTCCTCCCCCCATCACCACCTGTGGGAGAGAGAAAAGTTACCACATCGCAGGATTAGTACATAAAACCCCTCTTTGCCCCCCACATTCGCCCCACCACTTTGTTCGAACGTTCTTTTTAATAACCCGCTCATTCCAGTTTTTCTTCCACAATAAAAGTCCACGCTTCATCCGCCGTCTCAAAGTAGTGGTGCCTACCTCGATATGTGACCCACAGTCTTGCCGGTTGCAGCATTCCAAATTTTATCTTCTTTTTATGAAGCACCGCCTTGGCCCGATTAAAGCTCGCCCTCCTTCTCGCCACCTCCGCACTCCAGTCTTGATAAACGCGGATCACCACGTTCTCCCATTTACTGCTCCGAGTTTTCTTCGCCCATCTAAGGACCATTTCTCTATCCTTAAAACGGAGGAATCTCACCACTATGGCTCTGGGAATTTCTCCTGCTCTCGGTCCTCGCGCCATCACTCGGTATGCTCCCTCCACCTCCAACGGACCCGCCGGGGCCTCCGCTCCCATTAACGAGTGCAGCATCGTGCTCACATATGCCCCGACGTCCGCTCCCTCCACACCTTCAGGAAGACCAAGAATCCTCAGGTTGTTCCTCCTTGCGTTGTTTTCCAGTGCCTCCAACCTTTCCCACATCGTTTCTGATGTGCCTCCTGCGTCTCCGTCTTCACCACCAGGCCCTGTATGTCGTCCTCATTCTCGGCTGCCTTTGCCTTCACGACCCGAAGCTCCCGCTCCTGGGTCTTTTGTTCCTCCTTTAGCCCTTCAATCGCCTGTAGTATCGGGGCCAACAGCTCTTTCTTCATTTCCTTTTTGATCTCTTCCACACAGCATTTCAAGAACTCTTGTTGTTCAGGGCCCCATGTTAAACTGCCACCTTCCGACGCCATCTTGGTTTTTGCTTGCCTTCCTTGCCGCTGTTCTAAAGGATCCACTGCAATCTGGCCACTTTCTCCTCCTTTTTCCATCCGTATCCAGGGGGGATTCCCTTCTGGTTTACCGCACAGTGTTTTTAGCCGTCAAAATTGCCGTTGGGGCTCCTATCAAGAGCCCAAAAGTCCGTTTCACCGGGAGCTGCCGAAACGTGCGACTCAGCTGGTCATCGCCGCACCCGGAAGTCATGTATATCAGTTCTAAGGTTGAATAAAACAGTGTTGGATCTTCTCCAGTGTTAGACGTCTGTTTCTAGCTTCCCTGCATCGAGTGCAGTCCACATCGAACCTACCTGCTAACACATCAGTTGTGGCATATATTATAAGAGCATGGAGACTACGTTGGAGCTGTACAGGCTACGTCTGGAGTACTCTCGCTACAGGAAGGATATGATTGCACTGGAGAAGGGTACAGAGGAGATTCAACAGGATGTTGCCGGAGATGGAGCATTTGAGCTATGAACAGAGGCTGGACAGGCTTGGGTTGTTTTCTTTAGGGCAGAGATGAGGGGGACCTGATTGAGGTGTATAAGCTTATGAGCGGTACGGACAGAGTGGATAGGAAGCAGCTGTTCCCCTTAGTTGAAGGGTCAATAACATGCGGCATGATTTTAAGGTGAGGGGCAAGAGGTTTAGAGGGGATTTGAGGAAAAATCCTTTCACCCAAAGGGTGGTGGGAGTCTGGATTGCACAACCTTGGAAAGTACTAGAGGTTGGAAATGTCACAATCTTTAAAAAGTACGTGGATGAGCATTTGAAATGTCATAACATTCAAGTGCTGGAAAGTGGGATTAGTGCAAATTTATTGTAACATCCCGCTGAATCTTCTCTGTACCCTCTCCAGTACAATCACATCCTTCTATAGTGAGTCCTCCAGCCGTGGCCGAACCAAAGTTTTGTCAGTGCAGACTCAATGGGCCGAAGGGCCTCTTCTGAACTGTATGCCTCTATGACTTTCAAAGCATTAGGATATTTTTGAAAATGTTTATCTTGTAATTTTCTTTGAACATTTCTCTTTACCAGATATCATCCAATTGGGTAATGAGTATTTTTGCTTTTCAATTAGTGTAGCAAAGCAGTGTGTCACAAAGATGGATGTGTTAGCCTGGGGGCAATTCATGGTGAAAGCTACAAGAATACATTTAGTTACAATTGGCAATTTGATATCAGTGCAATTGATGTGCTTCCCAAAGTTGTCAATATTCTCTGTTAGATGTGTTGATGTATACTGACCAGTATAGCTTGGCAGCAAACAGATGACATGAGAGGAGAGACATGATTTTACCACCCTTTTTGTCACACAGATAATGAAGAATTTCCCAATTTTGTCAAGTCCCAATAGACATTGTACACACAAAATGACTTGGCAACTATTTACGAAGCCAGCGTTTTTCAAACTGGAAGGTTGTGACCAGTGGGTGGGTCGCTGGCGGATGTTGCGAAGCGATTGGTCGCACTATTCCCAATGGCGGGAGAAGCATCCAGCGGCTGTGACCAGCTTTTAAGAATTCCGGCTGCAACCGGCTTTTAGGCTGCGAATGCCAACCGCGACTGGCCTTTAAATGCAAACTGGAGTTTTCCCACCAGAAGCGGCAGCAGAGATCAGCTGGCACATACACTGATGTCACGCACCCTGGATGCCTGTACTTTGGCCCAAAATCACAGAGGAGAGTTTCTCCATTTTGTCGCTGCTAGCAAGCAAGCAACAGGACTGTGAAGAGCTGAACATGGGTAATTTTGTAATAAGGAAGAGAGGGCCAGAGACACAAACAGGCCAGGATCTCACAACGGAATCTGCTGGACAGAGCTGCACAGGAGAGTCCATGGCAGGACGAAGCAGTGCTGGTGTGAGCTGTATACAGAGCCCCAAGCCTCTGGTGAACAAGCCATTAAGAAGAAACTGAAATTGGGAACAAAGCAGTATAAAGATGATTTCTTGAGTTAAGGCTTTGTTAATTGGGCTAATGCAAATCAGGATGCAAAGCCCATGTGTGTGTATGCAGGGAAGAACTGGTAAATGAGAGTTGGATGCAAACTATATCTTACCTTGCAAACATCTTTTCAATTCTAAACGAACTGAACCTCAAATTGCAAGGGAAGATGATGATTACTTTCGGCACTGTGAAAAAATAGATGTTTTCCAAAAGTCATTGAAAGTTTGGCAAGTGTGAGTACAAAGCCAAACTACTACATGTTTCCCACACTGCTATGACATATTGAAAAAACAATGTTAGTCAGTAAACTGTCAATAGACTGGAAAGCCTCATTCAGCAGCAGCTAGCTGCGCTGAACAACAATTTTTGTTGCTACTTTCTAGAGGAGAAGCTTCAGATTTTGAAAGAGAAAAGGTGGGTGAAAAATCCTTTTGAGTTTGAGACCCCAGAGTCAATTGTTAACTTACAGCTGACTCCAAGTTGTCATGTGAGAGTACCTTTAAGAACTGGATGTTTAAGCAATGTACCTTTAAGAAAACAGTGATGTCAGAGAGTGGGTGGAGCTCAGCTCAGTTCAGCCATTTTGAAGTTTCAGTTTTGAAAAGTGCCTGGCTGATTTTGCTGAGAGCAGTTTAAAAGTGCCTGGCTGTTTTGCTGTGAGCTGATTAAAAGGAGAAAGCCAGTTTGAGACAGCAGCTTGAGAAGTTCTAGTTTGCTGTGAGTTGAAGGGAGAAGGCAGTTTGGAGGAAAAGGGCTGGTGTGTGTCTGTGTTTTACAGTGAGCTGGATCTCTGCCATGAAAGACTATCTCTGGATCATTTGGGTGATTTAAAGTAAAGCCTTTAACCTGATGTGATTTTGTTTAAAGGTGTTAAGTCTCTTGGAAGTTTGAGGGAACATTTTAAGGAATTAGTTACTGTTGCAATATTTTCTGAGTTATCTTTGAAGTAAGGGGTGTTAAGAGATCCATGTTTATTTAAGATGTTAAGTTGAGTTCATGGAATAAACAGTGTTTTGTGTTTAAAAACCCACGTGTCCATAATTGCAATCCCACACCTAGGGAAAAAGCCGTGTGCTAGGAAAAGCAACAAATCCATTAAAGGGAGAGGTTGGTTGAACTCCATGATACATGTTGGGGTTCTGAAAACGCCTCGCCCATAACAAAGTGAAGAGACTGAATTTCTTTTTTTTTAAATATATTTTATTAAATTTTTCAAACAGAATTTTTCCACTTTACAAATCAACATAAAAATAGCACAATAACTGATAAATAATATTATTTAAATAAAATAGTGAACCAACAAAGCAACAAAAAACAAATAGTGCTCCCCCCCGGGCTGCTGCTGCTGACGATCTATTTTCCCTTAACGTTCCGCGAGATAGTCAAGGAACGGTTGCTACTGCCTGGAGAACCCCTGAGCCGATCCTCTCAGCGCAAATTTCATTCGTTCTAGTTTTATGAACCCTGCCATATCGTTTATCCAGGCCTCCACGCCGGGGGGTTTCGCTTCCTTCCACATGAGTAAGATCCTTCGCTGGGCTATCAGGGACGCAAAGGCCAGAATATCGGCCTCTTTCGCCTCCTGCACTCCCGGCTCTTCCGCTACCCCAAATATAGCTAACCCCCAGCCTGGCTTGACCCGGACCTTCACCACCTTTGAGATCACCTTTGCCACTCCCCTCCAGTACTCATCCAGTGCCGGACACGACCAGAACATGTGTGTGTGGTTCGCCGGACTTCCCAAGCACCTCCCGCACCTGTCCTCCACTCCGAAGAACCTGCTCAGTCTTGCTCCCATCATATGTGCTCTGTGTAGAACCTTAAATTGTATCAGGCTAAGCCTGGCACACGAGGACGAGGAATTTACCCTACTTAGGGCATCAGCCCACAGCCGCTCCTCAATCTCCTCCCCCAGCTCTTCTTCCTATTTTCCCTTCAGCTCCTCTACCAGCGCCTCCCCCTCGTCTCTCATCTCCTGATATATTTCTGACACTTTGCCCTCCCCGACCCATACCCTGGAAATCACTCTATCTTGGATCCCCTGTGTCCGGAGCAGCAGAAAGTCCCTCACCTGTTGCCTCATAAACGCCCTCACTTGCATGTATCTAAAATTATTCCCCGGGGGCAGCTCATACTTTTTCTCCAGCGCTCCCAGGCTCGCGAACGTCCCGTCAATAAACAAATCTCTCAATCTCCTAATTCCTGCCCAATGCCAGCTCTGGAACCGTCCGTCCATCCTTCCTGGGACAAACCTATGGTTGTTCCTGATCGGGGACCACACCGAGCCACCCATCACCCCCCTATGTTGCCTCCACTGCCCCCAGATCCTTAAGGTTGCCACCACCACTGGGTTTGTGGTATACCTTTTCGGGGAGAGCGGCAGCGGTGCCGTCACCAGCGCCTTTAGGCTCGTTCCCTCACAGGACGCCATCTCCAGCCTCTTCCACGCCGCCCCCTCTGCCTCCCTCATCCACTTACAAACCATCACCACATTGGCGGCCCAGTAGTAGTCGTCCAGGTTCGGCAACGCCAGTCCCCCTCTGTCCCTGCTACGCTGCAGGAACCCCCTCTTTACCCTCGGGGTCTTCCCTGCCCACACGAAACTCAACTCTCCTGTTTATTTTCTTGAAAAAGGCCTTCGTGATCAGAATGGGGAGACATTGAAACACGAAAAGAAACCTTGGGAGAACCATCATTTTTACCGCCTGCACTCTGCCCGCCAGTGAGAGCGGCAGCATATCCCACCTCTTGAAATCCTCCTCCATCTGCTCCACCAGCCGCGTCAGATTGAGTTTGTGTAGAGTTCCCCAGCTCCTGGCTACCTGAATCCCCAAATATCGGAAGCTCCTTTCCACTCTCCTTAATGGCAGGGCGTCTATTCCTCTTCCCTGGTCCCCAGGGTGTATTACGAAAAGCTCACTCTTCCCCATATTTAGCCTATATCCCGAAAAATCTCCAAACTCCCTCAATATCTGCATAACCTCTGTCATCCCCTCTACAGGATCCGCCACATATAGCAATCGGTCATCTGCGTAGAGTGACACTCTATGTTCCTCTCCCCCTCTAACCACCCCCCTCCATTTCTTAAGAGTCTCTCAACGCTATGGCCAGTGGTTCAATTGCCAACGCGAACAGTAATGGGGACAGGGGGCACCCCTGCCTTGTTCCCCAATGTAACCGAAAATACTCCGATCTTTGCCGATTTGTGACTACACTTGCCACTGGGGCCCCATATAGGAGTCTGACCCAACTGACAAACCCCTCCCCGAACCCAAACCTCCTCAACACCTCCCATAGATACTCCCACTCTACCCTATCGAATGCCTTCTCTGCATCCATCGCCACCACTATCTCTGCCTCCCCCTCCACTGGGGGCATCATTATCACCCCCAACAGCCGTCGCACGTTGACATTCAGTTGTCTCCCCTTTACAAACCGTGTCTCGTGTTCATGTACCACCCCCGGGACACAATCCTCAATCCTCGTCGCCAGCACTTTTGCCAGCAGCTTGTCGTCTACATTCAGGAGTGAGATAGGCCTATATGACCCGCATTGCAGCGGATCTTTATCCCACTTCAGGATTAGTGATATCGTCGCCTCCGACATTGTCGGGGGTAGAGTCCCCCCTTCTCTGGCCTCGTTAAAGGTTCTCACCAGCAGCGGGGCCAACAAGTCCGCATATTTCCTGTAAAATTCCACTGGGAACCCGTCTGGTCCCGGGGCCTTCCCTGCCTGCATGTTTTCCAGCCCTTTAGTCACCTCATCCACCTCAATTGGCGCCCCCAGACCTGCCACCTCCTGCTCCTCCACCCTCGGGAACCTTAATTGGTTCAGAAACTGTTGCATTCCTTCTTTTCCCTCCGGGGGTTGGGACCGATATAGCCTCTCATAAAAGGTCCTAAACACCTCATTTATCTTCCCTGCTCTCCGCTCCGTAGTTCCTGTTTCATCCCTAACTCCCCCAATTTCCCTCGCCGCTATCCTCTTGCGAAGTTGGTGGGCCAGCAGCCGGCTCGCCTTTTCCCCATATTCGTATCTCATCCCCTGTGCCTTCCTCCACTGTGCCTCTGCCTTTCCTGTGGTCAGCAGGTCAAACTCCGTCTGAAGTCTTCGCCTCTCTCTATATAGTCCTTCGTCCGGGGCCTCCGCATATCTTTTATCCACCCTCAAAATCTCCCCCACTAATCTCTCCCTTTCTTTGCCCGATTGTTTCTCCTTGTAAACCCTAATGGAGATCAACTCTCCCCTAACCACCGCCTTCAGCGCTTCCCATACTACCCCCACTGGATCTCACCATCATCATTGGCCTCCAGGTATCTCTCAATACATCTCCGCACCCCCACAGACCCCCTCATCCGCCAATAGTCCCACATCCAGTCGCCGAGTGGGCGCTGCTCCCTCTCCTCTCCTAATTCCAGATCCACCCAGTGCGGGGCATGGTCTGAAACGGCTATGGCCGAGTACTCTGTTCCTGCCACCTTCGAGATCAGCACCCTGCTCAAAACAAAGAAATCTATTCGGGAGTATACCTTGTGGACATGAGAGAAAAAGGAGAACTCTTTGGCCAACGGCCTAGCAAACTCCACGGATCCACTCCCCCCATTTGCTCCATGAACCCCCTAAGCACCTTGGCCGCTGCCGGCCTTCTTCCAGTCCTGGATCTAGACCGGTCTAGCCCTGGATCAAGCACAGTATTGAAATCCCCCTCCATTACCAGGCTTCCCACCTCTAGGTCCGGGATACGTCCCAGCATCCGATTCATAAATCCCGCGTCATCCCAGTTCGGGGCATATACATTTACCAGCACGACCTCCTTTCCCTGCAATCTACCACTCACCATCATGTATTTACCCCCGTTATCCACCACTATATTCCTAGCCTCGAACGACACCCGTTTCCCCACCAATATCTTTTCGCGTCCAACCCTGAGTGGAACACCTGTCCCACCCATCCTTTCCTTAACCTAACCTGATCCGCCACCTTCATGTGCGTCCTGAAGCATGACCACATCTGCCTTCAGTCTCTATAAGTGCGCGAACACTCGGGCCCTCTTAATCGGCCCATTCAGGCCTCTCACATTCCACGTGATCAGCTGGATTCGGGGGCCCCCCGCCCCCGGGTCCCGTGCACCCACCCGTCCCCCAGGCGGCGCCTTCCCATCCCGACCACCTCTTCTCTTGCCAGCTCCCTCTCGCTCTCAGCAGCAGCAACCCAGTTGATTTCCCCCCCCCCCCCCCCGCTAGATCCCCATCTAGCCTGGTTACTCCCCCCCATGATGCTTCCAAAAGTCAGCTAAGTCTAACTGACCCCGGCTTCCCCCGTTCTCTCCTTGACCCCCCTGTGCGTGGAACTCTCTTCCTTCCTGCGCCTATCTTCCCGACATCATCTCCATTGCGCGGGAAAAACTCCGCGCTTTCCTGGATCGGCCCCACCCCCCCCATGGCGCAGCTCCCCCATTCCCCCCATTCCCCATCCCCCCTCAGTCCCTTTTTCCACCGGCGCCCACATTTCTCCGTGTCCCCCCATCAAGAGGAGAAAAATTCCCCGTCTATCGTCTCGATGCTATAAACCTCCCATTCCCCAATTTACACTTCTGTACATCAACCTTGTTGTCTCGATGGGTCGAAGGGCCTCTTCTGCACTGTATTATTCTGTGATAGGCATTCAGTACATTATCCTGCATGTCTCTTCTGCTACCTCTAGCATGATCCCACTACATCTTAGTCCTCTCCCATTTCAGCCTTCCAAAGGGACCGTTCCCACTGTGGCACCTTAGTCCACTCCTCAGCCATCCCTTCCATGGCATCTTCCCTTGCAAGATGCAACATCCGTCCTTTATCTCCTTCCTTCTCATTGTCCAAGGCCCCAAATACTGCTTTCAGGTGAAACAGTCATTTATGTGTACTTCTTTCAATTTAGCATAATGTATTTGCTGCTCACAATGCATCATCTGCACACCAGGGAGTCCAAACACAGGTTGGTTATTGGCTTTGCAGAACCTTCAGTCTGTCCCCATGCATAACACAGAACATCCGGTCACCTATCATTTTAATTCTTAGTTCCTCTGCTACACTAACATTTCTGTTCTTGGTTATTGTATAGTGTTCTAATGAAGTTCAACATAAGCTCTGGAACACTAAGGGCAATTTATCATGCCTAATCCACCGAACCCACACATCTTTGGACCTTGGGAGGAAACCGGAGCCCCCAGAGGAAACCCACGCAGACAAGGGGAAAACATGCAGACTCCGCACAGTGACCCAAGCCGGGAACCGAACCTGGGACCCTGGCGCTATGAAGCAACAGTGCTAACCACTGTGCTGCCCAGGGCATGCTGCGCAGGTCTGGTCCTCGCCTTTTGTAAACAAACATATCTAACTATTTATTATCATCCCTTCCCTCTTTCCCTGCCTTACTTAAAAACTTGCGTCTTTACGTACGCCCAGTCTGCAGAGAGGAAAGGAGGGTCAGCAACCCCGACCCGTTAACTCATTCCCGCTGCACAGAACTTGCCAGACTTGCTGTGTTCCAACAAGTTGTATTTATTTGCTGATCCAATCAGAGTGTTGCATATTTGCATATTGCATACAATAAAACGACGCGATCTGAACCTCCTGTCCAATCAGAGGGACGGAGGACGAATGTCCAATCAACGTGCAACCTGTCCACACACTGGAGCAGCCAATCACCGGGTAGACTTTGCGCTCACATCCAATCAGCTCCTTAGGTCTGTCGGGCAGTTTGGCGCCAAGCTTCGAGCTCGAGGGTTTGGGGAAGCGGCTGTGTTGTTGGAGTCCGGGGGCTGCGGAGCGAGGGAGTTGCGGCGTGAGGAAGCTGCGGAGTAAAGAAGCCCGGGGCCTGCCGAGTGAGGGAGCCCGGGGCCTGCCGAGTGAGCGCCCGGGTGCGGAGTGAGGGAGCGGGCGCCCGGCTGTGGAGTCTGTCAGCCACACACCATGTTCGTGTCCGATCTCCGGAAGGAATTCTATGATGTGATTATCACTCAGGTGAGGAGATTCTTGAGAAGGGGCCGGTGGCAGCGGCTGGTGGACCGACCTGGCCTCTGGGAAGGGATGATGTGGAGATGCCGGCGTTGGACTGGGGTGAGCACAGTAAGAAGTCTTACAACACCAGGTTAAAGTCCAACAGGTTTGTTTCAAACACTAGCTTTCGGAGCACTGCTCCTTCCTCCGGATTCTAGTGTTAAAGCTAGTGTTTGAAACGAACCTGTTGAACTTTAACCTGGTGTAAGACTTCTTACTCTGGGAAGGGAGGCATTAATCCGACCGCAGCCTAAAGTTGTTAACACTGGGAATTCGGTTCCCTCTTTGGACAGTTTCTTTCCCATTGAAGCGACGTGGTACTGGGGATTTAATGTGCATAAATCAGGTTGAACTGTCATTCTTCGATAAACATGATTTAGTCGACAGGGTAGAACCAGGGCATGCTGTACAGGTCTGGTCCTCGCCTTTTGTATACAACCAAGAACAAGCGATTGTTATTAATAATTAGTGGTAGATCTGCGTTTATATGCACGTCATTTTTGCTGATAATTAAATATGAGTATGGCTCAAAAGGCCAGCATTTATTGTCCTTGAGAAGATGGTGTGAGTTGTCTTGAACTGCAGTAGTTCATGTAGTGTCAGCACACCCAGAGTGATGTTGGAGAGGAACTTTCATGATTTTGACCCAACAACAGTTCCAAATCAGGATTATGGGTATGTGGCTTGGAGAGGTCCTTGCATATGGTGGTGTTCCCATTAATCTGTTGCCCTTGTTCGTCTTGGCCGTAGATATTGTGGTTTTGGAAGATACTGTCAAAGGAGCCTTGGCATGTTCTAAATGGCATACAGTGCTGCTATTGTGTGTCAGTAGTAGGAGAGAATATTGAAGGTGGTGGATAAGGTTTAGATTACGCTTTGTGCTGCATGGGCCCAGCACGGTGGCGCAGTGGGTAGCACTGCCGCCGAGGTTCCAGGTTCGATCCTCGCTCTGGGTCCAGTCAGTGAAAACCCCCACAGTGTTGATAATGGCGCATTCTGTGATTGTACTTCTGTTGAATGTTAGGGGCAATTGGTTAGCCTCACTTTTGTTTAATCCTTGCCTGGCACTTGTGCCACAAATGGTCCTTGCCATTTATTAACCCAGTCTGGTGCAGGTGGACACAGAGTATTTCAGTCTCTGAGGAGTTGTGAAGGGTACTGACTGCAATTATCAACAAACTCACTTCCTACTTTATGTTTGACGGAAGATCACTGATAAAGCAATGAGGAAGTAGGACATCACTCTGTGGAACTCCTGGAGTGATGTCCTGTGGCTGCGAAGATTAACCTCCAACCACAACCATCTTCCTTTATGCTAGGTATGACTCCCAACCAGTTGAGAATTTTCTCCCTGATTCTCATTGACTTCAATTTTGCTCAGGCTCTTTGGTGCCACACTTGGTAAAATGCTACTTTGATGTCAGCAGTCACTCTCACTCCACGTCTCGAATTCTGGTCAAATATCGTCTTGCATCATTGACTTTATCTATATATATATGTTTCTGGAACCCATCTCTTCATTCACCTGAGGAAGGAGTTGTTCTCCGAAAGCTAGTGATTCAAAACAAACCTGTTGGACTTTAACCTGGTGTTGCAAGACTTCTTACCATCTTTGGACAGTGGGAGGAATCTGGAGGAAAGCTATGCAGACACAGGGAGAACGTGAAAACTCCATACAGTCACCCAAGGCTGGAATCGAACCTGGGTCCCTGGCGCTGTGAGACACCATTGCGAACCACTATGCCGCCCTTTAGATGTGATGTTGTCCGGCCCTTAACTTTGTTGTACCCAGTGCACTCAACCAATTCTTGATACGATGTAGCGTGAATCGAATTGTCTGAAGACTGCAATGTAGTAAATTATTGCAAATGCTTCAGTCTTGTCCTTTGCACTGGGCTCTGCATTATTGTGGATGGGGATGTTTGTGGAGTCTCCTCTTCCAGTTAGTTGCTTCATTATCACCACCATTATTGATCCTTTGTGCTGTGGGATTTCCCCATAACCACAACACTGAAAAAATTTCAAATGGACTTTCAACTCTGTATAATCCCACTAGCATGATGAAGACTCCACTGTTAATATTTTGCGATTGATGGCCTCGGCGTTACTATATTTTCTGTTGGATTCTTGAATCTGTGCAGGCCTAATAGGAGATCAGCTGTGTGACATTGCTTTAGTCATAATTGCAAAATTGATTGGGTGTTCCAGAACCTGCACTAGATATCTTGGCAAATTTAACACTGTAAATATGACACATTTTAATGCCACAAAGAGAACTGCACTCCAAAGAGATAATTTGACTGACTGGAAATGTAATCCCATATAAATAAAGAGCACCATCGGTGAGTCTCAGTCACCCCTTGTTACCTTATTTTATCTTTTGCAATGTCTGCTTAGAGATGTCACAGTGATAAACCTTGATTGGCAATAGTGCATTGTAGGCAGTTGTCATTCGAGTGGAATTTAATTATAATCTGTTTAAAATATTCAGCAGTGGTAAGCACTGCTGCCTCATGGCGCCAAGGACCCGGGTTCGATCCCAGCCCCGGGTCACTGTCTGTATGGAATTTGCACATTCTCCCCATGTCTGCATGGGTCGCACCCCCGCAACCCAATAAGATGTGCAGATTAGGGTAATTCGCCATGCTAAATTGCCCCTTAATTGGAAAAAAGAATTGGGTACTCTAAAATTATTATTTTTTAAAATTCAGCATTATGAATAACTCAGTAGAAATAACGACAACAGCTATTAGAATTCTTGATGCCATTAAACAACAAATTACGGTTCTATTCTTTCTTTAACATAGCTCCGTACATCTGTAGTATGTTTGGCCTACTTGCCTCCATCTTTTATTTAGCCAAGTCAAATACAAAACAGTTAAATAACAGCCTTGTATGACAACTGCTCGGCCCAAGACCGTAAGAAACTACAGAGAATGGCGAACACAGCCCAGTCCATCATGTGAAACCGTCTCCCATCCATTGACTCTGTTTACCTCCTCCTGCCTTGGGAAAGCGGACAGCATAATCAAAGACCCCTTCCACCTGGGTTATTATCTCTTTCAAGCTCTTCCATCGGGCAGGAGATGCAAAAGTCTGAGAATGCGCATTAACAGATTCAAGAACCGCTTCCTATCTGCTGTTACCAGCCTCCTGAATGGCCCTCTTATGGACTGAACTGATGTATCCACACAGCTTTGCTACTGAGTAATACCACACACCATATGCTTCACCCGATGTCTGTCTATGTATTTACATTGTGTACCTATCGTATGTCCTATGTTTTTTTCGTGTATGGAACAATCTGTTTGGACTGTACCTCCTGTACATGTGACAATAAATCCAAATAGATTAGTTTGACAAGCAGTTTGACCACCATGCCAGTTGTCCCATTTTGGTCTTGTGTATCTTTATTAAATCTTTTCTGAACTTTGTGGACAACACTGACAAGTGTGTGTTAATTGCCAATCCCTGGTTTCCCTGAGAAGGAAGTGATGAGCCTTTTTTCTTTAATTGCGGCAGTTTGCAGTCATGGTTCTCCCACATGTCAGATAGGAAGTAACAGGAAGTTGATCTAGTGATACAGAAAAAATGAAATGTGTCCAATTAGGATGCAGTGGCATTTGGCTTAGAGTGGAAATGTAGAAAATTTACTTTACAGGAGGTGGCCACTCTGTTTATGTCTGTTAGCTGTAAAAGAGCTATCCAGCCTAGTCCCACCTTTCAGCTCATGGTGTGAGGCTGAGATTACGGCACTTTTTAAATGTGGTGAAGGTTTCTACCTCTACCATCCTCTCAAAAGTGAGTTTCAGACCCCTCAGCTCTCCTCTAATCCTTCTGTCATGTACTTTAAATCTGTGGCCCCTGGTTATTGTCCCCTATGCTAAGGAAAATGGATTCTTCCCATCCACAAAATTTCAGCCCCTCCTGGTTCTGTACACCTCACTTAAATCTCCCCTCAACCCTCTGTTCCAAAGAAAACAACTGCAGGCTCCCCAGACTTTCATAAGAACTAGGAGCAGGAGTAGGCCATCTGGCCCCTCGAGCCTGCTCCACCATTCAATGAGATCATGGCTGATCTTTTGTGGACTCAGCTCCACTTTCCGGCCTGAGCACCATAATCCTTAATCCCTTTATTCTTCAAAAAACGATCCATCTTTATCATAAAAATATTTAATGAAGGAGCCTCTACTCTTCACTGGGCAAGGAATTCCATAGATTCACAACACTTTGGGTGAAGAAGTTCCTCCTAAACTCAGTCCTAAATCTACTTCCCCTTATTTTGAGGCAATGCCCCCTAGTTCTGCTTTCACCCGCCAGCGGAAACCACCTGCCCGCATCTATCCTATCTATTCCCTTCATAATTTTATATGTTTCTATAAGATCCCCCCCTCATCCTTCTAAATTCCAACGAGTACAGTCCCAGTCTACTCAACCTCTCCTTGTAATCCAACCCCTTCAACTCTGGGATTAACCTAGTGAATCTCCTCTGCACACCCTCCAGTGCCAGTACGTCCTCTTTCAAGTAAGGAGACCAAAACTGAACACAATACTCCAGGTGTGGCCTCACTAACACCTTATGCAATTGCAGCATAACCTCCCTAGTCTTAAACTCCATCCCTCTAGCAATGAAGGACAAAATTCCATTTGCCTTCTCAATCACCTGTAAACCAACGTTTTGCGACTCATGCACTAGCACACCCAGGTCTCCCTGCACAGCAGCATGTTTTAATATTTTATCATTTAAATAATAATCCCTTTTGCTGTTATTCCTACCAAAATGGATAACCTCACATCTGTCAACATTGTATTCCGTCTGCCAGGCCCTAGCCCATTCACTTAGCCTATCCAAATCCCTCTGCAGACTTCCAGTATCCTCTGCACTTTTTGCTTTACCACTCCTCTTAGTGTTGTCTGCAAACTTGGACATATTGTCCTTGGTTCCCAAATCATCTATGTAAATTGTGAACAATTGTGGGCCCAACACTGATCCCTGAGAGACACCACTAGCTACTGATTGCCAACCAGGAAACACCCATTAATCCCCACTCTTTGCTTTCTATTAATTAACCAATCCTCTATCCATGCTACTACTTTCCCCTTAATGCCATGCATCTTTATCTTATGCAGCAACCTTTTGTGTAGCATCTTGTCAAAAGCTTTCTGGAAATCCAGATATACCACATCCATTGGCTCCCTGTTATCTAACGCACTGGTAATGTCCTCAAAAAATTCCACTAAATTAGTTAGGCACGACCTGCCCTTTATGAACCCATGCTGCGTCTGCCCGATGGGACAATTTCCATCCAGATGCCTTGCAGTTTCTTCCTTGATGATAGATTCCAGCATCTTTCCTACTACCGAAGTTAAGCTCACTGGCCTATAATTACCCGCTTCTCCTCCTCGAGGCTGCCTTGACCGACCTGGTTAAACCAATCAACATGTAACTTAAAATCCTCCATGATAACTGCTGTACCATTTCTACATGCATCCGTTATTTCTTTGTTTATTGCCTGCCCCACCATAATGTTACTATTTGGTGGCCTATAGACTATTCCTATCAGTGACTTTTTCGCCTTACTATTCCTGATTTCCACCCAAATGGATTCAACCTTATCCTCCATAGCACCGATGTCATCCCTTACTATTGCCCGGATGTCATCCTTAAATAACAGAGCTACACCACCTCACTTACCATCCACTCTGTCCTTGCGAATAGTTTGATACCCTCGGATATTTAACTCCCAGTCGTGACCATCCTTTAACCATGTTTCAGTAATAGCCACTAAATCATAGTCATTCACGATGATTTGCGCCATCAGCTCATTTACCTTATTCCGAATACTACGAGCATTCAGGTAAAGTACACTTATGTTGGCTTTTTTACCTCTGTTTTGAATCTTAACACCTCGATCAATCACCTCTCCTAAGTTATATTTCCTCTTAACTTTTCTCCTAATTTTCCTTGTCGTTGAACCCATATCTTCATGTAACAACCTGCCGCGTCGCTTACCATTAATGTTTTTACTTCCCATTTTATTCCTTTTAGTATTACTGGGCCTATTCACTGAGCTCCCCTCAGTCACTACCTTGTACTGTCGCCCTTTTTGATTTTTGACTATGTCTTCTCTGCCTTACACTTTCACCCTTACTGCCTTTTGTTTCTGTCCCTGTTTTACTACCTTCCAACTTCCTGCATCGGTTCCCATCCTCCTGCCACATTAGTTTAAACCCTCCCCAACAGCCCTAGCAAACACCCCACCTAGGACATCGGTTCCAGTCCTGCCCAGATGCAGACCGCCCGGTTTGTACTGGTCCCATCACCTCCCCCAGAACCGGTTCCAATGCCCCAGGAATTTGAATCCCTCACTCTTGCACCATCTCTCGAGCCATGCATTCATCCTATCTATCCTGACATTCCTACTCTGACTAGCTCGTGGCACTGATAGCAATCCTGAGATTACTACCTTTGAGGTCCTACTTTTTAGTTTAACTCCTATCTCCCTGAATTCAGCTTGTAGGACCTCGTCCCGTTTTGTACCTATATCGTTGGTGTCTATGTGCACCACGACAGCTGGCTGTTCACCCCCCCCCCCCCCCACCAAGAATGTCCTGCAGCTGCTCCGAGACATCCTTGATCCTTGCACCAGGGAGGCAACATACCATCCTGGAGTCTCGATTGTGTCCGCAGAACCGCCTGTCTGTTCCCCTTACGATTGAGTACCCTATCACTGCCATTCTTCTTCATGCCCAGCTGCGCAGCAGAGCCAGCCACGGTGCCATGAACCTGGCTGCTGCTGCCTTCCCCTGGTGAGCCATCTCCATCAACAGTATCCAAAAGCGGATATCTGTTTTGCAGGGAATTTGTATATTCCAATAATGGCACTTTCCTTATCGCTAAAATTCTCCATTAATGGCAACAGCTTTGTTAAATCTCTGTGTTACTCCAGTACGGTGATGGTGGTGAGGGTTAACGATAAATAGCTGGACTTTCCCTTGTTTGGTCTGGCATTTGTGTAATTGTAGTGTTACTCAAGGTGACATGTGCTGCTTCAGTGCCATTCAATATTTGGAGAGAACTGATAGAAACCTGGGAGGAAATAAAATAAACCAGACCAAAATGGGATTGAGACATAGACTAACCATGAACTGTTGAATGACAGAACAGGTTTAGAGGGCTTCAATGTCTTTTCCTATAAAATTAATAAATGGAAGGAAACTCCTTGGGATTTGATTTTCTTGGTTGCCTTCTGTTTGGCAAGTGCCAGATGATTATTATGTCCAACAAGAGAGCATCTAACACCTTTCCGCCAGCTATACCTTTCCTGAGAAAATTGGGAAATGCTACTGGTAGTTCAGGAACATGGGATTCTTTACGATCTTGCCCATTGGTTAAAGGTGGTTTGCTTCAGCTGTTAAAATTCATGTAGGTCTGGGGGCTTCTTGTGAGCATTCTAGAATTGTTGGACACCAGGAGTCAGCATGGAGTAGCACTCTTTGCATGTCTTTGGCTTTCTCCTGTTCCCTTGCGCACTCTCTTTCTCTCACTCATTCTTTCCTGAGCTCTCTCTCTCTCTCTCTCTCTCTCTCTCTCTCTCTCTCTCTCTCTCTCTCTTCCCCCCCCCCCCCCACACACACACACACACACACACCTCATCTGAGATTTTCCAGCTCGAAATTAGCTAGTGGAAGGTATTCTGAGTTATGGTTAAGCTCTACATCTAACTGCTCTGCTGGTAACATGAGATCCAAATTTTCTACCAACAACTGGAACAGTTGCTCTGTACTGAGCAATTTTAACTAGCTCCAGCTTTCAGCTGTTGTGTGCTGATGGTGGCCAAAGTTCCACCATTCAAATTTCCTTCCTTGATCCACCTCTGGGCATCAAAAACTGTGGTAAGTTACTTGTATTTTTGTTCCAGCCACCGAGTTTTCCCTTTTGACTTTTTTATACCAGATTTGACTCGTCTCTTAACTTGGACTCTGGTCCGATGGGTTTCCCCAGACTTGAGCTCTCAATTTCTGTTACGGACAGGCGGGGGTTGAATTTAAACAGCCCTGATTTCTCTTTTGTCACCCGCCCATAACCTGAAAGGTGGTTTGATTTTGATTTCCCCTTTTATAAGGGGTGTATTTCCCAGCCCTTCAGTTTTAGTGTAATTCAAATTCTATTAAGCCCACAGCAAACTCGAGGCATGGTGAACTCAAAGAGGGTTAGTTTATTTGTACAACATTCAAAATGCAGGAAGGGGTGTCACTACATAGCCTCCTCTGTATTCATACAGTAAGAAAAAGAATGATTTGCATGGCAAAGATCACAGAACAAAGAATTATTATTTCACGCGAGTCCAGAATATTGCTTCAGGTCGGCAGACAGATGACTGATGCTGAATAATTCACTTTTCCAGCAGAGATGTCTTCCACGATGGGATAGCTAGTACAGAAATAGGAGAATAGGGCAGGTGAATGCGTGGCTCAAGAGTTGGTGCAGTAGGGTGGCATTTAGATTCCGAGATCACTGAAATCGTATTTCGTGAAGGTAGGACTTTACAAGTGGGGCGGTCTGTACCTGAACCAGTATGGGACAAACAGCCTTGCAGGTGGGTTTGTTAGTGCTTTTGGAAGGGATTTAAATGGGTTCGGCAGGGAGGAGGGGACACAAGAGGGTTTATGCAATAGGGACACGGCATATTGAGTTTCAAGGGAGTGAGACGAGACTAGATGGCCTCTACTTTAATGCTAGGAGTACCATAGGTCAGACAGATGAGTTAAGAGTGATGTTGTTCCAGTCATAGAGACATTGTGGTGGGTGGAGGGGGTACTGGCAGCTCAACATTTTGTGTATAGAATCTTCGGCTGGACAGAGGAGGATGTAAAAGAGGAGGTGGTGTTGCATTATTAATTAAGGAGTCTGTTACTGTGGTAAGGAGGGATGACATTGTGGAAGGGTCTTCTAATGGGGCTTTGGGGGTAGAGTTCAGGCAGTTGCAGTTGCCGGGAGTGTATTATAGACCACCAACTAGTCAGTGGGCAATAGAGGAGCAGACATGTTGACAATTCACTGACGTGTGTAAAAACAGTAATAGAGAAATTGTATTCGGGGATTTCATCTTTCCCAACATTAATACGAATAATCACAAAATAAACGGGGTTGAAGGAGCAGATTTTGCAATGTATTCAAGAGAGCTTCTTATATCAACATGTCGAAGGTCCAACAAGGGTTGGTGCATGGCTGGACCTAGTTCTGGGGGACAAAGTCAGATAGGGGTTCGAGTTAGCAGTGCGGGAGCATTTTACTCAATGTGACCACGACACTACATTTTAAATTTGCCATGGAAAAGGAAAAGTGGGGCGGCACGTGGCGCAGTGGTTAGCACTGGGACTGCGGCGCTGAGGACCCGGGTTCGAATCCTGGCCCTGTCATTGTCCGTGTGGAGTTTGCACATTCTCCCTGTGTCTGCGTGGGTTTCACCCACACAACCCAAAGATGTGCAGGTTAGGTGGATTGACCATGCTAAATAATAAATTATTGCCCCTTAATTGGAAAGAAAATAATTGGGTAATTTATTTTAAAAAAGGAAGAGAGAGGCTTTTAACAGGTACAAAGGGAGCAAATCCAGAGAGGCCCTCGTGAAGTATAGAGAGTGCAGGGGGGAAACTCAAAAAAACAATTAAGAGAGCAAAGAAAGGGGCATGAAAACGCACTGGCATGTAAAATTAGGGAAAATCTCCCAGGTATATCATTGCGAAGAGGATTACCAGGGAAAAAGTAGGGCCCAATAAGGACCAAGGACCTAATTAGTGCATTGAGCTGGATGACATTAGTAGGGTGTTAAGCAGATATTTCTCATCTGTCTTCACTTTGTAGGAGGAGGATGTGGGTGCAGAATTCAGACTGAGGGACTGGGCTCTTGTGCAGTTGACATATGGAGTGAGGAGGTTCTGGCAGGCTTAAAAGTGGACGAATCCCCAGGTCCAGATGAGTTGCCTCCCAGGCTGCTGTGGGAGGCAAGGGAGGGAAAGAGGCCCCTGCCTGCGTCAATGGTGCCGAGGTGGAGATGGTTGACAGCTTCAAATTTCTAGGTATGGACATCACCAACAATCTGTCCTGGTCCACCCACGATGACATGACCACCAAGAAAGCACAACAACACCTGTACTTCCTCAGGAAACTAAGGCAGTTCGACATGTCCACATTGACTCTTACCAATTTTTACAGATGCATCATATCTGGCTGTATCACAGCTTGATATGCCAACTGCTCGGCTCAAGACCGTAAGAAACTATAGAGAGTCGTGAGCACAGCCCAATCCATCATGCAAACCCGTCTCAAATCCATTGACTCTGCCTACACCTCCCGCTGCCTTGGGAAAGTGGGCAGCATAATCAAAGACCCCTCCCACCCGGGTTATTCACTCTTCCAACTTCCATCGGGCAGGAGATACAAAAGTCTGAGAACACGTTCTAACAGGTTCAAAAACAACTTCTTCCCCACTGATACCAGACTCCTGAATGACCTTCTTATGGACTGAACTGATCTCTCCACACATCGTCTCTACTGAGCAGTACTTCACTATGTATGATTCACCCATTGCCTGTGTCTATGTATTTACATTGTGTATTTATGTATGTCCTATGTTTTTTTAAATTTATGGAATGATCTGTCTGGATTTGACGCAGACCAGTACTTTTCACGATACCTTGGTACACGTGGCAATAAAACAAATTCAAATTTACCGGGGCTCTGACCCAAACTTTTAATTCCTCTTTGGCCACAGGGAGGCACCAGAGGACTGGAGGATGGCTAATGTGGTTCCATTTTTCCAAAGGGTGGTGGAGATAAGTCAGGGAATTACAGATAAGTGAATGTCACATCAGTGGTGGGGAACGTATTGGAGAAAATCCTGAAGGTAAGGAATCAATCTCCACTAGGAGAGGCGAGGTAGGTTTGATGGGGGACAGTCAGAATGGCCTTGTCAGAGGGAGGTCATGACAAACAAATTTGATTTAATTTTTTGAGGTGGTGACCGGGTGTGGGTAGGTCAGTTGATGTAGTTTACATGAATTTCAGCAAAGCCTTTGACAAGACACATGGGAGACTGAGAAACAAAGGTAAATGCACATGGGATCCAGAGTAATGTGGCAAATTGGATCCAAAATTGGCTTGGCGATAGGAGATCATAGAATCGCTACAGTGCTGAAGGGGGCCATTCGGCCTGTGTCTGCACCAACCATCTGAAACATCAGCCTACATAGGCCCACTACCCTGCCCTATCCCGGTAACCCCACCTAATTTGCACATCCCTGGATATCAAGGGAAATTTTATCATGGCTAATCCTAACCCACACATATTTGGGCTGTGGGAGGAAACCGGAGAACCCAGAGGAAACCCATGCAGACATCGGAAGAAAGTGCAAACTCCACACGGATAGCCATCCAAGGCCGGAATTGAACTGGGTACCCGGCACAGTGAGGAAGCAGTGCTAACCACTGTGACAGAAGGTAGTGGTAGGAGGTTGTTTGTGTGACTGGAGGCTGGTGTCTGGTGGCATACCACAAAAATCAATGCTGCGTCCCTTATTGTCTGATATATATAAACGGTACAAAAGAAAACGTGGTGGTGGGGGGGGACTCAGAGGAACAGAGAAATCTTGGAGTGGTTGTCCACTGACCTGTGAATGTGGCAGGACCGTTGTAATAGAATAGTTAAGAAGGCATACTTGCCGTTATCAGTTGTGACATAGACTATAAGAGCAGGGAGGTTATGTTGGAGTTGTACATGACTTTGGTTAGGCCACAGTTCGAGTACTGTGTTCGGTTCTGGTCACTGCACTATAGGAAGGATGTGATTGCACTCGAGCGGGTGCAGAGGGGATTCACCGGAATGTTGCCTTCGATGGAGCATTTTAGTGATGAAGAGAGTGGAAAAGAAGGAAACAGCAACAGCAGCCTCCACACATTTGCAGCTGCAAGCAGCAAACACAACCTGCAGCTGTGAAGTGCTCTCCGAATTGACCAGACTAATTCCTCATTTGAAATAGCCTTCAGTTGTGAAGCTGGAGGCTGCTCACAGTCAAAGAGAGTGAAAAAAATACCTTGAACGCTCATAGACGCAAAGCCCCACCCCAGCCAAGGGATGATCCCGGCTTGGAATCCTTCAGCCCCCTGACCGAGGCCCAACCCCCTTGAGGTGTGTGTGTGCTGGCTAATGAAATGGAGATGGCTTTTGTATAATTACCTTTAAATTTGCCTCTGCAGTCCACAGAGGTTGTTAGCGTGTCTTCAGAGATAATGCAGGCAAGTGTCTACAATACTGCTCTGATAGCTCTGTGGGTCAGAGCCACAAGCAGCTTCAGTCATTTCAAAAGGCCAATGTCCAGCTTTAAAATATAAAAATTAGCCATGAAGATGTAGATGTATGCATACATAAAATGTGTTATAAAAAATATAATGTGAGGTCTTAGCCCTGTTACACCAAACTTGTATTTTGTTTTCCAGAGGGTATTATTACTTGTTGCATCAGATGTTGATGCACTGTGTGCCTGCAAAATCCTTCAGGTGAGTGGCACTGAATATTACGTTCACTAATCCAGGATTTGCCAAACTTGGATTCAGGGAATGCCTAGTAACCGAACAAGGGTATGGGGAGCATCGAGTTCATTAGTGGTGAAGACAGACATCTAATGTACAGAGGTATTTTAGGTACACCTGTGCAGAGATTAGTTTAGTAATAATTGAAAAGTTTTCTGATTACAAATGTATGTTGTTTGTCATTTTTAATGGGAGAAATGATGCTGGAAAGCAGATTTTAATAGGGAACACATGCCTTTCTGTCTCTCTCTCTCTCTCCCTCTCTCGGACATACATACTCGTTTCGCGCGCGTGTCCCCCCTCTCTCGTGCGCGTGTCCCCCCCTCTCTTGTGCGCGTGTCCCCCCCCTCTCTTGTGCGCGTGTCCCCCCCCCTCTTGTGCGCGTGTCCCCCCCCTCTTGTGCGCGTGTCCCCCCCCCCTCTTGTGCGCGTGTCCCCCCCCCTCTTGTGCGCGTGTCCCCCCCCCCTCTCGCGCGCGTGTCCCCCCCTCTCTCGCGCGCGTGTCCCCCCCTCTCTCGCGCGCGTGTCCCCCCCTCTCTCGCGCGCGTGTCCCCCCCTCTCTCGCGCGCGTGTCCCCCCCTCTCTCGCGCGCGTGTCCCCCCCTCTCTCGCGCGCGTGTCCCCCCCTCTCTCGCGCGCGTGTCCCCCCCTCTCTCGCGCGCGTGTCCCCCCCTCTCTCGCGCGCGTGTCCCCCCCCTCTCTCGCGCGCGTGTCCCCCCCTCTCTCGCGCGCGTGTCCCCCCCCTCTCTCGCGCGCGTGTCCCCCCCTCTCTCGCGCGCGTGTCCCCCCCCTCTCTCGCGCGCGTGTCCCCCCCCTCTCTCGCGCGCGTGTCCCCCCCCTCTCTCGCGCGCGTGTCCCCCCCCTCTCTCGCGCGCGTGTCCCCCCCTCTCTCGCGCGCGTGTCCCCCCCTCTCTCGCGCGCGTGTCCCCCCCTCTCCTCGCGCGCGTGTCCCCCCCCTCTCTCGCGCGCGTGTCCCCCCCTCTCTCGCGCGCGTGTCCCCCCCTCTCTCGCGCGCGTGTCCCCCCCCTCTCTCGCGCGCGTGTCCCCCCCTCTCTCGCGCGCGTGTCCCCCCCCTCTCTCGCGCGCGTGTCCCCCCCTCTCTCGCGCGCGTGTCCCCCCCTCTCTCGCGCGCGTGTCCCCCCCTCTCTCGCGCGCGTGTCCCCCCCTCTCTCGCGCGCGTGTCCCCCCCCTCTCTCGCGCGCGTGTCCCCCCCCTCTCTCGCGCGCGTGTCCCCCCCTCTCTCGCGCGCGTGTCCCCCCCTCTCTCGCGCGCGTGTCCCCCCCTCTCTCGCGCGCGTGTCCCCCCCTCTCTCGCGCGCGTGTCCCCCCCTCTCTCGCGCGCGTGTCCCCCCCTCTCTCGCGCGCGTGTCCCCCCCCCTCTCTCGCGCGCGTGTCCCCCCCTCTCTCGCGCGCGTGTCCCCCCCTCTCTCGCGCGCGTGTCCCCCCCTCTCTCGCGCGCGTGTTCCCCCCCTCTCTCGCGCGCGTGTCCCCCCCTCTCTCGCGCGCGTGTCCCCCCCTCTCTCGCGCGCGTGTCCCCCCCCTCTCTCGCGCGCGAGTCCCCCCCCTCTCTCGCGCGCGTGTCCCCCCCTCTCTCGCGCGCGTGTCCCCCCCTCTCTCGCGCGCGTGTCCCCCCCCTCTCTCGCGCGCGTGTCCCCCCCTCTCCTCGCGCGCGTGTCCCCCCCTCTCTCGCGCGCGTGTCCCCCCCTCTCTCGCGCGCGTGTCCCCCCCCTCTCTCGCGCGCGTGTCCCCCCCTCTCTCGCGCGCGTGTCCCCCCCCTCTCTCGCGCGCGTGTCCCCCCCCTCTCTCGCGCGCGGTGTCCCCCCCTCTCTCGCGCGCGTGTCCCCCCCTCTCTCGCGCGCGTGTCCCCCCCTCTCTCGCGCGCGTGTCCCCCCCTCTCTCGCGCGCGTGTCCCCCCCTCTCTCGCGCGCGTGTCCCCCCCTCTCTCGCGCGCGTGTCCCCCCCCTCTCTCGCGCGCGTGTCCCCCCCTCTCTCGCGCGCGTGTCCCCCCCTCTCTCGCGCGCGTGTCCCCCCCTCTCTCGCGCGCGTGTCCCCCCCCTCTCTCGCGCGCGTGTCCCCCCCCTCTCTCGCGCGCGTGTCCCCCCCTCTCTCGCGCGCGTGTCCCCCCCTCTCTCGCGCGCGTGTCCCCCCCCTCTCTCGCGCGCGTGTCCCCCCCTCTCTCGCGCGCGTGTCCCCCCCTCTCTCGCGCGCGTGTCCCCCCCTCTCTCGCGCGCGTGTCCCCCCCTCTCTCGCGCGCGTGTCCCCCCCTCTCTCGCGCGCGTGTCCCCCCCTCTCTCGCGCGCGTGTCCCCCCCCTCTCTCGCGCGCGTGTCCCCCCCCTCTCTCGCGCGCGTGTCCCCCCCTCTCTCGCGCGCGTGTCCCCCCCCTCTCTCGCGCGCGTGTCCCCCCCTCTCTCGCGCGCGTGTCCCCCCCTCTCTCGCGCGCGTGTCCCCCCCTCTCTCGCGCGCGTGTCCCCCCCTCTCTCGCGCGCGTGTCCCCCCCCTCTCTCTCGCGCGCGCGCCCGTCCCCCCCTCTCTCTCGCGCGCGCGCCCGTCCCCCCCTCTCTCTCGCGCGCGCGCCCGTCCCCCCCTCTCTCTCGCGCGCGCGCCCGTCCCCCCCTCTCTCTCGCGCGCGCGCCCGTCCCCCCCCTCTCTCTCGCGCGCGCGCCCGTCCCCCCCTCTCTCTCGCGCGCGCGCCCCGTCCCCCCCTCTCTCTCGCGCGCGCGCCCGTCCCCCCCCTCTCTCTCTCGCGCGCGCGCCCGTCCCCCCCTCTCTCTCTCGCGCGCGCGCCCGTCCCCCCCTCTGCCCCGCAGAGGAAAGCCAGGCGAGCAACACAAACTTAAATTGGGGCCATAACCATCACTTTGTAGAAAAATATGATGTTAGAGTAAAGAAGTGTGACTGTTTGTTTAATTCATTCCAGGCCCTTTTCCAGTGTGACCATGTTCTGTACACATTGGTTCCAGTGGCAGGATGGCAAGACCTGGAGACAGCATTCCTTGAGCACAAAGAACAGGTATGTAAATTCCTGCTTGGCCTCTGTGTAGTAAGGAAATCCTGCTATTGTATACTTTTCCAATCCATCAATATTTAGGTTTGTGTCCAATTAACGATTAAATTCTGAAAGGCTCCCTTCGGCAGGAATAAAAAGAATAGTGTAACAATTGAGTTTTACTCAAAAACTTCTGGAGAACATTTCCTGCACATGCTTTAACTATGCTCTTGTATGTATTATGAATTGGCCTGCAAGCAGGAGCAAAAATCATGCAAGACATCACATCAATCACCAGTGGCTGGTTTAGCATAGTGGGCTAAATAGTTGGCTTGTAATGCAGAACCAGTCCAGCAGTGTGGGTTCAGTTCCCGTACCGGCCTTCCCAAACAGGCGCCGGAATGTGGCAACTAGGGGCTTTTCACAGTAACTTCATTGAAGCCTACTTGTGACAATAAGCGATTATTATTATTATTATTATTATTATTATTATAATAAATGATCACCACCTGGATTTTTATTCTAGGAAAGAGTAACTTTGCTTGTTCTGCATTGTGCTACCTCATTGCAGTCAAAGGCAAATAAGGACGAGTCACATTCATGCCATACAAATGGCAGGGTGATGGAGATGGTAGAGCGGATTAATCAGTGGTCAGTCCAGCAGTCGTCGGCTCTGGTCGTGGGGCGGATGATGCGGATGTCTTTGCGGTCCCTTGCTTGCGCAATGATGTAGTCTTTTAAGTGCCAGTGCGTGGAGCGGGGGTGTTGCCATGAGGTCTCCTGCTTGTCCCTCTGGCAGAACAGGGTGTTTGTGATGACCAGGTCATGTTCTGAATATTTTGTCAGCAGGAGGACTCGGTTTGGCGTTTGTTTTACCTACACCTTCGCTGCCGAACACACCGTTCCAAAGGTCTGCGTCCTTTTGGACGCGAGCATTGAAGTCGCCGAGGAGAATGAGCTTATCTCCCTTTGGGATGCGGGACAGCGATTGGTCTAGGCTGGAGTAGAATGCCTCTTCTGTCTTGTCCGTTGACGCAGTGAGGCGTAAGCACTGACGGCTGAGATATGCTGTTTCTGGATCAGGGTGAGCCGTAGAGTCAGGAGTCGTTCACTCACCCCGCAGGGTGGTTCATTGAGACCTCAGACCAATTTGGGTTTTATTTATCCTCAGTACCGAGGCACTGGCCACACTCGACCAGCTGCGATGGGCGGGCCACGTTGCCCACATGCCTGAAGAGACTCCAAAAACAAATGGTCTACTCAGCAATGGCAAGCGATAACTAGGAGGACAGAGGAAATGCTGCAAGGACATTTTCAAAGCCTCCCTAAATAATTGCAAAATCCCCACTGACACATGGGAATCACTTGCCTTGGAACGGACGAACTGGAGAAGAAGCATCCGTGAGGGTGCCAATTATCTCTAGCGTTGTAGGGTGGAGCACGCAGAGGCAAAGTGTAAACAGCGAAAGGAGAGAACAGAATCCAGAGCGTCCCACCCACCTCATTAAACACCACCTGCCAAACCTGTGGCAGAGTCTGTGGATCCAGGGTTGGACTATTTAACCACTGCTGAACCCACCCCTCCGGAGTGGAACAAGTCATCCTCGATGATGAGGGACTGCCCAAGAAGAAAAAGAAAAATACAAATGGCAAGCAAAGACCTTCTCCAACAAGAGAAAATCTAACCTTGATATCCAAAAGCATCACCAGTGTTGAACCCCCACCATTAACATTCTGTAGGTTTCTGTTGACAGACACCTAACTGGAACAACCACATCTATAAGGTAAACTGTATCAATCCTGTGACCTCTACCATCTGGAAGAGAAGAGCAGCAGGCACGTGTGAACGTGGCCACTTGCAATGTCCCCTCCAAGTCATACAACATCCTTTTTTTTTGTATTTTTTTAAAAATTAGAGTTCGCAATTATCTTTTATCTAATTAAGGGGCAATTTAGCGTGGCCAATCCACCTACCCTGCACATCTTTTGGGTTGTGGAGGTGAGACCCACGCAGACACGGGAAGAATGTGCAAACTCCACAGGGACAGTGACTGGGACCGGGATCGAACTCAAGTCCTCGACGCCATGAGGCAGTAGTGCTAACCACTGCACCAACGTACCACCCAATTATACAAAATCCTGACAGAAATATATCTCCATTCTTTCACTGTTGCTGGATCAAAATCATGGCACTGCCTGCCGAACAGCACTGTGGATGTACCTACAACACAGGACTGCTGCAGTTCAAGAAGGAAGCTTCTCATGCCCAACGAAGCCAGCAATAGGAAGGAAAAGATTTATGTAACTTTTAGCAATAAGCGGCCCACATCAGTAACTATGTACACATCACAGTCCCCGTTGGGACAACCAAAATGCTGGTCCCTGCTTGGGCTTCCTAGCTGTCTAGGTCTCCGCCCCTACGTGGGGAGCTCGTACTCCACAAGCCCCACAGGGAGATCAATAATGGTTGCTGTGACTCCAGATCCTCAGCAATGAGGTTGACTCTTAACTGCCCCCTCGAGAGCACTTTGGGATGGGTAATAAGCCTGCGACGACCACGTTCCATGAATGAATTTATTTTAAACCCCGGAGAATGCTTCTTCCTGTGGAGCACCCAAACCTATTTTTGGTTCTTGATCAGTATAATATGAAGTGGCGCCAACAGGGTGACCAAATTTGAGACGAATTTCCCATAATAATTCACCAAGCTTAAGAATGACCGGAGTTTGGTGGCATTCCTCAGAGTTGGGGCCCCTTTATGGCCTGAATTTTCCCTTTTACAGGGTGCAGGCCATCTCTGTCTACCCTGTATCTCAAATACGTTACTGCCTTTGCTCTGAACACACATTTGCTGCTCTTCAGCCAACTTGGGAGAACCGTCGGAGTACTTCCTCCAGGTTTCCATGTGCTCCTTGTCGGTGGTACCCGTGATGAGCACATCAGCCAAGTATACAGCTTCCTTTGGCAGCCCTTGAAGAATACCTTCCATTACGCTTTGGAAGATTACCGAAGTGGATGTGATCCGGGGGGGGCAACGTGTACTCAGTAACCCTCTGTGGGTGTTTATAGTTGCGTATTTCCTGGATATGGAGTCCAGTTCTACCTACAAGTAGGCATGGCTCAAATCGAGCTTTGTAAAGGAACACCCTACAGCCAGCTCTGCTTATAAATCTTCCACTCTGAGCATTGGACAGCGGTCCGTGTAAGAAGCTCTGTTGACTATAAGTTTTGTCATCTCCGCAGAGTGGGACAGACTTGTCCAACTTCGTAACCAGTGCTACGGGCATGGCCCATTCCACAAACCGTACTGGCCATATGATCTCCAGATCTTTTAGGCACTGCAGCTCTGCGTCAACTTTGGTGAGTAAGGCGTAAGGGACCTTGCCCTAAAATATCTAGGTTGAGCCTCTGGGTCCATGTGGATACGGGCTTTGGCCCCCTTTATTCTGGAATACGTCAGGATACTTACCTAGGACTTCATACAAGTTTCCGGTGCCCATCGAGAAAATTTGTTGCTGATCAAAGCGGAAGACTTTCGACCAGTCACACCCCAGCAGATTGGGTCCCAGTTTCTGCACAACGACAATGCCATCAAGTGTAGCCTGATCATTTAGTGTTCCTATGTCACCGGAATCACGGTGGCCCCCACAATGCTCAGTAGCTTGCCTGTTTCGGTCACCAACCTGGCCTAGGTGTCTCACAGTGTTAGTAGTAAGATTCCTGTCCGAACCAGGTGAAAGGTCTGTTGGCCAACAATGGAGTCGGCGGCTCCCGTCTTCATCTCCATCTGCAAAGGATGCCTGTTCGCTTGCAATGACCCGGATCGGTGCCTCCTTCAGCGTAGCAATGCAATTAAGCTACATCATACTATCTTCTTCCGGTGGGGCCACGTGCAAGGCCCTGGCTCGTGGTGGCTTCTTTGGCTACCATAGACGGCGTTCTCTCCGCCAGTTCTGGCGGCCCTGACAATCACATGTCCTCCATCCACACATCTGGCAATGTGGCCAACCTTCCTCTTCGTCCTCTGGGAACTATCTGATCGGTCTGCAGTGGCCCCTGAGTACTGGCCCAAGTGCTGAATTGTGCCTGTGGTCGCCTCTTTGGGGGGGTGATCTGACCGTTCTCTCACGGTCTTGTGATGTTGTGGGAGTCTGATACAGATATCGGGTCAACTATGAAACCCACAGCCTATGGATCCTTGAAGCTCCAGTACCCCTTTCTCTGAATTTTCTCAGGATAGTGACAACAAAATGGCCTGTTTTAATTCTAACGTGGGCTCCGCCAACAGCTTCCTTGGCGTAACCGTGTTATTTATACCACAAACATACCTATCCCTCAACATTTCTGAGAGGGACAACCCAAACTTCCAGTAATCCGCCAGTTGCCTACAGCGATTCAAAACATCAGTTACCGACTCGCCCAGGGATCGTACAACCGTGTTGAACCTATAACTTTGCATTATAATAGAAGGTTTCAGATCATAGTGTTCAGCCACTAGTGCAACTAACTGATCAAATGATTTTGAATCCGGTGCAGCTGGCTAGGTAAGACTCTTTATAATTCCAACGGTTGAGGCCCCACTGAGTACTAGGAGAAGCACTTTTTGACGTTCTTCCCCCAAGATACCATTGGCTTGAAAGAAGTACCTCATACTTCCGGGATTGTAAAGGTTGATACCGAACCAAAGATCAAGATGTTAAGACAGCTAACTAAAAGCTTATTTGAGGAGGTCAGTTTTATCTTACAAAAACGAGCGAGGATGAGAGGTTTTGGGAGGGAATTCAAGCTTGGGCCTAGATGGCTGCAGACATGATGGCCAATGGTGGGACCAATGAAGTAGGGGATGCACATTCCTTAAGGAATTCAAGCAATTGAATTTCTGGCGAACTAGAAGGCTCATTAATTTTATGATGCTGTTTGCCATGTTTCAAGGTGAGAGACTGTTTTATTTTTGTAGGTACGTGAGAGCAGACTGAGTGAGTAAGCTGTGCGGTTTATTTTCTGCATGTAGATGTATTTAAATGTAGTATTGTGCTTCTGGCACTAAATCCACCTGTGCCTGCAAAAACCAAACCATTGAATCTGTAACTTTCCTATTTGCAGTTCAAGTACCTTGTGTTGATTAATTGCGGTGCTAATCTGGATCTTCTGGAGACATTGCAACCTGATGAGGATACTGTTTTCTTTGTCTGTGATACCCATAGACCCATTGATATCGTTAATGTCTATAATGATACGCAGGTATGTCTGTCAATTAAGTTAGTTCTTTAAGCTTGTTATAAATTGATTTCTGTGGACTTCGAATTGAATTTTACTCCCGGCCCTACCCATGTATAATGTTTTCTTGGCTTGTTTCTAAGGGTTTGTTTTGAAAAGCAGGACAATTTCCTAATGTTTCCATCTTCTGCATTAAAAATTGCAGGTAATGCAGAAGTCTGAGAACACGCACGAACAGACTCAAAAACAGCTTCCCCACTGTCACCAGACTCCTAAATTACCCTCTTATGGACTGATTTCATTAACACTACACCCTGTATGCTTCATCCGATGCCAGTGCTTATGTAGTTACAGTGTATATGTTGTGTTGCCCTATTATGTATTTTCTTTTATTCCCTTTTCTTCTCATGTACTTAATGATCTGTTGAGCTGCTCGCAGAAAAATTATTTTCACTGTACCTCGGTACACGTGCCAATAAACAAATCCAATCCAATAATAATAATATTATTGAGGTGAGGAATAACTTGGACCTGATGTAGTGTGAAGCTTTCTTCTATTATGCCCTAGAAATGTGCTCCAACCCCAATCTTGGAAGAACATATTAACTTCATTGATATTTTGTATATTTTAAACACCAAACTTTATTTGTGACCTTTTGCAATTGTTCTTCATTTCTACCCCACTGTAGGACTTTTCAATAGCTTGATGTATTCCGAGAAACAGAGAAAACTACAGATTGTTAATGTTGCATGTAATACTAGTTGTTCCCTTTTCCTTGGAGCTTGGTTTAGGTATACTTTCAGGAATGCATCCAGGATTACAGATGGAACAACCTTTATGTTAATTGCTTTTAGTTCTGAAATGTCTACATGGCCCCTCTTTTCAATGAAAAACAATCACAACTTATTGAAATTTAAAATCTCTTTTTTGTTGCTTTCTCAGTCATGCGTTCTCTCTGGTGTGCAGTTCCTCCTCTCCCCAACCCCCCTCGCACGCACACGCCCACACGCTCTCCCTCCCTCTCTCTCACACATGCTCCTTCTCTGTTGTGTATGCACACTCTCGCTCGCTCTCTCTTCATTGTCCGCGCTTCCCTCTTGCGCTCTCTGTCACACGCACACTGTCTCTCTCTGTTGCGCTCCCCTGTCTGTCTGTTGCGCTCCCCCTCTTTGTTGGGGTATCTGCTGGCCTCGCTCTCTCCCTGTCAGGACTGCCCCTTCCCCCGTCTGCCTCTCTGTGTCACTCTTGCTCTCTGCATGTGTTTCTCGCTATTTGTAGAGTACTTTTGTATACAATGTGTTTCTTTTCTTGCTGATGAAAGCTTACCCTATTCTCTTGAGAATGTTGAACAGGCTTGCAACAGCAACAGACCTGTAAATATTTCCAAAAACAGTTGCTGAGACTTCCTGGCTTTTGAATAACTTGTTGATCACATTTGAAAATTGCTGGCTGCCATACATAGAACTGAACAAATCAGTTTGTTCAAAAATAGCTTGCCATTTTCCTCAGAGTTTTGCACAGAACCAAAGGAAACTCAATGTTAATAGTTTCAGCAGATTCCCCCTCCCCCATCTGTCTGTACTTACTTCATTAGTATTGAGTTAGGCTGATCCAAATACTCTACCAGCAGCTTGTTCTTGAACACCTTGGGATAGAAATTCACCTTGGGATTGTTGTGCAAATCTTATACACAATGACTGGTTTTTAACCCCATGGAACCTAATAGCAGATCTGGGACCACAAGTTTTACACCATTGCCTGAAATGCATTTCTGCTGCTTTGTGTAGTGTGATTGAATTTAGAGGAACAACCAGAAGCAAATATAGTAACTCCTGTCACAGGATTATCATCCCACTGAGTTCTCCAAATTCCAACAGAACGGGAATTCAGGAAAACAGACTGGACATCCAGGAACATTTTTTTTTCATGCATGGGTCAGCACTTGTTGCTCATCCGTAGTTGCTTGCTAGGCCATTTCGGAGGGCAACAACATTGCTGTGGATCTGGAGTCACATATAGGCCAGACCGGACAAGGACAGCAGATTTCCTTCCCTGAAGGACATGAGTGAACCATGTTGCTCGTTTTAGCCTTAGTTTACTTATTCTTATTCTGTCACCTTTGCTCATGAGTCGCCAGGTGTCTTTCTGATACCGCCACGTGGTTCAAGTCCAAGTAACGATTAATAATGCAACACACCGCTTAGTAAGAATTAAATCAACGCTCATTTATGAGATACAGCAATAAATACTTATACAATAATCCTACTTCTAGACTACTACCTACCACTAAAGGCCAATACTTAACTTTGGAAATGGCCCACCAGGTCAGGGAAACGAATGGTCTTTCGAATTGGTTCTGGCCTGCGGGATTCAAAAGCTGGTACAAGTCGATAATCAGGAGCACCTATCTGGTAGCGATCGCTGGAGTAAGACTTACGGTTTTCTTTGTCGAAGGGTCTCGAAGGTTGCGAGCAGGAAGAGAAGGGTCGATTTGAACTTGGCCCCTATTCTTATAGTCCCCAGGGGCTTCCCGCCTCTCGGGGCGGACCTCGTACCTGGTTCCAAGTGATTGGACTTGGTCCCAATCACTTGGTTCGATGTGCTCCAATAATGGGGCGATTCCTTGATCGGGGGGTGGTCGTCTACCTTCCTTTGTGTCAGCCCCTGCTGGCGCCGAAATGTCTGGGTCGGCTTTCAATTGCTAATTTGTAGCAATTGTTCCCGGGGATGGCTGCTTAATATGCAGATGGCTGGGTTGTTGTGATGTTGATGGCTGCAGGTATCTGTCTGGGCTGACTTCCCCAGAGCCGAATACACTGTTTTACCTGCAGCTGTCCGTTTGAGTCCTGTTGGCTGATTTTACCATCAGCCTCTTCCGTTTGCCATTTTAGATCGGGGTTTGACCATTCTAATCGGGAATCAGCCATTTTAGGTGGCTACACACCCTCCTTGTGATCCTAACGAGAAGCGTGAAGGACCACTTAAATTTTGTTCTTTCCATTCCCTGACCAGGAGGGACACCTCCTACATGGCCTCTGCTCTGACCCTAGCTATGCACAAAACATTTTACCTAACAATTCTAAGGGCGCTATGTCAGACAGGGACATGCATTACAAAATAACAAACTTGGAACCTCTAATTTATCCTTATTACACTATACTCGCTAAACATTGCATTATCCTATCTTCCTAAAACATACAACAAAAAATCACAACATTTCATATACTCTTTCCTGGCTTGGCAGTCAAGCTCAGGATCATACATTTTTTTGTTCATGAACAGCTTTGTACATTTCTTTATTTACAAAAATAAACGCAAGTGAATACACTTTATTATTTTATTATAGATGTCGGGGGTCTGGTCGTAACCGAATATAGGGGATCTGATCCAATATACCGGGGTTCGAGCGCGGTACACTCCTTCTCCACTTACGTAGGCGCATAGTCTGCACTACACAGCAGAGTATCGCCAACGCTAACAGTGCTTCGATCACGTAGGACAGGGAGTACCAGGTTATGAACCTGGCACACCAGGAAGATGCAGTGTCGCTGGTGACTGGGCTCTGGGTACTGCGGGGCAGTGAAACATTAACGGCAGGGAGGTTTGAAGTAATGGGGTTCGCGTTCCCGCACAACCAAATGTCCACAAAAATCATGTTGAGCACGACGAAGGGGGTCCTCATGGCTGTCCTCTTTTCTTTTTGTGTGTTCTCTTGTATTTTCTCCGGTTCTGGAGTTCGGTAAAAACAAGCATAGTATCTGTAACTATCTTGGGTCAATATCCGGTATGCTAGTGTGTCTGTCCTTTGGGGCCAATTATACCCTTATAATTGGTCACTATGTGTGACTCCCTCATTTTTTTTCTTCCAAAAACAAATTTTAGGACACGGCACACTTCCCAATGACGGACCAGTGCTGATTTACCATCCAAATGTTCCAGGATGTAAATAGCATATGTCAGCAACTTAAAGGTCGCCTAAACAAATAAAAACTTTTTGAAATGAAAAATGTCAAATGAGGTGCGTATGAGCCGTGACGGGTAAGATTTGGATGGAGTCCCCGGGTAGGACGGCTACCAATGCCGTATCTCCCCTACCCGAGCGTGATTGACCAACGGGGGGGGGGGGTCCCCAGGCAGGGCGGGTCTCACACCGTTTCTCCATTGCCTGAGCAACCGACAAGAACGGGCAAAAATGTAGTCGTTGTGGTGGGGCTGCTATAGTGATTCTATCCTTGAATCAGAAGAGCAGTTACGATCGGGCGTCTGATACCCGAACTGGTATCAGCTGAAGTGTCCGTAGACAAGCTAGTTCCGCTGAACAAGCGTCTGGTCTGTTGACCAGGTATCTGCAGATAAGTTGGTACCGCTGAACAAGCGGCTGGAAAAAAATTCTCCTGTCGGACGAACAACACTTAAACAAACGTACGAACAACATAAAACATCCTGCAGGTTCCATCAGGAAGGACAACACTTCTCCCAAGCGTTTCCTTTAAACATCATGTGGACACCTCAGTTCTCTGTTGCGAACAGAGTCGCAAAGTGGTTGGCGGCTTGGGAGTCAGACTCGAGGTCGTCCCCTTCTCCCGGGTGCCAAACTCTGGAGTGAATTAGGGCTGAAAGGGCTGCTTGGTATGAGTTGGGGTTGCTTTCGTCGTTGCAGACGAGTCTGCAGGAGTTGTTGCGGTGCCAATGAGTTGTGTGGGGACAAAGTCGGGGTCGTCCGTGTGGTTCGGTGGTCGGTGGTGGGATTTATTTAGAAAAGTGATCAGGAAGGGATTACTGGGATCGGAGTCGCTGGGTGTGGGTCCGGTTGCATGGGGATAGTAGGGAGGCGTGCTGTGGCTATCGTCCGAATCACAGTCTCTGCTGCTGCAGTCTGTGGGCGTGCCGGGGCGGAGTGTATATTTTGGGGGTGCAGTCGAGGTCGAGTCCGTGGCTGGGCTTGAGGTTGTGGGGATTGGTCAGGTTACGTTGGCTGTGGGCGGGGTGTGGTCTGCTGCGTCCAGCATGACGTGGTGGGCGTGGTTTGACTGTGTTCCATAAGCCTTTAACTGGTTTATATGAAACCACGCAGTCTTACCATTTGGGTATTTTATTTTGTATACTGATGGGCTTACTTTATCCGCAATGGAGTACGGACTCGAGTATTTTGGAGACCGGAATGTGCTGGGGTTATATACAGACAACATCACTTGCTGTCCTATATCATACTCCGTTGCATGCACTGCCTTATCGAAACAGGCCTTGCTCTGTTTCTTTTTGGTGCCCAGTTTTACAGCGGCTGCTAACTGAGCCGTTTTTTACATTAGCAACTAATTGCTCCACGGCTTTCTCGTGGGTGAGGGCCGTTACTTCAGGGCTGGTCAGGTCTAAACCTAACAAGTATTCTGTCCCTTTCATGGGGCGTCCGGTCACGAGGGTGTGTGGGGTGTAACCTGTGGAGGTGGAAACAGTGTTAAGCAAAAACATCAGCGCAAAAGGGAGGACTGAGTCCCAAGTGGTGGTGTTCTGCTGGACCATTTTTCTGAGGGTGGTTTTTAGGGTCCAATTCATGCGCTACACTATACCACTCAACTGTGGGTGGTACGCAATGTGGAATTTTTGGGTGATGCCAAATATCGTGAGGACGTTCTGCATGACCCGTCCCATAAAGTGAGAACCTTGGTCCGATTCAATACTGCGGGGGAGTCCCCATCTTGTAAAGATGTGGTGGGTTAGAATCTTGGCTGTGGTTTTCGCGGTGTTGGTGCGGGCTGGAAATACTTCCACCCACTTGGTAAAAGTGTCTATGACCACCAGAACATATTTATAGCCATTCCTGCAAGGGGGCAATGGACCTATAAAATCAATCTGGAGGTTAGTCCAGGGGCCGTTAACGGGTCGGGTGTGGCTGAGTTGGGCCTTTCTGGCATATCTATCGGGGTTGTTCTGCGCACAGATAAGGCAATTCTCAATGTAATGGCTTACATCTTCCTTGAGATTTGGCCACCAACAAAGCTGTTTGAGGTGGGCTGTAGTGGGATTGATTCCCTGGTGTCCATGACCATCATGGAATAAACAAATCAATTGGTTCCTATCCTGCTCAGGAACTACATAATGGGTGTCCTTTAACACCACACCGTCGTGTGTGGTTAGTGTATTTCCAAACCTCTCGTAGGAGGCTGGAAACTTCCCTTTCACGATCTCAGTGAGAGCGCTATCCTGCTTCTGGGCCTCTACTAGATCCTCGATCCTAGTCTGCGCGAGCTGAACTGCACTCACTGGCGTACTCACTGGCGCGCTTTCGGGGGGTTTCCAAAAGTACCCATGTCTGGAACCTGCCTTAGCCAGTGCGTCGGCTTTTACATTTCATGGGGGGGGAGGAACGATGGTGGCTGCGGACTTTGATGATGCCAAAAGTCCTGTTTTGGGCTTTTTATAAAATATGGCGGAGTAATGGGGCTGAGGGGAGAGGTTTCCCATCCGCGGAAACAAATCCTCTTGTTTCCCACAGGGGCAGAAATTCTGCAAGGCTGTTACAGACATAGAGGCTGTCTGAGTATATGTCTGCTGGGCTGGGGAAGGAATCTGGGTGGTCTACTATGTACGCATTGGCCGCAAGCTCTGCTGCCTGCGCGCCTAAGTGTCCGGGGAGTTTTAATGCTATCTCCTCGAGGGCGAGTGCTCAACATAAATCCCGCAACCTGTTATGCGTTGCCCATCTAAGACTGTGGAAGATCCATCCACATAAATCCTAATGGGTTCACACGTGTCCGGGTGAGGGGGGCTCTGAGATGAATTTCCTATTTTTCTGGCGGGTGTTTTTGCTATAAAGGGGCCTGTGTTATGGTGTGGAGAGATGATCTCACATTCATGGGGGGTTCCGGGGTACTGCAAATTGTCCGCTAAGTATGTGTGCATCTTTGTCCGTTTTACTGTGATGTCCCGTCCCTGCAAGAGAAGGGTCCATCTAGCTGCGCGTATTTGGCTGACCGTACCGTCCTTGAGTCGTCCGTCCAGTAAAAGTTGGGTGGGGGTGTGTTCGGTCAGAATGGTGATGGGGTTCAGTCCGGTAATGTATGAAAAGTACTGGACTGCCCAGAAAACTGCGAGCAGGTGCCTCTCACAGGCTGAAAATCCCTGCTCCACAGCATCTAAAAGTCGGGAGGCGTAAGCTACGGGTCTTAACTGGTCGTGCCGTTCCTGGAGGAGCACGGCTGAAAGGGTGCGGTCTGTGGTCGCTACCTCTATGGCGTAAGGGGAAAGCGGGTCTGGAACTTGTAGTGCGGGGGCGGCTATGAGCACCTGTTTTAATGATTCCACCGCATCCGTATGCTGCGGAAGCCACTCCCAGGGAGCTCCTTTCTTGAGGAGGTCTGAGAGGGGCGCTGCCTTGCTGGCGAAACCGTCAATGTGGTTTCGGCAGTAGCCAACCAGTCCTAAAAACGACTGGAGGGCTGAAACATTCTGGGGAAGGGGCAGTTTAGCGATCGAGTCAATTCTTTTATGCTCGATCTCACGTTTGCCGTGTGTGATAATTGTACCCAAATATACCACATTTTATTCCAATATCTGGGCCTATTTGGGGTTGACTTTACAGCCAATGGAATGTAATAATTCCAGGAGTTCGGACAGAAGCTCAATGTGCTCTTCCTTCGTGTCTGTCTGCAGTAGTAGATCATCTACATACTGTACCAGACATTTGGGGCGAGAACATTTCGCTAGTCCATTTGCCAGCTGTCGGTGGAAAATGGAGGGGGAGTTGTGGAAGCCTTGTGGCAGGCATGTCCACGTGTACTGCTGCGCTTTAAAGGTGAAGGCAAATTTATACTGGCACGCCTTTGCCAATGGAATGGACCAGAATCCATTACTGATGTCCAAAACCGTGAAATAGCGGGAGTTGAGTCCCTGCTTGAGCATGGTCTCGGGACTTGTTGCTACGGTGGGGCCTGCTGCGGGGGTGACTTTATTGAGCTCCCGATAATCAATGGTCAAGCGCCATGATCCGTTGGGCTTTCTTACTGGCCAAATCGGGGCATTATTAGTAGAGGCTACTGATCTTAGTACACCCTGCTCTAATAAGCTCTCTATAACTTTTAGGATTTCTCCCTCTGCTTCTAGGGGGAATCCGTACTGTTTTTGGGGTCTAGGGTCCGGTCCTGTTACTTGTACGGAGCCAGTCATCCGTCCACAGTCATGTTTGTGGGTCGCGAATGCTGCCCTGTTCTTTTGCAGGACTGCCCTAACCTGCTTGTCCGTGCTAAGCGTGGTGGGGTTGAACCAAAACTCGCCTACTGCGCTAATTTTGTTCATGTAGTCCCCTATGATGAGCGTTGCGGGGGGCTCTAGCGGATTTCGCCATCTTCCAGACAGACTGGTTGACTGGATCGAAGGATAGGTGGTGGGAATTCATAAAGCCGATTCCCAGAATGTGTTCTGCTGTGTGGGGCAGGTCTACTAAAACTACGGGGTGTTTTGTGGTTATGTTTCCTATTTGAATGGGTACAGGGGCTGTGATGTGTCCCTGCTGTGAGTGGCCTGTAAAGCCGCTGAGGGTGATAGTGGCTGTAGTGGGCCACGTGTCCTGAAAAAGGGTGGAGGAGTTTATGGTGGTGCAGGACCCTCCTGTGTCCCAAAGAAACTCGATACGCTCTCCCCGAATCTTCGCTGCGACTACGGGTCGCCCTGACCTATCCCAAAGGGTATCGCAGACCCAACTGGGGGAGCCCGTACACCGTCAGTCCGTTCCCGTCAAGTCCGTCTGGTCCGAACGGGCGCTAACGCTATGGATGGGCTCTGCCTTTTTCTTAATCAGAGTGCCTGTTTGTTGGGCTCTCTGTGGCTTTTTGGGGCCATTGCACTCTTTTGCAAAATGCCCCAATTTGGGTGGGGTGCTGTTCTTCCCCTCATTTACCCAGGCAGGGTTGTGATGGGTTGGTTTTACTGCCTGCATGTCTGCGGCAGCTTGCTTTTCCTTGGTGGTTTTAGCGACGGGTTTATTGTGAACAGACTGCTCCCAAACGCGGGACAATCTTTTAACCACCCACTTCTCGTAATGCGCCTCCTCCGAGGGATCATAACTATGACAGGCATTCTGTCCTGCCTCTGTGGCATGGGAGATAAGGGTGCGGGTCCATTTGGCCATATTGTCTGGGGAGGTCTACGTCTCCAAAAACGGCTTCGGAGTGAATCCACAGGCGTCCTGCAAACGCTGTGGGGTGCTCAGACTTCTTCTGCCTACACTTATTTAGGCCATCTACGGGGTCACCCCGGTTATACTCGATCGCATCCAGGATCGCGGTATGCATTTCTGCAAGGGTGCCTCCTCCTACGTTCTGTGGGTCGGGAAGGGCTGCTGCTACCGATGGATCCGAACTTAGAACCATGAGCTTTACATGCTCTCTCTCATCCAGGCTGTACATGGTCGCCTGATGTTTGACGGTGGCAAAGAAATGGCGTGGGTCTGAAGCGGGGAGGAACGGTGTGATTTTTGCACACTCGTCCCGTAATTGGGTCACTGTGAGGGGGGTGGAATATAGGAATTCCGCCTTGTCTGATGTGGCTGTGCGGTGGGTTGTTACAGGGCTCATGGGAGCCTGAACTACCTGCTGTGTGGGGGGTGGGGGTGCTTTTCTCCTTTGGGGCTTTCCCTGCGCACATGTTCCCTGAACATATCTCTGCGCTGTTTCCTGTAACTCTTCCCAATCAGGGCCGTCTTCCTGGTCTAACTTTTCCCCAAAGGTTTCTTGAAATCCCTTCTGGACAGAAAGCAGTGACTGCAGGTCTGCAATTTGCTTCCGGCAGTTTGCATGGTCTATGGTGCTCTGTCTTTGTTCTGTGGTTGCAGCGTGGAGCGCACTCCAGGCTGCCTTGAGATCACTACATTGTTTCTGTAGCGTCTCCACCTGCTTCTCTGTTTCTTTCCTCACCAGGACTGCACGCTGCGTGTCCTGATGAGCGTTTTCATACTGGGACTGGAAACTACTCAAATGAGCCAGACAAGACTGGTGACCCCGTTTGGCGTCAGCCACCTCTTCGTCCTTTGCTGCTAATTTCCTCCTTAATTCCAGATTCTCTTTCTCAACCTCGCATCCATCGACTTTACTCATACGATGTATGCCCTCTACTTCTTTGCGGAGCGTCTTGACGACCTCCTCTGTGCCTCGCAATTGTGCCAGACAGGACACAATTGACATCGGCTTGTGAGCTTTTGCTAAGTTCTTTTTATGGATCTCACTCATGTTCTCCCACCAAGTATGCCCTATACGTCCGGGACCTGATTCGTCATTATCGCAAAAATCATTCCACATGGGCCATCCTTTGCCCTTGAGATATTTCCGGATTTCCTCTTCCCAAATGGGACACTGTCCCACTCTACTGCTGCTGGTCGCTGCGACCGCAAATTCCTCGGGGTTCATGAGGCGTTGCATTGCCTGCATGGCCATCTCTCCTATCCGCTTACTTCGTTTAAATTTGGAACAGGGGCTCAGGTGGTATCGTAGATGCAGGTACAGCTTGCGCTAATTTCCGAAAATACAGACTTCCGACAGTTTTGACGCAACAAAAATCTATCAGTTTTACCTTATCGCCCTGTTAGTTACGCATGCAAACACACACTTCCGAATTATGAATTATTAATCAGAACTGCTTGAACACTTGTGGTATTTTGTTTCCAATTGGATTCTAATTCAAATTTCTTGGGTTCTCCCGGAGTGGTTTTCCACTTCTAGATCGGGTCCCACCAGAGTCGCCAAAATGTTGCTCGTTTTAGCCTTAGTTTACTTATTCTTATTCTGTCACCTTTGCTCATGAGTCGCCAGGTACCTTTCTGACACCGCCATGTGGTTCAAGTCCAAGTAATGATTAATAATGCAACACCGCTTAGTAAGAATTAAATCAACGCTCATTTATTATATACAGCAATATGGCTACAACCAAGATGGGTTTTTACAACAATAGAAAATGGTTTCATGGCCATACAAACAAACAAAGAACAAAGAAATGTACAGCACAGGAACAGGCCCTTCGGTCCTCCAAGCCCGTGCCGACTATGCTGCCCGACTAAACTACAATCTCCTGCACTTCCTGGGTCCGTATCCCTCTATTCCCATCCTATTCATGTATTTGTCAAGATGCCCCTTAAATGTCACTATCGTCCCTGCTTCCACCACCACCTCCGGTAGCGAGTTCCAGGCACCCACTAGCCTCTGTGTAAAAAACTTGCCTCGTACATCTGCTCTAAACCTTGCCCCTCTCACCTTAAACCTATGCCCCCTAGTAATTGACCCCTCTACCCTGGGAAAAGCCTCTGACTATCCACTCTGTCTATGCCCCTCATAATTTTGTAGACCTCCATCAGGTTGACCCTCAACCTCCGTCGTTCCAGTGAGAACAAACCGAGTTTATTCAACCGCTCCTCATAGCTAATGCCCTCCATACCAGGCAACATTCTGGTAAATCTCTTCTGCACCCTCTCTAAAGCCTCCACATCCTTCTGGTAGTGTGGCGACCAGAGTTGAACACTATACTCCAAGTGTGGCCTAACTAAGGTTCTATACGGCTGCAACATGACTTGACAATTCTTATACTCAATGCCCCGGCCAATAAAGGCAAGCATGCCGTATGCCTTCTTGACTACCTTCTCCACCTGTGTTGCCCGTTTCAGTGACCTGTGGACCTGTACTCCTCGATCTCTCTAACTTTCAATACTCTTGAGGGTTGTACCATTCACTGTATATTGCCTACCTGCATTAGACCTTCCAAAATGCATTACCTGACTTCCGGTTGCGGCGATGCGGAGCAAAGCCGCGCGTTTCGGCAGCTCCCGCGAAAACGGACTTTCGGGCTCACCAGAGGAGCCCCAACTGAGCTTTTTTTTGACTGATCCTGTGTGGGAAGGAGCAGTGAGGTCCTCCCCCACAATATTTTGCAGGGAGCAGCGGTGGAGCAACGAGGAAAGAGGCTATGCAGCAGAGAACAAAACGGGGAGAAGAAGGCAAGATGGCGGAGGACAGAGTGCAAGCAGCATGGGGGCCAGACCAGCAGGAGTTCTTCATGAGATGCGTGGAGGTGCTGAAAAAGGAGGTGCTGGCGTTGATGCTGTTGGCGATCGAGGGGCTGAAGGAGACCCAGGCGGTGGAGCTTCGTGAGGTGAACGATAAGGTGAACATCAACGAGGACGATATCCAGGGCCTGGCGGTAAAAATGGAGGCGCACGAGGCGGTGCACAGGAGGTGGGCCGAGAGAATTGAGGTCCTGGAGAACAGGAAGAACCTCCGGATTCTGGGTCTTCACGAAGGAGTGGAGGGAGCTGATGCTGGGGCGTACGTGAGCACGATGCTCCATTCGCTGATGGGTGCGGAGGCCTCTCCGACCCCCCTGGAGCTGGAAGGGGCTCACCGGGTCCTGGCGAGGAGACCCAAGGCAGATGAGCCGCCGAGGGCGATAGTGGCAAGGTTCCATCACTTTGTGGATAAAGAAAGTGTGCTGAGATGGGCCAAGAAGGTGCGGAGCAGCAGATGGGAGAACGCGGTGATCCGGATATACCAGGATTGGAGCGTGGAGGTGGCAAAGAGGAGAGCTGGCTTCAACCGGGCCAAGGCGGTGCTGCATAGAAAAAGAGTCAGGTTCGGCATGCTGCAGCCTGCGCGACTGTGGGTCACTTATCAGGACAGACACCATTGTTTTAAAACGCCAGAAGAGGCTTGGACCTTTATACAGACGGAAAAACTGGACTCGAACTGAGGGGATGTGGTTGTATATGGGGTTGTAAATATGGGTAAAGAATATTTTGTGGGTGGGATGATGGATGCGGATGTGGGTAGAGTTCTGGTTAAAATTTCTAAAATTTCCTTTTTTCCTGTCTGTAGACAAAATGATGATGATGGGGAATGTGGGCGTCGGTCCTGGAGGGAGGTGAGACTCGGGGATGAGGGAACTGGGATGATGGCCGCAACAGGAGCTGCGCCACAGGGGGTGGGGCTGGTTCAGGAAAGCGCGGGATTTTTTTCCCGCGCCAAAAGGGGGGCGGGGAGGATGGAGGAAGGTAAGGAGGAGAGACTCCCACACGGGGGAGATCAACGGGAAGGCGGGGGAAGCCTGGGTCAGCAGAGGTCAGCTGACTCACGGAAGTAATATGGGGGGAGCAAAAGTGCTAAATGGGGATCTAGCGGGGAAGGGGAGGGGGGATTCTAGGGTTGCTGCTGCACTGTCCGAGGGGGAACTGAAAATGGAAGAGGCGGTTGGGGCGGGGGTTCCCCACCTGGGGAACTGGAGGGAGTGGGAGGCGCGAGCACGGGACTGGCCTAAGATAGGAGATGGCTAGTCGGTGGGGGGGTGGGTAACCCCCCAATCCGGCTGATCACGTGGAATATGAGAGGCCTAAATGGGCCGGTTAAGAGGGCCCGAGTGTTCGCGCACCTAAAGGGACTGAAGGCACACGTGGCCATGCTTCAGGAGACACATCTGAAGGTGGCAGATCAGGCCAGGTTAAGGAAGGGATGGGTGGGACAGGTGTTCCATTCAGGTCTGGATACGAATAGAGGGGTGGCAATACTGGTGGGAAAGCGGGTGTCATTTGAGCCCAAGAACATAGTAGCGGACAAGGGAGGCCGATACGTGATGGTGAGTGGTAGGTTGCAGGGGACGGAGGTGGTACTGGTGAATGTATACGCCACAAACTGGGACGATGCTGGATTTATGAAACGGATGTTGGGGCGTATTCCGGACCTGGAGGTAGGGAGCTTGATAATGGGTGGGGATTTTAACACGGTGCTGGACCCAGCATTAGATCGTTCCAGATCTAGGACGGGGAGGAGGACGGCTGCGGCCAAGGTGGGTTATGGATCAGATGGGGGAGTAGATCCGTGGAGATTTGCCAGACCTTTGGCCAAAGAATTTTCTTTTTTCTCCCACGTACATAAGGCCTACTCCCGGATAGATTTTTTTGTTTTGGGCAGGGCACTGATCCCGTAAGTGGAGGGAACAGAGTATTCGGCCATAGCCATTTCAGACCATGCCCCGCACTGGGTGGAGCTGGAGCTGGGGGAGGAGAGGGACCAACGCTTGTTGTGGAGGTTGGATGTGGGACTGCTGGCAGACGAGGGAGGGTGCGGGGGTGTATTGAAAGATATCTGGAGGCTAACGACAACGGGGAGGTGCAGGTGGGAGTAGTATGGGAGGCGCTGAAGGCAGTGGTCAAGGGAGAGTTAATCTCCATCAGGGCTCACAGGGTGAAGAGCGAGGGCAGGGAAAGGGAGAGGTTAGTGGGGGAGATTTTAAGGGTGGACAGGAGCTATGCAGAGGCTCCGGATGAGGGACTACTCTGGGAGAGACGAAGTCTCCAGATGGAGTTCGACCTGTTGACCACAGGGAAGGCAGAGGCACAGTGGAGGAAGGCACAGGGGGCGATATATGAATATGGGGAGAAGGCGAGCCGGATGCTGGCATACCAGCTCCGTAAGAGGATGGCAGCGAGGGAAATAGGTGGAGTCAAAGATAGCAGGGGAACTACGGTGCGGAGTGCTGGGAAAATGAATGAGGCTTTTAAGGCCTTTTACGAGGAACTGTATAGGTCCCAGCCCCTAGGGGGAAAAGAGGGGATGCGGCGATTCTTGGATCAGTTGAAGTTCCCAAGGGTGGAGGTGCAGGAGGTGGCTGGTCTGGGAGCGCCAATTGGAGTGGAGGAGCTGGTTAAAGGACTGGGGAGCATGCAGGCAGGGAAGGCCCCGGGGCCAGATGGGTTCCCGGTGGAGTTCTACAGGAAGTATGTAGACCGGTTAGCCCCATTGCTGGTAAGGCCCTTCAATGAATCAAGGGAGGGGTGGGAGGAAATTGAGGAGGAGCTATGGGCTGATGCCCTAAGTTGGGTTAATTCCTCTTCCTCGTGTGCCAGGCTTAGCCTGATACAATTTAAGGTGGTTCATAGAGCGCATATGACAGGGGCGAGGCTGAATAGGTTCTTTGGGGTGGAGGACAGATGTGGGAGGTGCTCAGGAAGTCCGGCGAACCATGTCCATATATTTTGGTCATGCCCGGCACTGGAGGGGAGTGGCGGGAACAATATCTAAGGTGGTGAAAGTCCGGGTCAAGCCAAGCTGGGGGCTAGCACTATTTGGAGTAGTGGACGAGCCGGGAGTGCAGGAGGCGAAAGAGGCCGGTATTCCGGCCTTTGCGTCCCTAGTAGCCCGGCGATGGATCTTGCTAATGTGGAAGGAGGCGAAGCCCCCCAGCGTGGAGGCCTGGATAAATGATATGGCTGGGTTTAACAAGTTGGAAAGGATAAAGTTTGCCTTGAGAGGGTCTGCGCAGGGGTTCTACAGGCGGTGGCAACCGTTCCTAGATCATCTCGCAGAGCGTTAGATGAAGGTCGGACAGCAGCAACAGCAACCCTGAGGGGGGACATCGTTCGTGGGGAAGGGGGGTTCCTGTGGGGGGCATGTGAGCAAGAAAGCACATGAATGATCCGGAAACTGACATGTACGGGAAGAATCCAATGTACAAAGTTCTGTATTTTATTGACTTGCCATGTTCATGTCTTGCCAGGCGAGTTCTTTTTCTTTTCTTTGTTGCGGGGGGGGGGGGGCGTTGTTTGTAAGGTGGAAAATATTGTTATTGAAAAATTCTTAATAATTTTTTTTTTTTTAAATGCATTACCTCACATTTGTCCGTATTAAACTCCATCTGCCATCTCTCCGCCCAAGTCTCCAAACAATCTAAATCCTGCTGTATCCTCTGACAGTCCTCGTCGCTATCCGCAATTCCACCAACCTTTGTGTCGTCTGCAAACTTACTAATCAGACCAGTTACATTTTCCTCCAAATTATTTATATATACTACGAACGGCAACGGTCCCAGCACTAATCCCTGCGGAACACCACTGGTCACAGCCCTCCAATTAGAAAAGCATCCTTCCATTGCTACTCTCTGCCTTCTGTGACCTCGCCAGTTCTGTATCCACCTTGCCAGCTCACCCCTGATCCCGTGTGACTTCACCTTTTGTACTAGTCTACCATGAGGGACCTTGTCAAAGGCCTTACTGAAGTCCATATAGACAACATCCACTTGCCTACCTGCATCAATCACCTTTGTGACCTCCTCGAAAAACTCTATCAAGTTAGTGAGACATGACCTCCCCTTCACAAAACCATGCTGCCTCTCACTAATACGTCCATTTGCTTCCAAATGGGAGTAGATCCTGTTTCGAAGAATTTGCTTCCAAATGGGAGTAGATCCTGTCTCGAAGAATTATTGGACTTTTTAAATTCCAGATTTTTATCGATTTCGAGTTTCACATCTGCCGTGTTGGGTTTTGAACCTGGATCCCCAGAGCAATATCCTGGGTCTTGGGATTTCTAGTCCACTGACAGTGCCACTGCTTTTAGAACACGTTGTAGGCAATTCTACTTTGTGATTGGATTCAATGTTGCCTGTCTTTGGAACTTAACAGCAGCTTACATATTTACTATGTCTTGTCCTTCAGGTTAAACTGCTCATTAAACAGGATGATGATCTTGGTATTCCTGCATATGATGACCTCTTCAAGGATGAAGATGATGAGAATTCAGAGGATTCTGGAAATGAAAGTGAAGGGTCAGAACCTTCTGGAAAGCGCAGGCGATTCGATGAGGTAAGTTAACAGGAATCCTGTTGAGTGCAAGCATTTACTGCAAAAGTTGTTCTGAGGATATATAGTGCTGGTGGTTATTATGGCAGTTGAAATGTTACAACCAAACTGAAATCAAGGTTGTTCTGAGGTGTAAGCCTCTTAAAAAATTTTTTTTTAAATCAGACAGTTGAGGTTGTGCACTGCTGTACATTTCTCAAAGAATCTTCAGCTTGCCCAAGCCTTGGGTTTATTAGAATATTGTGGTGTTTGTGCCGAACAGTACAGTTTACTGATCACAGTTAGCACATACTGACATGCATATCGATTGTCCATTGACTCTTGGCTACAACTGTTTCTTGTGAATCGGAGCAGTAGGGAGCCTGAAAGGACTCATTTAAATTGCAAGTGTATTTTTTTTAAACAAAGGGACCATTGAGTCAGCAGTTTGTTTCCACAGAGATTAGAGGAAAAGAAAACAAATGAGGGCTCAAGGGAACAGGAGGAGGCCCCCGAACCTCTGCTACCATTCAATTAGATTACGGGTAATCTATATTTTAACTCCATCTATCCACCTTGGGTCTTCAACCCTTGTCTAACAACAATCACCATTGACCAGAATTTAACAGAACAAGCTGCATAAAGACTGTGTCCACACGAGTGGGCCAGAGATTGCATATTCTGCAGAAGGTGACTCCCCTCCGAACTTCCCTAAACCTTTCTATAAGCCAGGAGTGTGATTGAATGCTCCCCATTTATCTGGATGAGTGCAGCTCTAATAACACTCGAGAAACTCAAAATTACCCTGGCCAAAGCAGTCTGCTAGATTGACTCCTCATGCACCACTTTAAGCCTTTATTCCTATCACCACTGCTGCAACATGGTTTCAGTCTGTATCACCTACAGGTTGTGTTGTAGAAATTTGTACCTCCCAAACCCATGCCCTTGCTGTCTAGGATATGAGCAGGAGGTGCTCGGCAACACCACCACCTACAAGTTCCTCACAAAGTCAGGTACTAGCCTGATTTGGAAATATATCACCATTTATTTATCATGTCTGGATCAAAATCTTGAAACTCCCTACCTAACAACACTGGCTGCAGCGGTTCAAGAAGATAGTTCACCAGCACCTTCTCAAGGGTAGTTGGGGATAGACCATAAATATTTCCCTTGCCAGTGATTCCCTAGTTTGATTTTTAAAAACAAATATTTTTATTCTCTTCATTTTCCACAAATATACACCCAATAACAGATAACCAACAATATACATAATCCACGGTCATCCCATACATAATCACCAATAAATCATACACTCGACCCCCCCACAATGTTCGATGGCATCCAATTCTTGAGAGTGCATGATAAACAATGCCCATGAATTGTAGAACCCCCTATCCTTCCCCTGTTGCTCTTTTTAACCTTAGTCTATTTGCTCTGTTTAGGTCACCTTTGCTCATGAGTCGCCAGGTATCTTTATGATACCGCCACGTGGTTCAAGTTCAGGTTATGATTAATAACACAGCACACCGCTTAGTAAGGATTAAAACAATGGTCATTTATTATATACAACATGCAATATTAATACCCTAATACTACTTTCTATATAACAAACCTATCACTACTGGCCAATACTTAACTTAGGAAGAGTCCACCAGGTCAGGGAAACGAATGGCTTGTCCAATCAAATCTGGCCCGCGGGATTCAAAAGGCTGCTACAGGTCGGTGGCTAGGTGCCTCTACTGGATAGCGATCGTTGGATTCAAACTTACACTTGCCAGTGGCTGGTCTTGCGAAGGTCTCGAGCAGGCAAAGATGAGAGAGAGAGATCTGAACTTGGACCTTCACTTTTATAGGGCCCACGGGCTTCCCGCCTCCCGGGGCGGCCCTTGACCCTGAGTCCCAAGTGATTGGATCTGTCCCCAATCTTTGGGGTCGATGTGTCCAATGGTGAGGCGATTCCTCGATCGGGGGGTGGTCGCTCACCTGTCTTTGTTTCGGCCACTGCAGGCGGCGACGGGTCTGGCCCGGTACTCAATTGCTAATATGTTGCAATTGTTCCCGGGGATAGCCGATTTAACTGTGGATGTCTGAATAGATTGGCTGCAAACAGTCCTGAATGCAACTGTGAATACCTGGGTTGATGGGCTGTTGATAGCCCTGTGTATCGATCTGGGCTACCTTCCCAGAACCGAATATGCAAAACTGTCTGCGGCTGCCTGCTTGTGTCTTCTTGGCTGCTTTTCCCAGCAGTCTTTCGGGTTAGCCGTTTTAAACTGGATTTTGGCCAGATTAATCGGAACGCAGCCATTTTACATGGCTACACCCCTCAGCTCAAACTTTACTTTCTCAAGCGTTAAAGATTCCAGCAGGTCTTCCCGCCATGCCGAGGCACAGGACGGAGAAGCTGACCTCCACCCCACAGGACCCACCTTCGGCCAGTCAGTGAGGCGAATGCTAGGACATCTGGCCCCGCATCCGCCTCCAGCCCCGTCTGGTCCGACACATGGCTTCTCGGGCCCCTTGTTCGAACCTCACGTGCACCATCCCCGAGATTTCCCTTCAATACCCTTCCAGTTTCGGACAGGACCAGTGCATGTGAACATGGTTTGCGCTCACACACATCCTCCACCCACTCAAAGAGTGGCTCATCCTCTTCCTCGTGAGGTGCACCCTTTACAGCACCTTTAACTGTATCAGCCCCAACCTCGCGCATGAGGTTGAGGCATTCACCCTCCAGAGCACCTCACACCACAGTCCGACCTCCATGCACTCCTCCTACTTCGCTTTAATCCCCTCCAATGATACCTTGTCCTCCCCCAGAATCACCCCATAAATCGCTGACACCACCCCCGTCTCCATTCCCCCTGCCGTCAATATCTCCTCCAGCATTGTGAAGGCCGGCACCTTCGGGAAGCTCTGAACGTCCTTCCTGGTGAAATCGTGGACCTGCAGATATCTAAACATCTCCCCCTGCCGCAGCCCATATTTCTCTCCCAACTCCTCCAGCCTCGCAAACCGGCCCCCCAGAAACAAATCCTTTAATACCCTAACTCCCCTCTCCTCCTATCTCTGAAAACTCCTATCCCACCTCCCTGGCTCAAACCTATGGTTCCCCCTAATCGGCATCTCCCTTGATCCGCCTACAACTTAAAGTGCTGCCTCAACTGCCTCTAAATCTTCACATCGCCATCACCACCGCACTCCCTGAATATTTACCCGGGGTCATTAGGGGCGGTGCTGTTGCCAACGCCCTCAGCCCCGACCCACTGCATAGACTTCCCTCCATTCAAACGCACGTGCCTGATTTGGAAATATATCACCATTTATTCATCATGTCTGGATCGGAATCTGGATCAGAACCTCCTCTTCCTCAGCATTAATGCTCACTTGGCTTAACCAGTGCATGTGGGATTGAAGTCACGCATGATCACAATATTGCCCATGCTACGTGCTTCTCGCATTTTCTAAATAATACCGTGCTCCACATTACCATTACTATTAGGTGGCCTATTAACAACTCCAACCAATGTCTTGTTGCTCTTTCTAGCTTTATTCTATTTGCTCTGTTTAGGTCACCTTTGCTCATGAGTCGCCAGGTATCTTTATGATACCGCCACGTCGTTCAAGTTTAGGTTATGATTAATAACACAGCACACCGCTTAGTAAGGATTAAAACAACGGTCATTTATTATATACAACAAGCAATATTAATACCCTAATACTACTTTCTATATAACAAACCTATCACTACTGGCCAATACTTAACTTAGGAAGAGCCCACCAGGTCAGGGAAACGAATGGCTTGTCCAATCAAATCTGGCCCGCGGGATTCAAAAGGCTGCTACAGGTCGGTGGCTAGGTGTCTCTACCGGATAGCGATCATTGGATTCAAACTTACTGCTATCGGTGGCTGGTCTTCCGAAGGTCTCGAGCAGGTGAAGATGAGAGAGAGAGAGAGAGATCTGAACTTGGACCTTCACTTTTATAGGGCCCGGGGGCTTCCCGCCTCCCGGGGTGGCCCCTGACCGAGTCCCAAGTGATTGGATTCTGTCCCCAGTCTCTGGGGTCGATGTGTCCAATGGTGAGGTGATTCCTTGATCGGTGGTCGCTCACCTGTCTTTGTTTCGGCCACTGCAGGCGCCGACAGGTCTGGCCCGGTATTCAATTGCTAATATGTTGCAATTGTTCCCGGGCATAGCCGATTTAACTGTGGATGTCTGAGTTGATTAGGTGTAAACAGTCCTGAATGAAACTGCAGATACCTGGGTTGAAGGGCTGTTGATAGCCCTGAGTATCGATCTGGGCTACGCCCCCCGAGCTGAAGATGCAAACCTGTCTGCAGCTGCCTGCCTGTGTCTTCTTGGCTGCTTTTCCCAGCAGTCTTTCGGGTTAGCCATTTTAAACTGGGTTTTGGCCAGATTAATCGGAACGCAGCCATTTTACATGGCTACAGTCTGCTGTCCTTTGCTGTTTCTTAGCACCATCCAAATAGATTTCACACATTGTTCTTCGAATCTGAGATCATTCCTTACTACTGTACTGATCACATCCTTTATTTTCAGTGCAGCACCACCTCCTTTCTTTTCTTGTCTGTCAGTCCTAAACGTTGAATATCCTTAAATATTCAGTTCCCAGTCTTGGTCGCCAGGCAGCCATGTTTCCATAATGACAATTATACTGATGTGGAGATGCCGGCGTTGGACTGGGGTGAGTACAGTACGAAGTCTTACAACACCAGGTTAAAGTCCAACAGGTTTGTTTCGATGTCACTAGCTAGTGACATCGAAACAAACCTGTTGGACTTTAACCTGGTGTTGTAAGACTTCGTACTGTACGACAATTATACTGATTTACTTATTTTTGTGCCTTTAGACCATCTACCTTGTTGCAAATGCGGTGCGCATTCAGGTAGAGCACCCTTAACTTTGTCGTTTTGACACCATTTTGCATTTGACACTTACTCGATGCTTTGCTATGTTTCTCCAGCCTTCTCGTCCCAATACTACTTCCTGTTACCAACTTTTCTTCCTTCCAATTTGAGCCTCCCTTCGGGTTTCCATTCCCTGACAAGCTAGGTTATACTCACCCCAACAGCAGTAACAAATCTCCCTGTGAGTATTTTTTTAAAATATTTTTTTTTTCCTTTTATAAATTTAGAGTAGCCAATTATTATAATTTTTTTTTCCAATTAAGGGTCAATTTAGTGTGGCCTATCCACCTAACCTGTACATCTTTGGGTTGTGGGGGTGAAACCCACGCAGACACGGGGAGAATGTGCAAACTCCACACGGACAGTGATCCAGGACCAGGATTCGAACCTGGGTCCTCCGCGCCATAGGCTGCAGTGCTACCACTGCGCCACGTGCTGCCCTCCCTGTGACTATTTGTAACCTGTCCAGCTTGTACAGGTCCCACCTGCTCCAAATCAATCCCAATGTCTCAGAAATCTGATGCCCTCCCTCCAACACCATTTCTCCAGCCACCTATTTAATTGACCAATCTTCCTAGTCTTATGCTCAGTAGCACGTGGAATTTGGAGTAATCCTGAGACTGCTGCTCTTGAGGTCCTGCTCATCAATTTCCTTCCGAACTCCCTGAAATCTGCTTTAAGAACCTCATCTCACTTCTTGCTTATGCTGTTGGTGCCAATGTAGACCAATGTACAATGAGCCATGTAGAGCTCATTGCCCTCCCCCTGAAGGATCCCCCGCAGCTGTACCATGATGCATCCCTGATCCTGACATCAGGGAGGCAGCACATCATCCTGGAGTCACGTTTGCTGCCACAGAAACGCACGTCTTTGATTCCATGACTATGGAATCCTCTTATCGCCATTGCCCTTCCATTCTTCTTTCTTCCCTATACAGCTGAGCCGCTATGGGCTTGGCTCGCTCTCCTCAGCTTGCAAAATGGAAAAATGATCAAGTCGTGTGGACCAGTGATTTTGAAACATTTTCCCGGGATCCACTTTTACCAAACAAAACGCCTTGGTGCCCACGCCGGCTGGCCTTCTGGTCCCATGCCGGCCGGCCTTCGCAAACCACCATTATTGCTTACCTTTAATGCGACAGGTGAGCCTGCTTGGTCCTCACAATCTCACTTGCTCTGCCGTTCAATGTTACATTTCTGCTAACGATTTGAGTTGCTGCATCCTTTGAAAAAAATCAAGAGGTTTGTCCCCGAACTCTTCAAATGCCGTTGAAGCTTTCAGGGTTTTAAACTTTCATTTCCAGTACTTCCCTGCATATAACACACATGGGCATTGCATCCTGATTTGCATTGGCAAAATTAACAATGCCATACCTCAACAAATCATCTTTCTCCTGCTTTGTTCCCAATTTCAGTTTCATTTTAATTGTTTATCCACCAAACGCCCTGGAGCTTTGGATGCAGCTCACACCAGCGCTGCTTTGTCCTGCCGTGGACTCTCTTTTTAAAAAAAATATATATTTTTGTTCTCCTCTTTAACATTTTCTCCCAAATTTACACCCAACAATAAACAATAATCAGTAACGAATGTAATGTCAATCTCCATATCAATAACAACGATCCCATCCTCCCAACAACCCCCAAACAACTGCCCACATGTTAACATAAACATACATAAGAAAATAAGAACTAGGAGCAGGAGTAGGCCACCTGGCCCCTCGAGTCTGCTCCGCCATTCAATGAGATCATGGCTGATCTTTTGTGGACTCAGCTCCACGTTCCGGCCCGAACACCATTACCCTTAATCCCTTTATTCTTCAAAAAACTATCTATCTTTATCTTAAAAACATTTAATGAAGGAGCCTCAACTGCTTCACTGGGCAAGGAATTCCATAGATTCACAACCCTTTGGGTGAACAAGTTCCTCCTAAACTCAGTCCTAAATCTACTTCCCCTTATTTTGAGGCTATGCCCCCTAGTTCTGCTTTCACCCACCAGTGGAAACAACCTGCCCACATCTATCCTATCTATTCCCTTCATAATTTCATCTGTTTCTAGAAGATCCCCCCTCATTTTACCTTCTCACCCTCCATCAGTATTTTAAATTCCACCATATTGTGATCGCTCCTTCCGAGAGGATCCCTAACTATGAGATCATTAATCAATCCTGTCTCATTACACAGGACCAGATCTAGGACCGCTTGTTCCCTTGCAGGTTCCATTATATACTGTTCTAGAAAACTATTGCGGATACATTCTATAAACTCCTCCTCAAGGCTGCCTTGACCGACCTGGTTAAACCAATCGACATGTAGATTAAAATCCCCCATGATAATGCTGTACCATTTCTACTTGCATCAGTTATTTCTTTGTTTATTGCCTGCCCCATCATAATGTTACTATTTGGTGAAGACTACTCCTATCAGTGACTTTTTCGCCTTACTATTCCTGATTTCCACCCAAATGGATTCAACCTTATCCTCCGTAGCACCGATGTCATCCCTTACTATTGCCCGGATGTCATCCTTAAAAAAACGAGCTACACCACCTCTCTTACCATTCACTCTGTCCTTCCGAATAGTTTGATACCCTCGGATATTTAGCTCCCAGTCGTGACCATCCTTTAACCATCTTTCAGTAATGGCCACTAAATCACAGCCATTCACGATGATTTGCGCCATCAACTCATTTACCTTATTCCAAATATTACGAGCATTCAGGTAAAGTACACTTATGTTAGCTTTTATACCTCTAGTTTTGAATCTTAACACCTCGATCAATAACCTCTCCTAAGTTATATAACTCCTTGAATTCAGCTTGTAGGATCTCGTCCCGTTTTTTACATATGTCGTTGGTGCCTATATGCACCACGACAGCTGGCTGTTTATCCCCCACAGAATGTCCTGCAGCCGCTCCAAGACATCCTTGACCCTTGCACCAGGGAGGCAACATACCATCCTGGAGTCTCGATTGCGTCCGTAGAACCGCCTGCCTATTCCCCTTACAATTGAGTCCCCTATCACTATAGCCCTGCCATTCTTTTTCCTGCCCTGCTGCGCAGCAGAGCCAGCCACGGTGCCATGAACCTGGCTGCTGCTGCCTTCCCCTGGTGAGCCATCTCCCTCAACAGCATCCAAGGCGGTATATCTGTTTTGCAGGGAGGTGACCGCAGGGGACACCTGCACTGCCTTCGTACTCTTGCTCTGCCTTTTGGTCACCCATTTTCTATCTCCCTCAGTAACTTTAACCTGCGGTCTGACCAACTCGCTAAACGTGCTATCCACGACGTCCTCAGCATCGCGGATGCTCCAAAGTGAGTCCATCCGCAGCTCCAGAGCCGTCAAGCGGTCTAACAGGAGCTGCAACTGGAGACACTTCTTGCCCATGAAGGAGTCAGTGGACGTGTCCCTGTGCTCCCACATCGCACACGAGGAGCATGACACGGGACTGGGATCTCCTGCCATGTCTTAAGCCTTAGGTTAACTTATACAACTACAATTCCAAAAAATGAAACAAAAAATAAATAAATAAATGAGACAATGAAAAGAAAAACTACTTACCAGTTACTTACCAGGGTTAAAAAGCACCTCCTCCCCACCTAGCTTCAAATTCCCAAACTCACTCTTTGTTGTGTCTCACTCTGGCTGTGTCTTCTCTGGCTCACTGGGAGAACTCACTGGGAGTGAGTTGCAAGTTGCTCTTTTAAATTGGCCTGAGTTGAACAAATGACCAAAAGGAATCAGGAATCACCCATAGTCACCATTAACACATACAGTCCCTCTCCCCCAACCCTCCCAGAACCCCCCCCCCAATGATCGGTGTGATCCAATTCTCAAAAGTGCATAATGAATAACGATCATTAATTGTAGAACCCGTCCATCCTTCCCCCTCAGTTCAATTTGACCTTTTCAAGCGTCAAGAATTCCAGCAGGTCCCCCTGCCATGCCAGGGCACAGGGTGGAGAGGTTGATCTCCACCCCAACAGGATCCGCCTTCGGGCGATCAATGAGGCGAAGGCTACAACATCTACCTCCGCACCCGTTTCGAACCCCGGCTGGTCCGACACCCCAAACATGGCCTCCCGAGGGCCCGGCTCCAGTTTCACGTGCACCACTTTAGAGATTACCCAAAAAAACCTCCTTCCAGTAATCCTCCAGCTTTAGACAGGACCAAAACATGTGAACGTGGTTTGCGGCAATCCCCCCCGGGCAACGTTCACACACATCTTCTACCCCCTAAAAGAGCCGACTCTTCCTCGCTCTTGTAAGGTGAACTCTATGCACCACCTTCAGCTGTATCAGCCCCAACCTCGCACACGAGGTGGAGGCGTTCACCCTCCGGAGCACCTCGCAGCAGAACCCCTGCCATGGACTCTCTTCAGCAGCTTTCTCCAGCAGATTGAATTGTGAGATCCTGGCCTGTTTCTGTCTCTGGTCCTCTCCTTTATTACAAGATGACCCATCCTTGGGTCTTCACACCGTTCTGTTGCTTGCCTGCTGGCAGCTACAAAACTGAGGAACTTCTCCATGATTTCATGCCCGGAGCACGTGACGTCAGTGTCCAGGCGTGTGACCTGCTCTCTGCCGCCGCTTCTGGGGGGAAGAATCCATCGATTTAAAACAAGAAAAATCTGGTCCTAGGACAGCACACTGACGTCAGGGGGAGGCGGTCTGCCCCGCTGGGATTTTGGCCTGCACTCTGCTAGATCCGGCTGAGGGGGCATGCATGCACGGGGTGACTGGCATTCTTGAAAGCCAGTCAAGGCTGGCATTTTTAAAAGCCGATCGTGGCTCTAAGGCACTTATTCTTGCGATAGGGAATGCTGCGATGGATCGCTTCGCAACCCTCCCGCCATCCACACGTGACTTATACATGGTTCATGACCCTGAGTTTGAAAATGGTATAGACACACGGGCCTCCTGCGCTACCTGTCTGCTGTTGCCTTCATTACTTTGGGGTGAACCCCAGGCTGTTTCTTATATCAACCAAATGACCACACAACCAATATGTTAGCTTAATAACACAAGACTTGTATCTCTATGCAATAACACACGCAGCTCCGTACAAAACTGCACCTAACAACTAAGGTGACCTTTATTTAACTTCGAGTGACCGGCACTGTGCGAGATAAGCCTTTATCCGGGTCCGCGTGGTTGGTTTGGAAGTGGCTGGGTTCGTCTCAGCTGGGCTCGTCCTTCAGGAATGGTCGCGGGTCCTTGAACATGGTTGTTCTGCTGCAGTTGGTCGCGCACAGGCCGGTCCCAAAAGAGATCGATCTCTAGTGCGCAGGGCTTTTTATCCTTTGTCTTTTTCGCGCCCTTTTGGGTGGTCCTTACTCTAGGTCCAATGGATCGATAGGGTTTCAATCATCCTCATTGATCTCAGCCAATTAGGGGATGGATACCTCGATAGCTGGGCAGGTCCTAGCTATCATTGTCCCAGGTTCGTAGGCCTTTCCAAATAAGGGGGGTGGCGCTGGTTAATCTGCTACTTTTGTAACTCCTTGATTCAAACTATTGTCCTGGCGGAAATGGTGATCGACTCTTAATGGATTTAAGTTTCAGCCAAATCTGGTTTCTTTGCGCAATACACAGAGGCTGTGTACCTGTCTGTGTCCCAAATTGACCACAAATCCCATGGTCCTTTGCAGGTGGCCATTTTACATGCCTACACTGCTTGTCTCACTCAGTCACTCTCTGGCTGTATACTTCTTTTTTATTTTATTTAGAGTACCCAATAATGTTTTTTTCAATTTAGGGGCAATTTAGCATGGCCAATTCACCTACCTTGCACATGTTTTTGGGTTGTGGGGGTGAGACCCACGCAGACACTGGGAGAATGCGCAAACGCCACATGGACAGTGACCCGAGGACGGGATCGAACCCGGGTCCCCGGCGCTGTGAGACAGCAATGCTAACCACTGCCCCACCATGCCACCCTCGGCTGAACATGTCAAACCTGCAGTGTGACTGCCTCCCTAAACGTGCTACCCACAGTATAATGATTTTGGGTGAGCTGGGAATGGAGTACTACAAGTAGTTTCATCGTCATTTAGCGAGAGAGAACATAAATCAGGAAGAGTTTCTATCATCAAACACTGTTGAATATTCATTGTTTAACTGTCAGGGTAATTAGATTGGCCGTGTGTGATGCCCTGAACACTAACAGCATCATGATTCCTGCTCTTAGGGTTGCTGACTCATGAACAATGATTATTTGAGTCAGTTTCAGAACACTTGTGATGTCTGTGTAACAATATAGCACTCACCAAGACTAAGTACATCAAGGAGAGTACATCAAGGAAAGAAGCACATTGAAAACGTAACAGCTGAAGTGGAAACTTTGTTTCACACACATTCATGTAGGGTGATAGTACTCATGAGAAAGCTCAGTTTGATCCCGTCTTGCACACTGTAGCATGAATAACTTTGATTGCATTCTACTTCTGTGATGCATTATTTGATATATATATTTATGAAATCCTTCTGAGTCAGAGGAAGTTGAACCCTTCAGAATGTCTCCTGATTAGTTTTTGTTGATGAGTGTGGTGTTGCAATTCAAAAGAACATTCTGTCTTCTAGGTGGCCATGGAAAGGAGAATAGATCGAAATCGTCAGCGGCGAGAATGGGAGGACCGCAGGTACTGGCCACTGATTCAAACTCGTATATCTATTTGTTTGGACAGTTTGAAAAATAAGTTGTAAATTTAGTATCAAGTTGGCATGTACTGTATATATTGAACTGCATAGTTTAATCAGAGGACAGCTTACTCTTTGCTGTCTCCTACCCCCCCCCCCCCCCCCCGAACTGTGAAGGTTTTCTTATAATCTCTGCTCCCTTAATCACAAAATTTGGCATAATGGCCAAAGGCAGTTTCCCGCCAGCGGGAAATTAGTTTGGAATTTTGTTCCTGTGATGTTGCTGGGCTAAAGGCTAAAAACTGTCCTGCTGATCTTTGTCAGGAACCACATTTCCAGCCATTTCCATCTCCTGAATGCCCATTTAATCTTTATTGTCACAAGTAGCTTACATTTGCAATGAAGTTACTGTGAAAGCCACATTCCGGTGCCTGTTTGGGTACAGTGTGGGAGAATTCAGAATGTCCAAATTACCTAACAGCACGTCTTTCGGGTCTTGTGGGAGGAAACCAGAGCACCTGGAGGAAACCCACGCAGTCACGGGGAGAACATGCAGACTCTTCACAGACAGTGACCCAAGCCAGGAATCGAACCTGGGACCTTGGTGCTGTGAAGCAACAGTGCGAACCACTGTGTTACTGTACCATTTAAAAGGCCAACTGATTGGAACTATGCACCCATCCAAGTTAAGGGCCACGCTGGCGGATAGTTAGAACTATCTGTTTCCTGACTGTGTATAAGTGGCATCCATTTTTAGGGGCCATGCTGTTGGGCATATTGATCAGACTATCTTGGGGCTGTTCGGGCTATATTAGCAGGCTTTGAATGGCAAACATGTGTTGGTCCTGGTCGTGGATGCAGGAAGGCCTCTCGAGGCAGTGACATTTGTGCACAGTCTGGTGTGCAGGGTGTGGTCAGTCATCTAAGGAATTTGGTCTTGTGGGTTAAAAGCCACGGTACTGTGAGGCAGATTGCACAATCATGATCAGGGGAAGCATTTGCATCCTCTGACAGTAGCCCAGGGCTGGGATTGAACCCAAGTCCTCGGAGCCATGAGGCAGCAGTGCATCACCGTGCCACCCCTATGCACAACATGGATGATGTGCCCATGATATTCCTCCTGGAATCTTGTAGTTGAGGTTACGGTGAAGACTAGTTGATTCGAGCGCAGTTCTCCTCCTCGATGCAGGGGAGACAAACTCTCATTGTCATTTTCAACATTTCATGAAGTCATCGATCTGAAAATGATAACAGAAGATGCAGAAGTCATCTTGAAGCACAATGATGGGGGCATCCTTTGAAGACACAGTAGCCGAGGGAACATTTGGTTCTTATGTAATGGGATAAGCATTACATGAGCACACATCCTTAAGAAGCTATACGTAATGCAGTCCTATCAACCATGACGGAAAATGTTAGTGGCTGGGGCAGCACGGTAGCACAAGTGGATAGCACTGTGGCTTCACAGCGCCAGGGTCCCAGGTTCGATTCCCCGCTGGGTCACTGTCTGTGCGGAGTCTGCACGTTCGCCCCGTGTGTGCGTGGGTTTCCTCCGTGTGCTCCGGTTTCCTCCCACAGTCCAAAGACGTGCTGGTTAGGTGGATTGGCCATGATAAATTGCCCTTCGTGACCTAAACGGTTAGGAGGGGTTATTGGGTTACGGGGATAGGGTGGAAGTGAGGGCTTAAATGGGTCGGTGCAGACTCGATGGGCCGAATGGCCTCCTTCTGCACTGTATGCTCTATGTTCAAGAGGCTGGAACACTATTGCACGCAATGTTGCACTCATGCAAGTGTGACAGGAGCGTAGCAAGGCAGCTCTAAGAAGAAAAACATCCAATAATTGTTCATGCTTGAATGCCTGAAGACTGAGCTACATCTGAACTGCAAAACCCCTCCAAACCCAGCTTTCATCCACGATTAATGCAGAGGCTGCATCTTGATACTGAACCCAAGATGCTATCGGACATTAGGACACAGTGATCTGTAACACAACAATATGGGTATCACATGGTTAGCACAGTTGCTTCACAGCTCCAGGGTCCCAGGTTCGATTCCCGACTTGGGTCTCTGTCTGTGTGGAGTCTGCACGTTCTCCCCGTGTCTGCGTGGGGTTTCCGCCGGATGCTCCGGTTTCCTCCCACAGTCCAGAGACATGCAGGTTAGGTGGATTGGCTATGCTAAATTGCCCTTGGTGTCCCAAAAAAGGTTAGGTGGGGTTACGGGGATAGGATGGAGGTGTGGGGATAGGGTAGAGGTGTGGGCTTAGGTAGGGTGCTCTTTCCAAGGGCTGATGCAGACTCGATGGGCCGAATGGTCTCCTTCTGCACTGTAAATTCTATGATTCTATGGACGCAAATTTGAGAGTTAAGTTGTCTTCGTACTCACAGAAATGGTTCATCAGATCATTTTTATTCACTCATGGACCTGCACTCATCGTAAACCTACCAGGTTTACATCCTGCATTGCCGTCGCATCTGGGAGAGACCTGGCTCATTCAGTTTTGACGTAACAGTTAATAATAACTTTGTCCTGTCATAAACCCTGATAACCACTCAGGAGATGTGCCGGAGCATCACTTCCCTGCTATTAAAGTCCTCGATATTGTCAATCCTTGGTATGAACCCTAAGACGTTACACTGTTATATAATGAAATTCAAAATTGATTGGTGTTCAGTTACCTCAAAAGAGGAATTTCATCAAGTAATGCGAGGAAGCCATTCAGGAACAAAGTAGCATCCAGACATGTATTGGACATCACACACGAGCAGACGTTCAAAATGTCATCGCATGGAACCAATTTACATTGCTTGGAGTCATTCATCGGGGGAGTGGGAACTAATAAAGGAGTGATAGTGAGCCTTAATAGTAGAGACAAAATACTGTGTTTGGGAAGCATGAAAGGCTATGGTGCTCGGTGACGATTAATATTTTTATAAAAACCTCACAGTTATGAAGTAAAGGCCATTGCAAAGTCCATTTGGGTGAAAAGATACCCAACAGGGGTCACGATCAACACGTGTACAAATAGCACTCTTCAGTGTGGCAGCATCAGGATAATCGCTAACCTTCCATAAACAACTCTCATGTGGTCACATAAGGTGAGCCTCTGATGCAAGGGTTACATGTGCATTGTCGAACCATTATTTTCATCTCGGGAGTCACTTTATTCATGTCACTTATGTGGAACTAAAGGCAGTTGACTGTGATAAGATTGAGTGAGACCACATAGAACTTCAGGGACAAGATTCAGACTATTTATGGGAGCGGAAGTAGCATTTGGTACCCTTGAATGAATGTGGGATATTGCATCACATCCATGAACCATTTGTCACAGACAGGAGGGGGTTAATTTAAACAGCACAAATTTCTACTCTCACCACCCGTCACAAACAGAATCATGTTTTTGATTTGCTTCCCCCTTTATAACCGGTAGTATATTTCCCAACCCCTCAGTTTTGCTGTGATCCAATTTTCTATTAATAACCTCACAGCAAACACTAGATAGGATGAACTCAAAGGGTCAGTTTATTTGCATACACAAAACACGGGAGGAAGGTGGCAACATTGCCTCGTTTGCATTCATACAATAAAAGAGGGATAGAGAGAGGACTTCTGGTGGTGACATGTAGGTAGAGGTCGAACGTTTTGTGGCTCCCGCTAGAGCTTTCGTTTTTTTTTTTTGGCTCTTTTCACCCATTGGGCGATTTTATCTGAACGGTCTCCAGTAAAGTTGTGGTAATCCGAGGATGTCGAAAGCCCAATGGAAGAACACGGGACGAGAAAGGAACAAGCCCTACTCTGCCTCAGAGCTCGAATTCGGTGCGGCGTGCTGTGGGAGGGGAGATGGCGGGGGCAAGCAGGTCGGGTGAAGCTGCGCCCATTACGGTGGACATGCTGGCTGAGGTGATGGCGGTGGAGTTTGCGTGGCAGTTTGCAAAGCATTTTGAGCAGCATGGAAAGGAGATGATGGGAATGCTCAAACAATTGTTGGATGATATGTTGGCCCTAATAAAGGAGACTCTTGGAAAGACATTGTCGGCAGTGTGGGAGCAAGGCGAGGTGTTGAAGGGGGTGGAGGAGGCATTTTCATGGCACAGCGACCAGCTCGCCTCATTGGGAGAGGAGCTGCGGAGTTTGGAGGAAAATAATAAACTGAGAGCTAAAGTGGAGGACCTGGAGAACAAGTCACGGTGGCAGACTGTCTGAGGTGTTGGTGGGCCAGAGGCCGACAGAATACTTTTCAGAGATGTTCGCCAACTTGTTGGGTGGGGAGGAGAACACCCATCCTAGAGCTGGATATGGCTCATCGGTCACTCTGGCCGAAGCCAAAGGTAAATGATCCACCAAGAGCAGTGATAGTCTTTTGGGTTTGGAACGAGGTTTGTGGCGTGGGTCCAATTACTGTGTGCATGCGTGCGAACAAATGAAATGTGCTCGGAGTATTTCAGTTTGTTTGGGGCCGGCGAGGCAGGAGTGCCTGCTGTCGCCGTTGTTATTCGCATTGGCAATTGAGCTTCGGCTGAGTGGCGGGGGATTGTGAGGGGGCAGCAGGGAGCACTGGGTATTGATTTACGCGGACAATCTGTTGCTTTTTGTGTTGGACCTGCTGCAGAGTATGGGTAGAATCATGGGTTTGTTGAAAGGTTTGGGGCCTTTTCAGTCTCCAAATTAAAAGTAGGGAAAAGCAAGGTTTCCCCGGTGAATGCTGGGGGGGGTGAGGGAGAAACTGAGGGCTCTGCCATTTAAGGTGGCAAGGGAGCAGTTTCAGTATCTGGGTTGCAGGTAACGCATGAGTGGGCCACAATGCATATGTGTGATCTGACCGGGTTGGTGGAGGAGGTCAAGAGGGATCTTAAGAGATGGGATGCACTGCACGTGACAATGGCGGGTGCAGTTGGTGAAGATGAATGTGCTGCCAAGGTTTCTGTTTTGTGTTTCAGTCCCTCTTGATTTTTCTTCACAAAACTTTTTTCTGGAAGGTGGATGGGCTCACCTCAGTATTTGTGTGGGCAGGGAAGGTGCCACGGGTGAAGAGGGCTCTGCTGCAAAGGCAGGGAGGGGGCTTGGCTCTCCTGAACCTGATGCATTACTATCGGGCAGCGAATGTGGAGAAGGTGGGTGGCGGGGCTGGGGAGAAGGCAGAGTGTATCAGGCTGGAGGAGGAGTCCTATAAGTGCTGGAATTCGAGGGCTCTGGTGATGGCCCCGTTGCCGCTGGCTCCGAGGAAGGATACAGTTATTCCAGTGGTGGAGTCAACTATTAAGATCTGGAATCAGTTGAGGGGGCACTTTAAATTGGGCCACATGTTGGTGCTGACACCACTGTGTGGGAATCATAGGTTTAAGCCGGGCGGGGGTGGTGCGGATGGATTGGATGTATAGGTGGTGGAGGGAGGAAGGGTTGGTGGGGGTCAGAGATATGTTCTCATAGGGAAGTTTGCGGTGCTGGAGGAAGTATGGGAGCGGTTTGTGGTATCAAGGGGGACCGAGTTCAGGTACTGGCAGGTGTGGTACTTTGCGCAAAAGGAGCTCCCTTCATTCCCCCCATCACGCTACTGGAGAAAATACTGCTTCCAGGTGAGGTGGGGGAGGACAGGATTGGGAATATATATGGGTGGTTGGGAGAGCAGGGCAAGGCATTAGTGAAAAGGAGCTGGGGAGGGAGACAGGATGGGGACTCTGGTATGAGGTGATGTGGCGAGTGAGCTCAACCACTTCCTGTGCAAGGATGAGTTTGATACAATTTAAAGTGGTGCGTAGGGTCCACATGACTCGGGCTCCGATGAGTGGGTTTTTCCTCAGGTAGCAGATGGATGCGAGAAGTGTGGGCACAGGCTGGTGAATCATTCCCACATGTTCTGGAGATGTGAGGGGGTGGAGAGGCGGTGTTCGGGACCCTATCGAGGGCAGTAGAGGTTGAGATGAAGCCGGACCATATGGTGGCGACCTTTGGAGTGTCGGAGGTGCATGAGCTCCTGGAGGGGAAGGGGGCCAATGTCGTGGCCTTCACCTCTCTGATTGCCCCCCGACAGATTCTTTTGAATTGAAGGTTGGTTATACCACTGGGGTTGTGACTTGGCTGGGGGTTATATGTGTTTCTCCGGTTGGAGAAGATCAAATTTGCCTTAAGGGGATCGGAAGAGGGTTTTGAGTTATGGTGAAGGCCGTTCATGGCAACATTTGGAGAGCTGTTCGTTGCAGGATTCGTTGGAGGGGGAGGGGGGGGGACTAAAAGGGGAAAAATGTACAAACTGTACACTTTGTTTTGATTAGATGTAGAATTGATGTTATTAATTGTGTTTGGAACAAAAAAAGGGGGGGGGCTTTTGTTGGCAGCATTTATGAGGAGCTAGGGGAGCGGACCTGTGGCGGTTCTTAAATTCAGGGGCCAGAGAATATTCCATTTTTCGCCAGTACATAATCGAGGATTGATTTCTTTATTATGGGCAGGTCGTTGTTGTCGGGGGTGAGGAAGGCGGAATACTCGGCGATTGTCGGATCATGCTCCACATTTGGGAGATATGGTCCTGGAGAGGAGGCCTGCCCAGTGGCCGGCGTGGAGGTTGGATGTTGGGCTGCTTGCGGATTGGAGTTTTTGTGTGAGGATGGCACTGGTGATGGATGATTATGTGAGGTTTAATAGGAATGGGGAGGTCTCACCATTGGTGGTTTGGGAGGCACTGAAGGCTGTGGTAAAGGGTAAGATCATCTTGTATAACGTGCAGATGGAGAGGGAGGCAAGTGAGGCGTGGTAGCAATTGGTAGATTAAATCTTGGAGGTTGATGGGAAGTATGCGGAGGATCCCACTCTGGAGTTTTTTGTCAGTAGAAAAGAACTGCAGACGCAGTTTGACCTTTTGTCTACAGGGAAAGCCGTACGTCAATTGAGACCGGCGAAGGGTGTGGCGCACAAGTACAGGGAGTAGGCCAGTCGCTTGCTGGCGTGACAGCTCCGCCGGCAGGCATCCACCCGGGAGATCATTCAGATTTGGGATGGGGCGAGGGGGTTGGTGGTGGCGCTGGAGCAGGTGAACAGGGCATTTGAGAGTTCCATAAGAGATTATATATATCCCCATGTCACTAGCAGGGTCTGGTGAAGGGAGCATTCCTGGTATCTGGGAAGATCCTGTCTACGGATGTAGCCACATTGGATGAGGTGCGTATAAGCTGGGCGGGGGAATTGGGACCTACTTTAGGTCAGGATGTGTGGGGTGATGCCCTTCGCCGGGTAAACTCCACGTCCTCCTGTGTACGACTCAGCCTAATTCAGCTCAAGATGGTTACATAGGGCTCACCTGGCTAAGGCCAGGATGAGTGGTTTCTTTTAGGGAGTGGTGTTCCCTGGGGCCAGCTAATCACACCCATATGTTTTGGCCATGTTCCAAGATGTCAAGCTTTTTGGTCTCCTTGTTTCGCACCATGTCAGCAATTCTCAACATTGATCTGGAGCCTTGTCGTATGGTGGCCATTTTCGGGGTATAGCACTTACCGGGGTTGCGGACTGGGGTGAAGGCAGATGTTCTCGCCTTTGCCTCATTAATAGCCCAGAGGTGACTTCTGCTGGGATGGAGATCTCCTACTCCGCCCAATGCATCGGTCTAGTTGGGTGACCTCATAGAATTTTTACATCTGGAGAAGGTCAGGTACTCTGTCGGGTGTCGGTCAAGGGGTTCTACCTGAGGTAGCAGCCATTCATTTCCTACTTTAAAGAATTAGTCACCATCAGCTGTTAGGCGGGTAGGGGTGTGGATTAATTCTTGTTGTTGGGGCAAAGGTATTTCTTTCTTGGGTGGGATTTATATGGTTGGTTGTGTTTTTCTAATATTGCATTTTGTAACATCCGCTTTCTGTGTTGATATTGTGTTGTTTTTGCTAAAAATGGAAAACTTTTAATAAAAATATATATTTTTAAAAGAAATTGTCCATGTGTGGCTGGGCCTCACTGGCTTGTTGGGGGAGCCCAATCTCTCTTTCAGCACAGGAATGATCCCTATCCTTTTCAGCCAGCTCTGCTGCCTCATACAAGGAGAGTATTCAACTTCAGGGTACCCCCTCCGGTCATATATCTCTCCCTTTACCTTGGGGAATCTTGCAATGAATAACGACAGATGGATTGACTAAGCAGTATGGATGAAGGAACAGTCCAGAAGCTTGCATGCTGGCTGTGTGCAAAGCCCTCACCAGTGACCGAAGAAGACGTCATTTGCAGGATCTTGCATAAGATGGCGATCTTAAAGTGGCAGGCAGACATGCAGGGCTAATGTCCCATCTGCTGGTAGTGTGTGACATCCCTGTGGACACTAATCCTTAGACTGCCCAGTGTCCTTATGAGAGTGTGAGTTTGGAGTGAGGAGAAGGTCCACTTAACCTAGCAGATCAGATCATTAATCCTTTTCTTGCACTCCAGGGTGGTCCTTTTTTGTGACAGATGGGTGCTGACCTCCCTGGCAACCTCTCAGTCCAGTGTGGTCAGGTTGGTTGGCCCCCTAGTCCCATTCCTTGTAAAGAGGGCTTCCTGTCTTTCCTGTACAGCTTGGAGGAGAATTTTCAGGCAGGCCTCGCTGAACCATGGTGCCAGAGGGTTTGTTTCTTTTTGGGACCATTGCTACAGGGAGTGGATGCCTTTGCAGGTACTGTTTAAATATGGTGCCATTACCTTTGACCCCAAGAGGTAATGGCGAGATTCATCAAGCTCCTTGTTGATGCACAAATAATGAACTGAGAAGTGGAAGATCTGGCGTGAAAAGCCACCCTGTTGCCCAGTGGGAATCACACCGACTTTCCCATGTGCCACCCAATTGGCCTCAATTTATGGAATTTGAGACAGTGGAGACAGGATATACAACATACCTTTAGATACGTGACAGAGTTTTCTAACCAACATATCTGGACATCGACTGGGAAATTACACACACTTCGCCAGTTATGAGGATTAGCATAAGTTACATTGGTCTTGGCTGAATGCTTCTCATTGTAATTTCAAATGAATAATAACTTGTCACATTTAAATCTGGTGTCGACTGGGGGGTCAAGCTTGTGAGAGCAGCATAATATGATGGGGCGAGCATGTGATATTTGGAGTAGCTCTGTTAAGTTGAATGTGCGTCTGGTATTGAGGAAGGAATGGCTGCAAGGCTGTCGCAGATTGCCAACAATCAATTTGTTCTTTCTTTTGCAGGAGGGAGATTTTGTTTGAATATGAACAATATGAATACCATGGAACTTCAGTACGTATGTATAGCCACAATAGGAATATTTTTTTAAAACAAAAATATTGGAACAGAAAATCCTGAGGAACAGGAATCTGCTTTCATAAGGAGAAGGTTGTTACACTCTCATGTCATAATCCAACTGTTTCCATTTGAAGGTAATATATGTGGACTTTATTTGTTGTTTTATAAAGGGCGCTTCTGGTTTCTCTGAATGTATGAATCAATAAGATCTGAAATGGGAGGCAAGGATCCCTTGAATTAGCATCTGTATGCTTCACCCTATGTCTATGTATTTACATTATGTATTTATCATGTGTCCTATGTTTTTCATGTATGGAATGATCTGCCTGGACTGTATGCAGAACAATACTTTTCACTGTACCTCGGTACACATGACAAATCTAAATCTAAAAATCTGCAGGACAGATTATGTTTTGCTTTGGCAATATTTGGTGAAGTTGATTATTTTTGGAGAAAGGCAACAAAGGTGTGGATATTTCTTTGAGTTGATGACATTATTCTTGCCGAAGTCAGCAAAGATAGGGCAATGAGCATATTTAATCTCAGGCTTCCTTTTTTCTTTCATGCCTTAGTGCTTGTACAATTCATTCAGTTACTGCATGGCAGGCTACCATGACCGTTGTCAGATGCCTAAGTACTGGAATACGTTGTGCTTTATCCTTCATTGCTGTCCTAAAGCATAGTTCAATAAGTTTTTGTTCATGGAGGGAAGCCGTTGTTTAACGGCAGAACTATTTCTGGAGAGTTAATTTTTTTTGTATGCTTTATGAGCTGGAAAATTCTCTTTGTACTGCTTCATCATGGTTACAAGACTGATAAGTTACTTAATGCCTCTTGGACTATTATCGGCAGATGGGAGCAGAAATTATTCATTTAGCCTCATTGTATTAGTTTTCTGTTTTAATGATGTAGTTTATATGTTATTTGGGTAATTGTATGCTCTTGTCCTTTAGACGTTTTGGTCAAAATTATTTTTTTCCAAAGTGGTGACATAACAGTTAATTTGCAAATGTCAGCAAGTTAACCTGTGAGCTAGCAAGCATAAAGGGGAACCAGAAGTTGTATTGTATCAATTGAAGATTCCATAGACCACTTCTACTCTACTGTGTAGCACTGCACTCCGTATGCTTCACCCATGTCTATGTATTTACATTGTGCATTATCATATGTCCTATGTTTTTCGTGCATGGAATGATCTGCCTGGACTGTACCCAGAACAATACCTTTCACTGTACCTCGGTACAGGTGACAATAAATCTAAATCTCTGGCCTGGGACATATCTGGAGTGGACACCATATCCCTGCATTTAAGTCACTTGGTAGCACATGAGCTTCTTTGCAGAATCTATCTGGTAGTACTTTGACATCCAATAGGTTCCATAGCACTTTGAACCTCTTTGCTTTATTGTCTGCAAAGATGTTCTCCAACACCTTTTCTTGGAACCGACTTGTCATGATATTCAAACACACACATCATGATAGACAGACCAACAGACAAATCAGCACACATAACACGACAGCCAATCACAGACAAGGACAGAGACAGTATAAGAGAAGAAACACGACACCTGGTGGCCAGTAGATCTGGAGACCAGGAGAAGGACAGGACCTGATTAACATCACACAGAGGGAGTCACCACGTGCAGAGTATCAAGACAGAACTGTAAATAGCAAGTTGAAATAAAACAGCGTTATACCAAATACAACCGTGTTGGTCCATCTGCACCTCAGAACACCCAACACCACATGGTACAGGAGTGGATCGATACCTGCCGGCATACCTCAGCGTAGAGAGACAACCAGCAATGCCCAGGCAAGATGTACGAGCTCCCGGTTCCGCAGCCGCTCCAGTGCCACGGCGATCTCCGCCAAAACTGGCAGCGATTCCGGCAAGCGTTTGAATTCTTCCTGGTGGCAGCCGAACTTAAAGACCTGGCCGATGATGAAAAAATAGAGTTTCTCCTCACCATCGCCGGTGCAAGAGCAGAAGAAATCTTTAAAAAATTCAATTTCTCCAAGGGGCAAAACAGGTACGATTTCCAGGCAGTCCTGGACAAATTCGCCAAATACTGTGAGGAAAACACACTCCAATCGGCAAGGAAAGGTAAGAAAAGCGGCAGTACTCACCTCGTGGCCGGGATCCCGGAGGCCGAAATCCCGGACCTGAGAGAGATTTGGGTCGAGGTCGGCGGCCATCTTGCTAAAGGTGTTACACTAGCACAGTTGCGCGAGAAGCCGCGCATGCGCAATCAAGAAAACGGCCATCGGTAAAGGAACAGCGATCTGCGCATGCGCAATCGCTTCCTACGTGCTACGTCACGCGCGTCATTACGTCAGAGGCCCCCGACCGCACCAATTTACAGGTGAAACGTCCCAAATCCAATTTAAAGGGGAAACGTCCCAAATCAAAAAAACAAAAATCTGTTAAAGCTGTAAAACAACCTTCCTTCACCTGGAATGACAGCACTATGCCTCAAATTGAACCAGGAAATGAATTTAACCTCCGAAGAACCCTGCAACAAGCAGTTACCTACGCACAAACCGATGATTCCGACCTCCAATACTTCGATACCGATCTTAACATTTTTTCTGGACCTCACGAGCCCAATGACAGCTCCGTAGTCCTATACGACTATGACTTGGACAAACCTTTCGTGTTGAACATTGGCGACCCCCACATTGAATCCGATGCGGATTCACTTTTCGGATCTGAGGATCTTCAACCCAGCAGATAACCCAGCACGGTAGCCTTGTGGATAGCACAATTGCTTCACAGCTCCAGGGTCCCAGGTTCGATTCCGGCTTGGGTCACTGTCTGTGCGGAGTCTGCACGTCCTCCCCGTGTGTGCGTGGGTTTCCTCCGGGTGCTCCGGTTTCCTCCCACAGTCCAAAGATGGGCAGGTTAGGTGGATTGACCATGATAAATTGCCCTTAGTGTCCAAAATTGCCCTTAGTGTTGGGTGGGGTTACTGGGTTATGGGGATAGGGTGGAGGTGTTGACTTTGGGTAGGGTGCTCTTTCCAAGAGCCGGTGCAGACTCGATGGGCCGAATGGCCTCCTTCTGCACTGTAAATTCTATGATAATCTATGATGACGTCCCAACTCATCAGTGCAGGATGATGCTGCAGCCTGAAATTAAGAGACAGAGAGCGGTACAAGCCCACAGAGAGCGGCCTACTGCCACACAGAGCATGGTCCACGTCCCGCTCAGCGTTCCCGACTCTATGAAAGAAGACATGCAAGACTCCACACCCCAGTCCTTGCATGCACAAGAAGTGACTCCAGTATCACAAGACTCCACGGCAAGCTCGTGGACAGACTCCACAATGGCAGAAACGCATGACTCCGATGCGCAGTCCTTGCAGGAACAAGACCATGAGGGTCTAGCAACCTCCTCTGACCAACTAGCGGCAGATGATGCAAGTCTGCCATGCTCACGTAAACAGCAAGAAGGCTATAACAGTCTACCATGCTCCACTGCACAGCAGGACGACCATGACGGTCTCTCATGCTGCAATGAAGGGAACAGCACTGATGACTGTTCAAGCCCAAATGAAGACAAGCCAAAGGAATCGCCTCTTCCAATCCCGAAGAAAAAAGGATTATGCGCTGACCTTCAGGATCATTATAGCCGAAGAGATATTAATAATGCTGCACAGTCACAGAAGGATGCTGAGGATTTGCTAAAGAAATTACTTGTATGTCTAACTTGCAAGGAGCAGACTGAGAATTGCCATTGTTTTAGTACGGATCGAAAAAATGGACAAGACATTGATCCTCATTTAATGGAAATAACACAACCTGAATCATATCTACAGCAGGGACAACTGTCTCCCTTCAACACAAAACCGCAAAGTCCCAAATTCAGAGACCAGCAGTTAGTCAGTAATGACTCTTCAAACCCTGAGGGGAATATTAATCGCATTGAACCTATGCACACTCCACTGATAAATGAGCAGAACATTGGAGCAAGAATCCTGAGGACACCGACATCGAGTAGCCAGACAAAGCACTTAAAACCCGCAGCAGTTTCAAGTGAACCAATTGTGCTTTCCAGTGATGGTGAACATGCAGATAAGGTCGACCCGATTATCCATTGTACCACATTATCTCCAGAGAGTAAGCATTTATGTCTGGGGAGTAGAATGTGGGCAATTGAGAACAGTAAAAGAGAGACTGTGACTATGCCAGTCCCACAAAATCAGACCCAGAGACTATGAAGGCAAAGATACATATGAAGTAACTAAGAAGAAAATTGAAACGGACTGTTCTTTGGAAACTAGTACAATGACGAAAGAAACTTTGGATCCAACATTTGATGCCCTGCATATGGGAGAAATTGAGGGAAATGAACAAGGTTCTGCAATGTCTGGGGGAAGATTTAAAATTCCAAAGAAGAAAAGCCCAAATGAAGGACAACGGCAAGACAATGACAGTCCACAGACATGGTTTGCACCACCAGATGAAAACTCTGACAATTTACCCAACCCTAGTGAACAGCAAGCAGCTACTGAGGATCTATCCACGGTATGTGAAACGAGTGACGACAGCATCCCACTTCCCATGCAAAAGGTGCAAAGTGACATACCTCAGCTAGTGCGTACAGAGGCACTCGACGATCACGGTGAGACCATTGGTAACTACAGTGACACCACACTACTTACACCCTCAATTGTTCGAACCTCTCCACTAGTCAATGCATTCCTGCATGTTCCGACTCCAGAAGTGCAGCTTCAAGAAATCTCAGCTGACTTCAGTGAACCTGCTAAGACTCCGGACGGGGAGCATCAACAAAAAACAGACCAGACTCCAGATGGGGAGCAACCAAACGCCGACTCTGATTCACGTAAGCCAGACTTTACTCCAGACAGGCAGTGTCGCAACCTCAGTGATGGCACGCTCAGGGTGACAGCAGATGCCACAACGACAGGAGATGGATCACGTGACAATCACACTGAGTCAGCAATAACAAGCAGCAGCAACAGTCCAAGAGGAATACACCAATTTACACCACAGCTATATCCACACATTTGTTCCACACCGACAGTGCGGCCAATGACAGCTCATGCTGGACAGACCCAGTATTCAAGCCTGCAGCAGCCAGCAGTCTATGCAGCATATTCTCAAACAGGCCAGCACTGCGGATTGCCCACTAATGGAATCAAGACCGAAGGAGGACTACCGCCAGCGCAATCTGCACTACAGACTGGATGCCTTAGTTACTGCCCAGGATTTGCTGCACCACAGCCTGGCCAGATAGCATATTCCTATCAGATGCAAGGTTCTAGTTTCACACCATCACCAGACATTGATGCGAGCAGCAATTCTGTCTCCAAAGCGACATGCTTCAACGCTTCTCAGCAGAATCACCCTTCCAGTACAGCATGTGGCCAGAACCAGCGTGCAGAGTCTCATCCGACTTCAACATCTGGCACATCCATGACCTTGAATGATATTGTTGATGGTACCTCTTCAATGTCAACGACCCATCAGCTACAAGATGCCATCCGACGGCACCACCAGAAACATAAAAAGAAAAGGACTCCACCTCGTTCCTGGTACGCATGACGGATGGATCGGTGCGTGGGCGCAATCTGCGAGCCTTTCACCTACTTCCACGCTCGCAACGGAACCACACACAGACGCCGCGTCCTCCGATGGTTCCTGATAGTGACTTCGTGGAGCTGCCATACACCATGCCACTTCTGTCGCCACCGTAGCCAGGCTCGCACCTCAGCCGGTGGTTCTTGACTCAACCTTGAGGCGGTCAACCCAAATTCGTCGCACACCTACTAGATTGGGCCTATGGGACTGTTCACACGTTAAAGTTTAGAAACTATTGTATTGTAACATGTTACTGTTTTATCATTCCAGATCTTGTTTGACCGGACCCCACTTCAAAGTTTTTTCTTCTTGTTTTGTTATGGTACAACCTCGTTAGCATGACACACCCAACATCACCCCATGTATATAGTTACGCCACATGTACCTGCTGTAAATATCACGCACACACACATGTTTAGCTGCACTCAGGACACATTCATATTTATAACCACGTAGGCACATAATCTTGTAAAAAAAGGGGGGGATGTCATGATATTCAAACAAACACATCATGATAGACAGACCAACAGACAAATCAGCACACATAACACGACAGCCAATCACAGACAAGGACAGAGACAGTATAAGAGAAGAAACATGACACCTGGTGACCAGTAGATCTGGAGACCAGGAGAAGGACAGGACCTGATTAACATCACACAGAGGGAGTCACCACGTGCAGAGTATCAAGACAGAACTGTAAATAGCAAGTTGAAATAAAACAGCGTTGTACCAAATACAACCGTGTTGGTTCATCTGCACCTCAGAACACCCAACACCACACGACTTAGTGTCAAATAAGTGTTGAATAAAATGGTTTGGCAATTTAGGACAAGTCCTGTCACCCAAGTCTGCCCATTGCCTCAGTCAACAGTTTGTGAATTCTCTGTCCTCCTTATGATTTGTCACATGAGAAAACTGCACTGCTGCTACTGCAGACCAACTGGAAAATGATGTAAACCACTGTTTACTTATGCTTTCAAAATTACAGCTCAAAAACATCAAGGCTATGTTAAAACCACCATAACAATATACAGAATCTTTGAATTCTTTTCCCTGGCCTCTGCGCACCCCCCAGGCTCATGATTAAATGGTCATCATGCTTGATGAAGACAATGGCAATTTACAGTTCTTATCATAGTGTTAAAATTAATAATGGGGGTGGCACAATGGTTAGCACTGCTGCCTCACAGCTCCAGTGTCCCAGGTTCAATTCCGGCCTCGGGCAACTGTCTGTGTGGAGTTTGCACTTTCTCCCTGTCTCTGCATGAGATTCCTCCGGGTGCTCCGGTTTCCTCCCACAGTCAAAGGATGTATAGGTTAGGTGGATTGGCCATGCTAAAATTGCCCTTTAGTTTCCGAAAGGTTAAGTGGGTTTACTGAGTTGCGGGATAGGGTGGAGGTGTAGGCTTGGGTAAGGTGCTCTTTCCAAGGGCTGGTGCAGACTCGATGGGCCGTGTGGCCTCCTTCTGCACTGTAAATTCTATGATATGTTTCTGTGATAATATCGGTCTGTTGAAAAATAAACGCTTCAGTCACTTAAAAATGAGACTTGGTTCAAGATCCTTCATCGAATATTATTGACTTTTGCACTGTCCGAAAGTGGGTGGAATGCTGGAATCCTACAAATCCAAAAAGTGCTCATTGTTCACTTTGCCCCACGGATTTTGGCCTGCAAATAAATTTGAATACTCACCTCTTCAATTAATAATGCTTTTGGAAATGATCATTTAACCCAAGTGTCGAATTGTGCATTGCACGTGTCCCACGTTTTGGTAGTGGAACAAACCAAACATTACACTTTTTTGAGCCACATACAACCACATCTTCTCTGTAAGGGGTTCTGCGTGCAATTTCCTTTATTTAGCCTCTTCCGTTTGCTTTGAAAATTAAAGAAATACGGTTGGCTCATCGTTAACTATGGTTAAAGGTTACCATACTTTTCAAATATATTCTTTACTAGGCCTAGTTTTACAAAGCACTGAATATGTCCTATCTCCGAACCAGCACTTCTTTTAAGAACACAATCGCAAATCCTGACTCTAAATTATATTGTCTCTAAATAGAATCAAAGCAATTGCATTGCAGAATGTAGCCATTCAGTCCATCATGTTTATTCCTCAACTGAAGGTATCTCAGCCCAGTTTCTCACACTCTGAAATTTTCTTTTCTAAACTAATTTTTAGGTGATCTGAAAGCACTCTGCAGCCAATTGAATACATTTGAAGGTGTGATTACTGTTGTAATTCAGGAAACGTAACAGGCAATTAGCACACATCAAGCTCCTACAACCTAAGATATGAAAAGTGTCCAGATGATCTGTTTCTTATTGAGGAATAAATATTAGCCAGGAGGCGGAGGCGTAGTGGTATTGTCACTGGATGATTTTTTAAAAAATAAATGTTTTATTCAAGTTTTTCCAGTCAGTGTTTTTAAATAACAAAACTAGAAATACAGATAATAAAAAGTAAAATTAAGCATAGTCCAAAGCTTACAATAAAACTACTTACAAAACAGTTTTTTTTTTTTTAAAACAACAAGGTGGGTTTTGTCTCCATGCCCAACTCACGTTATATCAACAATACCCCCACCCCCCACCCCAGGATGCTGCTGCTGCTGACACTTACTGCTCCCCTAGAAAGTCAAGGAAAGGTTGCCACCGCCGGGAGAACCCCACCAAGGACCCTTTCAAGGCGAACTTTATTCGCTCCAGGCTGAGGAACCCCGCCATATCGCTAACCCAGGTCTCCACGCTCGGGGGTTTTGAGTCCCTCCACATTAACAAAATCCGTCTCCGGGCTACCAGGGAGGCAAAGGCCAGTAACTCGGCCTCTTTCACTTCCTGCACTCCCGGATCCTCCGCCACCCCAAATATCGCTGCCACTGGGCTCGCCTTCACCCGAGCGTCCAAAACCCTCGACATCACCCTTGCAAACCCCTGCCAGAATCCTTTAAGCACCGGGTATGCCCAAAACATATGGGCATGATTCGCCGGACTCCCCGCACACCTCGGGCACCTGTCCTCCACCCAAAAAACCTACTCATTCTTGCCGCCGTTATATGCGCCCGATGCACCTTAAACTGGATTAATCCGAGCCTGGCACATGATGAGGAGTTCACCCTGCCCAGGGCATCGGCCCACAGGCCCTCATTTAGCTTCTCACCCAGCTCCTCCTCCCACTTATCCTTCAACTCCCCCACTGAGGCTTCCTCTACCTCCTGCAGTTCCTGATATATGTCGGACACCTTCCCCTCACCTACCCAGATGCCAGACACCACCCTATCCTGGATCCTACGTGGGGGCAGCCGCAGGAATGTCCCCACCTGTTTTCTAAGGAAGTCCCAAACCTGAAGGTACCTGAACGCATTCCCCGGGGGCAGACCGAACCTCTCGTCCAGCGCCTGCATGCTGGGGAAAACCCAGTCTATAAACAGGTCCCCCATCCTCCTAATACCTGCCCTATACCAGCCTTGGTACCCCCCCATCCATCCTACCCGGAGCAAATCTGTGGTTATTCCGTATCGGGGTCCACACCAAGGCTCCCTCCTCTCCCCTGTGTCTCCTCCACTGCCCCCAGATCCTCAGTGCCGCCGTCACCACTGGACTTGTGGTGTATCGCGCTGGTGAGAACGGCAGCGGAGCCGTAACAAGTGCCCCTAGACTGGTGCCTCTACACGACGACGCCTCCAGCTGCCCCCACGCCGCCCCCTCCTCCATCACCCATGGAGGCACTGAAATACAAAGAGGAACCTGGGGAGAACCGTCACCTTCACAGTCTGCACCCGTCCCGCCAGGGAAAGCGGGAGCATATCCCACCTTTTAAACTCTCCCTCCATCTGCTCCATTAGCCGGGTTAAGTTGAGCCTGTGCAGGGCATCCCAGATCCTGGCCACTTTTATCCCCAAGTACCGAAAGCTCCTCTCCACTATCCTGAGCGGGAGCTCCCTCAGTCTCTTCTCCTGGCCCCTACCTTGGACCACGAACAGCTCACTCTTCCCCACGTTCAACTTATACCCCGAGAACCTCCCGAAGTCCCCCAAGATCCGCATGAGCTCCCCCATCCCCTCTAACGGGTCCAAAATGTACAATAGCAGGTCATCCACGTAGAGGGAGAACCGGTGTTCCTCCCCTCCGCGCACCACCCCCCTCCAATCTCTCGAAGTCCTGAGCGCAATGGCCAACGGCTCAATTGCCAGGGCAAACAGCAACGGGGACAGGGGACACCCCTGTCTCGTCCCCCGGTGCAGCCTGAAATATTCCAACCTTAGCCGGTTTGTGGACACACTCGCTACAGGGGCCTGGTACAGCAGCTTGACCCACCCTATAAATCCCTCCCCAAATCTAAACCTGCCTAGCGCCTCCCACAGATACTCCCACTCCACCCTGTCAAAGGCCTTCTCCGCGTCCATCGCAGCCACCGCCTCCACCTCTCCCCCCTCTGAGGGCATCATGATAATATTCAGGAGCCTCCTCACGTTGGTGTTCAGCTGCCTGCCCTTAACAAAACCCTCTGGTCCTCCTCAATCACTCCCGGGACACAGTCCTCTATTCTGGTGGCCAGAATTTTTGCCAACAGCTTGGCATCTACGTTCAGGAGCGATATCGGCTTGCAGGACCAACACTGAAGCGGATCCTTCTCCTTCTTCAGGATGAGCGAGATCAATGCCTGCGACATTGTCGGAGGGAGGGTCCCGTTCTCCTTTGCCTCATTGAAGGTTCTCATCAGGAGCGGGCTCAGCAGCTCCGAGAACTTCTTATAAAATTCTACGTGGAAGCCATCCGGGCCCAGGGCCTTGCCCGTCTGCATGCCTGCCAGCCCCCTGACTACCTCCTCCAACTTAATCGGGGCCCCCAGTCCCTCCACCCGCTCTGCTTCCATCCTTGGGAACCTCAACCGGTCCATGAACTGCCTCATCCCTTCCCCCTCCCCGGGGGGTTCCGACTCGTATAACTTCCCGTAGAACTCCCTGAAGACTTCATTCACCCTCTCTGGGCTCAGCACCATGTTGCCTTCCCTGTCCCGCACTCCCCCAACCTCTCTGGCTGCCTCCCTCCTGCGCAGCTGGTGCGCCAGCATCCTACTCGCCTTCTCCCCATACTCATAAACTGCCCCCTTCGCTTTCCTCAGCTGCGCCTCCGCCTTCCCCGTGGTCAGCAAGTCAAACTCCGCCTGTAATTTCCGGCGCTCGTTCAACAGCCCCCCGTCTGGGGCCTCCGCGTACCTCCTATCTGCCCTGAGTATCTCTCCCACCAGTCTCTCCCTCTCCGCCCTCTCCTTCTCTCTATGGGACCTAATGGAGATTAACTCCCCCCTAACGACCGCCTTCAGAGCCTCTCAAATCACTGCCACCGTCACCTCTCCTGTGTCGTTCGTTCCCACATAATTCTCAATACTCCTCCTTATCTGTCCGCACACCTCTTCATCCGCCAGCAGCCCCACATCGAGTTGCCAGAGAGGGCGCTGACCCCGTTCCGCCGCTAGTAGCAGGTCCACCCAGTGCAGGGCATAGTCCGAGACCGCAATGGCCGAGTATTCGACCCTCGGGATTAATGCCCTACTCAGCACAAAGAAGCCTATTCGCGAATAGACTTTATGGACATGGGAGAAAAAGGAAAATTCCTTCGTCCTTGGCCGCGCAAACCTCCAGGGGTCCCCTCCCCCCATGTGGCCCATGAACTCCCACAAGGCCCTGGCCGCCGCTGGCCTCTTTCCCGACCTGGACTTGGAACGATCCAAGTTCGGATCCGAGACCGTATTAAAGTCCCCTCCCATTATCAGATGACATATCTCTAAGTCCGGGATCCTACCCAACACGCACCTCATGAAGTCCGCATCGTTCCAGTTCGGGGCATATACATTCACTAACACCACCCGTGCCCCCTGCAGCTTGCCACTCACCATTATATACCTGCCCCCCTCGTCCGCCACGATGCTCCCCGCCTCAAATGCCATACGTTTACTGATCAAAATAGCCACCCCTCTGGTCTTGGAGTATAACCCCGAGTGAAACACCTGTCCCACCCATCCTTTCCTCAGCCTCGTCTGGTCAGTGAGCTTTAAGTGCGTCTCTTGCAACATGGCCACGTCCGCCTTCAACCCCTTCAAATGCGAGAACACGCAGGACCACTTGACCGGCCCATTCAGGCCCCTCACGTTCCACGTGATCAGCCTGGTCGGGGGGTTGACCACACCCCCCATCCCGCCGACGAGCCATCTCCCATTTTCGGCCAGCCGCGTGCCCCGCCTCCCTCCTCCAGCTCTCCCCCCGGCGGCCCCCCCGCCCGACTCTCCATCAATACCCCTCACCCGGCTCCCCTTCAGTCAGCAAAGCGGCACCCCTTCTCCCCCCCCCCCCAAGCATCCACTTAGCTCTGGTTCCCCCCCCCCCCCCCCCCCCCATTGTGCTTCCGTGAGTCAGCTCACCATGCTGACCCCAGCCGCTCCCGCCTCTATATACCAACCTTTAAATTGTTGCCTCCCTTGGGCCACCCTACCCCCCTCCCCCGCAAGGTAGTGAGGCAAGCGCCATCTGGGACCTCCCCTTGCGCCGGACAGCCCGTCTCGGGCATTTCCCGCCCCCTAGCACCAAACACCTGGAAAACAAAACACCTGCAAAACAAACAACAAAACCCCCAACCAAACTAGAGCAGACATGCCCATAAACTTATGCTTTACCCGCCGTCCTCCCCTCGGTCCCTCCCCACCCGCACATTTCACCCCCATACAACTGTCACTTGGTTCAGGTCCAGCTTCTCCTGCCTGATGAACGACCACGCCTCGTCTGGGGTATCAAAATTAGTGGTGCCTGTCCTGGAATGTTACCCACAGTCTCGCCGGGTGCAGGAGCCCAAACTTCACCCCTTTACCGTGGAGGACCGCCTTCGCCCAGTTATAACCTGCACGCCTCCTTGCCAGCTCAGCTCCCAGGTCCTGGTAAGTTCGGATCTCGCCGTTCTCCCACTTACTGCTCCGCTCTTTCTTCGCCCTCCGCAGGACTCGCTCCCGGTCTGCCAAGCGCTGAAACCGTATCACCATCCCCCTCGGTGGCTCGTTTACCCTCAGCTTTCTGGCGAGAACCCTGTGCGCCCCATCCAGCTCCAAGGGCCGCGCGAAGGCCCCCGCGCCCATCAATGTCCCCAGCATTGTGGCCGCGTACGTGCTCGCGTCCACCCCCTTCGGAGCCGGCAGACGCGCGAACCCGGGGAAGAAGGTCCGGGAGGACAAAATGGCGGCCGGAAAATATCGAGAGGTGTGGGCCCACGTTCTTCGCCACCTTCCACCTCACCTCCTTGATCTCCTTCTCCTGCATCTTCTGGGTCACCACAATTCTTTCCATGGTGGCCAGCATCTCTGTTTTCAGCTCCATGAAGCAGTTTTTAAGGAGCTCCTACTGTTCTCTGGCCCACTGGGCCCACACCTCTCGATCTTCTCCGGCCGCCATTTTGTCCTCCCAGACCTTCTCGACCTTCTTCCCCGGGTTTGCGCGTCTGCTGCCTCCGCTCCTGGTTCTCTCCATTGCACCACCGGGGGGAGCCTCTCCCAAGTCCGTTCCTGCGCCGGTCCCTCCTGTCAATTACCGCCGCCGCTCAATTTAGCGGCCCGAAAACCCGATCCCGGCGGGAGCTGCCGTTCGGGCGACCTAGCAGGTCATGGCCGCTACTAGAAGTCCCTTGTCACTGGATGATTAATGGGTAATGTTTTGGGGACCATGGCAGATGGTGAGATTTTAATTCATTAAAATGTCTGGAATAAAATCATTGTCAATCATGGTAGAAACCTATCTGGTTCGCAGATGTCCTTTACCTGTGATTCCAGATCCACAGCAATGTGGTTGGAATAGTAAGCCACTCAGTTCAAAGGGACGGGCAATTAATGCTGGCCCAGCTGGTGACGGCTGACATCCAATGAATTCAAAAACAGATATGTGGGATATCTGCCCTGGCGCACTCTTGAATAATGCTATGGGGTCTTTTACACCCACCTGCGAGAGAAGATATGATTCTGTTTAAGGTCTCAACATCTTATCGGAAAGACAGGTTGGCTATCTAGGCATAAATTGCGCAAATTTTTTAAGAGTTTTGTGGCTGAAGTTTCTGCTCAAACATAGTTTTTAAAAATAAATTTAGAGTACCCAATTAATTTATTCCAATTAAAGGGCAATTTAGCGTGGCCAATCCACCTACTCTGCACATCTTTAGGTTGTGGGGCGAAACCCACGCAGATACGGTGGGAATGTGCAAACTCCATACTGACCCAGAGCCGGGATCGAACCTGGACCTCGGTGCTGTGAGGCAGCAGGGCTAACCCACTGTGCCACTGTGCTGCCCTTCTGCTCAAAAATAGTTGCCTGTCTTTGATTTAAATAATTTAAAAAATTTTCATTTAAAAATATTCAATGACATATTTAAGAACGGTAATCTGGTGCAGTCTTACTAATGCTGGTGAAAATTGTTTTATCTGAAAAAGAACAAGCATTTTTAACGAGTATTTAGATTTTTAAATAACTGAAACGACGTGGGAAAAATATTTTAAAGGTAGCAAAACAATGTATAGTTTCACAACACATTTAGCACAATGAAATATCCCAAGGGGCCTCACAAGAACATTGTAAAACAAAGTATGATACTGTAGCCACCTGGGTTGGCCACTTCCCGACTTAAAATGGAGAACCACAAAGACTGAAGGGAAATTCAGCCAACACAGGCAAAGACTAGCAAGTGCAGAAATCATGTGTATTGAAACTTGCAAAAACCAGACAGCACTGAAACCAGCAGCCATCTGCATAGTAATGCAGCAGCCATCTGCATAGTAATGAGCGATTCCAAGGCACAATTGCAACACTTAAGGTGAATAAGGCCAAGCCAGACTCCTCGGCGCCAGCAGGAGCCAAGACAAAGGAAGGCCAACTGACATTTAGGGGCCGCCCAGCAATCAGGGAAAAACTCCAGTATTGGAGAAATCAATCCAAATGATCGGAACGCAGTCCAATCATTTGGAACCAGGTATGGGGTCCGCCCCGAAGGGCGGGAAGCCCCTGGGGACTATAAAGTAAAGCCCCCAAGTTCAAATTGTCCTTCTTTGGCAGGATCACTCAGCAACTTGAATCAACCCGTGAGAGTGACCTGTCCAAGCTGCCGCATCAACCAAGTAAGTTTCCAGTCAACGCTCGCTACGAGATTGGTGTTCCTAGCTACAAGTCCATACCAGCTTTTGAATCCTGCAGACTCAGGACTGAACAAAAGGCCATTTGTTCCCCTGACCTGGTGGGCCAATTCCGAAGCTAAGTATAGGCCTTTTAGTGATAGGAATAGTCTAGAAAGTAGAGTTTATGCATGAGTAGTGATTTACTGTGTATAATAAATGTGTTTTGATTTGAATCTTACTAATTGGTTTGTTGAGTTATTGATCATTACTTGAACTTGAACCTTGTGGCGGTATCATAAAGATACCTGCGACTCTAGAGAAAAGGTTGAACAAACACAGCAAATTACGAATTAAGAGCCAACCAAAAGTTAGCAACAATACCAAGCCATAAAGGAAGATATTGACCAATAATTTGTATAAAGTTTCTGAGATCTTTGGCCCTTGGCTGCTGCAATGACTTAAGCACCAGATTTGGAAGTGAAACACAGCAGTTTATTTATAATGAAAATAGAGATAAGACATGCAATAGTTATAATAAGCCAGCTAATCTACTACTTGCCCATTTACCATCCCACCCTCTACCCAGACACATGCAGGGGAGGGGTAAAACGAACATGAGATTAATATGAAATGGAAGATGAGTGTCCTTGCTTCAGATGTTGAAATCATTGCAGCAGCAAGCTATTCTGGCTGTAACATTTAGTCAGAACTCCCAAGTTTCCCTCTGGCAAGCCACTTTAACTTTTATTAACCTGGGCCTTCACTCCACAAGAACAGCCTCAGGCCTGTGTAATTGTATTTGTTTCCAACTCCACCAGAATGACGAACAGCCGTACTGAGATAAGAACTAAATTCACTGCACAAGATTTTAAAGGGGTCTTTAAACAACTGACCCTGCCTGCAGCTGCTGCTGGACTGGATATTTCCTGCAGTTCAATCTGGCTGTGCAGAAAGAAAGGTCTTTACTTTTGGACCATTAGACCAAATACATCAGATGAGCGTGAGAGAAATAAGAGCTGTGACTCTGCTTTCAGCTGGTGGCTTGTCAGGACTTCCTTAAGATTTTCCATGTTTCCCCTCCAACCAAGTTCTCAGCCTAAGCTTCAATCTTACTGGGTTCCCAGTCTCACTAGAATGTCCTCCAGCTTTACTGAGGAGAAAACTGAGTCTCCAACTGGGTGTTTGAAAAGATTTACCCTTTTGGGGAGAGAGAAACTCAAAAGAGCATCCTTCAACTCAGTTCAAAACAAAACTAAAAACTGGAAATACAGTCTCACAGAATAAAAAACATTCCAGAACAGTCAGCATCAATCAGCGTAGATTATCAGATGAGCCCCAGCAGTCAAAATCATCTATTGGCTGACAGCCAAGTCCATCAAGAGATGCCATCACTGATTTCAGACCAAACAGCACATCCTGCTGCAGAGCCCTGTTTGTTTTAAATTAAAGGTGAACACAAGAACTAGGAGGGTGTTTGCGACGCGGCAGGGGGTGAAAAATGACATGGTTAAGGGTGAAGAAAGGGGCCATCTGGGATGGGCTAGGTACAGAGTGGAATTAAAGGGGCAAGTGGGGAAGATGATGGGCGGTATAGGAGATTGGAGGCGCAAGCCTCCGATAAGCGTGGTAACGTGGAACGTCCGGGGACTGAATGGGCCGGTTAAAAGGTCGTGGGTGTTCGCGCAGCTCAGGAGCTTGAAAACGGGGGTGGTCTTTTTGCAGGAGACACACCTCCGTGTGAAGGACCAGGTTAGGTTAAGGAAGGGGTGGGTTGGGCAGGTTTTTCACTCAGGGTTTGATTCGAAATCGATGGGTGTGGCGATTTTAATGAGCACAAAAATGGGATTCGTGAATACGAAGGAGGTGAGGGATCCAGGTGGGAGATATGTGATTGTGGGTGTGGTATTGGAAGGGGCACCGGTGGTAAATGTGTATGCCCCAAATTGGGATGATGTGGGTTTTATGAGGGGGTTGCTGGCAGCAATCCCGGATTTGGCCACGTACCAGTTGATCATGGGAGGAGATTTTAACTGTGTCCTGGAGCCAAGGGTGGAAAAATCGAGCCCCAGGTCGATGGGTAGGGTACGAATGGGAAGGGAGCTGGGGGGGTTTATGGAGAGGATGGGTATGGTGGATCCATGGTGCTTTCAGAACCCAGGGGGAAGGGAGTATTCCTTCTTTTCATACGTCTATAAGGTGTATTCGAGGATTGATTACTTTGTAGTGAGTCGGGAGATTTTAGTTGGGGTGGAGGGGGCAGAGTATGCGGGGATAGTTATCTCGGACCATGTACCCTACTGGCTGGATATTCGGTTCAGTATGGGACGAGAGCAGAGGCCGGGGTGGAGGTTTGACTCGGGGTTGTTGGCGGATGGAGGGTTTTGTGATAAGGTGCGGTTGGCGATTAGGGATTATATGGAGTTCAATCAGAATGGGGAGGTGTCGATGGGCATTTTTTGGGAACCACTGAAGGCAGTGGTCCGGGAGAAATTATCTCATTTACGGTTCGTGCGAATAAGGAAAGGAGGGCGGAACATGACCGTCTAGTGAGCGAGATAGTGGAGGTGGACAGGGAATATTCGAGGGTGCCCACCGTGGAAGCATTGGCGAGGAGGAAAAGGTTGCTGGGGCAATTTGACAGGCTGACAACGGGGAGGGCGGTAGGGCAACTGCGTAGGGCAAGAGGGGTGCAATACGAGTATGGGGAGAAGGCGAGCCGCATGCTGGCGCACCAGCTGCGGAGGCAGGCTGCGTCCAGGGAAATATTGAAGATCCGGGGTGGGGATGTGGTGTCAGAGCCAGAGAAGATAAATGAGGCATTTAGAGAGTATTACCAGGGACTTTATGAGGCAGCCCCAGGAGGAGAGGAGGAGGACATGGGGTGGTTTCTGAACGAGCTGGAATTTCCCCAGGTGGAGGAAGCAAAGAGGCAGGCGTTGGAGGAACACCTGGGGCTGAGGGAGGTGCGAGATAGTATCAGGGGTATGAAGTCGGGGAAGGTCCCTGGACTGGACGGGTACCTGGCAGAATTTTATAAGGAATTTGCAGCGGACCTGGCACCACATCTGTTGGGGGCGTTTAATGAAGCACAGGAGAAGGGGGAGTTGCCGGAGACGATGAAGCCGGCAGTAATCACACTAATCCCCCAAAAAGGTAAGGATCCGGTGGAATGTGGGTCGTACAGACCCATATCACTATTGAACACGGATGTGAAAGTATTGGCTAAGTTGTTGGCGGGGAGGATGGAGGATTGTGTCCCGGGGGTGGTTGCAGAAGATCAAATAGGCTTCGTGAAGGGCTGGCAGCTCGCGAGTAATATAAGACGGCTGTTGAATGTGGTGATGAATCCGTCGAGAGCTCTGGTTCCGGAGGTGGTGGTGTCCATGGATGCGGAGAAAGCATTTGATCGGGTGGCGTGGCGGTACTTATTCAAAGTTTTGGGAAGGTTTGGATTAGGGCCAAGATTTGTGGCATGGGTATGGTTGCTGTTTGTGGCGCCAAGAGCGAGGGTGAGGATGAATGATATGAGCTCACGAAGCTTTGACTTACACAGGGGTACGAGGCAGGTGTGTCCGCTGTCGCCGCTGCTGTTTGCACTTGCCATAGAGCCATAGGCGATGGCTCTCAGGGGGTCGGCAGAGTGGCAGGGGATAATGAGGGGACAGAGGGAGCAACGGGTGTCGCTCTATGCCGATGACCTCCTGCTGTATGTTTCGTATCCGTTGGAGAGTCTGGGAAGGATTATGGGCTTGTTGGGAAGGTTTGGAGGGTTTTCGGGATACAAGCTGAATGTAGGGAAAAGCGAGATATTCCTGGTGAATGAGCTGGCACAGCGGGCTAATTTAGGGGGGATGCCATTTCCGGTAGCGAGGGATAGGTTTAGGTACTTGGGGATTCAAGTAGCGAGGGAATGGCCGGGGCTCCATAAGTGGAACTTAACCAAGCTGGTGGAGGAGGCCAGGGAGGATCTTAAGAGGTGGGATACACTGCACTTAACGTTGGCGGGGAGGGCCCAAATGGTGAAAATGAATATTCTGCCGAGGTTCTTGTTTATTTTTCAGGCTCTCCCGATCTTTATACCAAAGGCCTTTTTTCGGAAAGTGGACACAATACTCTCTGACTTTGTATGGGCGGGGAAGGTGCCGAGGGTGGGGAGGACCCTGCTACAGAGGCAGAGGCAGCGGGGGGGGGGGGGTTAGCGTTGCCAAACTTGCTTCATTATTATTGGGTGGCGAATGTGGACAAGGTGCGGCGGTGGTGGGAAGGAGAAAGGGTAGAGTGGGTTAGGATGGAGGAGGAATCTTGTAAGGGGTCTAGTTTGACGGCTATGGTGACGGCAACATTGCCAATGACTCGGAGTAGGTATTCAGGGAGCCCAGTGGTGCAGTCCACGGTGAAGATATGGAATCAGCTGAGGAGGCATTTTAGAGTGGCAGGGATGTCGGTGCTGACGCCGCTGTGCAAGAATTATGGGTTTGAGCGGGTGGGGGGGGGGAATAGTGTATAGAGGGGGGGGGGGATAGTGTCTACAGGAGGTGGAGGGAAGTGGGGCTGGTCAAGGTATGGGATTTGTATTTGGAGGAAGGGTTCGCCAGTCTGGAGGAGCTATGGGAGAGAGTAGAGCTGCCGAGGGATAGTGAGATCAGGTATCTACTGGTTAGGGACTTTGCACGAAAGGTCTGGAAGGGGTTCCCTAGATTGCCAGGATACACCCTGCTGGAGCGACTGCTGCTTCCGGATGTGGAAGGGGAGGGAAGAATTGGGGATATATATAAGTGGCTGGGGGAGCCGGGAGGCGAAGATCAAGGAGAAATGGAAAGCGGAGTTGGGAATGGAGATCAATTGGGGAGTATGGAGTGCGAAGGGTAAACGGCACCACCTCTTGTGCAAGGATGAGCCTGATACAGTTTAAGGTGGTGCACAGGGTGCATATGACTCTGGCGGGAATGAGTGGGTTCTTCCAGCGGGTAGTAGATGAGTGAGAGGTGTGGGTGGGGGCCAGCGAATCACACGCACATGTTTTGGGGTTGTGAAAAATTCGGAAGATTCTGGGCGGGAGTGTTCGCGGTCTTAACCAGGATAGTGGAGGAGGGAGTGGACCCGGTCCCTTTGGTGGCAATATTTGGGGTTTCACAGAAACCGGAGCTCATGGAGAGGAGGAAGACCGATGTCATGGCCTTCGCCTCTCTGAATGCACGGCGACAAATTTTGCTGGAGTAGTGGTCAGAATCACCACCGGGGGTAGCAGCATGGTTGGGTGACCTGTACAGCTTCCTGCGGTTAGAGAAGATAAAGTATGAGTTAAGGGGCTCAGCAGGGAAGTTCGAGAAAAGGTGGGGGATGTTTGTGACCGTGTTTGAGGAGCTGGGGGTGGGGGGGGGGGGGTGAAAAAGGAGGGAAATCTGTACAAACTGTATAGTTGGTTGTTGGGAAGAATGTTTCCCGGGGTGTTTATTTGCTGTAACCTACTTTGATACAAGTTTGAATAAAATGCATTTTTTTTTTTTTTAAACCGCTGTTTTCTGCACTGTCTTGGATCCAAGATTTACATTACATGTAAAACCTGGCCTCCAGCTGCTAGCTAGAAAACTGCCTTTAGGTGGCTAACTGGAAAATTGGCTTGTCTGCTTTCTGAGCCTTCTAGGTGTTGACTGGCCTCTGTGCTTCTGAGGGTCCGGCTAATTATACCTTTATTCCTCTTTGATTATGCCTTATGCGTATTTGGCTGTCTGTCCCTAGCGACTTCCTTGACTCTAGGCATTAACATATATATTTCTCATTAATTTTCCCAATCGTGTTTGTAAACTGATTCTACTCCTAATCCATTCACATCTGATTCTTACCTAAGCTGCCTTCTAACCTCATTATTGGGAGGGACTCATCTCACTGGGGCCTTTTAAAATACTGGCTACTACTGTCTAGGTGGATTTCTACCTGTTGCTGGACATCTCGCAACCTATAATGCTTTGTTAACTTAATTTTAGTGGTGCTGCTAGGCAAGTTCATGACAATGAGCAGTTTGATCATTTAGAAACAGCAGAGTCAAGAGGCGAGGTAGAGTTGGGTATCGTCAGTGTGTCTGTAAAAACTAATGCTGTACCTATAGGATGTCGCCAAGGGACGACAGCATGTAGATAACAAATGGATAACATGGCTATTGGTGCCCTTCCACCAAAATAAAAAGAGTATTTTTAAGAGGCTTTTTAAAAGTTTACAAACAGTCCCAATAAGTGGAAACATGCATTTACGATTAATGCATAGAGAGGAGCGGTTGGATTTGTGGTTGGGGTTGTTTTCTAGAATTATGTAAAACATCGCTAAACTCTATTTGCGCATGTTTGCCAATGTCATTGTTACTATTCCAGCATAAATTCTTTTTGTAAAACACATTTGAGAGATGCTGTATCATTGCAAAATTGAAATTGTTCTGAATTATATTTCGAAGTGTTTAAAGTGCAGAACAGTGTAACGTAAAGAGGTCTTGGAACAGTACTACTGGGAAATTGGTTAAACAACTCTGGTGCATTGTGTAAAAATCCTTTCTGTTATTTCCTTTCTTTCCATTTCTTTGGTTTTATTATTTTTGGTCCGTGGACCCATAGTGAGGATTCTCCGGGCGCCGACGCCAAAATCGGCAATCGGCCGAAGAATCCCCCGAGAATCGGGGGCGGCGCCACCCCTGCCAAAGCGGCATCTCGAAGAGTATCAGGACATTTCCTAAGGCCCACTCCCCAATGCTCCGCCCTCGACCGGCCGAGTTCCCGACAGCGTCGGTCGCGTATGGTCTCATCCGTTGGGAACTCGGTTGGCGGCTGCGAACTCAGTCCAGCGCCGCCACAGTCGGGGGAGGGCTGATCTGCGGACAGGGGGGACTTTGCCAGGGGAGGGGGGCACTATTGGGAGATGATCCGGGGGGGGCACTATTTTGCAGACTGGGTCCACGAGCGGCCAGCACCATGTTGTACGGCGCGACCACTGCAGGCCGCTGCCATGCGCATGCGTGGCCACAGACCCGGCAATTCTCCAGGCCGTGTCGGCAGCTAGAGCCGGGTGCTCTATCCTACCTTGATGCTAGCCCCCAGCCAAACGGAGGATCGATGGCCATTTCACGCCATTTTTTCTGTCGTAAAACTCCACCGTTCCCACGCCGGCGTTGGGACATAGCCTCAAAATTGGAGAATCCAGCCCAAAACCTCTCTCTCTCACTCAGACTCTCAGAAGGTAGCCAACCTGGCCAGAGAAAACCATCTCAAGCCTAGAAGTTGGGGTGTGGATGGGTGTGTCTTTGGGGGTAGTTAGGAAGTGGGGGTTGGGAAGGGAGTATTAGATACATTTTCTGAACGTTTAATTATAATACTGTGCATAATAGAAGGTTACTTGTGTTTAAAGTTACAAACCTGGTGACTAGTTTATTGGGCTCAACCAAGGACCTCGGGTATTTCAAATAAAATCTAATTTCACTTGTGTTGCCATTCCAGGTCAAGTGAGGCTGGAATTGACCATGTCCAGGGTGTCAGGACAATTGTGTATGTTATATTTGAGAATCTGCAGTGCTGATGGTCCTTGCGTTTTTCAAAATAACAGTACCCTGCACATCTTTGGGTTGTGGGGGTGAGACCCACGCAGACATGGGAGAATGTGCAAACTCAGCACAGACAGTCACCTGGGGCCGGGATCGAATCTGGGTCCTCAGCGCTGTGAGGTGGCAGTGATAACACCCTTGATGATCCTTACTGAATGTGAATAACCATAACTGATTGATTGATTTGTGTCTCTGTTTCTTGCCTTCAGTCTGCAATGGTGATATTTGAGCTGGCCTGGATCATGTCTAAGGATTCAAATGACATGTTGTGGTAAGAGATTCCTACACATAATGATTTTCTATTAAATAAAACTTGTTAGTCAATTCACCGCTTTTTTGCTGAGAATTCCAGTGCTGTGCATTAGAAAAGAAACAATTTACCCTACTCCCCACTATAATTGTGTGTTATATATGTCTCTCATTTTTCAGGTGGGCTATTGTTGGCTTGACAGATCAGTGGGTACATGACAGAATCACCCAGTAAGTGTTCTGGAATGCTTCTACATTTTTTGAACCTAATCCCAATTTAAACATTGCATTAATTAGGTCCAAATATTGTCTCTAACAATATACCTTAACTCAAATTGAAAAATGAATTTGCAGCTGCATCAGTGAACTTTCCATTTCTTTTTTCAACTATCTTTGGCCACTTTTGAGCTAGGTTACGAAATAATACTTACTCAAACTTAGGTTGGGATTGCCAAGTCTTATGTAAGAGCCTTTGATCCCCATCAGTTTGGTAAAATTGGGACCCAGATGTCAGAATTAAACAATGGACTAACCGTGTCTTCTGCAGTAAATATTTTTTGATCATTTAAATTATTTGATGAATTTAGACCCCTTAAAGTGAATGCTCTTAATGTCTTCTCTTTGACCTTTACAACAGAAAAATCGTTTTAAATGAATTAGATTTCTAATACACCTAACACTGCATACATAACATTTGTAAATTAGTTATTAAACCATTTCTACAGCAGTCTAAAGGAATCAGAACTTACAGTGCAGAAGGAGAACATTCTGCCCATCGAGTTTGCATCGGCCCACTGAAAGAGCACCCTACTTAAGCCCACGCCTCCACCCTATCCTCTTAACCCCCTAACCCCACCTAACCTTTTGGACATTAAAGGGACATTTAGCATGGCCAGTCCACCTAACCTGCACATCTTTGGACATTGGGTGGAAACCGGAGCACCCGGAGGAAACCCACGCACACACGGGGAGAAAGTGCAAACTCCACACAGACAGCCGAGGCCGGAATTGAACCCGAGTCCCTGGAGCTGTGAGGCAGCAGTGCTAAACACTGTGCCACCGTGCCATTCTGTAGAAATTAGCTGTGAGAATGGCTGGAATTCAGTTGAGATTATTAACTGGTTAATTAACATTGATTGCCAAGAATACCAGTATACTGCAAACATTCTGTGCAAAATTTAGCAGCTGTGAAAATGATGTTCAAAGCCACTACGTAATTTCTCTAGAACTTTTTAAGGAATGCATCTTGTAATTCTGATTATTTCATTCAAAATCGATGGTCAAGAAAAGCCCCTAATTATGAAAATACTAGAGGTGGAGGAGGAGACAACAGGAAGAATACAAGGACAGTGTATTTCTCTTCCCTTTATGCCCCCACAATTGCTCAGGATTATTGATGTAATTGATGACATTATTTTAATTATACATTTATTAGCAGATGTTTTCCAATACATGCATATTTATTCCAGTAATTGAGAGGTTAGATAATGGATTCCTGTAAGCATATAATCCTGATAATTATATTCTTCTTTCATAGGCAGCACGATAGCGTAGTGATTAGCACAATTGCTTCACAGCTCCAGGGTCCCAGGTTCGATTCCTGGCTTGGGTCACTGTGGAGTCTGCACGTTCTTCCCGTGTGTGCGTGGGTTTCCTGCGGGTGCTCCGGTTTCCTCCCACAGTCCAAAGATGTGCAGGTTAGGTGGGTTGGCCATTCTAAATTGCCCTTGGTGTCCAAATTGCCCTTTGTGTTGGGTGGGGTTACTGGGTTATGGGGATAGGGTGGAGGTGTGCGGTTCGGTAGGGTGCTCTTTCCAAGAGCCGGTGCAGACTTGATGGGCCGAATGGCCTCCTTCTGCACTGTAAATTCTATGAGATAGCATCCCCCCAGCACCCCAACCATCTTCTCTGTAATCTGCAAGAGCTTTACAAACTTGTAAAGATTGCATTCCTACAACTCTGACCTCTTGGATATTCCCAATTCTTTGCCCCACCATTGCCTGCAGTTGCCTAGGTCTTGATGTTTGGAATTCCCTCTCATAACCTTCCAACACTCTCTTGTTCATGCTCTCTCTTATCTGAATATAGTTCTGCAAAGTGCTTTGGGAAGCTTTACTAACAACACGAGACAAAGCTTATGTAAAACCTCTGAATTTGACTTTTCTTTCTGTTGGTTATAAAATTAGGCTTAATTAAAGCATGTCTTTTGCTCTGCAGCATAAAATATGTGACTGACGTTGGCACTGTGCAGCGTCATGTCTCACGACACAACCATCGCAATGAGGACGAGGAGAACACACTTTCTATTGACTGCATGAGGATCTCCTTTGACTATGAGTATCCTTTAATCACAGAACAGAACAAAATAATTAGGCAAAGATGAAAAAGTTAATATCATAAGCTAATGTGCAGTGAATGTTAAAAATGTGATCCTAATGCAGCAACTGTGCTTTCTTAAAATGCATTTGCTCTGTTACAAGTTTTTTTTTCTTTATAAATTTAGAGTACCCAATTCTTTTTTTCCAATTAAGGGGCAATTTAGCGTGGCCAATCCACCTACCCTGCACATCTTTTTTGTGTTGCGTGTGTGAGAGCAACAGCAGACACGGGGAGAATGTGTAAATTCCACATGGACAGTGACCCGGAGCCAGGATCGAACCCGGGTCCTCGGTGCCGTGATGCTCTGTTACTAAGTTGAACAACATAATTTTGGTCGGTCTGAAATCAAATTATTTTCAATACAGGGAGTTGCACCTAATGGCTTCATACTACATTGTGACCTGGTGCTCATTGATGTGAAGATTCATGTGTTTTTTTTTAACTATTCAGCATTTTTAAGCAGAGGCAAAGCTTACTTCCTTTGAGTAAGCAATCCTCAGGATTGCAACTGATGTATAGGAAGGTATCAAACCGGATTGGCCATTTTATTATTGATTTTCTTAATTGCAAAGATTTAATAGGGGCTCATAGGATAAGCTGCCTGCCTGTTTCGGTGCAGAATGTTCCATTCCAGAAAGTCAGTTGGTGAAGGAGTTAACTGGAGCCAGTCTTTGCACACTTTGTATATTTTTTCACAGAGTTACACATGGTAACCATACTCCACCTAACCCAACAACCACATTTTTAATTTGTATCAGTTTAAGGGGCGCAATCTCAGTTAATACCCACCACCTGCTTACACTTAAATAATTAATATGCCACTTACATAGAAGGTGTATTCAAATGTGAAGTACAGAAAAAATAGCTGACTGAGAACAAAAACAATAGCTTTAATTAAGCTATTATTCAGTTAAATGGAGGAAGAGGCTCCCATCTGTTGACTGCCACAGAATGTAAAATTCAAGGGAGAGATGGTACCAATGCGTGACACATGATTCTAGGTAACATTACTCGTAGTCCTGTGATGATAAATGGCTCTACTGTCAATTTGCTGGCATTGAGAGAGAAAGAGTGGTCCAGGGACACTTAACATTGGATGCGCTAATTCTGGATTTGGATTGCAAAATCTTAGTCAAAACATTGTGCTGATACTGCAATTGTAGCATGAATGTAGCCTTCATCACTCTCAGATGCTTTGCCTCTGTGGTCAGTTCACTTTCACTCCAGCTCCTTGGTTGGAGGTTAAGAGACTGGATTTTGTAATCCTCTCATTATGACCTGAATTTTCTAAATATTTGGCTGTTTTTTTTTCCTCCTTAACTGTAAGCCTTCTGTAGCCTACGTCTGGCCCTGTATCAGCATTGGACACTGTACGAAAGTATGTGCAACTCCAGTTACACCTATGCCAATCTTAAACTGTGGTCCATGCAAGGTCTGAAGAAGCTTCAGGAATTTCTTGCAGACATGGGGTAAGTGAATCCTTCAATCCACCTTTATCGAGAGTTTAAAGAGTGAGCCTGAGAGGGAATAGTGAAACAGTGGTGAGAGCTAGAAGAGCGGACCTGAGGGGGAGCCGTGAGACAGCACCAAGAGTTTAAAGAGCTACGGGTGAATCTGTGGATTCAGTGCAGCCGGTCTGCATTCCAAAGAAAATTGAAGTGTGACATGACAGGAAAAAAGATACGGGATTGGTTGGTGAGCATTTTTCACTTTTCTTTCCCTAAAGTATGATATTCATTCAAATTAGGAACTGGAAAATTAAAAATATTTGAAACCCTATCAGTTGAATAGAACACAATAAGGACGGTAAGACAGATGATGTGTTGCAGCTGTAACATGTGATAACTGGTGATCATCAATGTGATCCATGGCAACCAAGCGTCTGTGGCTCTAGGAACTTTGGATTAAAGTTGATGAGTTGGAGTCTGAGTTTAGGGCATCAGCGAAGGGAAAGTTACCTGGAGACTTTGTTCCAGAAGAAAGTCACACCCCCTAGGCTAGGTTCTTCAGATTTGGTCAGAGATCAGGGCAGGATAGTATGACTGTGAGTGAGGTAGGTATGGGATTAAGAAGGTGGGAGTAGAGGAGTCTCAATCTTTGCAATTGTCCAACAGCACGGGCAGCATGGTAGCACAGTTGCTTCACAGCTGCAGTGTCCCAGGTTCAATTTCCGGCTTGGGTCACTGTCTGTGCGGAGTTTGCACTTCCTCCCCGCGTCTGCGTGGGTTTCCTCTGGGTGCTACGGTTTCCTCCCACAGTCCAAAGATGTGCAGGTTAAGTGGATTGGCCATGCTAAATTGCCCTTGGTGTCCAAAATGGTTGGGTGGAGTTACTGGGTTACGGGGATAGGGTGGAGGTGTGGGCTTTGTGCTCTTTCCAAAAGCTGGTGCAGACTTGATGGGCCGAATAGCCTCTTTCTGCACTGTAAATTCTATGAATGGGATTGAGGTTCTTGGACCTTGTATGGACGAGAACAGGGAATGCAAGGTGGATGAGGAAACTGACCACGGCACCATGATGCAGGGAGCCATTCAAGTGCAGGGAGTAAAAAGAAATGTAGTTATCGTTGGAGGAAGTGTTGTTGTTTGTGGGGGGGGGGGGGGGGGGGGGGGGGGGGGGAGAGAGAGACGTCCTTCTCTGCAGCCAAGGAGCATGAGTCCTGAAATATGTATAGCTTTCACAATGCCAGGATTTGGGATGTCTGCTCAAGGCTGGAGAGGAACTTGCAATGGGAGGCAAAGGATCCAGTTGTCGAGGTCCACAAAGGTACCAACAACATAGATAGGACTAAGAAAGATGTTCAGCTTGGGGATTAAGAGTAGCTGCTGGCTAAATTTAAAACGCAGAACCATAAAGATAATCTCTGGATTACTACGTGACCCATGAGTGAATTTTCTAAAGGATAAATAAAATCAGAGTTGAACGTGTGGCTCAAAGGTTGGTGTGAGTGAAAAAGGTTTCAATTTCTGGGAATGAGAGAGTTGTACCATTGGGGTGGTCTTCACCTGAATCTTGCTAGTGTTATAGCCTTCAACAATGGCTAAGATACTGAAACGGACACGTAACTTTTTAAGTTTTAATGCGGTGCAGAAAGATCGATTCGTCTCAGGAGTGATAATATAAGAAACGGGGCTTAGCTATTTTAAAAAATAAATTTAGAGTGCCCAATTTTTTAAAGAATTCTTGGCTATATGTATACTACTGTTTATATTTGACAATTCAATAAAATGTTTATTACAAATAGAATGATTCAAAAATAACGAGGAAGAAATTAAAGTATGGGATAAAGCTAAGTAGAAATATAAAGACAGCAAGGGTTTCTACAAGTATCTCTAAAGAAAAAGAGTAGCTTAGAGAGTAAGACTGGAGAATTAAGAATGGGAAACAACAAAACGGTCGAAGGTTTGAACATGTATTTTGTATCAAGTCTTCACAAAAAGCATCACAAGAATAGTTGAAAATCAAGAGAAACAGAGGGAAGAACTTATTAAAATCACTATTGTCTTGTCCTTTCTCTTTAACTTAACAATTGTCTTCTCATGTGATTCTCTCCCCATTATTTAGTTAAAAGTCCTTTCTACAGCCCTAGTTATACAATTCGCCAAGACACTAGTCTGAGTGTCATGCTAGGGAGATATTAGGTACTTGGGTCCAGAAATAGGGTCCAAGGATGCAGCAGGCAATTTAGGGGTCAAACAGTCTGAAGGAAAAGAGTGCTGGCAGCAGACTCCGAGGGATACGCCCACAGCCTGAGTTACTGTGTCCCATTCAGACTTAACCTCATTCGTGGGAATACACAGGCTGTCTTGGTTAAGCCAGGACAATCCACTCAAGATCCATTGTCATACAGGGCAACCTTGTTTGATCAGCCATCAGCCCATCAGAGTCTGATGGCCTATTTGTGAGTCAATGAAAGGTTGGTTGCATATAAATGGCATAGCTCTGTTCTTTTGTATAAGCGGGAGTGAGCAATCAGCTGAGATAACGAGAATAGATTTAAGTCTAGCACCTCGGTTGAGAACCTATGTTGGAGGAGCTGGGCGGAGTTTAGAGAGGGAGAGAGACAGGAAATGCTGTTTTTACCAGTTACAGAGAAAGCTGTGGAAACCGAGCAGAGAGGTCATGAAAGGTGCCACTGAGGCAGGCTTTGTAAAAGGATTCTGAACCAATGTACCTAACAGAAGAAAAATTGCTTTGTAAATGCAATTTGCCTTTGTCTCTGTGATAGTGGAATAACAGCTGCATGTTCACGTATAGTGTTGTGTAATGGGAACTAGTGTGTTAAGGTTAAGAAACTGCAAGCAATCTGTTGGGGTCTGGGTTAAAGATTAAATGTTATTTTATTTTCTTTAAATAAAGTATGGTGGCGCAGTGGTTAGCAATGCTGCCTCACAGCGCCGAGGACCCGGTTTGTCCCCGGCCCCAGTTCACTGCCCGTGTGGAGTTTGCACATTCTCCACCCCGCAAACCCAAAGATGTGCAGGGTAGGTAGTTTGGCCATGCTAAATTGCCCCTTAATTGGAAAACAAAATTTGGTACTCTAAATTTATTTTAAAAAAACAAAAAAGCCCACTCCACCCGATCAAAGGCCTTCTCAGCATTAATTGCCACTACAACCTCTAACTCCTGCCCCACCAAGGACATCATAATCACATTTAGCATTCTGCGACATTCGCTGACACCTGCCTCCTCTTCACAAATCCCGTCTGATCCTCCCCTATCTGCCCCGGCACACAATCTTCTATCCACAATGCCAACACCTTCGCCAACAACTTTGCATCAACATTAAGCAGCAATATCGGGTAGTACAACCCACTTTGCCCCAGGTCCTTACCCATCTTCAAAATCAGGGAGATGGATGCCTGTGACAAGGTTGGGCGGGGGGGTGGGGGGGGGGGTGGGTGGGGGAGCACCCCTGAACCACCCGCAAATCCGCCCAATGCGGCGCTTGGTCGGAAACCACGTTCAACGATACTCCGAGTCGGCCACGCCCGCCAGCAGCGCTTTATCCAACTCAGATAAACAAAGAACTCGATCCAGTAGTACACACCCAACGCATATGTGAGAGCTCCTTTGCCCCCGCCCGCCATATGATCCATGAATCTCATTAGATCCTTAGGGCTTCATCAGTCCAATTTAGGACCGTATTGAAATAAATTCATCAGCCGATGCGTGTCCAGGTCCGGGATCCTCCCTGCCTCATAAAGTCCACGTTGTCCCAATTTGGGGCATAAAAATTCATTAGGACTACTGGCATCCCCTCCAGCATCCCACTGACCATCACCCATCTATCCCTGAATCGGCCACAATGCTCTCTCCCCTCAAATGCCACTTTCTTATTTTTTTAATTTATTTATAAATTTAGAGTCAATCCATTTTTTCCAATTGAGGGGCAATTTAGCATGTTCAATCCACCTACCGTGCACATCTTTGGGTTGTGAGGACGAAACCCACGCAAACACGGGGAAAATGTGCCAACTCCACACGGACAGTGACCCAGAGCCGGGATCGAACCTGGGACGTCGGCGCCGTGAGACTGCAGTGCTACCACTGCGCCACTGTGCTGCCCTCCACTTTCTTATTATTAACCAACACTGCCATCCCCCTTGTCTTAATGTCCAACCCCGAGTGGAACACCTGCCCCACCCATCCCTTCCTTCGCCTCATCTGATCCCCAACTTCAGGTGCATCGGTGCATCTACCTCAAGAACACAACGTCCACCTTCAAACTCCTCAAGTGTGCCCTCACACACTCCACACCTCCCCTGCAGATCAGCCATATCCTTTTATAAGCCAGCACCCCCCCCCCGCGGTCCGCATGACGCACCTCTCCAGGCCAGCTCCCAGATGTCCTCCACCATCTCTCCCTTCCCAACTGCGCCACACCCATGTGAGCAACCCTCTTTCCCCCACACCTAAACAAAGAACCAACCCATACCCCCTCCCCCACACCTTCCTCCTGGCAACCTTCCACTTCACTCCCATTAACTAGCCCCCCCCCCCCATCAACCTCTCCCTGCTACCAACATTCAAAGAAAAACAAACGGCATGCTCACCATCACCACTCCCCCGTTGTACCTTGCCCCAATTCCCCCACCCAATATGCCCCACAATTTACACAGAGCCCCTTTCCAAAGTTCAATGTCCTCGCATTCCTTCCAGTCCATTGTCCCCCATAAAGTTCAACTTCTCTGGCGAGCCAAAATAAAATTCCTGCTTTTGATGCATCACCCACAAGCAGGCCGGGTGCAAGACCCAGAACTTCACCGCCTTCTTGTATCGGGCGGCCTTTATCCGATTATATCTGGCCCTCCGCTTGGCTTGCTCCGCACTCAGGTAAATCCGCAGCTCAGTCCCTTCCAAGGTGCTCTTCTTGGTCTGCCTTGTCCATCTTAAAATCTTCTTTTCATCCAAGAACTGATGTAGCCTAGCCACCATTGCCCTCGGCGGCTCCTCCACCCTGCAGCCTCCTATGCGTCCGATCCGCCTCGATGGGCCGGTCGAATGCCCCATCAGCCTCGCCAACATGCTCGCCACATACTTGGCGGCCTCCATACTTTCGATGCTTTCGGGCAACTCCACAATCCTCATATTCTGCCTCCTGGAACGATTCTCTAGGTCCTTCAGCTTGTCACTCAGTCTTTTCTGGCTGCTCAGTACCATCTCCGCCTCCAGTGAGGTCAACCAATGCTCATGCTCCACCACCGACCACTGCACCTTCTGGATCGCCAGGCCCTGAGTGGCTCCACCACTTTGGCCAAATCCTTTAAGGCCTCCTTTCTCTGTTGGAATTTGCCATTTAGGAACTCCACCAGTTGCTCCGTTGATCCCTTGGAGGGCAGCGTTGCCCCCTTGCTTTCTGCCATCTTCACCAGTGTTGCACCTCGAAAGCCTTCCTGTTCCAACTGCTGCCTCTTCCTCGTGACACTCATTGTCCGATGAGCCATACACCAGCCCCACCAGAGGAGCATTACATTCCCTGGACACTCAAGCACTTTTTGCCCACAAACACCACACAATTCGGGTGGGGAAGGACCAAAAGAAATCCAGCTGGAGCAGGAGCCACCAAGTGTACGACTACTCACTCCATGGCCACCACCTGAAGTCCATCTTATTGCACCACCTTTCTTACAAGTTCACATTATTTCTTACTCTATACTCCACCCCTACACTGTAGCTACTCTTAAGGTTATAAACTAATTCCTCAAGTGACCTCTTTCCTTTGCTATTTTTTATCTCTACCCAGACTACATCTTAACTTATTGAGTCCACATGACTTCTTCAGATCTGAAAAGAGGTAGAAATGTGTTGGATTATATGCTGTATATGAGGGGTGGAACAGAGCAAAAGGCCAGTGGGTTAGTGGGAGCTGAGAGAAATTGTAAAAAAAAAAGGAGTAACATCTTTGAACATATCTTTGATGTATGAAGGGGGTGTCTCTGATATATGGGGGGAATCCTGAGGGTGGGGTAGACAAGATGTGTCTTTGGAGGAAGGGGCCCATCGATGGGGTTTGAGGGCACCGAAGTTACATATTTACCCCCTTGACCCACCATGAGGTCCACCGCGTCAGGGCCACACTTAAAAATACTTGCACTAATCCACGTCTGCACGAATCCGGCCAAGAGGGCCGGAGCATCATGGGTGTGTGGAGAAGCAGGCTTCCAGCCCGTTAATCGAATGTACATGGCCTCGATCAGATCAGCCATGATCTTTTGAATCGTCCACTCCTGTTCCTATTTATTTATGATCTTAACTGATCCAAAACATTGCAATTTGTAAATCAACTCTTGCAACTTCTAGGTTGCAAAATGTTATTGCAATAGAATACTGAGCGAAAGATTCCCCTGCATAATTAGAATTAACATTGCTAATTTTTTAAGTAATACAGGTAAAGTTGCTGTAGTCCCAGATGATCATAGGCTGCTTTCCCCTTTGAGAGGAAGAGCTGACTGGTGGTGATTTAACTTGAGGATCACCAAACCTCGGACGAGGGACAAGGTTGAGAATAACCTCAGCCGGTGCGGAAATTGAAACCGCACTGCTGGCTTTGACATAGACATAGAATTTACAGTGCAGAAGGAGGCCATTCGGCCCATCGAGTCTGCACCGGCTCTTGGAAAGAGCACCCTACCGAAGGTCCAAACCTCCACCCTATCCCCATAACCCAGTAACCCCACCTAATCCCCATAACCCAGTAACCCCACCCTACGGGCAATTTTGGACACTATGGGCAATTTAGCATGGCCAATCCACCTAACCCGCACATCTTTGGACTTTGCATCACAAACCAGCTGTCTAGCCAAGTGAGCTAAATCGACCCCCTTACCTTTAAGTAATATAACATATATGTTGTATAACTTGTATTTAAAACTATGAATAATTACTGGTTTGTGTCCGTAATGATCAATTTTAAGAAGACTGATTGATAGCTTACCTGTTCCACGTTGCTTGCAATACAGGACCATTTTCTAACTATGATGTTTTTTTTTTAACTTCTCCTCCAAGCAGTGTTAAGTACAATGCAATTATTATATTGTATGTATTAGGATCCTGTTTCATGGTAGCTGGTTCCCCTACAGTTGGCAGGTGATGTATAATGTGGGAAATATACTGCCCAACGCCCCAAGTAGCCAGCTTTATTTGCGAGGTTGGTGAGCTATTCTGATGGCACCGGGCTTTACAACTGAACCTGACCCTGTGCTCACTCAATATTCACATGTCGCCCTTCCCAAGAGTCATGAGCCAGAGATCAGGAGCTGGACTCCTGGCATTTTCTACTCCCTGGCCCAAGGATAGGAAAGCCCAATTTCAGTGAGCACAGTGCAAAGGAAGATTCAGATCTAGGATCATTGGTCTGTATGGCTCACCCATATCTGACCTTTACAAAGGGAGTCAGTGATATTACCTTTAGACCTCGCTTCGCTGTTTGTACAGTGATGTCCATGTAACTGCTGGGCTTGGGTTTGTTTAGTTAAATTTAAATATAAATTTTCTCATTTATGTTGCAGACTCCCCTTGAAACAGGTCAGGCAGAAGTTTAACTCCATGGACATCTCGTTGAAGGAGAATTTACGGGAAATGATTGAGGAATCGGCCAATAAGTTTGGGTATAAACAGAAAAACCTTCAACTTTGAATCACAAATGCCAAAGTGATTGCAAACTGATGAATAGAAAGCGGGAATTGATTTCCGGTTGCACACTGGGCAGACAATTTTAGAAAGAACAGTGGTGGAAAGTTGAGGTTGTCTTTCTTTGTATTGCACTTGGAATTATAGATAAATATGATTAAGATTTTAGTGATTATTGGAGAGTACTTTCCTGGAGGATTGTTGAAACAATTGGTTCTCCTGCACCTAGAAACAGATAGAAATTTTGAGTTCTGATTGTTTAAGCAATGCTGAACTGCACACACGATCAGAAACAGAGCTTCTTCATTCTACTCCCACTCTGAAGTCATTAGGAGTGATAATAAAAGCAGCTTTCAGCATTGATGGTTGTAGAATTACAATTGCCAGGTTCACATTTCTTGATTGGTCACATTCTCAAATTGTTCTTTATGCAGTACACCACTGTTTATATTTATTATTTCTTGGGACGTTTGTCACTAGCAAGGCCAGTATTTATTGCCCATCCTCGGTAATCTTTGAGAAGGGGGGGGGGCGGAATGCAGCGCAGTGGATAGCACTGGGACTGCTGCGCTGAGGACCCGGGTTCAAATCCCGGCCCTGGGTCACTGTCCGTGTGGAGTTTGCACATTCTCCTCATGTCTGCATGGGTTTCACCCCCACAACCCAAAGATGTGCAGGTTCGGTGGATTGGCCACACTAAATTGCCCCTAAATTGGAAAAAAAAATAATTGGGTACTCTAAATTTAAAATGAAAAATCTGTGAGAAGGCAGTAGTGGGCCGCTATTTTATATCACTGCAGTCCATGTGCTAAAGGTGCTTTCACAAAGCTGGTAGATAAGCAGTTCCAGGATGTTGATGTTGTGACAATGAAGGAATGATGATATATTGCCAAATGGGGATGGTGTGTAACTTGGAATTGATGGTGTTCCCATGCATCTGTTGTCTATGCCATTCTAAATGGTAGAGGTAAAGAGTTTGGAACTTCTTGTGTGAAGCGCCTTTGAAGAGTCAATCGCATGATTGTCAGCTCAGCTTAATTTGTAATACCTGCCTCTGAGTTGCAAAATTGTGGATTAATGCCCAACAGATTTCAACACAATGTTTCAGCTGACAAGTGCACCATTGAGGGAGTGCTACATTGTTGGAAGTACTGTCCTTAGGATTGTGCTACACAATTGAAAAGTCTTTCTGTAGAGCTGCTATTCCAGCACCAGTTATAGTACAAAAGGGAAAAATGGCCTCACAAAAATTACTGAGCATTTATAATTAATTTCTTCTGAAAAGAAACAGTGTTAATTAATTTTAGTTTGCAATTTCTCCCCGTGTCTGCATGGGTTTCGTCTGGCTGTTCCGGTTTCCTCCCACAGTCCAAAGATATGTAGGTTAGGTGGATTGGCCATGCTAAATTGCCCCTTAGTGTCCAAATATGTGAAGGTTAGGTGGGGTTACGGGGATAGAGCTGGGTAATGGGCATAAGTACGGTGCTTTTTCAGAGGGTTGGTGTTTTTTCAGAGGATTGGTGCAGACTACAAAGGCCAAATGGCCTCCTTATGTCCTGTTGGGATTCTGTACTTATACTGTCGTAGTAAACTGTTCATCCTTTGATTTCTCCAGTAGAGGGCATGTAAGAATTGATAGCAAATAGCAAAAGCATCATTCAATACTTTGAGTTCTCTATCTTAGGAAGCTAGTTGATAGAGTAATTTGTAACTGTCACACTGGTGATGGAGGCATTGTTTTTATTTTCAGAATGAAGGATATCCGAGTGCAGACTTTCAGTGTGCATTTTGGGTTTAAAAACAAGTTCCTTGCCAGCGACGTCGTTTATTCAGCAGCTTCTCTGCTTGAGAACATAGAAAAAGACGATGGGAATGAAAACTTCATTGAAGCCTTGGACAGTCTTTCCAGGTATAACTTCTCTTTATGCACTGGGCAGAATCTGAGCTACACTGCAGGTATTGCACTGCTAGGGTGGGGATGTATTACTGGAGTAGACTGAACCTTGTTAGAAACAAGAATATTAAATTGCTCTCAAGGTTTTGTGTTAAACATTAAGGTTTTGTGTTAAACATTATTGCTGGGATGTTAGAGCAGATTCTCTTGTTCCGCAGAAGTCATATTCAGCGTGAAATGTTAACTCTTTCTCTCTCGCAGGTGCTGATGACGGGAATGTTAGTGACATGCTTGGTCAAAGAATAAAGAGCCTCTTACAGGAGGCAAGGTGAAGAATGGTAGGGGGTCCAGAGTGTGCAGCAAATACAGCTAAACCAATGGTGAATGGAGAGGATGAGGACAAGAAGCCTGGAAGCAATGTAAAATTCCAGGAGTTCAAGAAGAAAACTAAAGAGGGGGAAAGCCATGTAGCAATTTAAGCACTAGGGAAAGCGTTTTAAATTCAAGGGAGTCATTATCATAGGTTTTTCAGGGAAATCTGAAATTTAATGCAAGTCCATAATCCTGCTGACTATTTTTCAAATCTAATTTTTACTAACTATTCTTCACTTGTTTAAGTTTTGTATTACTGTCTCAAGAGTAGAAGCAGTGGTTGCTTTACTAGCCATTTAGTTATTTTCTTTGACATCAATGGCCACTGAAGCCTGCTGTAATCTCTAGAGTAAGTAAGCCTGGCAGTGAGGTGGCTGCATTGTAAATCAACAAGGTTGCTTTGAAATAGACTTTGAGAGGTGGCGCAGTGGTTAGCACTGCTGCCTCACAGTGCGATCCCGGCCCCGGGCCACTGTGCATGTGGAGTTTGCACATTCTCCCAGTGTCTGCATGGTTAGGGTTAACCCTTACCCCACAACCCAAAGATGTGCAGGGTAGGTGGATTGGCCATACTGAATTGGAAAATTTAAAAAAGAGTAGATCTTGAGAAGTAATAATAATCTTTATTAGTGTCACAAGTAGGCTTACATTAACACTGCAGTGAAGTCACTGTGGAAATCCCCTCGTTGCCACAAAATGCCGCCTGTTCGGGTAAACGGAGGGAGAATTCAGAATGTCTAAATTAGCGAACAGCACATCTTTCGGGACTTGTAGGAGGAAACTGGAGCACCCGGAGGAAACCCACGCAGACACAGGGAGAACGTGCAGACTCCACACAGACAGTGACCCAAGCCGGGAATCGAACCCGGGTCCCTGGCGCTGTGAAGCAACAGTACTAACTACTGTGCTACTGTGCCGTCCAGGTATTTATTGTGGTTGCTGACAACAGTTAAGAATCATACTTTTGTTTATTCTTTAATCGATGTAGGCATCACTGGCAAGGCCAGAATTTGTTGCCCATCCCTAATTGCCATTGAACAAAGTGGCTTGCTGGGCCATTTCATAGTTAACTATATTGCTGTTGACCTGGAGTCACATATTGGCCAAAGGATGGCAGGGTACCTTCTCTAAAGGGCATTTTGTGAACCAGATGGGCGTTTACATTTAATAATCTTTTAAAATATTTTTATTGGCATTTTCCAATTTTTACAGCGTAACAGTTTAACATATAGTGCACCTCATATTTACACAGTTTGATGTTTCTTATTTACAAATTTTACAAACCCCCCCCCCCCACTTGGTAGTCTGGCTCTTTCCTGGCACCACCTTTCGCGCTGGGTGTCGTATTACTGTGTTCCGCTCCTCTCCTCCGGTTCCTGATGTTGTCTTTGTGGGTTTGGGGTGAGGGGCCCTGCCTCCTCCCTTTTTTCCCCTTGTCGTTCTCTCCAACTCCCCTGGGTTCCGTCCTTGCCTCCCCTCCCTCCTCTGCTCCTCTCCGCTATGTGTGCACTTGTCGTCCCCCTTCCCCCTCTCTCCCTAGTTACTATTGGCTGATGAATAACCGCTACACTTTGTGGAAGCCCCCATCCGACCCTCAGATGGTATACTTGATCTTCTCCAGGTGGAGAAATTCTGCCAGGTCTGTCAGCCAGTCTGCAGCTGTGGGTGGTGCTGCTGATCGCCAGCTGAGCCAGTTCCTCCTCCCATTTTTGCCTAGCTCCGTCCAGTGGATTCTTTGCCCTTTCCAGAAGTTGTCCACAGATGGCCCCAGAGTTCCCCTGCCTGTCTGTCCGTGTTTATTAGCTCCTCCAATAGAGTGTTTCTCGTCGCCCTAGGGTACCTCGTCGTCCCTTTGCGGAGAAAGTGTTTGACTTGAAGGTGCCGGAGTTCCTGTCTTGTCGGTAGCTCCAGTTCTTCTGTTAGTTTGTCCAGGGTTGCAAGTCTGTAAGTCTGTCCCCTATGTAAATGTCACTGACCACTAATGTTGGGCAGCACGGTAGCATTGTAGATAGCACAATTGCTTCACAGCTCCAGGGTCCCAGGTTTGATTTCGGCTTAGGTCACTGTCTGTGCGGAGTCTGCACATCCTCCCCGTGTGTGCGTGGGTTTCCTCCGGATGCTCCGGTTTCCTCCCATAGTCCAAGGATGTGCAGGTTAGGTGGAATGCCCATGATAAATTGCCCTTTGTATCCAAAATTGCCCTTAGTGTTGGGTGGGGTGACTGGGTTATGGGGATAGGGTGGAGGTGTTGACCTTGGGTAGGGTGCTCTTTCCAAGAGCCGGTGCAGACTCGATGGGCCAAATGGCCTCCTTCTGCACTGTAAATTCTATGAAAATCCCCCCGTCCTGTCTCCATTAACAGGAAGAGGAACCTTGACAGCACGTTCGTCTTGATCGTCTGCACTCTCCCCGGCAGGGTAAATGGGAGTGCATCCCATCTCTGTAGGTCCTTTTTAACTTCCTCTGCCAGACTGGTCTGATTCCACTTGTGGATCCTTGTCCCGTCATGGGCAATCTGGATCCCCAAGCAGCGGAATTTGCTTTGGGCTAGTTTGAATGGTCGACCTCCCAGCTCTGTGCCTCCACCACTCAGGTTCACTAGGAATGCCTCGCTTTGGCCGAAATTGAGTTTGTAGCCCGAGAAGGCCCCAAACTCTTCCGGGGCACCATGATTACTTTCAGGCCGTTCTGTGGGAGGCCGTTCTGTGAAGAGTGAGGCTGTGCTCTCCGCCTCCTCTTCGGATGCCCTTCCAGTCTTTGCGTCCTGCAGAGTGATCGCCAGGGGTTGGATTCCAGGGCGAACAAGAGGGGTCAGTGGGCATCCCTGCCTTGTTCTTCTGTGCAGCTGGAAGTATTCAGAGCTGGTGGTGTTGGTCTGAACACTCGCCTTAGGGGCGTTGTACAGGAGTTTCACCCACAAGGTGAAACTCCTGTACAACGTCAAAGGCCTATTCTGCATCCAGGGAGACTGGTGTTCTCTCACAGGATGGGGTCATTGTTACATTTAGGAGCTGCCTGATGATCTGCAGTTAGCTGTCTACCCTTGATAAAGCCCGTCTGGTCCTCTGCGACCACCTCTGTTGCACAATTCTCAAGTCTCGTAGCCAGGACATTTGCGAGTTTCTTCGTGCCCACATTGAGCAGCGAAGTGGGTCCATATGATCCTCATTCCATCAGGTCTTTGTCTTTTTAAGGTATCAGCGATATCGTGGCCTGTGTTGGTGTTGGAGGCAGGGTGCCCCTCGAACATTTCCTGTAGGTGTGGGGCCAGGGCAGGTGCAAATGGTTTGTAGAAGTCCACCGGGAACCCATCGGGTCCTGTCGCCTTCCCCGCCTGCATGGTGTTGATACTGTCCAAGATCTCTCCTAGTCCAATTGGTGCTTCCACTCCCCTCGCTTATTGTCCGCCACGACTGGCATGTTCAGTCCATCGAGAAACCCTTTCATCCCCGCGTCCCCGTCGGGGGCTCAGAGGTGCACAGTCCTCGTTAGAAGGCCTCAAATGCTTGGTTGACTTTTTTGGTTCGGCTACCAGTCCGCCTCTGCTATCCTTCACCTGCGCTAAGTTTGCAGACGACACAAAGGTTGGTGGAATTGCGGATAGCGATGAGGACTGTCTGAGGATGCAGCAGGATTTAGATTGTCTGGAGACTTGGGCGGAGAGATGGCAGATGGAGTTTAATCCGGACAAATGTGAGGTAATGCATTTTGGAAGGGCTAATGCAGGTAGGGAATATACAGTGAATGGTAGAACCCTCAAGAGTATTGAAAGTCAAAGAGATCTAGGAGTACAGATCCACAGGTCATTGAAAGGGGCAACACAGGTGGAGAAGGTAGTCAAGAAGGCATACGGCATGCTTGCCTGCATTGAGTATAAGAATTGGCAAGTCATGTTGCAGCTGTATAGATCCTTAGTTAGGCCACACTTGGAGTATAGTGTTCAATTCTGGTCGCCACACTACCAGAAGGATGTGGAGGCTTTGGAGAGGGTGCAGAAGAGATTTACCAGAATGTTGCCTGGTATGGAGGGCATAAGCTATGAGGAGCGATTGAATAAACTCGGTTTGTTCTCACTGGAACGAAGGAGGTTGAGGGGCGACCTGATAGAGGTATACAAAATTATGAGGGGCATAGACAGAGTGGATAGTCAGAGGCTTTTCCCCAGGGTAGAGGGGTCAATTACTAGGGGGCATAGGTTTAAGGTGAGAGGGGCAAGGTTTAGAGTAGATGTACGAGGCAAGTTTTTTACGCAGAGGGTAGTGGGTGCCTGGAACTCGCTACCGGAGGAGGTAGTGGAAGCAGGGACGATAGGGACATTTAAGGGGCATCTTGACAAATATATGAATAGGATGGGAATAGAAGGATACGGACCCAGGAAGTGTAGAAGATTGTAGTTGAGTCGGGCAGTATGGTCGGCACGGGCTTGGAGGGCCGAAGGGCCTGTTCCTGTGCTGTACATTTCTTTGTTCTTTGTTCTTTGTATCTCCCACGTGACTGCCTGCTTTCTCAGCTGGTGAGGGAGTAGATGGCTAGCCTTCTCTCCGTATTCGTAGAAGGTCCCCTGTGTCTGGCGGAGTTGGTATACTGCCTTCCTGGTGGACAGCAGGTGAAAGTCCATTTGCAGCTTTTTCCTTTCCAGTAGAAACTCTACGGTTGGGGCCTCGGAGTACTTTCTGTCTACCTCCAGGATGTAGTCGATCAGTTGTTGCCTAGCTGCCCTCCCTTCCCTGTCCTTACATGCCTTATAGGCTATAATCTCTCCCCTAATCACCGCTTTCAATGCCTCCCAGAACGTGGAAGGTGAGATTTCCCCGTTCTGATTGTTAGTGATGTTGCCTATGGCCTGTGATATTTTCTGACAGAAGACTTTGTTGGCCAAAAGATCCGTGTCCACCCTCCACGTGGGGCATTGGGCACGGCCCGTCCCCAACCTTACATCCGTGTCGTGTGGAGCGTGGTCGGAGATGACTATCACAGAGTATTCCTCCCTTACTCCTTCTGGAAGCACCGATTTCTCCACTGCAAAGAAGTAAATACATGTGTATCCTTTGTGCACCGACGAAAAGACCAAAAGTGCCATCTCACCGGGGTGCAGGAACCGCCATGGGTCCACTGCCCCCATCCATGAAAGATCCCAGCTTCCTAGCCGTGCCTGTCTTTTTCCCTGTTCTGGGGTTTGATCGGTCTGCAATGGGGCCTGTACACAATTGTACACCCTCTCCCCATGAACAGTCGGTGTGTTGATGTCGGGGATTTCCGCCATGATCTTTTTTTATGAAATCCGCGGCGTCCCCGTTGGGCGCATACACGTTTACCAGAACTACATGTCCAGGACACCGCTGACCATTACGTACCGTCCCCCTGAGTCCGTAACCGTCCTTATACACTGTCCTCTTGCTAATCAGTATTGCTACCCACCCCCCCCCCCAGCCCTTGGCCCGTAGTACGAGTGATATGTCTGTCCCATCCAGCCTTTCCTTGTCCGCAGTCGGCCCTTCTCCTTCAGCTCTGTCGCTGCAGGAAGACTATATCGGCTTTCAAACTCCTTAAATGGGCAAAGATTCTGGATCTTTTCACTGGGCCGTTAAGTATCCTGACAATCCAGGTGATAATCCTGATGAGGGGATTTCTATCCCCTGCTTCCTCTGGGATCAATATAGCTGGTGGACGCGCCCCTGCACTCGATGGTTTCCCTTTGTTTAGGGACCCTTGAAAGTGGCTGCGTGCCGTCCAAAGTAGCCGCCGTCGCCATTCTCACCATGAGGCCGGGCATTTGCGCTCCCGGTTTCCCTTTGTCCAGGGGGCACTCAACATAGCCGCCAAGTGCGTACGCCACACGGGTGCTCGGGTCTCCCTTTGTTTGGGGACCTTCGAAAGTGGCTGGGTGCAGTGCCATCTTGTTCCCTCAACCTGGACCTTACCTGCCAAAGCCGATCTACACATCGTCCCTTTCTTCCCTTCATGTTCTCCCCCCATGTCGCCCCTTCCCCATCTTCCCCTTATGCGTTTCCCCTCCTTCCAAGCCAGGCACTCCCTCCCTACTGGGAGGTGCGCCATGGCACCCTTGCTGTGCTAGCTATCCCTCGTAGTGGTGGCCCCCCTAATCTTATCCCTATCTTCTTCCCGCTGCCCGTCGGCTCCCTCTGCCTATGCCTCACTCTCACCTGACCTCACCCTTCCCTGTGACTCGATCGTTCTGATCAGAGCGAGGCAGCACAGTCTCGCGCAAAAATATCATGTGTTCAAGCAGTCTCTTTCTCTTTCCTCCTCTGTTCCGCCTTCATCGCTGCCTCACCTGCCCCATGTCCAGGCCGTTTGACCAAACAAATTTGTCCGCCTCCGCCAGGGTGTTAAAGTAATGCTCCTTGTCCTGGAACATGACCCGGAGCCTGGCTGGGAACAGCATTCCAAATCTTACCCCGTTCTTGTACAGGGCCAATTTCGCCTTATTAAATTCGGCATTGCATTTTGCCAAGTCTGCCCCAATGTCCTGATATATCAGGATTTTGTGCCCTTCCTGGGTGCTCGCCTTGGTCTGTCTCGCCCACATCAGAATCCTTTCAAGATCTTGATATCAATGTAGCTTTGTGATGTTGTTCTCCCGCCTTGGGTTTCGGCCAGAACCACCTGTGCGCTCTGTCGATCTCTGGGAGACTGGGGAAGCTGTCTCTCCCGATTAGGTTGCCCACCATTTGGACAACGTAGCCCATCGGGTCGCTGCCCTCGATAACCTTTGGCAGACCCCCGATTTGAATGTTCTGGCATCGGGACCTGTTCTCTTGGTCCTCGACTTTCCCTTTTAAGCTCCCTTGGGATGCCACCAGCTTTTTTACTTCTGCCAATTCGTGGATTGTTTTTTCTTGCGCTTACACCTTCTTCCCCAATCCATCGATTGCTTTTTGCATGGTGACCATCGCCTCTGTCACCGCCACCTGGATTTTGACCTTTATCACCTCTTTCATTGCGGTCAGTTTCTTCAGAAGGAGTGCTTTCCATCTGTCTCCAGGTGGTGAGGGGACGGCTGATGCTCAGGTCGCCGGCCCCTCTCTCTCTCTTGCCTTGTGGGTCCGCCGGCTCGACCTCCTGCTGTTCATGGCCTTTTCCACCGCTCCTGCCGTCTCTTCGACCCCTCAAGCTCCCATTCGCTGTCATGCTGGTTCTATTCCTTTCTTTTCTTGGTTAAGGTTGAGTTGCTTTCGAATTTTAGGGCAAAATTTGCCTAAAAGTGCCTATTTGGTTATGGTTGAGCCACCTGATGTGCGTCCACTCAGCGCATCACCTTCACCGGAAGTCCCCTACATTTAATAATAGCTGCTATAGTCATTATTACTGTGACCAGCATTAAGTTCCAGATCTTCATTGAATTCAGATTCCACCAGCTGCCGCGTTAATATTTGAACGCATGTCCCTACAGCGTTAGCCTGGACCTCTGGATTACTGGTGGTGTTACTACTACGTAACCTCTCCCTCGAAAGATATTAATGACCTGAAGGTGTACATTCCTTTCAAAACTCATTCCTAATTTTCCAGAAAGGCTGAACAAACATGAAAATGAATGGCTGGAAAAGACTGGCTTATCTACCCAGCATACCTTCGCATACCCCCCCCCCCCCCCCCCAAAATCCTACAACCATGTAAACCCTTGGGAACTACGTATATTTGTGTTACACATTTATGTCAGTAAGCAAGAGAAAATAATTTATTCTCTAACCACAAACAGCAAATACTATCAGACCTATGGAATGTCGTTCAGCAAACTTCACCATTCCTGTGACAAATCTGTTGTTTGCGATGGCAACATAATTTCACAGTTCCATCAACTCTTCCTGCAAGCCATTTTATTGAGCCTCGTTTAACTCCAATCATCACGGTAGCACAGTGGGTAGCACAGTTGCCCGTGTTTGCAAGTGTTAATGTAAGCCTACTTGTGACAATAAAGATTATTAGATGAGCAAGAAAGTAAACCCCTGTTACATGCTTAATGGTCACACAATTTGCTTTGGCTCAAGAGGATCTAGTGCATTGGAAAATGTAGCTGTGGGGAATGCCTTTCAATGTTGTAATGCATTGTTTCAACCACAAGATGCTGTCCATGTACTTGTAACGATGGGTGAGTCCAGCAATCTTAGGTGGTTTTCAAGGTTGCAATATAAAGCTATATTCTAATCTCTTGTGTTTTCAAAGGAAGTTTCCTATTTTTACAGTTCAGATCATGGTTGGCTTTAGTATCCGTTGTTGCCATTGTGTGCCATGACATGTGCAGCTAGTTTGGGGGAAAATAAATTGTAAACGAGAAGTAAATTCTGCACAAATTTTATTTAATAACAAATGAAAGTATGGGAATTGAAAGGATTGGCAATGTTTAGATTCCATTTCTGTTTTATTTTAATTTGTTACTTTCCCAGTATACACAGGCATAAATTGTACCCACCACATAGAGAGCGAAATTCTCCCGAAACGGCGCGATGTCCGCCGACTGGCGCCCAAAACGGCGCCAATCAGACGGGCATCGCGCCGCCCCAAAGGTGCGGAATGCTCTGCATCTTTGGGGGCAGAGCCCCAACATTGAGGGGCTAGACCGACGCTGGAGGAATTTCCGCCCCGCCAGCTGGCGGAAACGGCCTTTGTTGCCCCGCCAGCTGGCGCGGAAATGACATCCCCGGGCGGCGCATGCGCGGGAGCGTCAGCGACCGCTGACAGTTTCCCACGCATGCGCAGTGGAGGGAGTCTCTTCCGCCTCCGCCATGGTGGAGACCGTGGCGGAGGCGGAAGGGAAAGAGTGCCCCCACGGCACAGGCCCGCCTGCGGATCGGTGGGCCCCAATCACAGGCCAGGCCACCGTGGGGGCACCCCTGGGGCCAGATCGCCCCGTGCCCCCCCCCCCCAGGACCCCGGAGCCCGCCCACGCCGCCTTGTCCCGCCGTTCAAAAGGTGGTTTAATCCACGCCGGCGGGACAGGCAATTTATCGGCGGGACTTCGGCCCATACGGGCCGGGGAATCCAGCGGGGGGGCCCGCCAACCGGCGCGGCCCGATTCCCGCCCCTACCGAATATCCGGTACCGGAGACTTTGGCAACCGGCGGGGGCGGGATTCACGGCAGCCCCCGGCGATTCTCCAACCCGGGGGGGGGGTGGGTCGGGGGGTCGGAGAATGACGCCCAGAAACAGAAAAAAATAGGAGCAGGAGGGTCTTCAGTGACCCCGTGTTACCCGATCCATCACGGTAGCACAAGTGATTAGCACTGTGGCTTCACAGCGCCAAGGTCCCAGGTTCGATTCCCTGCTGATTCACTGTCAGTGCGGAGTCTCCACGCTCTCCCCGTGTCTGCGTGGGTTTACTCTGGGTGCTCCGGTTTCCTCCCACAGTGCAAAGACGTGCAGGTTAGGTGGATTGGCCATGCTAAATTGCCCATAGTGACGAAAAAAGTTAGGAGGGGTTATTAGGTTCCAGGGATAGGGTGGAAGTGAGGGCTTAAGTGGGTCGGTGCAGACCCGATGGGCCGAATGGTCTCCTTCTGCACTGTATGTTCTATGAATACTCAAGCAAATCATACCACATTTTTCCAGTATGATTACGCAATTCTTTATTATTGAGTTAATGATTCACTAGAAGAACTCGGGTATTTAACACTTCTTGAGTTTTGTGCAAACTCAAAATGTAATACCAATTCTATCTTTGATTTTTGCATGTCATGCATTCCGCTGCTAAATCAGAATGCATCAAAAGACAGACAATGTGGCATCAGGCATACCAACACAGAGCCAGGAAGATGCACGTAACCCATCTCAATCTCTCTTTGTTACCGCAGCTGTATGCTCTACTTTATAATTTCAGTCACTTTATTCTATAATCTCCAGACCCTAAAACATGGATAAATGATCATCGCTCATTCTTTTTCCTCCTCTTTCTGAGCTTGGGCCTGCTTCACAAAATCATCCTGTTTGGTAAAGCTGCGAGTTGTTTGAACTCATCGTGTGCCAATCCAACAAATTGCTCAAGACATTGAGATACATGGGTAATCTGAAACCTGGGGCGTCATTCTCCGACCCCCCGCCGGGTCGGAGAATGGCCGTTGGCCGCCGTGAATCCCGCCCCCGCCGAAGTCTCCGGTACCGGAGATTGGGCGGGGGCGGGAATCGGGCCGCGCCGGTTGGCGGGACCCCCCGCTCAATTCTCCGGCCCGGATTGGCCGAAGTCCCGCCTAGAAATTGCCTGTCCCGCCGGCGTAAATCAAACCTGGTATTTACCGGCGGGACCAGGTGGCGTGGGCGGGCTCCGGGGTCCTGGGGGGGGGCGCGGGGCGATCTGACCCCGGGGGTGCCCCCACGGTGGCCTGGCCCGCGATCGGGGCACACCGATCCGCGGGCGGACCTGTGCTGTGGGGGCACTCTTTCCCTTCCGCCTTCGCCACGGCCTCCACCATGGCAGAGGCGGAAGAGACTCTCCCCACTGCGCATGCGCGGGAAACTGTCAGCGGTCGCTGGCGCTCCTGCGCATGCGCCGCATTTCCGCGCCAGCTGGCGGGGCAACAAACGCCATTTCCGCCAGCTGGCGGGGCCGAAATCCCTCCGGCGTCGGCCTAGCCCCTCAATGTTTGGGCTCGGCCCCCAAAGATGCGGAGCATTCCGCACCTTTGGGCCGGCGCGATGCCCGTCTGATTGGCGCCGTTTTTGGCGCCAGTCGGCGGACATCGCGCCGTTGGGGGAGAAATCCGCCCCATGTTCCCACAAACAGTTAGACCATAAGACATAGGAGCAGAATTAGGCCACTCGGCCCATCGGGTCTGATCCGCCATTCAATCATGGCTGATATTTTCTCACCCCCATTCTAGTGCCTTCTCCACGTAACCCCAGATCCCCTTATTAATCAAGATAATGATGTTTCAGGTTGCAATACCTTGTATTATCCTTGAGCACAGTCCAGCTGTTAAGTTCTCCTTGTATAAAATGCGAAACAAATGTAACCAAAAAAACTGAGTGTACATGTACTTTGAAACAACACAAAAGTGAACAGAAGCATTAAATATACTTCGGATGCTGGAATCTGGAACAAAAACAGAAAATAGTGGATAATCTCAACAGGACGGACAGCATCTGTGAAGAGAGAAGGGAGCTAACATTCCAAATCTGGATCACTCTGTCAAAGTTGGAGTGAACTGGAAATAGGGTCAGATTTACTGTTTGGGGGGGGGGGGGGGGGAGGTGGAGCAATGGGGCTGGATGGGGGGGCAGCGTTTGGTGGAGATTGACAAAGATGTCGTGGGCAGGAAGGCAAAAAGAATGTAAATGTGATTGAGGCTAAGAAAGGTGCTGATAGCGGCACATAAAGAGATTAGAATGTGTTAATGGCAGAACAAAGGTGAACAGTGTGTCAAAGGGGAACAGGGAACAGATGGGGTGGGGGAGGGAAAACAATGGTGAGGAAAAAAAAGGTCTGTGGAAGAAATGAAGATAAATTGATACGAAGAGAGAGTTCACAGTCTGAAATTCTTGAACCCAATGTTAAGTCTGGAAGGCTGTAACGTGCCTAATCCGGAAGATGAGATGCTGTTCCTCCAGTTTGTACTGGGCTTCACTGGAACATTGCAGCAGGCCAAAGACAGGCAGGTGGACGTGAGAGCAGGACGGTGAGTTGAAATGGCAAGCAACAGGAAGGTCTGGATCCTGTTTGCAGAAGGGCAGAAGCAACAAATACTAAAGATAAGGGCTGAATCCAAAACTCTATATCATCCACTGAGTTATTGGCCTGGAAATTCCATTCGATTCTCCATAACCTCCCACCAAAACATTGTTGAGAAGCTGGTGGAAAACAGTCACTTACACTGTCTAGAAGTTCTGCTGGTCTTCCCCAGAGATCATACAAGTATGGACCAAAACCCCTGCAGAATTTCACTGTCAATAGCTTTCTATAAACCGGCCTAGGTTCAGGTGCTCTTATTTAAATGAATATTTCAGGCAGCATTTATAAAGACTAAAGAGGTAAATTATGACGTGGTTCTCCCATTCATCTGCTTCATCGTTCATGCAAGAGTGATGGAAACCTGGGAACAATGGGGTTTCCAAATATTTCTTTGTTTTAAAACTCTCAATCTTGTTTTCATATACCTCCATGACCTCCTCCATCACGATAACCTTCTCCAGCTACAACCCTGGGGGCTCGTTTCGCACAGTGGGCTAAACAGCTGGCTTGTAATGCAAAACAATGCCAGCAGCGTGGGTTCAATTCTCGTACCGGCCTCCCCGAACAGGAATGTGGTGACTAGGGGCTTTTAACAGTAACTTCATTGAAGCCTGCTTGTGACAATAAGCAATTATTATTTGTGATATTTGCACTCCGCAATACTATTCTCTGTTATCCCCAGTTTCCCATTGCTCCACAGCTGTGTGTCATTCCTTCAACTGCCTGATCCCTAAACTCTAAAATTCCCTCCTTCAAGCTCGCCTCCTCCTCTACCTCTTTTGACGCCTTTAAGACGTTCCTTAAAACCTACCTTTTTAATCAAACTTTTAGTGTTTTAAAGTGTACTTTAACCTGAATGCTCGTAGTATTCGGAATAAGGTAAATGAGTTGATGGCGCAAATCATCGTGAATGACTATGATTTAGTGGCCATTACTGAAACATGGTTAAAGGATGGTCATGACTGGGAGTTAAATATCCAAGGGTATCAAACTATTCGGAAGGACAGAGTGGATGGTAAGGGTGGTGGTGTAGCTCTGTTATTTAAGGATGACATCCGGGCAATAGTAAGGGATGGCATCGGTGCTATGGAGGATACGGTTGAATCCATTTAGGTGGAAATCAGGAATAGTAAGGCGAAAAAGTCACTGATAGTGATAGTCTATAGGCCACCAAATAGTAACATTATGGCGGGGGAGGCAATAAACAAAGAAATAACGGATGCATGTAGAAATGGTACAGAAGTTATCATGGGGGATTTTAATCTACATGTCGATTGGTTTAACCAGGTCGGTCAAGGCAGCCTTGAGGAGGAGTTTATAGAATGTATCCGCGATAGTTTCCTAAAACAGTATGTAATGGAACCTACGAGGGAACAAGCAGTCCTAGATCTGGTCCTGTGTAATGAGACAGGATTGATTCATGATCTCATAGTTAGGGATCCTCTCGGAAGGAGCGATCACAATATGGTGGAATTTAAAATACAGATGGAGGGTGACAAGGTAAAATCAAACACTAGTGTTTTGTGCTTAAACAAAGGAGATTACAATGGGATGAGAGAAGAACTAGCTACGGTCGACTGGGAGCAAAGACTTTATGGTGAAACAGTTGAGGGACAGTGGAGAACTTTCCAAGCGATTTTTTTCACAGTGCTCAGCAAAGGTTTATACCAACAAAAAGGAAGGACGGTAGAAAGAGGGAAAATCAACTGTGGATATCTAAGGAAATAAGGGAGAGTATCAAATTGAAGGAAAAAGCATACAAAGTGGCAAAGATTAGTGGGAGACTAGAGGACTGGGAAATCTTTAGGGGGCTACAGAAAGCTGCTAAAAAAGCTATAAAGAAGAGTATGATAGATTATGAGAGTAAACTTGCTCAGAATATAAAAACAGATAGTAAAAGTTTCTACAAATACATAAAACACAAAAAAGAGTGGCTAAGGTAAATATTGGTCCTTTAGAGGATGAGAAGGGAGATTTAATAATGGGAGATGAGGAAATGGCTGAGGAACTGAACAGGTTTTTTGGGTCAGTCTTCACAGTGGAAGACACAAATAACATGCCAGTGACTGATAGAAATGAGGCTATGACAGGTTACGACCTTGAGAGGATTGTTGTCACTAAGGAGGTAATGATGGGCAAGCTAATGGGGCTAAAGGTAGACAAGTCTCCTGGCCCTGATGGAATGCATCCCAGAGTGCTAAAAGAGATGGCTAGGGAAATTGCAAATGCACTAGTGGTTATTAACCAAAATTCACGAGACTCTGGGGTGGTCCCAGCGGATTGGAAATTAGCAAACGTGACACCATTGTTTAAAAAAGGAGGTAGGCAGAAAGCGGGTAATTATAGACCAGTGAGCTTAAATTCGGTAGTAGGGAAGATGCTGGAATCTAGGAAGAAATAGCGAGGCATCTGGATGGAAATTGTCCCATTGGGCAGACGCAGCATGGGTTCATTAAGGGCAGGTCATGCCGAACTAATTTAGTGGAATTTTTTGAGGACATTACCAGTGCGGTAGATAACGGGGAGCCAATGGATGTGGCATATCTGGATTTCCAGAAAGGTGCCACAAAAAAGGTTGCTGCATAAGATAAAGATGCATGGCATTAAGGGTAAAGTAGTAGCATGGATAGAGGATTGGTTAATTAATAGAAAGCAAAGGGTGGTGATTAATGGGTGTTTATCTGGTTGCCAATCAGTAGCTAGTGGTGTCCCTCAGGAATGAGTGTTGGGCCCACAATTGTTCACAATTTACATAGATGATTTGGAGTGGGGGACCAAGGTCAATGTGTCTAAGTTTGCAGACGACACTAAGATGAGTGGTAAAGCAGAAAGTGTAGAGGATACTGGAAGTCTGCAGAGGGATTTGGATAGGCTAAGTGAATGGGCTAGGGTCTGGCAGATGGAATACAATGTTGACAAATGTGAGGTTATCCATTTTGGTAGGAATAACAGCAAAAGGGATTATTATTTAAATGATAAAATATTAAAACATGCTGCTGTGCAGAGAGACCTGGGTGTGCTAGTGCATGAGTAGCAAAAAGTTGGTTTACAGGTGCAAGAAGGCGAATGGAATTTTGTCCTTCAAAATAAGGGGAAGTAGATTTAGGACTGAGTTTAGGAGGAACTTCTTCACCCAAAGGGTTGTGAATCTATGGAATTCCTTGCCCAGTGAAGCAGTAGAGGCTCCTTCATTAAATGTTTTTAAGATAAAGATAGAGAGTTTTTTGAAGAATAAAGGGATTAAGGGTTATGGTGTTCGGGCCGGAAAGTGGAGCTGAGTCCACAAAAGATCAGCCATGATCTCATTGAATGGCGGAACAGGCTCAAGGGGCCAGATGGCCTACTCCTGCTCCTAGTTCTTATGTTCGTTATGTTCAATGTTTTGGACACCTGTTCGAAAAGCTCCATTTGTCTCATTACTTCTGTGATACATAGAGGGTGAACAAAGAACAATACAGCACAGGAACAGGTCCTTCGGCCCTCCAAGCCGGTACCGGTCATAATACCAATCTTTGCCAAAACCCTCGGCACTTCCTTGTGCCGTATCCCTCGATACCCATCCTATCCATGTGTTTGTCAAGATGCCTTTTGACGGACTTCCGGGTGCGGCGATGACCAGCTGAGTCGCACGTTTCGGCAGCTCCCTGTGAAACGGACTTTTGGGTTCTTGATAGGAGCCCCAACGGCAATTTTGACGGCTAAAAACACTGTGCGGTAAACCAGAAGGGAATCCCCCCTGGATACGGATGGAAAAAGGAGGAGAGAGTGGCCAGATTGCAGTGGATCCTTTAGAACAGCGGCAAGGAAGGCAAGCAAAAACCAAGATGGCGTCGGAAGGTGGCAGTTTAACATGGGGTCCTGAACAACAAGAGTTCTTGAAATGCTGTGTGGAAGAGATCAAAAAGGAAATGAAGAAAGAGCTGTTGGCCCCGATACTACAGGCGATCGAAGGGCTTAAGGAGGAACAAAAGACCCAGGAGCGGGAGCTTCGGGTCGTGAAGGCAAAGGCAGCCGAGAATGAGGACGATATACAGGGCCTGGTGGTGAAGACGGAGACGCAGGAGGCACATCAGAAACAATGTGTGGAAAGGTTGGAGGCACTGGAAAACAACGCAAGGAGGAACAACCTGAGGATTCTTGGTCTTCCTGAAGGTGTGGAGGGAGCGGACGTCGGGGCATATGTGAACACGATGCTGCACTCGTTAATGGGAGCGGAGGCCCCGGCGGGTCCGTTGGAGGTGGAGGGAGCATACCGAGTGATGGCGCGAGGACCGAGAGCAGGAGAAATTCCCAGAGCCATAGTGGTGAGATTCCTCCGTTTTAAGGATAGAGAAATGGTCCTTAGATGGGCGAAGAGAACTCGGAGCAGTAAATGGGAGAACGCGGTGATCCGCGTTTATCAAGACTGGAGTGCGGAGGTGGCGAGAAGGAGGGCGAGCTTTAATCGGGCCAAGGCGGTGCTTCATAAAAAGAAGATAAAATTTGGAATGCTGCAACCGGCAAGACTGTGGGTCACATATCGAGGGAGGCACCACTACTTTGAGACGGCGGATGAAGCGTGGACTTTTATTGTGGAAGAAAAACTGGAATGAGCGGGTTATTAAAAAGAACGTTCGAACAAAGTGGTGGGGCGAATGTGGGGGGCAAAGAGGGGTTTTATGTACTAATCCTGCGATGTGGTAACTTTTCTCTCTCCCACAGGTGGTGATGGGGGGAGGAGGGGAGGTGGAGGAGATGGGGCGTTGGCCATTGGGGGCGGGGCCAAGGGAGAAGCGCAGGCTTGGTTCCCGCGCTATGATAATCATGGCGGGAATAGAGAAGCAGGAAGGAGGGGGCGTCGCACGGTGCGAGCCGAGGTCACGGGGGGAAGCCGAGGTCAGCCAGAGTTTGCTGACTTCTGGGAGCAACATGGGGGGAGTAATTACGCTAGCGGGGGATCTAGCGGGGGGGGGTGGGAGGGGGGAATTACTGGGTTGCTGCTGCTGGGGAGAGGGGGGAGCTGGTATGGGAGAGGATGGGCGGGGGGGCCCCGCCTGGGGGAGATACAGCTGCGTGGGAACTGGGTGAGGAGCTGGAAAAAGGTGATGGCTAATCGACAAGGGGGGGGGGTAGGAAGCCCCCCAACTCGGCTGATCACGTGGAACGTGAGAGGGCTGAACGGGCCGATAAAGAGGGCACGGGTACTCGCACACCTTAAGAAACTTAAGGCAGATGTGGTTATGTTACAGGAAACGCACCTGAAACTGATAGACCAGGTTCGGCTACGCAAAGGATGGGTGTGGCAGGTGTTCCATTCGGGGCTAGATGCGAAAAACAGGGGGGTGGCTATATTAGTGGGGAAGCGGGTAATGTTCGAGGCAAAGACTATAGTGGCGGATAACGGGGGCAGATACGTGATGGTGAGTGGCAAACTACAGGGGGAGACGGTGGTTTTGGTAAACGTATATGCCCCGAACTGGGATTATGCCAATTTTATGAGGCGGATGCTAGGACGCATTCCGGACCTAGAGATGGGAAAGCTGATATTGGGGGGAGATTTTAATACGGTGTTGGAACCAGGGCTGGATAGGTCGAAGTCCAGGACTGGAAGGAGGCCGGCAGCAGCCAAGGTACTTAAAGATTTTATGGAGCAGATGGGAGGTGTAGACCCGTGGAGATTTAGCAGACCTAGGAGTAAGGAGTTCTCGTTTTTCTCCTATGTCCATAAAGTCTACTCGCGAATAGACTTTTTTTGTGCTGGGTAGGGCATTGATCCCGAAGGTGAGGGGAACGGAGTATACGGCTATAGCCATTTCGGATCACGCTCCACACTGGGTGGACTTGGAGATAGGGGAGGAAACAGGAGGGCGCCCACACTGGAGAATGGACATGGGACTCATGGCAGATGAGGGGGTGTGTCTAAGGGTGAGGGGGTGCATTGAAAACTCAATGATAATGGGGAGGTCCAGGTGGGAGTGGTCTGGGAGGCGCTGAAGGCAGTGGTTAGAGGGGAGCTGATATCAATAAGGGCACATAAAGGAAAGCAGGAGAGTAGGGAACGGGAGCGGTTGCTGCAAGAACTTCTGAGGGTGGACAGGCAATATGCGGAGGCACCGGAGGAGGGACTGTACAGGGAAAGGCAAAGGCTACATGTAGAATTTGACTTGCTGACTACAGGCACTGCAGAGGCACAATGGAGGAAGGCACAGGGTGTACAGTACGAATATGGGGAGAAGGCGAGCAGGTTGCTGGCACACCAATTGAGGAAAAGGGGAGCAGCGAGGGAAATAGGGGGAGTGAGGGATGAGGAAGGAGAGATGGAGCGGGGAGCGGAGAGAGTGAATGGAGTGTTCAAGACATTTTATTTAAAAATTATATGAAGCTCAACCCCCAGATGGGAGGGAGAGAATGATGGGCTTCTTGGATCGGCTGGAATTTCCCAAGGTGGAAGAGCAGGAAAGGGTGGGACTGGGAGCACAGATCGAGGTAGAAGAAGTGGTGAAAGGAATTAGGAGCATGCAGGCGGGAAAGGCCCCGGGACCGGATGGATTCCCAGTCGAATTCTATAGAAAATATGTGGACTTGCTCGTCCCGGTACTGACGAGGACCTTTAATGAGGCAAAGGAAAGGGGACAACTGCCCCCGACTATGTCTGAAGCAACGATATCGCTTCTCTTAAAGAAGGAAAAGGACCCGCTACAATGCGGGTCCTATAGACCTATTTCCCTCCTAAATGTAGATGCCAAGGTCCTGGCCAAGGTAATGGCAATGAGAATAGAGGAATGTGTCCCGGGGGTGGTCCACGAGGACCAAACTGGGTTTGTGAAGGGGAGACAGCTGAACACGAATATACGGAGGTTGTTAGGGGTAATGATGATGGCCCCACCAGAGGGAGAAACGGAGATAGTAGTGGTGATGGATGCCGAGAAAGCATTTGATAGAGTGGATTGGGATTATTTGTGGGAGGTGTTGAGGAGATTTGGTTTTGGAGAGGGGTATGTTAGATGGGTGCAGCTGTTGTATAGGGCCCCAGTGGCGAGCGTGGTCACGAATGGACGGGGATCTGCATATTTTCGGCTCCATAGAGGGACAAGGCAGGGATGCCCTCTGTCCCCATTATTGTTTGCACTGGCGATTGAGCCCCTGGCGATAGCGTTGAGGGGTTCCAAGAAGTGGAGGGGAGTACTTAGGGGAGGAGAAGAGCACCGGGTATCTTTGTATGCGGACGATTTGCTACTATACGTGGCGGACCCGGCGGAGGGGATGCCAGAAATAATGCGGATACTTGGGGAGTTTGGGGATTTTTCAGGGTATAAATTGAACATGGGGAAAAGTGAGTTGTTTGTGGTGCATCCAGGGGAGCAAAGTAGAGAAATAGAGGACCTACCGCTGAGGAAGGTAACAAGGGACTGTCGTTACCTGGGGATCCAGATAGCTAAGAATTGGGGCACATTGCATAGGTTAAATTTAACGCGGTTGGTGGAACAGATGGAGGAGGATTTCAAGAGATGGGATATGGTATCCCTGTCAATGGCAGGGAGGGTGCAGGCGGTTAAGGTGGTGGTCCTCCCGAGATTCCTCTTTGTGTTTCAGTGCCTCCCGGTGGTGATCACGAAGGCTTTTTTTAAAAGGATTGAAAAGAGCATCATGGGTTTTGTGTGGGCCGGGAAGACCCCAAGAGTGAGGAAGGGATTCTTACAGCGTAGCAGGGATAGGGGGGTGCTGGCACTACCGAGCCTAAGTGAGTATTATTGGGCCGCTAATATTTCAATGGTGAGTAAGTGGATGGGAGAGGAGGAGGGAGCGGCGTGGAAGAGATTAGAGAGGGCGTCCTGTAGGGGGACTAGCCTACAGGCTATGGTGACAGCCCCATTGCCGTTCTCACCGAGGAACTACACCACAAGACCGGTGGTGGTGGCTACACTGAAGATTTGGGGACAGTGGAGACGGCATAGGGGAAAGACTGGAGCCTTGGGGTGGTCCCCGATAAGAAACAACCATAGGTTTGCCCCGGGGGGAATGGATGGGGGATATGGAATGTGGCAAAGAGCAGGAATAACGCAACTGAAAGATCTGTTTGTGGATGGGAAGTTCACGAGTCTGGGAGCGCTGACCTGAAATATGGGTTGCCCCAAGGGAATGCATTCAGGTATATGCAACTGAGGGCTTTTGCGAGGCAACAGGTGAGTGAATTCCCGCAGCTCCCGACACAAGAGGTGCAGGACAGAGTGATCTCAAAGACATGGGTGGGGGATGGTAAGGTGTCAGATATATATAGGGAAATGAGGGACGAAGGGGAGACTATGGTAGATGAACTAAAAGGGAAATGGGAAGAAGAGCTGGGGGAGGAGATCGAGGAGGGGCTGTGGGCAGATGCCCTAAGCAGGGTAAACTCGTCGTCCTCGTGTGCCAGGCTAAGCCTGATTCAGTTTAAGGTATTACACAGGGCACATATGACTGGAGCACGGCTCAGTAAATTTTTTGGGGTGGAGGATAGGTGTGCGAGGTGCTCGAGAAGCCCAGCGAATCATACCCATATGTTTTGGTCATGCCCGGCACTACAGAGGTTTTGGATGGGGGTGACAAAGGTGCTTTCAAAAGTAGTAGGAGTCCGGGTCGAACCAAGCTGGGGGTTGGCTATATTTGGGGTTGCACAAGAGCCGGGAGTGCAGGAGGCGAGAGAGACCGATGTTTTGGCCTTTGCGTCCCTAGTAGCCCGGCGCAGGATATTGCTAATGTGGAAAGAAGCCAAGCCCCCGGGGGTGGAGACCTGGATAAATGACATGGCAGGGTTTATAAAGCTAGAGCGGATTAAGTTCGTCCTAAGGGGGTCGGCTCAAGGGTTCACCAGGCGGTGGCAACCGTTCGTCGAATACCTCGCAGAAAGATAGACGGAATGGGAAAAAGAAGGCAGCAGCAGCAGCCCAGGATCGGGGAGGGGGGGGGGGGGGGGGGGGGGGGGGGGTAGGAACCAGAAGGACTCTCAGGGTTGTTAATATATACTGTATAGTATGTATAGGTCGTTGCTACAGATAATTATATATTGGACTGTTAAATTATATTTTTGGAGAGTGTTACTTGTGACAAGGCAGTTTGCCAATTAGGGCTAGTTTTTATTTTTGTTATTTATTATTTATTCATTTTTTGTTTATAAAATAGGTCATTGTTATTTGTGTTGTTATAATATTGTGTAAAGGATGCACAATGTACTGTGTTGGTTGACCAAAAATTTTCAATGAAATATTTAATAAAAAAAAGATGCCTTTTGACGCCGTTAATGTATCTGCTTCCACAACCTCCCCTGGCAACGCGTTCCAGGCACTCACCACCCTATGCGTACAAAAACTGCCTCGCACAACTCCTCTAAACTTTGCCCCACGGACCTTAAACCTGTGCCCTCTGGTGACTGACCCGCTCCATCCTGGGAAAGAGTGCCTACCCATCCACTCTATCCATTCCCCTCATAATCTTGTAGAGCTCTATCAGGTCACCCCTAACCTCTGTCTTTCTAATGAAAGCAGGCCGAGTCTATTCAGCCTCTCCACATAGCTAACACCCTCTAGACCAGGCAACATCCTGGCAAACCTCCGCTGCACCCTCTCCAAAGCCTCCATATCCTTCTAGTAGTGTGGCGAACAGCAATGTGCTCAATATTCCAAGTGAGGCCTTACCAAGGTTCGATACAACTGTCGCATGACTTGCCAGTTTTTATACTCAATGCCCCGTCCAATGAAGGCAAGCATTCCATATGCTTTCTTGACTACCTTGTCCACTTGTGTTGCCACCTTCAAAGATCTGTGGACCTGCACGCCCAGATCTCTCTGACTTTCTATATTTCTAAGAGTTATGCCATTTACGGTATATTTACCCTCTATGTTAGACGTACCAAAATGCATTTACCTCACATTTGTCTGGATTAAACTCCATTTGCCATTTCTCTGCCCAAGTCTCCAACCTATCTATATCCTGCTGTATCTTCTGACAGTCCTCAACACTATCTGCTACTCCACTAAACTTGGTGTCACCCACAAACTTATTAATCAGAACTGGAGAACCCATCGGAATCCAACCCACCTGTACTCCCCTTGCCCACAGGTTCTTTTTGTTAACGTGGAGCACAAAGTGAGAGTCAATAGGTTGAAATCAGAATTTATAATGAAATTGTTAACTACATTTTGTTAATTCTTCGCTTTTCTAGAAGTAACCTGGATAAACTGCAACAGGGTGTGGAATTAGCCAAGCAACAGCTTCGAGCCATTCACCAAACGGTTGCTAGTTGCATTTGCACCAACCTCATCATCTCGCAAGGACCTTTTCTATATTGCTATTTACAGGAGGTAAGGATAAACTTGAGACAAGCTCAAGGGAATTTGAACACTTTTGGAAGGGCGCAGACTGACTGGAATGTGAACTAAGTGACCAAGGAAGTCAAATCAGATGTGGATAAACATTTTTAACAATAGGTGCAGCCTCTGGAGCAGGGTTATGCCACTTTTACAAGAAAGGCATCATGAGAAACCAGGGTTTCCCCACAGACCACAAACATAATATATCAAGGGCACTTCCTGTGCAATGGAAACCCATAAACACACTGGACAATAAATTAAAAGGCTTTTACATTTTCACTGTTTTATTCTCTTTCATTTATTCAAGAAAACAGACTACATTGGCATGACTATATTTATTGCAAATCCCAAGTTTCCCTAAGTGCCTGTCTGTTTCTGTACGTTTCTTTCCCTCATGATGCTTCACTTTCGATATTTTCTTTGATTTAGTCCCATTCTTTTTTACCTCTACTCCTTTCTCACCTAATTATTATCTTGCTTTACTGCAGTTTCTTGAGTCCCATATGCCACATGACTCGAAAGATCTATTTGGCTCCCACTCCAGAACACAGAAATATTTCTGTAATTTAAATGCATTTAAAAATAACTACAAGTAAACCAGTATATACAATTAGTGTCCGATCTCACGATGTCTTCTGTTGCTTTAAAACTACCAGAACCTATACAGTTCTAAATCATTGTTTGCTTGCACATTAAAGAATGATCGCAAAAACTCAGTAAATAGGCAGAATACCATTGAAAGTGGAAGACAATTTAAAAAATTTATGCAATAAATTGACTCCGAAAAGCTAGTTACTTTTCCTAGTAGAGGTGTTAACTTAACCTTTTTCAAATATTGCCCTGGGCAACAATTGACCTTATTTAGGTTTTCACAACCATTTCCCTCAGGCATCCTTTTGCACACCCCTGCCCTCAAGAAGATCATTCTATAGAACTGTATCTGGTTTCCTCTCAGGCCTTCGCTATCAAACTGCTTCCATATCAAACTGAAACAGCCAATTAAACAAATGGAGCATGGAAATTATGCTATTATTGTTAAGATCCCAGACCAAACCCTAATTTATGTTAGGAAGCCAGATGAGACCCCAACGATTTTTTGATTTATTGAGGAAAGAATACTTCACCCCAGGAGTGGTGACTGAGTAATAGATATATTTTACATTAAAACAAACTTTATTGTTAACACAGGATTAAACCCATTAACATCACAGAAACCAGCTTTTCAATTAACAGTTAACTAATTCTCAAAGTAAAAGCCTTTTTACCTCTAACTTATACCTATCTCCAATTCTATCTCCAATAGAGCACATACATTACAGGTCAAAAGCCACTTATGGATAAAGTTAGCAACACAGGGATACTTGCTATACGTTTGTAAAGAGATTTCTCGGAAAGACTGCTTAAAGAGAGAGATACCCTTTCAAGAAACAGCCTGCAGATTCTTCTGTCTTTGTCAGAATCCTGTTCAACCTGGAAACATTTGACTCAACTGCTGCTCAACTTAAAAACTCCTGGCAGATTCCCAAACCTGGATCAAACTGCAAAACTACGGACAGACCTGACTTCTCTAATTAGTTTCATCATCTTTATCCCACTCCAATCTCATGACCTGCTTCCCTAAATCTAAACACAATGGCCATGATTCAGCAGACCAAAGGTAAAGTCCGGTTTTGGGCGCGTTTGGTTGGGGTTTCGCATTGGCGAGATCATGGCCCTTATTCAACGACATTTAGTGCTCATGCCGTGGATGAGAGGCAGGCCACCCTGTTCCCCCAAGAGGGTCGGAGGACCAGTGCAGGCAGCACGACAAAGAGGACCACCGTCCAATGTCAGAAGAACATCAATGAACTCCCAACGAGCTGCAAGGATACGTTATCAACTCTCTCTTGGCATCAGTTCCGCCTCACTCCTCAAATACCCAAACCCTCCCTCCACAATCCACTGGCTGACACCCCGCACCCTCCCCACATCTGATCTTCAAGCGTGGTCTTCAGAACCCCCCCTGCACCCACCAGTACAATCCCTTCATGACAAGGTGCGGTGCCCACACAAGACACATGCCAACTGCAATAGACACCCCTGTCCCATCCAGCATGTGGTTCATAATGCCTCGGAGGAGACCACCAGTGAGGTGTTACAGCGATCACCCGCACCGTTCCCAGCACAGTGACTCACACCTCGATGTACGACATTAGCGGACAGGCTTCTGGGGTACAATCTGGTGAGCATGACATGGTTGCTGTTGCACATCAGGTGGAAGAAGGAACATCCAAGGGAGACGCAGTTGGAAATCTGCTGGATCCCAGGACATAGCTGGGTCCCAGCCAGGTGCCAAGCCTCTAGACAAGGTTCTCCCAGAGCTGATGCAGATGATAGGACACATCATGAGATTCAGGAGGGGGTGTCAGCGATATTCCAATGATTTCAAGGCCAATAAGAGGAGTCCCAAAGTCTTCAGGCACAGGAGATGGTGCCAGAAATGCGTGACACCAAGGCCAAAACTGTTAGGGTGGCGACTGCAGTGGAAAACCTGAAACACGACATCTGTGTCTTGAGTGGTGGTGTCCAAGGCATGACTCAGTCTGTGACGACTTTGGCTGAGGGCCTAGACATCATGTCCCAGTCGCTGAGGGACGTGGCCCAGACACAGGTCGACATCGCCAAGGCACTGCAGAACATAGCCCAGTCACTTGAGGACCATCACTGAGGGCATTGACATCATGGTGCCAACAATGGGGAGCCAACAGGAATGACAGCGGCAAATGACTCCGAGGCATCTTTACCTCGCTACTGCTGCCCTCGGTTCCATGGAGTCGGAGAGGAGGAAGCACTGGAGGCCAACCTGGGGCCTGCCTCCAAGGAGACTACGGTGGTCCCCAGTTATTTTAAATCCTCCTCTCTCTCTCTCTCCCTCTCCCCCCTCACTGAAAGGGGCAACACAGGTGGAGAAGGTAGTCAAGAAGACATACGGCATGCTTGCCTTCATTGGCCGGGGCATTGAGTATAAAACTTGGCAAGTCATATAGCAGTTGTATAGAACCTTAGTTAGGCCATGATGCACGATCACTTGCACAAAGACGAGAGTTGAATCCAACTGAGGCTTTATGACTTCCGGTTGAGGCTATGCGGAGCTAAGTTGCACGTTCAGCAGCTCCCGCTAAAAACGTACTTTTGGGCTCTTTTTAGGGCCCGTAACGGCGCTTGTTCGACATTTTCCGGTGTGGAGAGGGGACAGCAACATTCTCCCGATAGTGTATGGAGTGGACCAGGAGTGGGGCGATTTTAAAAAGTGGCATTGAAGTAAAGAAAGGTGCGAGGGAGGAGGACCAAGATGGCGGCGGGCGGAGACCAGGCAGCGTGGAGGTAGTGGGCGCAGGAGCAGCAGGAGCTTCTCCAGCGCTGTTTTAAGGAACTGAAAGCAGAGCTGCTGGAGCCGATGAAGGCTTCAATTGATAAGCAGCTGGAGACCCAGACGGTCCAAGGGGTGGCGATCCGGGAGGACCGGCAGAAGGTCTCGGAGAACGAGGACGAGATCCTGGGCCTGGGTGAAGGTGGAGGCGCACGAGGCGCTCCACAAGAAATGGCAGGCGAGGTTCGAGGAGATGGAAAACCAGTCGAGGCGGAAGAACCTACGGATCCTGGGTCTCCCGGAGGGGCTGGAGGAATTGGACGTGGGGGCCTACATGGTCACCATGCTGAATTCGCTGATGGGAGCGGGGGCCTTTCAGGGGCCCTTGGTGCTGGAGGGGGCCCACCGAGTGCTGGCGAGGAGGCCCAAGCCCAGCGAGCCGCCGCAGGCGGTGCTGATGCGGTTCCACCGGTTTGCTGATCGGGAGTGTGTATTAAGGTGGGCCAAGAAGGAGCGGAGCAGCAGGTGGGAGAACGCGGAGGTCCAGATCTACCAGGATTGGAGCGCGGAGGTGGTGAAGATGAGGGCCGGTTACAACCGGGCGAAGACAGCGCTGCGCAGGATGGGGGTGAAGTTTGGTCGGTATGCTGCAGCCGACGCGTCTGTGGGTCACCTATAAGGACCGACACCATTATTTTGAGTCCCTGGAGGAGGCGTAGGCCTTTGTTCAGGCCAAAAAACTGGACTCGGACTAAGGGTCGGGGACGAGGGGTCGCGGTGGAGGGATGGTTGGGGATTGTTGGGTTGTGTTTCGAGGGGGGGTTCTTTGTTTTCTGGGGGTTGATTGGGCATTGTTTTGATTAGGTCCGCCGGGTGGGCTCGTGGGGGGGGGTAGGTAAACTGCTTGGGGGATTGATGGTCGGTAGGGGAGATGGGGCCCCGCCGGGGGGGGGAAGAGAGGCCTGAGTTGGGGGTAGGGGTAGTGGGACCGGGCCTGGAAAGGGGAGCTGCGCCAGAGGAGGCGGGGCCGGGCGAGTGGAAATCGCAGGCTTTTTCCCGTGCTTAGGGTTGAAGGGGCGGGGCCGGAGCTGGGAAGAGTGGAATGGATGAGAGCCTGCTGGTGGACAAGGGGGGGGGGAGGGGAAGTTCCACACTGGGAGGGGTCGATGGAGTGGCCGGGGTCAGCAGGAGTCAGTTAACTTACGGATGTGCCCCCTGATCTGGCTGATAACCTGGAATGTAAGGGAACTGAATGGGCCGGTCACGCGGGCCCGCGTGTTCGCACACCTGAAGGGGCTGAAGGTGGATGTGGCCATGCTTCAGTAGACGCACCTGAGGGTGGCGGATCAGCTAAGGTTGAGGAAGTTGTGGGTAGGGCAGGTGTTTCATTCAGGTTTGGATGCAAAAAATCAGGGGGTGGCGATCTTGGTGCAGAAGAAAGTGTTCGAGGAGTCGGGCATTGTTGGAGACAATGGCGGTAGGTACGTGATGGTAAGTGGCAAGCTGCAGGGGGAGCGGGTGGTGTTGGTCAATGTATATGCCCCGAATTGGGACGATGCGGGGTTCATGCGGCGCATGCTGGGCCGGATTCCGGACCTGGAGACGGGGGGCCTGATAATGGGGGGCGATTTCAACACTGTGCTGGACCCGGCATTGGCTCGCTCTAGCTCTAGGATGGGCAGGAGGCCGGCGGCGGCCAAGGTGCTGAGGGGGTTCTTGGACCAGATGGGAGGGGTGGACCCATGGAGGTTTGCAAGGCCGGGGGCCAGGGAATTCTCATTCTTCTCCCATGTCCACAAGGCCTACTCCCGGATTGACATTTTTGTCATGAGCAGGGCGCTGATTCCGTGGCTGGAGGATACGGAGTACTCGGCGATTGCGGACGCACTGGGTGGACCTCGAGTTGGGGGAGGAGAGGGTGAAGGACCAGGGCCCGCTGTGGCGCCTAGAGGTGGGGTTGCTGGTGGACGAGGAGGTGAGCGGGTGGGGCCGGGGGTGTATAGAGAGGTACCTGGAGGCTAATGACAATGGGGAGATGCAAGTAGGTGTGGTCTGGGAGGCACTGAAGGCGGTGGTCAGAGGAGAGCTGATCTCCATTAGGGCACACAAGGAGCGGGGGGAGAGGAGAGAGAGGGAGAGGTTGTTGGGGGAGATAGTGAGGGTGGACAGGAGGTACGCGGAGGCCCCGGAGGAGGGATTGCTTAGGGAGCGGGGTAGCCTCCAGGCTGAGTTCAATTTATTGACCATCAGGAAGGCGGAGGCGCAGTGGAGGAAGGCGCAGGGGGCGGTATATGAATACGGAGAAAAGGCGAGCGGGATGCTGGCGCACCAGCTCCGGAAGCGGGAGACAGCTAGGGAGATCGGGGGAGTTAGGGATGGAGGAGGGAGCACGGTGCGAAGTGCGGTGGGTATCAATGGGGTCTTCAGGGACTTCTACGAGGAACTGTACCGGTCTGAACCCCCACTGGAGGAGGGAGGGATGGGTCGCTTCCTGGACCGGCTGGGGTTTCCGAGGGTGGAAGAGGGGCAGGTGACGGGGTTGGGGGCGCCGGTTGGGTAGGAGGAGTTGGTCAATGGGATAGGGAACATGCAGGCGGGGAAGGCACCGGGGCCGGATGGGTTCCCGGTTGAATTTTACAAGAAGTATTCGGACCTGCTGGGCCCGCTGTTGGTAAGGACCTTCAACGAGGCAAGGGAAGGGGAGGCTCTGCCCCCGACGATGTCTAGAGCGCTGATTTCCTGATCCTGAAACGGGACAAGGACCCCCTACAGTGTGGGTCATATAGGCCTATCTCACTCCTCAATGTAGATGCAAAGTTGCTGGCAAAGGATAGAGGACTGTGTGCCGCAGGTCATACACGAGGATCAGACGGGGTACGTGAAAGGGAGGCAGTTAAATACGAATGTATGGAGGCTCGTGAATGTTATAATGATGCAGATGGAAGGGGAGGCGGAGATAGTGGCGGCGATGGTCGCGGAGAAGGCCTTTGATAGGGTGGAATGAGGGTACCTGTGGGAGGTGTTGAAAAGGTTCAGGGAGGGGTTCGTCAGGTGGGTGAGGCGGCTGTATGAGGCCCCAGTGGCGAGTGTGGCCACGAACAGAAGGAGGTCAGAGTATTTCCGGCTACACCGGGGGACGAGGCAGGGGTGTCCCCTGTCCCCCTTGTTCTTTGCGCTGGCGATTGAACCCCTGGCCATGGCGTTGAGGGAGTCGAGGAACTGGAGGGGGCTGGTGCGGGTGGGGAGGAGCATCAGGTGTCGCTCTATGGGGATGATTTGCTGCTATATGTGGCGGACCCGTTGGGGGGAATGCCGGAGGTGATGAGGATCCTTAGGGAGTTTGGAGATTTCTCCGGGTTCAAGCTTAATATGGGGAAGAGCGAGTTGTTCGTGGTGCACCCAGGGGACCAGGAGAGGGGGATTGGTGAGCTCCCGCTAAAAAGGGCAGAGAGGAGTTTCAGGTACCTGGGGGTCCAGGTGGCTAGGAGCTGGGGGGCCCTACATAAGCTTAACTTCATGAGGCTGGTGGAGCAGATGGAGGAGGAGTTTAAGAGGTGGGACGTGCTGCCACTCTCCCTGGTGGGTAGGGTGCCGTCAGTTAAAATGACAGTGCTTCCAAGGTTTTTGTTCCTGTTCCAATGCCTCCCCATCCTGAGCCCTAAGGCCTTCTTCAGGCGGGTTAACAGGAGCGTTATGGGGTTTGTGTGGGTGCAGAAGACCCCAAGGGTGAGAAGGGTGTTCCTGGAGCGGTGCAGGGATATGGGGGGGGGTTACATTACCTAACCTCTGTGGGTATTATTGGGCCGCCAACGTGGCGATGGTGTGTAAGTGCGGGATGAGGCGACATGGAAGAGGCTGGAGATGGCGTCCTGTGTGGGCACGAGCCTGGAGGCGCTGGTGACTGCACCGCTGCCGCTTCCTCCAACGGGGTATACCACGAGTCCGGTGGTGGCGGTTACCCTCAAACTTTGGGGGCAATGGAGAAGTCAAAGGGGGGAGGTGGGGGCCTCGGTGTGGTCCCCGATTCGGGGGAACCACTGGTTTGTCCCCGGGGGGATGGACGGAGGGTTCCTGAGCTGGCACAGGGCAGGTATTAGAAGGATGGGGGAGCTGTTTGTGGACGGGAAGTTTGCGAGCCTGGGTGAGCTGGAGGATAAGTTCGGGCTCCCCCCGGGGAACACCTTCAGATATATGCAGGAAAGGGCGTTTGTTCGGCGGCAGGTGGTGGAGTTCCCACTGTTGCCGCCACGCGGGTCCAGGACAGGTTGCTGTCGGGGGTGTGGGTTGGAGAGGGGAGGGTCTCGGCAACGTATCGGGTGATGCAGGAGGAGGAGGAGGCCTCGGTTGAGGAGCTAAAGGGTAAGTGGGAGGAGGAGTTGGGTGAGGAGATTGACGAAGGGAGGTGAGCAGATGCCCTGGGGAGAGTGAACTCTTGCGCGTGGCTCAGCCTCATACAATTTAAGGTGCTGCATAAGGCTCACATGACCGGGGCAAGGATAAGCCGGTTCTTTGGGTGCGAGGACAGGTGTGTTAGGTGCTCAGGGAGCCCAGCAAACCACACCCACATGTTCTGGGCGTGCCCAACGCTGGAGGACTTTTGGAAGGGTGTTGCGAGGACGGTGTCGAGGGTGGTAGGTTCCAGGGTCAAGCCAGGCTGGGGGCTCACAATACTTGGGGTGGCAGAGGAGCCGGGAGTACAGGAGGCGAAAGAGGCCGGTATTCTGGCCTTTGCGTCCCTGGTAGCCCGGCGAAGGATTCTTCAGTGGAAGGATGCGAGGCCCCCAAACGTGGAATCCTGGATCAACGATATGGCGGGGTTTATTAAATTGGAGAGGGTGAAATTTGCCTTAAGGGGATCGATGCAAGGGTTCTTCAGGCGGTGGCAACCGTTCCTAGACTTCCTGGCAGAACGGTAGAAAATGGTCAGCAGCAGCAGCAACTCGGGGGGGGGGGGGGGGGGGGTTTGTATATTTGCCTTTGTGTTGATGAAGGCTGTTAATTTATGAATGGGGGGGGGTTCTTCTTTCTGTATTTTGCTGTTGATATCTTGTGAAAAATTTGAATAAAAATTATTATTTTTTAAACTGAGGCTTTATTACACTAAGATGTGTGGCCTCCTTCAACAGCTGGCGAAATGGCTGCTGTACGGGGGCGCACATATTTATACTCTGCCTACTGGGCAGAGCCAGCAGGCAGGGAATACCCCAGTACCTGTAGTACAGGGCCTTACCACACATCTCCTAATATATACAACAGTGGTGATTACCACCTTCACCCCCTGTTAAAATTGAGTCCGGCGGGGGGTGGCGGAGAACTACATACAGAACAAGTTTTAATATACAGAGGCAAAAAAAATTTGCAGTCCAGTACATGGTGCTTTAACAGTCCCGAACCAATTACAGTTTTAGCCAGGCCGGTGCCTTGATCTGACGTTGGGAGCGACGCATTGGTGGCGGCGATTCCAGTGTCGGTCTGGTCCTCGGTGACTCCGGGAGCGTGCTGAAATCCTCCTCATCTTCGGACGTGGGCAGGGGGAGGACTGATGGTCCCGGGGCGGTTGCTGCTGGGTGCGCTGGGGGAGGGAAGGGTGGCGCCGTCCCGGAGGGGTGTGTGTGTGGGGAACCTGCTGGCGCCAGGTCCCTGAGGGAGACTGTATCCTGGCGGCCGTCGGGGTACGCTACGTAGGCATACTGGGGGTTAGCTTCGAGTAACTGCACCCTTTCAACCAACGGGTCCGCCTTGTGGAGTCGTACGTGCTTACGGAGGAGTACGGGTCCTGGAGCTGAGAGCCAAGTCGGGAGTGACACCCCCGGATGTGGACTTCCTGGGGAAGGCGAAGAGACGTTCATGGGGTGTGTCATTAGTCGCAGTGACCTCCTGCCAGTGGGAGGCCGGGAGATTTCTGGACCGTAGGGCCAGCTGGACAGCCCTCCAGAGCGTCCCGTTCTCCCTCTCCACCTGCCCGTTTCCCTGGGGATTACAGCTGGTCCTGCTGGAGGCGATACCCCTGCTGAGCAGGAACTGACGCAGCTCATCACTCATGAATGAGGATCCCCTGTCGCTGTGGATGTAGGCGGGGAAGCCGAACAGAGCGAAGATGGTGTTGAGGGCTTTGATGACGGTGGCAGACGTCGTGTAGGGGCATGGGATGGTGAAGGGGAATCTGGAGTACTCATCGACCACACTGAGGAAATACGTGTTACGGTCGGTGGAGGGGAGGGGCCCTTTGAAATCCACGCTGAGGCATTCAAAGTTGCAGGCGGTCCGGCTGGTAGAAGTGCTGTTTGCACTCCGCACAGACCTGGCAGTCTCTGATCATTGCCCGTACTTCCTCGATGGAATAGGGCAGATTGCGGGCCTTGATGAAGTGGTACAACCGTGTGACTCCCGGGTGACAACGGTTGTCGTGCAGAGTCCGGAGACGGTCCACCTGTGCGCTGGCACATGTACCTCATGATAGGGCATCGGGGGGCTCGTTGAGCTTACCAGGGCGATACAAAATCTCGTAGTTGTAGGTAGAGAGCTCGATCCTCCACCGCAAGATTTTATCGTTATTGATCTTGCCCCGCTGTGTGTTAAACATGAAGGCTACCGACCGTTGGTCAGTGAGGAAAGTGAATCTCCTGCCGGCCAGGTAATGCCTCCAATGCCGCATAGCTTCAACGATGGTCTGGGCCTCTTTTTCGACGGAGGAGTGTCGAATTTCGGAGGCATGAAGGGTTCGTGAAAAGACTGCCACGGGCCTCCCTGCCTGGTTGAGGGTAGCGGCTAGAGCGATGTCTGATGTGTCGCTCTCCACTTGAAAGGGTAACGTCTCATCAACTGCGTGCATTGCGTCTTTGGCGATGTCGGCCCTAATACAGTTGAAGGTCTGTTGAGCCTCGGCCGTCGGGGAAAAGAGTGGACTGGATGAGTGGGCGGGCCTTGTCCGCATAGTTTGGGACCCACTGGACATAGTAAGAAAAGAACCCCAGGCAGCGTTTGAGGGCCTTGGGGCAGCGGGGGAGGGGGAGCTCCATGAGGGGGCGCATGCGGTCGGGGTCGGATCCCCAGAACTCCGTTCTGGACCACATAGCCGAGGATGGCTAAGTGGCTTGTGCTGAATACGCACTTCTCCTCGTTATAGGTGAGGTTTACGAGAGTGGCGGTGTGGAGAAATTTGGCAAGGTTGGCATCATGGTCCTGCTGATCGTGGCCGCAGGTGGTGACATTGTCTAGGTACGGGAAAGTGGCCCGCAGCCCTTACCGGTCAACCATTCGGTCCATCTCCCTTTGGAAGACCGAAACCCCGTTGGTGAAGCCGAATGGAACCCTAAGAAACTGGTAGAGGCGGCCATCTGTCTCGAAGGCAGTGTATGGGCGGTCCGCCGTGCGGATGGGGAGCTGGTCGTAGGTGGATTTTAGGTCTACAGTTGAGAAGACCTGGTACTGTGCAATCTGATTTACCATATCAGATATGCACGGGGTGGGGGGGGGGGGGGGACGCGTCGAGCTGCGTGTCCTGATTGATGGTCTGGCTGTAGTCCACGACCATTCGGTGTTTCTCCACAGTTTTCACCACTACCACTTGGGCTCTCCAGGCGCTGTTGCTGGCCTCGATGATGCCTTCCCGAAGCAGCCGCTGGACCGCGGACCTGATGAAGGTCCTGTCCTGGGTCCTGTACCGTCTGCTCCTGGTGGTGACGGGTTTGCAATCCGGGGTTATGTTTGCGAATAGGAAGGTGGGTCAACCTTTAGGGTTGCGAGGCCGCACATTGTAAGGGGTGGTAAGGGCCCGCCGAATTTCAATTTTAGGCTCTGGAGGTTACACTGGAAGTCCAGGCCGAGTAGCAAGGCAGCGCAGAGGTTGGCGAGGACGTAGAGGCGTAAGCCGCTGAATTCTACACCCTGGATCATGAGCATGGCTATACAGTACCCCTGGATCGCCACGGAGTGGGACCCCAGGGAGATTCTCTGATTGGCGGGGTGTACCGCGAGGGAGCAGCGTCTTACCGTATCAGCATGGATGAAGCTTTCGGTGCTCCCGGAGTCCAGCAGACAGGATGTCTCGTGCCCATCGATCTTCACGCTTGTCGAGGCGGCGGCTAGATTGTGTGGGCGAGACTGGTCAATCGTGACCGAGGCGAGTCGCGGCTGGTCGTTGCTGGTGTCGGACGATGGGGTGCCCGGGGGGGCACGGGTCCTGGTACAATGGTGGCGCCCATGTGCTGTGGGGGAGACAAGATCCTGAGGTGGACAAGTGGCGGCGCCCACGGGCTGCACGTGGCGGTGGTTGAAAAGATGGCAGCGCCCATGGGCCGCACGTGGTCCGAGGAGAGGAAGATGGCGGCACCCACTGTCCGTACGCGCGGGGGGGGTGGCGATCGCACGACTGAGCGGACCTGGCACACCGCAGCGAAGTGCCCCATTCTGCCACAGGCCTTGCAAAGGGCGCTGCGGGCCGGGCAGCGTTGGCGGGGGTGTTTTTGCTGCCCACAGAAGTAACATCTGGGGCCCCCGGGATTGACTGGCTGGCGCGTGGCACATGCTTAGGATTGGCTGAGTGGGGTCCACGGTGGGGCGGTCGTCTGCGGAGTCCACGATGCGTAGGAGGAGTGGGCCGCGCAGCCGGGGGTGTAGGCCTGGATATTGCGCGAGGCGATTGTCATCGATAGCGCCAGCTTTTTGGTTTCCGCGAGGTCGAGCGTGGCCCCCTACAAAAGTCGCTGGCGGATGTGATCTGACCCTATCCCCGTGACGAACGCGCCCCGCATGAGGAGGTTCTAATGTTCCGTGGCCGTGACGGCCTGACAGTCACAGTCTGCGACCAGGGGAATTAAAGCACGCCAGAAATCTTCTACGGCCTCACCAGGGAGCTGACTACGAGTAGAGAGTATGTGTCTGGCGAAGCGCGTGTTCGTCCTCTGGGCGTAATTCTCTTTCAGTAGCGCCATGGCTTCATCATAGGTAGGCGCGTCCTGGATAAACGGAAAAACGTTGGCGCTCAGCCGCAAGTAGAGGATCTGGATCTTCTGAGCTTCCGGAATTGGGTCTGGTGCAGACCTGATGTAAGCTTCGAAACAAGTTAGCCAATGTTCAAAGTCCTTTTTGGCGTTGCTTGATTGCGAATCCACCTGCAGGCGATCCGGCTTTATGCGGAGGTCCATCTTCTGAAAACTTTAGTGTAATAAATTGATGCACGATCAATTACACAAAGACGAGAGCTGAATCCAACTAAGGCTTTATTACTCTAAGATGTGTGGCCTTCTACAGCTGCTGGCGAAATGGCTGCTGTACAGGGAGCACACTTATTTATACTCCGCCTACTGGGCGGAGCCAGCAGGCAGGGACTACCCCCGTACCTGTAGTACAGGGCCTTACCACGCATCTAATATATACAACAGTGGTGATTACCACAGGCCACACTTGGAGTATAGTGTTCAATTCTGGTCACCACACTACCAGAAGGATGTGAAGGCTTTCGAGAGGGTGCAGAAGAGACTTACCAGGATGTTGCCTGGTATGGAGGGCTATGAGGAGAGGTTGAATAAACTTGGTTTGTTCTCACTAGAACGACGGAGGTTGAGGGGCGACTTGATAGAGGTCTACTAAATTATATGGGGCATAGTCAGAGGCTTTTCCCCAGGGTAGAGGGGTCAATTACTAGGGGGCATAGGTTTAAGGAGCGAGGAGCAAGGTTTAGAGGAGATGTACGAGGTAAGTTTTTTTACACAGAGGGTAGTGAGTGCCTGGAACTCGCAGCTGGAGGAGGTGGTGGAAGCAGGGACGATAGTGACGTTTAAGGGACATCTTGACAAATACATGAATAGGATGGGAATAGTGGGATACGGACCCCGGAAGTGCAGACGATTTTAGTTTAGACGGGCAGCATGGTCGGCACAGGCTTGGAGGGCCGAAGGGCCTGTTCCTGTGTTGTACTTTTCTTTGTTCTTTGAGGCCCTCCAGGGGACGTCCGCCAAGGCATCAAAGGCCACAGGAAACAGCAGGCTGCCTCCACCTCTGATGTGCATCTGATGTGCACACCTAGATGTAACACTGGGCCACGAAAGACCAGGAAGCATGTGGGGCACTTACTGGGCACTGGTGGGGTTGCTATCTGTAGCTCGAGGGAATGGAAATCTGTCACAAGTAAAATGCTCACAGTTAAAACGTCATATCTCATACATGTAAAGTCTCTGTCACATTAATCTTCACCCCCCCCCCCCCCCCCCCCCCCCCCGAAGGCACAGTGGTCCAAGATCAAAAGCCTCCAATGTAGACCCCATTCAGAGGATGGATGTGAGCGTACTGTCAGCAGAAAGACAGGAGTGAGACTTTAGCAGAAACTGAGGAGCACCACAACTTTCCTCGCAGCGAATGATCATCACTCTCCTGCCCTGTATAGTAACCGACTGACAGTGCCAACACAGACCCTTGGAGGGTGGTCGGGAATGGGACGATGTTAAGGAGAGGAGGTAAATGAGGGAGGGGGTCAGGGAGGGGACAGTGTTAATAGGCAAGGTGGGAGTGGATATGGGAAAGAGATGGAGGAGGAGTTGGTTGGGGAGGATGCAGTGTTCGGGGGGGAGGGGCAGGAGGGAGATTTGGAGCCTGTCCTCTAACATCCAGCTCCTCCTTGTGCTCCTGCTCCAACCCCTCCAGCTCCGTTTCCTCAGATGAGGCCGCATGTCCCTCCTGCTCCTCCTTCAACATATCGTCTTGCTGCTGTGCCAGATTGTGGAGGGCACAGTAAACCAACACAAAGCAGGAGATCCTCTGGTGGGTGTACTGCAGAGCACCACCAGAGCGGTCAAGGCTTTGGAACTGTATTTTGAGCAGCCTGTTGCACCGGTCAACAACAGCACAGATGGCAACATGGGCCTTATTGTATCACATCTCTGCCTCAGTCTCAGGCCTCCGCACCGGCGTCACGAGCCATGTCCTCAACAGGTATCCTTTGCCCCCTGCAAGCCAATCTGTCATCCTGGGGTGGTCCTCGAAGACAACGGGAATCTCCGAGTGCCCCAGGGTGTCGCTGTCATGCACGCACTCAGGGTAGCGGGCACACATGTGCATTATTTTGAGGTGGTGGTCGCACACGATCTGAACATTCGGTGAGTGGAACCCCTTCCTTTTAATATAGGGTATTCCCTGATTCTCCGGTGCTTGCAGGGCATCTTGTGTGCCATCGTTCCCCCCTGGACCTGGGGCATCCCGGCGATCACAGCAAATCCGGCAGCCCGGTCATCTTGGTAGGCCTGGCCTAGGTTGAAGGTGATAGAGTCTGATGCCTGAGCATTCAGAACATCTGTCACCTTCAGGATGCACCTGTCAGCGGAAGGTTGGGACATGCCACACAGGTCCCTGCTCGAACCCTTGACTGACCCATTTGCATAAACATTGAGGGCTGCGGTGACCTTCATGGCCACTGGGAGCGGGTGTCCTCCTCCTCCACGGGGTGCCATGTTCGCGAGAATGTGGCACAGGTGCTGCACTGACTCTCTGCTGAGATGCTGTCTTCTGCGGCACATGGCGTCCGTCAGCTCATGGAATGACCAACGACGCCTGTACACCTTGGGTCATCTCTGGTTTCCCATTCTGGCTCCCTCCTCAGCCTGTGGGCAGCCGGGTCTTCGGGATGTGTGGCGGCCCCCTGCACATGGGGTACCACCTCCAGCCAGTGTTGTCCCTGCCGCCTGCTACAGTGTCTACCAGAAGCACAATGAGGGAAGCCTCCACGGGATCCAATCCAGCAAACATAGTTTTATCTGGATGACATTGGAGAAGGAGAGAGACCCAACAGTCCGTTAGGGCTTCCATCCCGGGAATCTCAAATCCCCCAAACCTCCCCCACCCTTGCCATGGCTGTCCCACCTTTTCTCTGAGTGCCATCCAGCGAGCTAGTTGTGCTGGAAAATCTCACCCCTGGCCAGATCAGGAATCCCGAGACCCCAGACCTCTGCCTGGAAAATTAGAGAGGCCGTGCTCAGTTGCCTTGCACTCATCCACATATTTATTTATCCGCGAGAGAATCCTCAATGGTGAAGCCCTGTTTGATTGTTGTTAGCTGCCTCTATGGTGCTGAAGCTCCGAGAGCATAGGCACACTGTTCAGGCATCAAGGTTCGCTGGACGTGAAGTTCACTCTTCATCCTCTGAGATATGGCACTTGTGCCTGCGAGGAGACACTTGAGAGTTCAGGAGCGTGACGTGCTCTCGCAACTAACAAGACTAATTCCTCATTTGATGAAGAAATTAGCCTTCAGCTCTGATGCTCGAGGCTGCTCACAATGAAAGGGGATGAAATTGAATTTCAGGAGAGAAGCTGCATCAGGGCTCTGTCCTGGAAACGTTTGGTCGGACAGACAGGCTGAAGCTGTGGTGACCTGTTATGGGTCTCCAGAATATTTAAAGGTGGCTTGAAGGCCACACAGACACATAGCTCCTCGCTCCCTCGGCCCAGGGGCGACTCATGACCTGGAACACTTCAGCCCCCCGACCAAGTCCAACCTCCTTGAACTGCATGCCAGAAAATTGAAATGGTCACTTCCACTCAGTAGCTATTGCGGCAGCTTCACGTTTTTGAAAAGGAGGGCAAAATGACGATGCGTGACTTCCCACTAGGGTATCTGATAATTTCTGGCATGGCACAGCATTCGATTTCAATTTCATCAATGAGATTGAAATGAATGCATATTAGGGTTAATATTCTCGCGATTTTTGGGTGTGATCTGGAACTTGCCATCAGGAGTGGGCGGGGTGTATCACAAAAATGTTTGCATGAACCTCGTTTTTCTTTCCTTCTGCTATTCACCTGGCACGTCCTTATCCACGCCGAGCGCAATGCAGTCGCTGAATCGCGCCCAATGTCTTAAATTATCGACTGCAAGAAATCTCCAGCAATCATCATTCCATTCAGCCTCTCTTTGTAATCAAGTACATGGTTGGAACAACTGATGATCTCACTCTTACGGCATCTTAATTGCACCTTTTGCAGCCACAGAGTCTGAATACCTTAACCTAGATTCCTTAATAATATTACTGCAACAGATATATTTAATATATATATATATATATACACACACATACACACAATATGTATATACCACTTTCTTAAATTCATCACACTATATGAACATTCCCATCTTCGAGTGTGATAGTACTCGGCACGTGAATGCAAGAGGCAGGGCTGATGTGTTTGCAACTTACTTCAGCCAAAAGAGCCAAGTGCACAATCTTAAATCTTTTTGCACCTCCTCCTGAAAACAGCACTGTTATAGATGCATGTCTGCCAATTTACGATACAAACAGTTTTCAAGGAAAAGGTTCTGATTCCTGTGGAAGATTAATCCACCCAGGACGAATCCCTTCCTCTGGAGCTATCTGCCTGACAATGTGACAGATTGCCTAAATATGCTCTACCCACAAAAAAACAGACTAAAGCTACCCTGGCAATTATTGAAGTGATAGGAACCATCAGTAATTCCATCAAACTATACCTACTCATTAATAACCTGCTTGTCCTGGTTCCACCTGACCTACTCACCTTCAAACCTCTGTCGACTTGATGAAGACCATAAGACATAGGAGCGGAAGTAAGGCCATTCGGCCCATCGAGTCCATTCCATTCAATCATGGCTGATTTCAACTCCATTTACCCGCTCTCTCTCCATAACCCTTAATTCCTCGAGAAATCAAGAATTTATCAACTTCTGTCTTAAAGACACTCAACGTCCCAGCCTCCACCGCCCTCTGTGGCAATGAATTCCACAGACCCACCACTCTCTGGCTGAAGAAATTTCTCCTCATCTCTGTTCTAAAGTGACTCCCTTTTATTCTAAGGCTGTGCCCCCGGGTCCTAGTCTCCCCTGCTAATGGAAACAACTTCCCTACGCCCACCCTATCTAAGCCATTCATTATCTTGTAAGTTTCTATTAGATCTCCCCTCAACCTCCTAAACTCCAATGAATATAATCCCAGGATCCTCAGACGTTCATCGTATGTTAGGCCTACCATTCCTGGGATCATCCGTGTGAATCTCCGCTGGACCCGCTCCAGTGCCAGTATGTCCTTCCTGAGGTGTGGAGCCCAAGGTTGCTCACAGTATTCTAAATGGGGCCTAACTAGTGCTTTATAAAGTTTCAGAAGTACATCCCTGCTTTTATATTCCAAGCCTCTTGAGATAAATGACAACATTGCATTTGCTTTCTTAATTACGGACTCAACCTGCAAGTTTACCTTTAGAGAATCCTGGACTAGGACTCCCAAGTCTCTTTGCACTTCAGCATTATGAATTTTGTCACCGTTTAGAAAATAGTCCATGCCTCTATTCTTTTTTCCAAAGTGCAAGACATCGCACTTGCCCACGTTGAATTTCATCAGCCATTTCTTGGACCACTCTCCTAAACTGTCTAAATCTTTCTGCAGCCTCCCCACCTCCTCCATACCACCTGCCTCTCCACCTATCTTTATATCCTCGGCAAACTTAGCCAGAATGCCCCCAGTCCCGTCATCTAGATCGTTAATATATAAAGAGAACAGCTGTGGCCCCAACACAACCCTGCGGGACACCACTCGTCACCGGTTGCCATTCCGAAAAAGAACCTTTTACCCCAACTCTCTGCCTTCTGCCTGACAGCCAATCGTCAATCCATGTTAGTACCTTGCCTCGAATACCATGGGCCCTTATTTTACTCAGTAGCCTCCCGTGAGGCACCTTATCAAAGGCCTTTTGGAAGTCAAGATAGATAACATCCATTGGCTCTCCTTGGTCTAACCTATTTGTTATCTCTTCAGGTACTCTAACAGGTTTGTCAGGCACGACCTCCCCTTACTAAATCCATGCTGTCTTGTCCTAATCCGACCCTACACTTCCAAGAATTTAGAAATCTCATCCTTAACGATGGATTCTAGAATCTTGCCAACAACAGAGGTTAGGCTAATTGGCCTATAATTTTCCATCTTTTTTCTTGTTCCCTTCTTGAACAGGGGAGTTACAACAGCGATTTTCCAATCCTCTTGGACTTTCCCTGACTCCAGTGACTTTTGAAAGATCACAACTAATGCCTCCACTATTTCTTCAGCTATCTCCTTTAGAACTCTAGGATGTAGCCCATCTGGGCCCGGAGATTTATCAATTTTTAGACCTCTTAGTTTCTCTAGCACTTTCCTTTGTGATGGCTATCATATTCAACTCTGCCCCCTGACTCTCCTGAATTGTTGGGATATTACTCATGTCTTCTACTGTGAAGACTGACAGGCTGACGCAAAGTACTTATTTAGTTCCTCAGCTATTTCCTTGTCTCCCATCACTAGATTACCATGGTCATTTTGGAGCTGCCCAATGTCTACTTTTGCCTCCCGTTTGTTTTTAATGTATTTAAAGAAACTTTTACTATCATTCCTAATGTTACTGGCTAGCCTACCTTCATATTTGATCCTCTCTTTCCTTATTTCTCTCTTTGTTATCCTCTGTTTGTTTTTGTAGCCTTCCCAATCTTCTGACTTCCCATTACTCTTTGCCACATTATAGGCTTTCTTTTTTGCTTTGATGCATTCCATGACTTCCTTTGTCAGCCATGGCTGCCTAATCCCCCCTCTGATAACCTTTCTTTTCTTTGGGATGAACCTCTGTACTGTGTCCTCAATTACTCCCAGAAACTCCTGCCATTGCTGTTCTACTGTCTTTCCCACTAGGCTCTGCTCACAGTCGATTTTCGTCAGTTCCTCCCTCATGCCCCTGTAGTTACCTTTATTTAACTGTAACACCTTTACATCTGATTCTACCTTCTTTCTTTCAAATTGCAGACTGAATTCTACCATATTATGATCACTGCCTCCTAAGTGTTCCCTTACTTTAAGATCTTTTATCAAGTCTGGCTCACTACATAACACTAAGTCCAGAATGGCCTGTTCCCTCGTGGGTTCCATCACAAGCTGTTCCAAAAAGCCCTCCTGTAAACATTCAATGAATTCCCTTTCTTTGGGTCCACTGGCAACATTATTTACCCAGTCCACCTGCATATTGAAGTCCCCCATGATCACTGTGACCTTGCCTTTCTGACATGCCCTTTCTATTTTGTGGTGCATTTTGTGCCCCTGGTCCTGACCACTGTTAGGAGGCCTGTACATAATGGCCTCCCATTATGTTTTTTTTGCCTTTGTGGTTCCTCAACTCTACCCACACAGACTCCACATCATCTGACCCTATGTCGTTTAGTGCTATTGATTTAATTTCATTCCTAATTAACAAGGCAACCCCGCCCCCTCTGCCCACCTCTCTGTCTTTTTGATAGGTTGTGAATCCCTGGATGTTTAAATGCCAGTCCTGAACCCCCTGCAACCACGTCTCTGTGATGCCTACCACATCATACCTGCCAGTCACAATCTGGGCCACAAGCTCATCTACCTTGTTCTGTACACTGCGCGCATTTAAATATAGCACCTTTAATTCTCTATTGACCGTCCCTTTTTGTTTTCTTAGTGTGGTGGACCTTGGTTTACTGAGCCTTTCCATACACTGTGTCATATTTTGTGGGATGGGATCTATCGTAACCTCTCCTGAGTTCTGTCTTTTCGTGCTTTTTTGTATTCCTAAGCAGCTACGCATCCCACTGATTACTTCACCTCTTGGTTCCCTGACTTTCCCTTCCCCCCCCCAATCTCTAGTTTAAAGTCCTATTGACCACCCTATTTACTCTTTTCGCCAGAACACTGGTCCCAGCTCGGTTCAGGTGGAGACCATCCCAACGGTATAGGTCCCCCCTGTCCCAAAACTGATGCCAGTGTCCCATGAAAAGGAACCCCTCTTTCCCACACCACTCTTTCAGCCACGTGTTAACTTCCCTTATTCTTGCCTCCCTATGCCAATTTGCACGTGGCTCGGGCAGTAATCCGGAGATTGACCCTTGAGGACCTGTTTTTTAATTTGAATCCTAGCTCTTTATAATCTCTAAACAGGTCCTCTTTTCTAGACTTGCCTATGTTGTTGGTACCGACATGGACCACAACAACTGGATCCTCCCCCTCCCTCTCCAATATCCTTTCAAGTCGGTCAGAGATGTCCCGCACCCTAGCACCGGGCAGGCAACATACCATGCGGGACTCTTTATCCTGCTCACAAAGAATACTATCTATCCCCCTGATAATAGAATCCCCTAGAACTACAACTTGCCTATTTACTCCCTCCCCTTGAATGGCCTGCTGAACAATGGTGCCTTGGTCAGCTGACTCATCCTTCCTGCAACCCTGTTCGCCATCCACACAGGGATCAAGTGCCTCATACCTGTTGGACAGGGTCAAGGGCTGAGGTTCCTGACTGCTGGTTCTATTTACCTGCCTGATTTGCAGTCACACCCTGCTGTCCCTGGCCACTGGCAGGACTTAAACTACTTACTCTGACAGGTGTGACTGCCTCCTGAAACACAGTGTCCAGGTAAGTCTCCCCCTCCCGGATGTGCCTCAGTGTTTGAAGCTCAGACTCCAGCTCATTAACTCTGAGCCGGAGCTCTTCGAGCAGCCAACACTTACTGCAGATGTGGTCGCTGCAGCTCGCAATGGGATCTGCCAGATGCAGAAGCTGAATGCCAGAGGCAAGAGTAGTTGCCCATCAATCAAGGCAGCATTTGCTCGAGTATGCCACTAAGGAGTTCCCACAAAGTTGTGATCAACGGAAAATCCTTCTGGTGACAGGAGTCACAATTGATATGAAGGAGGATGGTTTCGGTTGATTGAAGCCAGTTGTTATAGCTTAGTTCATCACTGGAGAAATTTCTCAGAAAAGCCTTCTTGCCTCTTGATCACTCAAAGCCTCTGCTGCATCCACAAGGTTCAGTTAAGGAGAGTACTATCATTCTCACCCTAGCTGAGTGAATGCCTCTGCAACAACAATCAGGCTCTGTACCATCAGCATGCCAGCTGCTGGACTCAATTTCTGCCCCCTCCACCATCAGTGATTGCATTAGTAGTATGTGTGATCTACAAGACCTTAACAAGGTTCTTTGGGGCAACCAGAGATGGAAACTAAGTTCAGCATTGCCACTGTCACTCTGAGGAATAATGGTTTTAAAGCAAGAAAGGAAACCATCATCAGGGGCTGGATTCTCCATTCCCCCAGCCGTGTGTTTCTTGGCGGCGCATCATTCACTAGCAGTGGGATTCTATCTTCCAGCAGCTTGTCAATGGGATTTCCTATTGGGACCACCACACACCACTGCAAAACCCGCTGGTGGGGATGTGCTGCCAGCATAAAAAGTGAATCCCAATGGCTGGAGAATTCTGGCCCAGGTCTCAACAATGTACACAGACCTAACCCAGACAAAGAAATATATAAAACGCACGGAAAAGGCTATAAATATACTCAACAGGACAAGCAGAATCTGTGGAGAAGACAAAACAATCAGCTTTTCAAATATGATACGTTTATCAGAACATACAGATTTGGTACATTATAATTGTCAGTTTTAATTTCCTAGATTTTATAGCATCCTTAACCAGGATGGTGATTTTTAGCTAACGTGCTATCCAGTAATTGTGTTGGTGTTTTGAGTAATTCTTTTCCTTCATCTGCAGGGCACCCCAGACGTGAAGATCTATTCAAAACCAATTTGTATGAAACTTTTGTGCAAACACCTACTGAAGTGCTTTGTCCGCTCGGTATGTATGTATACAAGGTCAAAAAGGAGCTTCACTGGGACTAAGGGTTTTGCCCTCGCGCATAATGTATAAATCACAAGATGTGTAGGATTTTTCAAATGGTGCAGTTTCCCACCCTGTCACTGAAGAGTCAAGGGTCACCTTCCTCCTGATACCAGCTGCTCCGCAGCCATTTAATATTGGACAGGGTGTTAATTGGCTGAGGGGGAGACCTCCAGCACTGCTCCCCTAATCTGCGGACGAAGCCTCACCTTAGAGAGCTGCCAGCTGTAATTGCCGCAGAGCCAGGTTCAAACGGTAGCCACCGCTTGGACTGCAAGCAATTCCTGAAAAGAGGATCTATCAAGCCAGACTGAAGGCAAATCTGGGGAAGAGTGAGGGGGTTAGGGAGCTGGGTTTGAGAGGCCGAAAGGGAGAATGTTAAAGGGAGTGTAACCTGGGTGGGGGTGGGAGTGGATGCCTCCGATGGCATAGAGGACCCCAGAAAGAAGAGTCCTTCTTCCCCCCCCCCCCCCCCTCCCCCATTTATCTGACAGCAGTCCATGCAACTAAAGCTATTGGGTTATCCAGTAGGCTGCCCCCGCCATGCGTAAAATAGCAGTGGGGTAGGATGGAGCACTGAACTGGCCATTAATTGGCCGCTTCAGACTTCAACAAGCCAAAGGTGGACACCTCTCTTTAATGGGAGACAGGTCAGGGTGAGCAGCCGGCAGGCAAGCCACATGCTTCAATTTATGAGCCCCTCCCCATCAAATCCACCAGCGGGGGACATAAAGCTACCAATGTTTCCTTGGATTCGTTTACTGTTGTATTTGCAGTTAGTTTTATGCTGAACAATACATAATTGTTTTGGAACTTTGTTTCGGATTCATTTAGCAAAGGAAGTACATATCTGAGCCATTCAGACCAAAAGATCCCTAGTTTGATTTTCAGTTTTTCCAGACAGCTGACCTCAGCTAGGTGGCTTTAGGGATGCTGCATTGGCCTCTGTGCGCCAAACTATAGGGGGGAGCATTAGTCTGGGCTTCGATTCTAATTGTTAACCGGTGAAATATGCTTTCAAGTTACTGTGTGACTTTGAGAATTGGATTGGGTTTAGTTTTGGTGTACGAATATTTGGGCTCTTATGAATAGCTCCTAAGATGCTTGGTGCCAGTGGACCTATTAGCAGCCGTATGTTGGTGCATGAAAAAGTGAGGTGGAGGAACAGAGAACTAATAATATTTGATTTTGGAATCATTTATTCACCCCTTAAATCCTGCATGCACATTGATGTCTACAGAAATACTGAACCCACTTTAGCATTCATGTCATAAAATTGAAGTTGATGTTGCTTGTGCTGCCAGTTAGGTGCTAAGCGTAAATTTATAATTGTGTTGCAGGATTTAAAATAAGAGTTGAGGATTTTAGTGTGTGTGTTCTTATTTGGGACCCAGGCCCCTCTACCCACACATTCATGAGGTTACCCAGCATGTGACCCATTATCTTTCCATTCTCATTCCGTCCTGTGCATTGTGCAAGGTACAGGATACTTTTGTTTGAGGCAAGGGGAAAAGGAAAAGTGATAATAAAATTATCTCTTTTGGACTACTTGCTCAAGCCTATCTATTCTACTTCGTGATCATCACCTCTCTCCCTGCCATTTTCCTATTCATCCTGTCCTCTCTTTCATCTCCCACTTCTTCCTCTCACCTCCCACTTCTTCCTCTCCTCCTTCTGCCAGTCTCTCTCTCTCTCCTTTTTTAAAAATGAATTTAGTGTACCCAATTCATTTTTTCCCATTAAAGGGCAATTTAGCGTGGCCAATCTACCTACTCTGCACATCTTTGGGTGGTGGGGGCGAAACCCACACAAACACGGGGAGAATGCAAATTCCACATGGACAATGACCCAGAGCCAGGGTCGAATCTGGGACCTCGGTGTCGTGAGGCAGCAGTGCCAACCACTGTGCCACCATGCTGCCCTTTCTCTCTCTCTTCCACACCCAGCTTTCTCATCCTTCTGCCCTCTCTCTTCCTCCTTTTTGATCCCTCCCTCAAATAATCTGGAAGCCGGTTTGACCTACAAACTATGCTTGGCTCCTCATATGCATTACCACAAGTGATTGACTAGTCTGTGGGGTATGCATATGTATGTGTCTGTCTGCCATTTGGCTGTTTAAATGAATGCTTAAAAGTCTGTACTTGCTGTTGTAGAATATTGAATGAGCACAGTCTTCATATTGCTTTTGTTGTTCCCGGCAGACCAAAAACAAACGGTGTAAGGTGCTCCCGCTGGTCATGGCAGCACCAATGGACCTGGAAAAAGGAACTGTGATAGTGATTGGAATCCCACCAGAAACCGAAAGCTCAGACAAAAAAAAGTGAGTCTGTAATTGAGCACCAAGTTTATGGTGTATAAATGAAAGCTCCAGTACTTCCCCCAATAATGAATGCTGCAACTTCTGTGGAACTAAGCCAGGCCACCAAGTAGGCTGTACATTTGATCTTCAATTGTACTGAGTTAGCTGATCTCAGCAGAAGCAGTCCTTCCCCTGGAATCAGTTATTTTTAAAGATCAAATGGAAAACTGAATGATTGTCTCTATCCTATTGGGCGCGATTCCCCCAAACATTTTGTGTGGTTGGTTTTTCAGGGAGTTTCCTGCCGTTTCTGCCAGCGAGTTCCCCACCGCTATTCATTGATACTTTGTCACTTTTTTTGGACCCTGGGCAGTTTCTCACCAGTTTACCCCACACGTCAAATTTTATTTTTTCACTGGGGAGCTGAACTCCGAGATTGGGCCATTTTGAAAGGGTGCCCCGATCTCTATGTTAACTTGTGGGGCCCCCACATCCCCCATTCAAGGGCAAAGTCACCCTTCCACACACATGAGCACGACCCACACACACCCCCAAGTGAGGATATCCCGCTATGGGATCCCTGAGGTCCCCAAGCTCCCTTTTAGCACTCCCTCCCTTCCAGGACCCCCACCATCGCCCCCCTCCCCAAGCTCCCGGAGGCCCCTACTTACCTGTCCTGCACACCTCCACCCTTCAAACCCACCCTCCTTTCATAGGCATGGCACCGCTTGGGCCCTAACCCTTTGCACTGGCGCCCAAGCAGTGCTGTAGCCAGCTTGGCAGTGCCACCCAGGCACCTTGGCGGTGTTAGGGTGGCAGTGCCAAGGTGCCAGCTGGTTCAGTGTCACGGTGTCCATGTTCCAGCGGGAGAGTCATTGGGCCACCCTGCACTGGCCCTAACCACCCAGAGGTTTCCAATGGCCTGGGAGACCCTCACCGGGTGCCAATCCACCTGGTCTACTTTTCTGTGGACCAGCACTGATTAGTGCCCAGAGCAGCTTCCCTGGGGAGGCCAGAGAATTGAGGGAGGCCAATATATCCCACGTGAGTAGATCTTAAGTAAGTTTAAGACCTAGTTCCAGGAGCGCCATTTGGTCCCACCCGTTTTGGGCGGAGTTCTGTCTCCCAATAACTTGTGGGACTTAGGTGAATTCCCGAGACAGGGAGACTGCCAGGAGGGCACTCATGGGATTCTCCGGCTGAGTTGTGCTCTTGCTTGAGTGCAACGCAGCCAGAGAACTGCGTCCATTGTCTTTTTTAATGCATCACTATCATTTATCTGGAAGAGGGTGCAGGTGAGATTTGTTAGAATGGTATCAGGGATGCAGGGCTTCAATTACATGTGGAGAACAGGAGGAGCTGAAGTTGATCTCCTTAGAACAGAGAGAATTAAGGGTGATTTAATGGAGGTGTTCAAAATCATGAATGATTTTGATTGGAGTAAATAAGAAGAAACTATTCCCAGTGATAGAAGTGCCAATAACCAGAGAACACCGATTTAAAGTACTGAACTAAAAAGAATGAAGTGAATTTGAATTGTGGAGGAAGCAGATTCAGTAAAACTTTCAAAAAGGAACTGAATAAATGCTTGAAGGAAAACATTTTCCAGAGGTATGGGCTCAGATAGATACTTCAAAGATGCCAGCACTAGTAATTGGGTGGAATGGCAGCCTTCGTTGCTGCATAACGTCAGCATTCAGTAAAGGGCTATATAACAAGAGAAGCACAGGACTTGGCATGTGAAATAAGTTTAAATGCTGAGAGCAAGGGTTCTGACAGAACCGACCAGTATCAAGATTTAACCTCACACAGACAAGCTGTGGGAAGGTCAATATGTGGGATGGAACAATGTCTGATGCAAATGGTCATACAGCTCCGAAGTTGGCACCAGGTTTTACTCGGTCTTTAATTGCAGTATCTGACCTTTTGAATGCTCAATGCTGATAATCTTTATTATTGTCACAAGCAGGCTTACATTAACGCTGCAGTGAAGTTGCTATCAAAATCCCCTAGTCACCATACACCGGAGCCTGTTTGGGTACGCTGAGGGAGAATTCAGAATGACCAAATCATCTAACAGCACGTCTTTGGGGACTTGTGGGAGAAACCGGAGCACCCAGCGGAAACTCAGGCAGACAAGGGGAGAACGTGCAGACTCCGCACAGACAGTGACTCAAGCCGGGAATCAAACCCGGGTCCCTAGCGCTGTGAAGCAACTATGCTAACCACTGTGCTACCATGCTAATATTAATACCTTTCACCAATAATAAACATGAAATTTGTACAAGAAAGATATTTTCAGTAGGGTTCTGACTGCAGATGCTGTATATCTAGAACCAGTTGGTTTGCAAGACTGTCACGTTTTTATCAATTCTGCAATTCCAAGTAGAATGTTATTATTTAAAATTTAGAAGTGGGTATAAAATTGTTGAGACTATAGTGTTGGAAATTCAGTAAGCAATCATCATTCTTTTCCAGTTTCTTTGGCAAGGCGTTTGAGAAGGCAGCAGAAAGTACCAGCTCTCGGACTCTGCATGATCACTTTGATACTTCCAGTAAGTAACCTTTCAGATCACTGCTGCTGTGAAATTAAGTTTCGCTATAGTGCTGTTAGTGACTCCTCTCAGAAGGCCAGTTTGAGGAAGAATCTTTCTTCAATTTTGTGTAATTGTGATTGATTGCAGGGAGGTAACCCTTTGAAGTGTGTGAGTAATACGTGTCAAAGTTTTGTGCATCACTCCAAACAATTGTTTTAGGACTTCCTTATAATACAGTAGCGGGAAATCATTCCATGCACGAGTATTACAGGATGCCGTTTTTGTGCTAACTGGGAAGGGGGGAGGAAATGTTGAAGTAATTTTAGAAAGGTCAGATTCAATATATAAAGCATCCTCTGGGTAGCTGATGGTGTGTGGTGAATAAAGAATATATCCTGATGAATTTTTGACCTTCTCGTGTCTGACATGAAGCCTATTATTGTGTACCTTCAAGATAACTTCACTATCCAGTGGGTATCATATTTGTGAATACACGGACGGTGCTTGCTGAATAAACATTTTGTAATAATGGTATGCACTATCAGGACAGTGGGCTACACCTTTATCCAATTGCATCTGAAGTACCTCATGGTGTACATCTCATTCCAGATTGATTGTATTACATCTTGTGCATATTGGCCTATTCCAGCAGGGAATCGCCTTCCCACAAACTCCCCCATCCTCTCCGCTCGCCATCTGTTTGGTACTGGTTTGACTCAGTAAGACTAATTGCCAGTCACATTGGTGCAGATATTAAGACAGTTTAACATGTTGCCAGCCCCTCTACGCATTAATTAATCAAGTCTTTTTATTACAGTAATTGAACTGAAAACTGAGGATCGTAGCAAATTTCTGGATGCACTGATCTCTCTGTTGTCATAAAGGTGAGTGCAACTTCAGTTCCTGAAGCAGGAGTGCTCAGTGTTTCTGGTCTGACATGGCAATGATGCTTCAGAAACACACTTGGAAAGTTTAATTCCATTTTACGAATCTTTGTTGGTGACACAGCTAGGAAGGAGCAGCGCTCCGAAAGCTAGTGATATCGAAACAAACCTGTTGGACTTTAACCTGGTGTTGTAAGACTTCTTACTGTGCTCACCCCAGTCCAACTCCGGCATCTCCACATCACAGCTAGGAAAGTAAGTTGTGAAGAGGACATCATAATTCTACAAAGGGACATGGATACATTAAGTGAGTGGGCAGAAATTTGACAGGTGGAGCATAAGATGTGGGGGAAATGTACACTTGTCCAATTAGGCAGGAAAAGTAGAAAGCCAGCATGTTATTTAAATCGGGAGAGCTTGCAGAATTGTGTGGTACAGAGAGATATGGGCATCCTAGTACTAACTCTGGAAAAGTTAGTATGCAGGTACAGCACGTGATTTGGAAGGCAAATGGAACATTATTATTTATTGCAAGGGGACGGAATATAAAAGTAGGGCTGTTTTCTACAGTTGTGCAAGGAGTTGGTGAAACCACACCTTGAGAGTACTGTGCATTTTGGTCTTCTTTATGAAAGGTTTTTAATGTTTTTGAAGCAGTTCAGAGAAGATTCACTGAATGGTTACTTGGATTGAAGTTTACCTTGTGAGGAAAGGTTGGCCAGGTTTGGCCCATGTCTTTGGAATTGAGAAGAATGAGAGGTTATATTATTGAAACATACAAGATCCTGAGGGGACTTGACAACATGAATGCTGAAAGGATATTTCCATTTGTGGGAGAGACCACAGCTAAGGCGACACAGTTTAAAAATAAGGGGTGTCCCATTTAAGATTGAGATGAGAAGAATCCTTTTCTCTCAGAGAGTCTTGAATCTTTGGGACTCTTCCCCAGAGAGCAGTGGAGGCAGGATTAATTAATATTTTTATATTTTAGGCAGATTCTTGATTAACAAGGGGATTCAAAGGTTATAGGGCGTAGGCAGAATGTGGAATTGAGGCCACAATCAGGTCAGTCATGATCTTATTGAATGCAGAGGAGGCTTGAGGGGCCAAATGGTCTACTCCTGCTCCTAATTCCTTTGTTTACGAGTGTGCTGATTTCAGCAGTGAGCTGTGCATATTATGTCCAAGGAAAGTAGAAAAACCTTTTTGACTTGGAATGACTTGTGAAATTGGTGACAGACCCCCTCTCACCTCCTTTTCTCGGAGGGGAAGTTTTTGGGGCTGGGCAAGTGCGAGAGAGGTTTGAGCTGCCATGGGGTAATGAGTTTAGGTACATGCAGGTGCGGGACTTTGCACGAAAGGAGTGGCAGACATTCCCTTAATTAGCAGAGTACGCGGAGCAACTGCTTCTCCCTGATGATTTGGATGAGGGTAGGATTGGGACATATGAGAATGATTGGGGGAGCAGGGCAAGGCACAGATGGTGAGGATAAAGAGTAAGTGGGAGGAGGAGTTGCTGAGGAAAATAGTTTGGAGACTGGTGTGAGACGCTGAGGCGGGTGCACTCAACCTTCTGCGTGGGGATGAGCTTGATTCAATTCAAGGTAGTGCACATGACCCAGGTGAGGATGAGTGGGTTCTTCCAGGGGGTGACCGATGGGTGTGAGAAGTGTGGACCGGGGCCAGTGAATCATGCTCACATGTTCTGGGTTGCGAGAAGCTGGAGAGCTTTGAGAGGCAGTGTTTGGGATGTTGTCCAGGATAGTGGGGCTGAGATCAGGCTGGACCCCATGGTGGTGATTTTGGAGGAGCCAGAGCTGCTGCAGGGGGAGGGGACCGATGGAGTGGCCTTCGCCTCTCTGATTGCCCGGCGAAGGATCCTGTTGAATTGGAGGTCGGATATGCCGCTGGGGTTTGAAGCCTGGCTGGGGGGGACATGTTCGACTTTCTCCAGCTGGAGAAGATTATGTTTGAGTTGAAGGGATCAGAAGGGGGTTTTGAGGTGTGTTGGAGGTAACCCATGACTTTATTTGAAGAGCTGTTTGTCGGAGTGTGTGTGGTGTGGGGGGGGGGGGGGGGGGGGGGGGGGAGAGGATTTAAAGGGGGGGAACTGTACAAACTGTTTACTCTGCTTTGATGCACTGTGTATTTTGTTGATGATGTGAAGGTTTGGAATAAAATAGCTTTTTTTAACTATCCCACTTCCTTACAACAACAGCATCATATGAATGGCAGGTGAAATCAATTGTAATTTTAAAGAGATCAGTTGCCTGTGATGGCAGAATAAAATACATGCACATGTGAGAGCTTCATTACCCAGGAACAGTGCAGGTGTTTTGGGGAATGGAAAAGCAAACAGTAAAGAGTTATGCCAATATAGTAAAATTTAACTGTGAGCAGGATCAAAAAGAAATGTTTAAAGTATAAACAGATGTTGATAATATAGATACTTTCTACATTAGGTGCTGAATAAGTAGTTTGTTAAAATGTACATGCAAGCAATATGACTCTGAAATGACTGTTTTGACATTTTTATTACATTCTTTCATAGATCTTGTTACAGTGTTTGCTCTTTGTTTCAAACACACACTGCAAGATTGGTGTTTAGTCCTGTTTATCACTTGCAGCTACATAATTATCGATGAGCATTTTAAACACTTGTTTTTGGAACCACAGCTACTCCGGAGTTTGATTAATGCCCTGGAGTCAGAATGGAAGGTTACACAGTTGTGTCTAAAACTGATTTTTTTTTTTGTCCTTGCTTCTGACAAAGCACCTTTTAAACTCTAAAATTATGTACTTGAGAGGCTTGATAATAATTTAAGCAAACTAATATGTCATTCTGAAGTCCTGTTGCCCAAACAAGCGTTGTGTAAAGTTTTGCTATATTTTAATTCCCTAAACTTGCTGAGGTTCAACTAATATTTGCTGCTTCTCATTCTTCAGGAGCATACCTGGTGATTTTTCACTCTAAGAAGACACAAGATTGTTCTTTTGTTGTATTTAGTTTATATTCTGTAAAATGTATAAATTATCTCCCTATCCTGATGTCATATTGTGTTTTACTGACCTTTTTTATAACTAGTATTGGATTGTAAATTATATAATATTGCAGGGGTACAATTTGCCTGATTTTACTGCCATAAATTTTAAATAAAATCAGTACCAATTTTACATGACTGTGTTGTCACATGATATTGCCTTGTATTTGTCTCCTTGTTTGGAAGTGCTTATTCCTGACAGGCATGTAGTGCTGAATTTTACCGGCCCACAGGTGACATGAGAGCCAAAATAGGAGCCAAGTCACGACAGCTCTGCGACGGCATCCCTCCGCCAGAGACATTTCCAGGAGGCAGACTGGCTTGTGGATCGACTACCCACTCCACAGAGGTGGGTACCTGAATGCTTAATTAAGGCCCCAATGAGGGGCCGTTAAGCAAAACAGCAAGCATCTTGCCACTGGTAGTACAGCCTGCAAGCAACCCGGCGGGCTCCATTTCAATAAATGTAACACTCAAATTAAAAAATATATTGCCATTGCAATCGCTCACTGCACACAACCAGTATGACGCATATGAATTGGAAGGCTACTTCAATATGTTTGCTGAAGGAGTCTGCTACCAGCAAGTGATGGCTTGGGACCCCCGTTTGGTCCGAATGTTCGGATCCTGAAGCCTGCAGAATCATTGTTGGCAGCTACTTGGGCTCCTGCACTTATTAAAAATGAAAATTGCAAACAAAAGCCTGGAACAATTTGTGATTTTTTTTTGTTTGCTAATTTTCTCCTATTTCCTATCTCTTAACACATCCCTACTCCTCAACGATTATTATTTAAAATCATAAAATCTCTACAGTGCAGAAGGAGGCCATTCGGCCCATCGAGTCTGCACCGACCCTCTGAAAGAGTACTCCACCCAAGCTCAGTCCCCCGCCCTATCCCAATAACTCCTTAACCAACCTACACATCTTTTTTTGATAATTATGGGGCAATTTAGCATGGCCAATCCACCTAGCCTGCACATCTTTGGACTGTGGGAGGAAACTGGAGCACCCAGCCAAAACCCACGCAGACTTGGGTAGAAAGTGCAAACTCTGCACACTGACCCAAGGCCAAATTTTAACCCCGGTCCCTGCCGCTGTGAAGCAGCAGTGCTAGAATGGCTCCAGTACAGAAGGAAGACATTTGGCCTATCGGGTCTGCGCTGGCTGTCTGCAAGAACAGTTTCCCTGAATACACCAGTACAGCTGCGCGACAATTTGATAAAAGCTCTCAATTCTTTTTAAATTTAGAGTACCCAATTCTTTTTTTTTCCAATTAAGGGGCAATTAACCTGGCCAATTCACCTATCCTGCACATTTTTTTTGGGGTTGTGGGGGTGAGACACATGCAGGCACGGGGAGAATGTGCAAACTCCACACGGACAGTGACCCGGGGCCGTGATCGAACCCGGGTCCTCGGCGCCGTGAGGCAGCAGTGCTAGCCACCATGCTGCTCCAATTTTTGTTTAAAGAATGAGGGCGAAGCTGTAATCACTCCCGCATCACCAGTAGTGAATGTCACCAAGAATTTTGAAGCACCATTGAGGAACCTGTTGACCATCTAAAAGGCCTGTCCTGTTCTTAAGACAGCAAACAACACAATTTCTTCCGACAGCAAGGCTCCACAAAAAAAAGGGCATCATCAGTTATTTCTTGTTGTGCAGCAACCCCCACCTGTCCAGAAAACTTGGCTGAGTTGATTTTATTGAAGATAACTTTTTTCCTTTGAAAGATTGTTTTGGCATTTCCTGATGACTACTTCATTTCTCTGCCCAGACTTTATGCTTCTGTGCTACAGCCTTGCCTGTATCTGGCACATGAAGTAATTGTGCAAAGTCACTTGTTACTGAACACAGAAGGAGAAAATCCCAGAATCTAGGGTCGGATTCTCCACTCCCGCGCCGAAGTGCCCACGCCGTCGTGAACGCCGTCGAGGTTCACGACGGCGCGAAACGGCCCCGATCCCGACAGATTCAGGCCCCGACAATGGGCTAGGATCGGGGCCGCCTCATCTACACGCGCCAGGCCTTGTCGCCGCGTAAAGGCGGCGCCGCATAGATGACGCAGCCGCCGCCACATAACTGGCGTCACCCGCGCATGCGCGGGTTGGCCGGTGCCAACCCGTGCATGCGTGGTTGCCGTCCTCTCTGAGTCCGCCCTGCAAGAAGATGGCGGACGGATCTTGCGGGGCCGCGGAAGGAAGAAGGTCCTCCTTCAGAGAGGACGGCCCGACGATCGGTGGGCACCGATCGCGGGCCAGACCCCATTTGAGGTTCCCCCCCCCACAGCATTCCCGCGCTGTTCCCGACGGCAGCGACCAGGTGTGGACGGCGCCGGGGGGAACCCGCCGTTTTGGCCTGGCCGCTCGGCCCATCCGGGCCTGAGAATAGCGGGGCTGCCGGAGAATCGCCATTTTGGGTGTCTCCGGCGATTCTGCGGCCCACAGAACTCGACGGGGCCGTTCCCACCGCTTGGGAGAATCACGGGAGGGCGTCGGACCGGCGTCCCGGGAAATTTTGGCGGCCCAGGCGATTCTCCCAACCGGCGCAGGAGTGGAGAATCGCGCCCCTAGTTCTCCATCCTACTTTTTCAAAATGATCTTTGCACTGTGAAGTGGGCCTTGACCTTACACGTGTCTCTTTTTTTAGCAGTGGAATTGTTTCATACTTACTTGTTTTGGCACTGTGTTGTAGTTTTCTAGCACCTAATAATGAAATGGTAATATGCAATTTAGCCTGATTTGGAAGCACCCAGGCTCTTGCATAGTTCATATTATCGGTTACACTTACTTTATTTTATATACTCTTTATAGTATTATAGGAATAAACCCAACCCTGAAAGTCTTAGCACCATATATACATAATCAAGAGGTCATGAACCACAATGTACAGATTCTAGATAATTAGCAAAAAAAGCTACTGGAAATGTCACTTGACTCTTATTCCAGGGGCAAAGACTAATGCTCCAGAGATGAGAGTTCAAGTGTCACCAAGATAGTGGGGAGAATGTGAATTCAATTAGTTTGTCAAATTTGGAACAAAAAGTCATGAGTATGAAACTACTAGATTGGTATAAAAACCCATCAGGTTCATTAATGTCCTTCCTAGAAGGAAATCTGCCATCCTTACGGGCGGCACGGTAGCACAGTGGTTAACACCGTTGCTTCACAGCGTCAGGGTCTCAGATTCGATTCCCAGCTTGGGTCACTGTCTGCAGAGTCTGCACTTTCTCCTCGTGTCTGCGTGGGTTTCCTCTAGGTGCTCCGGTTTCCCATAACAGTCCAAAGACGTGCAGGTTAGGTGGATTGGCCATGATAAATTGCCCTTAGCGACCCAAAAAAGGTTAGGAGGGGTTATTGGGTTACGGGGATAGGGTGGAAGTGAGGGCTTAAATGGGTCAGTGCAGACTCGATGGCCCGAATGGCCTCCTTCTGCACTGTATGTTCTATGTATGTAATAAAGATTATTATAAGTGACTTCCGGGTGCGGCGATGACCAGCTGAGTCGCACGTTTCGGCAGCTCCCGGTGAAACGGACTTTTGGGCTCTTGATAGGAGCCCCAACGGCAATTTTGACGGCTAAAAACACTGTGTGGTAAACCAGAAGGGAATCCCCCCTGGATACGGATGGAAAAAGGAGGAGAAAGTGGCCGGATTGCAGTGGATCCTTTAGAACAGCAGCAAGGAAGGCAAGCAAAAACCAAGATGGCGTCGGAAGGTGGCAGTTTAACATGGGGCCCTGAACAACAAGAGTTCTTGAAATGCTGTGTGGAAGAGATCAAAAAGGAAATGAAGAAAGAGCTGTTGGCCCCGATACTACAGGCGATCGAAGGGCGAAAGGAGGAACAAAAGACCCAGGAGCGGGAGCTTCGGGTCGTGAAGGCAAAGGCAGCCGAGAATGAGGACGACATACAGGGCCTGGTGGTGAAGACGGAGACGCAGGAGGCACATCAGAAACGATGTGTGGAAAGGTTGGAGGCACTGGAAAACAACGCAAGGAGGAACAACCTGAGGATTCTTGGTCTTCCTGAAGGTGTGGAGGGAGCGGACGTCGGGGCATATGTGAGCACGATGCTGCACTCGTTAATGGGAGCGGAGGCCCCGGCGTGTCCGTTGGAGGTGGAGGGAGCATACCGAGTGATGGCGCGAGGACCGAGAGCAGGAGAAATTCCTAGAGCCATAGTGGTGAGATTCCTCCGTTTTAAGGATAGAGAAATGGTCCTTAGATGGGCGAAGAAAACTCGGAGCAGTAAATGGGAGAACGCGGTGATCCGCGTTTATCAAGACTGGAGTGCGGAGGTGGCAAGAAGGAGGGCGAGCTTTAATTGGGCCAAGGCGGTGCTTCATAAAAAGAAGATAAAATTTGGAATGCTGCAACCGGCAAGGCTGTGGGTCACATATCGAGGGAGGCACCACTACTTAGAGACGGCGGATGAAGCGTGGACTTTTATTGTGGATGAAAAACTGGAATGAGTGGGTTATTAAAAAGAACGTTTGAACAAAGTGGTGGGGCGAATGTGGGGGGCAAAGAGGGGGGTTAAAAAGGGGGGAAAGAGGAGTTTTATGTACTAATCCTGCGATGTGGTAACTTTTCTCTCTCCCACAGGTGGTGATGGGGGAGGAGGGGAGGTGGAGGAGATGGGGCGTTGGCCATTGGGGGTGGGGCCAAGGGAGAAGCGCGGGCTTGGTTCCCGCGCTATGATAATCATGGCGGGAATAGAGAAGCAGGAAGGAGGGGGCGTCGCACGGTGCGAGCCGAGGTCACGGGGGGAAGCCGAGGTCGGCCAGAGTTTGCTGACTTCTGGGAGCAACATGGGGGGAGTAATTACGCTAGCGGGGGATCTAGCGGGGGGGGTGGGAGGGGGGAATTACTGGGTTGCTGCTGCTGGGGAGAGGGGGGAGCTGGTATGGGGGAGGATGGGCGGGGGGGCACCGCCTGGGGGAGATACAGCTGCTTGGGAACCGGGTGAGGAGCTGGAAAAAGGTGATGGCTAATCGACAAGGTGGGGGGGGGGTTGGAAGCCCCCCAACTCGGCTGATCACGTGGAACGTGAGAGGGCTGAACGGGCCGATAAAGAGGGCATGGGTACTCGCACACCTTAAGAAACTTAAGGCAGATGTGGTTATGTTACAGGAAACGCACCTGAAACTGATAGACCAGGTTAGGCTACGCAAAGGATGGGTGGGGCAGGTGTTCCATTCGGGGCTAGATGCGAAAAACAGGGGGGTGGCTATATTAGTGGGGGAGCGGGTAATGTTCGAGGCAAAGACTATAGTGGCGGATAACGGGGGCAGATACGTGATGGTGAGTGGCAAACTACAGGGGGAGACGGTGGTTTTGGTAAACGTATATGCCCCGAACTGGGATGATGCCAATTTTATGAGGCGGATGCTAGGACGCATTCCGGACCTAGAGATGGGAAAGCTGATAATGGGGGGAGATTTTAATACGGTGTTGGAACCAGGGCTGGATAGGTCGAAGTCCAGGACTGGAAGGAGGCCGGCAGCAGCCAAGGTACTTAAAGATTTTATGGAGCAGATGGGAGGTGTAGACCTGTGGAGATTTAGCAGACCTAGGAGTAAGGAGTTCTCGTTTTTCTCCTATATCCATAAAGTCTACTCGCGAATAGACTTTTTTGTGCTGGGTAGGGCATTGATCCCGAAGGTGAGGGGAACGGAGTATACAGCTATAGCCATTTCGGATCACGCTCCACACTGGGTGGACTTGGAGATAGGGGAGGAAACAGGAGGGCGCCCACACTGGAGAATGGACATGGGACTAATGGCAGAGAGGGGGTGTGTCTAAGGGTGAGGGGGTGCATTGAAAAGTACTTGGAACTCAATGATAATGGGGAGGTCCAGGTGGGAGTGGTCTGGGAGGCGTTGAAGGCGGTGGTTAGAGGGGAGCTGATATCAATAAGGGCACATAAAGGTAAGCAGGAGAGTAAGGAACGGGAGCGGTTGCTGCAAGAACTTTTGAGGGTGGACAGACAATATGCGGAAGCACCGGAGGAGGGACTGTACAGGGAAAGGCAAAGGCTACATGTAGAATTTGACTTGCTGACTAGGGCACTGCAGAGGCACAATGGAGGAAGGCACAGGGTGTACAGTACGAATATGGGGAGAAGGCGAGCAGGTTGCTGGCACACCAATTGAGGAAAAGGGGAGCAGCGAGGGAAATAGGGGGAGTGAGGGATGAGGAAGGAGAGATGGAGCGGGGAGCGGAGAGAGTGAATGGAGTGTTCAAGACATTTTATAAAAAATTATATGAAGCTCAACCCCCGGATGGGAGGGAGAGAATGATGGGCTTCTTGGATCGGCTGGAATTTCCCAAGGTGGAAGAGCAGGAAAGGGTGGGACTGGGAGCACAGATCGAGGTAGAAGAAGTGGTGAAAGGAATTAGGAGCATGCAGGCGGGAAAGGCCCCGGGACCGGATGGATTCCCAGTCGAATTCTATAGAAAATATGTGGACTTGCTCGCCCCGGTACTGACGAGGACCTTTAATGAGGCAAAGGATAGGGGACAACTGCCCCCGACTATGTCTGAAGCAACGATATCGCTTCTCTTAAAGAAGGAAAAGGACCCGCTACAATGCGGGTCCTATAGACCTATTTCCCTCCTAAATGTAGATGCCATGATCCTGGCCAAGGTAATGGCAATGAGAATAGAGGAATGTGTCCCGGGGGTGGTCCACGAGGACCAAACTGGGTTTGTGAAGGGGAGACAGCTGAACACGAATATACGGAGGCTGTTAGGGGTAATGATGATGCCCCCACCAGAGGGGGAAACGGAGATAGTAGTGGCGATGGATGCCGAGAAAGCATTTGATAGAGTGGAGTGGGATCATTTGTGGGAGGTGTTGAGGAGATTTGGTTTTGGAGAGGGGTATGTTAGATGGGTGCAGCTGTTGTATAGGGCCCCAGTGGCGAGCGTGGTCACGAATGGACGGGGATCTGCATATTTTCGGCTCCATAGAGGGACAAGGCAGGGATGCCCTCTGTCCCCATTATTGTTTGCACTGGCGATTGAGCCCCTGGCGATAGCGTTGAGGGGTTCCAAGAAGTGGAGGGGAGTACTTAGGGGAGGAGAAGAACACCGGGTATCTTTGTATGGGGACGATTTGCTACTATACGTGGCAGACCCGGCGGAGGGGATGCCAGAAATAATGCGGATACTTGGGGAGTTTGGGAATTTTTCAGGGTATAAATTGAACATGGGGAAAAGTGAGTTGTTTGTGGTGCATCCAGGGGAGCAGAGTAGAGAAATAGAGGACCTACCGCTGAGGAAGGTAACAAGGGACTTTCGTTACCTGGGGATCCAGATAGCTAAGAATTGGGGCACATTGCACAGGTTAAATTTAACGCTGTTGGTGGAACAGATGGAGGAGGATTTCAAGAGATGGGATATGGTATCCCTGTCACTGGCAGGGAGGGTGCAGGCGGTTAAGATGGTGGTCCTCCCGAGATTCCTCTTTGTGTTTCAGTGCCTCCCGGTGGTGATCACGAAGGCTTTTTTTAAAAGGATTGAAAAGAGCATCATGGGTTTTGTGTGGGCCGGGAAGACCCCGAGAGTGAGGAAGGGATTCTTACAGCGTAGCAGGGATAGGGGGGGACTGGCACTACCGAGCCTAAGTGAGTATTATTGGGCCGCTAATATTTCAATGGTGAGTAAGTGGATGGGAGAGGAGGAGGGAGCGGCGTGGAAGAGATTAGAGAGGGCGTCCTGTCGGGGGACTAGCCTACAGGCTATGGTGACAGCCCCATTGCCGTTCTCACCGAGGAACTACACCACAAGCCCGGTGGTGGTGGCTACACTGAAGATTTGGGGACAGTGGAGACGGCATAGGGGAAAGACTGGAGCCTTGGGGGGGTCCCCGATAAGAAACAATCATAGGTTTGCCCCGGGGGGAATGGATGGGGGATATGGAATGTGGCAAAGAGCAGGAATAACGCAACTGAAAGATCTGTTTGTGGATGGGAAGTTCGCGAGTCTGGGAGCGCTGACCGAGAAATATGGGTTGCCCCAAGGGAATGCATTCAGGTATATGCAACTGAGGGCTTTTGCGAGGCAACAGGTGAGGGAATTCCCGCAGCTCCCGACACAAGAGGTGCAGGACAGAGTGATCTCAAAGACATGGGTGGGGGGTGGTAAGGTGTCAGATATATATAGGGAAATGAGGGACGAAGGGGAGACTATGGTAGATGAACTAAAAGGGAAATGGGAAGAAGAGCTGGGGGAGGAGATCGAGGAGGGGCTGTGGGCAGATGCCCTAAGCAGGGTAAACTCGTCGTCCTCGTGTGCCAGGCTAAGCCTGATTCAGTTTAAGGTATTACACAGGGCGCATATGACTGGAGCACGGCTCAGTAAATTTTTTGGGGTGGAGGATAGGTGTGCGAGGTGCTCGAGAAGCCCAGCGAATCATACCCATATGTTTTGGTCATGCCCGGCACTACAGGGGTTTTGGATGGGGGTGACAAAGGTGCTTTCAAAAGTAGTAGGAGTCCGGGTCGAACCAAGCTGGGGGTTGGCTATATTTGGGGTTGCACAAGAGCCGGGAGTGCAGGAGGCGAGAGAGGCCGATGTTTTGGCCTTTGCGTCCCTAGTAGCCCGGCGCAGGATATTGCTCATGTGGAAAGAAGCCAAGCCCCCGGGGGTGGAGACCTGGATAAATGACATGGCGGGGTTTATAAAGCTAGAGCGGATTAAGTTCGTCCTAAGGGGGTCGGCTCAAGGGTTCACCAGGCGGTGGCAACCGTTCGTCGAATACCTCGCAGAAAGATAGACGGAATGGAAAAAAGAAGGCAGCAGCAGCAGCCCAGGATCGGGGGTGGGGGGGGGGAGTGGCGGGGGGGGGAGGAGGAACCAGAAGGACTCTCAGGGTTGTTAATATATACTGTATAGTATGTATAGGTCGTTGCTACAGATAATTATATATTGGACTGTTAAATTATATTTTTGGAGAGTGTTACTTGTGACAAGGCCGTTGCCAATTAGGGCTAGTTTTCATTTTTGTTATTTATTATTTATTAATTCTTTGTTTATAAAATAGGTCAATGTTATTTGTGTTGTTATAATATTGTGTAAAGGATGCACAATGTACTGTGTTGGTTGACCAAAAATTTTCAATAAAATATTTAATAAAAAAAAAGATTATTATAAGTCAGAATCGAGCTGTTAAGTGGCAAGTATCATTTGTTTATTTATTCGTTTAATTTTTTCCAATTAAAGGACAACTTCGCGTGGCCAATCCACCTACCCTGCACATCTTTGGGTTGTGGGGGTGAAATCCACGCAGGCACAGGGAGAATGTGCAAACTCCACACGGTCAGTGACCCGGGATCAAAATCGACCCTGGGTCCTTGGCACCAAGAGGCAGCAGTGCTAACCACTGCACCACCGTGCAGTGCTGGCAAGTATCATTTGTGCACACAAATGACAAACAATGACCATCTCCACAAGAGAATCTAACCACCTCCCCTGATATTCAGTGGCATTACCATCACCGAATCCCACACTATCAACATTCTGGGGCTACAACTGACCAGTAAATTAACTGAACCAGCCATATAAGTCCTGTGGCTACAAGAGCAAGTCAGAGGCTGGACATGTGATGAGTAACTCACCTCCTGACTCCCAAAGTTTGTCCACCTACAAGTCAGGAGTTTGATGGCATACTCTCCATTTGCCTGGTTCAGTGTAGCTCCAATAACACTCGAAGCTCATCGCCATTCAGCACCGAGCAACCTGTTTGATAAGCATCCTATTCATCACCTTACACATTCACTCCGACCACCACAGATGCACAGTGACAGTAGTGTGTGCCACCTACAAGGTGTTCTGAAGCAACTTGCCAGGATTCTTTCCACAGCACCTGGGACCTTTCATTCTAACTTTGGAGCCTGTAGCTTGAATTCAGTACTATCCATTACACTTAGGTTGGAGCCTGGTCCTAGGAGTCAGTCCTCTCCATCCACACTCAACTTGGAGCCTTCTCCAACAGACACATAGGAACATCGCCACCTGTAGTTTCCCTTCAGGTTATACCCCATCCTGACTTGGAACTATTGCCGGGATTCTCCATTCCAGAGGCTAAATGTTCTTGCCAGCAGAGATTCGGGTTGGAGTGGTTTCCAGGTGCGATTCATAGTCCTTGGCCATGCAAATTTATGCATGGTGGAAATCACACCGTATACCATTCAAATCCAGGTATCAGGCTGCCATTTTGAGCAGGCGGCCCGATACCAGCTGCAGGCTGCCCTCTTTCGCCTTCCCCCTTTCCCCCCTGCAAAAACACAAATTGTGATCACCCTGCTGACAAGGAAGGCACCCCCAACCCCTCATCAAAGATGGCCATCTTTTACTTTGCTGTAGCACTTTTGATCTATGGATGATTGATGGGCATCTCACTTTAAGGCAATCATCAGCCTGTACCTGTAAAAGATCCAGCTAGTTCTCTCCAGAAGACCATTGTGAGAGCTGACTTTCGAACAAGCCTCTGGGTGCTGTTGATTCTGCAGAGGCCTGAAGTCAAACACGAGCTGAAAGCAGAGTTTGATGTGAAATCAAGTCTCTCTCTAGAAAGTTAGAGGCCTGAATGCGAACCACAAGCTGAAGGCCCGGTTTGTGAGAAATAATGTCCCTCCAGAAAGTACTCCTGTGAGTACTGCATTTTGTAAACTACAGGGACCTGAATAAATACAAAGAAGACCATACAGGCTGTGAACCAGAGACTTCAATCAGCAAGCTTGCTGTGAGATAAGTGTGCTGAAGAACCTCCATCTGAAGCAAAGACTCTTTTGAACTTCATCCTTATTATTTTTGTACCACTTTCCATGTGTGTGTGTGGGGGTATTTGTTTGTCGTTAACAAATTGTATTTATCGCAAATTTCATGATAGTCCTTGTTATAAACAGTAATTGTGTTTAAACTTACAAACCTGGGCAGCTAAGGACCAAAGACTTGGGGTATTTTTATAAGGATCATTGGTTAATTCACTTGTGTTGTGACTCCGGGGCACGTGGGGCTGGAATTGACCGCGCACTAGCCCAGGGTGTCATAACACTAACAGCACCATAGATGTAACTATACTACTGAATTGCAACAGTGCAAGAAAGGGGGTTCATCATCATCTTCTCAAGCTTAGTTAGGGATGGACAATAAATGCTGGTCTTGCTAGTGGCATGACCATCCCCTGAATTTTAAAAAAATCTTGTTTTTAAATTTTAAGTAATGAAATACTTTGTTTTTATCCCAAAACATCCCATTTTTCACCAATATATGATGAAACTTTCCCTCTTTGATGCAATTTAAATGTGCCAACATTTTCTTAAGAACTTCAAAGAGGTGGGAGGACATTTAATGACTTCAAACTACATCAAGTTGTGCAGCTGTTTCCTGACTTCCTGCTAACTGGCAGAATAGAAAGCTAATCGTAGTCCATGCTTTCTAATTTACATTCAGTGTTAAATGAATGTTTAAAAAGATGTTTGAATTGCATTTGGACAGTTTGAATAGTGCACAGTCTCTTGACTTGCAGCCAAAAAAATCTCTGCTGTTCAATAGACGAAACGTAACTATTTCCACAGACAACTCTGGAGTGATCCGTCTTGGCATAATTTGAATCCATATCAAATTCCAGACATTGACGTTTTCAAGTGCTAATGGAAATATGATTTTATAAACTTATTTTGTGTTGGAGATCAACAAGCTTTGAACTTTACTGAATAGATTTCTGATATATGTGGAGTTATCTGATGTTCGTTATGGTGGTATTCCAGGGCAGCACGGTAGCGCAGTGGTTAGCACTGCTGCCTCACGGCGCCGAGGTCCCAGGTTCAATCCCGGCTCTGGGTCACTGTCTGTGTGGAACATAGAACAATACAGCGCAGTACAGGCCCTTCGGCCCATGATGTTGCACCGAAACAAAAGCCATCTAACCTACACTATAGAACAATACAGCGCAGTACAGGCCCTTCGGTTTGCACATTCTCCCCATGTTTGCGTGGGTTTCGCCTTTACAACCCAAAGATGTGCAGGGTAGGTGGATTGGTCACGCTAAATTGGCCCTTAATTGGAAAAAATTAATTGGGTACTCTGAATTTATTTTTTTAAATAATAAAAAAAATTAAGTTATGGTGGAATTTGTGACACCACAAGTGGCCGTCTTGGAAGAATGTGATGTCACGCAGATGGTTGATGCCTTCCACAGAGTGTAGCTGAGGCTGGGACATTGAAGAGATTCAAGGCTGAGGTAAACAGACATTTGATTCACAAGGGAGTCCAGGTTTATTGGGTGCAGGCAGGAAAGTGGAGTTCAGGCCACAATAATCAGCTAAGATCTTACTAATGGCAGAGCAGGCTCAAGGGATGAAAAGACCTGCTCCTGCTCCTATTTGTTATTATGTTCTTTAGGATATTACAGCATTGAGCAGAGTGATCATATTTAAATTTTAGAATTGAGGCACTACTTGGCTTAAAACTATCGGTTAGAAAATTTAAGAAAGCTGAGGGATCAAAAAGATAATGAGGTAAAACTATGTATCACCAGCATACAGGTGGAAACTGAGGCTGTGCTTTTAATAATAAAAATAGATGATTACCCTAACAGGCAGCATGTCGATGGGAAATAGGGGTCAGTTGGGAAAGCACCATGGTGCAGCAGTGGGAAGATTGGATTGGATTGGATTTGTTTATTGTCACGTGTACCGAGGTACAGTGAAAAGTATTTTTCTGCGAGCAGCTCAACAGATCATTAAGTACATGAGAAGAAAAGGGAATAAAAGAAAATACATAATAGGGCAACACAACATATACAATGTAACTACATGAGCACTGGCATCGGATGAAGCATACAGGGTGTAGTGTTAATGAAGTCAGTCCATAAGAGGGTCATTTAGGAGTCTGGTGACAGTGGGGAAGAAGCTGTTTTTGAGTCTGTTCGTGCGTGTACTCAGACTTCTGTATCTCCTGCCCGATGGAAGAAGTTGGAAGAGTGAGTAAGCCGGGTGGGAGAGATCTTTGATTATACTGCCCGCTTTCCCCAGGCAGCGGGAGGTGTAGATGGAGTCAATGGATGGGAGGCAGGTTCGTGTGATGGACTGGGCGGTGTTCACGACTCTCTGAAGTTTCTTACGGTCCTGGGCCGAGAAGTTGCCATACCAGGCTGTGATGCAGCCCGATAGGATGCTTTCTATGGTGCATCTGTAAAAGTTGGTAAGAGTCAATGTGGACATGCCGAATTTCCTTAGTTTCCTGAGGAAGTATAGGCGCTGTTGTGCTTTCTTGGTGGTAGCGTCGACGTGGGTGGACCAGGACAGATTTTTGTAGATGTGCACCCCTAGGAATTTGAAACTGCTAACCATCTCCACCTCGGCCCCATTAATGCTGACAGGGGTGTGTACAGTACTTTGCTTCCTGAAGTCAATTACCAGCTCTTTAGTTTTGTTGGCATTGAGGGAGAGATTGTTGTCGCTACACCACTCCACTAGGTTCTCTATCTCCCTCCTGTATTCGGACTCATCGTTATTCGAGATCCGGCCCACTATGGTCGTATCGTCAGCAAACTTGTAGATGGAGTTGGAACCAAGTTTTGCCACGCAGACGTGCGTGTACAGGGAGTAGAGTAGGGGGCTAAGTATGCAGCCTTGCGGGGCGCCGGTGTTGAGGACTATTGTGGAGGAGGTGTAGATGCCATGGCAAGTAATTCTCTGGTTATGACTGATAGATTTTCATACAAATGAAACTAGAACTAGTGCAGTCCCACCGAGCTGAACAATGGTGGAGAGTAGAATGGCGTGGTCAACTCGTGTTAATCTCTAATGGTAACTATACAATAAGAACTAGGAAGCAAGTCTCGACTTCTTCGACTCCAAATTTATTGTGTTCAATGATTACTTCTCCAACACAAAATAGTGCCACCTGTATCCCCTATATATATTGGTGCAATCTATTAAACATAAAGTGCAATCTATTGTGCAATCTATTAAACAATTAGAACCCCAGTTCTAACTTATGTACCAGGGAACATTAATTCTTTTCCAACAGATTCCTCCTCTTAAAAGAAAAAAAAATCTTTAATTTTGACGTAAATTACAATATACCATAACACATGTATAAATAGGTTTTCTGCAATAAATTCACCTTATTCCCCTTTTTTTCATTCACGTATCGCTTCCTTATAGGCAAAAATGCTCATCTAATGATTTTTTTAAAAAATAACTTTAGAGTACCCAATTAATTTTTTTCAACTAAGGGACAATTTTGTGTGGCCAATCCACCTAACTTGCACATCTTTGGTTTGTGGGGGCGAAACCTACGCAAATATTTGGAGAATGTGCAAACTCCACACAGACAGTGACCCAGAGCCGGGCTCGAACCAGGGACCTCGGTGCTGTGAGGTAGCAGTGCTAACCACTGTGCCACCGTGCTGCCTCTCTAATGATTTTTAATACCTCCTTCGAGCTAGCCCGTTTTTCGTCAATCAGACATCTGTAACAGTTGAACAGGGCTAGACACTAGATGCAAAAAGGATGTTCCTGATGGTGGGGGTGTCCAGAACTAGGGGCCTCAGTCTGAGGATATGAGGTAGACCATTTAGGACTGGGATAAGGCAAAATTACTCACCCAGAGAGTGGGCAGCCTGTGCAATTCGCTACCACAGAAAGAATTTGAGGCCAAAAAGGTGGATGGGATTCTCTGTTCCTGAGAATAAGTGTTGACGCCGGGGCAGGATTCGTGGACTTCTATGACAGCAAAACTGGCGCTGCACCTGCACTGATTCAACGACCGATAAGGGGCTAGCACCAGCATCACGTGGAACCCAACCAATTCCAATGGAAATGGTGCGGGATTCACCAGATTCTAGATTGACACTCAGAAGGCTGACAAGCTGCAGCCGTAAATACACACTTCACACCCCACAAGCAGCATCCCAGCCGACAAGATGGCAGCAAGGAGAGCGGCACTCTGTTTCACTGATGTCGAGTTCGAGACCCTGCTGGACGCCGTGGAGGAGACGCAGACGATTCTGTACCCCGGGCCACGAAGGAGGCTGTCACACTGCCGCATATCGGGCGCAGACGTGCATGATGCGCATCTGATGGTCACACACCAGCTGCACGTTCATCTGGTGGAAACCCTTTCAGTTTGTGAAGAGCGGCCTGTCATCTGCAGATTCTCGTAGGGCGACATGCATCCTGTCAATCACCCCCTGGACCTGGGGCATCTCGGCGATGTTGACGAACCCTGCTGCCCAGGCAGCCGAGTGGGCTCGGTCCACATTGAAATGGATGTATTGTGCCGACTGGGCATGTCGGGCCTCCGTGATGGCGCCCATGCCGGCAGCCATATGGCTGGTGGCACTCTGCAGAACCGGGGTCAAGGTGGGTGGTCTGTGAGGTGTGCAGCAAGATGCCTGCCTTGCAGGCTGCGGCAATGAGAGCCCGTGCCTGGGCACCGCCCCAGTCCAGTGGGTATCACCCCAGCCCTGCGGACCATTTCTGTCCCCCACACCGGTCCTGGCAGTGTCCCCCCAGCCAGCCCGATAAGTGTAAGGACCAGTCGCACCTCTGCTTGCCCACCTCTCCCTTGTCAGCCACGGTGCCTGTTTCTTGATTTTTAAAAGCACAAGTGAACATGGACATCAGGAATTTCCCCCCCCCGGAGAACTGGAGAATTCCAGATGTCCCGGAGAATACCGGGCCAGGCCCGCTAATGATATGCAACCGGCGTTTACTGTATGTGGTGTGGAATGCATTGACGCCGCTGACAAGACGCAGGAGAATTGTGATTTGGCATAAGCCCGGTATCCGCAACGATTTCAACGTCAAAATCGATTCTTCGCCCAATCGCCTTTCCTGATTTTGGCCAATAGAGAATCCCGCTCAGTATGTTTTCAAGAAGGAGTTAGACAAGGCACTTGGGAAAGGGAGTCAAAGAATATTGGGGGAACTGATAAGGGTCAGGCAATTGAGTTAGATGATCAGCCATGAAAATAATGAATGGCAGAGCAGGCTCAAAGGGACGAATGCCTCCTGCCCCGATTTTCTAAGTTTCTATAATTGGTACCTGCTATCAATCCACTTGATCTTGTGAATCTCCATATTCTCTAACATGTAGTTTAGGCTCGCTATTTCAATTCATAGTATCTTCATCGATACATTTTGTAGAGTGGACATTCCCTCAAAGGGACTTATTCTCTGTGTTACATTCTGTAGGTACTGTTCCCAAATATCTTGTTCCATTTAAAATTTCAGTCCAGATCCTGAATATAAAAAACGCTATATCTACTGCCTCCACTAGGGAAACTGTCACTGCTGCAAAAGTGCTTTGTCACCACTCTTATCGTTTTAGTTTCCCATGCCAATGGGCAACATTTACCTTTCTCCCCTAGGCGAAAAATGATAAATCCTGTACTCAAAACGCCATCACAGAGATTAGCTTAAGACGCATCACCATAAACAATCAGTTTCAGTTGTCTAATATCACCTAAAGATGGGAATTCCAAAACACAATTCTCCAATTTCAATTTTGTCAATGTTTTGCTTGCTCTAACAATTTTTTCAACCTTAGGATCGTTCATTATAGTGCATAGTTCTCAAACATCAAAACTGGTGCCCAGTCTTGTTTGTATAGCTAACCGATTTAGCTGTGCAATTAAACATCGGAACGATTGAGGACTCTGGGTCTGTACTCGTTGGAGTTTAGAAGGATGAGTCGAGAATCATGGGTTTTGGGGGGGGCGGGGGGGGTGAAGTGGATAGTTTATACAGGAGGTGGAGGGAAGTGGGGCTGGTCAAGGTATGGGATCTGTATTTGGAGGAAGGGTTCGCCAGTCTGGAGGAGTTAAGGGAGAGGGTAGAGCTGCCGAGGGGGAGTGAGTTCAGGTATTTGCAGGTTAGGGACTTTGCACGAAAGGTCTGTAGGGGATTCCCTAGATTGCCTGGATCCAGCCTGTTGGAGCGACTGCTGCTTCCGGATTTGGAAGGGGAGCGATGAATTGGGGATATATACAAGTGGCTGGGGGGCAGGGAGGTGAGCGAGTGGTGAGGATCAAGGAGAAATGGGAAGCAGAGTTGGGAGGGGAGATCAATTTGGGAGTATGGAGTGAGGCACTGTGTAAGGTAAACAGGACTCTTGTGCAAGGATGAGCCTGATACAGTTTAAGGTGGTGCACAGAGTGCATATGACTCAGGCGAGAATGAGTGGGTTCTTTCAGGGGGTAGCAGATGAGTGTGGGTGGGGGCCAGCGAATCACGCGCACACGTTTTGGGGGTACAAAAAATTGGGAAGATTCTGGCCGGGAGTGTTCGCGAGCTTAGCCAGGATGGTGGAGGAGGAGGAAATGGACCCGGACCCTTTGGTGGCGATATTTGGGGTTCCTGAGAAGTCGGAGCTCATGGAGAGGAGAAAGGCCGATGTCATGGCCTTCGCCTCTCTGATTGCACAGCGGTGAATTATACTAGAGTGGCAATCGGCATCGCCACCAGAGGTAGCGGCTTTGCTGGGGTTTCCTGTACGACTTCCTGCGGTTGGAGAAGATAAAGTATGAGTTAAGGGGCTCTGCAGGGAGGGTTGACAAAAGGTGGGGGAAATTTGTGACCATGTTAGAGGAGCTGTTTGTCACCGGGGGGTGGGGGGGGGTGAAAAAGGGAACAAATCTGTACAGACTATAGTTGGTTGCTGGGTAGTATGCTTCCCGGGGTGTTTATTTGCTGTAACCTGTTTTGATACATGTTTGTAATAAAATACATTTTTTTAAAAAGGAAGGATGTGATTGCACTGGAGAGGGTTGCAGAGTAGATTCCCCAGGATGTTCCCTGGGATGGAGCATTTTAGCTCTGAAGAGGCTGGAAAAGATGAGTGTGGGTGGGGGCCAGCGAATCACGCGCACACGTTTTGGGGGTACAAAAAATTGGGAAGACTCTGGCCGGGAGTGTTCGCGAGCTTAGCCAGGATGGTGGAGGAAAGAACCCACTCATTCTCGCCTGAGTCATATGCACTCTGTGCACCACCTTAAACTGTTTCCTTTGGAGCAGAAAAGGTCCTGATTGAGGAGTATAAGAGGAGTATAAGATTATATGGGGCATTTATAGTGTGGGTCGAAAACAGCTGATCCTCTCAGTTGAAGGGTCAAAAATAATGGAGCATAATTTTAAGGTGAAAGGCAGAAGGTTTAGAGGGGTTTTGAGGAAAAGAATTTTCACCCAGAGAGTGGTGGGAATCTGGAATGCACTGACTAGGAGGGTAGTTGAGACAGGAAGCCCCAATCTTTAAAAAGTACTTGGGTGAGCACTTCAAATGTCATACCATTCACAACTATGGGCCAAATGCTGGGAAGTGGGATTAGTGTAGATTTAGAGTTGTTGTTTTTGTCAGTGCAGGCTTGATGAGTCAAAGGGCCTCTCCTGTACTGTATGATTGTCCATTGATCTCCATGAATTCCAGATTATCCAAAACTCAGCCACCCATTTCCTCTTCTACACTAAAACCATCGGAGTCATAATGCCGCTGAAGGAGGCTATTTGGTCTATTGAGTCCAGTCCATCCCATCCCCTCACTCTACCCCTGTAGCCCTGCAAGCTTATTTTCCTCAAGGGCTGATCCTATCTCCTTTTGAAATCAGTGATAGTCTCCACTTTCATCAACTTTGTAGACAGCGGGTTCCAGATCATTACCACTCACTGAGCAAAGAAAATTCTTCCTCACATTTTCCCCTCTTGCCCAAACCTTTAAATCAATGTACCTTAGTCTTTGTGTCACCAAATATTAGAAACAGCTTATCTATGTGTACCTTATTTAAACCTGTCATAATCTTGTACGTTTCTATCTGACCTCTACTGAACTTCCTTTGCTTCAAGGAAAACAACCCAGCTTTATCAACCTAACCTTGTAGATAAATTCCCTAATCCCTAGAATCACTCTGGCAAATCTCCACAGTCTCAAGGACCTTCACACCTTTCCAAAAATGCGGTGACCAGAAATTGGTGCAATAAAGCAGTTGTAATCCAACCACTGCTTCGTATTGGCTCAACATAACTTTCCTGTTTTTGTAATCAATCTCTCTGTTTATGAAGTCCAAGATCCCACTTGCTTTGCTAACTGCATGGTAGCACAGTGGTTAGCACTGTTGCTTCATAGCTCCAGGGTCCCAGGTTCGATTCCCGGCTTGGGTCACTGTCTTCTAGTTGATGGGGTTTGTGGGTTTGGACAGTCAATGACAGTGAAGGTAGGACCATGATTTAAGTCAGTGGCAGTGAAGGAATAGCGATCACATCTGCACACACACACACACGTACATAGAGATATCCTAAAATCATGCCATATGTGCAATCCAATACAAGTCATTCTTGGACTTTCAGGTGATCTCGGGTATGCCTGGAGATCTTTGTTTGTGGACTTGTAATCGTCCTGATTCCTCAGATTGTGGCCAGACTATCGTTGCAGTTTTCTTGAAAGGGTCATGGGCAAGGATATAAACATCTCCAAGAGAAACATTTTAATTTGCATTTCTCAGCTATTCTTTCTTTCACTAAAATGTATATGGATATTAAATTGTAATTTTCCATTGAATTACATCCAGGTGGTTTCACAGAATCACAGAATTGTTACAGAGCAGGGTTCTGCAGTGGTTAGCACAGCTGCCTCATGGCGCCGAGGACTGGGGTTCGATCCTGACCCCGGGTCACTGTTTGTGTGGAATTTGCATATTCTCCCCATGCCTGCATGGGTTTCACCCCCCACAACCCAAAGGTTTGCAGGTTAGGTGGATTGGCCATGCCAAATTACCCTTTGGCGCATCGTGTCTGCACCAGCTCTCCAAATGAGCATTATGACTTAGTGCCATTCTCTTGCCTTTCCCCAGCATCCTTGCACATTGTTTCTATTCAAATAATCATCTAAAGCCCTCTTGAATGCTTTGCTTGAATCTGCCTCGAACACACTTCCAGGGAGCACATTCCAGACCCGAATCACTCACTGTGTGAAAAAGTTTTTTTGTTTACATCACATTTGTGTCTTTTCCAAATCACTTTAAATCTGTTTATTCCAATTGAACTCAGAAAATGAATTTAGAAAAATTCCCAAATGGTTATTATCCCGTCCCTAAATTCTGTTCCCAGTGACTTCCTCTCATTTCATTACCATTCGATTCATAATAGGGAGAACTTTACTGTCCAGTACAATATTCTCATGATATCTTTAAGACATAGACCAACATTTCCACATGTCCCAGGTTTTACCTTGTTCATTCTTTATTTTATCATGTCAACATGACTTCATATCATGACTTTCATCAATGCTCAATTTTATCTCGCAGGAACCACCTAGAATTTTTTCATTAGTTTCCTTTAATGATATTTGAAATGAAATGAAAATTGCTTATTGTCACAAGTAGGCTTCAAATGAAGTTACTGTGAAAAGCCCCTAGTCACCACATTCCGGTGCCTGTTCAGGGAGGCTGGTACAGGAATTGAACCGTGTTCAGCTGGCCTGCCTTGGTCTGCTTTCAAAGCCAGCGATTTAGCCCTGTGCTAAACCAGCCCCAGTTGATTATTCTCAATGTAAATCCTTCTTGAATGCTTGAAATAGCAACTTATATCAATGTATATATCAATTCCAATCTCCAAACAAATAAATATCCAGACTTGGTGGTTTTAAATGATTTTTTTTCATTGGAGACAGAACACACAGCTGGTTTAGAGGTAATTCCCACATTATGCCCTTCTCATGCAATCTTTCTCCGAAGATAGCAAATGAATTGCAAGTCTTTGAAAGGCAAAGTGTTTTGTTAAAATTGTTACAAAGCTAGATATTTGATCTCTGCAATAAGTTCTTAAATTCCTAAAACTGCTAGATCTCTTGCAGCACCATGAGTATTCTTACAGACCTGAAAACTACGGTCAGCTGTTTAAAAGGAAAGCAAGGACACAAACTGCTGGAATACCCGGATGATTTGGTCAGGATCATTTTACAGTGAATTGGCTCAATTCATATCATCCTCACCTTTGTGACTAATTATCCCCCCATTGGGTTGGGGAGTCTCTAATGGTGATGGCTAATAATAAAATTGCTTGTTTGCCTACTTTCCTTGTAATTCAGAAATGTTTAGTTTGCATTTCTTCAATTGGTGGTGGCACAATGGTATTTTCACTGGACAAATAATCCAGATACCCAGGGTAATGCTCTGGGGTTGTGGGTTCAAATCTGGAATTAAATGTCTAATGATAACTGTGAAACCATTGCCGATTTTTCTAAAAACCCATCTGGTTCACTCTTGTCCATTATGGGGGGACTTCTGGTTGCTGCTATGCAGAGCTAAGTCGCACGTTCGGCAGCTCCCACTTGGAACGGACGTTTGGGCTCTTTTCAGGGCCCCCAATGGCATTTCTTTGACATTTCCCGGTGTGGGAAGAAGACTGCAACACTCCCCCGACAGTGGATGGCTTGGACCAGGAGCGGGGCGACTAAAAAAGTGGTGGTGAACCCAAAGAAGGTGCGAGGGAAGAAGTGCAAGATGGCGGCGGGCGGGGACCAGGCAGTGTGGATGCAGTGGGCGCAGGAGCAGCAGGAGGTTATTCAGCGCTGCTTCAGGGAGCTCAAAGCGGACCTGCTGGAGCCGATGAAGGCTTCTATTGATAAGCTGCTGGAGACCCAGACGGCCCAAGGGGTGGCGATCCGCGAGGTCCGACATAAGATCTCAGATACCGAGGACGGGATCTTGGGCCTAGCGGTAAAGGTGGAGGCGCACGAGGCGCTCCACAAGAAATGGCAGGAGCGGTTCGAGGAGATGGAGAACTGGTCGAGGTGGAAGAATCTGCGGATCCTGGGCCTCCCGGAGGGGCTGGAGGGGTCGGACGTGGGGGCCTATGTGGTCACCATGTTAAACTCGCTGATGGGAGTGGGGTCCTTCCAGGGGCCCCTGGAACTGGAAGGGGCCCATAGAGTGCTGGCGAGGAGGCCCAAGGCTAACGAGCCGCCGTGGGTGGTGCTGGTGCGGGTTCATCGGTTCGCTGATCGGGAGTGCGTGCTCAGGTGGGCCAAGAAAGAGAGGAGCAGCAGGTGGGAGAATGCGGAGGTTCGAATATATCAGAGCTGGAGCGCGGAGATGGCAAAGAATAGGGCCGGGTACAACCGGGCGAAGGCGGTGCTGCACAGGAAGGGGGTGAAGTTTGACATGCTGCAGCCAGCTCGACTGTGGGTCACCTACAAGGACCGGCACCATTATTTTGAGTCCCCGGAGGAGGCGTGGGCCTTTGTTCAGGCCGAGAAGCTGGACACAAACTGAGGGTCGGGATGGTGGTCGGGGATTGTTGTTGTGTGCTACATTTCGAGGGGGGGTTCTTTGTTCTTGTTTCTTTTTGATTCGGTGTGGGTGGTTAGGGTGGGTTGGGCACCGTTTTGGTTGGGTCTGTCGGGTGGGCTCTTGGAGGGGGGCAAGTAAACGGAGGAGGGGTGGATGGCCGGTAGGGGGTTGGGGCCCCACGGGGGAGGGGGAGGCCCGAGTCGGGGGTGAGGGGACTGGGCCTGTAAAAGGAGGAGGCGGGCCAGGCAGGTGGAAATCGCGGGCTTTTTCCCGCGCTGAAGGCTGGAGGGAGCGGGGAAGCCGTGCTTGGGATGGAAGGGGGAGGCGGAGAGCCTGCTGATGGGTAATTGAGAAGGAGGGGAAGACCCACAATGGGAGGAGTCGAAGGAGAGGCGGGAGTGGCCTGGGTCAGCAGGAGTCAGCTGACTTGCGGAGTGCAATGGGGGGAGCAAAGCAGCTAGGAGGGGCCCTAGCTGGTGGGTGGGGGGGGAACCGGGTTGCTGCTGGTATGGTCAAGGGGGAGCTGGAGTGAGTAGAGGGGGTTGGGACGGGGGTCTGCCGCTGAGGGGAACGGGTGCGTGGCTGGCCGAGGAGCGGTTATGGCTAGTCGGCAGGGGAGCGGGGCGGGTAGCCCCCTGATCCGGCTGATAACCAGGAACGTATGGGGACTGAACGGGCCAGTTAAGCGGGCCCGGGTGTTCGCGCACCTGAAGGCGGATGTGGTCATGCTCCAGGAGACACACCTGAAGGTGGCAGACCAGGTAAGATTGAGGAAGGGGTGGGTAGATCAGGTGTTTCATTCGGGGCTGGATGCCAAAAATCGGGGGGGTCGCGATCTTGGTGGGAAAGAGCATTGTGACAGATAATGGCGGTAGGTATGTAGTGGTAAGCTGCAAGGGGAGAGGGTGGTGCTGGTCAACGTGTACGCCCCGAACTGGGACGATGCGGGTTTTATGCGGCGCATGTTGGGTCGGATCCCGGACTTGGAAGTGGGGGGCCTGATAATGGGGGGGACTTTAACACGATGTTGGATCCGGCACTGGACCGCTCCAGGTCTAGGACGGGTAGGAAGCCGGAGGCGGCTAAAGTGCTGATGGGGTTTATGGACCAGATGGGAGGGGTGGACCCTTGGAGATTTGCAAGGCTGGGGGCTAGGGAATTTTCATTCTTCTTGCACGTTCATAAGGCCTATTCCAAGATTGACTTTTTTATTATGAGCAGGGTGCTGATAGCGAGAGTAGAGGATACCGAGTACTCGGCGATAGCCATTTCGGATCAAGCCCCGCATTGGGTAGACCTAGAGCTGGGGAGGAGAGGGACCAGCGCCCGTTTTGGCGCTTGGAGGTGGGGCTGTTGGCGGATGAGGAGGTGAGCGAGCGGGTCCGAGGAAGCATAGAGAGATACCTGGAGGCTAACGATAACGGGGAGATCCGAATGGGGATGGTCTGGGAGGCGCTGAAGGCGGTGGTTAGGGGAGAGCTGATCTCCATTAGCGCCCACAAGGAGAGAAGAGAGCAGAGGGAGGGGGAGAGGCTGGTGGGAGAGATGGTGAGAGTAGACAGGAGGTACGCGGAGGTGCCGGAGGAGGGACTGTTGAGGGAGAGGTGTAGCCTCCAGGCCGAATTCGACCTGTTGACCACCAGGAAGGCGGAGGTGCAGTGGAGGAAGGCGCAGGAGGCGGTTTATGAATATGGGGAAAAGGCAAGCCGGATGCTGGCGCATCAGCTTCGGAAGCGGGACGCAGCTAGGGAGATCGGTGGAGTTAAGGATAGGGGAAGGAGTGTGGTGCCGAGTGGGGTTGGCAAAAATGGGGTCTTCAAGGACTTCAATGAGGAACTGTATCGGACCGAGCCCCCACTGGAGGAGGGAGGAATGGGCCGCTTTCTGGACCAATTGAGGTTCCCGAAGGTGGAAGAGGGACTGGTGGCGGGATTATGGGCCCCAATGGGGCTGGAGGAGCTGGCCAAAGGGATAGGGAGCATGCAGGTGGGGAAGGCACCGGGGCCGGACGGTTTCCCGGTCGAATTCTACAAAACATATGTGGACCTGTTGGGCCCGTTGCTGAGGACCTTCAATGAGGCAAGGGAGGGGGGGGCTTTGCCCCTGACGATGTCCCGGGCACTGATCTCCTTGATCCTGAAGCGGGACAAGGATCCCCTGCAGTGTGAGTCTTGCTGGCCGATTTTGTTGTTAAATGTAGATGCCAAGGTGCTGGCGAAGGTCTTAGCCATGAGAATTGAGGATTGGGTGCCGCAGTTATCCACGAAGACCAGACGGGGTTCGTGAAGGGGAGGCAGTTGAACACGAATGTGCAGATGCTCCTGAACGTTATTCTGATGCCGGCGAGGGAGGGGGGGGCGGAGATAGTGGTGGCGATGGACGCTGAGAAGGCCCTCGATATGGTAGAGTGGGGGTACTTGTGGGAGGTGCTGAAGAGGTTCGGGTTTGGGGAGGGGTTCGTCTGGTGGATTAGGCTGTTGTACGAGGTCCCGATGGCGAGTGTGGCCACGAACAAGAGGAGGTCTGAGTACTTTTGGTTGCATCGAGGGACGAGGCAGGTATGTCCCCTGTCCCCCCCCCCCTGCTCTTCGCGCTGGCGATTGAACCCCTGGCTATGGCACTGAGGGAGTCGAGGAACTGGAAGGGGTTGGTGCGGGGTGGGGAGGAGCATAGGGTGTCGCTTTATGCGGACGGCTTGCTGCTATATGTGGCGGACCCGGTGGGAAAAATGCCGTAGGTAATGAGGATCCTCAGGGAGTTCGCGGATTTCTCAGGGTACAAGCTCAACATGGGGAAAAGCGAGTTGTTCGTGGTTCACCCAGGGGACCAGGAGAGGGGGATTGCCGAGCTCCCACTAAAAAGGGCGGAGAGGAGCTTCAGGTATTTGGGGGTCCAGGTGACCAGGAGCTGGGGGGCCCTGCATAGACTTAATTTCACGAGGCTAGTGGAGCAAATGGAGGAGGAGTTTAAGAGGTGGGACGCGTTGCCGCTGTCCCCGACGGGTAGGGTGCAGTCAGTCAAGATGACGGTGCTCCCAAGGTTTTTGTTCCTGTTCCAGTGCCTCCCCATTCTTATCCCGAAGGCCTTTTTTAGGCGGGTCAACAGGAACATAACGAGGTTTGTGTGGGCGCGAGGGACTCCGAGGGTGAGAAGGGTGTTCCTGGAGCGGAGTAGGGATGGGGGGGGCTGGTGCTGCCCAACCTCTGTGGGTACTACTGGGCCGCCAATGTGGCGATGGTGCGCAAGTGGGTGATGGAGGGGGAGGGGGCTGCATGGAAGAGGCTGGAGACAGCGTCTTGTGAGGGTACGAGTCTGGAGGCGCTGGCAACGGCGCCGCTGCCGCTCCCTCCAATGAGGTATACCACAAGCCCGGTGGTGGCGGCTACCCTCAAAATCTGGGGGCAATGGAGGCGGCACGGGGGGAAGTGGGGGCCTCGGTGTGGACAGCAATATGAGGGAACCACCGGTTTGTCCCAGGGAGAATAGATGGAGGGTTTTCAGGGTGGCACAGGGCAGGGATAAGAAGGTTGGGGGACCTGTTTGTGGATGGGAAGTTCGCGAGCCTGGGTGAGCTGGAGGAGAAGTACGGGCTCCCCCCAGGAAACGCCTTTAGGTATCTACAGGTAAGGGCGTTTGTCAGGCGGCAAGTGGTGGAATTCCCGCTGCTGCCGCCACGCACGGTACAGGACAGGGTGCTCTCGGGGGGGGGGGCGTTGGAGAAGGGAAGATCTCGGCAACATACCAGGTGATGCAGGTGGAGGAGGAGGCCTCGATGGAGGAGCTGAAAAGTAAGTGGGAGGAGGAGTTGGGAGAGGAGATCGAAGAGGGGACGTGGGCAGATGCCCTTGGGAGGGTGAACTCTTCCTCTTTGTGCGCGAGGCTCAGTCTCATACAGTTTAAGGTGCTGCACAGGGCACACATGACCGGGACAAGGATGAGCCCGTTTTTTGGGGGTGAGGACAGGTGTGTTAGGTACTCCGGGAGCCCAGCAAACCACACCCATATGTTCTGGGCATGCCCAGCGCTGGAAGTGTTTTGGAAGGGCGTAGCTAGGACGGTGTCGAGGGTGGTAGATCCAGGGTCAAACCAGGCTGGGGGCTCGCAATATTTGGGGTTGCAGGGGAGCCGGGAGTGCCGGAGGCGAAAGAGGCCGGAATTCTGGCATTTGCGTCCCTGGTAGCCCGGCGAAGGATTCTCTTTCAGTGGAAGGATGCGAGGCCCCCAAGCGTGGAATCCTGGATCAACGATCTGGCGGGGTTTATCAAATTGGAGTGGGTGAAATTTGCCTTAAGGGGATCGGTACAAGGGTCTTTCAGGCGGTGGCAGCCGTTCTTGGACTTCCTGGCAGAGCGGTAGACAATGGTCAGCAGCAGCAGCAACCCGGGGGGGGGGGGTTCTATTTTATTTTTGTTTGTCTATACTGGGGGATCTGAGGGGGTGTATATATTTGCTATGTGTTAATTCGGGGTGTTAATTTATTATTTATGTATAGGGGGGAGGGGGGCACGGGGTTGTTTTATTTTGTTCTGTATTTAATTCTGTTGGGTTCCTTTGACATTTTGTTGTTGATATTTTGTGAAAACTTCAATAAAAACTATTTATAAACAAAAAAAATGTCCATTATGGGAGGAAATCTGCCATTCTTACCTGATCTGACCTACAGGTAACTTCAGGCCCACAGCAATGTGGTTGACTCTTAACTGTCCCCTTAAATGGCCAAGCAAGTTACTCGGTTCAAGGGCAATTAAGGTTGGGCAACAAACACTGGTCATCCTGGCAACACCCACAACCCATGAAAGAATTAAAAGAAATGTACTATTTCCTTTTCTAAATTGCCCACTGCCTCATCACTTCTCTGAGCACAAAAAGTGGCTGACATAAACTAATAACTTGGCGCTGTTATCTACTTCTCTGATCATCTGCTGGGTCCTGGATGAACTCCATAACTTCTTTATAGGATTCCCATCTGCTTTTGTCAAGATACTCTGACAGCAACTCTTGTAAATTTTCTGTACTCACATTACTCTCTAACACCTCTTTGATGCCCTTCAGCACCATCTCAACATGCCTTCTATTACTGGTGGGTGATTCCATGAGGTTCACCATGGGCAGCACGGTAGCACAGTGGTTAGCACAGTTGCTTCATAGCTCCAGGGTCCCAGGTTCGATTTACGGCTAGGGTCGCCGTCTGTGCAGAGTTTGCACGTTCTCCCTGTGTCTGCGTGGGTTTCCTCCGGGTGCTCCGGTTTCCTCCCACAGTCCAAAGGTTAGATAGATTGCCATGCTAAATAGCCCTTGGTGACCAAAAAAAATGTGTGGTGGGGTTACTGCATTATGGGAATTGGGTGGAGGGTGCTGTTTCCAAGGGCCGGTGCGGACTCGATGGGCCGAATGGCCTCCTGCACTGTAAATTCTATGATTCCTCCTACGTCTGCATGCTGATCAAACTCAAAAATCCGAAGACTCCATTCAATTATATAAAAATAGATAATTGCATGTGAGGTCCCATCTTGGTCACTGATACTTGCAAGATTACTTTTGTGCAAGAGATTTGGACCTGACAAAAAGTTGGAGCAATTATTTTTTATTGTCACATTGCAAAGTTCAGCACATTACAGTGATCAGGCATTAACTACAAGGGGCGTAATTCTCCAGAAAAATGTCTAGTGTGGTAGCAAGCAGGAATTGCTGCGAGGTTTCCGGCGCTCGACCCAGTGAGTCCGGCAACGCAATTCAACATTGATTGGTCCACTTTAGCAGGCCACACGGGCTTCTCGTCGCAAATGAAGGCTTGCCAGCTGATTTGCTACTCGGGCAACACTTGCTGCTGAGCTTCATTTGCTCAGCCAGCTCGCAACAATGGCGCCAAAGATACCAGCCCCAAGGTTCGGGGATGCTGACATAAGAATCCTCACCTCCTTCGAGGAGATGCCATGGAGGTGACTGGGGTGGCCGAGGACAAATCAGTCAGCCACGTGGAGGCTAGCAGAAGACGCAGAGGTGAGGCACCACCGGGTACCACCTTGGGAACCTGACAAACGTGAGTTGTTATTGCCTTACTGACTGACCACATTCTCCCGCAGGTCCAGCAGCCGACGGCACTGGCCCATCCCGGGCAGTCCCATCTCCTGACTCCGAGGAGAACATCTCGGAGGAGGGCTCCGAGGACACAACCGTTATAGTCGCAGCACAACTGTCATCCCCACACTCCACCAGCGCAGATACACGCGCCTCGGTGGGACATGCTAGTGGACAGGCTTGGGGGGCACAATCTGATGATGCACATCAGATGGAGGCAGGAACCCCCAGGTGAGACAGCAGTTGGAGGGCTGCTGGATCCCAGGACCCCGCTGGCCCCAGCCTGATGCTGAGCCAGTGGTACATAGGTACACGGAGCTGATGAAGACGATAGGGAGCGGCCGGGACATTCAGAAGGAAATGTCAGTGTCACTCCAGCAGATCCAGAGGCTACGGGCGCAGGAGATAGCGGCAGCAATGAGTAGCACCGAGCCTAACACTGCTAGAGTGACAACCGCAGTGGAGAGCCTGGTGGACAACGTCGGCACCATGAGTGAAGGTGTTTATGGCATCGCGCAGTCGGTGATAACCTGGTTGACGGTCTCGGCAGAATGTTGACTCACTGGGGGATGTCACCCAGTACTAGGCTGACTTTGATGAGGTTCTGCGGGATGTCCCGCTCTCAATTGGCAATGGTCGAGGCTCTACGCAGCGTGTCCCAGTTGCAGGTGGGCATTGATGAGGTGCTGCAGAGCATGTCCCAGTCACTGAGGAGCATCACTGAGGACGTCGACACAATGGTGCAGACCATGGGGAACCGCCAGGACTGGCAGAGCCAGATGATGCAGGAGCAGCTGAGGCTCGAACCAGCTGCCCCTCCGTCCCAAGTGAATCCCAGGGCCCTATGGGCACCGACAGGGAGGAGGAGGTGCTGAGTGCCAAGCCGGACCCGTCCAATAGAGTGGTGACGATGGCCACCAGCTCCCCCTGAGATCCATCCCTCTGATGAGGCTGCGTCTCAAGGTCAGCACATGGGACAGGTAAGCTGGGGCCCTCTGGCCCCAGACCTTCCTGGTGACACCCGCCAGGGGCATTGAAAGCCATGGGACAAGGTAGGCAGCTGACAACCTCCACCTCAGATGTGCATCCTGGGTAAACACCTAGATGTAATTGTAGAACTAGGACGACAAAGCACGATGAAGATCACTGAAGGCACCGGTAGTGGAAGAGGGGGGCACCACCATCAGGAGTGGAGTATTGTACAACACATTAAACACCTTTTTGCACAACTATTATGGTGCCTCTGTCACTTTCTTCTGCAATGTGGGTTGAACACTGGACCCTTTGCCCATTTCTCCAAGTGGATTGCCCCTTAATTGGAGAAATCTTTTTAAAATACAAAATTATATTTTGACATGAGCTTTACACTCGAAATGTCCCTCAAGCAAATGCATTTCTAAAATTGCATGGATTATGATATCAATGCAGGCACTAAGACTAATACTAGTTAAATTAATCAATCCATGGTAATCTTACAGATCCCCACTTTATGCTGAAGGGAATGGTCACTGATGAAGTAGCTGAAAATGTTTGGATCTAGGACACTAGTTATATCCTGAGCTGAGACGATTGGCCTCCAAAAGCCATTTCTACTCATTGTCCAATGACCTCTTGAGCGTGTACCGGAGACCCATATATGAAACATGCTCCCTCATGAGCAGCGGCCTTCAGCAGGAATGGGGTAGGGATGGGGATAATGCAGAGGGTATACTAGTGTAACACAAGTCATTTTAAATTCGCAAGGAAACTATCGGTAGGACCAGCTTCTTAGGCAGTTGAATTCATGCTATACATGCATCAGAGATGCCATTGGGTGTGAACTATATTTTTTGAGGTAAGGTATCTCAAATAGCAGATAACGTGGAAAACATGTAACGTCACTGTCTCACAGATCCTGAGGAAGGAGCAGCGCTCCGAAAGCTAGTGACGTAGAAACAAACCTGTTGGACTTTAACCTGGTGTTGTAAGACTTCGTACTGTGCTCACAGATCAAGAAATAGGGAACTACTGAGCAAATAATTATATTTGTTGTCAGTTCTTCGGCCTTTTGTGTGACTATGGGCTAACAGGAGGGAGATTATTGCTTTTCCACCTCTGTCCCATTGGCTCCATTTTGTTTTTTTTACCAGATTCTCTGCTAGCATTTATTGTCTGTCCACGTTTCCTTTCAGGCCCCTGTTAGGCTTTACTTTCCACTCTCTGAATCCTTGGAATTCCCCTCTTGTTTATTAAGACGCTTGCAGCAGGTCAGCAGAAAAGAAAGAAATCAAAGAAATTCTCCAATGGGCTGGAATTCAGCACACCAGGGGAGGATTGAGCTACTCTGGCGTGGCAAAGAAAGATTCCTCCCCTCTAAAGAGTCCTTACTGGGTCCTAAAGACTGACTTCTCAGAGAAACTTTTAAAATACAGAGCATGGGGTTTCCTCCACAATGACACCCAAATGCCCCTCTACTTTTCATTCGTGGGATATGTCACTGGCAAGACCAGTATTTATTGCCCATTCTAATTGCTCGGAGAAGGTGGGAGTGAGCTGCCTTCTTGAACCTTTGGAGTCCATTTTTTTGGGCTCATGCAATGTGAGCAATGCTAGCAAGGCCAGCAGTTAATGCCCATCCCTGGTGGTGGTGAGACCCCGGGGAACTCCTGCAGCACTGCCCCGTGACTGAGATGCCAATGACGAGCCACTGGAAGATTTTCCCCCTGATTCGCATTTACTTCCGTTTTACTCGGGTTATTTGATTTCACACTGAGCCAAGTGCTGCCCTGATGTCAAGGGCAGTCCCTCTAACCTCACCTTGGATTTCAGCTCTTTGTTCATGTTTGGACCAGGGCTGTGTTGTGGTCTGGAGGCGGGTGAGTGATCCTGACTGAAACCAATTAAAGGACTTGGATTTTATGTAATTTTGACTTGTTCACCTGAACGGCAAGCATTGCAAACCTTGGTGCTTTCCATCCACCAATCAAATCTTCCAACTGATTGAAAGTTCACCCACAAATTTGGCCCAACTCCCGCCTCCCGTGCCTTCAAATTGCGCTGCTTCCGACGGTCTCCGTTAGAAAGGCGCCGCAGGAAGCAATCGTTTTCCGTTCGTTAATTTCACTTTTTCTGAGCACAGTTGGCCCCGTTCTCAGTTTTGCAACACCTCCATTTTAAATCTTATTGCGTTGGTCCATTGACCGAGCTGTTTTGTCAGCCCCACGCCTCTTTTTCCCCAGAACCTGGTTTTCTTTTTCGAGTTCCTACCCAATCCCTTTATGAAAATGGTTATTGAATCTATTTCGACTGCATTTTAGAAAATACACTTCCGATCATACCAACTCGCTGTTTCAAAAAAGATTCTCCCCCACAGATTTATTTTCTGCAATTCTTATAAATCTGTGCCCTTCGGTTAATGCCCCTCCTACCAGTGGAAACAGTTCATCTCGATCCATTTTATCAAAATCCCTCAATTTCCAACACCTGTATTCAATGCCCACTTGATGTTATCTTCTCTCGGGGAAACGCTCCCTTCTCTCGTCTTTTTGCACTTTGTTCCTCGTCTCAGCTTTACATCAAGATTGGTATAAAATAAACTCAAGTGTGAAGTATAAATGATGAGTATTGAAACCGGATTGGTTGGTAGACACTGACTTCCAGGAAGGCAACTGCAGGCTGGGTGGCCTGCGATGCAAATAGAGGAAACGGGGTTTTGCAGGTTGTTTCCATCCAGTTGGGCCTCTGAAGTTGGTTCTCTTTAGTTGGTTACTGCAATTGTTTCGTTTGTTGGCTTTTCTGATGTAGCTGGAGAACCCCTCCGGGGTTGACATTATTTCTTGCTCTTGTGTCTGATATGATCTTCAGTTGTTTCTGACCAGGATGAGGAGCAGGTCCCTCATGACCACCTGCGGCTGCTTCAGTTTCTCTAAGTCTATGCTCTCGGCCCGTCTGAGTGCAACAGCCCTTCCTTATTTTAATGGTTGCATGGGAGATAACGAGAGCAATTCTAAATTTAGACAATGCTGCAAAACTGGCGCTTGCGGACCAGCTGCTACCCGTTATACATCTTTCCGGATTTTCATTTCGTTAGAACAACAGTTGTCATATAGCATAGCAAGAGGCCCTTCGGCCCGGCGCGTTGTGCAATAGAAGGCTGAGGCTGCACAAAATCCATCTTTTTGATTCCTGCTCCGTTTGTGATGTATTGAAAATGCATTAACCTTACGTATATGTAAGAAAACCACTCCCGATAGAGAATCCCTTTGAACAGTCATTGCACGGGACGTTGGGAAAGTATACGAGCTGGGCACAGTCAGCCTTGGTCGCCTCCAGTGGAAAACGTCCAGTTGCAATAAAGGAGAAGGTTCCAGGAACCGAGTGACGTTATCCTTGATAAATTAAACGATGTCTATTCTCACCAGATATTCGAGGTTCCATACAATATAGCAGCATTGATTTCACCGCAACTCGGGGGGGGCCCTGAGGTAGATTCATTTGGTAAATACGCTGTGCGTCAACTAAATCCAATTTTCCAAGGGCATAGAGAAGCCTGGATGAGTATAAAAGAAGACACCGTACCTACTGATGGAAGGATACAGAGGACGCGGATTTAAGGTGATTGATAAAATAAATAACAGCTGCATGAGGAAAACATTCTGCATTTGGTGAGTAATTCCGATCTGGAATGTACTATCTGAGAGTGTGATGGAGGCTGTTTCAATCGGAAGCCTTCAAAATCAATATGTCAGGAGAACAAGTATTGCAGTTATGGGGAAAAGGCAGGGAGGAAGATCATGTGAGCAGCATAGGCACAATGAGCCAAACGGCCTCCTTTTGTTTTTTGATGGGCGGGTGACGCTGGCAAGGCCAACATTGATTGTCCATCCCTAATTGCCAATTGCCTTTGAACTGAATGGCTCAGACCATTGCAGAGTCAGCCGCGTTTTGCTGTGGATCTGGAGTCAGGCGTTGGCAGACTTGCATCAGTGATGTCTGAATTTGGGACAAGCTTGATATTCCATTTGTTAACAGAATTCAAATTGCTGTGATGAGATTTGAACCCATGTTCCCATAGGATTATTAGCCCAGTGACATTTCCACTCCGCCATCATCTCCCTCCTGCTACACAGTAACCATTCTGAGATTCCATGAATCTACTAGGATGTGATAATGTCACCCACTGGTGTGATTGAATTCCTCAAGATACTTTTGTATATGGAATGAAGAAGGTGCCTGAACACAGATGTGAGTTCTCCATAGTTGATATATTCTCTTGTGCATTGCATTGCTTATTTTAAAGTATATTAGCTTCCACATTGTTCTGCAAATAATGGCTGTAAAGCTTAAAGATTAAGGAAATAATTGGCTTCTTTCTGAAGAGCAATTGTTGTAATGTAGGGAAGCTGCTCCCAATATGCACACAGCAAGATCTCACAAATAGCAATGAGATAGATAAATGGGCATGTCATCTATCTTAGGTAATTTTAGTTGATAGATAAATATTGATTAGGACGGGGAGAGCTCCATCACTGGCTCTTTTTAGATACGGCTGAGGCGGCCAAACAGGACCTGTGTTTCTAATCGGGGGTGCAGGACTCATAGAATTTCATAGAATTTACAGTGCAGAAGAAGACCATTCGGCCCATCGAGTCTGCACCGGCTCTTAGAAAGAGCACCCCACCCAAGTTCCACACCTCCACCCTATCCCCATAATTCAGTAACCCCAACCAACACTAAGGGCAATTTTGGTCACTATGGGCAATTTAGCATGGCCAATCCACCTAACCCGCACATCTTTGGACTGTGGGAGGAAACCGGAGCACCCGGAGGAAACCCACGAAGGACGGCACTGAAGTTCAGGGTCTTCACAGTGACCTTCTGGCTCGGGGGTGACAGGGCGGCCAGGCTTCCGGAATAAATTCAATAACTCACTAGTCACTACTTCTGTCAATGGATTTGTGCGAGAATAGAGCTGTTTGGTATTTTAGCCTGTCAGAAACTCAAAGTTATATTCATCAGTTTGTAAAGTGCCGTGGGCATAGTGTAAATTCCAGAATTAAAATGACTCTATTGTTTGTCGAGGGCACATTATCCCACACGACTTTGCACACAATTCTCACCAGTTTGAGGAAGTTATGGGCTCACCTCTGGGAACCGGCCTTTGTATTCACCACAAGAGAATGTATCTGGGGAGTGATGGAATTGTACACCAGCCTCTGGTTCCGTTATTGGTTTATTCCAACGGTATTGTGGCCTGAAATCCATCGAATCGCTTTGTTCTTGCAGTCCTGGTGCTATTTTCACTCAAGTTTGCTATTTGTGATCCAGTGGGCGTGCGTACCCCTAGTGCCCGATTTAACCCCCCCCCCCCCCCCCCCCCCCTTCCCAAGGGAACGTCTGCTCTCAGGCTCGAAAGCTCCCTGGATTCCATTTTTAATTAGGAATTGTTTTTTTAAAACTAATCCTCCTCCCCCCACTGAGCCTTGGCTGCGGATGCTGTATGGTTACATACAACAAGAATGACACATAATGGAAGGAGAACATGAAGTAATCAAGTTAATGACCAGCACTGAAAAAGACCTGTGTATCCAAACACCACTTCTTGTACGATTTTGTAAATTTAGTTCAACAATGTCACTTATACTGCAGCGCCGCTTCTATTCGGTTGATTTGTAATGCCGATCATCATGTCTTAGTGCGTTTAACTAGTTGATCTCTTCCAATATTAAGCCATCCCAACATCCCCAACAATCTTCGTATTTCCTCTCATAGAGGCGTCTGATGTAGGTGACTGACGCGATGGGATTATAAATGGTTATTTATCATTCCCTGGATAAACACAGGAAAACACTCGAAAATGTTCAAGGTATTGTTTGAAGAGACGTGTGAAACAGCGCTAAATGTTAAAGGGGACCATGTGGGAGGATGATGGTAGGAGATATTCGAGTGGATCGTGCTTTCTATACTTTCTCTCCCAGTTCCTTTGTGTTCGCCCTCGCTCTCGCTTTCTTCTGTCGTTCTCATTGCCTCTATGTCATGTCTTTGTCCCTTCCTGCTCTAGGTTACGCCTTTGTCCCTTTCTTGGAATCCATTGCCCCCCCCCTCTTTTTTTCTGACTACTTTCTTCCTTTTCTCTGCGTCTCCAACTTTCTCTCCGCCCCCCCCCCCCCCCCCCCCCCCAACGCCTTCAAATAGTTGGCAAAGGAAGCTCGCAAACCAATCCCAGAACTCTTTGTTATAATGAAGCCACTTTTAACCTTTCACTGTGCCTCCCCCGAGCCAGAGGGATGTGATCTGCTGTTGGCATGCTCCCGCCGTTTTAATTGACCTTCGTTTTCTTCCCCTCTTCCTTTTAGTCCTTCTTTAATTAAAAACATCTTATCTGAATACTTCACCAAATGATTGGAAAACCCAAATACCCCGATCCTGGCTCAAGAAACGGTTTCCCTTTTCTTAAGGCCAGAATCTGTCCGCTAATATACGAACTGACTGACACTTGAAGAAACGCATCTGTGACAAAACTATAAAACGCGCAGGGTATCTAAGCAACAGGGCAAGTCTCTGCGGTTGTCATGGCATTTCTCTCTTTCAATTACGTTTGGAATGAAGTGTTTCTTTATTTTGCAGGGGGCTTGAAAGGCTTTTAGAAATTGCAGATTTCTGCCTCAGCAAATCTGGTCTGAAGCTGATGGAACAGGTTCGTCAAAGCCAACCCCGTGGTAATCACCTCCCCTGCCCCCGTGTGCAATAAAATACAAACCCCTTCAGCAGCTCTGGCACTATCTGTGGATTATCTGTTTTTTTTTTAAGTTATAGAACGGGTTTGAACAAAATACAAAGTTAGGGAAAGGCAGGAGAGGAGAGATTGAGAAATCACATGAAGTGGTAACAGCACAAGCAGGAAGCAAAACATGGGTCTGGATGAGGTGTGAACGGAATTAGCAGAATCTAAAATGGGTGAAGTCCGGGGAAAAATGGGAGCACAGGTCCCGAAGTGGAAATTAGATTCCTGGCCTGGATTGGGTAGGGATCGTAACTATGAATGCCTGTTGCTTGGTGTAATCCGATTGTCTTCTTCGCGTGTTCATTTGTTACCTCTACACCAAGCTCAGTTTTCCTACATTATACCCTAAAACCAGAATTGTGTAAAAGAAAATGGACAGATATTTCCCCAGTATTTCACGTATTCTATCAAATCATATGCACAACACGTACTTTTCCGGACGTGGTCAGCGTCTTTGAGTCTGACCCCCTTATTCCTCTCATACCTTCATTGAGATTATCTTTCTGTCCCTGAAGGTGGACATTGAAAATCACATCGGTTCTAACTGTAAGGGGCCTAGTTACAACATTATGCTTCCACTACTTGTAAAGGAAAATAAAACTGCAAGCAGACAAAATTTAAACTTCAATTTAGCAAATCATAATACTGACGGTTAATGAAGGGACATATATTCCAAGAGTTCCACTTTGAGGGTAAAGAATACCTCCTTTTTCCTCAATCATTGACTCATGCTGCCACCTCAGGCACGTTGTATATTTAGGCACCTTATATATTTAAACCAACAGGCCAAGGCAAACACTACCGGGTGCTGATTAGAGAGACTCCAGTGGCAAGCGACCATAGATATTTCCAGTGCTAAATTCCTCCTCCCACCATCAGTGTTTTCCAATATTAAATGTGTTATTTTTACTGTCAGCATTACGTTGCCCATCTGTATGTCTTTCTTGTTCAATATTTGGGTTTTCAAGATAATCGCTTCCTTTATTGTTTCAACACAACAGCAACATAGAACATATAGTGCAGAAGGAGGACATTCGGCCCATCGAGTCTGCACCGACCCGCTTAAGCCCTTCACTTAAGTGACATAATGCGGGTGCCGGAAATCTGAAGAAAAAACAGAAACTGTTGAAAATACTCAGCAGGTCTAACAGCATTTGTGATGAGGAAAGTAAAGTTGACGTTTGAGGTCAATGGGAGAACTTTACTGTCCAGCACAATAAGATTAACATTTAAAATATACATATATTGATGCCCCCAATTTAGTCCAAGTTATCAACGCACTCTTTTACTTAGCTGAACCTGTTGGACTTTGCATTTTGTTCCACAATAGGTTATATTGTGCCTGGGTTCAAATTTTATCTTCTCAAAATTATCCCAATTCCAGAAATCAGTATTGTTGAATTTACAGGACTTGTCAATGTTTTAATTTTAATTCCTTAAAAAAAACTTCTTTGATACACAGCATTCGATAGGAATCACATGGGCTGGAGTTTTTTTTAATGCTTATATTCTTGAACCCTTGCGGTAAATGTCCCCACCCTACGTGCTTAAGATAGCAAACCATATCAAATGTATCTTATCAACTCTAATTATAGAAACATATAATTATGTTAGGGTCAAAAGTGCTTCCAATTACTTTTGGAGCTAATTCTCACATATCCGTGTAATCTGTAATGGAAGATAACGAATGTTCCTGGATAGGTTAAGGCGAAGTCTCAAAAGACAAAATCTTAAATCCAGATCATCGCCATTCTCTGGTGTTTGATGTCTGCTGATGTTTTCAAATAATTTGTTCAATTCTTAACGCTACTGGGTCCTTGCTGCATTCCATGAAACTATTTTTATAACAAAGATGTTTTACATTATTATTCGTATGGCTGGGGAAGCAGTTATAGTTTTTTTTTGTTGAAAATCTCTTTATTGGCTTTTCTCATATTTATAAACAGTTGTGTATATACATTACATTTTTCTTGCCCGCGCTAATTTACTTTATTTTACAGAGGTTTGTTTTGTCCTTCATTTAACTAACTCTGTGTACATTTTGTTGCCCTCTGGATCGGTCTATGAGGAAGCAGTTATAGTTTGATGTCGAGTTTAACAATCCATTCAAATGCTTCAGCTGTATTAGTGTGAAGGGTTGTGATGCCACCATGAATGGATCTCTCAGCGCAGAAGCTGAGTGTATAGCCAATGGACTGACCTGGATGGCCACAGTCACAATATGAGCTGTTTCTCGTGTTCCACTAGTGCAGCAAACGGCCACATCCTCCCCTGCCCGTCCTCATGCGGTTGAAGGTTGTTCAAATTTTCCGTGGAAAGTTGAAACTTGGGTCTTCGCCACTCGGGTCAGTTACCAGGTCATGGTTGGTGGTGTTTGCAGTCAGCCAAGAGCTGCGCCATCGAAAGGTGGGGCTGTCGTCAGTTGGTAGAGTGTGGAGTGTGTTCCTGTACAGAATTTCATATATATATGGGGGCGGGTGGTTGTTAAGTCCTGCATCAATGGGAACGTATTGTTAGTTTCAGCCAGTGATTTTCTTTTAGGAGGAATTTTCCTTGTAGGCATCAGGCGGTTCAATGTGTGCTCGCACAAGTCGCCATTCGAGCTATTTTTTGATCCTGCACATTCGATGCGATTCTGCAAACCACGCGCTGCTCTTATTTAACTAAATAAAACATGGAGACTTTTATTGAGCCCAAAGCGTTACGTTTCCAGTTCCTGGTTTCCCTATGCACTCTCGGGAAATGTACACTCATTAAGATTTTATAAATAGTTTTACATCGTTGATATTTAACATTAGACATTATGTTCTGAGTTTTTCTGTGATTGCTCGGACTTGCTGAACAAAGAGTTACACGAGCAACAAATTTAAGATGATCAATGTGGCTCACTTATTCTTGCTAGAGGCTACATATATTCATTCACCAGGACCTGTCCTCTGTCGACAAAAGGAGCATATACAGGCATTCTGTCTGAATTAAACAAAAAGCATGGGGGGATAGTTTCCCAATGAACTAGCTTTTGTGACGTCACAACCAATTGAAGTCAATTTGCCAACCAATCAGCACCTTTTCTCATGCAGTAGAAATTGTTTCTCGTTTTGAAATTTGGAATTCTTGTCTATTCTGATTAGTACAAGATAACAAGCTTCGGCTGCATGTCTCGTTTTTCAGCAGCCCTCAAGAAAATACTTACAATAACCAGAATTTCACTGCTGCCACAATGGAATTTGGATTTTCACAATTTAACGGGATTGTAATTCCAATATAATTCAACTCTGATAGTCGGATTGTGCCTCGTTAATAAAATTAAAGGAACGTGCTTGTAATCCAAATAAATCAATAAATTATGATACCATTTTGGTTTTAATTTCTTAAGAAAAAGTAGTCCTCGCAAACTAAATCTTTGTAATATCCCTACAATTGTTTTTTTTAGAAGTGCATTTCACTGAGCAAACTCCTACAGCTTCTGGCAGCAGAAAAGGGACTGAATCTTCCACATTTCTTTATTCCATTATATTTAGTGCATTTTCTCTCAATGTCAATTTAAAATGTCTTATCATTGCTACTTAACCACATTTGGGAAAACAGTCAATAATAACCAAAACATACTCGTTACCCTTATAAGACCTTTGAAAGAGATCAATTTACAACTTTTCCATGGGCCATGAATGCAGAGATATGGCTAGAGGATATATTACTTTAGCCCAGTAGCAAACTGGGCACATATACTGCTCAAGAGTAATCAATTACTTTGAAGTGATCTTATTGTTATATTAGTAAACACCACAGCCAATTTTCTCACAGTAAGATCCTATAAACAGCAACGGAATGAACCATCGTTTCATCTATTTTTCGTGGTGGTTGTTTGAAGGATAACTTCAAATGGGCAGCACGGTAGCATAGTGGTTAGCACAATTGCTTCACAGCTCCAGGGTCCCAGGTTCGATTCCCGGCTGGATCACTGTCTGTGCGGAGTCTGCAGGTTCTCCCCGTGTGTGCGTGGGTTTCCTCCGGGTGCTCCGGTTTCCTCCCACAGTTCAAAGATGTGCAGGTTAGGTGGATCGGCCATGATAAATTACCCTTAGTGTCCAAAATTGCCCTCAGTGTTGGTTGAGTGGGGTTACTGGGTTATGGGGATAGGGTGTTGTGGGCTTGGGTAGGGTGCTCTTTCCAAGAGCCGGTGCAGACTCGATGGGCCGAATGGCCTCCTACTGCACTGTAAATTCTATGAATTGCTGTCTCGAAACGTGGTAGAATTGCTCCATTCTTCCAAGGGTGCGGTGGGATTTGTAAATCCAGAGTAAACAGAGGGAGGTTTCAGTTTAATGTTTCATCAAAAAACAGCAACTCTGACAATACTGCACTCACCTGGTCATTCCGTGACTGGTGTTGGTTTTAAACAATACGAAAGGAAAGCTCCTCTCTCTGGACATAGATATTGTTAAAATTGCATTATGTCTCGCCCAGTCCACATCACAAAGCCATTGGGCAGGTAACAGTTGAAGGAAATTACTGGCGCTCAGCAGTTTCACGACAAATTCAGCAGGCAGGCTCCGGAATAGCAATGATTTTTTTAATGTAGATAATTGTGAGATGATACACCATAGCACAGAAGACATCGAACCTGTACATAGTCAATCAGCATCCATAAGCAGAAGTGCAAACGATGAAGGGTGAGGGTTGCTAAAAGTCGCTAAAATGATCCAGGCAGTGTGAAGGTGTTAGCAGTGGGTTTAGTAAAGCGCCGAGATGCATCTCATTGGACAGTTTACAGGTGCAAAGAAGTTGTTTTAAAGATATACAATTCAATAATAAAGCCACAATTACAATGTTATGCTCAATAATTTGAATCCTACCTTCAAAGTGGCATAAATTCATTGGACCAGGATCAAAGTTAGTTAATTAGGTAGGAAGCCTTAAGGGCGAAAGTATGTTTATCGCACCCTTCCCATAGAGATATCAGAAAGTATAGAAGCGCAAATACTTTATATAAAATAAATCAAATGTGCAGCTAAGGAGAGTCGCGTGAGTAGGTTTGGCTCTCTCTAGTCTGGTGGATACTCCAATGGGATTGAGACTTCCTCCAGCAACGCCATTCCGTAATAGTAGCTGGAATTTAAAACAAACCTGCGAGTGAAATCCAGAAACACGCGCCACATCAGAATCCAGCCCCATTAGACAGGGCCGTACGGTTAGAATAATATTCGGGGAGTTTGGCTCAATGACTCTTCCTGGTCAGTGGGCGATTTTCTTTTTTCATGTTTGACTTTCTCCCCTCCAGGCTCCATGTGGAGCTCAAATTAACCGGGTAGAGAGCGTAACGCGGTCGATAGAGAGGAATGCCTTCATGAACCCATGGTGTGCCTGGGTCCAATACGTTCTTGCCCCACCTAGTGCCTTAAATGTCCCATTATTGCCATCTTGCCAATACAACAAGGACAAGTTGGGTGGAGGCTGAGGGACAATACAAACTGAGGATATGATGACTGAGTAGTTGTTCCCGTTAGTTCTAGGTTGATATTGTAGTACATTCTGGGGATGGTGCAATGAATCTTTCTTTGAGGCTGGGTTTGCCTTGTGAGGCGCTTGGCTCGGAGAGATTGAAAGTGCACTTGCTTCCCAAGGCGGGTCTGCAGTACATTCTCGGCCAAACGGATTCCTTTGTGACATATGGAGCTTATTTTGTTAATGTTAAGTCACTTAAAGTCTAAATAATTTGGGGCGGTGGTTTAAAATGTGCGAAAAGGGATTGGCACTTTTTTTTCTCGTTCTACTGAGTTCAATGAAGACGAAAATTGAGCGTTGCGGATATGTCCCGATTTACACAATGGCCCGTAGCTAATATTAACCCGAGTGCTGAGTGTGAAATTGAATTGTTTATTTGCCCAAAAGCTGGGAGAAGCGCATAGTGCATAAATAAGACAGAATATTTCCGAGGCAGCTCGCTGAGTGCTTTGTGCTACTCGAGGCCCCAATTCTGACAGGTGGCGGGGGTTTAGCCAGGGGCTGTTTGATGTGAAACCTCTTGTGCAGTGAAGCACTCAGAATATGGGGCCCAACAAATAGTCGCAGGTTTCCTAGTTACCAGCAGCATCTCCGGTAACCAAGGCGACCGTTCGCCCTCTCGCCAGCAATCCCGCCCTGAGAAAAATCACGTGGCCGTTTCATTTGGACATTTATTACATTCACAGTCAGACAAGAGACACAAAGACAAAGGTGCCATGGGGGAGGGCATCTGAACAGCAGAATGTGAGTTTTCCTGGAGCCTTCCCAGCCATCAGCTCACAAAAATACCTCGAAATGTTTTCCCACCACTTTATATCACAGTTCAAAAAGCAATCATTATTGCAACCAGTCGGCAGGTCTTAATTCATGTGAGCAACCTCTGGCAATTTGTTATATAAGAAAGTAGAACTGCCTCTGTCGTTAATAGTCGCGATATCATTAATACCCATCCAGCCATCGACATTTATTTCCCTCAATTCTCACTCTCTGGTTATCACAATCCCAATATAAACGCCGTCGATAATGCTGTCTCGACCATATTCACTCTGAACCAAGGCTGTTGGTTTGCCTGTCTCAGTTATTCTCACTCACTCTGAAATTGGTGGCATCCAGAATACATTCGGTATATGAAACACTGAAAACTCGTGGCGCTCAATGAATAACACTGACTACATCAATACTGTTCAGGCATTAATATTCGCCACATCTCCGCCGCTGCCTCCCCCCCCCCCCCCCCCCCCCATTCTCTCTCAATGAATAACACTGACTACATCAATACTGTTCAGGCATTAATATTCGCCACATCTCCGCCGCTGCCTCCCCCCCCCCCCCCATTCTCTCTCAATGAATAACACTGACTACATCAATACTGTTCAGGCATTAATATTCGCCACATCTCCGCCACTACCTCCCCCCCCCCCCCCTCCCCATTCTCTCTCAATGAATAACACTGGCTACATTAATACTGTTCAGGCATTAATACTCGCTACATCTCCGCCACTACCTCCCCCCCCCCCTCCCCATTCTCTCTCAATGAATAACACTGGCTACATTAATACTGTTCAGGCATTAATACTCGCTACATTTCCGCCACTACCTCTCCCCCACCCCCCTCCCTCCCCATTCTCTCTCAATGAATAACACTGACTACATTAGTTCACGCACTAATACTCGCTACATCTCCGCCACTGCCTCCATTCTCTCTGTAATAATCCTGTTAATATTGGGCATCACGGTCACAGGGGGAGCTGCTTACGGCTGGCGCTGTGTTTTCTAATGGACAGATAGGTAACGGATTAATGAATCGTCAGTGGCGCTAGCAGGGAGGGAAGCGAGCTGGGAACTCGCCCGGGGGGAAAAAGATACTCCAATCTGCTGCTCGCTCAGAGACACAGAAGAGAAGCAACAAGTCAAAGAGACGAGTGCTTTCCCGGGGGGCTATCGGGTCAAGCTGTCTGAATATTGAAGTGCGGTCTGAAGTCACAAAGTTAAAAAACAAACACTTTTAACTTGACTAATCTGACAACAGCCAGCACATAAGGCGCATGGTGAACTGACTATCCGCAGAGACCGACTCCTAACCACAAACCTACCTGTACCAAGCACGCTACACTTAGTCCCATTAAACAGTGAAGGGCAGGCTCGAAGTTCTACGTTGCGCAGCATTACGTTCTGAAATAATCTATAAAGTAAAATCAATTGAATAATCTGAGAGCAGTTTTGGGCTAAAGCTGGAGGAACTGGGTTACTTAGCACACATAACAAAAGCTGATCATGGAACCGCGCGCTCTGCCCAAAGCAGACTCCCCGTCTAACCCCAGCACCTCATTCCGCTGGCACAGGGGGAGGTGGGGGCTCCCTGGGACGGTTCACTGAAACAGATGCTCACAGGACTGTCCACTGCAAATCAAACCGAGCAGTGTCCGAGCGATTGTTCAATAGTCTCTTCGTAATCTCGTTTCTTCACCGTCCCAACTCTGTACAGTCTCTCTGGTAGCGCGCTGCCAATTCTCAAAAGGTTAACCCAAAAGCGGTGGAACTGCTGCAGATACACTAGGAACACTCCTGTTTTCCTTTACAATACAAATCCATTATATAAAACAAAGACTGCTTTAAACAAGCAGGAGGAAGAAAACTGGTGGGGGCTCGGGTTCAGCGAATTGCTCGCTCCCCTGTGTCCAATTCTGGTCTCCCCAGACTGTGTGCGGGAGGCCTGATTTCACACGTAATTCCTCTTGTCGTAATCCCCGTTAGCCGATGCTCTCCTCGGGGCAGTGTACTTGACGGCGAAGGACGACTGGTCTTGCTTGGGGGGGCAGGAGCAACAGAGCAGGGAGCCCCCGATGAAGAGGAGCGCACTGGCCGTCCAGCCAATGTAGAGCGCCGCCCCCATCTCTCTCTTCCTGGAGACGGGCACAATCGGGTCGTAGAAGTCGCGCACGATGGTGTTGGCCATCCAGCAGACCGGGATGAGGGCCAGTAAGCCGGCTAAAATGAAGATGGATCCTCCGCTGATGACGATCCGGGCTTTGGTGGTCACCCCCTCAGTACAGTTGGTGCATTGAGCGCCCAGGATGGTGACCAGGAGCCCAATGAGACCCAGAATGGAGCCGATGACAGTCAGCGCTCGGGCGGCTTGCTGATCCTGCCCCAGGGACAGCAGTGAGTTGTAGACTTTGCATTGCATCTGCCCGGTGCTCTGCACCACGCAGTTCATCCACAGCCCTTCCCACACCGTCTGCGCCACCACGATGTTGCTCTCGATGAAAGCCGTCACTTTCCACATGGGCAGCCCGCAAGCCAGCATGACCCCCAGCCAGCCCAGGACACACAGTCCCAGGCCCACAATCTCCAAACCTGCCGAGGGCATCCCGCACGGTGGAAAAGGCTGGCTGTCAGAGAGAGAGAGAGAGAGACGGGGCTGCTCAGTGTTCGCGTCCGTCCGCAGCTTCTCTGCTCACTTTGCCAATGATGTGCATGACTCCGCTCCCCCAGCGTCCCCGCTCCAAACTGAGAAACTGAGGCAACAGGCGACTGGACAATAAAACCCCCAGAGGCGGGCCAGCTCACCAATCGCAGCCAGCCCCGCTCCAAGCCCATTGCACGCAACCCATCCAATGGGAGAAGATGGGGAACAAAAAGTCCACATTATCAAAGAGACTGCAGGGAGGAGGGGGGAGGAGGAGGGGGCTCAGGGCTACAGAAAGGATGCAGCAATGCAGCACCACGTCGCTCAAATGCAGCAGGAAAGGTCCCCATTCTCACCCCCAGTCTCCAAGTCCCAGCTCTATTAAAATTGCTCAGATTGAAAATACTTTAAAAGGCTTTCACACAGCGACAAGTCAGGCAAATCCAGCAAAGGTGAAAATGTTTCCGAGCCATTTCCAACACTCTTCTCGGACAAAGGGGAAGGTCTGGTGGTATCGGGAGGAATTTCTCTTGACAGGAGAATGGAATGGGCAGCGGGTTAAACCCCGTTCTCGGTTCTTTTTTATTCCTACCAAACTCTAAAATTTGGGTGCGAAGGAGTTACACAATAGAGAGAGGCTGCCGCACACACTCAGCGGAATATTTGGGCACAAAGACACAACAGTTGCATTGAAATTGAAATATTGCATCTTTGACTTTGTCTATTTAAATGTTACTGGAACCCACCTCTTCATTCGCCTGGGGAAGGAGCAGTGCTCCGAAAGCTAGTGTTTGAAACAAACCTGTTGGACTTTAACCTGGTGTTGTCCGACTTCTTACTGCGCTCACCCCAGTCCAACGCCGGCATCTCCACATCTTGAAAATCGTGCATTTAGGTTCGGATGCTTCAGAGGGGCGCCGCGGACACTGGGCACATACGGTGAGATTCAGTGGAGCGGTGCACGGTTTGGGGAAAGAGTTGGGTAGTAAGGGGCAAGAGGAGGAGATAGGATGTGAAGGCTTGCTGCCTGACCTGCTGAGCTTTCAGATTTAGCTCAGCGCCTAGGGTTTTTGGGGTTTTACTTATTTCAATTCCAACGATAGCGGGGGAGAGGAAATGACGCGAATTTATAAACACAGTGTGGTGGATGATGAGAATATTTCAGGATACAGAAATACGTTACAACATGTGATGAGAATCCATATTTACAGGACCTGATTAATCGTGAGAATGTACAATATACAGAGGGACCAATGGGGAGAAGTCACACTTAACAGAGAATAGCCGAGAATGTTTTCCGTTCCCGCCGGTCAATGCTGTCCAAATTCAGAGAGGAGTCAATGGGGAGAATAGAGATCTCGCCAATGATGATGGGGCATTGCTATAGGAAAACTGTGAGGATGGCACTTAGACATTTGCACCATTAAATTGTATTGGTATTGACCAGAATCCAAACATCCGAGATCCTACCACCTGCGTGCGCTGTCTTCAGCACCGGATGCACGAGGAGGGGGTAAATTGCTGTCTGGGCTATTTTAGCGCAATTACAATAGGTTCAGTGCTCAGGGGAAAAAAGGAAACCACTTGAATTAACGGCGCCTTGTGCTCTTATGTTCCAGGCAGTGGCTACTAATGGTTAAAATTGGGAGTTGGGCGCCTTCTCAAAGATCGATTTCCGATACTCGACGCGATTTTTTTCTTGTCTCCATCAGTTTCCACTCTAAAAGGGACTAAATGCATTGGGGGGGGGGGGGGGTGGTTAAGGAAACGAACAATCTCCCGGTCCCGGGGAACCAGGCTCGAGAACAGAAGCTGGAAACGGAGCTAAACTTCCGGAACTTCAGAGCGGCTGCTTGTGATTCAATTGTGAAGGAAATCCAACTCCTGCGGTCTAATGAGAGCAGGAACATGCTGCAAATACATATTAGGAATGAGGCGAAAATCCCCTGGGTTCGCCTCTCAGGTTGAGTCCCTTCATTGTGCAGTGGCTGCACTAGCCCGGAATGGGGCGGGGGACAATTGGCAAAATAACACCTCTTTCCAGGACACTGTTTTGTTGATTATTAAATACATTCGTTACTTCAGTGAAACTGGGAGCTATGCCATCCTGCAAAGCTCCAAAGACATTTGTGTTTTGCTGACGAGGCGGAGTACACTGTATTGATGATGGAACTGAAGGCAAAACTTCAACACCAGGCTGCTGTTTAAACCTGAACTCACACCAAGTCCTTGTGCTCACTGACCGTCATTCTCATCTTCGCCAACAGCTGCCTTTTAAAGTTCCCGTCCTGGCGTTCAAATTCCTCCATTGCCTCGCCCCTCCTGATCTCTCTCACACCTCACCCTCCTCCCAGCCCTACGGCCCGCCGAAATCTCCACCATCCAACTCCCTTCTTTTGTGTCAGATCTTCTAGGTTTAAGCCCAAACTCTGCAATTGCTTCTTTGTCACTTTCCACCCGAAGTCATTCACACAGCACAGAAATAGACCCTTCGACCCACCATGTCTATGCCGACCATCAAATACTAGTCTGTGCTAATCCCATTTACCAGCACTTTGGCACAGTAGACTATGTGCCAATGGCAATTTAAGTGCTCGTCCAAATGCTTCTTAAATGTTGCGAGATACCTGCCTCCACCACCCGGTCCGACAGCGCATTCCATATTTCCACCAGCCTGAGGGTGAAAAAAATGCTCAGATCACCTTTAATCCATTTACTCCTCACCTTAAACTTATGCCCTCTGGTCTTAGACTCATCTGCCATGGGGGAAAGATCTGCTCTATCCATGCCTCTCATAATTTAGTATACCTCTATCAGATCCTCCCTTAGCCTCCTCTGCTCCAGGGTAAATAAATCCAAACCTATCCAGTCTCTCCTCATATCTAAAACTTTCCAGCCCAGGCAACATCTTTTTTTATTATAATCTTTATTGTCACAAGAGGCTTACATTAACACTGCAATGAAGTTACTGTGAAAAGCCCCTAGTCGCCACATCCTGGCGCCTGTCGGGTACAGAGATAGAGAATTCAGAATGTCCAATTCACCTAACAGCACATCTTTCGGGACTTGTGGGAGGAAACCAGAGCACCCGGAGGAAACCCACGCAGACACGGGGAGAACGTGTAGAATCCGCACAAACAGTGACCCAAGCCGGGAATTTAACCTGGGACAGTGCTATCCAATGTGCTACCGTGCTGCCCGAGGTGAATTTCCTCTTCACCCCTGTAATCATCTGGGATGGCCACTTCCAGAATACAAAATGGATGATCGCAAAGACTATAGGGAACCAGGGACGATGTTAAGAAAGCAAGCAGGCACAGAGCCTGTATGCATATTGAGGAAACAGCTCCCGGACGGGACTGAAACTGTAGGGCAATTAACATATTGATGGACCATCTCCGGGAACAAAGGAAAGACACTCAAGCAACCGATCTAGCTCCAGACATCGCGGCGCCAGTTCCCCAAACCGAAAGTGTAAAAAAAGCAAGGCCAACGGCCACATAGGACCCGCCCAGCCATCAGGGCACCCACCCCTTTATTGGTCAAGATCAATACGAGTGATCAAGATACGGCCCAATTAATTGGGGCCAAGTTCAATGCCTGCCCAAAAGCGTGCGACGCCCCTTCAGGTTTAAGAAGAAGGCCCGAGAGAGAATCACTCTCTTGGAATTGGGTCTCAAAGCGGAGAGACCCTTCCACCAGCTATACCAGTGTGGTAAACCAATGTTGCACCTATATTAGGCGATGTATGGTAGGACCTATACTACAGGTACGACGATAGTCCCTGCCTGCTGGCTCCTCCCAGTAGGTGGAGTACAAATATGTGTGTCCTCCATGCAGCAGCCATTTTGCCAGCTGCTGTGGGAGGCCACACATCTTAGAGCAATAAAGTCTCAGTTGTATTCAACTCTCGTCTTTGTGCAATTGATCGTGCATCAATTTATTGCTCTAAGATTTTCAGAAGATGGACCTCCGTATCAAACCGGATCGCCTGCAGCTGGATCCGCAATCAAGCAACGCCAAAAAGGACTTTCAGCACTGGCTAGCTTGTTTCGAGGCGTACATCAACTCGGCGCCCAGCCCTGTTCCGGAGGCTCAGAAAATACAAATACTGTATTCGAGGTTGAGCTCCAGCGTCTTTCCGCTGATCCAGGACGCGCCGAACTACGCCGAAGCCATGGCACTGCTCAAAGAAAATTACACCCAGAAGACGAACACGCTCTTCGCCAGGCACGCACTCGCCACTCGCTCTCAACTCCCTGGTGAGTCCATAGAAGACTTCTGGTGGGCCCTAATCCCACTAGTCCGGGACTGTGACTGTCAGGCCATTACAGCCACGGAACATTCAAACCTCCTTATGTGGGATGTTTTGTTATGGGGATTGGGTCGGACCTCATATGCCAGCGACTTCTAGAGGGGGCCACGCTCGATCACACAGAGACAAAGAAGCTAGCGCTCTCTATGACGGTCGCCTCGCGCAATATCCAGGCCTACACCCCCAGCCGCGCGGCCTACCCCTCCTACGCATCATGGACCCCACAGACGGCCGCCCAGCGGGGCCTTACCCAGCCAATATGCCTGCGCCACATGCCAGCCAGCAAACCCTGGGGGTCTCCGATGTTACTTTTGTGGCCAGCAGAAACGCCCCCGCCAATGCTGCCCGGCCCACGCTGCCCTTTGTAAGGCTTGCGGTAAGAAGGGGCACTTCACCGCGGTGTGCCAAGTCTGCCGCAGTCGCCGCTATCGCCCCCACCCCACTCATTTATGGACAATGGGCGCCGCCATCTTCACCTCCCCGGACCATGTGCGGCCAGTGGGCGCCACCATCTTCTCCCCCTCAGACCAAGCGTGGCCAGTGGGCGCCGCCATCTTCCCCTCCGCGCAACATGTGCGGCCCATGGGAGCCACCATCTTTTTCAACTGCCGCCACGTGCGGCCCATCGGCGCCGCCATTTTGCCTCAAGATCTTCGGGCGCCGCCATCTTGTCTGCCCCACGGCACATGGGCACCACCAGCGTTCCAGGACCCGTGCCCCCCAGGCACCCCATCATCCGACACCAGCTACGACCAACCATGACTCGCCTGAGTGACCATCAACCAGTCTTGTCCGCACAACCTGGCTACCGCATCGACCAGTGTTAAAATCGATGGACACATGACCTCTTGCCTGCTGGACTCCGGGAGCACCGAAAGCTTCAGCCACCCAGATACGGTAAGGCGCTGCTCCCTTGCGGTACACCCCGCCAATCAAAGAATCTCCCTGGCCTCCGGATCCCATTCGGTGGTGATCCGGGGGTACTGTATGGTCACACTGACACTCGCGTAGAATTCAGCGGCTTCCTCCTTAATCTCTGCGCTGCCCTAGTACACGGCCTGGACTTCCAGTGTAACCTCCAGAGCCTAACCCTGAAATTCGGCGGGCCCCTACCACCCCTTACTCTGTGCGGCCTCGCGACCCTGAAGGTCGATCCACCTTCCCTCTTTGCAACTCTAACCCCGGACTGCAAACCCGTCGCCACCAGGAGCAGACGGTACAGCACCCAGGACAGGACCTTCATCAGGTCCGAGGTCCAGCGGCTGCTTCGGGAAGGCATCATTGAGGCCTTCAACAGCCCCTGGAGAGCCCAAGTGGTAGTAGTTAAAACTGGGGTGAAACACAGAATGGTCGTGGACTACAGCCAGACCATCAATCGGTACAGGCACCTCGACGCGTACCCCCTCCCACGCATATCTGATTTGGTCAATCAGATTGCACAGTACCGGGTCTTCACAAGGGTAGACCTCAAATCCGCCTACCACAAGCTACCCATCCGTAAAGCGGACCATCCATACACTGCCTTCGAGGCAGACGGTCGCCTCTATCACTTCCTCAGGGTTCCCTTCGGCGTCACCAACGGGGTCTCGGTCTTCCAAAAGGAGATGGACCGAATGGTCGACCGGTACAGTTTGCGGGCCACCTTTCCGTACCTAGACAATGTCACCATCTGCGGCCATGATCAGCAGGACCACGATGCCAACCTTGCCAAATTTCTCCACACCGCCACTCTCCTAAACCTCACCTACAACAAGGTGAAGTGCGTGTTCAGCACAAACCGCTTAGCCATCCTCGCCTATGTGGTCCAGAACAGAGTTCTGGGGCCCGATCCCGACCGCATGCGCCCCCTCATGGAGCTACCCCTCCCCTCCTGCCCCAAGGCCCTCAAATGCTGCCTGGGGTTCTTTTCAGACTACGCCCAGTGGGTCCCAAACTATGCGGACAAGGCCCGCCCACTCATACAGTCCACCCATTTCCCCCTGACGGCCGAGGCTCAACATGCCTTTGCCCGTATCAGAGCCGATATCGCCAAGGCCGGGATGCACGCAGTAGACGAGACGCTGCCTTGCAAGTGGAGAGCGACGCATCAGACGTCGCCTCAGCCACCACCTTCAATCAGGCAGGCAGGCCCGTGGCATTCTTTTCCCGCACCATTCATGCCTCAGAAATTCGGCACTCATCCGTCGAAAAAGAGGCCCAAGCTATCGCTGAAGCTATGGCGCATTGGAGGCATTACCTGGCCGCAGGAGATTCACTCTCCTCACTGACCAACAGTCGGTACCCTTCATGTTCAATAACACACAGCGGGCAAGCTCAAGAATGATAAGATCTTGAGGTGGAGGATCGAGCTCTCCACCTACAATGACGAGATTTTGTATCACCCGGCAAGCTGAACGAGCCCCCAGACGCCCTATCCTGAGGTACATGTGCCAGCGCACAAGTAGACGGGACTCCAGGCCCTGCACGACAGCCTTTGTCACCCGGGAGTCACACGGTTGTACCATTTTATAAAGGCCCGCAATCTGCCCTACTCCATCGAGGAAGTACAGACAATCACCAGGGACTGCCAGTCTGTGTGGAGTGCAAGCCACACTTCTACCAGCCGGACCGTGCGCGCCTGGTGAAGGCCTCCCGCCCCTTTGAGCGCCTCAGCGTGGATTTCAAAGGGCCCCTCCCCTCCACCGTCCGTAACACGTATTTTCTCAGTGTGGTCGATGAGTACTCCAGATTCCCCTTCACCATCCCATGCCCTGACATGACATCTGCCACCGTCATCAAAGCCCTCAACACAATCTTTGCTCTGTTCGGTTTCCCCACCTACATCCACAGTGACAGGAGATCCTCATTCATGAGTGATGAGCTGCGTCAGTTCCTGCTCAGCAGGGGTATCGCCTCCAGCAGGATGACGAGCTATAATCCCCGGGGAAACAGACAGGTAAAGAGGGAGAACGGGACGGTCTGGAAGGCTGTCCAGCTGGCCCTACGGTCCAGAAATCTCCTGGCCTCCTGCTGGCAGGAGGTCCTCCCTGATGCACTACACTCCATTCAGTCACTACTGTGCACCGCCACTAACAACACACCCCATGAACGTCTCTTTGCCTTCCCCAGGAAGTCCACATCCGGGGTGTCGCTCCCGACTTGGCTCGCAGCTCCAGGACCTGTCCTTCTCCGTAGGCACGTCCGACTCCACAAGGCGGACCCGTTGGTGGAGAGGGTGCAGTTGCTCCATGCGAATCCCCAGTATGCCTACGTGGTGTACCCCGACGGCCGCCAGGATACTGTCTCCCTCAGGGACCTGGCACCAGCAGGTTCCCCACACACACACCCCTCCGGCCCGGCGCCACCCTCCCCTCCCCCCGGCGCTCCCAGCAGCAACCCCCCCAGGACCATCCGTCCTCCCCCTGCCCACGCCCGAGGATGAAGAGGATTTCAGCATGCTCCCGGAGTCACCGAAGATCAGACCAGCATCGGCATCGCTGCCACCACTGCGTCGCTCCCAGCGGCGTATCAAGGCCCCGGACCGGTTGAATCTCTAACTGGTCCACTGGACTTCAAAAGACATTTCTTTTCTCACAAAAATTGTACATGTAAAATTCAGTTGTAGTATATAATTCTCCACCACCCCCGCCGGACTCAATTTTAACAGGGGGTGAATGTGGTAAACTACTGTTGCACCTATATTAGATGATGTATGGTAGGACCTGTACTACAGGTATGATGGTAGTCCCTGCCTGCTGGCTCCGTCCAGTAGACAGAGTATAAATATGTGTGTCCTCCGTGCAGCAGCCATTTTGCCAGCTGCTGTGGGAGGCCACACATCTTAGAGCAATAACACCTCAGTTGTATTCAACTCTCGTCTTTGTGCAATTAATCGTGCATCAACCAGAAGCAAGTAAGTCCAAGGTCAACGCTCGCTACCAGACGGACGACATTCGCTGTTCTCCTGTACCACTTCGAACCCAACAGCCTCAGATCCGAACAACGGCCATTGTTCCTCTGACTGAGTGGGCACCCAAAGCTAAATATAGGCGTTAGCGTTAGAGATAGTTTAGTTTGTAATATGTTGTGCATGAGTAGATATTACTGTGTGTGTAAATAAATAGCACTGACTTTGAACTAACTAACTGGTGTATCGGCTCTTTGATCAGTATTCGGGTTTGAACCTTGTGGCGGTATCGAAAGATACCTGGCGACTCTAAAGCAAACATAATTAGGATTAAGGAAGGCGACCATATTGACCGCCATATTCATAACCAGAGAAACAGAGCAACACGTGCCCTACTATCTTCCTTTGTCAGTGTCATTTTCATCTGATTACACTCCTATGAAGTACATGGGAAGTTTTATTATGTTAAAAGCGCTATTTAAACATTGTTATTATTATCAAAACCGGAGAGTGTGAATCAAGATAAGGGAAAGTCATCTATTTTTATAACAGGTGTCCAATCTGAAATGCCAGCTTTAGGCTGGGGTAGCAAGAGGCAAATTACACTTAATGCAGGAGAACAATAGGCTGAACCTTCACCTTCTCTGGGATAGGGTTGCCAACTGTAAATGCATGTATTCCTGGAGATTTCATCACATGGCTTGACCCCAGTCTCCAGACATTAGTCGGCCAACGCACCTATCCTTGTGACGCATTGCCTTCCTACCCAATTCGAAGGCAGAAAAGACTGACTTTCCAATTGCTTTTCTCCCCAATATTTTAATAACTGACAATGTCTAAGTGATTTTTCTCCAAGATTGCACACAAAAGCGTCCTGGAGGCTACAGGCGGTCGAGGCACTGAGGGCGATGGTGGTGCAGTTGCACAACTTTCTGGACAAGGTGAAGATTCTCCGATGGGCGAGGCAGACCAGGATATGTCCCTGGGAAGGGAACGAGTTGCGGGTGTACCAAGACCTGAGAATAGAACTGGCGAACTGGCAACCGGGCCAAGGCTGCCCTCTTCAAAAAGGGGTGAAGTTTGGTTATTGGACACAGCCCGCCTGTGGGTAACTTTCCAGAAGCGAGCGTACTATTTCGGCACACCAGAGGAGGGGATTGAGTTTGTGAGGGACAATGGGCTGGGAGGAGAGTGTGTACATTGAACTTTGGAGAAGTTTGTGTGTTCTTTAAAGTTTTTGATGGCGTTTTTTCTTTTTAAACAGCAAGCGTTTCATGGGGGAACATCGAGGGTGAGTGCACCTTTTGTTACTCTTCAAGGGTGTATAGTTGGGGGGGGGGAGGGGACCTGAGCGAGGTAGGGAGTTTGGAGGCCTTGGACAGGGGCCATCATCCTAGCTGGATGGGCTAGTGAAGTGGTGTTGTCAGGAGGCAGGCGGAGGGGAGGGATAGGGTTGGTATTTTATTGGAGGGTGAGGGGGAGGGTGCAGACAAGGGTGTGATTGGTATGGCACAGTTGGAAAAGGATTGATGTTGGACTTCCGGTGACGGCGGGCGGGAGGCGGCCGCACAATGGAGGGCTCCCGGTCGGCAACGGCATTTTCGGGGCTTTAAGCCCGGTCCCAGGGTCCGCGGAGGTGGCAGAAGAAGGGAGAAGGCACGGAGGAGGCACAGTGGAGACACAGGAGGAAAAAAGGAACAAAGAAAAATGTTGAGGGTGAGCAAGAAAACGGCCGGAAAAAAAACAGCTGGAGGTCCGGCGGGGAGTGGAAAGGTCACCACGGGGTCACCAGGAAAAATGGAGGCTGGAGCACCAGGGAAGGCCGCACTGCTTACGGCTGAAGAAATAACTAAGGTGATGGCTGCGGAATTTGAAAAGCAGTTGGCGCAGATTGCGAAATGCATGGAGACGGTGAGGAAGGAGATGAGGGAGGTTTTGAGTGTGCTGGTGGAGGAGGCGGTTTCCCCGGTGAGGACGGAGGTGGCGAGCGCAGTGGCGGAGGTGCGAGAGCAAGGGAGGAAGTGGAGGAGACGTTATTGCAGCACGGTGATCAACTTGCCTCGATGGGGAAGGAGATGCGGAAGGTGATGGATACTAACAAGGATCTGCGAGGAAAAATGGAAGACCTGGAAAATAGATCCAGGCGACAGAATTTGAGGATTGTGGGGCTGCCCGAAGGAGTTGAAGGACCGAAGCCGACTGAGTACTTTGCCGCGATGCTGGCAAAATTATTGGGGGAGGATCCCTCCCGATATGAACTGGATCGGGCTCATCGGTCGTGGAGGCCTGTACCAAAGGCGAGTGAGCCGCCAAGGGCAGTGACTCTGTGCTACCGTAGGTACAGTGTGAAAGAGAAGGTCCTGAGCTGGGCCAAGCAGAAGCGGGTGGTGCAGTGGGCTGGAGCTGGTATACGTGTATACCAGGACTTTACGGTGGAGCTGGCAAGGAGGCGGGATGCCTTCAACCGGGTGAAGAGGGCACTGTACATTAGCAAGGTGTGGTGCGGCATTGTATATCCAGCGAAGCTGAGGGTGACTTACAAGCTCACGGACTTTTATTTTGGAACGGCGGAAGCAGCGGAGGAGTTTGCGAAAGCAGAAGGACTGTGGCAGAACTGACAAATTGAGGAATGGCCATGTGCCGATGTAACCTCATGACTGTATTTTCTTCTTTTTTGTATCACTGCGCGCGGGTGTAGAGATTAAAGGAGCCAAGGTGGTATATATTTGGACAAGGGAAGGGACGGGACTTTCACTCGAAATGAGAGTTCTTTGGGGTGTAGGTGGATAGGCGGGGTTTGTGTGCTAAAAGGGGATCTTTGGGCTTTCCGAGGGCCGGGCAAGTGGGAAAGGGATCCGGGTGGGGGCCTCCACGCTGGCCGGTTTAAGCCGGCCAGTGAACGGGAGTGAGGTGGGGGGAGGGGCTGCGGCCATCGGAGCCTGGCAGAACAGGGTCCGAGTGGTCTAGCCGGGGTGGAAAGTTGGGGGGAAGGAACCGAGGTTGGGAGGAGGAGTTTTACAAGAGGCAGTGGACAGGAGGAGCTGGAGACCTGCGGTTGGGGGGGGGGGGTGGGGGGGGGAGCTGTGTAAAATTAAGGGTGACTACGGGTAAACCCTGATTCCTTTTTGCCATTTGTTTATGTAAACATGCGGGTTGAGGTTCGGCGGTTGGTGGGTAGATGGGATCGTTGTTATTATGGGGACTGACATATCTTGCTGATTATTGTTTATTGTTGATGGATGTAAATGTGGGAGAAAATGTGAAAAAGGAGGAGAATAAAAAAAAAATGTTTTTTAAAAAAGGAAAAGGATTGATGTTGGTGACATCCGAGGGTGGGTATGGAGGTCACGTGACCCAGGCCGGGTGCTGGCCTAAGAAAGGATATGGCTGATTGGCAGGGAAGGAGAGGGGGGGTTGGGAGCCCTCCGACAAGGCTGGTGATGTGGAACGTGAGGGGGTTGAATGGGCCGGTCAAATGATCAGGTGTGTTCGTGCACTTCAGGAGTCTGAAGGCAGACGTGGTCTTTTTGCAGGAGACACACCTGAAGATAGGGGACCAGACAAGGTTGAGGGCTGGATGCACCGGGTTTTGGACAGGCTGGAGTTTCCCAAGGTAGTGGAGGAGCTTGTTCAGGAACTGAGGGCCCCAAACAGGTTGAGGGAGATGATGGACAGTATGGGGGTGATGCAGACAGGAAAGGCCCCAGGGCCAGATGGGTTCCCAGTGGAGTTTTATAGAAGGTTTGGGGCGGACTGGGGCCTCAGCTGGTGAGGACAAATAATGAAGCAAGGGAGATCAACCCCCCCCTACATTGTCACAGGCTTCTATCTCCCTGATATTAAAAAAAGGATAAGGATCCGGATAAGGATCCGGAGCAGTGCAGGCCCTACCGCTACATTACTGAATGTAGAAGCCAAGCTGTTGGTGAAGGTGCTGGCCTTGGGAATCGAGGTCTGCGCCCCGGGATGATAGGCGAGGATCAAACGGGTTTTATGGAGGGGAGGTAGTTAAAGGCAAACGTGACAATGCTGCTCCATGAAATTATGATGCCTCCGGAAGGGCAGGAGGTGGAGGTAGTGGTGGCGATGTTTGTGGAGAAGGCGTTTGACCAGAGTGGAAGTATGCTGGAGGTGTTGGGGCGGTTCGGGTTCAAGCAGGGGTTTGTCGACTGGGTCCGGTTGCTGTACAAGGCGCCAGTCGCAAGTGTGCAGACAAACCAATTGAGTTTGGGGTATTTTGGACTGCATCAGGAGACCAAAGAGCCACTGGCAATGGCACTTAGGGCATTGAGGGACTGGAGAGGGATTGAGCGGTGGGGTGGGGTGGACTGGGGGGCCTCGACCATAGGTCTCACTGTCTGCGGACAACCTGTTGTTATACATTTCAGACCCGTTGGGCAGCATTGGGGACTTCATGGGGAATTTGGCTGGTTTTCGGGCACAAGTTGAATATGGGAAAGAGCGAGGAGTTCCCGAATGAGAATAGAGGGCATGAGAGGATGTTAGGGGAACTTCCGTTCAGGGTGGTGGGGCAAGCTTTAGATAGTTGGGAATCCAGGTGACTTGGAGCTGGGCGCAGCTGCACAAGTTGAACCTGTCCCGGCTGGTGAAGCAGATGAAAGTGGATTTCTAGAGGTGGGATGTGCTGCCATTGCCTCTGGCAGGGTGGGTGCAGACAGTAAAAATGACGGTGCTGCCAAGGTTCCTGTTTGTGTTTCAGAACCTCACAATTTTTGTTCCAAAGACATTTTTGAAGAAGGTTAATTTACATAGAATTTACAGTGCAATTCGGCCCATCGAGTCTGCACCAGCTCTTGGAAAGAGCACCCCACCCAAGGTCAACACCTCCACCCTATCCCCATAACCCAGCGACCCCACCCAACACTAAGGGCAATTTTGGACACTAAGGGCAATTTATCATGGCCAATCCACCTAACCTGCACATCTTTGTTAATGTGCTGATCTCTGGGTTTGTATGGGCGGGGTAGACCCCATGAGTTATGAGGCGTTTTCTGGAGCGAGGGCAAGGGGGTGCAGGTGGGGCCTGGCACTGTTGAACATGATGAACTACTACTGGGCAGTGAAGGTTGCTATGGTTAGGAAATGGGTCAACGTGGGGTCGGATGGAGTTGTGGAGTGGAACGAGTTTGAAGGCTTTGTTATCAGTGCCTCTTCCATTCTTGCTGGCCAGGTACTTTGGGAACCCAGTGGTGGTGTCGGCCCTAAGGGTTTGGGGGCAGTAGAGGCAGAATTTGTGACTGGAGGGTGCCTTGGTGTGGGCATTGATCTGCGACAACCATAGGTTTGGTGATCTGTTCATAAGGGGCAAATTTGTGAGGTTGGAGGACCTGGAGGAAGAGTATGAGCTGCCTAGGGGCAACAGTTTTAGGTTCCTCCAGGTCCGGGATTTTGTGAGGTGCCGTCCTTTCCTGAGCAGCCGCCCAGGGGGCTGCAAGACAAGACAAGATTGGGGAGGGGAAGGTGCCCGATGTCCACAAGGAGTTGATATATTGGGAGGGGGACCTGGTGGGGGACATAAAATGTAAGTGGGAGGAAGAGCTGGGATGGGAGGTGGGGACTGAGATGTGGGCAGAGGCCCTGCGTGAGGGGTGAATGTGTCCTTGTTGCGTGCGAGGTTAAGCCTCATCTGGTTTAAAATAATACATAGGGCGCATATTACTGTAGCGCAGATTAGTATGTTCTTCGAGGGGGTAGAGGATAGGTGTGGGCAGTGTGCGGCGGGGGGGCCTGCAAATCACGTCCACATGTTCTGGGCATGTCCAAGGTTGAAGGGGTTCGTGGGCATAATGTCCGAGGTGCTGAGGGTTGAGGTGGGCCCAAGTCCAGGGGTGTTGGAAGACCCAGGAGTCCAGGGGGTGAGAGAGGCCGATGTTCTGGTCTTTTTCTCCCTGGTAGCCCGGATATGGATTTTGCTTGGGTGGCGGGACTCGGAGCCACCGAAAGCGGGGGTGTGGGGAGTGTCCTGGGGGAATTCCTGAGGCTGGAGAAGGGGGTCGGTGGATGGGTTTATTCGGAGGTGGAAGCCGTTTATTGATTTCTTTAAGGAGGTTTGAGAGGTCAGCTGGGTGGGGGGGGTTTAAAATTGGGAAGGCGGGATATGAGAAGAGGGTGGTATTAGGTGAGCGGGGGGGGGGGGGGCGGAATGGGTGTCGGTTGTTTATAATGTTTGGTTGTTCTTCTGCTTTTGTTTGTTCATATGAAAATTCCTTGAATAAAATATTTTTTAAAAAATGCATCTACACTGTTCACTTCAACGACTGACCTGGTTGCAAGTTCCCCATTCGTACACCATTGGAATGAAGGAGCTACTTCGGAATTCCCTATTGCATTTCTTCACAACTAACTTATACTGATATCCTCTAGTTATGCGCTTCCCCACAGGAGGAAACTCTCTGGACCCATCAGCCTTCTTTTTCAAGAGGAAATAACCCCAGTCCATCAAACCTTTCCTGTTATGTCTACCCATGCATTTCTGGTTATTATTATAATCTTCCCTGCACCCTCTCCAGTGCCTCTATATGTCCTTCTTATAACATGGTGACCAGAACGGCTGAGAGTACTAAGTGTGGTCCAACCAAGTTTCATACAGCATAACTTCAATATTTTTCAAGCTTTAAAAAGATACTCAGTCCAAATCGTGTGCAATAATAAATAATCATGAATTTTGCGATCCAGATTGAAGGTTAGATTGCGATCCAGATTGAAGGTTAGATTGCGATCCAGATTGAAGGTTAGATTGCGATCCAGATTGAAGCATTCTAAATCGCATAGAATATATCGATTTTTAATGTTGAAACTAGACAACAAATATATGAAATGTTATAGATCATTAAAATTTGCAAGTTAGGATCAAAGTTTACAATGATATAAGCATATAACAGATTCTCACTGGGAAAGTGACTGGTCATGGTTTCTTGCATATCTAATATTTTTAAAAAGGCAGAAAGAGACATCACTTATGTACTATTGTAACACATTTCTGCCCACACAAAGACAAACAGTTCTGAAAGCAGCCAACAGAGGTTATATTTAAATTCATGATACATGCAATTTCACAGAGAAAGGAATATATAATAGAATGATTGTACAATTTGATGGAAGAGGCAGTTTTGATTTCAGTAAAGTAGATTCAGATGAGACCCACGAACGTCCTACAAAGAGAGACTGCTCCTCATTGGTTGAGTAAAGTGTGTGCAACATCGGAATCAGTGTTTTTGTTTCAGATGCAATACCATAGAATCCCAACAGGGCAGAAGGAGGCCATTTGGTCCATCAGGTCTGCACTGACCCTCTGAAAGAGCACCCTACCTAGGCCCCCATCCCCGGCACTATCCCTGTAACCCCATAACCCCACCTAACCTGCACATCTTTTGGACACTGAAGGGCAATTTATCACAGCCAAACCATCTAAACTCCACATCTTTGCACTTTGGGAGGAAAGCAGAACACCTGTCACAGGAAGAATATACAGACTCCACACAGACAGTCATCCAAGGTCGGAATTGAACCTGGGTCCCAGCAGTGCTAACCACCGTGCCACTGTGCTGGTGATGTGGAGATGCCGGCGTTGGACTGGGGTGAGCACAGTACGAAGTCTTACAACACCAGGTTAAAGTCCAACAGGTTTGTTTCGATGTCACTAGCTTTCGGAGCGCTGCTCCTTCCTCAGGTGAATGAAGAGGTCTGTTCCAGAAACACATATATAGACAAATTCAAAGATGCCAAACAATGCTTGGAATGCGAGCATTAGCAGGTGATTAAATCTTTACAGATCCAGAGATGGGGTAACCCCAGGTTAAAGAGGTGTGAATTGTACCAAGCCAGGACAGTTGGTAGGATTTCGCAGGCCAAATGGTGGGGGATGAATGTAATGCGACATGAATCCCAGGTCCCGGTTGAGGCCGCACTCATGTGTGCGGAACTTGGCTATAAGTTTCTGCTCGGCGATTCTGCGTTGTCGCGGGTCCTGAAGGCCGCCTTGGAGAACGCTTACCCGGAGATCAGAGGCTGAATGCCCTTGACTGCTGAAGTGTTCCCCGACTGGAAGGGAACATTCCTGCCTGGTGATTGTTGCGCGATGTCCGTTCATTCGTTGTCGCAGCGTCTGCATGGTCTCGCCAATGTACCACGCTTCGGGACATCCTTTCCTGCAGCGTATGAGGTAGACAACGTTGGCCGAGTCGCACGAGTATGTACCGCGTACCTGGTGGGTGGTGTTCTCACGTATAATAGTGGTATCCATGTCGATGATCTGGCACGTCTTGCAGAGATTGCCATGACAGCGTTGTGTGGTGTCGTGGTCACTGTTCTGAAGACTGGGTAGTTTGCTGCAAACAATGGTTCGTTTGAGGTTGCGCGGTTGTTTGAAGGGAAGTAGTGGGGGTGTGGGGATGACCTTGTGCTGTGACTGTGCTGGTGTAAGACATGATCCTGGAAAATAGTGATCAAGGCATCTTTTGAGACATGTGGAAACAAAATGTGAAGCGAGAAACCATGCAAATATTATTAGACAGCTCTAATTGAGTCTGATTTCAACTGCTAGTCACTGAGCCAAAATGTCATCTCATGTTAGCAGTATTCTCAGGATTTTAGAAAAATGTCCTGCCCAAACTCTTCCAAATCTGCTTCTTGACATGGAGGAAGGTTGCAGTACAATTCAATTCATAGATATCAGCTGCAGAATGCATGCAAAGAATAGGGCAGAAAAACATTTGAGGTTCTTTTCATAATCTGCAATTAAATCATGACCCCAAAAGTAGATTTGAAGAAAATATCTTTCTCAAAATTTGGACAAGTGGCCCGTAATATTTTTACGATGCAGTAAAATAAAAGGCTCAAAGGACAAAATTATCCAGGTAACACTATCAACGATGCAAAAACAGAAAATACTGGACAACCTCAGCAGGTCTGACAGCATTGTGGAGAGAGAAGGGAGTTAAGGTTTTGAGTCTGGATGACTCTTAGAAGAATAGGGGGTGAGGGTATTCTGAAGGGGCATGATGGGCACGGCGAGGTGACTATCACCAATTGTCTCAATGAAGTTCAGCTTCAAAGGATCAAAATATGAGGGGTAACAGATTGCCTGATAAAGCCTGATTAAAGTCAATAGACAGAAAATTTGGACGGGGTGAATAACGGGCAGCAGATCCACTGTCACCTGCTTTTGTCCAGGTCAAAATTAAATTTCACACTCCTGTCTCCATGGTTACGTTAGGAGACAAAAAAAATCAAGCCAGGACTTCGGATCGGATCTAATGATCGGAACTGAGAAAAAGTGGCTCACTTTGTGACTCCCAGGATAAAATAGACCATTTAATCATCTGTTGATCCACGGTAGGCAGAACACACAGACAAAGGTAGAAATTACAGAACAAGGTTTATTTCGATACAATTACAATACTCCTCCACTCCACTAAGGGTCTCCTTCCCTGACTTGCAGCCAGGCTGGGGGTTTTACACAATTGTGGCTCTCCTTGTAAAGGCAAACCCCCGCCCCCTCCTTAAAGGGGAAGACCTGGCAGTCTTAAAGGGGAAGTTCATATTAAAAGGAAGGTCACGGGAAATCATTTAGCCCTGATCCCGGGACCTCCATTGGGGTTATAACACTCCTCCTCCCCTAAGTCCGGAGCAACGTCCACATCCATGGATAAGTGCGCGGAACTTTCGACCGTTTCTGGGCATCAGGAGGCTTAAATCGAACCAAGGAGTGAAGTTTACATGACGAACACCTGGGTGGTGGCGGTAATGCCGGCATGGTCACGGGAGCTGGCACGGCACCTCCAGCGTTGGCAGAATGTCCATCTCGGTTTTCGAGTTGGAGCTAGGCGATTTTTCATCCGGCATCTCAGTGTCCTCAAAAATGACTGCTGAATCCTCGTAACCGGCGGAGCCGGGGCATTGGCGCCTATAGGGGTGGCCGAGGCAGCGGTGAAGATAAGATGCCCGAATCAACGGCAGGTACGGCGGGAGTATCCAGCATGCGGCTTCGGAGATGGTCTACGTGGTGATTGGATTTGTGGCCCTGTGCCTGTATTTAGTAAGAAACTGGACCTGTTTTCACCGACACGATGCCTGGGATCCAAGCAGCCCTTCCGCCGAAGTTCCGAATGTGTACTGCGTCTCCTGGTGCAAGCCCACCCAGTGGCCTGTGGTGACCTGTGTATCTCTCGGTTCAGTTCTGGGCGCAGTGGATCTTTCTGCCCAATATCCAGAAAAACGAGACTCATATGAGTGCGGAGACGCATCAACATCTCAGCTGGCGCGATGCATATCGTGGCATGCGGGGTTGTCCGGTAGCAGAATAAGAACCTTGCTAAACGGGTTCCCAAGACCCCGATTTAGTTTTTTCACGCGAGCTTAAAAGTTTGCACTGCCCGCTTGGCCAACCAATTCAAAGGGTGGTATGGGGTGGTCCTCACATGACGGATCCCATTAGCAGACATGATTGCCGCAAATTCCGCACTCGTAAACGGCGTACCATTGTCCGATACAAGCACCTCGGGTATGCTGTGCGTGCTGAAAATGTGCTGGAGTATCTCTATGGTGGTCCGGGTCATTATCTCCTGTATCTTGAGGGCCTCCATCCACTTCGAGTGGGCACCGCCGAGGATAAAGAACATCGCCCCTTGAAATGGACCTGCAAAGCCTGTATGGAGGTGAGATCACGGACGACCTGGCTATTCCCACGGGTGGAGCGGGGCAGCAGGAGGAAACTTCTGGTGTGCCTGACACTGGAAGCAGCACTGGGCCACCGCTTGATGTCCGCATCGAACCTGGGTCACCAAACGTAGCTTTGAGCTAACATTTTCATCTTGGACTCACCAGGATGACCGTTGTGGAGGTCCTTCAGGAGCGGGCCACGTCCACGTTCAGGGACCGAACTTGGTGACTGGCTTGGGTCACTGTCTGTGCGGAGTCTGCACGTTCTCACCGTGTTTGCGTGGGCTTCCTCCGGGTGCTCCGGTTTCCTCCCACAGTCCAAAGATGTGCAGGTTAGGTGGATTGGCTATGCTAAATTGTCCCTTAGTGTCCAAAATGTTAGGTGGGGTTACGGGGATAGGAAGGAGCTGTGGGCGGAGGTAGGGTGCTCTTTCCAAGGGCCGGTGCAGACTTGATGGGCAGAATAGCCTCCTTCTGCACTGTAAATTCTATGATTCAATGACCGCCATGAGGGCCCCCAAAGGAGCACGCTAACCTCCTGCATCTGTGTGGCGTAGGCCTTTAGGTCCTGAGGTACAGCCTGCGCTGAGCCCCATACTGCACCATGTGACAGACACGGGGTAGCAGAGGGTCAGTCTGGGTCCACCCGCGGATCCGGGATGCCGTGACCGATAGCCAGATCAGTAGCAATGACCTCACTGGCTGTCGCTGATGTAGGTGGCCTGGTCAGCAGGGGCAGACGGCTTAATGCATCGGCGTGGGGAATCTTGGCCCCAGAGCGGTTTTCCAACACAGTCATACGCTGCGAGCAGCAATGGCCTTTGCTGGGGGGAAAATCGCCCAATCCTCCTTGAAGAGCACTGGGAGGGGCTTATGGTCCGTGGAAATGGTGAAGCGATGCCCGTAGACGTATTGATGAAATTTCCTAACCCCAAATTTGACAACCAAACCTCCTTCTCGATCTGGGCATACCGCTTCTCGGTGTTGGCCAACATTCTTGAGGCGAAGACGAAGGCAAAGGGACGTTCAGATCAGTCGTCCATTTCTTGGGCCAGCACGGCCCAGAAGCCAAACGGAGAAGCGTCGCAGGTCAGTGGGATTGGCCAGGGTGGGTCAAAGTGGGTTAGCAGTCGTGATGAGCAGAGTTGTTGTTTCACCTCAACTAAAGCCGCTTGCTGCTCTCAGCCCTATTCCCAGTGTTGCCCCTTCTTCAACAGACATGGAGGAGGGGCTAAAGTGTGGGCGAGGTTTGGGAGGAACTTGCCATAGTAATTTATCATTCCCAGGAACAAACAGAGATCCATTGGGCCACCTGGTACAGGGGGCTGGCAAATTACTTCTACCTTCTCTTCCACCGGGTGCAAGCCATGGCGGTCTACCCGGTAGCCGAGGTACGTTACTTTGGCAGCGTTGAATACACATTACTCCCGGCAGAGGCAGATGCTGGCATCCTCTAAACGCTCCAGCATCTCGGCCAGGTTTTGTAGGTGCTCCTGCTCGGACGAACCCGTGAGCAGAACATTATTGAGATAGACCGCCATGCGGGGCAAACCTCACAGGATGTTCTCCATTACTCGCTGGAATAATATACACGAGAAGGAAACCCCAAAGGTCAGGTGGGTGCATTCATATAGTCCCCTGTGCGTGTTCACGGTCACAAAGCATCTGGACTCGGGAACCAGGACCAACTGGAGATAAGTGTGATTCATGTCAAGTTTTGTAAATGTGCACGCTCCGCTGAGCTTCACGTAAAAGTCGTCTATCCGGGGAACAGGGAATGGTCCAGTCGAGAAACACGGTTGACCGTCATTTTATAGTCTCCACACAAGCATACTGTTCCATCCGGTTTCATGACCGGGACGACCAGCGCCATCCATTCGGAGAACTGTACTGGGGTGATGCCCAAATTCTCCATCCAGTCCAACTCAATGTCCACCTTGGGCCGTAAGGCGTAAGGGGCAGGTCGGGCACTGAAGTAGCACTTTTGAGCCATGGGGTCCAGATTCGGGCCATGGTTCCTTTCATGGTGTCCATGCCATCCTGAATACAAATGAAACCTTGCCAGCACTCCCTCAGGTCCATGTGGGTGCATGCGGCACACCTGCTGCCAATCTAATGGCATGTAGCATAGCCAGTCATGCCCCAACATTTCAGCCCGCTCCCGTGGACCACCACCAGAGGAATGTTTGCAGGCTATTCACCATACTTGACTGGAACCATTGAAGTGCCCGCTATTGCCAGCGGTTCACCCATGTAAGTGATGAGCCTCACGTTGTTATCCGACAGGGTCAGCGATAGACGGCCAGACCGGAGGTGGTTGAACGCATGGCCACTGACGACCAACACTGCTGCCAAAATAGAGATCCATGCAGATTTGGTGTCCATTAATCCGCAGGGAAATCCGCATGGGCGCTACGCTTAATGTAGCCATGCAGTAACTGCTGGTAGGTTCTTTGCACGCGTTGGTTTAAATCCCATCCTCGTCGTCAGTGTTGAATCCGTGGTAGGCAGAACATATAGGCTAACGTAGAAATGACAGAACCAAGTTGATTTCGATACAATTACAATACTCCACTCCCTTAAGGTCTCCTTCCCTGACTTGCAGCTGGGACGGGGTTTTCTACAACTGAGGCTCTCCTTGTAATGGGGAAATCCCGCCCCCTTAAAGGGGAAGGCCTGCCAGTCTTAAAGAGGCAGTTCTTATTCCGGGGAGGTCACGGGAAATCGTATAGTCCCTGATCTCGGGACCTCCATGGGGTTATAATAACTTCATACATCATTATTTTGTAGGCTGCCACCGTGCAAAGTATTTGTTGGACATTTCCCAATGATACCTGTTGAGAGTGGAACTTTGTGTTGTGAGATAATTGACCTGTCCTGGAACTTTCTGATTTGTTGGGTGTTCTGGATCGCATACAGGTCACCAACACTTGAAGTAGTGCAACATTATTTTATTAGAAGGTTAACTATTTAAACATACTTGAACCATGGGTAAATACGATACCAGCTTTAACTAAAGACCTTTGCCTTGTCCTAACCAGTTGATGCACTCAGCACATGGTGAATGTCTGTGTTGCAGGCTGTGAGCTCTGTGCTCCTAGCTAGCTGCTACTTGAATGAGTGGGAACTCTGATGTCCCCTGTCTTTATAGTGCGTGTGCTCTCACTGGTGATTGGCTGCGGTGTTGTGTATGTTGATTGGTCCCACTGTGTGTCCATCAGTGTGTGTCTGCACCATGATATACTGGTGTATATTATGACATCCCCCCTTTTATATAAAAATAATGTGCCTGCGTGACAATAAATAGTGTGTGGTGAGTGTTCCTGACTACGTGTGTGTGAAATATTTACAGGACTATGTACATAAAACTAAGCTATTTACATGGGAAGGTGCCTGGTGCAGAAAAAAACAGTGTGTCACACAAATAACAAGATGAACACTATATACAAACCACTTGAACGATTAAACGGAAGAACAGAACAGACCAGAGAGTCCATTAGTGCAAAGTTCACAAATTAAGCCTCTGAGGTGGACGACTAATTCTGGTTGACTGCCTCAAGGGTGGGTCAGGAGCCACCAGCTGAGGAGCGGACTGGACTGCGTCAGAGTGAGGAGGATGCAGAGTGACCGGAATCTCTGCATAGTCCAGATCAGGGACAACAGGAGGGCGTGGCACTGGCGGAGGATCACATAGCGAGCGCGGAACGAGACGAAGGGCACGCCGATTACGGCGCAGAATGGAACCATCCGGTAGACGCCTCCCGTAACAACCTCCCCGAACAGGCGCCGGAATATGGCGACTAGGGGCTTTTCATAGTAACTTCATTTGAAGCCTACTTGTGACAATAAGCAATTTTCATTTTTTCATGAACCAGGAACGAGCGGGGAGCCACCTGCCGAAGAACCACAGCAGTTGCAGACAAGCCACCACCCGGAAGATGGATGCGGAAGTTGTCATCTGGAGCCAGAGCAGGCAGATCAGCTGCACGGGAGTCATGAGCCGCCTTGTGCTGTGCACGAGACAGTTGCATTCGTTGAAGGACCGGAACGTGGTCGAGGTCTGGGACGTGAATGGGCGGCACCGTCGTCCTCAGAGTGCGACCCATGAGCAGCTGGGCTGGTGACAGGCCAGTGGACAGTGGGGCCGAGCGATAGGCCAGCAGGGCGAGGGAGAAGTCGGATCCCGCATCGGCAGCCTTGCAGGGGAGCTGTTTGACTATGTGGGCGCCCTTCTCCGCTTTGCCATTGGATTGGGGGTACAGGGGACTGGGTGTCACATGCACAAAGTTGTACCTGCTGGCAAAGTTGGACCATTCCTGGCTTGCGAAGCAGGGGCCATTGTCCGACATCACAGTGAGTGAGATGCCGTGACGAGCAAAGGTGTCCTTACAGGCACGGATGACTGCAGACGATGTGATGTTGTGCAAACGTACCACCTCCGGGTAGTTTGAAAAGTAGTCTACAATCAGGACGTAGACCCTGCCCAGCGCGTGGAAGAGGTCGATGCCGACCTTGGACCAAGGGGACATGACCAACTCATGGGGTTGTAGGGTCTCACGTGGTTGGGCCGGCTGGAACCGCTGACAGGTGGGGCAGTTGAGCACTGTGTTGGCGATGTCGTCATTGATGCTGGGCCACTACACTGCCTCTCGGGCCCATCGGCGGCACCTCTCCATGCCACGATGGCCCTCGTTTAGCTGTTCCAAGACGAGCTGGCGCATGCTGTGCGGGATAACAATGCGGTCCAGCTTCAGGAGGACACCATCGACTACCGCCAGATCGTCTCTGATGTTGTAGAACTGCGGGCATTGGCCCTTGAGCCATCCATCTGTTAGGTGGCGCATGACACGCTGTAGCAGGGGGTCAGCCGCAGTCTCACGGCGAATTTGGACGAGGCGTTCATCCGTGGCTGGTAGATTGGAGGCCACGAAGGCCACATGGGCGTCAACCTGGCAGACGAATCCCGCTGGGTCACACGGGGTGTTGACTGCCCTGGACAGAGCGTCGGCTATGATCAGGTCTTTGCCCGGGGTGTATACGAGCTGAAAGTCGTATCGCCGGGGTTTGAGCAGAATGCGCTGGAGGCGAGGCGTCATGTCGTTCAAGTCTTTTTGTATTGTATTGACCAGCGTGCGATGGTCGGTCTTGACGGTGAATTGGGGAAGGCCGTACACATAATCATGAAATTTGACGACACCGGCCAACAGGCTCAGGCATTCCTTTTCTATCTGCGCGTAGCGCTGTTCCGTGGGGGTCATGGCGCGTGACGCATATGCAACGGGGGCCCATGATGAGGCCTCATCGCGTTGCAGGAGCACTGCCCCAATGCCAGATTGGCTGGCATCGGTCAAAAATCTTGTTTCTTTCGCTGGATCAAAAAAGGCCAATACCGGGGCCGTGGTAAGTTTGATTTTATGTTCTCTCCATTCGTGCTCATGGGCAGGAAGCCATTGGAAGTCTGTCGCCTTCCTGACCAGGTTCCTGAGAGCTGTGGTATGAGAGGTGAGGTTAGGGATGAACTTCCCCAGACTTCCGGGTGCGGCGATGACCAGCTGAGTCGCACGTTTCGGCAGCTCCCGGTGGAACGGACTTTTGGGCTCTTAATAAGAGCCCCAACGGCAATTTTAACGGCTAAAAGTACTGTGCGGTGAACCAGAAGGGAATCCCCCCTGGATACGGATGAAAAAAGGAGAGGAAGGTGGCCGGATTGCGGTGGATCCTTTAGAGCAGCGGCAAGGAAGGCAAGCAAAAACCAAGATGGCGTCGGAAGGTGGCAGTTTAATATGGGGCCCTGAACAACACGAGTTTTTGAAACGCTGCGTGGAAGAACTCAAAAAGGAAATGAAGAAGGAGTTGTTGGCCCCGATATTACAGGCGATCGAAGGGCTAAAGGAGGAGCAAAAGACCCAGGAGCGGGAGCTTCGGGTCGTGAAGGCAAAGGCTGCCGAGAATGAGGACGACATACAGGGCCTGGTGGTGAAAACGGAGATGCACGAGGCACACCATAAACGATGTGTGGAAAGGCTGGAGGCGCTGGAGAACAACGCGAGGAGGAACAACCTAAGGATTCTTGGTCTTCCTGAAGGCGCGGAGGGAGCGGGCGTCGGGGCATATGTGAGCACGATGCTGCACTCGTTAATGGGAGCGGAGGCCCCGGCGGGTCCGCTGGAGGTGGAGGGAGCATATCGAGTGATGGCACGAGGACCGAGAGCAGGAGAAATTCCTAGAGCCATAGTGGTGAGATTCCTCCGTTTTAAGGATAGAGAGATGGTCCTTAGATGGGCAAAGAAAACTCGGAGCAGTAAGTGGGAGAACGCGGTGATCTGCGTATACCAAGACTGGAGTGCGGAGGTGGCGAGAAGGAGGGCGAGCTTTAATCGGGCCAAGGCGGTGCTTCACAAAAAGAAGATAAAATTCGGAATGCTGCAACCGGCAAGACTGTGGGTCACATATCAAGGGAGGCACCACTACTTTGAGACGGCGGATGAGGCGTGGACTTTTATCGTGGAAGAAAAATTGGAATGAGCGGGTTATTAAAAAAAGAACGTTTGAAACAAAGTGGTGGGGTGAGTATGGGGGGGCGAAGAGGGGGGTAAAAAGGGGGGAAAGAGGAGTTTTATGTTATTAATCCTGCGATGTGGTAACTTTTCTCTCTTCCACAGGAGGTGGTGGGGGGAGGAAAGGAGGTGGAGGAGATGGGGCGTTGGCCATTGGGGGCGGGGCCAAGGGGGAAGCGCGGGCTCGGTTCCCGCGCTATGATAATCATGGCGGGAATAGGGAAGCAGGAAGGAGGGGGCGTCGCACGGTGCGAGCCGAGGTCACGGGGGGAAGCCGAGGTCGGCCAGAGTTTGCTGACTTCTGGGAGCAACATGGGGGGTGTAACTACGCTAGTGGGGGATCTAGCGGGGGGGTGGGAGGGGGGAATTATTGGGCTGCTGCTGCTGGGGAGAGGGGGGAGCTGGCATGGGGTGGGATGGGCGGGGGGGCACCGCCTGGGGGGGACACAGCTGCGTGGGAACCGGGTGAGGAGCTGGAAAAAGGGGATGGCTAATCGACAAGGGGGGGTAAAAAGCCCCCCAACCCGGCTGATCACGTGGAACGTGAGAGGGCTGAACGGGCCGATAAAGAGGGCACGGGTACTCGCACACCTTAAGAAACTTAAGGCAGACGTGGTTATGTTACAGGAAACGCACTTGAAACTGATAGACCAGGTGAGACTACACAAAGGTTGGGTGGGGCAGGTGTTCCATTCGGGGCTAGATGCGAAAAACAGGGGGGTGGCTATATTAGTGGGGAAGCGGGTAATGTTTGAGGCAAAGACTATAGTGGCGGATAGCGGGGGCAGATACGTGATGGTGAGTGGCAAACTACAGGGGGAGACGGTGGTTTTGGTAAACGTATATGCCCCGAACTGGGAGGCGTATGCTAGGACGCATCCCGGACCTAGAGGTGGGAAAGTTGGTAATGGGGGGAGATTTCAATACGGTGTTGGAACCAGGGCTGGACAGGTCGAGGTCCAGGACTGGAAGGAGGCCGGCAGCAGCCAAGGTGCTTAAAGATTTTATGGAGCAGATGGGAGGAGTAGACCCGTGGAGATTTAGCAGACCTAGGAGTAAGGAGTTTTCGTTTTTCTCCTATGTCCACAAAGTCTATTCGCGAATAGACTTTTTTGTTTTGGGAAGGGCGTTGATCCCGAAGGTGAGGGGAACGGAGTATACGGCTATAGCCATTTCGGATCACGCTCCACATTGGGTGGACTTGGAGATAGGGGAGGAAACAGAAGGGCGCCCACCCTGGAGAATGGACATGGGACTAATGGCAGATGAGGGGGTGTGTCTAAGGGTGAGGGGGTGCATTGAAAAGTACTTGGAACTCAATGATAATGGGGAGGTCCAGGTGGGAGTGGTCTGGGAGGCGCTGAAGGCAGTGGTTAGAGGGGAGCTGTTATCAATAAGGGCACATAAAGGAAAGCAGGAGAGTAGGGAACGGGAGCGGTTGCTGCAAGAACTTCTGAGGGTGGACAGGCAATATGCGGAGGCACCGGAGGAGGGACTGTACAGGGAAAGGCAAAGGCTACACGTAGAATTTGACTTGCTGACAACGGGTACTACAGAGGCACAGTGGAGGAAGGCACAGGGTGTACAGTACGAATATGGGGAGAAGGCGAGCAGGTTGCTGGCACACCAATTGAGGAAAAGGGGAGCAGCGAGGGAAATAGGGGGAGTGAGGGATGAGGAAGGAGAGATGGAGCGGGGAGCGGAGAGAGTGAATGGAGTGTTCAAGGCATTTTATAAAAAATTATACGAAGCTCAACCCCCGGATGGGAGGGAGTGAATGATGGGCTTTCTGGACCGGCTGGAATTTCCCAAGGTGGAGGAGCAGGAAAGGGTGGGACTGGGAGCACAGATTGAAATAGAGGAAGTAGTGAAAGGAATTAGGAGCATGCAGGCGGGGAAGGCTCCGGGACCGGATGGATTCCCAGTTGAATTTTACAGGAAATATGTGGACTTGCTCGCCCCGCTACTGAGGAGGACCTTTAATGAGGCAAAGGAAAGGGGTCAGCTGCCCCCAACTATGTCTGAGGCAACGATATCGCTTCTCCTAAAGAAGGAAAAGGACCCGCTGCAATGCGGGTCCCATAGACCTATTTCCCTCCTAAATGTAGACGCTAAGATTCTGGCCAAGGTAATGGCAATGAGGATAGAGGATTGTGTCCCGAGGGTGGTCCATGAGGACCAAACTGGATTTGTGAAGGGGAGACAGCTGAATACGAATATACGGAGGCTGCTAGGGGTAATGATGATGCCCCCACCAGAGGGGGAAACGGAGATAGTGGTGGCGATGGATGCCGAGAAAGCATTTGATAGAGTGGAGTGGGATTATCTGTGGGAGGTGCTGAGGCGATTTGGTTTTGGAGATGAGTATGTTGGATGGGTGCAGCTGTTGTATAGGGCCCCAGTGGCGAGTGTGGTCACGAATGGACGGGGATCTGCATACTTTCGGCTCCATAGAGGGACAGGGCAGGGATGCCCTCTGTCCCCATTATTGTTTGCACTGGCGATTGAGCCCCTGGCAATAGCATTGAGGGGTTCCAAGAAGTGGAGGGGAGTACTTAGAGGAGGAGAAGAACACCGGGTATCTCTGTATGCGGATGATTTGTTGTTATATGTAGCGGACCCGGCGGAGGGGATGCCAGAGATAATGCAGACACTTCGGGAGTTTGGAGAATTCTCAGGATATAAACTGAACATGGGGAAAAGTGAGTTGTTTGTGGTGCATCCAGGGGAGCAGAGCAGAGAAATAGAGGACTTTCCGCTGAGGAAGGTAACAAGGGACTTTCGTTACTTGGGGATCCAGATAGCCAAGAATTGGGGTACATTGCATAGGTTAAATTTAACGCGATTGGTGGAACAAATGGAGGAGGACTTCAAGAGATGGGACATGGTATCCCTGTCACTGGCAGGGAGGGTGCAGGCGGTTAAAATGGTAGTCCTCCCGAGATTCCTCTTTGTGTTTCAGTGCCTCCCGGTGGTGATCACAAAGGCTTTTTTCAAATGGATCGAAAAGAGTATCATGAGTTTTGTGTGGGCCGGGAAGACCCCGAGAGTGAGGAAGGGATTCTTACAGCGTAGTAGGGATAGGGGGGGGCTGGCACTACCGAGCCTAAGTGAGTACTACTGGGCCGCCAATATCTCAATGGTGAGTAAGTGGATGGGAGAAGAGGAGGGAGCGGCGTGGAAGAGATTGGAGAGGGCGTCCTGTAGCGGGACTAGCCTACAAGCTATGGTGACGGCCCCATTGCCGTTCTCACCGAAGAAATACACCACAAGCCCGGTGGTGGTGGCGACTTTGAAAATTTGGGGACAGTGGAGACGGCATAGGGGAAAGACGGGAGCCTCGGTGGGGTCCCCGATAAGAAATAACCATAGGTTTGCCCCGGGGAGAATGGATGGGGGGTTTGGAATATGGCAAAGAGCAGGAATAACGCAACTGAAAGATCTGTTTGTGGATGGGAAGTTCGCAAGTCTGGGAGCGCTGACCGAGAAATATGGGTTGCCCCAAGGGAATGCATTCCGGTATATGCAACTGAGGGCTTTTGCGAGGCAACAGGTGAGGGAATTCCCGCAGCTCCCGACGCATGAGGTGCAGGACAGAGTGATCTCAAAGACATGGGTGGGGGACGGTAAGGTGTCAGATATACATAGGGAAATGAGGGACGAGGGGGAGATTATGGTAGATGAGCTGAAAGGGAAATGGGAAGAAGAGCTGGAGGAGGAGATTGAGGAGGGGCTGTGGGCGGATGCCCTAAGTAGGGTAAACTCATCGTCCTCGTGTGCCAGGCTAAGCCTGATTCAATTTAAGGTGTTGCACAGGGCGCATATGACTGGAGCACGGCTCAGTACATTTTTTGGGGTGGAGGATAGGTGTGCGAGATACTCGAGAAGCCCAGCGAATCACACCCAGATGTTCTGGTCATGTCCGGCACTACAGGGGTTCTGGGTGGGGGTGACAAAGGTGCTTTCGAAAGTAGTGGGGGTCCAGGTCGAACCAAGCTGGGGGTTGGCTATATTTGGGGTTGCACAAGAGCCGGGAATGCAGGAGGCGAGAGAGGCCGATGTTTTGGCCTTTGCATCCCTAGTAGCCCGGCGCAGGATACTGTTGATGTGGAAGGAAGCCAAGCCCCCGGGGGTGAAGACCTGGATAAATGACATGGCAGGGTTTATAAAGCTGCAACGGATTAAGTTCGTCCTAAGGGGATCGGCTCAAGGGTTCACCAGGCGGTGGCAACCGTTCGTCGAATACCTCACAGAAAGATAGAGGGAATGGAAAAGAAGAAGGAAGCAGCAGCAGCCCAGGGGGGGGAGGGGGGAGGGAGAAAGGGGGGGGGGGAGGAACCAGAAGGACTCTCAGGGTTGTTAATATATATGTATAATATGTATAGGTCGTTGCTATAAATAATTGTATATTGGACTGTTAAATCATATTTTTGGAGAGTGTTTATCTGAGACAAGGCAGTTGCCATTTAGTTTTAGTTTTCGTTTTTGTTATATATTATTTATTCTTTGTTTATAAAACAGGTCATTGTTATTTATACTGTTATATTATTGTGTAAAGGATACACAATGTACTGTGATGGTTGACAAAAAATTTTCAATAAAATATTTTTTAAAAAAGGGATGAACTTCCGTCGGAAGTTGACCATGCCCAGAAATTGGAGGATCGCCTTCTTGTCCTCTGGCTTTTTCATGGCTGTGATGGCAGCCACCTTGTCAGCATCTGGCCGCACACCCAACTGGGAGATATGGTCCCCTAGGAACTTGAGTTCCGTCTGGCCGAAGGAGCATTTGGCTCTGTTGAAACGTGGGCCCTGCTCCCGTATGCATTTGAACACACGCTGGAGGCGACTGTTATGCTCCTGCACCAGGGGTGGTGGACCAAATGATTATGTCGTCAACATAGACGCAAACACCTTCAATGCTTTCCATCATTTGTTCCGTGATCGTGTGGAATACTTCTGACGCCGATATGATCCCAAACGGCATCCTGTTGTAACAATATCTGCCAAAAGGGGTGTTAAAGGTACACAGTTTCCTGCTGGATCTGTCTAGTTGAATTTGCCAGAATCCTTTTGAGGCGTCAAGTTTGGTGAAGAGCTTTGCCCGAGCCATCACGCATGTGATCTCTTCGCGCTTGGGGATTGGGTAATGCTCCCTCATTTTGTTGCGATTCAGATCCTTTGGATCAATGCAGATTCTGAGCTCGCCGGAAGGCTTCTTTACGCACACCATGGAACTGACCCAGTCGGTTGGTTCTGTAACTCTGGAGATCACTCCTTGGTCTTGGAGGTCCTGCAGCTGCTGCTTGAGGCGGTCCTTGAGGGGTGCTGCGACTCTGCGAGGTGCATGCACCACAGGCGTGGCGTGCTGTTTGAGTATGATCTTGTAAGTATATGGGAGCGTGCTCATGCCTTCGAAGACATTGTGGTGCTGGTCGATGATGGCGTTGAGTTGCGCCCTGAAGCCAGCATCAGGAGAGAGTGAACTCTTTGAACGAGGTTTAGCAATTTGCACGCCTGTGCGCCAAGCAGAGAGTCCTTCGAGGAGCCCACGATCTCAAAAGGAAGGATGGCTTTTCGTGACTTGTGCGCCACTTCGAGTTGGCATGAGCCGGTAGCAGGAATGATGTTGCCATTGTAGTCCAATAGCTGGCAGGCCGATGGGAGAATGGTTGGTTTGACACAAAGGCTTTGGAAGGCAGACCACACCATGAGATTGGCGGAGGCACCAGTGTCCAGACGGAATCGTATTTGGGACCGGTTGACCGTCAGGGTGGCACACCACTCAGCATCTGGATCGATGCTGTATACCGACAGCGGCTGGTGTCTTTGCTTCGGGGACAGCCTGTTTTTCATTACGATACCGACTCGAAAAGGCACCTTCGGGTCCTCGGTGTCACTGCTGTGTGGGAGGTCGGAATCGGACTCGGTGACCGTGGGTTGAATTGCCCGAACGTTCCTGTGAGGCTGGCTGAAGCGATATGAATTGGAAGGCTGAGCTTCTCGACAGCAGGCAGCATAGTGGCCAAGTCTTCCACATCGTAGGCATTGCCGAGATTTTGCGGGGCATTGCCGCTTTAAATGGGTGGAGCCACAGTTGCCGCATGTCATGACATCAGCACGTTCGCTGCACCACTGAGCAATGCGCAGTGCAGTCCTGCGTGGTTCGCGCCTGCGCATTACATTCCTCCATGTCGCCGTCCCCTCGTTTGGTGCGTACAACCGCGGGAGTCCGCGAATAGCGCGCAAAATGGCCGCCCTCATCCAGGCTGAGGCCCTGGAGGTGTTCAATCACCTGGACCCGTTCCACCTCATGGGGACCTTGCCGCGCCATTTCAGCCGCTTGTATACGGGAGTACCGACTGGTGGCATTTTCATGTAGGACACAGATCTCGATGGTGGTCGCTAGGGTGAGTTGCTTTACTTTGAGGAGCTGCTGACGTAGGGGGTCCGACTGAATACCAAAAACGATCTGGTCGCGTATCATGGAGTTGGAGGTGGGCCCGTAGCTGCAAGATTGCGCAAGGATGCGAAGGTGCGTTAAAAAGGATTGGAAAGGTTCGTCCTTACCCTGCAAACGCTGCTGGAACACGTAGTGTTCGAAACTTTCATCCACCTCTACGCTGCAGTGAGTGTCAAATTTGAGGAGAACCGTCTTGAACTTCATCGTGTCTTCGTTATCTGCAAAGGTGAGAGAATATGGATGGCATGGTCTGCGGCCGTGGAGAGGAGAAGAGCAATCTTTCTGGTGTTCGAGGCCCCCTCCCTAACCATGGCTTCGAGATAGAGCTGGAAGCGCTGTTTGAAAATCCTCCAGTTGGCCCCGAGGTTGCCGGCGATGCGGAGCGGTGGCGGGCTGATGTTGTCCATGCTGTAGAATGACGGAATGCTGGCGGAGGCAGATCACTTGCAGGTAGGTCTAAGAAGTGCTAGTATGCAACCACTCCTGGTATCATGATGTGTTGGGTGTTCTGGATCACATACAGGTCACCAACACTTGAGGTGGTGCAACACTATTTTATTAAAAGGTTAACTATTTAAACATACTTGAACTGTGGGTAAATATGATACCAGATTTAACTAAAGACCTTTGCCTTGTCCTAACCAATTGATGCACTCAGCACATGGTGAATGTCTGTGATGCAGGCTGTGAGCTCTGTGCTCCGAGCTGGCTGCTACTCGAATGAGTGGGAACTCAGATGTACCCTGTCTTTATAGTGCATGTGCTCTCACTGGTGATTGGCTGCGGTGTTGTGTATGTTGATTGGTCCCACTGTGTGTCCATCAGTGTGTGTCTGCACCATGATCTACTGGTGTATATTATGACAGTTTCCATCTGAGTTTTGGAAGTAGAGGGAGATGAGAAGTTAGCTCACTGAGTGTGGAAAGAGAATTATTCTGGTCCCGAATAATGAACAAGTCGTTGGCATTGCCTGATCAGTCAGGAAGACAACTTGAAGAGTTGACGAAGCGTTTTAAACTTTGTGGGTGGGCTTGTGGGAGAATGGTTTCTCAGAATTGGGACACATACAAACCAGCCTGCAGAAAGGCGATAAGAGTATCTTTGTCTTGGGCTGAGGAACAGAGTGCAAGAACGTGCGTTACTTTGAATTAGCTAATCCAGCAATGCACATACTTTTTTATTTTTTAATACTGAGTGAACAGATGTTACACCTAGTATACCAAGTGTTCCTCATCGTACTTTTGTTTGTCACAGAATATAACAGCTTGTGAATCAAGCCAAACATCATGGTGCCTAGTGTTACCTTTCAGAAAGAGTGAAGACATTTGAATTGGGCCAGAACACATGGAAGTTTCACTTCTCAGGTCCCGTCTTCTCTTTGCTGCAACAGTATATTTCGCACAATGACAGTCAATGCCCAAAAGAAGCAGGTAACTGTGGTAGTATGTATTGGGGGTCATGTGGGACTGGAAGCCCTAATGTCATTGGCTGACAGATCCCTGGTCCTGGTTGGCCGTTGACCTCAAGCTCCGCCCTGAAGGCGAAGTATAAGAAGCCGGTGTCTTTCCCCCGCAGGCCAGTTTACTATCGGGCTGCTGGGGAACAGACACGCTTAATAAAGCCTCATCGACTTCACTATATTCGTCTCACGGAGTCTTTGTGCGCTACAGTAACCAGACCTCTTCAGGGAGTCCAGATGGATATTTGCGGGATACCCACATTTATAACACGGATATATGTGGAACCATGGGCGGGATTCTCAATCAGCCGACGCAGGAATGGGGAAATGCAATTGGGCGGAGAATCAGTTCTGACACGAAATCACGGCGGGTGCCAATTTGACGCAAAATCGCAATTCTCTGTCGCCTCGACAGCGACGCCAATGTGTTCCAGAACGCAAGTACAGCAAATACCATTTGCATTTCATTAGCGGGCCTGACATGGCTTTCTCCGGGGCCTCTGCAATTCTCCACCTCCGAAGGACTGAATTCCTGATGGCGTAGTTCACTTGGGCTTTTAAAATTCATGAATTCGGTGCCGTGACTGATGAGGGAGACAGAGGAGGTCGGGCACAGAGAGCCGCAACTGTGGAGTGCCGGACCTGACACTGGCAAAGCTGGCTGCGGTGGGTGATGGGTGAACAGGCAGAGTGGCTGGGGTGACCCACCATGGGACTGGGATGGTGCCCATAATGGACAACCATTGCCGCAGCCTGCAAGGCAGCCATCTTGCTGCACACCGCACTGACTCCCCACCTTGGCCCCTGGTTCTGCAGAGTGACACAGGCTTGTACTGCCAACCGGGGCCAACATGTAGCCCGGGGGAGCTAGTTGGGCATGCATGTATGCACCGTGCTAACATGTTGGCCTTTCATCCGCTGCAGACAATGGATATCGGAATTCAACCAGCAATGGTGGCCTTCCTGCTGGTCGCCGCAGCCCTGTGAAATACCCTGCGGCTGTACAAGCTGGCGCTGCTCGAGGAGGAAGCTGCAGCAGTGGAGCGTGCATCAGCAGAGCGTGTAGCAGTGGAACCTGCTCCAGAGGAAGAGGAGGCAGCCACTCAGGATGGAGAGCTGGGCACCCACCAGGCCAAGGAGGAGGAGGTGCAAAGGAGGTGCTGCTAGAGGCCTCGCATATACCGGCAGCGTCTGTCATTCGAGGACCTCCAGGACTGGGCATGCCATCAAAGACTCCGGCTGAGCAGGGGGACAGTGTGGCATATCTGCCCGATCATGGCACACCTGGCAATGTAGGAGAATGCTCCCAGAATGGTGACAGACGCTCAGAGCATTTACCCCATGAGAGCCTTCTGCGCCGTCACAGGAGCCCTGTATGCCCTGTCGGCACAATACATCCTCTTCAATGTGGACTGAGCCCATCTGGATGCCCGGGCTTGGGAGATTTGGGAGATCACCACCATCGGCAGGATGCCCCGTGTCCAGGGGGTGATCGATGGGATGCATGTCACCCTACAGGACGCTGCAGATGACAGGCCACTCTACACAAACTGAAAGGGGTTCCACACGATGAACGCGCAGCTCATATGTGACCATTGTAATGTGAGAGTACTTTTAAGAAATGGGTGTTTAAGAAATGTATGTTTAATAAATGGGTGTTTATCAGTGATGTCAGAGTGTGGGTGGAGCTGGGCTATCTGTCAGCTTTTTACTTTCGTTTTAGGTTGTTTGCTGCACGGTGTGTTTTCGTTTCGTTTTCAGTGTTGGAGCTGAAGCCAGACAGAGCAGGTGTACTGTTGATCTCTCTGCCATGAAAAGACTATCTCTTGATCATTTGGTGAATTCAGAATTATAAATGTTTCAATAGTGACTTTAACCTGATCTGCCTCTGTTAAACGTTTTGTTTTTAAGTCGTATGGATGTTAACAGGAAATCTTTAATGGATTACTTAGTGTTGTATTCTTTGGGGGTAGTATTTGAAGTGATGGTTGCTAAGATGTTCACTGTATGTTTTAAAAAGGTTAACTTGAGTTCATAGAATAAACATTGTTTTGCTTTAATAAATACTTTTCCATTTCTGCTGTACCACACCTGTAGAGTGGGCCGCGTGCTCCCCATACCACAATCTATTAAAAGTTGTGGGTCAGGTGAATTCCATGATACACTTTGGGGTTTTCTAATCCCTGGCCCATAACACCATGAGCTACGCATCATGGATGTCCGCGCATGATACCAGGGCAGGGTGCACGCGCCTTCACCCTGGCACACTCAACGATTCCTGACATGTTCAAGATGCCCCCCCGTCCTGCTGGGGGGGGTTGGCTTCTGGATAACAGGGGTTATGCACTGTGGTCATGGCTGATGATGCCGATCTGAAGGCCACAGATCAACGATGTCTATGCCACGACCGGTGTGATTGAGCGGTGCTTCGACCTCCTGAAGAAGCGGTTCAGGTGCCTGGACCGCTCTGAATGGGCCCTCCAGTATGATGCTGAGAGGTTCGCCCGCAATGTGTCAGCCTGCTGTATCCTCCACAACATTGCGCAGCAGAGGAGCAATGTGCTGGAAAAAGAGGATGAACGCCCGGCCTCCTCCGACCTGGAGGATGAAGGGGAGGTTGGGGATGGACAGGACATGGGGCCCCGGCAGGCATGGGAGAGCGCACAACGTGTGCGCCAGGGCCAATTGCCACGGGACACTCTGATCGCCTCCAGATTCACTGACTAGGGGTTGCAGGGGAACTGGCCAATGGCACGGATTGCGGGGGAACTGGCCAAGGGCATGGATACCGCTACCCCCCCCCCCCCCCTGTTCCCCCCCTCTTCCCGGCCAACCCCCTCACCTGCAACTTTCTCCGTGATGCATACCTGCTGCACTATGGGTGCGGGCCCTGGGTTGGCAGTAACAATGGGCCTGGTCCATGTGGTGGAGGATGATGAAGACCCGCTCTACGATGAGCTCTGGTGCTTCGCATCATTTGATAGTGTCTGACTCCTGCCCACGATAGCATTTTCCATTGTCCACCTAAGTGAGCCCTGCATATGTATTGGCCATTCCATCACACGGTCCCATCAAATCCCTGGGGAATGGTGGTGGGGACAGCTGGGGGGGTGGATGCAGAAAGTGGGGGGCCGAGGCCACTCACACGTCCGCCCATCCCCCCGCACCCCCGCACCCCCGCACCCCCTCTCGGGCCAGCTCACACGAGTCCACCCCTCACACCCATCTGACAGAGCATGTGTACAGGTGTTTAATGTGCATAAATATTTACAAAAAATGCCTTAGCCCCTATAATTAAACCCAGAGCAACTTAACTGGTGTCCAGCTTTCTGGCCTTAAGGGCCCTAACGCTTGAAGTGCAGGGCTTGAGTCAGGCTCTACAGGACTAAAATAGCATCTGCTGACTTTGCAGGCCACAAGACTGAACAATGTAATGTCCTGTGAAACCAGATGAGACATTATGTCAACCTCTGATAAGAGGAAGTAGTCCAGAGTGCAGTCTACAAACTGCTTGACCGTGCAAAAATAGCTAACCTCCAACGGCTAACAGATAACAGATGTGCAAATGGGCTATCTCGAAGAAAGAGTATAAGAATTGACATTGGGAGGTACAATTCGGTGACAACCTGGGATCAACATTCACAGAAGGAACAAAGAACCTGAGCGTGACTCAGCAACCAGAGACAACCGCCGATCAAGTGCCTGGCCAAGCCTTGAAGGGGTAGTATCTTATTTATGCTTTGAGCAGTGAGTCTTAAAGCCCGCAAGCAATTATATGTAACTATGTGTGCTTAAGCATTAGCAATAAAGAAATGTTTACTTGCCTGTTGACTCAGAGTGTTATTCTGTCAGATATCACGTTACCTCACTGAGATAGAGACCAGTGACAGTCAACATGCTATGTCTAGGTGGATGCCCAGATGGAAAATCAGGAGTGGAGACGGCCTGTTGGGATTCCCTCCCAAACAAATCCATACATCCACTCTGGGACCTGGGTCTGCTCGGGTGTTCCAGGTGGTGTGATGTCGTCCTGTTCTGCCCGCTGCCCATCAGATGTGGGAGGGAGACTGAGGTGCTGCGGTGTTCCTGCACTTCCCCTGCAGGAGTCACCGGCACAGGCCTCATCACCTCCTCCTCCCTCAGGGTGCCCGATGGTCCTGGGCTACTCCATGGGATGGGGGTGAGAGTGCAGCTATCCCCTGGGGCTCCTCCGCCACCTGGCGCTGCCAGTCCTGGAAGTCCGCTCTGGTCTCAACCAGGGTCTGCGCGCTCATGGTCATGGAGCACAAGGATTGGATTACCTCCATCTGGGACTGCGCCACATCACCCATTGACTGTGCCACCACCTTCTGGATCTGTGTCACATCAGCCAATGACTGCGCCATCTCCCTCAGCATCTGCACTACGTCAGCCAGCGCCTGGGCAATGCCGCCGATGTACTCAGCCATGGCCCGCTAGATTGGATTGGATTGGTTTATTGTCACATGTACCAAGGTACAGTGAAATGTATTGTTCTGCATGCAGCTCAAACAGATCATTCCGTACATGAAAAGAAAATACATAATAGGGCAACATAAAATACACAATGTAAATACATAGACACAGGCATCTGGTGAAGATGTTTGAAGAGATCAGATCAGTCCATAAGTCCATCAGTCCACAAGAGGGTCATTTTGGACCAGCGGGTAACAGCAGGGAAGAAGATGTTTTTGAATCTGTTAGTGCGTGTTTGGCACCCAGTCGTCTAGCTATGTGCTGATGAAGTCTGTGATGGTAGTGGCATACTCGTTAAGGTTGGTCACTGAGTTCTTGAATATGGACCAGTCTACTGACTTCAAGCAGTTACATAGGAGCTCTTCTGTTGCCTTGGACCAGCACTGCATGACCACCTTAACCAGATTGTCCTGCTTAAGTTTCTACTTGTATGCCGGGAGAAGGAGTACCGTCTTATGGTCAATTTCCCGAAGTACGGTAGGGGGATTGATCAGTAGGTGTCCTTGATTTTTGTGTAGCAGTGGTTGAGAGTGTTGTCGTCCCTGGTGGGACAGATGTGTTGGTGGAATTTTGGCACTACACTCTTGAGGTTGGCCTTGTTGAAGTCCCCGGCCACGGTGAACAAGGCCTCTGGGTGTTCAGTTTCATTGATATTTGTAACTGTGTACAATTCGTCCAACACCTTTTTCACATCTGCCTGGAGTGGGATGCAAACCGCTGTGATGATGGCAGAAGTGAACTCACGTGAAAGGTAGTATGGGCGACACTTCATGGTCAGGTATTCCAGGTCCGGGGAGCAGTAGGTCACCAGGGTCGCCACATCCAGCCCCTCCACCCTTTGCTTTGTCTGATGACGTGGTGTGGTCCGACCGGCGTATTGAGAAGCCTTCAGGTTGTATGGCACAGACCGGTGAGGCAGGGGTGAGCCATGTCTCTGTGAAACAGAGCACACAGCAGTCTCTTGCTTCCCTCTGAGAAGTAAGTCTAGCTTTAAGTTCGTCCAGCTTGTTTTCGATCGCTTGGACTTTTGCCACGAGTATGCTTCCTCACTTCCTCGGTCGGCGGCTGCATCTGAATGGTCCCGGGATCTGATGAGAGAAGTCTGACCTTGTGGAAGGTAGGTGGCTGCGACTGGCAGGGGCTGGGCTGCTGGTTTTGTTTTTGGGGTTGCGCCTGGTAGGGTCTCGGGTGCTGGTTGCGATTTTGGGGTTGCCGTGGGAACATGTTTGCAATCCGGTCTGGCCCCGGGGTTACGCGGGTATGGGTCTGTCTTGCAGCGTGTTCTGGTCCTCTCGTGGGGTCTTTGCCATTTTGGGGATCTGTAATCCGCGTTTGGGTCGCAGACAGGGGCTTCCTGAGTCAGGTTGGGCCGGGTCCTGTGTTCTGCTCCAGAGTTAGTGGTCTGCTCGGGTGCTCCTGGAGTCAGGCCTTGGAGTAGGCCTGGTCGGGCCTACACATGTATTCTTCCTTCCATCCTTCAGTAAGTTGGGTCGCTGGGTGGGCCTCTCTGGATCGGGTCAGGCCAGGTCTCATGGTCGGGGGCCAGGTTGGGTGCTCCGGCGGATGGATCAGGCGGTCCGGAGGCTGACGTTGGTTCCTAGGCCGGGTTGGACGTTCAGAGGACCGGGTCGAGTCCAAATCGAGGTCGGGGCCAGACCTCCGGTTTGGGTCTCTTCAACTTCCGGCTTCAGTTGTTTGAGGAGTCCCTTGCGGTCGGGTCCATTCAGGTCGTCAGGTCGAGTCCACGGGCCTCTGAGAATCTTCAAACCTGCCAGAGAACATAAAAGAGAGAGGTTATTGATTATGTTAGTGTTAGAATTAAGTTTAAATAGATCAGTACAGTTATAGGAGATGTAAGAAAAGGATCTGTGTGAGAGAGCTCGCAGAGAGTCGTCACGCCCGGCGCCGTTTTAGATCTGTGCCGAGGCCACGCTCAGAAGCGCCGCTGCAATTTCCAGGTGGCTCTCGCACATGACTACCTGTGAGGTGGCAACCATGTCCTGGGCCTCAGCCAGCGCCCGCACAGACCTTGAACATGCTGATCCATAGCCGCAACCCTCGCCCCAATGCCTCCACCGCAGACACCACCTTTGCGGTGTTGGCCTGGGTGGCATGCATGGGCGGCACCACCTCCTGCTCCTGCACACAGTTGGACTCCTCCACCTCCTGCGCCTGCAGGTGCTCGATGCTCGTCAATAACCTCTAGCACAGGGCTAAATCGCTGGCTTTGAAAGCAGACCAAGGCAGGCAAGCAGCACGGTTCAATTCCCGTACCAGCCTCCCCGAACAGGCGCCGGAATGTGGCGACTAGGGGCTTTTCACAGTAACTTCATTTGAAGCCTACTTGTGACAATAAGCGATTTTCATTTCATTTCATGTAGTCCCTGGCTCTGTGACTGCATCTCCACAATCGATCGGACGTTCCGTTCCGGAAGCCCAAAATCTGTCTGGACGTCAGCTAGTTCCTTGGGTCGGCCTGCCCCCTGACCGTCCGCCCCCTCGGTAGTTCCTACCTCCACCTGCTGTACCAGAGCAGCTGTGTGGTGATCACCAGATAGTGTCCCAGGAGCCACTTCACTAAACTACCCAATCGAGGTGAATGTCTCTGGAATGGTGGAGGGTGTTGGAGACAGCTGTGACAGGATGTCAGTGTCAACCTCGGATTCGAACTCTGGGGTGTCCTGGGTCAAGGGTCGAGGAACTGTTCTCCCGTCCGGACTGTTCTCCTTGTCGCTGCTCGGCTCACGGGGAGTGGGGGGCTGTGGCACTGGCTGGGGGCATGGCACTGGCTTGGGGCAGGGCACACCAGATATACCCGCCCCATCACCAACAGGCCATTAAGTCACAAGACAAGACACATGATTAGACTGCGGGCTGGGGGGGGGGGGGGGGGTTGAGGGTGATGCTGAGGATGAGGATTATATGGAGTTGAGGTTGGTGTGGGGGTGAGTGTGATGGTGTTGCGGGGGTGGTTTTGCGGGGGGGGGGGGGGTTGACACATGTGTAACAGGTGTCCTGAGAATGTCGCTTTAAGAAATGTTTGGCTGCTCATGTTACTGCAGTGATGTCAGAGAGTGGGTGGAGCTGAGCTCTTGTTCTGCTTTTTAGTTTCACTTTGAGAAAAGCTTGGGTGTGTCTATCCTTTTGGTTTCGTTTTTCAGTGTGTTGCAGCTGAAGTTAGCCAAAGCAGCTGTACTGTTGAGCTCTCTGCCATGAAGGACTATCTCTTAATCATTTGGTGAATTCAGAATTATAAATGTTTTCAGTAGTGACTGTAAACTCTATAGTGCTTATGTTTAAAGGTTTGTTAAGTCTTCTGAGTGTTAAAAGAACAGCATACTTAGTGTTGTATTCTTTGGGGGGTGTATTAGATTTACTGGTTGCTAAGACATTCACTGTTTGTTTTAAAAAGGTTAACTTGAGTTCATAGAATAAACATTGTTTTGATTGAAAAAAGAACTTTTCCATTTCTGAAGTACCACATTGTAGAGTGGGCCGTGTGCTCCCCATACCACAATCTATTAAAAGTTGTGGGTCAGATGAACTCCATGATACACTTTGGGGTTCTTGAAACCCTGACCCATAACAATTGGGGGCTCGGAGGGATAAAAGTCTGTCTATTGGATTGGCTTAGTGAACTTAAATACAGTGAGGGGTGAGCATATTGTGGTTGCTTTTCAGGTGTGGTATTTTAGTTTAAATAGGGTGTGTGTTGTGGACAATGGCTCTTTCAGAGGCTCTGAAGTTTTTTGGGGTGGAGATGGTCACACGCAGTACCATACGGACAGAGACTAAAAGCAGACTGTTAGATTTGGCAAAAACATTGCAGTTAACATTACCTGACAAAATTCGAAAAGATGAGGTAATTATGGTGGTGGCTAAGCATTTAAAGTTGCCTGAGATACAGTTTGACTCATTGGAAATGGCAAAAATTCAGTTACGACTTAAACAAATGGAACATGAGAAAGAATTAAAGCAGCTTGAATACGAAAGAGATAGAGAGGAAAAAGAAAGGGAAAGGGAGATACAGATCAGGGAAAAAGATAAAGAGAGAGAGTTTGAACTTCAGAAAATGGGCATGAAACATGACAGTCAGTTAAAATTGGCAGGCATAAAGGGAAACATACAGTTGGATGATAGTGATGAGGATAGTGAGAAAGAGCGCCTAAGTCGAAGGCGTGGTGGGGATCTATTTAAATATGTCCAAGCATTGCCAAGGTTTGACGAGAAGGAGGTAGAAGCTTTTTTCATTTAATTTAAGAAGGTGGCTAAACAAATGAAATGGCCACAGGACATGTGGGTATTACTGATTCAAACAAAGCTGGTAGGTAGGGCTAGTGAAGTGTTTGCATCACTACCGGAGGAGGTATCTGGGCATATGAGGAGGTGAAAAAATCCATCTTAGGTGCATATGAACTCGTGCCTGAAGCCTACAGACAAAGGTTTAGAAATTTAAGGAAAGAATTTGGCCAAACATACATGGAGTTTGAAAGGCTCAAGCAGAGTAATTTTGATAGGTGGATAAGGGCTTTGACAATAGACCAAACGTATGAAGCTCTCAGAGAAATTATACTTTTGGAGGAGTTTAAAAATTCAATTCCGGATGTAGTGAGAACTCATGTGGAAGAACAGAGGGTTAAAACTGCGAGATTAGCAGCAGAAATGGCAGATAATTATGAATTAGTTCATAAATAAAAGTTTGGTTTCCAACCTCAATTTCAGCCTGTGAGGGATAGAAACTGGGGACATGAGAAATACTCAAGTGTTAGAGATAAAGGTGATCTGATGGGAGATAATAAGGAGAGTGTACTTCAGATTAAAAAAGAAATCCAGGAGGATTGAAAAGAAATGAAAATTTCAAATGTTTTCACTAATAAACTAGGCCATGTAAAGTCACAGTGTTGGTGGTTGAAGAAAAGCACTGGGAAGGCTGATGTGGTAAAACAGGATAAGACAGTGGGGTTTATTAAAGTGGTAAAGGAAAGCCCAAGTAAAGCGAAGGAGGCGCAAAAGATTGTACAGACTGATCAAGAGGTGATTGATAAGAAGGTGCCAGATGTCTTTAAAGAATTTACTTGTGAGGGTAAAGTTTACTCATGTGTATCAGGAGGAGCAGGTAAAGAAGTCACAATTTTAAGAGATATGGGAGCTAGTCAATCTTTAATGGTAAGAGATAAGGATTTATGTAGACTGGGAAGAATGTTGCCAGAAAAGATGGTAATATGTGGAATTTAAGGTTAGAGGAGTAGCGTTCCATTATATAAAGTGAGGTTGGAAAGTCCAGTGAAGAGTGGTGAAGTGGTAGTAGGAGTAATAGAGAAACTATCTTGTCCAGGAATACAGTTTATCTTGGGTAATGATATAGCTGGATCGCAGGTGGGAGTGATGCCGACTGTGGTTGATAAGCCAGTGCAAAATCAGACAACTGAAGTGTTGAAGGACGAATATCCTGGGATTTTTCCGGATTGTGTGGTAACAAGGTCGCAAAGTCACAGGTTAAGAAAAGAGGAGAAATTGAAGAGTGAACATGGAGTTGAAGTGCAATTATCAGAAATGATTTTTGATCAGATGGTTGAAAAAGAACAAGAGGACTTCCGGGTGCGGCTATGCAGAGCGAGGGCGCAGGTTCGGTAGCTCCCACTTGGAACGGACTTTTGGGCTCTTTCCAGGGCCCCCACGGCATTTGTTCGACATTTCCCGGTGTGGGAAGAAGACTGCAACATTCCCCTAACAGTGTCCCCCAGGAATGGTATGTCTCTTGGTTACCAGACCCGGCAGAAACAGTAAAAGATTTGACTATAACTGCAGGATAAACAAAGCCTCTTCCAGCATGCAGGCGGGGGAAGGGCAAGCTTAAGGGCTGCAAGCTGACTTGAGGGCCTTTATTAAAGGTGAATTCTAGCAGCAGAGGGAACAACTGTGAAAAGATCTACCAAGGCCATTGAAGAAGCGGGGACGAGGCTTCCGGTGGCGGCCATGGAGGAGTAGGTCGCGCATTCGGCAGCACCCGTCTGGAACGGACCCTCAGACCTTTTTCAGGAGTTTCCACAGACGTTTTGGGGCAGATTGGTGAAGCGAACACTGCCAAAAGGATTCCCTCTCGAGACTTCCGGTTGTGGCTATGCGGAGCTAAGTCGCACATTCGGCGGCTCCTGCAAAAACGGACTTTTGGGCTCTTTTTAGGGCCCCCAAGGGCACTTTTTCGACATTTCCCGATGTGGGAAGGAGTTAATAATAGCTCCTCATTAGTATATGGCTTTAACTAGGAGCGGGGCGACAAAAAAGGTGGTGGTGGACCTGAAGAAGGGAGTGAAGAAGGACAAAATGGCGGCGGGCGGAGACCAGGCAGCGTGGAGCAGAGGAGCAACAGGAGGGTATCCAGCGCTGCCTCAGAGAGATTAAAACGGACCTGCTAGAGCCGATAAAGGCTTTTATTGATAAGCTGCTGAAGACACAGACGGCCAGGGGGTGGCGATCCGAGAGGCTCGACAAAAGATCTCTGACAATGAGGACAAGATCTTAGGCCTGGCGGTAAAGGTGGAGGTGCATGAGGCGCTCCACAAGAAATGGCAGGAGCGGTTCGAGGAGATGGAGAATCGGTCAAGGCGGAAGAATCTGCGGATTCTGGGCCTCCCGGAGGGGCCGGACGTGGGGGCCAATGTGGTCACCATGCTGAACTCGCTGATGGGAGCGGGTCCTTCCAGGGGCCCCTGGAGCTGGAAGGGGCCCATAGAGTGTTGGCGAGGAGGCCCAAGGCTAACGAGCCTCCGCGGGTGGTGCAGGTGCGGTTCCATCGGTTCGTCGATCGGGAGTGTGTGCTCAGGTGGGCCAAGAAGGAGAGGAGTAGCAGGTGGGAGAACGCGGAGGTTCGGATATACCAGGACTGGAGTGCGGAGGTGGCGAAGAGGAGGGCCGGGTACAATCAAGCGAAGGCGGTGCTGCACAGTAAGGGGGTGAAGTTTGGCGTGTTGCAGCCGGCGCGACTGTGGGTTACCTACAAGGACCGACACCATTATTTTGTGTCTCCGGAGGAGGCGTGGGCCTTTGTTCAGGCCGAGAAGCTGGACACAAACTGAGGGTCGGGATGGGCGATTGGGGACTGCAGTGGATATGTTATGCCTATTTTTGGTTCGGGGGGGGGCGGGGGGGAACGCTTTTGCATTGTTTTGGGTTTCTTTTTCTCTGTGTTTGTCTCTTTCGGGTTGGGGAGGGTGGATGGGGCGGGTTGTGCACTGTTTTGGTTGGTGGCGGGGCCTGGTAGGTGGAGAGCACGGGCTTTTTTCCCGTGCCGAAGACTGGGGGGGGGGCGGGGCCGGGGCGGGGAAGCGAGGATTATTTCCCGCGCTTAGAACGGAGGGGGGAGGGGGAGAGCCTGTGGATGGGGAGTGGGAGAGGAGGGTGTGCCACACAATGGGAGGAGTCGAAGGGGAGGCGGGAGTGACCGGGGTCAGCAGAAGTTAGCTGACTTGCGGAAGTGCAAGGAGGAGCTGGAGCGAGTGGGGGGGGGGGGGTCGAGACGGGGGTATGCCACTGTGGGGAATGGGCCGGGAGTGGGGTGCGGGCGCGTGGCTGGCCGAGGAGGGGTCATGGCTAGTCGGCGGGGGAGGGGGGCGGGTAGCCCCCTGATCCGGCTGATAACCTGGAATGTAAGGGGACTGAATGGGCCGGTTAAGCGGGCCCGCGTGTTCGCGCACCTGAAGGGGCTCAAGGCGGATGTGGTTATGCTCCAGGAGACACACCTAAAGGTGGCAGACCAGGTAAGACTGAGGAAAGGGTGGGTAGGTCAGGTGTTTTACTCGGGGCTAGATGCCAAAAATCGAGTGGTGGCGATCTTGGTGGGAAAGAAGGTGTCATTCGAGGCGTCGAGCATTGTGGCAGATAATGGCGGTAGGTACATAATGGTAAATGGTAAGTTGCAGGGCAGAGAGGGTGGTACTGGTCAATGTGTATGCCCCGAACTGGGACGATGCGGGTTTTAAGCGGCGTATGTTGGGTCGGATCCCAGACTTGGAAGTGGGGGGCCTGATAATGGGGGGAGACTTTAACACAGTGTTGGATCCGGCACTGGATCGCTCCAGGTCTAAGACGGGTAGGAAGCCGGCGGCGGCTAGAGTGTTGAGGGGATTTATGGACCAAATGGGAGGGGTGGACCTTTGGAGATTTGCAAGGCCGGGGGCTAGGAAATTTTCATTCTTCTCACATGTCCATAAGGTTTATTCTCGAATTGACTCTTTCATTTTGAGTAGGGCGCTGATAGCGAGAGTAGAGGATACCGAGTATTCGGCAATATCCATTTCGGACCACGCCCCGCATTGGGTGGTCTTGGAGATGGGGGAGGAGAGGGACCAGCGCCCGCTGTGGCGCTTGGAGGTGGGGCTGTTGGCGGACGAGGAGGTGAGCGAGCGGGTCCGAGGAAGTATAGAGAGGTACTTGGAGACCAACGACAACGGGGAGGTCCGAGTGGGGATGGTATGGGAGGCACTGAAGGCGGTGGTGAGGGGAGAGCTGATCTCCATTAGGGCCCACAAGAAGCGGAGGGAGTGGGGGGGAGAGAGAGAGGCTGGTGGGGGAGATGGTGAGGGTAGACAGGAGGTATGCGGAAGAGCCTGAGGGAGGATTGTTGAGGAAGAGGCGCAGCCTCAGGCCGAATTCGACCTGGTGACCACCAGGAAGGCGGAGGTGCAGTGGAGGAAGGCTTAAGGGGCGGTCTACGAGTATGGGGAAAAGGCAAGCCGTATGCTGGCGCATCAGCTTCGGAAGCGGGACGCAGCTAGGGAATTCGGGGGAGTTAGGGGCAGGGGAGGGAGCGTGGTGCGGAGTGGGGTTGGCATCAATGGGGTCTTCAGGGACTTTTACGAGGAATTGTACCGATCCGAGCCCCCACGGGAGGAGGGAGGGATGGGCCATTTCCTGGACCAATTGAGGTTTCCAAAGATGGGAGAGGGACTGGTGGCGGGACTGGGGGCCCCGATTGGGCTGGAGGAGCTGATCAAAGGGATAGGAAGCATGCAGGCGGGGAAGGCACCGGGGCCGGATGGTTTCCTGGTTGAGTTCTATAAAAGATATATGGACCTGTTGGGCCCGCTGTTAGTTAGGACCTTTAATGAGGCAAGGGAGGGGGGGGCTTTACCCCCGACGATGTCCCGAGCACTGATCTCCTTGATCCTGAAGCGGGACAAGGATCCCTTGCAATGTGGGTCTTACAGACCGATTTCCTTGCTAAATGCAGATGCCATGGTGCTGGCGAATGTCTTAGCCACGAGGATTGAGGATTGTGTGCCGCAGATCATCCATGAAGACCAGACGGGGTTTGTGAAGGGGAGACAGTTGAACACGAATGTGCGGAGGCTTTTGAACGTTATCATGATGCCGGCGAGGGAGGGGGAGGCGGAGATAGTGGTGGCGATGGACGCTGAGAAAGCCTTCGATAGGGTAGAGTGGGGGTACCTGTGGGAGGTGCTGAAGAGGTTCGGGTTTGGGGAGGGGTTTGTCAGGTGGGTTAGGCTGTTGCATGAGGTCCCGATGGCGAGTGTGGCCACAAATAGGAGGAGGTCCGAGTACTTTTGGTTGCACCGAGGGACGAGACAGGGGTGTCCCCTGTCCCCCCTGCTCTTCGCACTGGCGATTGAACCCCTGGCTATGGCACTGAGAGAGTCGAGGAACTGGAGGGGGTTGGTGCGGGGTGGGGAGAAGCAGAGGGTGTCGCTTTATGCGGACGACCTACTGCTGTATGTGGCGGACCCGGTGGGGGGAATGCCAGAGGTAATGATGATCCTTAGGGAATTTGGGGACTTTTTGGGGTACAAGCTCAGTATGGGGAAGAGCGAGCTGTTCGTAGTTCAGCTAGGGGACCAGGAGAGGGGGATTGGCGAGCTCCCACTAAAAAGGGCGGAGAGGAGCTTCAGATATTTGGGGGTCCAGGTGGCCAGGAGCTGGGGGGCCCTGCATAGGCTTAACTTTACAGGCTGGTGGAGCAAATGGAGGAGGAGTTCAAGAGGTGGGACGCGTTGTCGCTGTCCTTGGCGGGTAGGGTGCAGTCAATCAAAATGACGGTGCTCCCAAGGTTTTTGTTCCTGTTCCAGTGCCTCCTCATGTTTATCCCGAAGGCTTTTTTCAGGCGGGTTAACAGGAGTATAATGGGGTTTGTGTGGGCGGGAGGGACTCCGAGGGTGAGAAGGGTTTTCCTGGAGCGGAGTAGAGAAAGGGGAGGGGCTGCCGCTGCCCAACCTCTGTGGGTACTTCTGGGCCGCCAATGCGACGATTGTGCGCAAGTGGGTGATGGAGGGGGAGGGGGCTGCATGGAAGAGGCTGGAGACGGCGTCCTATGTGGGTACGAATCTGGGGGCGCTGGCAACGGCGCCGCTGCCACTCCCTCCAAGGAGGTATACCACGAGCCCGGTGGTGGTGGCTGCCCTCAAAATTTGGGGGCAGTGGAGGTGGCATAGGGGGGAAGTTGGGGCCTCGGCGTAGACCCCATTACGGGGGAACCACCGGTTCGCCCCAGGAAGAACAGATGGAGGGTTTTCGGGGTGGCACAGAGCAGGGATACGAAAGTTGGGGGACCTGTTTGTGGACGGGAAGTTCGCGAGCTTGGGTGAGCTGGAGTAGAAGTACGGGCTCCCCCCGGGGAACACATTCAGGTACTTACAGGTAAGGGCGTTTGCCAGACGGCAGGTGGTGGAATTCCCGCGGCTACTGCACACACAGTACAGGACAGGGTGCTCTCGGGGGGGGGGGGGGGGGGTGGGGGGGGGGGGGGTGGAAGTGGGGAAGATCTCGGAAACTTACCAGGTGATGCAGGAGGAGGAGGCCTCGGTGGTGGAGTTGAAAGGTAAGTGGGAGAAGGAGTTGGGAGAGGAGATCGAAGAGGGGACGTGGGTAGATGCCCTAGGGAGGGTGAATTCTTCCTCTTCGTGCACGAGGCTCAGCCTCATACAGTTTAAGGTGCTGCACAGGGCACACATGACTGGGACAAGGATGAGCTGGTTCTTTGGGGGTGAGGACAGGTGTGTTAGGTGCTCAGGGAGCCCAGCAAATCACACCCATATGTTCTGGGCATGCCCAGCGCTGGAGGAATTTTGGAAGGGCGTAGCGAGGACGGTGTCGAGGGTGGTAGGATCCAAGGTCAGACCAGGCTGGGGGCTCGCAATATTTGGGGTGGCAGAGGAGCCGGGAGAGAGGCCGGAATTCTGGCCTTTGCGTCCCTGGTAGCCAGGTGAAGGATTCTCCTTCAGTGGAAAGATGCGAGCCCCCAAGCGTGGAATCCTGGATCAGCGATGTGGCAGGGTTCATTAAATTGGAGAGGGTGAAATTCGCCTTGAGAGGGTCGGTGCAAGGGTTCTTTAGGCGATGGCAACTGTTCTTAGACTTTCTGGCAGAACGATAGACATTGGTCAATGGCAGCAGCAGCTCGGGGGGGGGGGGGGTTAACTTTATTTTTGTTTTGTTATTTACACTGGAGGGTTTGAGGGGGTGTATACACCTGTTGTGTTAAGTCGGGGTGTTAATGTTAATTTATTATTTATGTACAGGGGGGAGAGGTTTGGGGGGTTGCTTTTTTAGATTGTGTTTTGTACTTAACACTGTTGGGTTCTTTTTTCTTTCTCATTTTGTTATTGATATTTTATGAAAACCTTTAATAAAAATTATTTTTAAAAAAGAAAAAGAACAAGAACAGGTAGAGGATGAGGCGGATATTTTGAGTTCAGGAAAATTGGCTGAGTTACAACAAAAGGATATAGAAATAAAACAGATGTATCAGAAAGCATACACAGAAGAGGAATCTGAGTGTATACCAGAGTGTTATTACCGAAAAAGTGATGTCTTGATGAGAAAATGGAGACCTTTACAGGCAGGTGAAAAGTGGGCAGAAGTTCATCAAGTAGTATTGCTGGTAGGGTATAGAAATGAGGTGTTGCGAGTTGCACATGAGATACCAGTGGGAGGTCATTTAGGGATAAGGAAAACTCAACCTAAAATCCAGAAACATTTTTATTGGCCTGGACTACATAAAGATGTAGCTAAATTTTGTCAATCATGTCACACGTGTCAAGTGATAGGGAAACCTCAAGCAGTGATAAAATCAGCGCCCTTAATATCCATTCCAGCATTTGAGGAACCTTTTACAAGGGTTCTAATTTATTGCGTAGGACCGCTTCCTAAAACAAAAAGTGGGAATCAATATCTTTTGACTATAATGGATGTGTCTACTAGGTTTCCAGAGGCCATTCCAGTACATAATATTACAGGTAAAAAGATTGTGGAGGAGTTACTTAAATTCTTTACTAGATATGGACTACCCACAGAAATACAATCGGATCAAGGATCAAATTTTACCTCAAAGTTATTCAAAGAAATTATGGATAGCTTAGGAATAAAACAATTTAAATCAACTGCGTACAATCCAGAATCGCAGGGTGCGTTAGAAAGGTGGCATCAGACATTAAAGACAACGTTGAGGGCTTATTGTCAAGATTATCCAGAGGATTGGGATAAAGGAATTCCATTCGTACTGTTTGCAATTAGGGATGCACCTAATGAGTCAACCAAATTTAGTCCTTTTGAACTAATTTTTGGTCATGAGGTAAGAGGACCACTTAAATTGATTGAGGAAAAATTGGTGAGTGAGAAATCAGAACTTACATTATTGGATTACGTGTCAAATTTTAGGGAACGATTAAATAGAGCAGGTGAATTGGCTAGACAACATTTGAAAGTTGCACAAAATGTGATGAAACGGGTCGCGGACAAGAAATCCAAAGTTCGTAGTTATGCCAGTCGAGATAAAGTTTAGTATTGTTACCAGTGGTAGGTGAACCTTTAAAAGCTAGGTTTTGTGGACCTTATCAGATTGAAAGGAAATTAAGTGAGGTGAATTATGCAGTAAAAACCCCAGATAGAAGGAAGAATCACCGAGTGTGTCATGTGAATATGCTTAAAAGGTACTTTGAAAGGGAAGGAGAGAAAAAGGAGGACGTTTGAATGATTCTAACTCAAAGTGACAAACCAAATCTAGATGACTGTGAATTTGATGTACCTCAAATTAAATTGGAAAACGAGGATTTTCTTTAAAAATGGGATAAATTGTTGAGTTACCTTCCAGAGAAAAAACGGACTGACCTGAAAGAGTTATTGATATCACGTGGGCAAGTTTGTAAAGATACATTGGGAAGTACTAAAATGGCTATCCATGATGTAGATGTGGGAAATGCTGTTCCAATCAAACAACATCCATACAGACATAACCCTTTAAAATTGGCACAGGTTAACAAAGAGATTGAGAGTATGCTTAAAAATGGCATAATTGAAGTGGGTTGCAGCCAATGGAGCTCACCCATAGTGATGGTACCTAAACCAGACAGTACCCAATGGTTGTGTGTGGACTTTAGAAAGGTTAATGCAGTTATAAAAACAGACTCTTATCCTATCCCACGTTTGGAGGATTGCATTGAGAAAGTGGGACAATCAGTTTTTATTTCCAAATTGGATTTACTTAAAGGTTACTGGCAGGTACCTTTATCCGAAAGGGCGAAGGAGATTTCAGCTTTTGTGACTCCAGATGGTATACACCAATTCAAAGTTATGCCATTTGGCATGAAAAACGCCCCAGCCACATTTCAACGGTTAACTAACAAAGTCGTTTCAGGATTACCCAATTGTGCAGTATACATCAACGATCTGATAATTTTCAGCCAGACATGGAAAGAACAGTTAAAACACCTGATGGAGTTCTTCGATCGACTTCAGGGGGCGGGTTTGGAGATAAACCTAGCCAAAAGTGAATTTGGAAAAGCCCAAGTCACTTTCCTTGAGGAGTTTCCGATACTCTCGAAGCAAAGGGAAATAGTGCGATTTCTTGGCATGAGTGGATTTGATCGCACATTGGTGAAAAATGTTTGTAGCGTGGTTGCTCCACTGATGGACTTGCTGAAGAAACGGCGAAAATTTCACTGGACAGCGGACTTTCAACAGGCATTTGACTGCCTGAAAGCTGTGATCACCAATGCTCCTCTGTTGGAGAATTGCAAGGGATTCTGGGATCAGATTGAACTAAAGTATCTGACTTTAAAGAGAAATGCCGAGGTGTAGAGGAATGGATGGATCGTGCAGAGATTTCCTTGTTCAAAGATTTTGTCAATCGAGAAGGATTCCAGTTGGAGGAAGAAGAAGAAACAAGAAATGGACTATATTATTATGCCTGTTTGCGTGTGTTGTCTTTTGAAACGACAGGTATATTTACTGTATGCATTTCTTAAAGAATGGTGAAAAGGTGAAAAATGAAACCACCTTGAAGTTGATGGGTTTTTTTTTCTTGGTGGGAGGCGTCATGAGAATGTCGCTTTATGAAATGTTTGGCTGCTCATGTTACTGCAGTGATGTTAGAGAGTGGGTGGTGCTGAGCTCGGGTTCTGCTTTTTAGTTTCACTTTGAGAAAAGCTTGGGTGTGTCTGTCTTTTTGGTTTCGTTTTTCTGTGTGTTGCAGCTGAAGTTAGCCAAAGCAGCTGTATTGTTGAGCTCTCTGCCATGAAGGACTATCTCTTAATCGTTTGGTGAATTCAGAACTATAAATGTTTTCAGTAGTGACTGTAAACTCTGATGTGCTTATGTTTAAAGGTTTGCTACGTCTTCTGGGTGTTAAAAGAACAGCATACAGGTTACTTAGTGTTGTATTCTTTGGGGGGTGTATTTGAGTTACTGGTTGCTAAGATATTCACTGTTTGTTTTAAAAAGGTTAACTTGAGTTCATAGAATAAACATTGTTTTGCTTTAAAAAATAACTTTTCCATTTCTGAAGTACCACATTGTAGAGTGGGCCATGTGTTCCCCTACCACAATCTATTAAAAGTTGTGGGTCAGGTGAACTCCATGATACACTTTGGGGTTCTCTAAACCCTGACCCATAACATAGGGAACTGCAACGAAGTGGGTGTCTCACTTCCTTGCCCACGGCCGATCTCCACCCTGGTGACCTCCATTTTCTCTGGGCGGGCGACCATGTCCAGGGCTCTCTGTTCTGCACGGTGAGGGGCCGCAGGTCTGGCGATCCCCACTCCAACTCAAACTCCTGCCGATTATGGGGGCCATCTCCGGGGCGGTGAGGGTGATGGAAAACGACTGTGTTAGACGCATGCTGGGGGTGGGTAGCTGGTAGCTTCAGTGGCCAGGGCACCTGGCTATGGTGGCCAGTATGGGTGCTGACATGTGGTGCATGGTGGGGGTTCAGCCGCCATCCGTGTTGACTGCGGGTCGGGCTACGGTTTGTGGGGCGGGGGGCACAGTGCTGCCTGCTTACACAGAAGGTAGTGGCTGCCTGGAACTCGCTGCCGGAAGAGGTGGTGGAAGCAGGGACGATAGTGACATTTCAGGGGCATCTTAACAAATACATGAATAGGATGGGAATAGAGGGATACGGACCCCTGAAGTGTCGAAGAGTTTAGTTTAGAAGGGCAGCATGGTCGGCACAGGCTTGGAGGGCCGAAGGGCCTGTTCCTGTGCTGTACTTTTCTTTGTTCTTTGTTCTTTGTATTCACCCTGGCTGCCCTGCGTAGGTCGTGCAGTTTTTGTCCGGCACTGCTGGCCAATCCAGAGGGTGTTGCTCACAGCGCTCATTGCCACTGCCACCTGCGCCCAGACACAGTGAATGGTGGCAGGTGGCAGCCTCCTTCCTGGGCCGTTGTACAGGGTCAACCGCCTCTCCTCCACTACATCCAGGAGGGTCTCCAGCTCAGCTTCGGTGAAACCTGGAGCTGCCCTCCTTGCTGCCATCTTGTTGGCATGGATGGTGTGTTTGGGGAGTGCAGTGTGTATATGCGGCTGCAGCTTTTCAGCCTCCCGAGTGTCAATCGCAAAACTGGTGAATCCCGCACCATTTCTCATTGGAATCTATTGTGTTCCACGTGGTGCCGGTGCTAGCGCCGTAATGGACGCTGAATCTTGGCTTGTCTCCAATCTCACATCTACAGTGTGTTGCCTGGTCTGATATAACTATTGCTGAGTATTCCTGATGTATAGCTGATGTAACTGCACCCAACCCCACATCACCTGGATGCCCAAGTATCTGAAACTTGTCCCGACCACCTTAAATGGCAGCTTCCCCAACCTCCTCTCCTAGCCTCTGGCCTCAGTCGTGAATCTCGCTCTTTCCCATGTTCAGCTTGCACCCGGAGAACAGACCGAAGTCCTCCAGTATCCCCGTAATTCTGCCAATGGCACCCAATGGGTCCAAAATATATAACAACAGATTGTCCACATACAACAAAACCCTGTGTTCGACAGCCCCCCTCCCCGCACAATCCCTTTCCAATCACTCGATGCTCTAAGCGCCATTGCCAATGACTCTATAGCCAAGGTAAAAAGCAACAGGGAGAGCTGGCACCCTTGCTTCGTCTCACAGTGCAACCCGAACACACCAGGTTCATCCGTACACTTGCAACTGGTGCCTTGTACAGCAACCAGACCCAGTCCGCAAACCCCTAAACCCAAACTGGCTCAGCACCTCCCACAGATATTCCCACTCAACCAGGTTGAAAGGCTTCTCCACGTCCATCGCCACTGCCCCTTCCACTTCCTGTCCCTTGGGGGCATCATAATCGCGTTAAACAACCTCCTCACATTTGTCGACAACTGTCTCCCTTTCACAAACCCCGTTTGGGCCTCACCTATCACCCCGGGACACAGTCCTCAATTCGCGAAGCCACGACCTTCGCCAACAACTTAGCGTCTACATTTAACAACGATATCAGACGGTACAATCAGCACTGCACTAGATCCTTATCCTTTTTCAATATCAGGGAGATAGATGCCTGTAACAGTGTAGTGAGGAGTTCCCCCCCTCTCTCTAGCCTCATTATATACACTCACCAGCAAAGACCCCAGATCCCCCAACAAACCTTTTATAAAACTCCACCGGGAACCTACCCGGGCCTGGGGCCTTCCCTGCCTGCATCGCCCCCATGCTCTCCATCAGCTCCCTCAACCCAATAGGTGCCCCCAAACCTTGCACCAACTCCTTGTCCGCCCTGGGAAACTCCAACGCATCCAGGAACCGCTGCATTCCCACCCCCCAGGCGGGGGCTCCGACTCATACAACCTCCTGTAAAATTCCTCAAACACCCCATTCACCCCCACCGGGTCCAGCACCACCCTTCCCATCCCGTCCTTCGCTCAACCAATCTCCCCTGCCACCTCCTGTCTCCTCAGCTGGTGGGCCAGCATTCTACTCACCTTCTGTCCATGCTTATATATTGCCCCCCTGGCCCTCCGCAACTGCACTACGCCTTCCCTGTGGACACCAATCCAAACTCCATCATGAGCCCCTGCCTTTCCCTCAACAACCCTGACTCTGAGTACCTCCTGTTCACCCTCAAAATGTCTTCCACCAGCCTTGCCATCTCTGCCCATTCCGTCTTCTCCCTATGCGCCCAAATCGAAATAAGCTCCCGCCCGAACCACGGCCTTGAGTGCCTCCCACAGCGTGGCGGCCGTGACCTCCCCCATGTCGTTCAGCTCCACGTACCCCCAAATGGCGGCCCTCACACGCTCGCACACCTCCTCATCCACCAACAACCCCACATCCAGCCTCCACTGTGGACACTGGGCCTCCCCGGTCCACTCGCAAATCCACCCAGTGCGGCACGTGGTCAGAAACCACAGTCCCTGAATCAACCACCCCTGCCAACAACGCCTCGTCCACCACAAAAAAGTCAATCCAGGAGTACACCATGTGCACATGGAAGAAATATGAAAATTCCTTCGCCCTCAGCCTCTCAAACCTCCACGGTCCACCATCCACCAGCCCCCCCCCACCCCCTTACGCTCCATAAACCCCGACAGATCCTTTGCCACTGCCGACACCTTCTCCGACCTCGGGCTCGACCGGTCCAAACTTGGCTCGATGACCATGTTAAAATCCACCCCCATGATTAACCAGTGCGCGTGCGTCCAAGTCAGGAATCATCCCAATGTGGGGCATAAAACATTTGCCAGGACCACCGGCATCTCCTCAAGCTTCCCACTAACCATCACGAACCACCCCCCAGATCTGCCACAATGTTCTCCACCTCGAAAGCCACCCCCTTATTCACCAGCACCGCCACCACGCCACGTCTTCATGTCCAGTCCCGAGTGGAACACCTGCCCTACCCAGCCTTTCCTCAGCCATGTCTGATCCCCTATCTTTAAATGCGTCTCGTGTAGAAAAGCCTGTCCGCCATCAGACTCAGGTTCGCAAACAAATGTGACCGTTTGACTGGCCCATTCAGCCCCCTCACGTTCCATGTGACCAGCCGGGTCGGGGGGCTCCCTGCCCCCCTCCCCTGCCGATTGGCCATATCCCTTTTTGGGCCAAACACCTGACCTGTGTCACGCACCCTCAGATGTCCACCATTGACACTCCCTTTCCAGCTGTGCCACACCAACCACACCCTTGTCAACAGCACCTCTCCCCCCACCTCAAACAAAACACCAGCCCCATTAGGGATTTGGATAGGCTAAGTGAATGGGCTAGGGTCTGGCAGATGGAATACAATGTTGACAAATGTGAGGTTATCCATTTTGGTAGGAATAACAGCAAAAGGGATTATTATTTAAATGATAAAATATTAAAACATGCTGTTGTGCAGAGAGACCTGGGTGTGCTAGTGCATGAGTCGCAGAAAGTTGGTTTTCAGGTGCAACAGGTGATTAAGAAGGCAAATGGAATTGTGTCCTTCATTGCGAGAGGGATGGAGTTTAAGACTAGGGAGGTTATGCTGCAATTGTATAAGGTGTTAGTGAGGCCACACCTGGAGTATTGTGTTCAGTTTTGGTCTCCTTACTTGAGAAAGGACGTACTGGCACTGGAGGGTGTGCAGAGGAGATTCACTAGATTAATCCCAGAGTTGAGGGGGTTGGATTACGAGGAGAGGTTGAGTAGACTGGGACTGTACTCATTGGAATTTAGAAGGATGAGGGGAGATCTTATAGAAACATATAAGATTATGAAGGGAATAGATAGGATAGATGCGGGCAGGTTGTTTCCACTGGCGGGTGAAAGCAGAACTAGGGGGCATAGCCTCAAAATAAGGGGAAGTTGATTTAGGACTGAGTTTAGGAGGAACTTCTTCACCCAAAGGGTTGTGAATCTATGGAATTCCTTGCCCAGTGAAGCAGTAGAGGCTCCCTCATTAAATGTTTTTAAGATAAAGATAGATAGTTTTTTGAAGAATAAAGGGATTAAGGGTTATGGTGTTCGGGCCGGAAAGTGGAGCTGAGTCCACAAAAGATCAGCCATGATCTCATTGAATGGTGGAGCAGGCTCGAGTGGCCAGATGGCCTACTCCTGCTCCTAGTTCTTATGTTCTTATGTTCTTATGTTCCCCTCCCCTGCACCAACCACCTGACCACCCCCCACTGTGCTCCCGTTAACTAGCTAGCATGGCAACCCCAACCCAAGGCCTCCCCTCCCCCCGTTCGAACACCCTGAAGAAACAAAAAAACAGAAAAAGGTGCACTCACCCTTGATGCTCCCCAAGCCCGCCACCAAACCCAACAAAACATTTCAAAGGAGAAAAAACTCTCCAAAAGCAACTAAAAGAAAACAACTCCTCAAAAGTTCAATTTCTTCTCCTGCCAGTCCATTGTCCCTCAAAACCTCCATCTTCTCCTCCGGTATACCAAAATAATATTCTCAATTCTGGAAAGTCACCCAGAGGTGGGCTGGGTACAGCTCTCCAAACTGCATCCCCTTCTTGAAGCAGGTAGCCTTGACCCAATTAAACCCGGCCCTCTTCTTCACCAGCTCTACGCCCAGGTCTTGATACACCTGCAGCTCAGTCCCGTCCCAGGTGCACTTTCTCGTCTGCCTCGCCAACCAAAATAATCTTCTCGTTGTCCAAGAAGCGATGCAACCGCACCACCCTCGCCCGCGGCAGCTCACCCACCTGTGGCCTCCTCATCAATGCCCTGTGCCCTCGGTAGACCTCCAGGAGCCAGTCAAATGCCCCCTCCCCCATCAGCGTTTCAAACATTTTGGTCACATACGTGCTGACCTCCACACATTCGATGCCTTTGGGCATCCCCATGATCCTCAAATTCTGCCTTCTGGAACGGTTCTCCAATTCCTCCACCTTCTCCTTCAGCCTCTTTTGGGTCTCCCGCATCACCTCCACCTCAGCCACCAATGAGGCAAGCTGCGCCTCATGCTCACCCACCGCCTCCTCCACTTTCTGTATCGCCTGGCCTTGGGACTCCAGCCCCTGCTCCACTCAGTCAATTCCTGCTTTGAGCGGCTCTACCACCTTGGCCAAGACCTCCAGGGCTGCCCTTCTCTGCTGGTTGAACTTTTCATTTAAGAAGTCCACCAGCTGCTCCATTGACCACTGGACGGGCAGAACAGGCCCTTTGCCCTCAACCAGATTAACCTGTGCGCACAAAGACTTTCCTGCTCCACCAGCTCACTTCTCCTAGACTCACTCCTCGTTCATTGATCCATCCACCAGACACACCAGAGGAGTTACACCTTCTCCTGGCACTTCTACACCTCTTTGCATCCAAAGTTCCACCCCTCAGATGGGGAAAGGACCGAAAAAGTCCACCTTGAGTGGGAGCTACCAAATGTCCAACCGCTCACTTTTCTAGTCCTCTGGGACCCTCCCTGCTTGCAGTGATCCCTGAAAGTTCACCTCCTCAGCTATCTCCTTTAGAACCTGGGGTGTGGTCCACCTGGTCCTGGTGATTTATCCACTTTCAGACCTTTCAGTTTCTCCAGAGCCTTATCCCAAGTGATGGTCACTACACTTACCTCTGTCCCCTGATTCTCCTGAAGTTCTGGTATCCCACTGGTGTCTTCCACCATGAAGACGGATGCAAAAAAACAATTCATTTCCTCTGCCATTTTTTGTTTCCTATTACTACTTCTCCAGCCTCATTTTCCAGTGGGCCAATGTCTATTCTTGCCTCTCTTTTACCTTCTATATATTGAAAAAAATTCTTGGTATCTTCTTTTATATTACTAGCTAGCTAAAAGTCATATTTCATCTTCTCCTCCATTATCGCTTTTTTAGTTGTCCTCTGCTTGCTTTCAAACGCTTCCCAATCCTATGGCTTCCCACTAATCCTCGCCACCTTGTATGCTTTTTCTTTGGCTTTCATGCTGCCCTTGACTTCCCTTGTCAGCCATGGATGTCTCGTCCTCCCCTTAGCATGTATCCTGCTCCTTGGGATGAATTTCTGTTGTGCCTTCCGAATAACCCCAAAAGCTCCTGCCATTGCTGTTCCACTGTCTTCCCTGCTCGGCTCACCTTCCAATCAACTCTGGCCTGTTCCTCCCTCATGTTTTTATAGTTACCTTTATTCAATTGTAATAACTTTACATCTGATTCTAGCTTCTCCCTCTCAAACTGCAGGGTAAATTCTATCATAATGTGGTCCCTGCCCCCTAAGGGTTCCTTCACCTTAAGTTCCCTAAACAAGACTGCCTCATCACACATCACCAAATCCAGAATTGCCTGTTCCCTAGTGGGCTCTGTCACAAGCTGCTCCAAAAAAACATCTTGTAGACATTCCACAAATTCCTTTTCTTGGGATCCATTACCAACCTGATTTTCCCTGTCCACCTGCATATTGAAGTCCCCCATGGTTATTGTAATATTGCCTTTCTTATATGTCTTTTCTATCTCCTGATTTATTTTCTGCCCCAAATCCTGACTACTGCTTGTGGGCCTATACATAACTCCCATCAGGATCTTTATTCCTTTGTGATTCCTCAACTCTACCCACACAAATTCTATGCCTTCTGATCCTATATTGCTTCTTGCTATGAATTTTATTTAATTCCTTGCTAACAATGCCCCCTCTGCCCATCTGTCTGTCCTTTCGATAGAACACATATCCTTGGATATTTAGATCCCAGCCCTGATCCCCTTGCAGCCACGTCTCTGTGATGCCCACAATATCACACTGGCCAATTTCAATGTGCACAACAAGTTAATTTACCTTGTTCCGTATAACCCGTGCATTTAGGTACAACACCCTTGGTCCTGCATTGAGAACCTCCCTTCTCATATTTGTCCCCGTTTTTGCTCTGCCTGAAGTTAGATTCCTACCACCTTCTGTACTCTCTGTTCTATTACATGTTCTGGAAACTTTACTGAACTCTCCTGAGCACTCGGCCCCTTTAACCATTTTAAAGTCCTCGTCATTAACCTGCACTTCTACCCTCTCCTTTAACTTTGATTTACGGGCGGCACGATGGCGCATTGGTTAGCATGTTGCCTCACGGCGCTGAGGATCCGGGTTCGATCCCGGCCCCGGGTCACTGTCTGTGTGGAGTTTGCACATTCTCCCCGTGTCTGTGTGGGTTTCACCCTCACAACCCAAAGAGGTGCAGGGTAGGTGGATCAGCCACGCTAAATTGCCCCTTAATTGGAAAATCATAATTGGTAACCTAAATTTATTTTTAAAAAACTTTTGATTTTCTAATTCTGCATACAACTGGACCCTCCCCTCCACTATTTAGTTTAAAGCCCTACCTACAGTCTTAGTTATTCGATTCGCCAGGACTCTGGTCCCAGCATGATTCCAATGAAGACCGTCCTATTGGAAATGGTCCCCTCTTCCCCAGTACTGCTGCCATTGTCCCATGAATTCAAACCCATTTCTCCCACACCAATCTTTGAGCCACACATTTACCTCCTTAATCTTATTGACCCTATGCCAATTAGCACGTGGCTCAGGTAGTAATCCAGAGACTATTACCTTTTTGGTTCTGCTTTTTAAATTTAGCTCCTAGCTGTTCATTCTCCCTTAGCAGAACTTCTGTTCTCGTTCTACCTATGTCATTGATGCCTACGTGGACCACGATCTTTACCCTCCCACGCCCAAATGAGATATCCCAAACCCGAGCACCAGGAAGGCAACACAACCTTCGGGATTCTCAGTCCGGGTTACAGAGAACAATGTCAATGCCCCTAACTATGCTGTTCCCAATTACAACTACATTTCCTTTCTCCCTCCCCACTTGAAAGGCTGTGGTCTTTGTGAAAGCACCATGGTGCTGTGGTCAGTTTGCTCATCCTCCTTGCAGTCCCTGTTCTCATTCACGCAGGGAGCAAGAAGCTCAAACCTGTTGGACAGGGACACAGGCTGAGGCTCCTGCAACCCTACCTTCTGGATCCCTCTAACTACCTCACTCGCAGCCACACCCTCCTGTCCCTGACCACTGGTTAATTCAAGGTAGTTAATCTAAGGGGTGTGACTGCCTCCTGGAACACAGTGTCCAGGTAACTCTTCCCCTCCCCCCTGATGTGTTGCAGTGTCCGAAACTCAGACAGCAGCTTATCAACTCTGAGCTGGAATTCCTCAAGCAACCAACACTTACTACAAACGTGGTCACTAGGAAGCACAATTGCGTTCACCAGCTCCTACATCATGCATGAATAACAAATCACCTGGCCCTCCATCTCTATTTTATTTAATTAATTTTTAGTTTGCTTTTTAAACTTTTAAGATTTTTAAACTTTTAAAAATTGTATTTCTCTTTATTACCTCAGTCTCAAAGCAACTTATTACCAATAATATAAAGTGAATTTTCAAATCTAGCATAGCTTCCCTATTAGCCATTCAAATCGCAGGCCTCCTGTGATATCACTTTTCAGTTTTTTCCCCAGTCGGAACATTCAGTCAGTGAATCAGGAAAAGAGAGAGAGAATCTCCTACCTTCCCAAGCTGCTCTCCGGTTCTCTCCTGAACAGCTCAGCTCCCTCCTCTCCGCTCTCGAATAAATCAACTAAGTCTCTATCCTTGCTAAAACAATGACTTACAATTCAATCTAGTTTGAAAAATACCCAACAAAACTTACTCACCTGTCAGCTGCGCTCTTTGTAAACTACCGGCTCCCCTCACACTCTTTGAGGACAGGTAAAAAATGAAAGGAGCACCTTGCTGCCTCCTCACCAAACTTGCTCAGTTACAAAACTCCCACTTTAACACTCTAATGTATCCAAAAGTCAGCACTGAAAGGTGGCCCAGTTTTATACTGTCTGACTCTAGCCTCTGAAAACGGGCTTAATCCAGTTATCTAATTAACAAGTTGCAACTGCAAGCAGAGCCTGAGTGAACTCTGTTTAAAGTTGTTTTAAAACTTCACCTTCTTCCAACCCAAACAGCAGATTTTCAGTTAATTTACGAAATAAAAGAAAGACTGATATTAGCTAGAAATTAAAACTTAATTTACCCTTATTTCCCCTCAGTCTCAAAACTCCCACTTTAGCACTCTAATGCAGCCCAAAGTCAGAACTCCAGTGCAAATGAAGTCAGCACTGTAACAGGGCCATCTTATATAGACTGATCCCTCAGCACTAATCCTCACTATTCCCTGCCTGCCAATTTGAAAATGCCCATTTATGCCCATGCTGTTCTTGCCTATTAAGCAATTTGCTATCTATGCAAATATATTGCCCCCCAACTACGCGAGTCCTTATCTTGCCCAGTACCTTTCGTGCAGCAACTTATCAAATGCCTTTTGGAAATCTGGGTGTACTACCTCTAATGCCAGCCTACTAGTTATGTCCTCAAAAAACTATATTAACTTTGTTGAACAACATCTCCCTTTTGTAAAACTGTGTTCAGCTGTTCTAATCATAACAATACACGTGGAAAAGCATTGCAAGATTTCCTTAATAATAGATTCCAACATTTTCCCAACTGAAATTAGGCTAACAGTCCTGAAGCACATTATTCACTCTCACCCTTTCTTGAAAAGTGGTGTAACATGTGGCAACTCCCAACTTGATGGGACCATCCCCGAATCAAAGGAATTTTGGAAAATCATAGCTTAGCGCATCCATTATCTCTGTAGCTTTCTCTTTTGGAACCCTAGGGTGTAGGCCATCAGGTCCTGGGGATTTGTCAGATTTAAGTCCCTTAAGTCCCCTTTAATGCTCTCTCCAATGGTATAACTACTGTTAGGGAGCCTATAAACTACTCCCCTCAATGTTTTCTGATTCTTGCTGTTCCTAATTTTCACTCTCCTATTCTAATTCTATAATCTTCTGAGACAAGCAGATTCTTTCTCACTAATGTCCTTATGTCATCTTTTACTATCAGGGCTACCCTTCCTTTTTGCATTTTGTCTGCATTTCTGAAATACTGTGTACCCTGGATTATTTATTTTCTAACCTTGATCACTTTGTAGCTATGTTTCTGTAGGCAATTGGATCGAAATAATTTGCCTCTATTTATTCCACTAGTTTATCCATTCAGACAAGAGAACATTTCATTTATTTTTTAATTCTATTCGCTGCAATAATCTTATTTGTTGATGTACAATTTTTGCTGAACTCTCTGACCCTTGCTCCACTCTGCTTGCCTTTACTCACATTGCTACCCTGATAAAATGCCTCGACCTTTCTCTTTGGATTGCTAAATCACACTCCACTTGAACCCTTCAACCCTCCCCTTTTGGTTTGAAACCCTGTTCACAGCCCTACTTATGCAAATGGCCCAGGACACTGGTGTAAGTCCAGTTTCAGTAAAGTCCATCCCAATGGAATATCTCACTCTTCCCTGAGTGCTGATGCCAGTGCCCTATGAATCAAACCCCTTCTTCCCACACCACTGTGCCACATGTTTAATTTACTAATCTGTTTGACACCATACCAATTGGCACATGGCTCAGGTAACAACCTGAAATGATTACTTTTGACGTTGTGTTTTAATTTGGCCCCTAACTCCTCAAATTCTCTTAGCAGAACATCATTCTTGGTTCTACCGGTGTCGTTGGTTTCCACGTACACCACTGCAAATGCTCCCCCACCACCCAAGTTCCTCTCAAGCTGTGAGGGGATGCCCTTAACCCTGATATCAGGGCAGCACGGTGGCACAGTGGTTAGCATTGCTGCCTCACGGCGCTGAGGTCCCAGGTTCGATTCCGGCTCTGGGTCACTGTCCGTGTGGAGTTTGCACATCCTCCCCGTGTTTGCGTGGGTTTCACCCCCACAACCCAAATGTGTGCAGGGTAGGTGGATTGGCAATGCTAAATTGCTCCTTAATTGGAAAAAATGAATTGGGTACTCAAAATCTTTTTTAAAACCCTGACATCAGGCAGGCAGAACACCCTTCAGAGCTCCCAGTCGTGACTGCAGAGAATAGTATATATCTCCCGACTATACTGTCTCCTATCACTACCACATACCCTTTTGCTCCACCCACTTGAATGGCTTTCTTCACCATGGAGCCATGGTCAATGTGTTCAGCTGGTTTCCAGTCCTTCTCCTTATCCACACAGGCAGCAAACACCTAGTACCTAGTGAACAAAGTCAGTGGCTGAGGCTCTTTCAATAATACATGCTGGTTCCCCTTATCTGGCTGACTTGCAGTCACAGCCTTCTGTCCCTAACCACTAACCAACTCTAAAGTTATGACTAGCCTAAGGGATGTGGCCACCTCCTGAAATAATGTATCCAGATAACTTTCCCCGACCGCGATGTGTCACAGTGTCTGTAGCTCGGCTCAGGGTCAATTACTCTGAGCCGAAGCTCAAGTCACCGACATTTACTGCAGATGTTTGTGCATTGAATCACACTAGTGTCCACAAATTTGCACATTCTGCAGCCCCTACACATGACCTGCCTTGCCATTTTATAATGTTTAATTAATTGATTATCTTACTCATTAAATTTTAAATAATGTCTCTAGTTTTTCCAATGCTTATATTCTTATTAATTTACTAAATGTTCTACTTGCCCCAATTGAAATTCCCTAGTAAAGATAAATAGAAAAAATAGGAAATATTCACCCGCCAATGACCTACCTGCAAATTCTTGATCAAACATCTTGTATATTTGTTTGTACTTTGGACTCTTAATTCATTTCTCTTGTCTTTCTCATATTTGGAAAAACGATCAAAGTGCCCCTACAATTCTGTTAAGTGTTGTTCCAGGATTTTGATCCATTGATGATCAAGAAAGGATGATGTGTTAAAATCAGGATGATGTGCGACTTGTTTATGAACATGCAGGATGGCCCTGCCCATGTCTCTATAGCTGATGGAGTTTGTAGATTTGGGAGGTGCTGTCAAAGAAGCCTCATAAAGTTGCTGCAATGCACGCTGTAAATAGCACCTACTACAACCAGTGTGCACTGGTAGTGATACTTAGGCTAGTGAATGTCATAATTTTCCAATATATGCCAAAATCATTTTGGAAATATTGTAGATGTTGCCTCAATAGCCATTTGTGGTAAAAGTGTCCCATGGTCTAATCGGTAACTTTTGAAAAAAAATCCTCTAACTTTCTCCATAGTTTTTCCAGTGATACTCCTGAGTTTTCTTCTTATTGAATCAACCTGCAGATATGATCTGTTATTACTTGCCCTCTCATCTTTTATAAAACCTTTGGTGAATTGCCATTAACTTTCTCTGTTTCGTAGTTAGAGCCCCAATTTCCTTAGCTTTTCTCTTCATAGTCAATCCTCGTATTTCTTGCATTTTACCAATGAATTCCTGCTCAGCACTATTTATAACTCTGATACACTTCCCATAATGACGTGCTGAGAACTGTGCACAATGCTCTCGATATGGCTGGAATAATGTCTTGTGCAAGTACAACATGGCTTCCTTACTTTAATAACAAACAGAATTCCATTTAGATGCAGATGGTCTTTTCTAGCTTTAAAAAAAATCCCAGATCTCTCTGTTCTTGCCATTATACACCTCTTATCATTGTTCTTTCCCCTAGTATGTTTTACAGTGCTTCACATTCCACCACATTCCCTTTATCTACACACTCAATAATTTCCTCAAAAGGTTCAATTAAATTAATCAAGCTTGATTTGCTCTTTACAAATCCATGCTGACTCTCTCTGATTAGCCCATGCCTCTCTAATTGTTCCTTAATTTCATTCTGTACAATGAACTCTGGAAATTTACCCACAACAAAGGTGACACCAGTTAAACTGGGTATGTTCTGGCCTGACTTGCCTTTTGTGAATAAGGAAAATTAGTTGATGTCACATGCATACAACATTTCATCTATCCCAGCTTGTATCTGTGAAAGGTTGCCAAATTATTTTGAGGAAGGCTGTGAACCTCAAGAATGTTCGCAAATTCAAGCTCTGCTCCATACAGGGCCAGTCTGCCAGCAACTTGTCTTTCCACACGATCAGGCAGGGAATGCTGCATGCCTGAAAAACAGGAGTGCAGTAAACACAAATTAAGCAGCCCATAACCAATTGAGAATATACACATGTGTCACAGAACTACGATCTCTGCAAATGTGTCAGATTTGATTCCAGTTTGCGCTGCTTTAATTGATCAGCTGAGACATTAGTAACCAGATGCATTTATGTAGCGCCTTTCAAGGATATCCCAAAGCGTTTTACAGCCAATCGAATATTTTGGAAGTGGAATTAATGTTCTAATATTGAGCGGGCTGCACGGTGGCGCAGCGGTTAGCACTGCTGTTTCACAGCACCGAGGACCCAGGTTTAATCCCGGCCCCGGGTCACTGTCCGTGTGAGTATGCACATTATTCCCGTGTCTGCGTTGGTCTCACACCCACAACCCAAAAGTATGTGCAGGATAGGGGAATTGGCCACGCTAAATTACCCCTTAATTGTAAAAAAAAGAATTGGATACTCTAAATTAAGATTTTTTTAAAATGTTCTAATATTGGAAATATAGCAGCGAGATTGCATGGATAGTAATATAATGTTTTAGTCCCCAGCTCTTCTTCAAAAAAACTTGATGGTCCTTCCTATATGTGCTGCACATATCCTGAGTGTCCCAACACGCAATAGGGAAGACATTCAGGCCTCTTGCTCCTGATTGTAATGAGTGGTGGCATCAAGGAGACAGTTTATACACCATGTTCCTTTCCACCACTGTGAAGTATTTTGCACACATTCATCAATGTAGGGCAGACACGGAGAGGACGAGGATATCTGTTGCCTGGAAACTTGGATCCAGGTGTGCGCCAATGTCTGCAGGAGCGGAGAAAACTGGGTAAAGAAAACTGCTTCAAGCCAACACCTGTGATCGGAGTGTGTGATAAAGAGGTGAACTTGTAAATTCCAGAGCGAGGCGTCATATCTGCATCGGGCAATGTTGTCCATGTTGTCTAATGTTCCCAAAAGAAAAGAAAACAATAAATACATGCTCAAGAAAATTTTGAAATTATTAACACAATATCAAAAATGCAGGGAGTTTGTCAAAGTTTGACAGTGGGAAATATATCGTGTTTTGGGTAGAGATCCTTCATCCGAACTAACGAACAGCGATGCCCGAATTTATCAGTCATACAGTTTCAAATTTCACAGCGCATTTCTATTCCCAGCATTTGCGTGTGTTTAGTTTTCTCAAACTGACAGGAGTTAATGTAAACAATACATCATTATCACCAAAAATATCGTTCATTATACAACTGTCACGGGAAAACAAACAAAATGTTTCCAGTATCATTCTGGAATAGTTCATCTGCTCCGGAGACAAGCTTGCAAAGCAATAAAAGCCCCCAGCTGACATAACTCATGTCTGAGGATCCCCTAAGTAAGTCACTGCCTGACCACTTGGAAAGGGATGGCTCCCCCTCATTACAATGCTGCTAATGTTTCAAAGATGTTCCTTGTCTCATCAGACCGTTCGGGGGGAGGGGTAGATGCGAAGAAAGGCAGTTCCCTATAGGATGGAAGAGAAAACGTCAGCTCCACAAAGGACCTTGTTATTATTTCACCGTGTTCCCTCTAATCAGTACTATAACAACTACAGAGGAACACAGCACCGTCACTATCTAGCGGTACTCCAGAAGTTATTCTTTTTGTTAACATGAAGTCTGTTGCATCTTACAAAATATTTGTCAGACCGCAATTATTGTACTGACAGCAGTTTTGAGACACTGTTATACATACAAAAAAATAAGGTCATGCAGCATATGAAGCTGCACCAGGATCATCAGGGTCATTTAAGGGATGGAAAATTATAAGTGATTTTTTACAAAACTCGACTTTCATCTATATAATACCTTGCACAACCTCAGGACGCCCTAAAGCATCTTATTGTTGTTAAGTGTTGTTGTAGGATTAGAAAGTGGCAGCTAATTTGTGTACATCAAAGACCCACAAAAGAACAATGTTTTTTTAATAATGTTGATTTGAGGGATAATAACTATTAACAAGTGCACCGAGGGAATGCCCTTCGTTGAACATTATAGTGAGATCTTCAACCTGAGGGGGGGGTTTATCGGAGACAGAGAAGGTGCAAAGCTCGTGAGGTAGAGGTGACCTTGTCGGGTGGGGCCTGCCAATCACAGTAGATATGCTGATGGAGGTAATGGCAATTGAGTTTGAGAGACAATTCGACAAGCGCTTTGAGAGGCATGGAAGGGAGATGCTGGAGACCCTCAAAATGTCTGTGGAGGATACACTGGCACCCATAAGAGAGAGATTGGGGACTTCAGAGGTGGTGCGGGAGCAAGCAGAGGCGTTGAAAGGGGTGGAGGAGACCTTGTCACAACACAGCAATCAAATAGCCTGGCTGGAAGCTGAGCTGTTGGTGGAGGAGGAATAAGGGCAAAGATCGAGGACCTGGAGAACAGTTCGAAGAGGCAGATCCTCAGGATTGTGGGGATGCCGGAGGGGGTGGAGGGCCAAGGTTGACTGAGTACTTTGCCCAGATGTTGGTAAAGTTGGCGGGGGGAGGGGAGAAACAGATGTCCTCTCCTGAGCTGGATAGGGCCCACTAAACGCGGGCGAATGAGCCATCATGGGCGGTGATAGTGTGTTTCCATAGTTACTGGGCAAAGGAGAGGGTCCTGAAAAGGGCCAAAGAAAATTGGGATGCGAGGTGGGAAGGCAACAGCATTCGGATTTATCAGGATGTCGGGGCAGAGCTTGCAAGGCGGTTTGCAGCCTTAAATAAAGTGAAGTCAGTGTTGTACAAGAGCGGTGTGCGTTTTGATCTACTGTACTCGGCGAGATTGAGAGGCACGCACAACTCAAAGGATCACCTTTTCGAGTCAGTAGGGGAGGCAGAGGCTTTCGTCAAAGAACAGGGACTTGGACTGAATTGGTTGGGTTTGAATGGGATTTTAATGGGTGTTGGTGGGACAGGGTTGTTTAGGGATATTTCAATATTGTTGTATTTATGTTTGGTAACAAATTTATTGTTTTGTATTGGAGTGTATATGTTGTTGGGGGAGTGATGGAGGACTAAAGAATGGGGAGGGTAAGGATTAAGGCAGCAATCTGGATAGAAAATGGCCCAAGATGGAAGGTTGAGAAGTGTAAAGTACTGGTTTCCACTAGTGAATGAGGGTGAGATGGGGGAGGGTCTGCATCCTGTTGGATCAGTTCAGACAGGTTGCGATAAGCCTAGAAGGTGTGTTTGGTGGGGCGAGAGAGATGGTAAGGAGAGAGTATTGTTTGATGGAAGGTTTTCAACCTGGCAGGTTTCTGGGTGCCAGTAGATTTCTGATGGTGATGAGGGGCTTTTCTTCGTCTCACCTTATAGGTGGGGATGGCTGCCATCAAGAGTGGGCCTCGGTCCTAAGGGCTTGGAAGTGGGAAGGGGTAATCCCTCGCAGTGGAAATCTCTGACTTTATTTTTAAATTTAGAGTATTCAATTTATTTTTTCCAATTAAGGGCAATTTACCTTGGCCAATCCACCTACCCTACACATCTTTTTGGGTTGTGGGGGCGAAACCCACGCAAACACGGGGAAGACGTGCAAACACCACACGGACAGTGACCCAGAGCCGGGATCAAACCTGGGACCTCGGCACCGTGAGGCAACTGTACTAACTACTTGTGCCACTGTGCTGCCCTGAAATCGCTGATTTGACAGCGAGGCGTGAGAGACCCTTGGTCAGAATAGTCAGGTGGAACGTTAGGGATTTGTGGGGCCTAGTGAAACGATTGAGAGTTTTCTCTCATCTGCAGAATTTAAGGGTTGATGTGGTGCTTCTGCAGGAGACCCACCTGTTATGGGCGGCACGGTAGCACAGTGGCTAGGCCAGGGTCCTAGGTTCGATTCCCGGCTTGGGTCACTGTCTGTGTGGAGTCTGTACATTCTCCCCGTGTCTGCGTTGGTTTCCTCTGGGTGCTCTGGCTTCCTCCCACAAATCCCGAAAGACGTGCTTGTTAGGCGAATTGGACATTCTGAATTCTCCCTCTGTGTACCTGAACAGGCACCAGAGTAACAATGGGTAACTTCATTGCAGTGTTAATGTAAGCCTACCTCTGACAATAATAAAGAATATTATTATTAAAGGTGAGGGATCAGACTAGACTTCGAAAATGCTGGGTGAGCCAGGTGTTTCACTTGGGCTTTGGTAGCAGGGCCCAGGGGATGGCAATCTTAATTAATAAAAGAGTCCGTTTTCTGGGGGAAAGGTCACGGCAGATTAGGGAGGTAGGTACGTTACAGTCACTGTGCACAGGAAGGTAAGCTAGTGGTGTTGGCGAATGTTGGTGAATACCAATTGGGATGATGTGACATTCAGGAGGAGATTGCTGGCTGTAATAACAGACTTGGATATGCACCAGTTGATCTTGGGGGGAGAGTTGAATTGTGCCTTGAATGCGAAAGTAGGCCGGTCTAAGCCGAAGCCGTTAGCCCCTTCAGGGGTAGCAAAAGTGCTGTTTGGCATTTATGGAGGGGAAGGGGGTGGGGGGGGGGTACAGATCCATGACATTTTACGGTCCCTGGGGGTAAAGGATTCTCTTTTATCTCCCCAGTACATAAAGTATATTTGAGGATTGATTTTGTTACGATGGGTAAGTCTCTTCTGACCGGGGGTGAGAAAAGCTGAATACTCTGTGATAGTCATCTCAGATCATGCTTCATGTCTCGTAGACTTGGTATTAGAAATAGGTCCAGTTCAGCTTCCGGCATGGAGGCTGGCTGTGGGGTTATTGGCAGACTTGGGGTTCAGTGGACAGGTATCGAGGGTGATAGACGAGTCTGTGGGATTTAATGGGAATGGAACTGTTTCGCCCTTGGATCTGTGGGGGGGTCCAGAAAGCAGTGATTAGAGGGTAGATAATTTCACACAAAGCGCTTATGGATAGGGAAGCAAGGGTGGAATGCCAAAAGTTGGTAGATTATCTTTGACAGAGACTGCAGGTACTCAAATGGCCCACCCCAGAGCTCCTAGCTAGCAGGAAGAAGCTGCAGATGCAGTTTGACCTGTTGTCTACAGTCAAGGTGGTATGCCAGTTGTGATGCTCAAGGGGCATATGTATCAGTATATTTTTGTGGTCTTGAAGAAGTTTGGATTGCGGCCCAAGTTTGTGTCTTGGATATGATTGTTGTACAAGACTCCAACAGCTAGTGTCCACACCAATAACATGAGCTTCGGGTATTTCCAATTAAATAGGGGAATGAGGCAGGGGTGCCCTATGTCCCCCCCTGCCTCTTGTTTGCATTGGCAATCGTGCCTTTGGCCATCGCTTTGAGGGCTTCAGATAAGTGGAGGGGGATAGCGAGGGGAGCAGTAGAGCGTAAGGTGTCCCTGTATATTGATGATCTCTTCCTTTAAGTGACAGACCCGATCCCCACCATGGGTGATATAATGGAGATACTGAGGCGTGACAGCTCTTTTGCAGGGTACAAGCCACAGTTGGTAAAAAATAAGTCTTTCCAGTTAATCACCCGGAGTGCTACCTTTTCGTATGACTGGTTCCAGCTTTAGGTATCTGAGGGTTCAAGTAGCCTGGGATTGAACTATATGAGCTTGGAAGGCAAGGTCAGGCCCAATCTGCAAAGGTGGGATAATCTTCCCCTGTCCTTGGCGGACAGGGTTCAGTCAGTCAAGATAAACATTTTACCAAGACTTTTGTTTTTGTTCTAGTGCTTGCCTGTCTTTCTCCCTTAGTCCTTTTTTGGAGGAGTTGAAAAGTTGATGCCGTCCTTTATATAGGTGGGCAAGACCGCGAGGATTCGGAGGACAGTCCATCAAAGGGATAGACAGTCAGGGGGCTTGGCATTGCAGAGCCTGATATTTTATTGCAGGGCAGTGAATGTTGAGAAGGTGCTGGGTGGTCTGGGAAGTACGTATCTAGGGGGCGAGGGAGGTTGATGTTTTGGTTTTGGCCTCCCTGGTAGCCAGAGACGGATCTTGCTGGAATGGAGGGACACAGCTTCGCCGAAGCCGGGGGTGTGGGTAAGTGACCTCGCAGAATTCCTTAGATTGGAAAAAATTAAGTTCACCTTGAGAGAGACTGTGGAGGGGTTTGCCCGGAGATGGAAAACGTTTATCCACTTATAGAATTTACATAGAATCATAAAATTTACAGTGCAGAAGGAGGCCATTTTGCCCTTCGAGACTGCACCAGCCAGGACTTTAAGGTTACAAAGTCAAAGATATCAACGTTTGCGATAACATGGGTGGGGGGGGGGGCTCTCCGTCTCCCTCGCCTCATTAAATGCCCTTACCAGCAGGGGCCCCAGGTCTCCCCAAAACGTTTTATAAAATTCTACTAGGAAGCAATCAAGGCCCGGGGCCTTCCCTGCCTGCATCGCCCCCATACCCTCCATCACCTCCACCAGTTCAATGAATGCCCCAGTGCTCTACCAGGTCCTCCTCCGCCTTGGGGAACTCCTACCCATCCAGAAAATACACCCCCCCCCCGGACCAGGGTCTCCGATTCATATAACCTCTTGCAAAAGTCCTCGAAAACCCCCACCGGGGTAAGATCACTCTTCCCCTCCCATCCTTCTTTCTGATCTCCCTCACCGCCTCCTGTTTCCTCAGTTGATGAGTCAGCATCCTACTCGTCTTCTCCCCATACTCATAGATTGCCCCTCCCTGGCCCTCCGCAACTGCCCCACTGCCTTCCCAGTAGACACCAACCCGAAGTTGAAGTTTCTGCCGCTCTTTCAATATCCCAGCCTCTGGGGCCTCCGAATACCTCCAATCCACCTGCAGGATCTCATCCACCAGCTTAGCCATCTCCGCCTGCGCCGTCTTCTCTCAACATGCCCGTATCGATATAAACTTCCCCTGACCACTGCCTTAAGCGCCTCCCATAGCGTGGCGGCCGAAACCTCACCCGTATCATTCAGCTCCACATCCCCCTGAATGGCAGCCCTCACCCGCTCACACGCCTCCTAATCTGCTAACAACCCCACATCTAGCCTTCACTGCGGTCGCTGGCTGTCACCAGCACCCCCCCACCCTCCTCCCCCCCCCATTTGCAAGCCAACCAATGCGGAGCCTGGTCCAAAACCACAATCGGCGAATACTCCCTGCCGTCCACCCCTGCCAGCAGAGTCTTATCCATTACGAAGAAATCAATCCCCGAGTATACCCTGTGCACATGGGAGAAGTATGAAAATTCCTTTGCACTCGGCCTCCCAAATCTCCATGGGTCCATCCTCCCCTTTAGCTCCTTCGCCACCGCCAACACCCTCCCTGACCAGTCCAATCTCGGTTCGATAACCGTATTAAAATCCCTCCCCTCAGGGTGAGTCCACGTCCGGGACCTTCCCCAACATTCGCTTCATGAACTCAACATCATCCCAATTTGGGGCATAGACGTTCACCAAGGCTATCGTCATCCCCTCCAATTCCCCACTCACCATCACAAACCTTCCCCCGAATCTGCTGCTATATTCCCCACCTCAAACGCTACCTACTTATTTATCAACATCGCCACCCCATGCGTCTGCATATCTAATCCTGAGTTCCTGATTGGAAGACCAAGCCTACCCACCCTTTCCTTTACCTAGTCTGGTCCCTGACCCCCCCACCCCACCCACTCCCCCCCCCCCCCCCCCCCCCCGGCCAATCAGCCATAGCTCCTCTTGGGCCAGCCCCTGGCCCGCATCACGCAACCCTCCAGATCCGCTCGCTGATGTCCACCGTCGCCAACCCCCTGCTTATCGCAGTTCAACATTCCCCCCACTCTGAACAAAACAACAATCCCAACCCTCTCTAATACTCTAATCACCTGCTCACCCCCCACTGCGCTCCCGTGAACTGGCTCGCCCAGCTAGCCAAGCAGCCCCGCACACGGCGTCCAACATCTTATCCCCCACTGATTCCCCCCTCCCCCCGCTCACACACATCCATGGTGCAAACAATAACAATAGGAAAGAAAAGGTGCACTCACCCAACACGATCCTCTAGCCTTCCACCAAAGAACCCAGCAAGAAAGAAAAACGATCCCTGAGTGAAACGAGGTTTTCCCCTGACCATCACCCCAAACGAAACAATATAATAAAAAACGCACAACTGAAACGGGACAGAGAGAACCAGAATCTCCTCACCACCTCCAAAGTTCAATGTCATCCTTCTCCTGCCATGCATTGTCTCTCACAAACTCCACTGCATCCTCTGGTGCACCAAAATCATACTCACAACCATTGTGGGTCACCCAGAGGTGGGCTGGGTACAGCATCCCAAACTTCACCCCCTTCTGATAGAGGGCAGTGTAGCCATCTGGGATGGCCACTTTCAGCATATAAACTGGACATTCGCGGAGCATACAGGGAAAAACGGACAATGCAAAGTAACAGGCAGGCACAGAGCCTGAATGTGTATTTAGAAGACAGACTGCAGACAGAACCGAAACTCTTGGCCGATTTGCACATTGATGGCCCATCTCCGATAAACAAAGGACTAGTGCTCAAGTAGCCGATACCGTCCCAGACATTCCGGCGCCACTACCCCAGCAAGAAGATACAAACAAAGCAAGGCCAACGGCCACTTAGAACACGCCCAGCCATCAAGGCACCCGCCCCTTTATTGGCTCAGATCGATGGCGGTGATTGAGAAGCTGCCCAATTGATTGGGACCAAGTTTAAGGCCCGCCTAAAAGCGCGCTAAGGCCCTCCGAGTATAAGAAGGAACCCTGCCATGTGTTCGCTCTCTTGGAATCGGCTCTCAACTGGAGAGACCCCTCCACCTGCACCACCAGAAGCAAGTTCAGGTTCAACGCTCGCTACCAGATGGACGACCATAGCTACACTCCTGCTACCTCTTTGAACCCAACAACCTCAGATCCGAACAACGGCCACTGTTCCTCTGACCTAAGCGGGTACTCGAAGTTAAGTATAGGTGTTAGTGATAGACATAGTTTAGCCTGTAGTGTTATTGTGCATGAGTAAACCATACTGTGTGTAAACAAAATACCATTGACTTTGAACTAACTAACTGGTGTTAGTTAGTTAGAACTAACTGGCTCTTTGATCGATATTTGGTTGAACCTTGTGGCGGTATCGAAAGATACCTGGCGACTCTGAAAGCATATTCATATTTAAGATTAAGAAAGGCGATCTTATTAACCACCACATTTATAGCCACTAAAAGATAGCAACAGCAGCCATTTGAATGCCGCTCTCCTCTTGGCCAGATCGCACCCAGGTCCTGGTATACCCAGAGCTCATTACCCTCCCAGTTACATCTCCTCTTCTGCCAGGCCCACCTCAAGATCTTCTCCTTACCCAGGAATCTATGTAAATCGCCCTTGACGGCTCGTTCGCCGGCGGCTTCCTCATCAGCGCCCTTTGCGCCCGATCAACCTCCAGGGGCCAGTCAATGGCCCCCTCCCCAACAACCTCTCCAGCATTTTGGCTACATAAGAGCCTGCGCCTGCTCACTCAATGCCCTCTGGCAGCCCCACAATTCTTAAATTTTGCCTTCGGAAGCAGTTCTCCAAATCTTCCACCTTCAGCCGCTTCTGAGTCTCTCACATCATCCTGATCTCGGCTACCAACAAGGTAAACTGCTCCTCGTGTTCCCCCACCGTATCATCCACCTTCTGGATTGCCTGGCTCTGGGTCTCCAGCCTCAGCTCCACATAATTGATCCCCGTTCTCAACGGGTCTACCACCTTCGCCAGGCCCTCCAGAGCCTCCCTCCTCTGCTGAGAAAGTCAGAAAGTCAATCAGCTGCTCTGTCGACCATTGGGCTGGTAGGGCTCTCCGCCATCTTTCCCTGTGTCGCACAAAGAGTTTCTTACTCCTGCAACTCCTTTATTCTAAACCCACTTCTTGTCCATGAATCTATTCATCGGCGGAGTAAGGTCTTCCTTCGCCACTCCTGCACCCTTTTCCTTCAAAACATCTGCTCGGCAATCGGGGAAAAGGACCAAAAAATCCGCCTTGAGCGGGAGCTGCCAAATGTGCGACCACTCACTCTATGGCCGCCACCGGAAGTCTGGAATACCGGTTTTCTTGCAGGTGTTTTTTGTCTTATCATTTTGTTTCACCTTTTGACGCGATGTGTCCTGAAGACCGGTTTCCTTCTCGCCTTGTCTTCGTCACCAGCTTCTTTAATTTCCTAACGCAATGCTTCTTGCTGCGTCGTCGTGTACGTTGCTGATGACTCCTTCATCAGTACCGAAGGTGGGACCCACGGTATCCTCCACTCTCCTTCTCTTCGTCTTCCTTTTTGTGGGCAGGATCCTGTGACTGTGCCTAGTTTTGTTTTTTCTTTGGTAGCACCGTCATGCAGCTGGACTGTGTCATGGGAGTAGTTGCTTGTGGATCGTCTGTCGAGATGTTCAGTGTCGGCACACTTATTATGAGGGACTGTGCGATCGTGGTCAAGTCTGCATCTTCAGGAGCAGACTGCAGAGCCTCGCACTCTGGTGTCTGGGCTGGATCCACGTGCCCAGTTTTGGGTGCTGCTCCTTCATCTTGTGTTTGAGCCCCAATTGATAGCTTATTGTCACTCGATATGATTATGTTCGGGACATCTTTTGCTGAAGAGCTGATGAGTGGCTCATCTTCGTCTGGTAATGATATGTGTGTCGTTTGTCGTTATAGAGCTGCAGACAGACATAGGCATCTGCTCTTCTAGCACGGGTTAGGGTGGAGTGGCCTAGAATGTTGGGGAGTCCACTACCGGAACCATTTTGTGGGCCTGAGTTGATTCACCTAATGCCTCTGGAGCCATTTTCTCCAGAATGGGGATGATATCTTCAGTTATCAGTTTGTAGCTGAATTGCTCTCATCTGAAGTGACTGCTACTACAATCTTGCTTTCAGCCTTTGCATGCGGCATCTCAGAGCTTTCACACTTCTCGGTGTCATGTGCAAACTGGGCGTCCCTTGTGATCACCTTGTCACTCCTGGCAAACTACCTGCGTAGCATTTCATAGTCGACCTCATCTAGCTCACCACTTGAGTCTCCATCTTCTTCATCGTACTGATGGTCTTGGTCTTCATAGTAATCATTGTCGTAATCATCGTGGTCATTATCATCTGCAAAGGCTTCACCTGTAAAATCCGGCATTGCACTTTTCATGCAAGAGGCAACCCATTTCAAAGTCAGCAACGAGTCTTGCTGCAGAGTTTTCATCTCACACTCCATGCTCTGGAACCTCAGGAGGAGTGAGGAAATTGAAGAAAGAGTAATTTGTTACAGTTTTCATAACTGTTTTACAAGTACCCCGTCCCTGATGGTTGTGTTTCGTTTTAATGGTTTTCAGTGTGACGTTTTTTCCTTTCTTACAGTTGATCAGGCACCCTTTGCAACTCGTGATTTCTGGTTCGTCAAAGAATAAAAATTCAAACTCGTCAGGCCGCGATTGCATCTAGTATACTTTGGTGACTACCTCATTTGTGAAATGTTCATTTGGCACAAACTTAAACTCCAGAGTGAAGCTCATTGGCTGTTCAAAGTTCTGAACATTTAACCTTCATATCTTGAAGATGCTTAATTATCATGCCACTGAGCAAATTCACGTTCTTAAAGACTGTTAACCAGAAGTCTTTGGCTCTTCCATCTCTTCATCTGATTTGTCGTCCTCTACTTTAACTTTTGCTTGTATCTCATCGTATAACTACGCCAATATATCTTGTTCCCAGTCACAATGATCCTCCATCGCAGCGCTGTCTGGAATGGACAACTGCTCAACTAGGTTCAGGGCCTCACATGCATCCGCTCCTATGATGAACTCTCGTTTCATGTCCATGATGGAAAATGGTATTATGTGACTTCTGTCATGTACCCATACTTCGAGTTCACATACACCCAGCGTCTCAATCTCATTCCCACCGTACACCCAGCGTCTCAATCTCATTCCCACCGTAATCTATCAGCATTCTCGGTTGATTGACGACTTTCGGTTTCACCCGCAGCCCATGCAAATTGGACAGACTGAGGAGGTTGGGCCTTGCTCCGGTGCCGAGCTTGCATTTTATCAATGTGTCCCTCACCATCACTAGAATTGTTCACCTGCTTTCGATGGTATCAGCTTCATCATCACTAATATCACAACTGGTCAGTAAGACATCTTCACTTTTCATATTTGGTTGAAATCAAATCAATGAAGAGCTGTTCTTCAAGGGACATGTCATCAACTGCATTGACTGATCTTGTTTGGTCCACTGTAGGACATGAAAAACATTGCTTCGCAAAATGATTTGTACGGCCACACATGGAACATACTTTTCCATATGCTGGTCATTGCTGCATCCTTGGCATAAGATGGCGGACCCAATCAGCCACTTAAAATGGACGTTCACACCGAGTCCACGTTTTTTATTAAACTGCGTCACAGTGCTGATGGCACTGGCGTCTTCTTCCATATTGGCGCCAAAATGATTCAAGATGAGAGTACTGATCTGCTGTGCAGCCAGCTCACTTGCATTAGAGTACCCAATTATTTGTTTCCAATTGAGGGGAAATTTAGCGTGGCCAATTCACCTACCCTGCACATCATTTTGAGTTGTGGGGGCGAGACCCACACAGACATGGGGAGAATGTGCAAACTCCACACGGGCAGTGACCCAGGGCCAGGATCAAACCCGGGTCCTCGGCGTCATGAAGCAGCAGTGCCAACCGCTGCGCCACCATGATGCGCTACGCAAAGCTTTGTTTTATCCAACTCAAAGTAGTTTATAGGGCACATCTGGCTAGGTCTGGAATGTGTCATTTCTTTGCAGGGGTGGAAGATAATTGCGAGCGCTGTTCAGTGGGTCTGGCCAACCATGTGCACATGTTCTGGTCTTGCCCCAAGCATGTGGGTTTTTTGGGTCTCCTTCTTTAGCACCATGTCGGTGATTCTGAAAATTGAACTGGAGCCCTGTCCGTTTGTGGCCATATTTTCAGTGTCAGACTAGCCGGAGCTGCATAGGGGTGCACAGGCCAAAGTCCTGACCTTTGCCTCACTGACTGCTGGACGCAAGTACTGCTGGGGTGGAGGTTTGCTTCTTCGCCCTGTGCCTCAGTGTTGCTGAGAGATCTGATGAAACTCCTATACCTCGAGAATGTCAAGTATACCATGTGAGGGCAGCAATTGAGGGGTTTTATGGCAGCCGTTTATTATGTACTTCAAGGAGCTGGTCACTGTCAGTTGCTAAGGGGAGGAAGGGGAAGGGGAGAGAGGGGAGGGGTTATATTTTGGGAGGTGTTAGGTTATGTTTTGAGAGTTGTATGTGTGTTTTGGTGTTTTATTGTTCCGTTGTTTTGTATTATTTTGTGTAATGTGTAAAATGGAAACATTTGAATATTTTTTTTAACGGGGGGGTGGGGGGGGGGTGGGGCGGGGGGGGGGGTGCAGACGGGCACAATTTTAATGTGCCATCTAATGGACGACACCTCTGAAGTGCAGTTCGCGCTTAATCCTGCACTCAAGTACATAACATCCTGGAACAATTTCCACTGCAGCGGAGAAGGCTAAATGGAGATTAGGAGATGTGCTAAAGTTGGGACTTATTCATTTATAATGAATAATAAGAGTTGTTGGGACATGGAATGTTATGAGCCTAATTGTGTTCTGATCACAGGCGATCCTGATAGTGAATAATCCAGACATATAAATCAGGTCTAACTGTGCTGAGTTAGCTGGAGCAGCAATTGGTTGGAGTATTGCTGGAGAGTGGAATATCAGCTCGTATTCCTGCTTCCAATTACTGTATACAGTCTCCTGTTGGAGGAGGCCTATGCATGGAGACGGGGTGATGACAGGATCAGGGTTGACTGGGAGGCCCCAATATCGCTGCCAAAGCATCTTGTCGTTATCTCGCTGTGCTGTTTCTAATCTGAATTCCCAGAGAACCGCCTGCCATAACTGCCTATTCATAAATGAAGACTTGGTGAAGTGCAGGATTGTACCTTGTAGGCGTGAATTCATAGCTTGGTATAATAAGCGGGGGAAAGTTAAACAATTTAATTTTCCCCATGTAATGCCAATATTCACAGTTTCCACTGAAATATAAGCCGTAGTCTCTGATATCATCTGGCTATGAAGATAGTACATATAACAACATCAAAACTACAGAGGGTTCAGATCTTTTATATTGGGTTTCGTGACCTTAGACCAGGGTTTTTCAAACTTTCTTGCCCAGGACCCATTTTTACCAACCGGCCATCCTTCGTGACCCACGCCGGCTGACCTTTGTGACCCACGCCGGCCGACCTTTGTGACCACGCTGGCCGACCTTTGTGACCCACGCCGGCCGACCTTCGTGACCCATGCTGGCCGACCTTCGTGACCCACGCCGGCCGACCTTTGTGACCACGCTGGCCGACCTTCGTGGCCCATGCTGGCCGACCTTCGTGACCCATGCCGGCCGACCTTCGTGACCCACGCCGGCCAACCTTCGTGACCCATGCTGGCCGACCTTCGTGACCACGCTGGCCGACCTTTGTGACCCACGCTGGCCAACCTTCGTGACCACGCTGGCTGACCTTTGTGACCCACGCCGGCCGACCTTCGTGACCCACGCCGGCCGACCTTCGTGACCCACGCCGGCCGACCTTCGTGACCCACGCCGGCCGACCTTCGTGACCCACGCCGGCCGACCTTCGTGACCCACGCCGGCCGACCTTCGTGACCCACGCCGGCCGACCTTCATGACCCATGCCGGCCACCTTCACGACCCACCATTTGCTCTTACCTTTAATGCAAGAGGTGAGCCTGGGCTTATATTCTATAGTCTAGAGTAGCGAAGAATGTAAAATGAACTCATTGAAACAGGCATTATTCTCTCAGGACTCTACAGAGCAGATGCAGAATGTAAGTTTTCCTAAGATGGGTGGTTTACAGCCTGGGGATATAGTCTGCAAATTACAATGTGATGATTTTAGACACAGATGTGGAGGAATTACTTCACGCAAAGTATTGTGAATCTTTTTAATCTCTACAATTCACTATCAAAGAGAATTATGCAGGCTCAGCCATGGAGCATATTCAAGACAGATGCAGGAAGACTAAATTGAATTTTTAAAAAAACTTTCTCCTGGGTCAGCGCGCTGACGTCAGGAGGAGGTGGTGTTTCTCTCTGGGCTCCGGGCATGTGCATCGATGAGCAGGCACTCATGCGCAGCACACCCATATTTTTAAAGCCGCTCGCAGCCTGTATTTTTAAAAGCCGTCTGCTGCGGTCGTTAGGCCTGAATTCACACGATCGGGAACGCCACGATGGATGGCCCCGTGACCCTTCCGACACCCGCCCGCGACCCAACCCCACTTTGAAAATGCCTGCCTTAGACTGTCTCAGACTGCTTCACAGCCAATTATGTACTTTTGGAGTACTGTTGTAATGTAGGGAGTTTTGCTCTTATTTGATCACAACACAAAATGCTCGATGCACTTCACAATATTTCTTTCAGGCAGCATTGATTCTTTGAAATGAATGAGTCCAGGTTGGGATTCAACAACAGGCTCTCAAGAATCTACAGAATATTTGGAGAATGTTATTGCAGGCTGTCCCTCTGCAGCTTGTAATGCAACTCCCATCTGCAGCCTGGAGTGTCGGGAACGGAATTGGACTGTTCAGAATCAGGAAGTGGGAATTCAGACTGAGGAAAATAGCATTGGGGAGGCGGCACAGATGGAGAAGGGGTCAGAACTGGGGCAGGAATGTAAATTGAAAAGTGAGTTCTTTGTGAGAGTGCACCAGAGAGGAAAGTAAAAATAGAAAGTGCTTGCAGAATTGGGGAGGGGAAGTGCCGATGAAGTGTGTGAAATAATTGAGGGACAATGAAACTGAGAGAAAAGCAGAGTTGTGGAGCGAGAACACTCATTGAGAATCTGGGTGGAGGTGTGCACATTGAGAGGAAAACAGACTCCAGAAGGGATCATTTTGAAAGCAGTCTCGAGGAGAGGAGCCAAAAAAAAGAACACTTTAATGGTCCAAGAAACAAAAGTTCAGAGGAGCAGTGGCTTTCATGTGAGCAAGGTTATAATGAAGGGAGAATGCAAGGGAAAGATAGAAACCATTGATTAAAAAAAAGACAAGTCCTGTCATGTATGAAAACTTCCCAGGTTTGCATTGATTCTTTCAGTGTGCAAACTCAGTATATGGGAGGGGGAGGGCAGTGAAGGGTACATATAGATTTGGGTTGGCGATGAGGTTGGGGTTCAGGGATCCATCCTTACTGATCTTTTACCAAAATGTTCCTGTGTAGTTTTGCATAATATCCTGTGTTCTTTTTCCACTTCTGGCTTCAAATTAGCTGAACTTTAAAAGTGTTTTTGTCCTACTGTTAGAAGTGTAGCCAATACACAAAACGTGCTCTGAATTTCAATAAGAGTCTTAGCTGGCTTCCTTGTTGATGTTGTTGCCAGCATTCAGAAATGAATTGTGAGAGAAGACAACTTGATGTGCAACCAAGTCTCGTTTTTGTTGTTCCAGTGAGTGCATTTGCAGCCTGGGGGAAGTGCACAAATTCAAATCAGCAGAATTTTCCTCCCGATTCTTGGAATTGATCGGGGAGTTAGATGCAGGAAATGGGGCAAAGTCTTGGCTCACTGTGCACTTCTGGTAGTTGAGTGGATGAGGAATCAGCAGTCCCCAAAATTGCAACCTTCAAGCAATAGGTGCCTCATTTTAGTGTTAATTTGGGAACATGTCAAGCATTGAAGATTCCACAATTCAAGCATGTTGGATATCTGACATTACAAACAGAATGGCTGACCAGGGTTATAGATGACACATAGTCCATTTCTTTGAAATCCGTTTCTTTGAAAACTTTTGTCATTTAATCTCCCCTGCCCGTTAACTGTTCGCTAACCTTCCCTTTTGTTCTTCCTCCCCCCTCTCATTTGCACTGCATTTCTATCTTCCTTCAGTTCTAAAGAAAGGCCCTTGGCCGAAGTGTTAACTCTACTTCTCTCTCCATAGGTTCTGCCAAATCTGTAAAGTATTTCCAGCATTTTCTGCTTTTACAACTAAATGATGGTAATCTATTAAACGTTCAAGGAAAGAACAACGTAAAAGGTACACAAATTTTGTTTTTCACTCAGAATTCTTTGTAATAATAATAACAATAATAATAATAATCTTTATTGTCACAAGTAGGCTTACATTAACACTGCAATTAAGTTATTCTGAAAAGCCTGTTTTTTTCCGGCGCCTGTTCGGGTACTGAGGGAGAATTCAGAATGTCCAATTCACCTAACAGCATGTCTTTCGGGACATGTGGGAGGAAACTGGCGCACCCAGAGGAACTCCACGCAGATAAAGAACATACAGTGCAGAAGGCGGCCATTCGGCCCATCAAGTCTGCACCAATCCACTTAAGCCCTCACTTCCACCCTATCCCCGTAACCCAATATCCCTTCCTAACCTTTTTGGACACGAAGGGAAATTTAGCATGGCCAATCCACCTATCCTGCACGTCTTTGGACTGTGGGAGGAAACCGGAGCACCCGGAGGAAACCCATGCAGACACGGGGAGAATGTGCAGACTCTGCACAGACAGTGACCCAACGGGGAATCAAAGCCGGGACCCTGGCGCTGTGAAACCAAAATGCTAACCACTGTGCTACCGTGCTGCCCACAAAACTGAACCTGGGACTCTGACTTTTATGCAAGTTATTTGCTTTTCTCCATCACCAGGAATTTTCCCAATAGGAATTTCCAAGTTGACAGTACCCAATTCATTTTTCCAATTACGGGGCAATTTAGCATGGCCAATCCACCTACCCTGCACATCTTTGGGTTGTGGGGGCGAAACCCACGCAAACACGGGGAGAATGTGCAAACTCCACACGGACAGTGATCCAGAGCTGGGATCGAACCTGGGACCTCGGCGCCATGAGAATGCAGTGCTAACCACTGGGCCACCGTGCTGCCCGACAGTTCAAAGTTGATGAGGATCTGTACAATATCTGGCAGTTCCACCACATGATGTTTCTATGCTGACCCACCAGCTGCAGAGGTCAATCACTTCCCTTTGGCAGACATGGTGCATGGAGGCTTCTCTCCCCAAAAGATGTGCCAGTGGGCTCCCAAATGCAGCACCAAGATATATGGATGCTTGAATAATCATCTTGCTGGATGCTACCTTAGAAGCACTTCAAACACAATTGTTATGCTTTTAATAGGGCTACATTAAAGGCATGCCAGGAAAATTGGGAGAATTGTCCCACAGACTAGACAAGCAATAGCCTGACATAATCAACCGATTGAATTATATTTTTCAGATGAAGTCCCCAGACACCTCCATCATGATCTCTGGGTATGTGCCATCCCAAAACAAACCCACCAGATGGGGTAGCATAGTGACAGGAGAACTTCGCCTTGGAAGTCCTCATTATTATGCCCAGAGCCCATGAAATTTCATGTCACAAAGCCAAACATGGGCAAGGAAAGCTCCTGATTTCCCTTACCTGCAACCCCTCCCCCAGGATGGTCAATCAGTCCTCCTCCAGGTTGATTACCACTTGGAAAAGGTTTTAAAAGTGGCAAGAGAACAGAATGTACTCTGAGCGGGGGACTTCAATGTCCAACAGCAAGAGTGGCTTGGTATCGTCATGACTGACCAGGTTGTCCAAGTCCTCAAAGATACAGCTGAACACGGCCTGCAGCAGATGGTCAGAGAACCAAAACGAGGGGGGAAATTCTGGGTCTCATCCTCACCAATCAACCAGATGCAGTGCAGCTTGACAGTTTTGGCAGGAGTGATTATTGTACTGTCCTTGTGGAGACAATAGCTCCATCTTCACACTGAGGACACTCTCAATTATATTGCGTGGCTCTGCCACTGTGTTAAATGGGATAGATTCAAAACAGATCTGCCAGTTCAAAACTGGGCCTCCATGAGGCACACAATTCATTACAATCTCATGGTGCACCATATTGCCTCACTCTACCAATACCATTGAGTAAGAGGGTCAATCTGCTTCAATGAGGAGTGTAGAAAAGCATGCCAAGAACAGCACCAGTTATAATGAGCGTGAAGCTAGAACACATAACTACATGCGTGCTAAACAGCAGAAGCATGTTTTAGATAGAGCTAAGTGATCACACAGTGAACTGATCAGAACAAAATTCTGCAGTTCTGTCACATCCAGTTGTGAATGGCAGTGGACAATCAAATAACAGATGACAGGAGGAAGCTCCATGAACAGCCTATCCCTAATAATGATGAATAAAAAGACAAGAGGAAACATTAGTGCAAAAGACAAAACTGAAATGTTGTAATCTTCAGTCAGAATAGCCAAGTGGATGATCCATCTCAGTTTCCTCCTGAGGTCCCAATCGTCGCAGATGCCAGTCTACAGCAAAACTGACTCACTCCATAGCCCATAACTTCCTAGATCCCCAGCATCACATTTAGGGGGTACCCCAATGATGCACAGGGGATTCCCTCTAGGGGGTTCCCACCTAAGGGTTTACTTTACGGCAAATAGAAAGGCTAAATTTCCCTGGGCTGGGACCATCTGACAAAGCAATTGAAATGACTAACTTAAAAAAAATAAATTTAGAGTACCCAATTATTTTTTTTCCAATTAAAGGGCAATTTATTTATTTTTCTTTTGGTTATACTCATCATTTAGCCACAACCGATCCTGTGAGGAGCTAGCAGCTGCGCCGCATAGAACTCCCGGCTCCCACAATAAAAGAGGCTGGACAATGGCCGGGCCCATGGCCACGCATGCGCACGGCGACAATCTGCAGCGGTCGCACCGTAAAACATGGCGCTGGCCCTGCGTGGAAAACCTCACAGATGTGGAGTGACACTAGCCGCTGCTAAACTCCAAAACCAAAAGCTCTGCCATTTCCGCTGCTAATCTCGCAGTTTTAACCTTCTGCTCTTCCATGCTAAATGAGTTCTCACTACATCAGGAATTGAATTTTTGAACTCCTCTAAAAGCATAATTTCTCTGAGAGCTTCATACGTTTGCTCTATTTTCAAAGACCTTATCCACCTAAAAAAATTACTCTGATCCTTTCAAACTCCATACATGTTTGACCAAGTTTGACCAGGTTCTTTCCTTAAATTTCTAAACCTTTGTCTGTAGGCTTCAGGCACTAGTTCAAAAGCACCTAAAATGGATTTTTTTTCACATCCTCATACGTCCCAGATACCTCCTCTGGTAGCGATGCAAACACTTCACTAGCCCTACCTACCAGCTTTGTTTGAATCAGTAATACCCATATGTCCAGTGGCCATTTCATTTGTTTAGCCACCTTCTCAAGTGAAATGAAAAAGGCTTCTACCTCCTTCTCATCAAACCTTGGCAATGCTTGGACATCTTTAAATAGATCCCACCAAGCCTTCGACTATGATGCTCTTTCTCTTTATCTTCATCACTATCCTCCAACTGTAATTTCCCTTTTCATCCGCCAATTTTAACTGACTGTCATGTTTTATGGCCATTTTCTGAAGCTCAATCTCTCTCTCTTTTTCCCTTTCCTCCCTTTCTCTTTCCCTGATCTGTACCTCCATTTCTCTTTCTTTTTGTTCTGCTAAGACCATTCTTTCTTTTCTCCTTTCTTCTCCGTTTCTTTTTCATCTCTATCTCTTTCTCTCTCTTTTTCCTCTATATCTCTTTCTCTCTCTTTTTCTCTTTCCTCTCTATCGTATTCAAGCTGCTTAAATTCTTTTTCATGTTCAAGTTGCTTAATCTACAACTGAATCTTTGCCATTTCCAATGAATCAGACTGTATCTCAGGCAATTTTAAATGCTCAGCTACCGAGGTAAGAACCTCTTCTTTTCGCATGCTGTCAGGTAATGTTAATTGCAATGTTTTTGCGAAATCTAAAAGCCTTTTTTTTAGTCTCTGTTCGTAAGGTACTGTGTGTGACCTTATCCACCCCCAAAAATTTCCGAGCCTCTGAAAGAGCCATTGTCCACAATGCACTCTCTACTCAAACTGAAATACGACACCTGAAAAGCAACCACAAATATGCTCACCTCTCACTGTCTTTAAGTTCACTAAGCCACCCAATAGGTAGATTGTTATACTGGACGAGCCCCCAATTTGTTATGGGCCAGGGTTTAGAGACCAAGTGTACCATGGAGTTCACCTGACCCACAACTTTTAATAGATTGTGGTTAATGGGGAGCACACGGGCCTACCTTACAGGCGTGGTTCCACAGAGAGCTAAAGTACTTTTAAATTAAAACAATGTTTATTTATGAAACCAGTTAACACTTTATAAAACCCACAGTAAACATCTTAACAACTATCAACACCAATCATCTCACAGATACAATATTCTATAAGTAACCCTTAGCCATTCCTTGCAACATCCAAAAGACAAATACCCTCTTCAACATAGACATCAGGTTTAAATTCTCTACTGAGAGCAGTTATCACTTTTAAATTAGCAAGTGATTTGAAGACATTCTTTTCATGCAGAAATAAATCAGAATTACACCAGGTTTTGCTGGATGCAACTCCCAATCCGCAAAACAAAACACCCTGTAGCTGCCTGCTCAAAAATGAAAGTGAAAGACAGACAGCTCAGCTCCACCCATACTCTGACATCACTGCAACTATCTGATAAACACCCATTTCTTAAAGGTACACCCACTACAGCTATTTGATAAACACCCATTTCTTAAAGGTACTCGCACATGACACTTTGTTTAATAAGGTTAGCAAGGATAATTCAAGGAACTACAGGTCGGTGAGCCTTACGTCAGTGGTAGGGAAATTACTGGAGAGAATTCTTCGAGACAGGATCTACTCCCATTTGGAAGTAAGTGGACGTATTAGCAAGAGGCAGCACGGTTTTGTGAAGTGGAGGTCGTGTCTCACTAACTTGATAGAGTTTTTTGAGGAGGTCACAAAGATGGCTAATGCAGGTAGGGCAGTGGATGTTGTCTATATGGACTTCAGTAAGGCCTTTGACAAGCTCCCTCATGGCAGTCTGGTACCAAAGGTGAAGTCACATGAGATCAGAAGTGAGCTGGCCAGATGGATACAGAACTGGTTAGGTCATAGAAGGCAGAGAGTAGCAATGGAAGGGTGCTTTTCTGATTGGAGGGCTGTGACTCGTGATGTTCCGCAGGGATCAGTGCTGGGACCTTTGCTGTTCGTAGTATATATAAATGATTTGGAGGAAAATGTAACTGGTCTGATTAATATGTTTGCGGATGACACAAAAGTTGGTGGAATTGAGGATCGCGATGAGGACTGTCAGAGAATACAGCAGGATTTAGATTGTTTGGAGACTTGGGCGGAGCGATGGCAGATGGAGTTTCATCCGGACAAATGTGAGGTAATGCATTTTGGAAGGTCTAATACAGGTAGGGAATATACAATGAATGGTGGAACCCTCAAGAGTATTAACAGTCAGAGAGATCTAGGTCTACAGGTCCACAGGTCACTGAAAGGGGCAACACAGGTGGAGAAGGTAGTCAAGAAGGCATACAGCATGCTTGCCTTCATTGGCCGGGGCATTGAGTATAGGAATTGGCAAGTCATGTTGCAGCTGTATAGAACCTTAGTTAGATCACACTTGGAGTATAATGTTCAATTTTGGTCGCCACAGTACCAGAAGGATGTGGAAGCTTTACAGAGGGTGCAGAAGAGATTTACCAGGATGTTGCCTGGTATGGAGGGCATTAGCTATGAGGAGAGGTTGAATAAATTCGGTTTGTTCTCACTGGAACGACGGAGGTTGAGGGACGACCTGATAGAGGTCTACAAAATTATGAGAGACAGACTAGTAGTCACGAGGGGCATAGGTTTAAGGTGCGAGGGTCAAGGTTTAGAGGAAATGTATGAGGCAAATTATTTACACAGAGGGTAGTGGGTGCCTGGAACTCGCTGCCGGAGAAGGTGGTGGAAGCAGCAACGATAGTGATGTTTAAGGGGCACCTTGACAAATACGTGAATAGGATGGGAATAGAGGAATACGGACCCCTGAAGTGTCGAAGAGTTTAGTTTAGACGGGCAGCATGGTCGGTGCAATCTTGGAGGGTTCTTTGTTTTTTGTTCTTAATACTTGCACTTGAAGTTATATTAATTAACTAATGGAGTATAATTTAGTGTACCGTTTATTTCAGTCTGAAAACATCCACCAAAATCAATTGTGCCAAATCTGCTTTATTTTCTCTTGTTTGACCCATCAGGTAATATATGGAAGGAAGACAGGGACTTCCAGTGGCGGCCATGGAGGAGTAGGTTGCATATTTGATAGCTCCCGCTTGTGACAGAATTTTTGGACCTTTCCTCCCGTTTTTCCACGAATTTTGGATAAATCGGTGGAGAGTGAGAGGGTGAGGAGAAATCCCCCACTAATGTATGGAGAATTGGATGAAAAGTGGCCATGGAAGAAGACAAAGTTCAACAAGAAAGATGGCATAGCCGGTAACGCGGGAAAACATGGCGGAGAAGCAGGCCCTTGGGAAGACGGCACAGTGGTCGACGGAACAGCTGGTAAGTTTTTTGAAGAATGTTTCGCCAAGCTTAAGAAAGACATGCTGGACCCGATTAAGGCATCGATTGATCAGGTGGTGCAGGGGCAAGAAACCCAAGGGCATGCGATTCAGGAGGTGGAAAAAAAGGTGTCCGAGCACGAGGAATACATAAGCGTGCTGGAGGCCTAGGTGGAGATGATGAATGACCACCAGAAAAGAACACAGGAGTAGCTGGACAGCTTGGAGAACAGGTCCAGGAGACAGAATTTGATAATCGTCGGCCTCCCTGAGGGCAGTGAGGGATCGGATGCGAGGGTTTATGTCGCAAGTATGTTGGAAAAGTTGATGGGGGCCGAGGCGTTTCCACGGCCCCTGGAAGTGGATAGAGCGCATAGAGCCCTTGTGAAGAAGCCCCGAGCGAACGAGCCGCCCAGGGCGATGGTGGTACGAATGCATCGGTTCCTGGGCAAGGAACATATTCTGCGATGGGCCAAGAAAGAACAGAGCAGCAGGTGGGAGAACTGTGAGTTGCGCATATTTCAAGACCTGGGTGCGGATTTGTCCAAGATCGGGCAAAATCGGTCCTCCTTAAGAAGGGGGTGAATTTCGGGATGCTGTATCTAGCCCGTCTGTGGGTCACGTTTGATGACCGGGAATTTTTCTTTGAAACACCAGACGATGCATTGGCTTTCATCAAGGACAAAAGACTAAATGTGAAATAAAGACACGAAAACTTGATAGAGAGCCTTACAGTGGCGATTTGATGAAAATCACTTTTACGCTGTTTGGAATAAGTAGTATTTTGTATAATAAGGGGCTGTTTCTGCTTCTAAAGTTAACTTTGTTTCATGGGGAGCTGGGTGGAGGGGATTTTTTCTACTGTTTGTTTACTGGGAAATGTGATGTTTTGAATATGTATGTCCAAGCGGGGGTGAAGAGGGAGAACAATGGGGAGATGGTATGTTTGGCGCCATGGGCGGGAGCTATCAGGTCAGCTGACTCACAGAAGCACAGTGGGGAGTGAGCAGGTGATAGGTTTGATATGGGGGGTTGGGTTTCTGGTGCTGTTGCTGGGGGCGGGGGGGGGGGGGGGAGCTGCTTTGCTGACGGGGGAGGAACTGTTACTAGGGGACAAATGGGAGGTCGGGGATGGCGGATGCCCGAGGGTGGGCCTGAGGAGGTGGGAGTAGGGGCGGGAAGTTCCCCGACCAGGCTGATTACTTGGAAAGTTGGAGGGCTACATGGGCCAGTCAAGAGGGCTTGCATGTTCGAGCATTTGAGGGGACTTAAGGCGGACGTGGCATTGTTACAAGAGATACATCTCAAGGTTACAGATCAGACTAGATTGAGGAAGGGGTGGGTTGGCCAGGTATTCCACTCAGGGCTTGATTCGAAGACCAGGGGGTTTGCGATCCTGATTAACAAACAGGTGGCATTTGAGGCAGAGAGAATTGTGTCAAACATGGGGGGCAGGTACATAATGCTGAGTGGGAAGCTGGAGGGGATGTGGGTGGTACTTGTGAACCTATATGTTCCAAACTGGATGATGTGGAATTTATGAGGCGGGTGCGAGGTAAGATCCCAGACCTAGAGTCACATAACTTGATCATGGGGAGATTTCAAAACAGTAACTGATTCGGAATTGGACCGGTCAAAATCCAGGACAGGGAAAGTGCCAGCCGTGGCAAAGGAGTTGAAGGGGTTTATGGAGCAGATGGGAGGAGTAGACCCATAGAGGTTTGGACAGCCAAGAGCGAAGGAATTGTCTTTCTTCTCCCATGCCAACAAGGTGGATGCTGTATGTAGTGTTATTAGCAGATGAAGCGGTCTGTGGGCGGGTGAACAAGGCCATCCAGAACTACCTGGAATTAAATGATACAGGGGAGGTCTCTGCAGCAACGGTGTGGGAAGCTTTGAAGGCAGCAATCAGAGGGGAATTAATCTCAATACGGGCCCATAGAGAAAAGTGAAACAAGCTGAGAGGGATAGGTTAGTTGGGGACTTCAGGTGACAGGAGATATTCGGAAGCCTCGGACGCGGGGCTACTGAGGGAGCGGCGGAGGTTACAGGCAGAGTTGGGGCTGTTGTGTACAGGGAATGCGGTGGAACAACTGAGGAACGCAAGGGGAGCGGTCTATGAGTCCGGGGAAAAAGCAAGTAGAATGTTAGCGCACCAGCTCAGAAAAAGGGAGGCGGCCAGGGAAATAGGGAGAGTAAAGAATAGAGGTGGGAACACGGTCGTGCACCCAGTGGGAGTGAATGAGGTGTTGAAGGACTTTTACAGTAAATTATATGAGTCAGAACCCTCGGCTGGTGTGGAGAGGATGAGGCAGTTCTTGGGTCAGTTGAGGTTCCCGAGGGTGGAGGAGGAACTGGTGGAAGGGTGGGGAGCCCCAATTGAAATTGAGGAAATACTGGAGGGGTTGGAGGGCATGCAGTCAGGCATGCCGGATGGCGACCCGGCGGAATTCTATAAGACGTTTTTGGAAATATTGAGCACACTGCTGGTGAGGGCATTTAATGAAGCAAGAGAGAAGGAGTCCTCCCCCCAACAAGGTTACAGGCCTCGATCTCATTGATTTTGAAACGGGAGAAGGATCCAGAGCGATGCGGGTCACGAAGGCCAATCTCCCTACTGAATGGGAACGCCAAATTGCTGGCTATGTTTTTGGCCACAAGGATAGAGAATTGTGTCCCGGGGCTGATAGGGGGAGACCAGACAGGATTTGTAAAAGGTAGGCAACTCACTGCCAATGTTAGAAGGCTCTTAAATCTTATTATGATGCCGTCAGATTGAGGGGAGATGGAGGTGGTGGTTTTGATGGATGCGGAGAAGGCTTTTGATCGGGTGGAGTGTAAGTACCTGTGGGAGGTGCTAGTAAAGTTTGGTTTCGGTGAGGGCTTCATTGACTGGGTTCCGTTGCTCTATCAGTCACCGGTAGCAAGTGTGCACACGAACCGGTTGAGGTCGGGTTATTTTATACTACACCGAGGGGCAAGACAAGAGCGTCCCCTCTCCCTGCTGCCGTTTGCTCTGGCATAGAGCCCTAGCCATGGCGTTAAGAGCTTCTGGAACTGGAAAGGGCTGGTTCGGGGTGTGGGGGGGGGGGGGGGGGCATGGGTCTCGCTTTCCGTGGATGACTTGCTCCTGTACATCTCAGACCCGTTAGGGGGGATGGGGGAAATTGTGCAGATCTTAGGGGAATTTTGGCAAGTTTTCGGGGTATAAATTGAACATGGGGAAAAGTGAGATGTTCGCGATCCAAGCGAGAGGGCAGAAGAGACTGGGAGAGCTGCCATTTAGAATGGTAGAAGCACGGTGGTGCAGTGGGTTAGCCCTGCAGCCTCACGGCACTGAGGTCCCAGGTTCGATCCCGGCCCTGGGTCACTGTCCGTGTGGAGTTTGCACATTCTCCCCGTGTTTCCGTGGGTTTCGCCCACAACCCAAAAGATGTGCAGGGTAGGTGGATTGGCTACGCTAAATTGCCCCTTAATTGGAAAAAAATGAATTGGGTACTCTAAATTTTTTTAAAAATAGAATGGTAGGAAGGAGCTTTCGATATCTGGGAATCCAGGTGGCACGGGAATCATAGAATTTACAGTGCAGATGGAGGCCATTCGGCCCATCGAGTCTGCACCGGCTCTTGGAAAGAGCACCCTACCCAAGGTCAACACCTCCACCCTATCCCCATAACCCAGTAACCCCACCCAACACTAAGGGCAATTTTGGACACTAAGGGCAATTTATCATGGCCAATCCACCTGACCTGCACATCTTTGGACTGTGGGAGGAAACCGGAGCACCCAGAGGAAACCCACGCACGCACGGGGAGGATGTGCAGACTCCGCACAGACAGTGACCCAAGCTGGAATCGAGCCTGGGACCCTGGAGCTGTGAAGCAATTGTGCTATCCACAATGCTACCGTGCTGCCCTAATGGGAGCACTGCACAAGTTAAACCTGTCCCGGCTCGTAGAGCAAATGAAAGAGGACTTTAAGAGATGGGGCATGCTCCTGGAATCACTGGCAGGGAGGGTACAGACCGTGAAAATGACGGTCCACCCCAGATTCCTGTTTGTCTTTCGGTGCCTCCCCATCTTCATTCCGAGGGCCTTTTTTAAACGAGTGAATAAGGCGATTTTGGGCTTTGTGTGAGCGGGTAAAACCCCGCAAGTGAAGAAAGTGTTGTTGGAGCGCAGTCGGGGAGAGAGTGGGCTGGCGCTGCCAAACTTTTGTGACTACTACTGGGCGGCTAATATAGCCATGATTAGTAGGTAGTGGGGGGGGTGGTCGGTGTGGGAGCAAGTGGAGGTGGCATCGTGTAAAAACACAAGTTTGGGGGCACTGATAACGGCACCCCTTCCGCTCTCGCTGGCCCGATACTCCACAAGTCCGGTCGTAGTGGCGGCTCTGAGAATTTGGGGGCAGTGGAGAAGATATAAGAGCGTGGAGAGAGCATCGGTTTGGACCCCGATCGACAATAACCATCGGTTTGTACCGGGTAGACTGGATGATGGGTTCCGGAGATGGCAGAGAGCAGAAATTGGGAGGATGGGAGATCTGTTTATAGACGGGAGCTTCCCCAGCTTGAAAGCTTTGGCGGATAAATGTGAATTGCCAGCAGGGAATGGGTTTAGATATCTGCAGGTACGAGGTTTTTGAGAAGGCTCCTGCCACCACAGGGGATACAGGACAGGGTAGTTTCTAGAACATGGGTGGGAGAGGGGAAGGTATCAGATATCTACCAAGAACTTATGGAGTCAGAGGAAACTCCGATAAAGGACCTAAAGGGCAAGTGGGAAGATGAGATGTGGGGGAGAGATAGAGGCGGGTTTTTGGGCGGATGCCATAAGCAGGTTTAACACATCCTCAGCATGTGCCAGGCTTAGCCTGATACAATTTAAGGTAGTCCACCGGGCACACATGACGGTGGCCCGGATAAGCAAGTTTTTCGCGGTAGAGGACAGGTGTGCGAAGTGCGCGGGAAGTCCGCCGAATCATGTCCACATGTTTTGGGCATGCCCGAAGCTTAGAGGGTTTTGGCAGGGGTTCGCTAAGGCTATGTCCACGGTACTTAAAACACGAGTCCAGAGGTGGCGATCTTTGGACTGTCGGAAGAGCCGGGAGTTCAGGGGGCGAAAGAGGCTGACGTCCTGGCCTTTGCCTCCTTGGTAGCCCGGAGACAGTCCCTACTAATGTGGAGGGAGTCGAAGCCCCCGAAATTAGAGACCTAGGTTAGTGATATATATATATAGTGGTGTATATATATATATATATACACACACACAACAGCAGCAACCTCACTTGCTGCTTACTTCTTCCTGCTGGTCACAAACTGGCCAGCTTTATTTAGACAGGTAGTCTGCTAATGATTTCTACACTCCCCTCATTGGGGAAGCTCATACTCCCACAGGATTGTGGGATTGTCATTAGTCCCCAGCCAATGGTAAGCATGCAGGTTATAACATCCCTCCGCCCCAAAGTCCAAGGAATCCACCGAAGACCCTAGCGAAGGAGGGCGTCGGACTCGTTTTGCCGCAGGCCGGACACCATTTGCACGCGGCGCTGGATCAGGCGGCGTGTAACGAGACGGAGACCGGCGCTTCCGTGATGAACGGCGTAACAGTTGTACATCCACGGCCCGTGGACCCGAGGATTCCCCCTCTGATGCGTCCTGTGTCTCCATCTCGGAGTCAGAGTTTGCTGCCTCTGTCATCTCGGCTTCTCTATCTCCGCGCGGTTCTGTAACGACCTGCGCAGGCTTTGAGTGAGGCACCAGAGGAAGATTGTGAGGACTACTTCCCATTGTCTCTGGTCTCTGCGGCTGTAGAAATGAGCTCCGGGGGCGGAGAATCTTTGGAAGGGATAGTCTTCTGGACCGAACGTGGTCTACATGTTTGCGCTGGAGACGAAAGATTACGCCAGGGACCCACTGGGCACCACCAGCAAAATTGCGAACGAACACTGGGTCACCGGGCACAAACTGCCGAATCGGCCGATGCTGAGAAAAACCCTGTCCCTGCTGTTCTTGAGTGCGGCGTACTTTTGCGCCAATGTCCGGGAAAACCATACTAAGGCGGGTGCGAAGTCTCCGGCCCATTAGGAGTTCTGCGGGAGCTACACCAGTCACCGCATGGGGGGTGGTCCTATACGAAAACAAAAAGCGGGCCAGTCTTGTGTCCATTGACCCGGAAGACTGCTTCTTTAGGCCTCTTTTGAATGTCTGCACTGCGCGCTCCGCCAACCCATTTGAAGCCGGGTGGTAAGGGGCAGTGCGGATATGGCGTATGCCGTTCATCTTCATGAACCTCGCAAACTCCTCACTGGTGAATGGAGTGCCGTTATCTGTGAACAGCACCTCGGGGAGGCCATGTGTACTAAAAGACAAACACATCTTCTCAATTGTTGTGCAGGACGTTGTGCCTAGCATCTTATGCACCTCTAGCCATTTAGACTCTCTAGCCATTTAGACTGGGCGTCGATTAATAAAAGGAACATGGATCCTTGAAAAGGGCCGGCGAAATCCGCATGCAAGCGCGCCCAAGGCCGCCCTGGCCATTCCCAGTGATGTAGGGGCGCAGCCGGCGGAAGCTTCTGATGCTCCTGGCAAATGGAGCAGTTTTGGGCCACCTTCTCAATGTCGGTGTCAAGGCCTGGCCGCCAAACATAACTCCGGGCCAACATTTTTCATTTTGGTCACACATGGATGCCCATTGTGCAAGTCTGATAATATCAGCTCCTGTCCTTTTTCCGGGACAATCACACGCGTCCCCCACAAGAGGATGCCGTCTTCCACGCTGAACTCTGACAGCTTGGAGGAAAATGCCCGCAACTCGCCTGGGAGCTGTCTATGCTGCCCACCATACAGCACTATGTGTCGAACCTTTGACAGGACTGGCTCCACTCACGGATCTGTGATGCCATGACAGGCAAGGTGTCCATAAAATTTAGGGTTGTGACCACCTCACTGGTCGTGGGGGTCGACATGGGGCTGGTCGATAAGGGCAATCGGCTCAGTGCGTCAGCATTCACTATCTGCGTTCCTGGTTTGTGCTCCAGAGAATACTCGTATGCAGCGAGCAACATAGCCCAGCGCTGGATCCTTGCGGAAGCAATGGGCGGTATTGGCTTATCCTCTCTGAAAAGTCCCAGCAGAGGCTTATGATTAGTCACGATAGTGAAGTGGCGGCCATACACATACTGGTGGAAACGTTTCACCGCAAAGACCACTGCCAGGCCCTCCTTCTCGATCTGCGCGTACTTTTTTCCGCTGCAGTCAATGTGCGGGAGGCGAAAGCTATCGGCCGCTCGGCCTCGTTCTCCATCTTGTGGGACAGGACGGCCCCAATACCATATGGGGATGCATCACATGTGACAAGCAAAGCCTTTCCAGGATCATAGTGGGTTAGTAACCCAGACGACGACAATTGTTGTTTTACCTGCCGGAAAGCGGTTTCTTGCGGCTGACCCAAAACCCAGATGTGATTTTTCTTTAGCAGAAGATGCAACGGGGCCAGCGTAGTTGCCAGATTGGGGAGGAACTTCCCGTAATAGTTTACGAGGCCGAGAAAAGAACGAAGATGCGAAGTGTCAGTTGGGGCGGGGGCCTGTTGAATCGCGCGCACCTTCTCTGCGACGGGGTGCAAACCTTCGCAGTCCACCCGATAACCCAGGTAGACTACTTCCTTCATCTGAAAGACGCACCTTGTGCGACGTAAACGGACTCCAGCCTCCGAAAATCGTCTAAGGACAGCCTCCAGATTTTCCAAATGTTCCTGCTCCGACGTCCCTGTGATCAAAACGTCAACTAAGTAGACAGCGACACGCGGTAAACCTCTCAAAATGCCCTCCATAACGCGTTGAAAAATAGCGCAGGCAGAGGATACTCCAAAGGGCAAACGTGTATATTCATACGGGCCCCGATATGTATTAATCGTTACATATGGTCGGGAGGCAGGGTCCAGCTCCAACTGTCGGTAGGCGTGACTCATATCTAATTTTGTGAACGAGAGTCCACCTACAAGCTTTGCGTAGAGATCTTCTATGCGAGGCATTGGATATCGGTCGAGTTGGGAAGCCGTATTCACTGTAAGTTTATAGTCGCCGCACAAGCGAACTGTGGCATCTGGTTTCATTATGACGAATGTGATATAAAATAGTTACTTTAGAGATATTAGTTAATGTAATGTAGAAATAAGCCACTTTGACTCTGGTTAGTTCAGAGACAAAGGATGTTAGACCGCATGGGGAAAGCAGGAAGAGGTGTGTCTACGAGAGTGATGCTGCATTGATAGGGGCCAGAGAAAGGGATTGGAAGTGAGCCAATCAGAATAGATCAAACAGGTCAGGAGGGATATAGGCTGACCTATGGGCGTCGAGTATGTGAAACTTGATACCATTTGAATTGATTTGCAGAGATCCCTTTGTCTCTTTGTTCATTCGCTTTCTGGGATGTAGGAGACTGGATGTCTCTTATGTTTCTGTGAAATGAATCAAGCTTGCAAGCTGAATAAAATAACTTCTTTTTACGTGCAAATCCATCTCGACTTTTATTGAGGCCAGACTGACGGAGAAAGAATTTTGGGAATCAACATTTGGTGTCGAAACCGGGGATTTCTCAGGGCGATCCTGATCCAACTGCGAAATCAGAATTAGACTGATTATGAACAGGAGGATGGGGAACAAAGGGCCCTCAATGTAGAACTGGAAAACGACCACGCATTGATTGTTCCCCTCTTCTTATCGTCTGATTAGTCTGGTCACTCGCGGTTGGCACAGAAAGACCGCCTCGACGAAATCACAGGTCAGTCTGGGGATTAGCATTTTAATTGATGGGATTTCATAGAGTTAATTTGGCTGGGGTAGGCTGTATTGTTGATGTGACATTTAACATATAAATGGTTCAACTTCATTTGTGAGTTAATTCGGCTGGGGTAGGCTGTATTGTTGATGTGACATTTAAAATATAAATGGTTCAACTTTATTTGTGAGTTAATTCGGTTGGGTTACGTTATGAGAGGTCGATGTAACATTTGAAATTGAAAATGGTTCACCTCTATATGTCTGTGTGTTAAAAATATAGTTGATTCAGCTAAAATTTTCTCTTTGGACTGTAGTGGCGAAAAAACGCAGTTCCGAGGACTAGTTGAGATTATGGGGAATTCCTTGGATAGCACAAATGATCCAGGCATGCCACTGCAAATATTATGTGATAAGTATCCGGACAAAGCGAAGGATTTTAGAAAATTGTCAGCACAGTAAGAACGTAGGTTACCGGGAGATACACTTAAGTTAATTAAAGGCCAAACTGAGGAAAACCCGGGTAGTATGAATCTCTTCTACCAGATTTACCACCGTCTGTGTGGCCAGGGACGGGTTGTCTGCTACCCAAACCCCGCAGCGGTGTCTAGGTTATTTTCTGTTTCACCGCTTTGGGGCACTCCCCAAACGGTGGTTCATTGTCAGCATTCCGAATCACTGCCCGATCAGGTCACTCTTCCTTACGATCCGGGTTCAGCACCACCGGCTATCTGCCTTCCCCTTCCTCGGGATAATTCCCATTCACAGTACGATAGGCTGCGACGGTGGAGGGCGTACATACCTAGCCACTTCACTCCCAATAGGGATTCCCGGTCGTACGAGAATTGCTTCAGCAGTGAAGGATATGGCTGTTTGCTGGTAGGGGTGGACACAAATATAACATGTCTGTTTCCCACCTGTACGGACAGGAGGTGCCATATCACCCAGGCGTCTGGCCAATGCGTTTGTTACAACACCACTTGCGTTCCATTGAACGCCGGCCTCCAGCTCCTCTGTGGCTGGGTGAATGTCTCTCATATCACTGTTGGGACTAGGGCTTTCCGCATTGCTGGGCGGCCCGAATGGGCATTTCAAAGTTGGATAAACTGGGCTACTGGGGGGTCCTTACGCAACCGATATGCTGATTGTAATGCTAGCCTGCACACGGAACAAGGATACTACTTTTTATTTAATGGTACAGCGACCAACGTTTTGTCACCCCCATTTCCCCGCCGAATTGCTATAGGGACTCTAGTCCCTACCACAGTCCCCTGCCCTTCGGCGTGGAACCTGCATAATCAGTTAGCACGCCGGGCAGTCTCTGCTGAATTTTGCGAGAACTGGAAAAAACCTCAGGTTCTTGCACCCAACCGGGGCCACTCAGCCGGGTGGGGCATTCTGAGCGTATTGACACTGGGAGGTGTGGGGGGTTCCTTGGCTGTCAGTGATCGGAATTATTTTATTTGCGGCGTTACCATCTTGGGAAATGAAACCTTGGGAGCCCTCGGGGCAATAACTAAGGAGTTGTCTCAGCTACGGTTGTTTGCAATGCAGAACCGGTATGCTCTTAACTATCTTCTGGCCCGTGAGGGTGGGGTATGCGCCATAGTACAGGGCAAGTGTATCATGGGAGTTCAGGACTTGACCGCTAACATCACTAAATTTATGGATCGCATACGGGATCACTTGGACGGGATGCAGGATCCTGGCTCTTGGGGTAACTGGGGATTTGGAGGATGGAAGGACTGGTTGATAAATATGGCCATGTATCTAGTGGTAGCTATCGGCTGCATCTTTGTGGGCCTGGCCATCCTTAAATGTGTGATGGGTAGAATGCGGGGTGCACTGGATCAGATCAACGCCCCTAAAAACTTAACTGTTAAAATCCATGAGGGTGAGGCAGATGAAGGGGGGCTAAGACAGGAATTGGAAATGCAGCGACGGATCATTTTAGATGGGGAACCGTAGCTATGGATTCGATAGTCCGGTTATCGTGGAATGATAAAAGGAGGGAATGACGAATGTGATATAAAATAGTTACTTTAGAGATATTAGTTAATGTAATGTAGAAATAAGCCACTTTGACTCTGGTTAGTTCAGAGACAAAGGATGTTAGACCGCATGGGGAAAGCAGGAAGAGGTGTGTCTACGAGAGTGATGCTGCATTGATAGGGGCCAGAGAAAGGGATTGGAAGTGAGCCAATCAGAATAGATCAAACAGGTCAGGAGGGATATAGGCTGACCTATGGGCGCGAGTATGTGAAACTTGATACCATTTGAATTGATTTGCAGAGATCTCTTTGTTCATTCGCTTTCTGGGATGTAGGAGACTGGATGTCTCTTATGTTTCTGTGAAATGAATCAAGCTTGCAAGCTGAATAAAATAACTTCTTTTTACGTGCAAATCCATCTCGACTTTTATTGAGGCCAGACTGACGGAGAAAGAATTTTGGGAATCAACAATTACAGGTACAATTGGTGCTGCCCAGTCAGCAAAACAGATGGGTCTGATAATACCCAAAGTTTCCAAACGAGTGAGCTCGCCTTCTACCTTCTCAAGCAAGGCGTAAGGCACCGGACGCGCCCGGAAATAGCACGGCGTGGCTCCTGGTTCGACTTGGATACGGGCTACGGCCCCTTTTATTTTCCCCAAACCGGGCTGGAATACATCTGGGTATCGTCCTAGTACCTCAGTCAACCCTCCGGAAACTGTTTGGAGGATGTGCTGCCACTGAAAGCGCAAATGGCGCAACCAGTCCCGACCCAACAGGCTGGGCCCATGGCTGCGCACCACGATAAGTGGGAAACGCCCCTCCTGGCGTCCATAAACAACAGGGGTCATCGTAGTTCCTGCAATGTCCAATGGTTCCCCCGTGTAGGTGGCCAACCTGGCCTGTGAGTCGGTTAATGTAAGGGTCTGTATATCCTGCTTGATGCGGTCGAATGTCCTCTGGGCGATCACGGAGACCGCTGCGTCAGTGTCCAACTCCATCTCAAGCGGGTGACCATTGACCCGTACTGTCACCTTAATGGGGGCCACACGGGGAGCTGCCACACAATGCAGCTGCAGGCAGTCGTCCTCCGTCTCCACGTCCTCAGGAGTAGTTGTCGCAGGCTCATCCACATGGAAGGTACGGTCCTTGGGCTGGTCCCAGTTTTGGTTGGAACGACGGCGCCTCTGGCGCTCCAGGACCGGCGTCCGCGATGGGGTCGGCGCCTACAAGTCCGACACGGACATAGCTCCTCATCCATTGGTTCTGGAGAAGGCTCCCTTCGGGGAGGAATGTCCGACGGCCACTGGCGTCGATCCGGATGTCGTCTCGCCCAAGATACCGCAGGAGTGCGGGGGGGATGTTTTTGGACGGAAGGGGATTGCGCCCCAAGGCATGAACTTCCATTCCCTGTATCTCCTGCACTCCTCGTTCTGCGCACTCTCGGGACAATACTATTTGAATGGCCTGTTGAAAAGTCAATGTTGGCTCAGCTAACAACTTTCTCTGGGTGGCCGCATTGTTAATACCGCAAACCAAATGGTCGCGTAACACCTCTGACAAGGTCTCACCATAGTCACAGTACTCCGCAATCCTGCGTAGCCTGGATAGAAAGTCGGCAAGGGATTCTCCTGGGGTCCTCTCAGCGGTATTAAACCGGTAACGTTGGACTATTGTGGATGGGGTTGGGTTAAAATGCTGCCCCACTAAATTCACAAGTTCATCAAACGTTTTGGTGTCCGGAGCAGCTGGGTACGTAAGGCTCCTAATCACCCCAAACGTATGCGGGCCGCAGGCGGTGAGCAATATGACCACCTGGCGCTCGTTTTCAGTGATTTTGTTTGCCCGGAAATAGTAACGCATCCATTGTGCATACTGGTTCCAGCTTTCCAGCGCAGCATCAAAAACATCCAAACATCCGTACAGAGGCATGGTGTAATAGAAAACAAATTCCAACCTGTATCCAACAAAAATCCAGGGAGGTGGCTTCAGCAGTGTAGTCAGCTATTCACTTTAACCCTCGTCGCCAGTTTTGTGAGGGCCACGAAGAATCCAGCACGAGTATCAAGGATACAAAGAAATAACATTTATTTACAATAACACACATATATATATATATATATCCTGCTGGTTCCAAACTGGCCAGCTTTATTTATACAGGGAGTCTGCTAATGATTTCTCTGCCCCCCTCATTGGGGAAGCTCATACTCCCACAGGATTGTCATTAGTCCCCAGCCAATGGTAAGCAGGCAGGTTCTAACACATACTTTATTTTGCTTCCACATAATTATTGCATGAGCATTCCTTCACAAATGCCTTTTTTTCTCAACCAGCTTCTTTTCTTTTAAGAATGTCCTTAAATCCCCCCCAAGAGCAAGTTTTTCCTTACCACCTCTTATCCTCAGCATCCTTTTTAATTGAACTCGCCACTTTGAATGTAGAAAAACACTTTGATGTACATCCAAGTGCTAGATAAATGCAAGTTACTGTTGTTATTGCAAAAAAGTTGAACAGCCAGTTTTAACCTGGACATAATGATTCAGCATTGTGGTACGTAATGACTTTTAGGGCACAATTCTCCGGAAAGATTTCTGTAAAAAAAAATTTTAGAGTAGCCAATTATTTTTTTCCAATTAAGGGGCAATTTAGTGTGGCAAATCCACCTGCACATCTGCACATCTTAGGGTTGTGGGAGTGAGACCCACACAGACACGGGGAGAATGTGCGTCCGGAAAGATTTCTAAGTGTGCTAGCGATCTGGAACTGCTGTGAGCTTCCTGATGTTCGGCCCGGCAAGGCTAGCAACGCTATTCAACATTAATTGGTCCACTTAACGAAGCTCACGGCTTCTTGCCGCAAACGAAGGCTCGCCAGCCGATTTGCAGAGACCGCACTCGCCAGTGTCGCAAGAAGGTCAACAACCTACAACCGGGTAGCACGAGTGAGTTGACAGCAACACCCCAACCCCCACCCCTGGACTGGACTGCTGAGGCGCTGCCCAATCACTGAGGAGCATCGCCGAGGGCGTCAATACAATGGTGCAGACATCGGGGAGCTGCCAGGTCTGGCAGAGCCAGTTGATGCAGGGGCAGTCGGGGTCCGAAACAGCTGTCCCTCCATCCCGAGATGAACCCCGGGCCAAATGGGCATCGAGTGGAAGGAGAAGGCATTGGGTGCCAACCCGGACTGGTCCCATGGAGTGGGGATCGTGGCCGCCAGCTCCCCCGCGTTCCATCCCTCTGATGATGCAACATCTCAAAGTCAGCACACGGGACAGGCAGCAAGGCTGTGCATGCGCCGTCAACATGTGCGCCAGGGCCCTCCGGCCCCTGAGGACAACAGCCAGTAGCATTGAAGGCCACGGGATGTGGCAAGTAGCTGACTGCCTCCACCTCATACGTTCATCCTGGGGACAAACCTAAACGTAGCGGTAGAACAAGGAAGGTTAAGCACATTGAGGGTCACTGAGAGAGTGGGAAATGGGGGTGGGTAAGGTATCGATGACAGACCAGACCACGTCCTATGTGAAGCGGGTGAGTATGAGAGCCTGCCTGGCCCTCAGTGCTTGCCGGACCTCACCGTTGTCACCTGTCCTGCAGCCTCTGGCTGCTCCTCCGGTTCATACCTGGGCTCATCCTCCAGCCCTGCTGGTTCGGTGCCTCCTCATCACCCTCGGAGATGAGAACATATTCCTCATCTCCAACCTCCAGCATGTCACCCCGCTGCTGTGCCAGTTGTGGAGGACACAGCAGACCACCACAAAGCGGGTGTCCCTCCAGGCGGTGTACTGCAGGGGACCACTGGAGTGGTCGAGGGATCGGAAACACATTTTGAGCAGTCTGATGCACCGCTCAATGACAGCCCAGTTGGCCACCTGAGCCTCGTTGTATCGAGTCCCCGCATCGGTCTCCGGCCTCTGTACTGGCGCCATTAACCAGGTCCTCAGCGGGTACCCTTTATCTCCCAAGAGCTCGCCACCCATCCTGGGGTGGTCGTCGAAGAGCCTGGGGATGTTTGACTGCCCTGGGATGTAGGTGTCCTGCACACTCCCAGGGAAGCATGCACACACGTGCATGATCTTCATGTTGTGGTCACAAACTAGCTGTATCTTCAGGGAGTGGAGCCCCTTCCTGTTAATATAGGGCACTTCCAGATGGCCCGGTGAGCGCAAAGCAACATGTGTGCAGTCTATCAGCCCCTGGACCTGGGGCATCCCAGCAATAGCGGAGAGTCTTGCTACCCGAGCATCTTGTTGGGGTTGGTCCATGTCAAAGTGATATAGTTTCCCGCCTCGGCAAATAAGGCATCCGTGACCTGTCGGCTGCCACCTGTGAGATGCCACACGGGTCCCCGCTTGAACTCTGGAATGATCCCGAGGCGTAAAGGTTCAGGGCTGCGGTGACCTTGGCGGCTACCGGGTGTCATCCTCCTCCATGTGGTGCCAAATCCGCGAGGACATGGCACAGTTGCCACACTGTTTTCTGGTTGAAGTGGAGCCTCTTGTGGCACCCGCAGTCCGTCATCTATTCAATGGCCAGCAACCCCTATACACCCTGGGCTGTGGCGGGCCTCCCCCTTTAGGTCCCTCCCTGGCCTGATGGGTAGTCGGGTCCTCAGGGTGTGGGGCGGGGCCTGGCAGGTGGGCCACCGCCTCGAGATCTGCAGACACTGCTGCTGCCGCCGTCTGGCCGACCAGACTACGAGCAGCACCACTAGGGCCTGTTCTGCAGGGTCCAGAATACCGTCTATAGCATTCAATATCTGTAAGGAATTGGGAGAGGGTGTTAGACTGACAAACAGCGGTGGCTCCCATCCCGGGACCTTCCATTCCTCCAATGATCCCCGCCCTCCACCACGCCTGGAACGCCCTGCCCACGCACACCTGGCTGCATCGGGCCCCCCTCACTGGACCCCAGACCCTGCACCCCAGATACCTGCACATAATGTCACCTGGACCGGGCGCTGGTCCCCTTCCCATTGCACTCACCCACCCTCCGGCCATGAACATAGCCTTGGAGCTGTGTCCCATTCCCTGGGAGTTTGGATGTTGGCTGCTGCGTGTGTGATGTTGTCTCCCACAGTGTTCAGGCACAGTGTCCAGGCATCACAGTCTATTTGAGATACTAGGCAATGATTCCCACATGCTACATTGTCTGCCCACCCATTGGAAGCCCCTTGGGTTGTGTGAAGTGCTCACTTAACCATGATTGCCAATTCCTCATTTTAATTGTATGGAAATGGAGCTTAAGTGGTCAAAATTGGTTCCTCGTCATGCTATTGCTCCCAATTTTGCTTCTGGGAACGGGCCAGTTGCATCGCAAACTGTTTGGTACCTGGTGCAGTTGTCATTTTCAGCCTCTCCCGCTATTCACCAGCCTTGATTTGCTCAAGAGAGAGTGCAAGGCTGGAGATTCGCGCCCTCAGAATGGAGAGGAGAACATTGTTTGCACTTGATATGGGTTTCTGGTTTGTCCAACGGAATGCAAGGGTAATTGTTAGATTTGGGGCACTCTTATCTGATTCATAACATGCACAAGGGGTTTAGTTACTCAGCAGACTTGATCTGCTTATTGAAACTACTTTTTAGCTGTGAATAAAAGTTAAAAGTTTTATGAGGATCCCCAAATAATAATTAATTCTAGCAACAAGGTTGATATTTCTTTTTTTTAATAAACATTTTACTGAGGTATTTTTTGGTATCACAACAACACAATAAACAATGTACATGAAACTATAAACATAATGCAAAAGCCGTCTGCCTCCCTTACAGGTCCCACCTTTATTTTTAAAAATATATATGTTTATTCAAGTTTTTCAATAAATTTTTACAAAACACTCTAAAAAGGAAAGAAAATATACATACGGAAAGTAAAGAGGGAGGCCTTACGCCATCACCTCCAACAACTTAACCCACTAAACATTAAACTATCTAACAAACTGAAAGAAAAAAATGGGGCAAACGCCCCTTACAATAATAAAAACAAGCCAAACCCCCCCCTTCTCCCGCCTGGGTTGCTGCTACTCTTGACCTCCACCTAACGTTCCGCGAGCAAGTTTAGGAACGGTTGCCACCGCCTGGAGAACCCCTGCACAGACCCTCGCAAGGCAAACTTTATCCTCTCCAACTTGATGAACCCTGCCATGTCATTAATCCGAGCCTCCACGCTTGGGGGTTTCGCATCCCTCCACATTAGTAGGATCCCCCTCCGGGCTACCAAGGACGCAAAGGCCAGAACTCCGTCCTCTTTCGGCTCCTGTACTCCCGGCTCATCTGATACCCCGAATATTGCTATCCCCCAGCTCGGTTTTACCCGAGTATCCAAGACTTTGGACATAGCCTTGGCAAAGCCCTTCCAGAACCCCTCTAGTGCTTGGCACGCCCAGAATATATGTGTGATTCGCTGGGGTCCCCGAGCACCTCATGCATCTGTCCTCCACCCCAAAAAACTTGAACATCCTCGCCCTTGTCATATGTGCCCTGTGAACCACTTTGAACTGGATCAGGCTCAGTCTGGCGCAAGACGAGGAGGAGTTAGCCTTACCCAGGGCTTCTGCCCACAAGCCCTCATCCAGTTCCTCATTCATTCCTCCTCCCACTTGCCCTTCAGCTCCTCCACCAAGGCTTCCTCCGCCTCCTGCAACTCCTGATAGATCGCCGAGACCTTGCCCTCTCCCACCCATACACCCGAGATTACGCTGTCCTGAATCCTCCGTGCGGGGAGCAGTGGAAATTCCCTTACCTGCTTTCTCACAAACGCCCTCACCTGCATGTACCTAAATGCGTTTCCGGGGGTAACCCAAATTTCTCCTCCAGCGCCCCCAGGCGAGCAAAAGCCCCGTCGATAAATAGGTCCCCCATCCTTTTAATTCTCGCCCGATGCCACCTCAGGAATCCGCCATCTATCCTGTCCGGTGCAAACCTATGATTATTCCGTATTGGGGACCAAATTGAGGTCCCCAACTCACCCCTGTGTCATCGCCACTGCCCCCAGATCCTCAGTGTCGCCGCCACCACCGGGCTCATGGTGTACCGCATCGGCGGTAGCGACAAAGGTGCCGTTACCAACACTCCCAAGCTAGTGCCCACGCATGCCGCCACCTCTAATCTTTTCCACGCCGCCCCCTCTCCCTCCATTCCCCATTTCCGAATCATTGCCACAATGGCTGCCCAGTAGTAACTGCACAGGTTCGGGAGTGCCAACCCACCCGTATCCCAAATACGCTCCAGAAACAGCCTCTTGACCCTCAGGGTCTTACTTGCCCATACAAACCCCATAATGCTCCTGCTTACTCGCTTAAAAAAGGCCTTGGGGATGAGGATGGGCACGCACTGGAACACAAACAGGAACCTAGGGAGGACTGTCATCTTAACGGACTGCACCCTGCCCGCCAGGGAGAGTGGCAACACGTCCCATCTCCTAAAGTCTTCCTCCATCTGGTCTACCAACTGCGCCAAATTAAGCTTATGCAGGGCCCCCCAACTCCCAGTCACCTGGATACCCAAATATCAGAAACTCCTCTCCGCCCTCTTGAGCGGCAGCTCCTCCAGCCCCCTTTCCTGGCCCCTCGCATGCACTACAAAGAGCTCCCTCTTCCCCACGTTAAGCTTGTAGCCTTAAAAGTCCCCAAACTCCCTAAGGATCCGCATGACCTCTACCATCCCCTCCACTGGATCTGCGATGTACAAAAGCAGGTCATCAGCATACAACGAGACCTGATGTTCCTCCCCTCCCCGGACCAACCCCCACCAGTTTCTAGATCCCCTCAACGCCAGGCCAACGGCTCAATTGCCAAAGCCAACAACAGAGGGGACAGGGGGTACCCCTGTCTCGTCCCACGGTACAACCTAAAATATTCTGATCTCCGCCGGTTCGTAGATACGCTCGCCACCGGGGCCTGATATAAAAATTTGACCCACCCTATAAACCTACCAAGCACTTCCCATAGGTACTCCCACTCCACCCGATCAAAGGCCTCCCCACCTCCCGAGGGCATCCTAATCACATTCAGGAGCCTCCGCACATTTGCATTCAGCTGCCTGCCCTTCACGAACCCCGCCTGGTCCTCATGTATCACTCCCGGGACACAATCCTCAATCCTTGTGGCTAGGACCTTTACCAACAACTTGGCATCTACATTAAAGAGTGAGATCGGCCTATACGAGCCATACTACAGCAGGTCCTTGTCCCGCTTAAGGATCAGCGAGATCAGCGCCCGAGACATTGTCGGGGGGGGGGGGGGGGGGGAGAATCCCTTCCTCCCTCGCCTCGTTGAAGGTTCTCATCAACAGTGGACCCAGCAGATCCACAAACTTCCTGTAGAACTCAACCAGGAACCCATCAGGCTCCGGGGCCTTGCCCGCCTGCATACCGCCCAACCCCGTAACCAGCTCCTCTATCCCAATCGGGACCCCAGGCCTTCCACTTGCCCCTCCTCCACTCTCAGGAACCTCAACTGGTCCAGGAACCGCCGCATCCCCTCCCTCCGCTCCGGGGGTTCTGACTTATACAGGTTCCCATAAAAATCCCTGAATACCTTGTTTATTTTAGCCGAACTTTGCACCGTGTTCCCCCCTCCGTCCCTGATTCCTCAAATTTCTCTCGCCACCTCCCTCTTGCGTAGCTGCTGCGCCAGCATCCGGCTCGCCTTCTCCCCATATTCATATACTGCCCCCTGCACCTTCCTCCACTGGGTCTCAGCTTTCCCCGTGGTCAACAAATCAAATTCTGTTTGGAGGCTCCATCGCTCCTTCAGCAGCCCCTCTTCAGGGGAATCCGCATACCTCCTATCCACCCTTAATATCCTCCCCACCAACTTCTCCCCCTCCATCCTCTCTCTCGTTTCCCTGTGAGCCCTAATTGAGATGAACTCTCCCCTAACCACTGCTTTCAGAGCCTCCCAAACTACACCAACCAATACTTCCCCATTATCATTGGCCTCTATGTATCTCTGAATGCACCCCTGGACCCGCCCACAAACCTCCTCATCTGCCAACAGTCCCACATCTAAGCGCCACAACGGGCGCTGGTCCATTTCCTCCCCCAACTCCAACTCCACCCAGTGCGGGGCGTGGTCCGAAATCGCTATGGCCGAATATTCTGTTCCCTCCACTCTTGGAATCAGTGCCCTGCTCACCACAAAGAAGTCTATCTGTGAATAGGCCTTATGCACGTGGGAGAAAAAAGGGAACTCTCTGGCCGCCGGCCTAGCAAACCTCCACGGATCCACTCCCCCCATCTGATCCATAAACCACCTGAGAACCTTGGCCACAGCTGGCCTCTTGCCCGACCTCAACCTGGATCAGTCCAGTGCCGGGTCCAGTACCGTATTAAAGTCCCCTCCCCATTATCAGGCTCCCCGCATCCAGATCCGGGATCCAACTCAGCAGGCGCTCATGAACCCTGCATCATGCCAATTTGGGCCATACACATTCACCAGCACAACCCGGGTCCCCAGCAGCCTACCACTCACCATCACATATCGACCCCCATTATCATCACAATGGTCAGCGCCTCGAACGACACCCGCTTACTCACCAGGATTGCCACCCCTCTATTCTTCGCATCCAGCCCCGAATGAAAGACCTGCCCCACCCATCCCTTTCTTAGCCTGATCTAACCCACCACCTTCAAATGCGTCTCCTGCAACATAGCAATGTCTGCCCTCAGTCCCTTTAAGTGCGTGAACACCCGGGTCTTCCTGACCGGCTCGTTCAGGCCCCTCACATTCCATGTGATCAGCCGGATCAGGGGACTGCCCCCCCCCACCCACTAGCCATCTCCTTTCTTAGGCCAGCCACATGCCCACGCCTCCCGCACTCTCCAGTCCCCCAGGCGGAGGACCCCCGCCCCGACTCTCCCTCTTACTCCAGCTCCCCTTCGGTCAATGCAGCAGCAACCCAGCCCCCACCCCTCCCCCCCACCCCCCCGCCCAGCTAGAAAACTACCTAGCCCCCTTGCTCCCCCCATTGCACTCCCGTACGTCAGCTGACTCCTGCTGACCCCAGCTGCTCCCGCCTCTGCCAGCGATCCCCTGTTTAGATTCCCCGTCAAAGTCCCCCCCTCCCCCTTCAAATCGATACGACACCCCTCCGGTACCGCCCCTCCCATCGGGCCACGCCACCCCCTTCTCTAGCGCAGGAAAAAAGCCCGCGATTTAGGTCCCACCTTTATTAATCCCCTACTCTGAGCTAAATTAACCCCTCTCCTTTCTGCTGATGATTAATTTTCCGCAAAGAAGTCGACGAACGGTTGCCACCTCCGGGTGAGCCCTAACAGTGACTCTCTCAAGGCGAACCTGATTTTCTCCAAACAGAGAAAGCTAGCCATGTCCGATAGCCATGTCTCCGACTGCGGGGGCTTAGAGTCCCTCCAAGCTAATAGTATCCGTCTCCGGGCTACCAGGGAAGCAAAGGCCAGAACGTCTGCCTCTTTCTCCTCCTGGATTCCCGGGTCTTCCAACACCCCAAAAATCGCCACCTCTGGACTCAGCGCCACCCTTGTTTTTAACACCGTGGACATTACGTCCGCAAACCCCTGCCAAAATCCCCTAAGCTTCGGACATGTCCAGAGCATGTGGACATGGTTCGCTGGCCCTCCCGCACACCTTGCGCACCTATCTTCCACCCCAAAGAATCTGCTCATCCAGGCCACTGTCATGTGAGCCCGATGAACAACCTTGAATTGTATCAGGCTGAGCCTGGCACATGTTGCGGACGTGTTGACTCTACTCAACTCTTCCGCCCATAAACCATCCTCTATCTCTCCTCCCAGCTCCTCCTCCCACTTGCGCTTCAGCTCCTCGGTCTGCGTCTCCTCTGACCCCATAAGTTCCTTGTAAATGTCCGAGACGCTCCCTTCTCCTACCCACCCTCTGGAAACTACTCTGTCCTGAATCCCCCTTAGCGGTAGGAGCGGGAAGGTTGACACCTGTTTACGAAGGAAGTCCTGCACCTGCAGATACCTGAATTTGTTTCCCCTCGCCAACCCAAACTTTTCCTCCAGCGCCCTCAAACTCGGAAAGCTCCCCTCTATAAATATATCCCCCATCCTCTCAATCCCCGCTCTCCGCCATATCCGGAACCCCCCATCCATACTTCCCGGGGCAAACAGGTGATTATTACAGATTGGGGATCAGACCGATGCTCCCTCTGCTCCCACATGTCTCCTCAATTGCCCCCAGACTCTCAGGGCTGCCACCACCACGGGGCTGGTGGAGTACCGTGCCAGCGGGAACGGCAGAGGCGCAATTACCAACACCCAAACTGGTGCCCTTGCATGAAGCTGCCTTCATACGCACCCATGCCAACCCCTCCCCCACCACCCACTTCCTGATCATGGCTATATTCGCCGCCCAGTAATAGTTACTAAAATTTAGCAGCGCCAGCCTGCCCTCTCCCCGACTCCGCTCAAGCATTACCTTCCTTACCCGTGGGATCTTGCCCGTCCAAACAAAGCCAGAGATCACTTTGTTGACCCGTTTAAAAAAGGACCGCGGAATAAAGATGGGGAGACATTGAAACATGAACAGGAATCTCGGGAGGACCGTCATCTTCACCGTCTGCACCCTCCCTGAACGGGAGCGCGTTCCATCTCCGTAAATCGTCCTTCACTTGGTCTACTAGTTGGGCCAGATTTAATTAATGTAGTCGGTCCCATTCCCGCGCCACTTGAATGCCTAGGTACCTAAAGCTTCCCCCTACTAATCTAAATGGCAGCTCCCCCAATCGCCTCTCCTGAACCCTCGCCTGGACCACAAACATCTCACTTTTCCCCATATTTAGCTTACACCCCGAAAACCGGCCAAATTCCCCGAGAATCCTCATGATTTCTTCCATCCCCTCTAATGGCTCCGATACATCAGAAGCAGGTCGTCTGCATAGAGCGAGACTCTGTGGTCCACTCCCCCCGGGGACCTGCCCCTTGAGGCTCTCAGAGCAATTGCCAATGGCTCTATAGCTAGAGCGAACAACAGTGGGGAGAGAGGGCATCCCTGTCTCGCCCCCCCGGAGTCTAAAATAGTCTGATGTCCTATTCGTCCATACACAAGCCACAGGAGGAGCCTGATACAGCAACCTGACCCAGTCAATAAAGCCCCGCCCAAATCTGAACCGTCCCAGTACATCCCACGGATAATCCCATTCTACTCGATCAAAAGCCTTTTCTGCATCCATTGCAATCACTACCTCCACCTCCCTACCTTCCGGGGCATCATAATCACATTTAACAGCCTTCTTACATTGGCCACCAATTGCCTACCCTTAACAAACCCCATCTGGTCCTCCCCAATAACGTCCGGAACACAATCCTCAATCCTGGAGGACAAAAGTTTGGCCAGCAGTTTGGCGTCCCCATTCAACAGGGATATCGGCCTGTAGGACCCACACAGCTCCGGGTTCTTGTCCCTCTTCAGAATCAGCGAAATCGTGGCCTGTGACATCGTCGGGGGCAGCGCCCTTCTTTCCCTTGCCTCATTGAACATCCTCATCAACACCGGCCTTATTGAACATCCTCATCAACACCGGCCTCATTGAACATCCTCATCAACACCGGCCCCAATATCCCAGAGAACTTTTTATAAAACTCCACTGAGTACCTGTCCGGCCCCGGGGCTTTACCCACCTGCATGGCCTTCAGACCCTCTACTATCTCTTCCAAACCGATCGGGGCCCCCAGCCCTTCTACCAGCTCCCCGCCCACCTTTGGGAAATTCAGCCCCCCCAAGAAGTGCCTCATCCCCTCCGGCCCCGTAGGGGGTTCCGACCTATACAGCCTACTGTAGAAATCCCTAAACGCCTTATTCACCCCTGCTGAATCTCCAACCAGGTTCCCATCTCCGTCATTTACTTTCCCTATCTCCCTGGCTGCCTATCTTTCTAAGCTGCTGTGCAAGCATTCTGCTGGCCTTCTCTCCATACTCATAGATCGCCACCCCTCGCCTTTCTCAGCTGCTCCATTGCCCTCCCTGTCGTTAACAAGCCGAATTCCGCCTGTAGCCTCCGCCGTTTCCTTAAAAGCCCTGCCTCTGGGGTCTCCGCGTACCTCCTATCGATTTGTAGTATCTCCTTAACCATTCGGTCCATCTCTGCCCTGTCAAGGTTGATATTTCTGTTAATCCTAACAGGCCTGTCAGTTTTGTTTAGTTGGTGGCAGCTTTGATGAGTGAAAAGGTTCTGATTCAAACCACATGCTCAGACTTGAGTGCACAACCTATTTAAAAAATAATAAATTTAGAGGTGCCAATTATTTTTTTCCAATTTAGGGGCAATTTAGAGTGGGCAATTCACCTACCTGGCACATCGTTGGGTTGTGCGGTGAGACCCACGCAGACAAGGGGAGAATGTGCAAACTCCACCCGGACAATGACCCGGGGCCGGGATCTGACCCGGGTCCTCAGCGGCATGAGGCAGCAGTGCTAACCACTGCACCACCACACGTAACCTAGGTTGACAGTGCACTGCAGTGCTAAGAGTGTGGCATTGTTGAAAGTGGCAGCCATAGACTGGTGGGCATTAAGCTAATACGCTTTCCGCCCATTCCATTGGACATTAGAGATTGTTTAGTAAATTCTGCAAGTGTTTCAACTAAATTTATTTCTTCAACCTCATCAAAATCAGATGTACAGATTATTTTCTCATTGTTGTTTATATAACCCTGATGTACACCAAATACCTGTTGCAGTTACCAGCAGTGAAGTATTTTGGGAAACCTCTATGGTCATATGGTGCTGTATAAATTAAGTTATATCGTTATAGATCAGTGATCTTCAAACTCGGGTGTGCGACCCGCAGGTGGGTCCTGGGCGTGTGTTGGGAGGATCGCGGAGCTGTCCGTCGTGGCGCTCCCGATTGCGCAAATTCACGCGCAAAGCCGCAGCAGCCGGCCTTTAACTCTGCTGTCTGCGAGTGGCCTTTTTACCATATAAAATTGCGCATGGGCACCGATGAGCGGGCATGCATGCGCAGTACAGCCGCATTTTTAAAATATGGTTAAAAGGCCGCTCGCAGACGGCATAGATAAAATCCGTCTGCTGCTCCCTCTGTCCGGTTCGGAAGTGCTCGGTTCTCCTGAACAAAGCTAAGGCCGAGTTCCCCCCGGCGACTAGCGCCATCGGACCCACCCGCAGAGACCCAGCGCCATGGCCTCCATCTCGGGACTCTCCTGTCTCTAGAGCGTGCTCATCCAGCACGACGACGAGGTCACTGTCACCGAAGACAAACTGAATGACCTGATTAAAACTGCTGGTGTGTATACTATTGCCGTTTGTAATATCTCATTAAAATTGTTTATTAAAAAAAAACTGCTGGTGTGACCATTGAGCCTTTCTGGCCCAGTCTGTTTGCTGAAGCATTGGCTAATATTGACGTCAATAGTCTGATCTGCAACGTTGGTGCTGGTAGCAGTGCCCCAGCTGCTGCAGCAGTTATTTTCACCGCTGCCCCTGTTGATTCTGCAAAGAAAAAGAGAACAGGAAGAATCTGAAGAGTCTGACGATGACATGGGCTTTGGTCTCTTTGATTAAATATGCCGTGCAACAACATTGTTACAATTTACAAAAAATAAATAAAAATTGAATATAAAAGACGGCTGCTGCGGCTGAAGACCGCAAATTTGCGCAATCGGAGGCGCAGAAGATTTAAAAAAAATTTGATGTAATCTTCCTGCCTGAGGGAGGCAAAGAGCAGGTCACGGCCCCTGAACGCTGCCATCACGTGCTTTGGGCTTCCTCCATTTTGTCAGCAGCAAACAAGGTAAGAGAAAATGGTGAGTCGCGAAGGTCGGCCGGCATGGATCCCGAAGGTCGGCCGGCATGGGTCCCGAAGGTCGGCCGGCATGGGTCCCGAAGGTCGGCCGGCATGGGTCCCGAAGGTCGGCCGGCATGGATCCCGAAGGTCGGCCGGCATGGGTCCCGAAGGTCGGCCGGTTGGTAAAAATGGGTCCCCGGAAAAAAAGTTTGAAAAACACTGTTCGAGATTGCTGTTTCCTCAATCCATAATTTTGGGTTATGCCCCCTCAAGTTATATCTTTTTTTCCTGTTTGGTGTTTACCTTGTTATGTGCACTGAATTGTTCTGTGTGGGCAAGGCTACAGCACTACATATTATATAATTTTTAAATCTTTATTATTGTCACAAGAGGCTTACATGAACACTGCAATGAAGTTACTGTGAAAATCCCCTAGTTGCCACAGTCCGGCGCCTCTTTGGGTCACAAGAGGGAGAATTCAGAATGTCCAATTTACCTAACAAGCACGTCTTTCGGGACTTGTGGGAGGCAACCGGAGCACTCAGAAGAAACCCACACAGACACAGGGAGAACGTGCAGACTCCACACAGACGACGCAAGCAGAAATCAAACCTGGGACCCTGGCGCTGTGAAGCGACACTGTCTACCGTGCTGCAATTATGAAATAGAAACTGATATGGGCTGTACTATTGGATTGATTATGAATACAGCCTTTATCTCAACAACATTAAAGAGACAGATATTCCTATTTGATAAGACTGCCATAGTGCAAAGATACAGCGCCTTATTATTGGCACCATTTAACAAGCTTCCTATTATTGACCTGGCTTGTTTCCTGCACTACATTTTCTACTGCAAGTCATCCTCCTTGATCTTTCCAGAATCTTAACCATGCCGTTTTCCTTTAATGTCTTCCTGTTACACAGGTCCACAAATATGCATTGCACAGTTTCACTTTTACCTATTTGAATTTAGCCAGGGCACCTCCTGACCTAACATCTTCTATTATCTCCCACATTGTAACCTCCATTGTCTCTAAGCATCTATGTTTGACTCCACTTCTCATCTTTGACCACATGCTATTCCTTGTAGATCTGGAACCAGTTTTCACATGTACTAAATAAAGTAAGTAAAGTCACCTTAGACCCAGATGACCATAGGCTGCTTTCCCCTTTGAGGGGGAGAGCTGATGGTGGTGATTTAACATGAGGATCACCACACCTCAGTTGAGGGGCAAGGTTGAGAAGATAGGCCTTCATGAATAACCTCAGTAGGTACGGGAATTGAACCCGTGCTGTTGGCCTTGCTCTGTATCACAAACCAGATGTCCAGCCAACTGAACTATACCGGCCCACATGTACACTGGTGACATCTAGCTCAACCTTTCTCCATTATCTTTCACTCTTTGACTGGTTTCCTGCCATCAGGCTGCATGCTGAACATCCAATTTTGGGTGAGTTTTATCTTCTTTGAGTTAAACATTGGGAAGACTAACAGCATCTATTAGGCCCCTTGCACAAGTTCTTCTCCTCAGTCAATCTCAGCCTGAACCAGTTTGCAGGTTTCATGTCTGTTCAGCCCTGATCAGAGCCTCAGGTCCTGTATCATCTCCACAACCAGGCCGCTTACTTTCACCTTCACAAATTTGTTCGACTCTGCCCTTGCATCTGCTGATGAAGCCCTTATCATTCTATTTTTCACCTCCTGATTCTATGGCTCCCAACACACTTCTTGGTGGCTTCCCATTTATCACCTTTCCAAAACTCTGTTGCACATATTTCCCCCACAATGAATCCATCACCTCCTTCTTCTTAGTTCCGAATCCCTCAAAAATAAAATCTGCAACTTTAAATCATGGCATTCTCATCATTTTGCACCATCAGAGACAGTGGAGCTTCCAGAAACTCAAGCCCTACTCTCCAAAATACACTCCAAAAAAACATCTCTGACAGAATTTGAGTCACCCTCCTATCTTATCTGTCTTCCATTCACATATCTATACAATGCACTGCAGCCTTTTATCGCTGCAGCATTTTATTTATTTATTTTCTGTTTTAAATTTAGAGTGCCCAATTATTTTTTCCAAGTGTTTTTGTGTACGATCTAGTTTGGTAATAAATTACTTTAATTATCGTGCGAAAAGTATTGAAAATCTACATCAGTCACTGAAACCATACCCCTGTGTAATTAACATGTTGCAGACATTATTTAGTTGATTGTTGGGCGATTTGTTTGGTACAAGAGGCAAACCATTCAAATCAAATACAAACATATTGTGTGATTTGTTCAGATTTAGTATTTGAACTAGAATCATAGAATCCCTATAGTGCAAAAGGAGGCCATTCAGCCCATCAAATCTGCATCGATCCTTCAAATGAGCACTCGACCCATGTCCACCTGCCCTATCTCTGCAACCCCATAACCTAACCTGCATATCCCTGAACACTAAGGGGCAATTTATCATGGCCAATCCACCTACCCCATACATCTTTGGACTGTGGGAGGAAACCAGAGCACCCGGAGGAAACCCACGCAGACAAGGGGAGAATGCACAAACTCCATATAGACAGTGACCCCAGGCCCGATTTGAACCTGGGTCCCTGGTACTGTGAGGCAGCAGTGCTAACCACCATGCCACCCTAACTATTTTAGATGAATTTCTTAGCTCATTCTTTACAAATCAATGCATTTGATCCAAACCTTCAAAAATCTGTTTGGAATTTTGGAAGAGTGCTATATTGAGATAGGAAACTCCCGTGGCACTGGAAAATGTAAAAAAAAAAGAATTATTACCTATGAAAATCGCTTAGTTTTAGCAGAGTTGTATTTTTCCTATTATTTTCTACTTTCTACATGGAGCCACCAAATTTCAATTATTATTTTAAAACTGCATTTTTTAATCATTTTGCCTGGTTATAAATATGTTACAAGTTTTGATTGTGAAGCACACATAGATAGGTGGGACATCACCTTGAGCTGTTTCAAGTGGAGTTTGATACAACAGAGTGTGTTGTTACACCACTTCAGAGGGCAGTTAAGTGTTGGAGTGGGATTGGAATTATACATAGGACAACAAGTTTACTTCTCTAAAATATATTAGGGATTATGTTGGGTTTTTATGACAATCCGATAGCTTCACTTTATTCTCGATTTTCTTTCCAACAGAATTCAAATTCCTAAATTGCCATATTAGATTAGATTTAGATTTATTGTCACATGTACTGAGGTACAGTGAAAAATATTGTTCTGCGTACGGACCATATTGTTCCATACAAGAAAGACATAGGACATACGATAAATACACAATAAATAGACATCAGGTAAAGCATACGGAGTATAGTGCTTCACAGTAAAGAAGATGTGTGGAGAGATCAGTTCAGTCCATGAGACGGTCATCCAGGAGTCTGTTAACAGCAGGGAGGAAGCTGTTTTTGAATGCGTGTTATTGATATTTGAATTCATGTGGTAAGGATGATTGTCCAATTCGCTGAATTATTAGTTCAGTAATATAAGCATTACAACACTACTTGAAGTTTATTGGTGCAACAGCTTGAAATCAGTTAAGCAAAGAGCCGTCCTGGTCTGAATTTCCACATTAATTTACCAGTTAAGCCATTGAGAATCATAGAATCCCTACAATGCAGAAGGAGGCCATCGGGTCTGTATCGGTCCACTCTACCCTATACCCATAACCCCATAACCTAACCTGCATATCCCTGGATGCTACGGGCAATTTAGCATTCCACCTAACCTGCACATCTTTGGACTGTGGGAGGAAACCAGAGCACCTGGAGGAAACCCACACAGACACGGGGAGAACATGCAGACGCCACACAGAAAGTCACCCACGGCCAGAATTGAACCCTGGTGCTGTGAAGCAGCAGTGCTAGCTACTGTACTACCTGAAGTGTTGGGTACTCTGAGACACAGACGAACCTACACGGTTGCGATTGGTACAATGCAGTTTTATTTCTTTTAACTATTTATATAACAAACTCTGGTACTCAGCACATGGTGACTGTCTGAGTGTCTGGCATGGAGGTCCTTGCCCTGAGCTGTCTCCTGCTGGACTGGTCAGGAAGTGGCGCGTTCCTTGTTTTGTACTGTGTATGCTCTTGTCTGTGATTGGCTGTCGTGTTGTGTGCTAATTGGTCCGTTGATCTGTCCATCATTATGTATGTGTGTATGTGCTGTGATGTTCACTTGAATATCATGACACTACCGTGCCGCCGTCTTGTTTTATTCCACATTCATTTTACAAAGAGACAGTGAATCAAATGGACTGTGAACAAGCAGGCATTGGGGCAGCACAGTGGCGCAGTGGTTAGTACTGCAGCCTCACGGCGCCGAGGTCCCAGGTTCAATCCCGGCTCTGGGTCACTGTCCACGTGGAGTTTGCACATTTTCCCCGTGTTTGCGTGGGTTTCGCCTCCACAACCCAAAGATGTGCAGCGTAGGTGGACTGGTCACGCTAAATTGCCCCTTAATTGGAAAAAATGAATTAGTTAAGTTAAAAAAAAGAACAATCAGGCATGAAGATGAAGCAGAAGGTAACAGTTAATCCTGTCAATAAAGCAAGATTAGGGTGTGGTAATAAATGCATTCTTTGAATTATATCTCTGAATCAGCTAATCACAGACAGAACTTATGTAAACCAGGGACATTTTATTTTCTTACCAGTTTTTTCCAAGAAGTCCGTGAAGGGTGAAGAGTGAAGGTCAGTGCAAAAAGGGAGGTTCCCTTAATAGTTCAGCAAATTTATACATCAAGTAGCTGAGCAGAAAATCCAGGGTGGTCCCTTTCTTTAGTTCCCTGCTTGTGCTGAGTTCGCTGACCTCAGCAAGGGTGTTGGGGAAACACTAGATTTGACTTCCGTATGCCTGGGATAAGGCTGGTAAATCAGAGAGAGTTAATGGCCTGGACATTCTGCAAGGAGTTTCCACATTTTCTGCCACAACCTCGGCAGGAGAATGGCAGAAATCCTACAAACTGGCTGTTACGCTGTATTGCCAGAAATTGTCAATGAAATGCGACCACAATTATGGCAGATAGGCGAAAGCCTGAAGAATTTCAAGGTCATTGGATGCAATACAACAAATCCTGTTGGAAAAGCGTGTAGCGAAGCTGCTGACGACAAGTTTGAACTTGGTTGCAATGACCCAGGTAACACAGCCTGTTAATCACAAAATATTATTCGCGAAAGGAGTAACTGGAGAGCGTTCAGCATCTCTCGACAATAACCCAAGAAGGATTCTACACCATTGCAAGTGGGTAAGAGAAACAAGATGTTAAAAAAGAAATTGAAACCAAAAGGGAAATAGAAGATAAAAGTAAATTAATGCACATGCTGGAAAATGCTGGACAATCTCAGCAGGTCTGACAGCATCTGTGGAGAGAGAATGGAACTACCATTTTAAGTCTGGACGACTCTTTGTCAAAGTAGAAGATCCTGCTGCCTTTAAAATCTGTCATTACCTGCCTCTTCAAAAAGCCCAATATGACTCCCCTGTCCTTACCAACAACCACTTCATCCCCAAAGTCCTTAAACAGGTTGTCTCCTCCCAAAACCACACCCATTTCCCCCACAATTCAGTCTGAACCGTCAATTTGTTTCCACATCTGCCAAGGTATCAAATTGGCACTCAAAGTCACATGTGGAATCTCCTATGACTATATCTCCTCATGCTTCCTGATCTGTCTGTAGTCTTTGACATGTTTGGCTTACCACCCTTTTCCACTACTGCTTCTCCCATGTCCAGCTGAATGAGATTCTTCTCACTTCACTCCACCCTTACTTATCTTGTTGAAGCCTGAAAATCTATTGAAATTGCTTCCATTCCCAACCCGCGCTGTTACCCCTGATGCCCACAAGGATTTATCCTTCACCCGTCATATTTTTCATCTACATCTACTTAATATTTATCACTTGAATACAGTTCAGGCTCCACATGGGTAATTGACAGTCCCCAATTCTAAATCACCACCATCTCTCTCAAGCTTTCCACTACCACAGCTTGCCTGCCATTGAGTATTGGATAGTTAAGACTATTAAAGACTGGGAAGGCAGGAAACAATCCAGCCACTGACTCCATTTCTAACCTGTCCGAGGCTAAAGCAAGACTTTTCAAATTCTCTGTATTATATTTGATGTACAGCTCAGATTTAAATTCCATACTTTCTCCATTCCAAAGACCACCAGCTTCCATCTCTTAAATATTGCCCATCCCCACCCTTGCCTCTCTGCATCTGTTGCCAAAATCCTCACCCATGCTTTTATTACCTCCAGTCATGACTCATTTATTCTGGTTGGGCTCCCATCCTACATCATGTATAAATTTGAGGTCCTCAAAAACTCTGTTCCCGTGTCCTAACTAGCAGCAAGTACCAGAGTCCTGTGCTTGATGACTTATATTGCCTCCTGGTTTACCAGCACCTTAGTTTTATACTTATCTCCCATGGCCTCACCCTTCCCATTACTGCAATCTCCTCCAGCTTTACCACCTTGTGCCAACTCAGCATCCTTCCAACTCATGTGTCGCCCACTTATTTTGTCCCACCACAAAAGATCATGCTTTCAGTCGTATGTGCTTTTTCTGGAATTTCCTTCACAAATCTCTTCTCGCAACCTCTCTCTCTTCATTTAAGACGCTACTTAAACCTAGATTTTTGAACAAGCTGTTACAGTCACCTGTTCAAATATATCTTCTTTCGGCTCAGCACCAATTTTTGTCCCCTGTGATTCGTTTTGGAACGTCTATTGGATGAAACCAAGTCTGGATATTCAAAATCAGTTAATTACAGGGGGAATGAAAAACTGAAGAGCTAAGGAATTCCCTTTGGGAAAGAATGAGTTAAGTAGATTATGTGATGTATCTTCATTAACAAACAATGAAGTGTAAACTGTTCCAGGCTCTTGTGGATTTTTCCACTTACATTGTTGAAAAAATTGTTTTATCAGCAATGATGAAATTCCATTATGCTCTCCCGGTTTTCTTCTGAAAGTTCATGGTCTCTCTAACAGACAGCAGCAGCTTTGATGTGGATGGCAACTGAAGGGGAGGAGTGAGTGGGTAATGGCAAGGGTTGGGTAGTTCGATGGATGCTGCTGGAAATGATACAATTTCAAATGGTAACAGTAAAGAGACGTGGAATGTGTGAGGGGAATGCACATTCAGTGCAAGCTGGAAAGCATGTTACTTGAGACATTGTTTCTTTTTCAGTTTTTCTTTATTTTTCTGGTGCTTATCTTTGCTTTGTTTCCTGACTAAGACACAGAGTTATAATTTATTTTCATTCCACTTTGTTTTCTTGATTTTTGTTTTTTTTCACTTCTGCTCAAACCCCTTTCTTTTGCTTTTAATCTCTGTCCCGCCTGCATTTTCTTTTCCACCTTTTCTTCCCCACACCCTTCTCTTTGGAACTGGATTCTGCATTGGCTGTCACAAATCAAAAATGTTTTGCTGCAATGAAATTTCTTTAAAATTATGCAACCTTGCATCCCCGCACCCCCATTCCACTGACAAGCAATGATTCGTGTCGGCATAAGGTTTGTGAATTGCTGCATGCATGCCATGATCTAGTCCAAGTGTCAAATTTCCATGTGCATGGTTAGGTAGAAACTCTTGGTGGGGTCTTTGTCTTGGTGGTGGGAAGCGAAGGAAAAGATGGAGCATAACAGCTAAGACCGATCCTTTCCCAACAATTTTCTGCATATTTCTTGCAGGGAGCAGTGGATGGTGATCAAGAGAAATGCATGCTAACTTTCATTTTCTACCCAAGATTTGGTTGTCAAGACCATATTTACTGCCCAACGTACCTTAGGTCATCAGTCAATCATGTCGTATCTGCCACACATCTGTCTGAGATCAATAAACTATTCAATCCCAGGATTAGCCTCGACCTCCTGATTTGTAATAAGACTATAAGACATAGGAGCAGAATTAGGCCACTCGGCCCATCGAGTCTGCTCCGCCATTCAATCATGGCTGATATTTCCTCATCCCCATTCTCCTGCCTTCTCCCCATAACCCCTGATCCCCTTATTAATCAAGAACCTATCTATCTCTGTCTTAACGACATTCAGTGATTTGGCCTCCACAGCCTTCTGTGGCAAAGAGTTCCACAGATTCACCACCCTCTGGCTGAAGAAATTCCTCCTCATCACTGTTTTAAAGGATCGTCCCTTTAGTCTGAGATGGTGTCCTCTGGTTCTAGTTTTTCCTACAAGTGGAAACATCATAATATGAATAATAATAATAATAATAATGATCGCTTATTGTCACAAGTAGGCTTCAATGAAGTTACTGTGAAAAGCCCCTAGTCGCCACATTCCAGCACCTGTTTGGGGAGGCCGGCACGGGAATTGAACCCGCGCTGCTGGCATTGTTCTGCATTACAAGACAGCTTTTTAGCCCACTGTGCTAAACCAGCCCCACTGTGCTAAACCAGTCCTCTCCACGTCAACTCTATCCAGGTTTTGCAGTATCCTGTAAGTTTCAATAAGATCCCCCTGCATCCTTCTAAACTCCAACAAGTACAGACTCAGAGTCCTCAACCGTTCCTCATACGACAAGCTGTTCATTCCAGGGATCATTCTTGTGGACCTCCTCTGGACCCTTTCCAAGGCCAGCACATCCTTCCTTAGATACGGGACCCAAAACTGCTCACAATACTCCAAATGGGGTTTGACCAGAGCCTTATACAGCCTCAGAGGTACATCTCTGGTCTTGTATTCTAGCCCTCCTGACATGAATGCTAACATTGCATTTGCCTTAACTGCCGACTGAACCTGCACATTAATCTTAAGAGAATCGTGAACAAGGACACCCAAATCCCTTTGTGTTTCTGATTTCCTAAGCATTTCTCCATTTAGAAAATAGTCTATGCCTAAATTCCTCCTTCCAAAGTGCATAACCTCACACTTTTCCACATTGTATTTCATTTGATACTTCATTGCCCACTCTCCTAGCTTGTTCAAATCCTTCTGCAGCCCCCTTCTGCTTTCTCAATACTACCTGTCCCTCTACAGACCTTTGTATCATCTCCAAACTTAGCAACAGTGCCTTCAGTTCCTTTTTCAGTGGTAGTATCACAGGTTGCATGTGCTCAGTTTCTATCTTGTAACTTGCCAGACCACAATGTGAGCCCTTGGCTGTGCATTTTTCAATGCACGTTTAAAATAATAACAATGTTCTTCAGAGAATCATACTTTCAAGAGCTGGTGGGAAAATGACAATCTGGTTTCTCATGAAAACCGGAATTCACAAGAAAATCCAATAGTTGACAGAGATGCAATTCTCAAAATGAACTCAATATTACAAATCAATCACTATCTGCAAAATTACTTTTATCTTACAAATCTCTGCCCCTATTCTATTGACCATTTGAATACTTTTTTTTACTGATATTAAAAATCTTAGACCTGCACTTGCATGTTTTTGTTACAATTTTCTTTGAATTTTTCCCCATGATAAATTCTTATGCCAAAGTTTGTAATCAAATTGGCAGTGTAAACTCCTGAAATACCTTGGCTCACGCGCCCAATTTTAGTTGGCCCAATTCTTTACAAGCGTCATATACGAGGGAATGCTGGTACATTCCAAAATCATCCGCCTCCTAGAACCAAGCTAAGACCCAAAATTACCATTAATATTTATTTTCCTTAGACACAACCAGCCAACATCAGAGCTGGTGAATGTTCCCATTCAGTGCACATTGATATTTGTACCTCCATTGATCTTAAAGAGGTCCATAAAATAATGAGGAGCATAGATAAGGTAGTTAGTCATCATCTTTTCCAAAAAATAGAGGAGTCTAGAACTAGAGGGCGTAAGTTTAAGGTGAGAGGGGAGAAATACAAAAGAGACCAGAGGGGAATTTTTTCACAGAGGGTGGTGAGCATCTGGAACGGGCAACCAGAGGCAGTGGTAGAGGCGTGTACGATTTTGTCTTTTAAGAAGCTGTTAGACAGTTACATGAGCAGGATGGGTATAGAGGGATATGGGCCAAATGCAGGCTAATGGGACTAGCTTAGTGATAGAAACTGGTCGGCATGGACAAGCTGGGCCGAAGGGCCTGTTTCCATGCTGTAAACATCTATGACTATAACTATTGGCCAACATCCCAGTTATTATCCCTCTGATGAAGAGTCATCCAGACACAAAACGTTAGCCACATTCTCTCTCCACAGATGCTATCAGACTTGCTGAGATTTTCCTGCATTTTCTGTTTTTGTCCTTGTTATCAGTATGCTTCAAGGTGGTAGAGTGCATAATCCTACAGTGGATCAAGGCAGAAGTGGCGAAAATCCTGAACGCAGACCAAGCATGCTTTCAGCATGGAAGAAATAGGTGATAAAGTCCTCGCATTAACTATTTTAATTGAAAATGGTTTTCAAAGGAATCTTAAAACGGGCTTTTTCCTTGACCTCACTGCTGCATATGGTACAGTCTGGGATGCCACTGAACTGCTAATTCAGGACAGATGGTTCAGGCTGCATCTGGGTGACAAGACAAGAGCCTGGAAGAAACAGATGAACAGGCAACCCCAGGGGTCTGTCATAGTCCCAAACCTATTCAACTTGTACACCAACAACCTACCCCGGTTCCAGAAGTTGTGAATGAAAGTCAGATGTGTATTGCAAAGCTGGCTGACGACCAAAACCGAGCACCTGTAAAACAGTCTCTGGCACATTCCAGCTTCAGAATGCCAGCGCTAAGCGAGAACTGAGCATCACCCTGGTTGACCAGAGACTGAAGCACGATCCCCATCCGGTTTATCTAGGCGTTACCCTTGACAGAACCCGAATGTGCAGACAGCAGCTCATCAAGTCTGCAGAAAAAATTAAATTCCACAATAACCTCAGTAAACTTGCCAGTACCTCATGGAAATCACAAGCCAAAACCTTAAGAATCTCTGCTCTTAGAATACCGACAATGCAGAAGGAGACCATTCAGCCCATCCAGTCTGCACCGATCTTCTGGGCAGCACGGTAGCACAGTGGTTAGCACTGTTGTTTCACAGCACCAGGGACACAGGTTCGATTCCCCACTGGGTCACTGTCTGTGTGGAGTCTGCACGTTCGCCCCGTGTCTGCGTGTGTTTCCTCCGGGTGCTCTGGTTTCCTCCCACAAGTCCAGAAAGACGTGCTTGTTAGGTGAATTAGACATTCCGAATTCTCCCTCAGTTTACCCGAACAGGCGCAGGAGTGTGGTGACTAGGGAATTTTCACAGTAACTTCATTGCAGTGTAATGTAAGCCTACATGTGACATTAATAAAGATTATTATTATTCTGAAAAAGTGCACCACCTAGGTCCACTCCCCATAACCCCACCAAACTGCTGTACACCAAGGGGCAATTTAGCACAGCCAATCCATCTAACCTGCACATCTTTGGACTGTTGGAGGAGGGAAACAGGGGAGAAGAGACCAGAGGAAACACCAAGGGGGAGGCCAGTGAGAGACTGACACGGGGACCAGAGGGCCCAACAAAAGACCACACGAAAAATAACCCTGAAAGATAAGCAGACAACAGGAGGGGAAGAGTGGAAAAGAGGGAGGTGAGTCCAAGTGACAGGGAGAGGGAAGGGAGAAGGAGGGCACTGTACACAGACAAACACCGAACAACCACCCACGGTGAAGTAAAGGGCCTAGGATAAGATCCGGAAACAACGGAAGAGGGGAAGTGAGGTGGGGGGGGGGGGGGGGGAGAGGGGTAAAGGAGGGTGGGGGGGATGGCAAAAAGGAACAACACGTGAACTGTAACCGTCTCATCTATCTTTATGTACTGTGTAAAAATGCAAACTTTAATAAAAAATATTGGGAAAAAAATCTTTGGACTGTGGGAAGAAACCGGAGCACCTGGAGGAAACCCACACAGATATGGGGGGATGGGGGGGGGGGGGGGCAGGCAAAGTCCACACAGACAGTCAAGCAGTTCGCATTCCCTCATACCACATCATATGGTTAAACTCACCACAAAGAGGAATAACAGCCAAGGATCTACGGCAGGAGGATTGACAGGGGAAAAACAGAAACAACTCTCTCATTGTAGAACCTAATGCTTGACTGTACTTCCAGAGCAGCAGTGGGCCTTTTAAACCCATTTCCAGACTGGACAAAGCCTCCGTGTAGCCACTCAACATCAGTGGGGTCGTCCAGACTACCCAAGCTGCAGCTGTGGTGCAGTCCAAACAATGGCTCACATTGTCAAGGAGTATTGCTAACTAAACCTGAAGGCAGGCTTAAGGAATTCCATCTAGCCACTGGCAAGGCTTTTACATGGCTCTGTGACTATGCACATGCTAAATAATATAAACTGACTACTCTGTAATGTCCAATGGTGCTATAGTGATACTCAGTATTGTATCTCCTCGCCACTCAGCCTGTATTGCAGAGATATTTCTATGATCCAGCTAAGTCTATATACTTTGCAAATTCTTTTTTGGTTCTACTATTAAACTATAAATAAATACATTGAAAAATTGAAGTATGATATTAAAAAAAGAACAGAATGTGATCACATTAAAAATCGGGCAGAGTCGCTTCCTCATTCACTAACCCCAATTCACCTAAAGATTAACCCTGGTCTTGACTCCCTGTATGCCATGCCAAAAGAGATCTGCTAGCATACACAAGACATTTATGGCTGTAATTGAATAGTGCAGCTCAAATAGCAAGATGTTCTGTATGCCTCTAACACATGTGGCTCTCGGGACTTCTGGTTGCGGCTATACCTAGGTAGGTCGCACATTCGGCAGCTCCCAAAAAGAACGGACTTTTGGGCCCTTTGAGGAGCCCCAGCGGCACTTGTACGATGATTCCCAGTGTGGGAAGGTGATAGTACGGTTCCCCCAGCATTGTATGGAATGGACCAGGAGTGGAGCGATCAAAAAAGTGGTTTTGGAGCAGCGAAGAACGAGGGGGAGGAAAAGCAAGATGGCGGCGGGTGGAGATCAAGCAGCGTGGGCGCAGTGGTCGTGGGAGCAGCAAGAGTTCCTTAAAAACTGCTTTGCGGAGCTGGGAGCAGAAATGCTGCCGCCAATGAAGGCGTTGATCGAAAAGCTGGTGGAGAACCAAAAGGCCCAAGGGGCGGCGATTCGAGAGGTGCGGCAGAAGGCCTCAGAGAACGAGGACGAGATTTTGGGCCTGGCGATGAAGATGGAGGCGCACGAGGCGCTATACAAGAAGTCGCAGGAGAAGTTTGAGGACCTGGAGAACAGGTCGTGGAGGAATAATCTTCGGATTCTGAGTCTCCCTGAAGGAGTGGAGGGGTCCGACGCTGGGGCATATGTAGTTACAATGCTCAACACGCTGATGGGCGCGGGCGCTTTCCCGAGGCCCCTGGAGCTGGAGGGGGCTCATCGTGTCCTGGCAAGGAGGCCTAAAGCCAACTAGCCGCCAAGGGCAGCAGTGGTGAGGTCCCACCGCTTTATGGACAGAGAGTGCGTCCTGAGATGGGTGAAGAAAAAACGGAGCAGTAGATGGGAGAATACGGAGATCCGTGTCTACCAGGATTGGAGTGCGGAGGTGGCCAAGAAAAGGGCTGGTTTTAATCGGGCCAAGGCGGTTCTCCATTGGAAGGGGGTGAAGTTTGGAATGCTGCAGCCAGCGCGATTGTGGGTCACGTTTCAGGACCGTCACCACTATTTTGAGACGCCAGATGAGGCGTGGACGGACCTTTATTCAGACCGAAAAGCTGGACTCGAACTGAGGGTTTGTTGTGGGGGAGTGTTTATTATATTTTGGGGGTGTTCTTCTTCTGGTTTCGGGTTGGGAAGAGGGGAAATGGGAAGGGGTGAGTGGATATGATGTGGGGGCTGTGTGAGAGTGTGGGCACCGGTACTGTAGGGGCAGGTCCCCGCTGATGAAGGGGGCGTTGGAAGCCCGGGTTGGTGGGGCTGGGGCGAGGTCGCACAAAAAGGAGCTGCGCCATAGGGGGCAGGGCCGGCTCGGATGGAAAGCGCGGGCTTTTTCCCGCGCTAAGGAAGGGAGTGGCGGGGCCTGGGAGGAAGGGTGGTGCTGGAAGAGAGCGCACATTGATCGACAGGGGGAGGCGGGGGGATTCCCACACTGGGGGGGGGTCATTGGAATGGCGGGAGTGGACGGGGTCAGCAGGAGTCAGCTGACTTACGGGAGTGTGATGGGGGAAGCAAAATGGCTGGACGGTGATCTGGCTGGTGTGGGGCGGGGGGGGGGGTGACTGGGTTGCTGCTGTATTGGTCAAAGGGGAGCTGGAGGTAGACGAGGGAGTCGGGGCGGGGGTCTGCCGCCTGGGGGACTGGAGGGTGCGGAAGGCGCAGGCACGTGGCTGGCCTAAAAAAGGGGATGGCTAGTCGGCAGAGAGGGGGGGGGGGGGTGCGAGTAGCCCTGATCCGGCTGATAACATGGAATGTGAGGGGCATGAATGGGCCAGTCAAGAGGGCCCGGGTGTTCGCGCACTTAAAGGGACTGAAGGCAGACGTGGTCATGCTCCAGGAGACACACTTGAAGGTGGCAGATCAGGTCAGGCTGAGAAGGGGATGGGTAGGGCAGGACTTTCACTCAGGGCTGGATGCAAAGAATAGAGGGGTTGCGATACTGGTGGGTGTCGTTTGAGGCGATGAATATTGTGGCGGATAATGGAGGTCGATACGTGATGGTGAGTGGTAGGTTGCAGGGAACGCGGGTGGTACTGGTGAATGTATATGCCCCGAATTGGGATGATGCCGGATTTATGAAACGAATGTTGGGTCAGATTCCGGATCTGGAGGCAGGGAGCTTGATAGTGGTGGGGGGACTTCAACACGGTGCTGGACCCAGCACTGGACCATTCCAGGTCCAGGACAGGTAAGAGGCCGGCTGCGGCCAAGGTGCTCAGGGGGTTTGTGGACCAGATGAAGGGAGTAGATCTGTGGAGGTTTGCCAGGCTGGTGGCCAGAGAATTCTCTTTTTTCTCCCACGTCCATAAAGCCTATTCCCGGATAGATTTCTTTATAATGAGTAGGGCACTGATCCCGAAAGTGGAGGGAACGGAATATTCGGCTATAGCCATCTCGGACCACGCCCCGCATTGGGTGGCACTGGAGTTGGGGGAGGAGAGGGACCAGCGCCCATTGTGGCGCCTCGATGTGGGAATTTTGGCAGATGAGGAGGTGTGCGGGCGGGTGCGGGGATGTATTCAAAGATACATGGAGGCCAACGTCAATGGGGAGGTGCAGGTGGGGTAGTCTGGGAGGCTCTGAAGGCGGTGGTTAGGGGAGAGCTAATTTCCATTAGGGCCCATAGGGAAAAGAGAGAGAGGAGGGAGAGGGAGAGATTGGTGGGGGAGATATTAAGGGTGGACTGGAGCTATGCAGAGGCACCCGAGGAGGGGCAGCTTAGGGAGAGACGAAACCTCCAAATGGAATTTGATCTATTGACCACGGGAAAAGCAGAGGCGCAGTGGAGGAAAATGCAGGGGCGGTATATGAGTATGGGGAGAAGGCGAGCCGGTTGCTGGCACATCAGCTTCGTAAGAGGGAGGCAGCGAGGGAGATTGGTAGAATTAGAGATAGAGGGGGAATACAGTGCGGAGTGCCGTGAGAATAAACAAGGTATTTAGGGACTTCTATAGGGATCTGTACAGGTCTGAGCCCCCGGAAGGGGGGGGGGGGGGGGGGAGGAGGAGATGCGGTGATTCTTGGACCAACTGAGGTTCCCGAGGGTAGAGGAGGAGCAGGTGGCTGGTTTGGGGGTGCCGATTGGGCTGGAGGAGATGATTAAAGGATTTTGGGAGCATGCAGGCAGGGAAGGCCCCGGGACCGGATGGGTTCCTGGTTGAATTTTACAGAAAGTATGTGGACCTGCTGGGCCTGCTGCTGGTAAGAACTTTTAATGAGGTGAGGGAGGAGGGGACCCTGCCCTCCACAATGTCCCAGGCGTGATCTCGTTGATTTTGAAGCGGGACAAGGATCCATTACAATGTGGATCGTATAGGCCGATTTCGCTCCTCAATGTAGACGCTAAGTTGTTGGCGAAGGTTCTGGCTACGAGGATTGAGGACTGTGTCCCGGGGGTGATCCATGAGGACCAGACGGGGTTTGTGAGAGGCAGGCAGTTAAACACAAATGTGCGGAGGCTCTTAAATTTGATCATGATGCCCTCGGTGGAGGGGGAAGTGGAGCTAGTGGCGGCTATGGACGCAGAGAAGGCCTTTGATCGGGTGGAGTGGGGTATCTCTGGGAAGTGCTTGGGATGTTTGGGTTCGGGGAAGGGTTCATAAGATGGGTCAGGCTGTTATATAGGGCCCCAGTGTGAGTGTGGCTACGAAGCGATGGAGGTCGGAGTACTTTAGGTTGTACCACGGGACAAGGCAGAGGTGTCCCTTCTCCCCCTTGTTATTTGCACTGGCAATTGAGCTGCTGGCCATGGCACTGAGGGAGTCTAGGAACTGGGAGGATTGGTCCGGGGGGGGGGGGGGGGGGGGGGGGGGAGGAGGAACACCGGGTGTCGTTATATGCTGATGACCTGTTGATATATGTTGCAGACCCAGTGGAGGGGGTGGCGGAGGTTATGTGGATCCTTAGGGAGTTTGGAGACTTCTCGGGCTATAAGCTCAATGTGGGGAAGAGTGAGCTCTTTGTGGTGCATGCGGGGGACCAGGGAAGGGTGATAGACGAGCTACCGCTGAAGAGGGCGGAGAGGAGCTTCCGATACCTGGGGATCCAGGTAGCTAGGAGCTGGGGGGCCCTGCACAAGCTGAATTTGACACGGTTGGTGGAACAGATGGAGGAGGATTTCAAGAGATGGGATATGCTGCCACTCTCCCTAGCGGGTTGGGTGCAGTCGGTCAAGATGACGGTCCTCCCGAGGTTCCTGTTTGTGTTCCAGTGCCTGCCCATCCTAATCCCCAAGGCTTTTTTCAAACGGGTAAGCAGGAGTATTATGGGATTCGTATGGGCGAATAAGATCCTGAGGGTGAAGAGGGCGTTTTTGGAGCGAAGCAGGGACAGGAGGGGGGGGCTGGCGCTGCCGAATCTATGTGGCTATTATTGGGCAGCTAATGTGGCGATGATCTGTAAGTGGGTAATGGAGGGAGAGGGGGCGGCGTAGAAGAGGCTAGAGGTGGCGTCTTGTGTGGGTACGAGTCTGGGGGCGCTGGTGACGGCACCGTTGCCGCTTCCGCCGACAAGGTACACCATGGGTCCGGTGGTGGCGGCGACTCTGAAGATCTGGGGGCAGTGGAGGCGACATAGGGGCGAGGTGGGGCCTCGGTCTGGTCCCCGATACGAGAGAACCACAGGTTTGTTCCGGGTAGGATGGATGGGGGGTTTCTGAGCTGGCATCGGGCAGGGATTAAAAGAATGGGGGACCTATTCATCGATGGAACGTTTGCGAGCCTAGGGGCGCTAGAGGAGAAATTTGGGTTACCTCCTGGGAAGGCTTTTAGGTACATGCAAGTGAGGGCGTTTGTGAGACGGCAGGTGAGGGAATTTCCACTGCTCCCATCACGAAGGATTCAGGACAGGGTGATTTCGGGTGTATGGGTTGGAGAAGGTAAGGTCTCGGCGATCTATCAGGAACTGCAGGAGGCGGAGGAGGCCTCGGTGGAGGAGTTAAAGGGTAAGTGGGAGGAGGAGCTGGGGGAGCAGCTCGATGAAGATCTGTGGGCTGATGCCCTGAGTAGGGTTAATTCTTCCTCCTCTTGCGCCAGGCTCAGCCTATTACAGTTCAAAGTTGTCCATAGGGTGCATATGACAGGGGCGAAGATGAGTAGGTTTTTGGGGGTAGAGGACAGGTGTGTGAGGTGCTCGGGGAGCCCAACAAATCTGGACGTGCCCGGCGCTGGAGGGGTTCTTGAGGGGCTTTGCGAGGACTATGTTCAAAGTGGTGAACACCCAGGTCATGCCGAGCTAGGGGATAGCATTATTTGGGGGATCGGACGAGCCGGGAGTGCAGGAGCCGAATGAGGCCGGTGTTCTGGCCTTTGCGTCCCTGGTAGCCCAGCGGAGGATCCTACTAATGTGGAGGGACTGCGAAGCCCCCAAGCGTGGAAGCTTGGATTAACGATATGGCAGGTTTCATCAAGCTGGAAAGGATAAAGTTTGCCTTGCGAGGGTCTGTGCAGGGGTTCTCCAGGCGGTGGCAACCGTTCCTGGACTTTCTCACGGAACGTTAGGTGGAGGTCAACAGCAGCAGCAACCCGGGGGGGGGGGTTGGTTTTTCTGTTTTGTTTAGGTAAGAGTGGGGCGTTTTCCTTACTGGCGTGTTTATTTGTTAAATGGGGGTTATTGTATTTTGTTGGAAATCTCATATATAATTTTTGCTTGTTTTGTGCTTTATTCCTTTTTTCTCTGTTTGGAGTGTTTTGTTGAAAATTGTTGAAAATTGAATAAATATATTTAAAAAACAAAACACATGTGGTTCTCAAAGTCTGATAAAATGTAAGCCACTGACGTGCCAAGGCCATGAAAGAGAACAGGCCAGAACCCCCATCCCCACCACTCACAGACATCACACAACCAAACCAGCTTCCGTGTGTCCAGCACAAGTCATCATAAGTGCAAGCAACAATGTAGTTTTACAACAAGATTGATGTTACTGTTACAACATGCAGCTGTGAGATTGGATTTTCAACACTTGTGGAGCTGGGAACAAAGAGAAGGCACCATCTGGTGTGGAGCCCAACATACTGGTACTAACGACATAGGCAGGAAGAGGCATGAGGTCCTGCAGCAGGAGTTCAGGGAGCGAGGCAGAAAGTTAAAAGACAGGACCTCTAGGGTTGTAATCTCGGGATTACTCCCTGTGCCACGTGCCAGTGAGGCTGGAAATAGGAAGATAGAGCAGCTAAACACGTGGCTAAACAGCTGGTGTAGGAGTGAAGGTTTCCATTATTTGGACCACTGGGAGCTCTTCCGGGGCAGGTGTGACCTGTATAAGAAGGACGGGTTGCATCTAAACTGGAGAGGCATAAATATCCTGGCCGCGAGGTTTGCTAGTGTCACACGGGAGGGTTTAAACTAGTATGGCAGGGGGGTGGGCATGGGAGCAATAGGTCAGAAGGTGAGAGCATTGAGGGAGAACTAGGGAATAGGGCCAGTATGGCTCTGAGGCAGAGCAGACAGGGTGAAGTTGCTGAACGCAGCGGGTCTGGTGGCCTGAAGTGCATATGTTTTAATGCAAGTAGTATTACGGGTAAGGCAGATGAACTTAGAGCTTGAATTAGTACTTGGAACTATGATGTTGTTGCCATTACAGAGACCTGGTTGAGGGAAGGGCAGGATTGGCAGCTAAACGTTCCAGGATTTAGATGTTTCAGGCGGGATAGAGGGGGATGTAAAAGGGGTGGCGGAGTTGTGCTACTGGTTAGGGAGAATATCACAGCTGTACTACGGAAGGACACCTCAGAGGGCAGTGAGGCTATATGGGTAGAGATCAGGAATAAGAAGGGTGCAGTCACAATGTTGGGGGTTTACTACAGGCCTCCCAACAGCCAGCGGGAGATAGAGGAGCAGATAGGTAGACAGATTTTGGAAAAGAGTAAAAACAACAGGGTTGTTGTGATGGGAGACTTCAACTTCCCCAATATTGACTGCGACTCACTTAGTGCCAGGGGCTTAGACGGGGCAGAGTTTGTAAGGAGCATCCAGGAGGGCTTCTGAAGACAGTCCAACTAGGGAAGGGACTGTACTGGACCTGGTATTGGGGAATGAGTGCGGCCAGGTGGTAGAAGTTTCAGTCGGGGAGCATTTCGGGAACAGTGACCACATTTCAGTAAGTTTTAAAGGATAAGAGTGGTCCTAGGGTGAATGTGCTAAATTGGGGGAAGACTAATTATAAAAATATTAGGCAGGAACTGAAGAACTTAGATTGGGGGCGGATGTTTGAGGGTAAATCAACATCTGACATGTGGGAGGCTTTCAAGTGTCAGTTGAAAGGAATTCAGGACCGGCATGTTCCTGTGAGGAAGAAGGATAAATACGGCAATTTTCGGGAACCTTGGATAACGAGAGATATTGCAGGCCTCGTCAAAAAGAAAAAGGAGGCATTTGTCAGGGCTAAAAGGCTGGGAACAGATGAAGCCTGTGTGGAATATAAGGAAAGTAGGAAGGAACTTAAGCAAGGAGTCAGGAGGGCTAGAAGGGGTCACGAAAAGTCATTGGCAAATCGGGTTAAGGAAAATCCCAAGGCTTTTTACACGTACATAAAAAGCAAGAGGGTAGCCAGGGAAAGGGTTGGCCCACTGAAGGATAGGCAAGGGAATCTATGTGTGGAGCCAGAGGAAATGGGTGAGGTACTAAATGAATACTTTGCATCAGTATTCACCAAAGAGAAGGAATTGGTAGATGTTGAGTCTGGAGAAGGGTGTGTAGAGAGCAAGGGTCACATTGAGATCCAAAAAGACGAGGTGTTGGGCGTCTTGAAAAATATTAAGGTAGATAAGTCCCCAGGGCCTGATGGGATTTACCCCAGAATACTGAAGGAGGCTAGAGAGGAAATTGCTGAGGCCCTGACAGAAATCTTTGGATCCTCACTGCCTTCAGGTGATGTCCCGGAGGACTGGAGAATAGCCAATGATGTTCCTCTGTTTAAGAAGGGTAGCAAGGATAATCCAGGTAACTACAGGCCAGTGAGCCTTACGTCAGTGGTAGGGAAATTACTGGAGAGAATTCTTCGAGACAGGATCTACTCCCATTTGGAAGCAAATGGACGTATTAGTGAGAGGCAGCATGGTTTTGTGAATGGGAGGTCGTGTCTCACTAACTTGATAGAGTTTTTCGAAGAGGTCACAAAGATGATTGATGCAGGTAGGGCAGTGGATGTTGTCTATATGGACTTCAGTAAGGCCTTTGACAAGGTCCCTCATGGTAGACTAGTACAAAAGGTGAAGTCACACGGGATCAGGGGTGAGCTGGCAAGGTGGATACAGAACTGGCTAGGTCATAGAAGGCAGAGAGTGGCAATGGAAGGATGCTTTTCTAATTTGGAGGGCTGTGACTAGTGGTGTTTCGCAGGGATCAGTGCTGGGACCTTTGCTCTTTGTAGTATATATAAATGGTTTGGAGGAAAATGTAACTGGTCTGATTAGTAAGTTTGCAGACGACACAAATATTGGTGGAATTGTGGATAGCGATGAGGACTGTCAGAGGATACAGCAGGATTTAGATTGTTTGGAGACTTGGGCGGAGAGATGGCAGATGGAGTATAATCCGGACAAATGTGAGGTAATGCATTTTGGAAGGTCTAATGCAGGTAGGGAATATACAGTGAATGGTAGAACCCTCAAGAGTATTGAAAGTCAGAGAGATCTAGGTGTACAGGTCCACAGGTCACTGAAAGGGGCAACACAGGTGGAGAAGATAGTCAAGAAGGCATACGGCATGCTTGCCTTCATTGGCCGGGGCATTGAGTATAAGAATTGGCAAGTCATGTTGCAGCTGTATAGAACCTTAGTTAGGCCACACATGGAGTATCGTGTTCAATTCTGGTCGCCACACTACCAGAAGGATGTGGGGGCTTTAGAGAGGGTGCAGAAGAGATTTACCAGAATGTTGCCTGGTATGGAGGGCATTAACTATGAGGAGCGGTTGAATAAACTCGGTTTGTTCTCATTGGAACGACGGAGGTTGAGGGGCGACCTGATAGAGGTCTACAAAATTATGAGGGGCATAGACAGAGTGGATAGTCAGAGGCTTTTCCCCAGGGTAGAGGGGTCAATTACTAGGGGGCATAGGTTTAAGGTGCGAGGGGCAAGGTTTAGAGTAGATGTACGAGGCAAGTTCTTTACATAGAGGGTAGTGGGTGCCTGGAACTCGCTGCCGGAGGAGGTGGTGGAAGCAGGGACGATAGTGACATTTAAGGGACATCTTGACAAATACATGAATAGGATGGAAATAGAGGGATACAGACCCAGGAAGTGTAGAAGATTGTAGTTTAGTCGGGCAGCATGGTCGGCACGGGCTTGGAGAGCCGAAGGGCCTGTTCCTGTGCTGTACTTTTCTTTGTTCTTGTTCTTTGAGACTGAAGCTCTCCAGCTTGGAACCAGACATCAGCTTATTGATATTGCATCAAACGCAGTGCCCATTATTGGGTCCTACTGAATGCACTCTCACGTGCCACAGCAAAAATTTATTCTGTTGAGTATTTTTGCAGTGGCAAGTAAAAGTGCATGGGGAGGACCTGGTAAGTGGTTGGTGGGGTTTATTGCACCACATAAGTGGTTCATGGATGAAAAGATTTGAGAGTCGCTGCTCTAACACAACAATAACTTGTATTTATATGGCATCTTTAACATAAAACTAAGTTCAGAGGTTTCACAGGAACATTATAGATGAAAATGTGGCACCTAGACACGCAAAGATATATTTGAGCAAAAGACAAAAGCTTGGTCAAAGAGCTTGGTGTTAAGGCGCATTTTAAAGCAGCAAAGTGTAGGCAGAGCGATAGAGAGGAAATTTCGGGCTTAGCTGCTCCAATGGTGGATTAATTAAAAATTGGGGAGAATTATGGGAGTGAATAAATCTCAGAAGGCTATGGGGCTGGAGGAGATAGCAGAGATAGAAGAAAGTGAGGGATTGAAAACAAGGATGAGAGTTTAAAATCAAGGCATTGCTTACTCAGGACTCAATGTGGGGCAAAAACAAAGGGCTAATGGGTGAATGCGACTTGACGGAAGTTAGGGCATAGTCAACAAAGATTTGGATGACCTCAGGTTTACAGAATGCAGGTTAGCCAGGAGTGCATCAGAATGATCAACTCTAGAGGTAACAAAGGCATAGAAGAGAGTTTCAGCAGCAGATGCGTTGAGGCAGAGGTAGTCGTGCAATGTTATGAAGATGGAATAGATGACCTAAGTGATGCCTTAAATATGTGGTCAGAAGCTCATCTTGAAGTCAAATATGATACCAAGATTGCAAGCAGAATGGTTCAGCCTGAAACACTTGCTGGGGAGAGAGATGGAGTCTATGACTACAGAACAGAGTTTGTGGCAAGAATTAAAGACAATGGCTTCAGTCTTCCTCATATTTAATTGGAGAACGTTTCTGCTCATTCAGTACTGACAACTTAAGAGACCCGGAAGAGTGCAGGAGCTGATGATGAGGTAGAGATGGGTGCCATCAGTGTTCTTATGGAAACTGATGCAGTGTTTTTGAATGATATTGTCAAAGTGCAGCATGAGGAAGGAAGATGTGCGGCTGGTCAAGGAGGACACCAAAGGTGTCCCTGTGTGAGACAGGGAAGAAAAGCCCTGCAGGTAATACTCTGTCATTAGGCCGCTGCAGTCCCACCCAGCTGGTTGATGATGGGCAGGCGTGTCAAAGGTTGCAAACAGATCGAGAAGCAAATGTTTACTTTTGTAACAATCATATAGGATTTGAAACATACAAGAACCTGAGGGGTCTTGACAGGGTGAATGTGGTAAGGATATTTTCTGTTATGGGAGAACCGAGAACTAGCAGTCATTGTTTAAAAATAAAGGGTCACCCATTTAAGACAGAAATTAAGATAAGTTGATTTTGTTTATAGTGTGGTAGGGCGGCACGGTGGCATAGTGGTCAGCACTGCTGCTTCATGGCACCGAGGACAAGTGTTCGATCCCACCCCCGGGTCACTGTCCGTGTGGAGTTTGCACATTCTCCCGTGTCTGCGTGGGTTTCACTTAAGAAAATGCTACACATTTGTGTTGTTTTTCCCAAATGTCTAAAGCTCTAAAAATGAAATGAAATGAAAATCGCTTATTGTCACAAGTAGGCTTCAATGAAGTTACTGTGAAAAGCCCCTAGTCGCCACATTCCAGCGCCTGTTCGGGGAGGCTGGTACGGGAATTGAACCGTGCTGCTGGCCTGCCTTGGTCTGCTTTCAAAGCCAGCGATTTAGCCCTGTGTTAATACATGTGTTTTGACCTTTAGAAATGGAATGTGTTTATTAATTAAGAATAACTAAGAATAACCCAAAAAGATGTGCCGGGTTGGTGAATTGGCCGTGCTAAATTGTCCCTTAATTGGAAAAAAAAGAATTGGAGACTGTAAATTTATAAAAAAGAAAAAAATAGTTTATAGTCGTGTTATAACCTGCCTGCTTACCACTGCCTGAGGTCTAATGGCAATCCCACAATCCTTTGGGAGTATGAGCTTCCCCAATGAGGGGGGCGGAGAAATCATTAGCAGATTCCCAGCATAAATAAAGCTGGTCAGTTTGGAACCAGCTATAGGGGAGTGAGCAGCAAGGGGCCATAGCCCGTATCCAAGTCGGCCAGGAGCCACGCCGCTCTATTTCTGGGCGCGCCCAGTGCCACAGTCAATCACTCACGAGACGAGATGAGAAGGAGTCGAACGATGGTTTTATTACGCAGTCCTATTCCCCAGCAGCACAGTTACAGAATGCGGCTGCTGGGAGAACCCGGGCTCTTATACCCTGCCTTACTGGGTGGAGCCAGCAGGTGGCTGATCCAATCGGGACCCAGTGTCTATCCACCAATAGCCTCTCGGCATCACAGGGTACCTTAATACCCCTAATACATACCACCACACTTACGCCGTGCTCGAGAAGGTAGAAGGGGAGCTCACTCGTTTGGAGACCTTGGGTGTTATCAGGCCCATCCGGTTCGCTGACTGGGCAGCACCAATTGTACCTGTAATGAAGCCAGATGCCACAGTTCGTTTGAGCGGCGACTATAAACTAACAGTGAATACGGCTTCCCGGCTCAAGCGATATCCAATGCCTCGCATAGAGGATCTCTACGCGAAGCTTGCAGGCGGACTCTCGTTCATGAAATTAGATATGACTCATGCCTACCTAGAGTTGGAGCTGGACCCTGCCTCCTGGCCATATGTAACTATTAATACACACCGGGGCCTGTATGAATATACACCGTTGCCCTTTGGGGTATCATCTGCCTGCGCTATTTTTCAACGCGTCATGGAGGGAATCTTGAGAGGTTTACCGCGTGTCACTGTCTACTTAGACGACGTTTTGATTACAGAGACGTCGGAGCAGGAACATTTGGAAAAAATTGGAGGCTGTCCTTCGACGCTTTTCAGAGGCTGGAGTCCGTTTACGTCGCTCAAAGTGCGTCTTTCAGGCGAGAGACGTAGTCTACCTGGGTTATCGGGTGGACCGCGAAGGTGTGCACCCCGTCGCAGAGAAGGTGCGCGCAATTTAACAGGCCCCCGCCCTGACGGACACTTTGCATCTTTGTTCTTTTCTCGGCCTCGTAAACTATTACGGGAAGTTCCTCCCCAATCTACGCTGGCCCCGTTGCACCTTCTGCTAAAGAAGAATCACACCTGGGTTTGGGGTCAGCCGCAAGAAACCGCTTACCGGCGGGTAAAACAACAATTGTCGTTGTCTGGGTTACTAACCCACTATGATCCTGGAAAGCATTTGCTCATCACGCGTGATGCATCCCCGTACGGTATTGGGGCCGTCCTGTCCCACAAGATGGAGAACAGGGCCGAGCGGCCGATAGCTTTTGCCTCCCGCACATTGACTGCAGCGGAAAAGAAGTACGCGCCGACCGAGAAGGAGGGCCTGGCGATGGTCTTTGCAGTGAAACGCTTCCACCAGTATGTGTATGGCCGCCACTTCACTATTGTGACTAATCATAAGCCTCTGCTCGGACTTTTACGAGAGGATAAGCCAATACCGCTCATTGCTTCCGCACGGATCGAGCGCTGGGCTTTGTTGCTCGCTGCCTACGAGTATTCTCTGGAGCACAGAACAGGAACCCAGATAGCGAATGCCGACGCACTGAGCTGATTGCCTTTATCGACCGGCCCCATGTCGACCCCCACGACCGGTGAGGTGGTTGCAACCCTAAATTTATGGACTCCTTGCCTGTCACGGCATCACAGATCCGTGAGTGGACTCAGACGGAGCCAGTCCTGTCAAAAGTTCGGCACATAGTCCTGTATGGTGGGCAGTATAGACAGCTCCCAGGCGAGTTGCGGGCATTTTCCTCCAAGCTGTCAAAATTTAGCGTGGAAGACGGTATCCTCTTGTGGGGACGCGTGTGATTGTCACTTGCACAATGGGTATCCGGGTGTGACCAAAATGAAAAATGTTGGCCCGGAGTTATATCTGGTGGCCAGGCCTCAACACCGACATTGAGAACATGGCCCAAAATTGCTCCATTTGCCAGGAGCATCAGAAGCTTCTGCCGGCCGCGCCCCTACATCACTGGGAATGGCCAGGGCGGCCTTGGGCATGGTTGCATGCAGACTTTGCACGCCCTTTTCAAGGATCCATGTTCCTTCTATTAATCGATGCCCAGTCTAAATGGTTGGAGGTGCATAAGATGATAGGCACAACGTCCTGCACAACAATCGAGAAGATGCGTTTGTCTTTCAGTACGCATGGCTTCCTCAGGTGCTGGTCATGGACAATGGTACTCCGTTCACAAGTGAGGAGTTTGCAAGGTTCATGAAGATGAACGGCATACGCCATATCCGCACCGCTCCATACCAACCGGCTTCCAATGGGTTGGCAGAACGCGCAGTGCAGACATTCAAATGAGGCCTAAAGAAGCAGTCTTCCGGGGTTATGGACACGGGACTGGCTCGTTTTTTGTTTTCATATTAGACCACTTCACATGCGGTGACTGGGGTAGTTTGGAGCACTCTACATGCGGTAACTGGGGTAGCTCCCGCGGAACTCCTAATGGGCCGGAGACTTCGCAGCCGCCTTAGCATGGTTTTCCCGGACATTGGCGCAAAAGTACGCCGCACTCAAGAATGGCAGGGACATGCTTTTTCTCGGCATCGGCTGATTCGCCAGTTTGCGCCTGGTGACCCAGTGTTCGTTCGAAATTTTGCTGGTGGTGCCGTGGGTCCCTGGCGTTATCTTTCGCCGAACGGGCCCTATCTCTTACCAGGTGCAAGCCCAGAGTCGTCTCCAACGCAAGCATATAGACCACGTTCGGTCCAGAAGACCATCTCTCCAAAGATTCCCCGCCCCAGGAGCTCATTTCTACAGTCATAGAGACCAAACACAGTGGAAAGTATTCCTCACAATCTTCCTCTGGTGCTGCACTCAAAACCTGCACAGATCATTGCAGAACCACGTGGAGATAGAGATGTCAGAGGCAGTGGACTCCGACTCTGAGATGGAGACACAGGACGCCTCAGAGGGGGAATCCTCAGGCCCACGGGCCGTGGATGTATAACCATTACGCCATTCATCACAGAAGCGCCGTTCCCCATCTCGTTACACGCCACATGAGCCAGCGCCTCGAGCAAAACGGGTACGACGCCTTCCTTCGTCAGGGTGGATTCCTTGGGGTTTGGGAGGGGGAGGATGTTATAACCTTCCTGCTTACCACTGCCTGAGGACTAATGGCTATCCCACAATCTTTTGGGAGTATGAGCATCCCCAATGAAGTGGGGGGGGGGGGGGGGGAGAAATCATTCGCAGATTCCCTGCATAAATAAAGCAGGCCAGTTTGGAACCAGCTAGAGAGGAGTGAGCAGCAAGGGTGTTGCTGCTGCTGCTGTCTATATATGTTATTGAAAATAAATGTTATTTCTTTCTATCCTTCAACTCGTGCTGGACTCTTCGTGGCCCTCACAAAAAGTGGGGTTAAATTTTATGTTGCAATTTTGATGAAAGACTTGTGTATAACCTTTTGACTTTGTACTTTCATATCTTTGTTGCTGATTGCTTATACCTGTAAAATATTAATGTTCGTTATAAAATTTCAAAAAAAAATATTTACAAAAAAATGAAGCGAGATTTTTTTCTTTCAGAGGGTCATGGGTCTTTGGAACTAGCTTCCTCAAAAAGGTGGTGGAAGTCAGGTCTTTGAATATTATTAAAGCAGAAGTTGATAGATTCTCAAAGCAAATTAAGGGTAGGCGGGAATGTGGATTTGAGGTTACAATCAGAACAACCATGATCTTATTGAATGGTGTCGCAGGCTTGAAAGGCCAAGTGACCTACTCCTGCTCCTAATTTGTATATTATTTGTGACTTTGATAGGAGCTATTTGGGTACCGTGGTGGGGCAGAAATCTGATCAGAGGGAATTAAGTAGAGTTCTGAGAAAGATATGCATGCACGTGACAAGATAGTCACAAAGTTTGGTAAGGGTAGGGAGGTTGATGTTGGGGAGTAGTGTAGCCATGTAAAATGGCTAACTCCCGATTAGAATGGCCAAACCCAGATTTAAAATGGCGAACGGAAGAGGCTGATGGGAAAATCAGCCAACAGGACTCAAACAGACAGCTGCAGGTAAAACAGTGTATTCGTCTCTGGGGAATCCAGACAGAATCGATACCTGCAGCCATCAACATAACAACACACCAGCCATCTGCATAGTAAGTAGCAATCCCGGGAACAATATGCTACAAATTAGTAACACAAAGCCGACCCAGACTTTTCGGAACTAGCAGGAGCCTACACAAAGAGAGGTGAATGACCACCCCTCGATCAAGGAATCGCTCCAGCATTGGAGAATATCGAACCAAGTGATTGGGGCCAAGTCCAATCACTTGGAACCAGGTACAAGGTCCGCCCCGAGAGGCGGGAAGCCCCTGGGGACTATAAGAATAGGGGCCAAGTTCAAATCGACCCTTCTTTCCTCCTTCTTCCCTTCTTCTCCTCTCCGCACCCTTCGAGACCCTTCTGCTGACTTTCTACAACAGCTGCGAGAACCGTAAGTCTTACTCCAACGCTCGCTACGAGATAGGCACTCCTGACTATCGACCTGTACCCGCTTTGAATCCCGCAGGCTCAGAACCCATACGAAAGGCCATTCGTTTCCCTGACCTGGTAGGCCATTTCCAAAGTTAAGTATTGGCCTGTTAGTTGTAGGAAGTAGCTTAGAAGTAGAATTAATGTATAAGTATTGCTTACTGTATATAATAAATGTGCGTGGATTTAACTTACTAAGCGGTGTGTTGGATTATTGATCATTACTTGGACTTGAACCACGTGGCGTTATCAGAAAGATACCTGGCGACTCAAGAGCAAAGGTGACAGAACAAAAGCAATTAAACTAAGGCTAAAACGAGCAACATTTTGGCGACATCCTAACGGGACCCGATCCAGAAGTCAAGAAATTTGAATTAGAAACCCAATTGGAAACAGAAAACCACAAGTGTTCAAGCAGTTCTGATCAATAGTCATAATTCGGAAGTGTGTGTATGCATGCGTAACTAACAGGGCTATAAGGTAAAACTGATAGATTTTTGTTGCGTCAAAAATGTCGGAAGTCTGTATTTTCGAAAAGTAGCGAAAGCCGCACCCGCATTTACAACACCGCCTTAGTCCCCTGTTCCAAATTTAGAAGAAGCAGTCGGATAGGAAAGATGGCCATGCAGGCAATGCAGCACCTCATGAACCTTGAGGAATTTGCGGTCGCAGCGACCGGCAGCAGTAGAGTGGGACAGTGTCCCATTTGGGAAGAGGAAATCTGGAAATATCTCAAGGGCAAAGGATGGCCCCTGTGGATTGATTTCTGTGATAATGAGGAATCAGATCCCGGAAGTATAGGGCATACTTGGTGGGAGAACCTGAGCGAGATACACAAAAAGAGCTTGGGAAAGCTCGCAAGCCGATGGCAATCATGTCTTGTTTGGCACAATTGCGAGGCACAGAGGAGGTCATCAAGACGCTCCGCAAAGAAGTTGAGGGCATACATCGGATGAGTAAAGTCGATGTAAGCGAGGTTGAAAAAGAGAATTTAGAATTAAGGAGGAAATTGGCAGCAAAGGATGGAGAGGTGGCTGACACTGAACCGGGTCACCAGTCTTGTCTGGCGCATTTAGGCCTTTTCATACTGCGACTGGAAACTGCTTATCAGGACACGCAACGTGCAGTCCTGGTAAAAGAGACAGAAAAACAGGTAGAGATATTACAAAAACAGTGTAGTGATCTCAAGGCAGCCTTAAGAGCACCCCACGCTGCCACCACAGAACAAAGACAGAGCACCTTAGATCACGCAAAGTGCAGGAAGCAGATTGCAGAGCTGCAATCACTGCTTTCTGTTCAGAAAGGTTTTCAGGAAACCTTTGGGGAAAAGTTAGACCAGGAAGACGGCCCTGATTGGGAAGAGTTACACGAAACAGCGCAGAGATATGTTCAGGGAACATGTGCGCAGGGAAAGCCTCAAAAGAGAAAAGCACCCCAACCCCCCACACAGCAGATAGTTCAGGCTCCAATGAACCCTGTAACCACCCACCGCAAAGCCACATCAGACGATGCGGAATTTCTATATTCCATCCCCTTAACAGTGACCCAATTATGGGACGCGTGCGAGAAGATCACACCGTTCCTCCCCGCCTCAGACCCCCACCATTTCTTTGCCACAGTTAGACATCAGGCGAACATGTACGGCCTGCATGAGAGAGAGCATGTAAAGCTCATGGTTTTAAGTTTAGATCCGTCGGTAGCAGCAGCCCTTCCCGACCCACAGAATGTAGGAGGAGGCACCCTTGCAGGAATGCATACCGCGATCCTGGATGCGATCGGGTATAACCAGGGTGACCACGAGATGGCCTCAATAAATGTAGGCAGAAGAAATCTGAGCACCCCACAGCGTTCGCTGGACGCCTGTGGATTCACTTCGCAGCAGTCTTCGGAGACGTAGACCATGCCCATTTGTCCCCAGACAACATGGCCAAATGGACCCGCACCCTTATCTCCTATTGTACAAAGTCTTACAACACCAGGTTAAAGTCCAACAGGTTTGTTTCGATGTCACTAGCTTTCGGAGCGCTGCTCCTTCCTCAGGTGAATGAAGAGGTATGTTCCAGAAACACATATATAGACAAATTCAAAGATGCCAAACAATGCTTGGAATGCGAGCATTAGCAGGTGATTAAATCTTTACAGATCCAGAGATGGGGTAACCCTGGGTTAAAGAGGTGTGAATTGGATCAAGCCAGGACAGTTGGTAGGATTTTGCAGGCCAGATGGTGGGGGATGAATGTAACGTGACATGAATCCCAGGTCCCGGTTGAGGCCGCACTCATGTGTGCGGAACTTGGCTATAAGTTTCTGCTCGGCGATTCTGCGTTGTCGCGCGTCCTGAAGGCCGCCTTGGAGAACGCTTACCCGGAGATCAGAGGCTGAATGCCCTTGACTGCTGAAGTGTTCTCCGACTGGAAGGGAACATTCCTGCCTGGTGATTGTTGCGCGATGTCCGTTCATTCGTTGTCGCAGCGTCTGCATGGTCTCGCCAATGTACCACGCTTCGGGACATCCTTTCCTGCAGCGTATGAGGTAGACAACGTTGGCCGAGTCGCACGAGTACGTACCACGTACCTGGTGGGTGGTGTTCTCACGTGTAATAGTGGTATCCATGTCGATGATCTGGCACGTCTTGCAGAGATTGCCATGGCAGGGTTGTGTGGTGTCGTGGTCACTGTTCTGAAGACTGGGTAGTTTGCTGCAAACAATGGTTCGTTTGAGGTTGCGCGGTTGTTTGAAGGCAAGTAGTGGGGGTGTGGGGATGACCTTGGCAAGATGTTCATCGTCATCAATGACGTGTTGAAGGCTGTGAAGAAGATGACGTAGTTTCTCCGCTCCGGGGAAGTACTGGACGACGAAGGGTATTCTGTCGGTTGTGTCCCATGTTTGTTTTCTGAGGAGGTCGGTGCGGTTTTTCGCTGTGGCGCGTTGGAACTGTTGATCGATGAGTCGAGTGCCATATCCCGTTCGTACGAGGGCATCTTTCAACGTCTGTAGATGTCTGTTACGCTCCTCCTCGTCTGAGCAGATCCTGTGTATACGGAGCGCTTGTCCATAGGGGATGGCTTCTTTAATGTGTTTAGGGTGGAAGCTGGAGAAGTGGAGCATCATGAGGTTATCCGTGGGTTTGTGGTAAAGCGAAGTGCTGAGGTGACCGTCCTTGATGGAGACGAGTGTGTCCAAGAATGCAACTGATTTTGGAGAGTAGTCCATGGTGAGTCTGATGGTTGGATGGAACTTATTAATGTCATGGTGTAGTCGTTTCAGTGATTCTTCGCGGTGGGTCCAAAGGAAAAAAATGTCATCGATGTATCTGGTAAGGAGACCAAAACTGCACACAATACTCCAGATGTGGCCTCACCAACACCTTATACAATTGCAGGATAACCTCCCTAGTCTTGAACTCCATCCCTCTAGCAATGAAAGACAAAACTCGATTAGCCTTCTTAATCACCTGTTGCACCTGCACACCAACTTTTTGCGACTCGTGCACCAGCACACCCAGGTCCCTCTGCACAGCAGCATGTTTTAACATCTTACCGTTTAAATAATAATCCATTCTGCTGTTATTCCTCCCAAAATGGATAGCCTCACACTTGGCAACATTGAATTCCATCTGCCAGACCCTAGCCCATTCACCTAACCTATCCAAATCCTTCTGCAGACTTCCGGTATCCTCTGCACCTTTTGCTTTACCACTCATCTTAGTGTCGTCTGCAAACTTTGACACATTGCACTTGGTCCCCAACTCCAAATCGTCTATGTAAATTGTGAACAACTGCGGGCCCAACACTGATCCTTGAGGGACCCCACTAGTTACAGGTTGCCAACCAGAGAAACACCCATTTATCCCCACTCTCTGCTTTCTGTTAGTTAACCAATCCTCTACCCATGCTACCACTTTACCCTCAATGCCATGCATCTTTAGTTTATGCAGCAACCTTTTGTGTGGCACCTTGTCAAAAGCTTTCTGGAAATCCAGATATACCACATCCATTGGCTCCCCGTTATCTACTGCACTGGTAACGGCCTCAAAAAATTCTACCAAATTAGTCAGACACGACCTACCCTTTGTGAACCCATGCTGCGTCTGCCCAATGGGCCAATTTCCCTCCAGGTGCCCCGCTATTTCCTCCTTAAAGATAGATTCCAGCATTTTCCCTACAACCAAAGTTAAGCTTACCAGCCTATAATTACCCGCTTTCTGCCGACCTCCTTTTTTAAACAGTGGTGTCACGTTTGCTACTTTCCAATCCTCTGGGACCACCCCAGAGTCTAGTGAATTTTGATAAATTATCACTAGTGCGTTTACAATTTCCCTAGCCATCTCTTTTAACACTCTGGGATGCATCCCATCAGGGCCAGGAGACTTGTCTACCTTTAGCCCCATTAGCATGCCCAATACTGCCTCCTTAGTGATTACAATCATCTCAAGGTCCTCACCTATCATATCCTTATTTCCATCAGTCACTGGCATGTTATTTGTGTCCTCCACTGTGAAGACTGACCCAAAAAACCTGTTCAGCTTCTCAGCCATTTCCCCGTCTCCTATTATTAAATCTCCCTTCTCATCTTCCAAAGGACCAATATTTACCTTAGCCACTCTTTTTTGTCTTATATATTTGTAGAAGCTTTTACTATCTGCTTTTATGTTCTGAGCCAGTTTACTTTCATAGTCTACCTTACTCTTCTTTATGGCTTTTTTAGTAGCTTTCTGTTGTCCCCTAAAGACTTCCCAGTCCTCTAGTCTCCCACTAATTTTTGCCACTTTGTATGTTTTTTCCTTCAATTTGATACTCTCCCTCACCTCCTTAGATATCCACGGTCGATTTTTCCCCTTTCTACCGTCTTTCTTTTTTGTCGGTATGAACCTTTTCTGAACACTGTGAAAGATCGCTCGGAAGGTTCTCCACTGTTCCTCAACTGCTTCACCATGAAGTCTTTGCTCCCAGTCTACCTTAGCTAGTTCTTCTCTCATCCCATTGTAATCGCCTTTGTTTCAGCACAAAACACTAGTGTTTGATTTTACCTTGTCATTCTCCAACTGTATTTTAAATTCCACCATATTGTGGTCGCTCCTTCCAAGAGGATCCCGAACTATGAGATCATTAATCAATCCTGCCTCATTACACAGGACCAGATCTAGGACCGCTTGTTCCCTTGTAGGTTCCATTACATACTGTTCCAGGAAATTATCCCGGGCACATTCTATAAACTCCTCCTCAAGGCTGCCTTTACCAACCTGGTTAAACCAATCGATATGCAGATTAAAATCTCCCATGATAACCGCTGTACCATTTCGACATGCATCCATTATTTCTTTGCTTATTGCCTGCCCTACCATCCTGTTACTATTTGGTGGCCTATAGACTACTCCTATCAGTGACCTTTTCGCCTTACTATTCCTGATTTCCACCCAAATTGATTAAACCTTGTCCTCCATAGCACCAGTATCATCCCTTACTATTGCCCGGATGCCATCCTTAAACAACAAAGCTACACCACCGCCCTTACCTTCCATTCTATCCTTTCGTATAGTCTGATACCCTTGGATATTTAACTCCCAGTCGTGACCATCTTTTAACCATGTTTCAGTAATGGCCACTAAATCATAGTCATTCACGATGATTTGCGCCATCAACTCATTTACCTGATTTTGTATACTACGAGCATTCAGGTAAAGTACACTTATGCTGTTTTTTATGTCTTTGTTATGAATCCTAACACCTTGATCAGTAACTTTTCGCAATTTATTTTTCCTCTTACCCTTTCTCCTAATTTTCCTTGTCTTTGAACCCATAACTCTACATAATAACCTGTCACGTAACCTGCTGCCTTGATCTCCATTAACCATTATACTGTCCATAGCTTTACACTTCCCTTCCCCCCAACTTGCTAGTTTAAAGTCCTTGTGACCAACCTATTTATCCTATTCGCTAGAACACTGGTCCCAGAATGGTTCAGGTGAAGACCGTCCCAATGGTATAGGTCCCTCCTGCCCCAGTACTGATGCCAATGCCCCATGAAATGGAATCCCTCTTTCCCGCACCACTCCTTTAGCCACGTGTTAACTTCTCTAATTTTCTCAACCCTATGCCAATTGGCACGTGGCTCGGGTAGTAATCCAGAGATTATAACCCTGGAGGACCTGTTCTTTAATTTAGTCCCTAGTGTTTGATAATCCTCAAACAGGTCCTCTTTCCTAGTCTTACCTATGTTGTTAGTCCCAACGTGGACCACAACAACTGGATCCTCCCCCTCCCTCTCCAAAATCCTTTCAAGCCGATCAGAGGTGTCCCTCACCCTGGCACCGGGCAGGCAACATACCATGCGGGACTCTCGATCTGGCTTACAAAGGATGCCATCAATCCCCCTAATTATAGAATCCCCTACAACTACCACTTGTCTTTTTGCTCCCCCCTCATGAATGGCTTCCTGTACCACGGTGCAGTGGTCAGTCAACGCATCCTCCCTACAGCCCTCTTCCTCATCCACACAGGGAGCAAGTACCTCATACCTGTTGGACAAGGTCAAGGGCTGAGGCTCCTCAACTTCTAAACTCAGGATCCCCCTACCTGCCTCCCTTGCAGTCACACCACTCTGTCCCTGACCACTGTCCGAATTAACAGAACTTATTCTACCGGGTGTGACTGCCTCCTGAAACAAAGTGTCCAGGTAATGTTCCCCCTCCCTGATGTGCCGCAGAGTGTGCAGCTCGGTCTCCAGCTCATCAATTCTGAGCCGAAGTTCCTCGAGCAGCCAACACTTGCTGCAGATGTGGTCACTGACGGTCTCAATGGGATCCACCAGTTCCATCATCATACAGCAACAGCACATCACCTGTCCAGCCATATTCAACTAGTTAATTAATTTACATTTATTTTTATTTTTAATTTTCTTTATAGAACCTCAAGGATAAACCCTAACACCAACAAAAACACAGCCACTCACCTGAACTCAGTCACTCACCTAAACTCAGATGCACTCTGTTCCAATCAGTACTCAGTCACTCACCTAAACTCAGATGCACTCTGTTCCAATCAGTACTCAGTCACTCACCTAAACTCAGATACACTCTGTTCCAATCAGCACTCCGTGACTAAAGGCACTCCTGCCACACCTTCTGTGCACTCACCTCTCCCAGCACTGTCCCGGCTCTCTCCTCCCGTGCTTTTTAAATCTCCCGGCTCTCTCCTCCGGCGCTGTTTTCGCTGTCCCGGCTCTCTCTGCTCCCGGGCTGTTTTCGCTGTCCCGGCTCTCTCCTCCCGCGCTTTTTAAATCTCCCGGCTCTCTCCTCCGGTGCTGTTTTCGCTGTCCCGGCTCTCTCTGCTCCCGCGCTGTTTTCGCTGTCCCGGCTCTCTCCTCCCGCGCTTTTTAAATCTCCCGGCTCTCTCCTCCGGCGCTGTTTTCGCTGTCCCGGCTCTCTCTGCTCACGCGCTGTTTTCGCTGTCCCGGCTCTCTCCTCCCGCGCTTTTTAAATCTCCCGGCTCTCTCCTCCGGCGCTGTTTTCGCTGTCCCGGCTCTCTCTGCTCACGCGCTGTTTTCGCTGTCCCGGCTCTCTCATCCCGCGCTTTTTAAATCTCCCGGCTCTCTCCTCCGGCGCTGCTTTCGCTGTCCCGGCTCTCTCTGCTCACGCGCTGTTTTCGCTTAGTATGGAGAAGCAGGTTAGGGCAGCCCTGCAAAAGAACAGGGCAGCATTCGCGACCCACAAGCACAACTGTGGACGGATGACTCACTCCGTACAAGTAACAGGACCCAACCCTAGACCCCCAAAACAATAAGGATTTCCCCAAGAGGCAGAGGGAGAAATCTCAAAAGTAATAGAGAGCTTATTAGAGCAGGGCGTACTTAGATCAGTAGCCTCCACTAATAATGCCCCGATTTGGCCAGTGAGAAAGCCCAATGGATCATGGCGACTGACCATTGATTATCAGGAACTCAACAAAGTCACCTCCGCAGCAACCCCCATCATAGCAACAAGTCCCGAGACCATGCTCAAGCAGGGACTCAATTCCCGCTACTTCATGGTTTTGGACATCAGTAATGGATTCTGGTCCATTCCATTGGCAAAGGCGTGCCAGTACAAATTTGCCTTCACCTTTAAAAGCACAGCAGTACACGTGGACATGCCTGCCACAAGGATTTCACAACTCCCCCTCCATTTTCCACCGACAGCTGGCAAATGGATTAGCAAAATTATCTCGCCCCGAATGTCTGGTACAGTATGTAACGACCTACTACTGCAGACAGACACCAAGGAAGAGCACATTGAGCTTCTGTCCAAACTCCTGGAACTATTACATTCAATTGGTTGTAAAGTCAACCCCAAAAAGGCCCAGATTTTGGAAGAAAAAATGATATATTTGGGAACAATTATCACGCACGGTAAACGCGAGATCGAGTATAAAAGAATTGACTTGATTGCTAAATTGCCCCTTCGCCAGAACGTTTCAGCCCTCCGGTCGTTTTTAGGACCGGTTGGCTACTGCCGAAACCACATTGACGGTTTCGCCAGCAAGGCAGCGCCCCTCTCAGGCCTCCTAAAGAAAGGAGCCCCCTGGGAATGGCTTCCGCAGCTTACGGATGCTGTGGACTCTTTAAAACAGGCTCTCATAGCAGCCCCCGCACTACAAGTTCCAGACGCGCTTTCCCCTTACACCATAGAGGTAGCGACCACAAACTGCACCCTTTCGGCCATGCTCCTCCAGGAACGGCACGACCAGTTAAGGCCCGTAGCTTACGCCTCCCGACTTTTAGATGCTGTGGAGCAGGGATTTTCAGCCTGAGAGGCACCTGCTCGCAGTTTTCTGGGCAGTCCAGTACTTTTCATATGTTACCGGACTGAACCCCATCACAATTCTGACCGAACATACCCCCACCCAACTTTTACTGGACGGACGACTCAAGGACGGTACAGTAAGCCAAATAAGAGCAGCCAGATGGACCCTTCTCTTGCAGGGACGGGACATCACTGTGAAAAGGACAAAGACACACACCTACTTAGCCGACAATTTACAGTTCCCCGGAACCCCCCATGAATGTGAGATTATCTCTCCACACCACAACACAGGCCCCTTTATCGCTAAAACACCCCGCAGAAAGATAGGTAATTCAACTCAGAGCCCCCCGCACACGGACACGTGTGAGCCCATAAAGATTTATGTGGATGGATCTTCCACAGTCTTGGATGGGAAGCGCATAACAGGTTGCGGGATCTATGTTGAGGACGCGCAGGGACGTGCCCTTGAGGAAATAGCGTTGAAACTACCTGGACACTTAGGCGCGCAGGCAGCAGAGCTTGCGGCCATTGCATATATAGTTGAGCACCCAGATTCCTTCCCCAGCCCAGCAGAATTATACTCGGACAGCCTCTATGTCTGTAACAGCCTCACGGAATTTCTGCCCCTGTGGGAAGCAAGAGGATTTGTTTCCGCAGACGGAAACCCCCCCCCTCAGCCCCATTGCTCTGCCATATTTTAGAGAAAGCCCAGAACAGGACTTTTGGGATCATCAAAGTCCGCAGCCACCATCGTTCCTCACCCCCTGGAAATGTAAAAGCCGACGCACTGGCTAAGGCAGGTTCCAGACATGGGTATTTTTGGATACCCCCCGAAAGCGCACCAGTGAGTGCAGTTCAGGTCACACAGACTAGAATCGAGGATCTAGTAGAGGCCCAGAAGCAGGACACCAATCTCAAGGAGATTGTAAAAGGGAAATATCCCGCCTCCTACGAGAGGTTTAGAAATACACTGACCACACATGACGGTGTGGTGTTAAAGGACACCCTTTATGTGGTTCCTGAACAGGACAGGAATCAATTGATTTGTTTGTTCCATGACGGTCATGGACATCAAGGAATCGATCCCACTACAGCCCATCTCAAACAGCTTTGTTAGTGGCCAAATTTAAAGTAAGCCATTAAATAGAAAATTGTCTTATCTGTGCGCAGAATAACCCCAACAGATATGCCAAAAAGGTCCAACTCAGCCACACCCGACCCGTTAATGGCCCCTGGACTAACCTCCAGAATGATTTTATAGGTCCATTGCCCCCTTGCAGGTATGGCTATAAATATGTACTTGTGGTCATAGACACATTTACAAAATGGGTGGAAGCATTTCCAGCCCGCACAAACACTGCAAAAACCACAGCCAAGATTCTAACCCACCACATCTTTACAAGATGGGGACTCCCCCGCAGCATTGAATCTGACCAAGGCTCCCATTTTACGGGACGTGTCATGCAGAACGTCCTCACGATATTTGGCATCACTCAAAAATTCCACATAGCATACCACCCACAGTCCAGTGGTATCGCGGAGCGCATGAATTGGACCCTAAAAATCACCCTCAGAAAAATGGTCCAGCAGAACAACACCACTTGGGACTCAGTCCTCCACTTTGCGCTAATGTTTTTGCGTATCACTGCCTGGGAACCCCCCCCCCCCGCTGGTCAACTACGCTCGGGTAGGGGAGATACGGCATTGGTAGCCGTCCTACCCGGGGACTCCATCCAAATCTTACCCGCCGCGGCCCATACACACCTCATTTGGCATTTTTCATTTCAAAAAGTTTTGTTTGTTTAGGTGACCCTTAGGTTGTCGGCCATCTGCTATTTACATCCTGGAACATTTGGATGGTAAATCAGCACTGGCTCATGATTGGGGAGTGTGCCGTGTCCTAAAATTTGTTTTTTTTGAAAAAAATAATGAGGGTGTTACACATAGTGACCAATTATAAAGGGAGTAATTGGCACTACAGGACAGACACACTAGCGTACCAGATATTAAACAAAGATAGTTAGACACTATGCTTGTTTCTACAGACTCCAGAAGCTCCAGGACCGGAGAAAATAAAGAGAACACAAAGAAAGAAAAGGACCGAGAACAGCCATGAGGACTTCCTTCAAGTGGATCACCCTTGTGATAATGAACATTTGGTTGCGAGTGAACGTGAACCCCATGACTTCAAACACCCCAGCCGTTAATGTTTCACTGCCCCGCAGTACCCAGAGCCCAGTCACCAGCGACACTGCATCATCCTGGTGTGCCAGGTTCATAACCTGGTACTCCCTGTCCTATGTGATCGAAACACTATTAGCGTTGGCGATACTCTGCTGTGTAGTGCAGACTATGCGCCTACGTAAATGGAGAAGGAGAGCCTACCGCGCTCGAACCCCGGTATATAGGATCAGATCCCCTATGTTCGGTTACGACCAGACCCCCGACCCCCGCGATCTATGATAAAATAATAAAGTGCATTCACTTGCGTTTATTGTTGTTGTAAATAAAGAGATGTAAAAAACTTTTTCACGAGCAAAAAATTGTATGATCCTGAGCTTGACTGCCAAGCCAGGAAAGATTGTATGAAATGCTGTGATTTTGTTGTATGCTTGAGGAAGGTAGGATAATGGAATGTTTAGCGAGTGTAGTATACTAAGGATAAGTTAGAGGTTCCAAGTTTGTCGTTTTGTAATGCATGTCCCTGTCTGACATAGCACCCTTAGAATTGTTAGTTAACATTTTTTGTGCATAGCTATGGTCAGTGCAGAGGCCATGTAGGAGGTGTCCCCCCCCGGTCAGGGAATGGAAAGTAACAATCATGATGTGATCCTTCACGCTTCGCGTTAGGATCACAAGGAGGGGATGTAGCCATGTAAAATGGCTAACTCCCGATTAGGATGGCCAAACCCCAGATTAAAATGGCGAACGGAATAGGCTGATGGGAAAATCAGCCAACAGGACTCAAACAGACAGCTGCAGGTAAAACAGTATTCACCTCTGGGGAAACCAGACAGAATCGATACCTGCAGCCATCAACATAACAACACACCAGCCATCTGCATAGTAAGTAGCAATCCCGGGAACAATATGCTACAAATTAGTAACACAAAGCCGACCCAGACTTTTCGGAACCAGCAGGAGCCTACACAAAGAGAGGTGAATGATCACCCCTCGATCAAGGAATCGCTCCAGCATTGGAGAATATCAAACCAAGTGATTGGGGCCAAGTCCAATCACTTGGAACCAGGTACAAGGTCCGCCCCGAGAGGCGGGATGCCCTGGGGACTATAAGAATAGGGGCCAAGTTCAAATCGACCCTTCTTCCCTTCTTCTCCTCTCCGCACCCTTCGAGACCCTTCTGCTGACCTTCTACAACAGCTGCGAGAACCGTAAGTCTTACTCCAACGCTCGCTACGAGATAGGCACTCCTGACTATCGACCTGTACCCGCTTTGAATCCCGCAGGCTCAGAACCCATACAAAAGGCCATTCGTTTCCCTGAATGGTGGGCCATTTCCAAAGTTAGGTATTGGCCTGTTAGTTGTAGGAAGTAGCTTAGAAGTAGAATTAATGTATAAGTATTGCTTACTGTATATAATAAATGTGCGTGGATTTAACTCTTACTAAGCGGTGTGTTGGATTATTGATCATTACTCGGACTTGAACCACGTGGCGATATCAGAAAGATACCAGGCGACTCAAGAGCAAAGGTGACAGAACAAAAGCAATTAAACTAAGGATAAAATAAGCAACAGTAGATTGCAATATCAGACAAATAGAGGTTTTCTTTGATGATGAGGAGAGAAAACAACCTGAGGAGAGTGAACCATTAACAGTATCAGCTAACATTGAAGTCAGGAAGCAGAAATGGGTGGTCAGCAGTTTCGTGGGAGAGTGAAGAGGCAGGAGATGGGTCTTAGACAAAATGAGTTCAGAAAAGCATGACGGAAAACAGGAGAGAATCTAGAGAAATATGCACTATCAGGGCAGGGGAGATCTTAAAAGGGGTTTGGCCTGGTGGGTTAGGGGAAAGGAGGGAAGTGGCAGAGGTAGCTAGTAGATGGTCGTACAAAGAAATCTACAAGCTCCTCTCACTTATTGTTGGAGGCAAGGGTGGATGAAATGCTGAATTTAGAAGATGGGTTGCAGTAGAGAAAATCAGACAAAGATTATCATTGTATTCCAGGATGTAGCTTTGGCAGTCAGGAGCAGGATCTGATAGCTTTTGATGTGGTCCGGTTTGATGTGGTGGTGAATGGCTAAGCCAGTTGTCTCTCAAAATTGGATATTGTTCAGAATTCAGCATATACCCAACTCCGACACCCAAACAACCTACATATACATATATAACATAAGAAATAAAAAAAATAAAAAAACATTTTGAACATCCCTACGATTTTTATCCAGGGTTACTTGCAGTAGTGTTCATATTATTAATGATAAAAGCAAATTCCTGTGGATGCTGGGAATCTGAAACAAAAACAGAAAATACTGGACAATCTGCTTTTCTCTCCACAGATGCCGTCAGACCTGCTGAGATTGTCCAGTATTTTCCATATTATCAATCTTTAATTCCAGTACAAGGGGGAACGGGGTGGGGTCGTTCGTGAATCCTACTATAGAGAGCAGGTTAGCTAACTAATGCTGGTCCTTAGAGCAGGACACGACTATTGTTGCCTGTAGTTGGAAAATTTCTTTGAATTCAGGAAACAGGTAGGGAAATAATTCCCCTCAATTACAAAACTGTAACCAATCCCAAATCCATCCTGTAAACCTTACAATAGGTACAACTGGCAATCTAAAACAAACACACTGTTCACCTCTGGCTGCAGAGCCTGCTGGGATATTGGATGAATCCTGGCGCGGGGCCTACCGGGAAAACGGAGGAATTGTCGGCGCAGTGGCTGCCGGGATACTGGTAGAATCTTTGGGAGGATCCGGCGGTCGGTACCGAAATATATTTTAGTGTGGCGCGAGGGAACAGGTTAGACAGAAAGAGCGAGCCGGAGATACTGACCCAGCGAGCTGTTGGGTAAGCATTGCTTAATATACGCGGCTGAGAGTGGGGTTACGGCGCCGTTGTGACATGGGCAGCTGAAGAATATATGGGAAGCTCCAGGGTACAAAAAAACCTACCCGCCTGAGAGAGGAATGTGGGAGGGATTGAAGCAGTGCGGGACTGGGGTAGAGAGGAAATGAGGGAGGGAGGAATGGAAGAAAGAATACTTAAAGTGAGGAATGGGAAAGAGAAATTGTAGGAGAGAGTGAAACATTATTTCCTACAAATTCCATCCTTCATCTTTCTATGGTGTACCACCACAATACTACTTTCCCAGGCTCCACACCTTTCTCAAAGCAGTCAGAAGCACCCCTTCTTTCAGCTTCTTTCTGATGTGGTCACCTCTATCCCTTTGTGGCATAATCTGCATAAGGTGAGGATGGTAACAACTGGGTCACCGCAGTTGTCACTCTGCTGTCTGACTGCCAGTTGGACATCTAATGTGTAACCCAACATCACGAAGATGATTGATGCAGGTAGGGCAGTAGATGTTGTCTATATGGACTTCAGTAAGGCCTTTGACAAGGTCCCTCATGGTAGACTAGTACAAAAGGTGAAGTCACACGGGATCAGGGGTGAACTGGCAAGGTGGATACAGAACTGGCTAGACCATAGAAGGCAGAGGGTAGCAATGGAGGGATGCTTTTCTAATTGGAGGGCTGTGACCAGTGGTGTTCCACAGGGATCAGTGCTGGGACCTTTGCTCTTTGTAGTATATATAAATGATTTGGAGGAAAATGTAACTGGTCTGATTAGTAAGTTTGCAGACGACACAAAGGTTGGTGGAATTGCGGATAGCGATGAGGACTGTCTGAGGATACAGCAGGATTTAGATTGTCTGGAGACTTGGGCGGAGAGATGGCAGATGGAGTTTAACCTGGACAAATGTGAGGTAATGCATTTTGGAAGGGCTAATGCAGGTAGGGAATATACAGTGAATGGTAGAACCCTCAAGAGTATTGAAAGTCAAAGAGATCTAGGAGTACAGGTCCACAGATCACTGAAAGGGGCTACACAGGTGGAGAAGGTAGTCAAGAAGGCATACGGCATGCTTGCCTTCATTGGCCGGGGCATTGAGTATAAGAATTGGCAAGTCATGTTGCAGCTGTATAGAACCTTAGTTAGGCCACACTTGGAGTATAGTGTTCAATTCTGGTCGCCACACTACCAGAAGGATGTGGAGGCTTTAGAGAGGGTGCAGAAGAGATTTACCAGAATGTTGCCTGGTATGGAGGGCAATAGCTATGAGGAGCGATTGAATAAACTCGGTTTGTTCTCACTGGAACGAAGGAGGTTGAGGGGCGACCTGATAGAGGTATACAAAATTATGAGGGGCATAGACAGAGTGGATAGTCAGAGGCTTTTCCCCAGGGTAGAGGGGTCAATTACTAGGGGGCATAGGTTTAAGGTGAGAGGGGCAAAGTTTAGAGTAGATGTACGAGGCAAGTTTTTTACGCAGAGGGTAGTGGGTGCCTGGAACTCACTACCGGAGGAGGTAGTGGAAGCAGGGACGATAGGGACATTTAAGGGGCATCTTGACAAATATATGAATAGGATGGGAATAGAAGGATACGGACCCAGGAAGTGTAGAAGAGTGTAGTTTAGTCGGGCAGTATGGTCGGCACGGGCTTGGAGGGCCGAAGGGCCTGTTCCTGTGCTGTACATTTCTTTGTTCTTTGTTCTTTATCACAATGTGTAACCCAACATCAATACTGAAATAGTCCAATTTGGGTTCGAGCAATATGCACCTTTGGTGCTGATTCTAATGGTCTCCTCAGCTGCATGTTCAGACTTGAAGCCAATCCTGCACAATTGCGATTTCTCCATCATTCCTTGAAAGTCTGTTGAAAACTCAAATTCTTTGAATATGCTTTTAGCCACTCCTGAAACTTCTGTTGTACTTACTGCTTGGTGTTCGATCCTGGCCTTGGGTCACTGTCCGTGTGGAGTTTGCACATTCAATTTATTTTTAAAAAAATCATTTTGGTCTCCCATTATTCTCCATCATTCCTTGAAAGTCTGTTGAAAACTCAAATTCTTTGAATATGCTTTTAGCCACTCCTGAAACTTCTGTTGTACTTACTGCTTGGTGTTCACCTCCATCCTGCAGGATGCCTTTGACAGGTTTTGTGACGTGAAAGGCACTTGTTCAAATGTCCCAAGATGAGGAAATGTGGAGAAAAGTGTGCATATGTTATGAAAATTAGTGTAGGTACACCAGTAGCAAGGTAAACCTGGCCATAAGTGACCATTCAGAAAATGGATACAACACTGAAAAGTGGTAATTTTCAGTGATGCCATATTGGGTAAGGTTGAAATACCTTGCCAATATTTTGCAGTTTTGTCAGCGGGCGGGTAATGTTAAAATTTAAATGGCTCGCAATGAGTTATGCACTTGTCTTCAATCATGATTTGCATCACATTTTATTGAATTTCTGTTTGCTGTAAGGTGAACTTTGAATAAACTTCTAAAGAAGATCTGGAGAGCAGGCTGTGCTTAGATTGTTTGATGGACCAGATATCTGTGTTGCTCTGGTGATAGGTCAAGGATATGGGCCTGTGATTTTTCTGCAATGAACACATCCTATCAGATGGAGGTATGATGTGGAAACACCGGATCAGGAGAAAGAACCAAAAAGTGAGGCTGCCTCATGAAAGATGTGGAATCCACATAAAGTAATAACGTTTGCATATTGTGGGTAGGGTTAGTTTTGCTTAAAGCATAAATGTTTTATATAAATAGGATATTTTCAATTGCATGAAGTGGTTAATGATGTTTTTTAACCTCTTTTTGATTTGGGTGCAATTCTTTAATAGTTTTTGGGATTTCAATAGTATTTTGCTTCCAGTATTCTCTTATGAAGGTTGTAAATGTTCCTAGGATACAATTCTTTGATAGCTCTCCATGTCGAATTTAGAATTTCATGCCCATCTATATACTTAGATTTAGATTTATTGTCACGTCTACTGAGGTACAGTGAAAGGTATTGTTCAGGCTGATTGTTCTATACATGATAAACATGGGACATATGATATTCAATGTAAATGAAATGAAAATCGCTTATTGTCACAAGTAGGCTTCAACTGAAGTTACTGTGAAAAGCCCCTAGTCGCCACATTCCTGTTCGGGGAGGCTGGTACGGGAATTGAACCGTGCTGCTGGCCTGCCTTGGTCTGCTTTCAAAGCCAGCAATTTAGCCCTGTGCTAAACCAGCCCCTATACATACATAGACATCGGATGAAGCATACGGTGTGTAGTGCTACACAGAAGATGCGTGGAGAGACCAGTTCAGTCCATAAGGGGATCATTCAGGAGTCTGATAACAGCAGGGGAAGAAGCTGTTTTTGAATCTGTAAGTGTGTGTTCTCAGATTTTTGTATCTTCTGGCCGATGGAAACGAGAATAAGCCGGGTGGGAGGAGTCTTTGATTATGCTGCTGCTTTCCCAAGGCAGTAGGTATAGACAGAGTCAATGGATGGGAGGCGGGTTTGTGTGATGGACTGGGCTATGTTCACGACTCTCTGTAGTTTCTTGTGGTCTTGGGCTGAGCAGTTGTCATACCAATCTGTGATGCAGCCAGATAGGATGCTTTCTATGGTGCATCTGTAAAAATTGGTAATAGTCAATGTAGACATACCGAATTTATTTAGTTTCCTGAGGAAGTTTAGGTGATGTAGTGTTTTCTTGGTCGTAGCGTTGAAAGGGTAGACCACTTGTGAAATGGAATAGCTAGATAGTGATTGATCATCGGCTCCTTGGCATATCTTTCCCTGCTTTAGCCTGGTGGCAATCGGGCCAGTATTTGCATCCAACTGCTTTCTCGCTGAGATCAACTAACTCAATAGAGACTTGCCAACAAACCTGTGGTTATATAATTTTTACAGAAGAGTATCATACTGTTTAATTTATCTATATGATCATTAGATAATGTAGCCCATTCGGGTTTGTTGAATCCACATGTCTGCAGCAGATATTTAAATGATTAGGAGGTCATCATTAATAACATTTCATGCACTTTTTGTTATCCCTATATCTTTTATGTTCACTGAAACCTTTTGGCAGAGTTTGGTCGATTAGGGCAAACTAAAGTTGTGGATTTGACAATGTGCTGAGTGTGGCTGGAATTTATTGGTGCAGGGAACTCTATTGCCCTATACTCTCAACACTTTGCATTGCAGCTAAGAAAGGTGGCTCAGAAACTATGTGAATGTTAATGTTTGATTTTTGGGAAAATTACAACAAATCCAGTTGGGGAAACATAATTTTATATCTAGCCAAGAGATGTGATATATGGAACTGATTCTGTCACCTTCATTTCACTAACTTAGTTTTAAAACCTAGCCTGCTGAACAAGGACTGACAAATTGGTAGTGTTCTAAATTAAGAATGACTTGTTCTAAATTGCAACTTGCTGTCTGAATTTCATTAGGTTAGCTTGTTAGTGGAAGATATCTGAAGGCAACCGATAATCTTGAACACCACCAACTTGCCTCATATATTCTTTATACTGTGATTTTTGCAAATATGTGAAATGCTGTGTGGTGAATGGCATCCCAAATGACTTTTGGGTCCTCACAACCTATGCCACCCTAATGGTGCCCGGATTTCAGAAGAGATTAAAAGAGATAAATAGAGGTGGAAGGGAAGGGAGGAGAATGAAATGTAACATCAAAGATAGAACCTTATGAAATGCCTGTCCTATTTAAATAATTTAAAATAGGTGTACTTTATTATTGAAAATAGAACTCCTCTGATCTCATCCCCAGAAGCTGATTCTCCTTTTGAAAGTATTGCCTACCTTAATGCAAAACACCATTTCTCAGTTTATTTGCTTGTGTGTATAATGATTGCTAGTAGTTTAGTCTTATCTCCCTGATTTGTTTCCCATTGCTCCTCTATGCAGTGGAACAGTTATGAACTACATTCCCGGCTTTGGGTCACTTTCCATGTGGAGTTTGCACATTCTCCCCGTGTTTGCGTAGGTTTTGCTCCCACAACCCAAAGATGTGCGGAGTAGATGGATTGTCCACACTAAATTGCTCCTTAATTGGAAAAAGATAATTGGTTACTCTAAATTTATTTAAAAAGAAATGATTTACATCCCATTCCAGAACTGAACACGGTCTTTCGTTCCATTATGCAACATGCTTGAGGTCCTATTTCAATGTGTCAAAAATTGTTTGTTGAATTCTTATAACTGCACACCCTTTGTTGGCTCAGTTTTGAAGAGGCAGTATTGAAATATATTCCATTTGTTATTTAACCAATTAAGTGTAGTACAGGCTATAGATAGCATGGACATTAACCTTAATTTTCAAAAAACATCTTTCTAAACTAGGAACTGCACTGGAGGTTGGCAAGCCTTCAGCTGCTATTTGGGGAAAAGGGTAAGTCTGAAATTGTGGGCCAGTTCATCTTCTCCATGTATTGAGTACTTCTGGAGTTTGCATCACAGGTCGAAATCAGTGAATACTGCACGTAGAATGGTGTGGATCAATCAAGGACCGAGAGCAAGGATTTGTAATGAACTGACCACGTCCAACTAAATTAGAGTAACTTTTTCAAGCAGTTAGTTCGTACTGGGATCATGTCTGTTGGTACTTTTGTTTAGAGAATAGTGCATTGATTCACAGATCTAGGCAGGTACATCAATGCAACATCGAGGGGCATGTCTTTTGGGTAGGATTTTAAGTTGAGGCCCCATTCGAAGATTTGACCAATGTTTACCCCTCAATTAACGTCACTAAAACAGATTATCTACATTCTTGTTTATAGGATTTGCTGTGTGCAAATTGGAACAGAGAACAATGAAAATTACAGCATAGGAACAGGCCCTTCGGCCCTCCCAGCCTGCGTCGTTCCAGATCCTTTATCCAAACCTGTCTTCTATTTTCCAAGGATCTACTTCCCTCTGTTCCCCGCCAGTTTATGTATCTGTCTAGATGCATCTTAAATGATGCTATCGTGCCCACCTCTGCTGGCAAGGTGTTCCAGACACGTACCACCCTCTGCGTAAAAAACTTTCCACGCACATCTCCCTTAAACTTTCCCCCTCTCACCTTGAAATCGTGACCCCTTGTAATTGACACCCCCACTCTTGGAGAAAGATTGTTGCTATCCACCCTGTCCATACCTCTCATAATTTTGTAGACCTCAATCAGGTCCCCCCTCAACCTCCGCCTTTCCAGTGAAAACAATCCTAATCTACTCAACTTTTCTTCATAGCTAGCACCCTCCTCTGCACCCTCTCTAAAGCATTCACATCCTTCTGGTAATGTGGTGACCAGAACTGCACGAAGTATTCCAAATGTGGCCTAACCAAAGTCCTATACAACTGTAACATGACCTGCCGACTCTTGTACTGTTGCTCTTATTAGCCTTAGTTTTATTAGCTCTAATTCTGTCACCTTTGCTCACGAGTCGCCAGGTATCTTTCTGATACCGCCACGTGGTTCAAGCTCTAGTTATGATTAATAAGACAGCACACCGCTTAGTAAGATTAAAATCAACGGTCATTTATTATGTACAGCAATAAATACTTACACAATAATCCTACTTTCTAGACTACTACCTACCACTACTGGCCAATACTTAACTTTTGGGAATGGCCCACCAGGTCAGGGAAACAAATGGCTTATCGAATTGGGTCTGGCCTGCGGGATTCAAAGGCTGATACAGGTCGATGGCAAGGAGTCTCTATCGGGTAGCGATTGCTGGAGTCAAACTTATGGTTGCTGGTCGATGGTTCTTGCGAAGGTTGCGAGCACGGGGAGAAGGGTCGATCTGAACTTGGCCCGGGTCGATCTGAACTTGGCCCCTATTTTTATAGTTCCCGGGGGCTTCCCGCCTCTCGGGGCGGACCTTGACCCTGGTCCCAAGTGATTGGACTTGTTCCCAATCACTGGGTTCGATATGCTCCAATAATGGGGTGATTCCTTGATCGGGGGGTGGTCGTTCACCTTTCTTTGTCTCGGCCACTGCTGGCGCCGAGAGGTCTGGATCGGCATTCAATTGCTAATATGTTGCAATTGTTCCCGGGGATAGCCGATTAAACTGCAGATGTCTGGGTTGATGTGCTGCTAATGGTCGCAGGTATCGATCTGGGCCGACTTCCCCAGAGCCGAATACGCTGTTCTGTCTGCAGCTGTCCGTTTGTGCCCTGTTGGCTGCTTTTCCCATCAGCCTTTTTGGTTAGCCATTTTACATCGGGTTTTGGCCAAATGAATCGGGAATCAGCCATTTTAGGTGGCTACAGTACTCAATACCTCGTCCGATGAAGGCAAGCATGCTGTATGCCTTCTTGACCACTCTATCGACCTGCGTTGCCACCTTCAGGGTACAGTGGACCTGAACTCCCCGATCTCTGTACATCAATTTTCCCCAGGACTCTTCCATTGACCGTATAGTCCGCTCTTGAATTAGATCTTCCAAAATGCATCACCTCGCATTTGCCTGGATTGAACTCCATCTGCCATTTCTCTGCCCAACTCGCCAATCTATCTATATTTTGCTGTCTTCTCTGACAGTCCTCCTCGCTATCTGTAACTCCACCAATCTTAGTATCATCTGCAAACTTGCCAATCAGACCACCTATACCTTCATCCAGATCATTTATGTATATCACAAACAACAGTGGTCCGAGCACGGATCCCTGTGGAACTCCACTAGTCACCTTTCTCCATTTTGAGACACTCCCTTTCACCACTACTCTCTGTCTCCTGTTGCCCAGCCAGTTCTTTATCCATCTAGCTAGTACACCCTGAACCCATACGACTTCACTTTTTCCATCAACCTGCCATGGGAAACTTTATCAAACGCCTTACTGAAGTCTATGTATATGACATCTACAGCCCTCCCCTCATCAATTAACTTTGTCACTTCCTCAAAGAATTCTATTAGGTTTGTAAGACATGACCTTCCCTGCACAAAACCATGCTGCCTATCACTGATAAGTCTATTTTCTTCCAAATGTGAATAGATCCTATCCCTCAGTATCTTCTCCAACAGTTTGCCTACCACTTGCGTCAAGCTCACAGGCCTATAATTCCCTGGATTATCCCTGCTACCCTTCTTAACCAAAGGGACAACATTAGCAATTCTCCAGTCCTCCGGGACCTCACCCGTGCTCAAGAATGCTGCAAAGATATGTTAAGGCCCCAGCTATTTCGTCCCTCGCTTCCCTCAGTAACCTGAGATAGATCCCATCTGGACCTGGGGACTTGTCCACCTGAATGCCTTTTAGTACCCAAACTTCCCCCTTCCTTATACTGACTTGACCTAGAGTATTTAAACATCCATCCCTAGCTTCAACATCTGTCATGTCCCTCTCCTTGGTGAATACCGATGCAAAGTACTCATTAAGAATCCCACCCATTTCGTCTGACTCCACACACAAATTCCCTCTTTTGTCTTTGAGTGGGCCAATCCTTTCTCTAGTTACCCTCTTGCTCCTTCTATACGAATAAAAGGCTTTGGGATTTTCCTGAACCCTGTTAGCCAAAGATATTTCATGACCCCTTTTAGCCCTCTTTATTGCATGTTTGAGATTTGTCCTACTTTCCCGATATTCCTCCAAAGCTTCATCAGTTTTAAGTCGCCTAGATCTTGTGTATGCTTCCTTTTTCAACTTAGCTAGTCTCACAATTCCACCCGTCATCCATGGTTCCCTAATCTTGCCATTTCTATCCCTCATTTTCACAGGGACATGTCTGATCTGCACTCTAATCAACCTTTCCTTAAAAGACTCCCACATTTCAAATGTGGATTTATCCTTAAACAGCTGCTCCCAATCCACATTCCCTAGCTCCTGCCGAATTTTGTTATACTTGGCCTTTCCCCAATTTAGCACTCTTCCTTTAGGACCACTCTCATCTTTGTCCATGAGTATTCTAAAACTTACGGAATTGTGATCACTATTCCCAAAGTTATCACCGACTCAAACTTCAACCACCTGGCCGGGATCATTCCCCAATACCAGGTCCAGTATGGCCCCTTCCCGAGTTGGACTATTTACATACTGCTCTAAAAAACTCTCCTAGATGCTCCTTACAAATTCTGCTCCATCCACGCCTCCAACACTACATGAGTCCCATTCAATGTTGGGGAAGTTAAAATCTCCCATCATGGAGGCAGCATTTCCCTGCATTACAACAATGACACAACTTCATAAATACTTAATTGACTGTGAAACACTTGGGACATCCTGAGGTTCTGAAAGGTGCTATATAAATGCAAATTGCTGTGTGCAGTTCTGGGCAGCCCATTAAGACATTCAAATATCGATCCCATAATGGTACATTGACTAGAATGATACCAAGATATGTAGTTGTGAAGGAATAAGCTGGGGCTTTTACATTGGAACAGAGAACATTACATTGCAAACAGAGTTTTCAAATTTCTGAAAATTTTAAGATAAATTCTGAAGATTTTAAATAATGCAACCTTGTTTCTACTCGTGGAGAATCAGAAACACAGGATTATCAATAGAACAAAGGAGGTGTACGTCAGAAGAAATGTTTTCACAGTTGTTTATTCGACAAGCAGTGTTTAGCCAAGATTTATAGCACCATTTAAAAGGGAATTAGTTAAGTATCTGAAAAAGCAGAACTCTGAAAAAAACATGCAGTGGACAGGGAAATGGCATTAAATTAGTTCACTCTAGTTAAAAGAGCGAAATGCGGTTCAGGTAGAACGGGTTGCAAATGCTTGATTCTGCCTTGTAATCTTCACAGTTTATTCTTGAAGGTTGAATACCTTTTTCGACTAACGGAGGTAGTGACCTTGGAAGTCAGTAAATTGCATCAAACCATTTTATTGATGTGACAAACCAGCAACGTGATACACACAGACTGTGCTGTGCTCAATGGCACAGCTGGTTCTGAAGACTGTTCATGTTTGGCAATTGTTCTCTTTGGCACCAATTCCGCTAAAGGTGGCACCATGCCTGTGGCCCGTGAAATGTCGAAGCGCAAGAGTCCGCACTTGATGTTTTAAAAGTGCTAAGACGTGGGAATGTTATAAAATTTGCTGACTGCTTCTTTGCATGCAGATCTTAAATACTTCTTAAACCGTATAATTGTGTCTCTTAGCTACTTGAATCCTAGCAGGCTGGCTTCCAGGATTTCCAGTGTGTTGTGCTACAATGCCACCCTAAGAAACAGCACCATTTCTTGCTATTCATTTTAATTCTGGAATGCAGCTATTAGTCCTGGGAAAGTAGTTGTGTTTTTCAAGACTGCTATGGCATAAACATTCAAACACATTTTAATGTGTATGCTGCTCTCAGTGTCACAGCAAAATGCTCTGAATATATTGAGTCTGTTGATTAGGCAGTTGGTCTGTCGGTTATAGAAAGATTGTGTTACTCTGGCTATTTCTCTTTAAAATATTTTATACTTGAAGTTTAAATGAGAGACATGATATTCCATAAAGACTATGCGACAGAAATTTGTCTTGGCCATTGATAAAGCAGGTGATGTTGAAATGGCCATTCATTACAAGACTTGAGCAATATTCAGTTAATGGCGCAAAATATGGTGTGGGAAGTACAACTGGCGGTCAATTCCATAACTCCTGCTTTGTGCTACCGCCTCAGTTGAATTTCTACCTCTTGATCTACTTGTACGGTAGGGCCCAGTGACATCTGCATCTGCCTCGGCAGTAAGCAGCAGTTGTAACTAGCTGTTTTTTCTTCTTTCTACTGCAAGGTTGCTGAGACCAACTGAGTGCCCTGTCTGCCAACGGTTGACTCTGTGACGATTGGAAGTCGGAGTTGGGAATGGCCTGAAGTGTGTTAACTACTGCAGAGTCCCCAGACTCCTAAATGACCCTCCTTATGGACTGACCTCATTAACACTACACCCTGTATGCTTCATCCGATGCCAGTGCTTATGTAGTTACATTGTGTATGTTGTGTTGCCCTATTATGTATTTTCTTTTATTCCCTTTTCTTGTCATGTACTTAATGATCTGTTGAGCTGCTCGCAGAAAAATACTTTTCACTGTACCTCGGTACACGTGACAATAAACAAATCCAATCCAAGCCTTTCTCAGCCTTCTGGGAAGCCTTGCAAAGGATAAAAGGTACAGGATAACCTTATAATCAACATCGGGCAGAAAATTAGTCGGCTTAATCTGTATATCTGTTTAATAGATTAAAAATATGGCCTCTACGTGCACTTGCTCTTAACTTTACCTTGATGAATTTCTGTGGCCACAGTTATAAATGAACCTACATAAGTTTTCAAACTGTAATTATATTGTCTTCCCCTTCTCCCAGCTCTGTCCCTTTGCAGAGTCACTGCATCTCAAACACTTCCAGGAATGGTGGTGTTATCATGTGACCGATTTACAGAGGCAGCTTCTATTACAAGTATGGACATAGGGGTTTGCAATGGAAACTAAACATAGAGACAGAATGTTTGACTTGAAAATGGGAATTGAATTATATCTTCATCCAAATCTGACTTTCCCCATACCTCTTATCCTGTTTCACCTGCAAACATAATTTAGTCATGAGTTCTCATGCACAAAATTGACTACCTACCTCCATTTTCACATTATAAATTTTCTCATCCACATTTGTCAAAAAGACTCTGTAAATTTGCCACACTCAAATGGCACCATCCTACCACTAGTGAGATTATAGAGCTGAATATGTGGCTCAAAGATTGGTGTGGGAGAAAGGATTTTGATTCATGGGGCACTGGCACCAGTCATTCCCTGTTTCCTTCCACAGGGTTAGGGTTATCATTGACCAGTCAGAGTCGACCTGCCCTGTTTTAATTTGTACAAAGCTGGGAAGTTAACTGTTCCATGCTGCATTCTCCATAGCAGTGCCTCCACCAATCAGAGTCCACTCGCGAAACAAACTCTCTTCTCATGCAGTATAAATTGTTGTTTCCCCCATGGCAACTGGTTATTTTTTGTGAGCTATCCTGATAAGTACAAGACGAAAGCTTTGATAGCAGCACGGTAGCATTGTGGATAGCACAATTGCTTCACAGCTCCAGGGTCCTGGAGTCTGCACATTCTCCCCGTGTCTGCGTGGGTTTCCTCCGGGTGCTCCGGTTTCCTCCCACAGTCCAAAGATGTGCAGGTTAGGTGGATTGGCCATGCTAAATTGCCCATAGTGACCAAAATTGCCCTTAGTGTTGGGTGGGGTGACTGGGTTATGGGGATGGGGTGGAGGTGTGGACCTTGGGTAGGGTGCTCTTTCCAAGAGCTGGTGCAGACTCGATGGGCCAAATGGCCTCCTTCTGCACTGCAAATTATGATAATTCTATGATATCTCGCTATCAAACATTTTGTTCTATGTGAAAGACACCAAGTTGTTAAAAGTGCCGCTGTGCTGCGAATAAGCACTTTTGGGGATGGGGCAAATCATTTGAGTCCTATTACTCCAATGGAGTGAGTAGTCTGAAGAATAGACTCAGTAATTAGTAACTGAGCCAGGCATTAAATTATGACTTTGTGCATATTTGTTCTCAAAAACAAATTTACATGGATTAGGAAATTTGATACAGAAGGTGCTATTTTCCAAGTACGCACCCTCTGATCTCGCCCACGCTCCAAAAGCCTTTCTTAGCCACTGAACTGTTGCCAGCTTTTTCATTCAGATAAGTCATGTTAGCCTGGTGAGAAACACAGATCTGTTGAGTTTTATTTTCTGCATTGATTACATGAGTGAGCCAGTGGGATTTTGAATCAATTTAGCAGTTGTGTCAGGTATTGGGGGTGTGTGTGTGGTCTCTGCAAAAAATAGAAATAAATACCACCTTGTAGACTTTTTAATTAATTTTGTCCAATTAAGGGGCAATTTAGCGTGGCCAATCCACCTACCCTGCACATGTTTGGGTTGTGGGGGTGAAACCCACGCAAACACTGAGAATGTGCAAACTCCACACGGACAGTGACCCAGAGCCGGGATCGAACCTGGGACCTCAGCGCCGTGACACCTTGTAGACCTAAGGCAGCAGACAAATTGATTAGGTCAAGTGCTGACCTGAAACACTATCAGCAATATCATTCAGCAATGACTACTTCAGAAAACTACATCTGACCTTGTTGTCAAATCTGCAATGGGAAATGCTCTATTCTTGCCTCTACCAGCTCAGCAATGCTGTAAAACTGAGTTTTTGTGTTGTGTTGATATCTTGCCAGATGTTCCTGGAGCCTTTGAGCCTCTCATCATTGTTGAGATGGGTACATTCCTTTTCTCTGGTACAGCATATTTTCGCATGGTTTTATTACAGCTCTAATTGCCATCCTGATTGGGAGTGCATCTGTCTGGTGAAAAATTGCATTTGGTGAATGGGTGGTTATCAGTTCCACTTTTGTGCAACAACCTATGGTTGTTAGTGATTTAATTGTGCCATAATTTGTGCTGAACCTGAAATAACATGATGCCTCAACATGTGATGGAAGTTTAAAAATTGCTATGTGATTCTAATTTGCTTGTGTGCTCTGTCCTGGAGGTGTGCCAAGATTCCTAATCCATTGCGTTAATGCTGAGATCCTTGATCCATCTCGCTAATACCTTTTTTTTGTGTGTTGCATTTTTTCCTGTAGGTTGTTGTGATCTGTGAAATTAAAAGCCAGCATGTCAACTGAAAAGGCAAAGGTGAGTAATTTAACTGTGTAGCTTTATAGTTGCATTTCCTGACCTGATTCTGGAATAGAATGCTAAGGGCTTTTATATTACACAATTAAGTATCTTTTCATGTAAACATATCCGAAATATGCTAAGGGTGACTGCGGTAGAACAATGTGAATGTCCATTGGACTGTGTGTCAATATGAGATGGTGGTATATGTGTGTTTGGGAGGATGAAAATCAGGTCGGTTCTGAATTTCTTTTTTTTTTAATTTAAAAATTTAGGAGTATTCAATTATTTTTTGTTCCCAATTAAGGGGAGTCAATCCACCTACCCCGCACATCTTTGGCTTGTGGGAGTGAGACCCATGCAGACACTGGGAGAATATGCAAACTCCACAAGGACAGTGACCCAGGGCCGGGTAGCATCTTCAAACACGATTCCTCAGCACCATGAAGCAGCAGTGTTAACCACTGAGCCACCGTGCCGCCCCTGGTTCTGAATTTCTAATGTGTGGATGTCTGATAACCATGGGAAGGGTGAGGCAGGTGGCACATTATGAATGACTGTCCTGAGTTTAATATTACAGATAAACAATAGAAAAGACATGTACTGTGTTGTATTATAATTAGCAGTTTTTCTTATGTTTAATCATTGCACAGTTGGAATTGGGGACAGAAACTTGTGTTCCGACAAAGGGTTGAGGTGATTATAGGTCAGTGTTACTGTTTCCATGACAGTTTATCGTTTGATGAATATTGTTCATCACATGGTTATTTTCAATTTGATTACTCTTTATGTGAATTTTTTGCAACAAACAAATAGTGCAAAGAAGAAGCTAGCATCTACCATTGATTCTCTAATAATGCAAATCCCTTGTTTAGGGATGATTTGTATAAAATGTTTGAAAGAGATTATCTGGAACTGATTCGTGCTGAGACGACATGCAATTCTTCCAAACCACATGAACATAATAAAATAAGATCCCAGTGTTATTGATCAATACAAATGAAACATAGAATCATAGAAGTGCAGAAGGAGGCCATTCGGCCCATCAAGTCTGCACCAGCCCTTGGAAAGAGCACCCCACTTAAGCCCACACCTCCACCTCATCCCAGTAACCCCACATAACCTTTTTTGGACACAAAGGGCAATTTATCATGGCCAGTCCGCCTAACCTGCACATCTTTGGACTGTGGGAGGAAACCGGAGCACCCGGAGGAAACCCATGCAGACACGGTGAGAACGTACAGACTCCGCACAGACAGTGACCCAATCTGGGAATCGAACCTGGGACCCTGGAGCTATGAAGCAACTAACCACTGTGCTGCGCTAAACATCTATGAACAATCATGCATCCAAACCAGGAGTAGGCCATTCAGCCCCTCGGGTATGCTCCACCATTTCATAGAATCATATCTGATCATGGTCTTAACTTCATTTTCCTGTCTATTTGCTATAATTTCTGACTCTATTGTCAATCAAGAATGTATCTAAATCAACCTAAAAATGTTCAAACAACTTGCCTCCCCTGCTGCCTGGTGAACAGAATTCCACAGATCAATGACTGAGTGAGAAAAAATTCTCCTAATCTTTTAGGGAGTGGGGGGGAAGAGAGAAAGAGAAGAGAGAATTGCTCTACTGACAGGGGAAGGGCGGTTGCTTGGAGATAAATGGGAGGTCGGGGATGGGGGCTACCTGTGGGCGGGCTGGAGAGAACTCTGGGCACAAGCTGGAGGCTGGCCTAGGAAGGGGAATGGTTGATCGGCAGGGGGGTGCGGGGAGAGAAGCCTCCCAACCAGAACGATCACGTGGCATGTCAGAGGGCTGAATGGGCCAGTTAAGAAGGCACGTGTGTTCGTGCATCTGAGGGGATTGAAGGCGGACGTGGTAATGCTACAGGAAACACACCTGAGGGTAAATGATCAGACCAGACTGAGGAAGGGATGGGTCGGGCAGGTATTTCACTCGGGGCTGAATTCTAAGACTGGAGAGGTCGCAATCCTGATCAATAAGCGAGTGTCATTTGAGGCGGGGAGAATAGTTGTGGATATGGGGGGTTGATATATCATGGTTAGCTGGAAGGTTTGCCGGTGGTGCTTAGCTGCAAGGGTTGCCGGTGGTGCTTGTGAATGTTTATGCACCAAACTGGGATAATGTGGAGTTTGTAAGACGCATGTTAGGGAAGATCCCAGATCTGGATTCACACAAGCTGATCATGGGGGGGGGGGGGGGGGGGAGAGAGAGAGAGAGGAAATACGACCATTGACCCAAGACGTTGGCCGCTAGCAGCCTACCCTTAACTAACCCCGTCTGGTCTTCCCCTATCAGCCCCGGGGCACAGTCTTCTATCCTTGAGGGCAGGCAGGGTGCCGGTAATGGCGAAGGAATTAAAGGGGTTAATTGAACAGATTGGTGGGGCACACCCATGGAGGTTTGGACGGCCAAGAGCGGAGGAGTTCTTCTTCTCGCGTGTACATAAAGTATACTCCCGGATTGACTCTTATTTTGAACAGGGCTTTACTGGCGGGGTGGTTGACACCGAGTATTCGGCGATTGCTGTGTCGGACCATGCCCCCCATTGGGTGGACCTACTGGTGAGTACGGAGGATAGTCAGCGCCCGCAATGGTGATTGGATGTGGGACTGAGCGGACAAGGGGTTGTGCGGGCGGGTGAGGGAATCCATCCACAACTACCTGGAGACTAACGATACGGGAGAGGTCTCCGCAGCAATGGTTTGGGATGCACTGAAGGCAGTGGTCAGAGGGGAGCTGATTTTGATTCAGGCCCATAGGGAGAAGGAAGAGAGGGCAGAGGCGGATAGGTTGGTCTGGGAAATACTTCAGGTAGGCAGGAGGTATGCGGAGACCCCGGAGGTAGAATTACCGAAGGAATGACGGAGGCTACAGGTGGAATTTGGCTTGTTATCTACGGGGAAGGCGGTGGAGCCGTTGAGGGGGCGATATATGAGTTTGGAGAGAAGGTTAGTAGAATGTTGGCACACCAGCTCCAGAAAAGATAGGCAGATAGGGAGCGTGAAGGACAGAAGAGGGAACACAATCTAGGACCCAGCAGGGGTTAACAGGTGTGTAAGGAGTTATACAGCAGGCTATACGTGTCAGAACCCCAGGGGGAGAGGAAGGAATGAGACAATTTCTGGGAGGGCTGGAGTTCCCAAAGGTGGACAAAGGGCTGGGAGGCCCAATAGGGATTGAAGAATTAGCAGATGGACTGGAGGCCATGCAGTCAGGCAAGGCCTCGGGACCAGATGGTTACCCAGTGGAGTTTTGTCAAAAGTTCTTTGAGATTCTGTTGGTGAGGACGTTTAATGAGGCAAGGGAGCGCGGTGTTCTTCCCCCGACAATGTCACACGCCTCAATCTCACTGATCCTGAAGCGGGAGAAGGACCCTGAGCTATGCGGGTCTTCAGGCCGATCTCCCTGTTGAATGTTGATGCCAAACTGTTAGCGAAAATCTTGCCCTCAAGGATAGAAGACTGTGTCCCGGGGCTGATAGGGGAAGACCAGACGGGGTTCGTTAAGGGTTTGCAGCTAGCGGCCAACGTTAGAAGGCTCTTGAATGTAATCATGATGCTCCCAGAGGGAAAAGAGGTGGAGGTAGTGGTTGCAATGGACGTGGAGAAGGCCTTTGACCGAGTGGAATGGAACTATCTGTGGGAGTTGTTGGGGCGGTTCGGGTTTGGTCGGGGTTTCATTGACTGGGTCAGGCTGCTGTACCAGACACCAGAGGCGAATTTTCGAACGGACCGGCTGACGTCGGGCTATTTTAGACTGCACCGGGGGACTAGGCAGGAATGCCCCCTCTCTCCGTTGCTGTTGGGGGCTGGTCTGGGGTGTGGTGGAACACAGGGTCTCGTCATACGCCGACGATCTGCTCCTGTACGTTTCTGACCCGTTACAGGGGATGGGAGAGGTCATGAGGATTTTAGGGGAATTTGGTCGTTTTTCGGGGTACAAATTGAACATGGGGAAAAGTGAGATGTTTGCGATCCAGGAAAGGGGGCAGGAGAGGACACTGGGAGAGCTGCCGTTCAGAGTGGTGGGTGGTAGTTTCCATTATTTAGGGATCCAGGTGGCACGAGACTGGGGGCTGTTACATAAACTAAACTTGACCCAGTTAGTGGAACAAATGAAAGAGGACTTCCGAAGGTGGGATATGCTCCAGTTATCATTGGCGGGGAAGGTACAGACAGTGAAAATGATGGTCCTCCCGAGATTCCGGTTTGTTTTTCAGTGCCTCCCCATCTTTATCCCAAAGGCCTTTTTCAAGCGGGTAAATAAGGTGATCTCTGGTTTTGTGTGGGCGGGTAAAACCCCGCGAGTGAAGAAGGTGATGCTGGAGCACGGCCGGAGGGAGGGTGGGCTGGCGCTGCCGAACGTTAGCAACTATTACTGGGTGGCAAATATAGCCATGATTAGGGAGCGGGGGAAGGGTCAGTGTGGGAGCGAGTAGAGGCAGTATCATGTAAGGACATGTGTTTAGGGGCATTGATCATGGCACCTCTGCTGTTCTCACCGGCCCGTGGCTCCACAAGCCCGGTGGCGGCCCTGAGAGTCTGGGGGCAGTGGAGGAAACATGTCAGAGCGGAGGCAGCATCGGTTTGGGCTCCAATCTGTAGCAACCATCGGTTAGCCCCAGGGAGACCGGATGGAAGGTTTCAGGTATGGCAAGGAGCGGGAAGTTGGGAGATTTGTTTATAAATGGGAGCTTCCCCGGTTTGAGGGAGTTAGAGGAGAAGTTTGAGTTGACGGGAGGGAATGGGCTTAGATATCTGCTGATTCGGGACTTTTTGCAAATGCAGGTTCCAACCTTCCCTCTCTTACCGCCATGTGGAATACAAGATAGGGTAATTTCTGGAGTATGGGTGGGAGAGGGGAAGGTCTTCGATATCTATTGTCATGAGAAGGTCGCTTTAAGAAATGTTGGCTGCTCATGTACTGCAGTGAAGTCAGTGTGGGTGGAGCTGAGCTCTGGCTCTGCTTTTTAGTTTCACTTTGAGAAAAACTTGTGTGTGTCTGTGTTTTTTGGTTTCGTTTTCAGTGTTGGACCTGAAGCCAGACAAAGCAAGTGTACTGTTGATCTCTCTGCCATGAAAAGACACTCTCTTGATCATTTGGTGAATTCAGAATTATAAATGTTTTCAGACGTGAATGTAAACCTGATGTGCTTCTGTTAAAAGGTGTGTCTTTTGTCTTCTGGATGTTGTTGGGAAGTTATTAAGGATTACTTAGTGTTGTATCCTTTGGGGGTTGTATTTGAATTAATGGTTGCTAAGATGTTCACTCTATGTTTTAAAAAGGTTAACTTGAGTTCATAGAATAGACATTATTTTGCTTTAAAAAATACTTTTCCATTTCTGCTGTACCACACCTGTAGAGTGGGCCGTGTGCTCCCCATACCACAATCTATTCAAAGTTGTGGGTCAGATGGCCTCCATGATACACTTTGGGGTTCTCTAAACCCTGGCCCATATCTTTATCCCGGATGAGCCCCCAAATTTGTTATCTATTGGATTGGCTTAGTGAACTTAAAGACAGTGAGGGGTGAGCCTATTGTGGTGGCTTTTCAGGTGTGGTATTCCAGTTGAAGTGGGGAGTGTGTTGTGGACAATGGCTCTTTCAGAGGCTCTGAAGTTTTTGGAGGTGGAGATGGTCACACACACTACCTTACGGACAGAGACTAAAAGCAGACTGTTAAGTTTGGCAAAAACATTGCAGTTAACATTACCTGACAAAATGCGGCAAAATGAGGTAATTATGGCGGTGGCTAAGAATTTAAAGTTGCCTGAGATACAGTTTGACTCCTTGGAAATGACAAAAATTCAGTTACAACTTAAACAAATGGAACACGAGAAAGTATTAAAGTAGCTTGAATATGAAAGAGACAGAGAGGGGAAAAAGAAAGAGGGAGAAGAAAAGAAAGAATAGCCCAAGCAGACCAAAAAGAAAGGGAGATACAGATAAGGGAAAAAGATAGAGAGAAAGTTTGAAGTTAAGAAAATGGCCATGAAACATGAGTCAGTTAAAATTGGCAGACGTAAAGGGAAACGTACCGTTGGAGGATAGTGAGAAAGAGCATCATAGTCGAAGGCTTGGTGGGGATCTATTTAAATATGTCCAAGCATTGCCAAGATTTGATGAGAAGGAGGTAGAAGCCTTTTTCATTTCATTTGAAAAGGTAGCTAAACAAATGAAATGGCCACAGAACATGTGGGTATTACTGATTCAAACAAAGCTGGTAGGTAGGGCTAGTGAAGTGTTTGCATCAATACTGGAGGAGGTATCTGGGATGTATGAGGAGGTGAAAAAATCCATCTTCGCTGCATATGAACTAGTGCCTGAAGCCTACAGACAAAGGTTTAGAAATTTAAGGAAAGAATTTGGTCAAACATACATGGAGTTTGAAAGGCTCAAACAGAGTAATTTTGATAGGCGGATAAGGGCTTTGAAAATGGACCAAACGTATGAAGCTCTCGGAGAAATTATACTTTTGGAGGAGTTTAAAAATTCAATTCCTGATGTAGTGAGAACTCATGTGGAAGAGCAGAGGGTTAAAGCTGCGAGGTTTGCAGCTGAAATGGCAGATGATTATGAGTTAGTTCATAAATCAAAGCTTGGTTCCCGACATCAGTTTCAGCCTGTGAGGGATAGTCACTGGGGACATGAGGCAAAGGTGATCTGATGGGAGATAATAAGGAGTGTGTACCTCAGATTAAAAAAGAAATCCAGGAGGGTGGAAGAGACATGAAAAGTTTCAAATGTTTTCACTAATAAAGTAGGCCATGTAAAGTCACAGTGTTGGTGGTTGAAGAAAAGCACTGGGAAGGCTGATGTGGTAAAACAGGATAAGACAGTGGGGTTTGTTAAAGTGGGAAAGGAAAGCCCAATTGAAGCGTAGGAGGTGCAAACGATTGTGCAGCCTGATCAAGAGGTGATTGATGAGAAGGTGCCAGATGTCTTTAAAGAATTTACTTGTGTGAGTAAAGTTTGCTCGCGTGTATCTGGAGGAGCAGATAAAGAAGTCACAATTTTAAGAGATATGGGAGCTAGTCAATCTTTAATGGTAAGAGATGAGTTATGTAGTTTGGGAAGAATGTTGCCAGAAAAGGTGGTAATATGTGAAATTCAGGGTGAGAGGAGTAGTCTTCAATTATGTAAGGTAAGGTTGGAAAGAGTGGTGAAGTGGTAGTAGGAGTAATAGAGAAACTATCTTGTCCAGGAATACAGTTAATCTTGGGTAATGATATAGCACGATTGCAGGCGGGAGTGATGCCTACTGTGGTTGATAAGCCAGTGGAAAATTAGACAACTGAAGTGTTGAAGGACAAATATCCTGGGATTTTTCCGGATTGTGTCGTAACAAGGTCGCAAAGTCACAGGTTAAGACGAGGAGAAATCAAAGAGTGATGATGAAGTGGAAGTGCAATTATCAGAAACAACTTTTGATCAGATGGTTGAACAAGAACAGGTGGGGGATGTTGCTAACTTTCTCCTTGGTTCAATTGCTAACTTTTCAGTTGGTTCAATTGCTCTGTTTTATAACTTTTGCTCTCAAGTCGCCAGATATCTTTATGATACCGCCACGAGGTTCAAGTCCAAGTAATGATCAATAACTCAATACACCGATTAGTAAGATTCAAATCAAAGCACATTTATTATACACAGTAATCGCTACTCATGCACAAATTCTACGTCTAAGCTACTTCTACAACTAGCAGGCCTATACTTAACTTCGGACTGGCACACCAGGTCAGGGGAACAAATGGCCTTTCGTTCGGGTTCTGAGTCTGCGGGATTCGAAGTTGGTACGGATTGGTAACTAGGAGCGCCTATCTCGTAGCGAGTGTTGAATTAAGACTTGTTTTGTTCGGGGGTCACTGCACCGGTCACGGTCAATGTTGGTTTGTGTTGCTGGGTGACCCGGGCAGGACGCAGAGGTGAAGAGAGAGCGATTTGAACTTGGGGCTTAACTCTTATAGTCCCGGACTTCCGGGTGCGGCGATGACCAGCTGAGTCGCACGTTTCGGCAGCTCCCTGTGAAACGGACTTTTGGGCTCTTGATAGGAGCCCCAACGGCAATTTTGACGGCTAAAAATACTGTGCGGTAAATCAGAAGGGAATCCCCCCTGGATACGGATGGAAAAAGGAGGAGAGAGTGGCCAGATTGCAGTGGATCCTTTAGAACAGCGGCAAGGAAGGCAAGCAAAAACCAAGATGGCGTCGGAAGGTGGCAGTTTAACATGGGGCCCTGAACAACAAGAGTTCTTGAAATGCTGTGTGGAAGAGCTCAAAAAGGAAATGAAGAAAGAGCTGTTGGCCCCGATACTACAGGCGATCGAAGGGCTAAAGGAGGAACAAAAGACCCAGGAGCGGGAGCTTCGGGTCGTGAAGGCAAAGGCAGCCGAGAATGAGGACGATATACAGGGCCTGGTGGTGAAGATGGAGACGCAGGAGGCACATCAGAAACGATGTGTGGAAAGGTTGGAGGCACTGGAAAATAACGCAAGGAGGAACAGCCTGAGGATTCTTGGTCTTCCTGAAGGTGTGGAGGGAGCGGACGTCGGGGCATATGTGAGCACGATGCTGCACTCGTTAATGGGAGCGGAGGCCCCGGCGGGTCCGTTGGAGGTGGAGGGAGCATACCGAGTGATGGCGCGAGGACCGAGAGCAGGAGAATTTCCCAGAGCCATAGTGGTGAGATTCCTCCGTTTTAAGGATAGAGAAATGGTCCTTAGATGGGCGAAGAAAACTCGGAGCAGTAAATGGGAGAACGCGGTGATCCGCGTTTATCAAGACTGGAGTGCGGAGGTGGCGAGAAGGAGGGCGAGCTTTAATCGGGCCAAGGCGGTGCTTCATAAAAAGAAGATAAAATTTGGAATGCTGCAACCGGCAAGACTGTGGGTCACATATCGAGGGAGGCACCACTACTTTGAGACGGCGGATGAAGCGTGGACTTTTATTGTGGAAGAAAAACTGGAATGAGCGGGTTATTAAAAAGAACGTTCGAACAAAGTGGTGGGGCGAATGTGGGGGGCAAAGAGGGGTTTTATGTACTAATCCTGCGATGTGGTAACTTTTCTCTCTCCCACAGGTGGTGATGGGGGGAGGTGGAGGAGATGGGGCGTTGGCCATTGGGGGCGGGGCCAAGGGAGAAGCGCAGGCTTGGTTCCCGCGCTATGATAATCATGGCGGGAATAGAGAAGCCGGAAGGAGGGGGCGTCGCACGGTGCGAGCCGAGGTCACTGGGGGAAGCCGAGGTCAGCCAGAGTTTGCTGACTTCTGGGAGCAACATGGGGGGAGTAATTACGCTAGCGGGGGATCTAGCGGGGGGGGGGTGGGTGGGAGGGGGGAATTACTGGGTTGCTGCTGCTGGGGAGAGGGGGGAGCTGGTATGGGAGAGGATGGGCGGGGGGGCACCGCCTGGGGGAGATACAGCTGCGTGGGAACCGGGTGAGGAGCTGGAAAAAGGTGATGGCTAATCGACAAGGGGGGGGGTAGGAAGCCCCCCAACTCGGTTGATCACGTGGAACGTGAGAGGGCTGAACGGGCCGATAAAGAGGGCACGGGTACTCGCACACCTTAAGAAACTTAAGGCAGATGTGGTTATGTTACAGGAAACGCACCTGAAACTGATAGACCAGGTTAGGCTACGCAAAGGATGGGTGGGGCAGGTGTTCCATTCGGGGCTAGATGCGAAAAACAGGGGGGTGGCTATATTAGTGGGGAAGCGGGTAATGTTCGAGGCAAAGACTATAGTGGCGGATAACGGGGGCAGACACGTGATGGTGAGTGGCAAACTACAGGGGGAGACGGTGGTTTTGGTAAACGTATATGCCCCGAACTGGGATGATGCCAATTTTATGAGGCGGATGCTAGGACGCACTCCGGACCTAGAGATGGGAAAGCTGATAATGGGGGGAGATTTTAATACGGTGTTGGAACCAGGGCTGGATAGGTCGAAGTCCAGGACTGGAAGGAGGCCGGCAGCAGCCAAGGTACTTAAAGATTTTATGGAGCAGATGGGAGGTGTAGACCCGTGGAAATTTAGCAGACCTAGGAGTAAGGAGTTCTCGTTTTTCTCCTATGTCCATAAAGTCTACTCGCGAATAGACTTTTTTGTGCTGGGTAGGGCATTGATCCCGAAGGTGAGGGGAACGGAGTATACGGCGATAGCCATTTCGGATCACGCTCCACACTGGGTGGACTTGGAGATAGGGGAGGAAACAGGAGGGCGCCCACCCTGGAGAATGGACATGGGACTAATGGCAGATGAGGGGGTGTGTCTAAGGGTGAGGGGGTGCATTGAAAAGTACTTGGAACTCAATGATAATGGGGAGGTCCAGGTGGGAGTGGTCTGGGAGGCGTTGAAGGCGGTGGTTAGAGGGGAGCTGATATCAATAAGGGCACATAAAGGGAAGCAGGAGAGTAAGGAACGGGAGCGGTTGCTGCAAGAACTTTTGAGGGTGGACAGACAATATGCGGAAGCACCGGAGGAGGGACTGTACAGGGAAAGGCAAAGGCTACATGTAGAATTTGACTTGCTGACTACAGGCACTGCAGAGGCACAATGGAGGAAGGCACAGGGTGTACAGTACGAATATGGGGAGAAGGCGAGCAGGTTGCTGGCACACCAATTGAGGAAAAGGGGAGCAGCGAGGGAAATAGGGGGAGTGAGGGATGAGGAAGGAGAGATGGAGCGGGGAGTGGAGAGAGTGAATGGAGTGTTCAAGACATTTTATAAAAAATTATATGAAGCTCAACCCCCGGATGGGAGGGAGAGAATGATGGGCTTTTTGGATCGGCTGGAATTTCCCAAGGTGGAAGAGCAGGAAAGGGTGGGACCGGGAGCACAGATCGAGGTAGAAGAAGTGGTGAAAGGAATTAGGAGCATGCAGGCGGGAAAGGCCCCGGGACCGGATGGATTCCCAGTCGAATTCTATAGAAAATATGTGGACTTGCTCGCCCCGGTACTGACGAGGACCTTTAATGAGGCAAAGGAAAGGGGACAACTGCCCCCGACTATGTCTGAAGCAACGATATCGCTTCTCTTAAAGAAGGAAAAGGACCCGCTACAATGCGGGTCCTATAGACCTATTTCCCTCCTAAATGTAGATGCCAAGGTCCTGGCCAAGGTAATGGCAATGAGAATAGAGGAATGTGTCCCGGGGGTGGTCCACGAGGACCAAACTGGGTTTGTGAAGGGGAGACAGCTGAACACGAATATACGGAGGTTGTTAGGGGTAATGATGATGGCCCCACCAGAGGGAGAAACGGAGATAGTAGTGGCGATGGATGCCGAGAAAGCATTTGATAGAGTGGAGTGGGATTATTTGTGGGAGGTGTTGAGGAGATTTGGTTTTGGAGAGGGGTATGTTAAATGGGTGCAGCTGTTGTATAGGGCCCCAGTGGCGAGCGTGGTCACGAATGGACGGGGATCTGCATATTTTCGGCTCCATAGAGGGACAAGGCAGGGATGCCCTCTGTCCCCATTATTGTTTGCACTGGCGATTGAGCCCCTGGCGATAGCGTTGAGGGGTTCCAAGAAGTGGAGGGGAGTACTTAGGGGAGGAGAAGAGCACCGGGTATCTTTGTATGCGGACGATTTGCTACTATACGTGGCGGACCCGGCGGAGGGGATGCCAGAAATAATGCGGATACTTGGGGAGTTTGGGGATTTTTCAGGGTATAAATTGAACATGGGGAAAAGTGAGTTGTTTGTGGTGCATCCAGGGGAGCAGAGTAGAGAAATAGAGGACCTACCGTTGAGGAAGGTAACAAGGGACTTTCGTTACCTGGGGATCTAGATAGCTAAGAATTGGGGCACATTGCATAGGTTAAATTTAACGCGGTTGGTGGAACAGATGGAGGAGGATTTCAAGAGATGGGATATGGTATCCCTGTCAATGGCAGGGAGGGTGCAGGCGGTTAAGATGGTGGTCCTCCCGAGATTCCTCTTTGTGTTTCAGTGCCTCCCGGTGGTGATCACGAAGGCTTTTTTTAAAAGGATTGAAAAGAGCATCATGGGTTTTGTGTGGGCCGGGAAGACCCCGAGAGTGAGGAAGGGATTCTTACAGCGTAGCAGGGATAGGGGGGGGCTGGAAGAGATTAGAGAGGGCGTCCTGTAGGGGGACTAGCCTACAGGCTATGGTGACAGCCCCATTGCCGTTCTCACCGAGGAACTACACCACAAGCCCGGTGGTGGTGGCTACACTGAAGATTTGGGGACAGTGGAGACGGCATAGGGGAAAGACTGGAGCCTTGGGGGGGGTCCCCGATAAGAAACAACCATAGGTTTGCCCCAGGGGGAATGGATGGGGGATATGGAATGTGGCAAAGAGCAGGAATAACGCAACTGAAAGATCTGTTTGTGGATGGGAAGTTCGCGAGTCTGGGAGCGCTGACCGAGAAATATGGGTTGCCCCAAGGGAATGCATTCAGGTATATGCAACTGAGGGCTTTTGCGAGGCAACAGGTGAGGGAATTCCCGCAGCTCCCGACACAAGAGGTGCAGGACAGAGTGATCTCAAAGACATGGGTGGGGGATGGTAAGGTGTCAGATATATATAGGGAAATGAGGGACGAAGGGGAGACTATGGTAGATGAACTAAAAGGGAAATGGGAAGAAGAGCTGGGGGAGGAGATCGAGGAGGGGCTGTGGGCAGATGCCCTAAGCAGGGTAAACTCGTCGTCCTCGTGTGCCAGGCTAAGCCTGATTCAGTTTAAGGTATTACACAGGGCACATATGACTGGAGCACGGCTCAGTAAATTTTTTGGGGTGGAGGATAGGTGTGCGAGGTGCTCGAGAAGCCCAGCGAATCATACCCATATGTTTTGGTCATGCCCGGCACTACAGGGGTTTTGGATGGGGGTGACAAAGGTGCTTTCAAAAGTAGTAGGAGTCCGGGTCGAACCAAGCTGGGGGTTGGCTATATTTGGGGTTGCACAAGAGCCGGGAGTGCAGGAGGCGAGAGAGGCCGATGTTTTGGCCTTTGCGTCCCTAGTAGCCCGGCGCAGGATATTGCTAATGTGGAAAGAAGCCAAGCCCCCGGGGGTGGAGACCTGGATAAATGACATGGCGGGGTTTATAAAGCTAGAGCGGATTAAGTTCGTCCTATGGGGGTCGGCTCAAGGGTTCACCAGGCGGTGGCAACCGTTCGTCGAATACCTCGCAGAAAGATAGACGGAATGGGAAAAAGAAGGCAGCAGCAGCAGCCCAGGATCGGGGGGGGGGGGGGGGGGAGGAGAGGAGGAACCAGAAGGACTCTCAGGGTTGTTAATATATACTGTATAGTATGTATAGGTCGTTGCTACAGATAATTATATATTGGACTGTTAAATTATATTTTTGGAGAGTGTTACTTGTGACAAGGCAGTTGCCAATTAGGGCTAGTTTTCATTTTTGTTATTTATTATTTATTCATTTTTTGTTTATAAAATAGGTCATTGTTATTTGTGTTGTTATAATATTGTGTAAAGGATGCACAATGTACTGTGTTGGTTGACCAAAAATTTTCAATAAAATATTTAATAAAATTTAAAAAAACCAAAAAAAAAACTCTTAGTCCCCAGGGGCTTCCCGCCTTTCGGGATTTTCTCCAATACTGGAGTGGTTCGTTGATGAATGGGCGGTCTTGAGGTGCTCGTTCACCTCCTTTTGTGTAGGCTTCTGCTGGCGCCGAAGAGTCTGGTTTTGCTTTGTGTGTCTAAATGTTGCTTATTGTTCCCGGGGATTGCTCATCAGTATGCAGATGGCTGCTACATTGTTATGCTGATGGTCGCTGGTATCGATGTTGTCTGGCCTTTGCAGAGGCAAATACACAGCAAACCTGCAGCTGCTGGTTTCTGTCTATGTTGGCTGACTTTCCCATCAGCCTTTGCCGTTCGCCATTTTAAATCGGGAGCTGGCCAATTTAGGTGGCTACATGCTCTCCTTGTGATCCTAACGCGAAGCGTGAAGGATCATATAACTACGTTGCTTTCCATTCCCTGACCCGATGAGCACTTCTTTCATGGCCTCTACACTGACCATAACTCTGCAAAAAAATTTTTAACTGACAATTCTAAGGGGCGCTATGTCAAACAGGGACATGCATTACAAAACAAGAAAATGGGAACCTCTAACTATCCTTAATGCACTACACTCACTTAAACATTTCTTCACTCTAACTTCCTCAACCATACAAACAAAATCATAGCAGTTTATACACTTGTTTCCTGGCTTGGCAGTCAAGCTCAGGATTGTACAATTGCTCATGAACGGTTCTGAACATTTCTTTATTTACAACAAAACGCAAATTAATGCTCTTTATTATAGATCGCGGGGGTCTGGTCGTATCCGAAAATAGAGGATCTGATCCTATATACCGGGGTGCGTGCGCGGTAGGCTCTCCTTCTCCATTTTCTTAGACGCATAGTCTGCACGATGCAGCAGAGTATCGCCAATACCAACAAGGATTCTATTACGTAGGACAGGGAATACCAGGTTATAAACCTGTCACACCAAGATGGTGTGGTGTCACTGGTGACTGGGCTCTGGGTACTGTGGGGGCTTGAGGTCATGGGGTTCGTGTTCACGCGCAACCAAATGTCCATTATCACGATGCACAATCCAGAGGATGTCCTCATGGTGCGTCTTCTTTCACTTCTCTTCTCCGGTCCTGGAGCTTCTGGAGTTCTGTGGAAACAAGCATGGTGTCTGTAACTATCTTGGTTTAACATCTCGTACGATAGTCTGTCTGTCCTTTAGTGCCAATTACTCCCTTTATAATTGGTCACTATGTGTGACTCCCTCAATTTTTTTTTTCCCCAAAAAATGAATTTTAGGACAAGACACACTTTCAAATAATGAACCAGTGCGAGCCGTCTCGCAGACTGTGCGATTTACCATCCAAATGTTTCAGGATGTAAATAGCATGTGGTTGGCAACCTAAGGGTTACTTGAAACAAAACAAAACTTTTTGAACTAAAATTTCCAAAATGAGGTGCGTATGGGCCGCGACGGGTAAGTGTTGGATGGAGTCCCCGGGTAGGACAGCGACCAATGCCGTGTCTCCCCTACCCGAGCGTAGCTGACCAGAGGGGGGGTTCTCAGGCAGGGCGGGTCCCAAGCCGTTTCTCCACTGCCTGAGCAACCAACAAGAACGGGCAAGAAATGTAGTCATCGTGGTGGGGCTGCCGTAGTGGTTCTTCCCTCTAACCGGAAGGGCAGTTACGAACGGGTGTGTGGTATCTGTCGACAGACGAGTTCCGCTGAACTGGCGTCTGGGAGCTTAACAAGTCTCTGCAGACCAACTAGTTCCTCTGAACTGGCGTCTGGCCAATAGCAAGTCTCTGTGGGCAAGTCCTCAGAGGTTTCTGCTGAAAGGGCGTGGGGCCGTGGAAATTTTTTTTCCCGGTCTGACATACAACATTTAACAAACACTACAAACAACATAAAACAGGACATCGTAAATCACATTTGGACTGGGGTGTAACTAGCATATGGAGGGAGTGCAGCGGGACTGAAGAGAGGAAGGAGGAGTGAAACAAAAATGAAGTGGCCTTGTTGAGGTAACGCTGCCATGGGAAGTGGTGGGTAAGCGCTCACAGTTTGCATGGGGCAGCTGGGACCTTGTAGTTGCTGTGGGTGATGTTCTCTTGCATATCTGGGGGCTAGTCTAGCTGGTGGGGGTCTCCTGCAATCTTGGGCGAAGTGTCCTGACTGTCCACAGTTGTAACATGACCCCTGGGGCACATAAGGTGGAGCAGGCTCTCTGGTGCATTGCTCCCTTGGGTATGGTTCCCTGGGTGGGGGGTCGGGGCTGTTGGCGTTGTTGCCGGTTCGGGGGGCATTGGTGGGCTGATTCGGTTGCTGTTTCAGGGGGGCTTGACATTCTCGTGCGTAATGTCCTAATTGTCCGCAATTGTACCATTCCGGTGGTTTCTGTGGGGGGCTGTTCCTTCCTTCGTTTACCCATGCGGGGTTCTGGTGCGTTTTAACTGGATGCATGTCTGCCTGCTCTTCCTGCTGTTCTTCGGGTTTCCTAACTGCGGGTTTGTTTTGTGCAGACTGCTCCCAGGTGCGGGACAATCTTTTTAAAACCCATTTGTCATTGTGGGCTTCCTCAGAGGGGAAATAATCGTACAGGCTTTTTGTCCTGCCTCTGTGGCATGGGAGATAAGGGTGCGGGTCCATTTGGCCATGTTGTCTGGGGACAAATGGGCGCGTCTAAGTCTCCAAAAACTGCTGCAAAATGGATCCACAGGCGTCCAGCAAATGCTATGGGATGCTCGGTTTTCTTTTGCCTGCATTCGTTGAGGCCATCTACGGGGTCACCCCGGTTATACCCGATCGCATCCAGGATCGCGGTATGCATTTCTGCAAGGGTGCCTCCTCCTACATTCTGTGGGTTGGGAAGGGCTGCTGCGACTGAAGTGTCTAAACTTAAAACTGTGAGCTTTACATGCTCTCGCTCTTCCAGGCCGTACATGGTCACCTGATGCTCTACTGTGGCAAAGAAATGGTGGGGGTCTGAGGTGGGGAGGAACAGTGTGATCCTATCGCACGCGTCCCGTAATTGGGGTCACTGTTAAGGGGGTGGAGTATAGAAATTCTGTGTCGTCTGCTGTGGCTGTGCGGTGGGTGGTTACTGGGTTCGTTGGAGCCTGAAGTATCTGCTGTGTGGGGGGTTGGGGCGCTTTCCTCTTTTGTGGCTTTCCCTGCGCACATGTTCCCTGAACATATTTCTGCGCTGTTTCATTCAATTCTTCCCAATCAGGGCCGTCTTCCTCATCTAATTTCGCTCCAAAAGTTTCCTGGAGTCCTTTCTGAACTGAAAGCAGCGATTGCAGCTCTGCAATCTGCTTCCGGCATTTTGCGTGATCTAGAGTGCTTTGTCTTTGCTCTGTGGTGGCAGCATGGAGTGCTCTTAACGCTGCCTTTAGGTCGCTGCACTGTCTCTGCAATGCTTCTACCTGCTTTTCTGTTTCTTCACGTACCAGGACTGCACGTTGCTTGTCCTGATGGGCCTTTTCATATTGAGACTGGAAGCTGTGCGCCAGACAAGACTGGTGAGCCCTTTTGGCATCCTCCACCTCTCCATCTTTTGCTGCCAATTCCTCCTCAATTCTAAGTTCTCTCTTTCTACCTCGCTTACATCGACCTTACTCATTCGATGTATGCCCTCTACTTCTTTCCGGAGCGTCCTAACGACCTCCTCTGTGCCTCGCAATTGTGCGAAGCAGGACACGATTGCCATCGGCTTGCGAGCATTCCCTAAGCTCTTTTTGTGGATCTCGCTCAGGTTCTCCCACCAAGTATATCCTATATTCCCGGGGCTTGATTCCTCGTTGTCACAGAATTCATTCCAAAGGAGCCATCCTTTCCCTTTGAGATATTTCCTGATCTCTTCCTCCCAAATGGGACATTGTCCAACTCTACTGCTGCTGGTCGCTGCGACCGCAAATTCCTCTGGGTTCATGAGGCGTTGCGTTGCCTGCATTGCCATCTTTCTTATCCGAATACTGCTCCTCAAATTTGGGGCAGGGGTAGTAAGGCGGTGCTGTAAATACGGGTACGGTTTTCGCTACTTTCCGATATACAAACTTAACGACAGTTTTGTCGCAACACAAAATCTATCAGTTTTACCTTATCGCCCTGTTAGTTATGCATGCATACACACACTTCCGAATTAGGAGTATTGATCAGAACTGCTTGAACGCTTGTGGTTTTCTGTTTCCAATTAAATCTCTAATTCAAATTCTTGGGTTCTCCCGGAGTGGTTATGCCACTTCTCGATCGGGTCCCATCAGGATGTTGCCAAATAATGTTGCTAACTTTCTCCTTGGTTCAATTGCTCTGTTTTATTACCGTTGCTCTCGAGTCGCCAGGTATCTTTTTAAAAAAATAATTTTTATTAAAGTTTTTCATAAAATATCAATAACAAAATGAGAAAGAAAAAAGAACCCAACAGGATTAAGTACAAAACACAATCTAAAAAAGCAACCCCCCAAACCCCCCCCCTGTACATAAATAAAAATTAACACAACAGGTGTATACACCCCCTCAGACCCTCCAGTGTAAATAACATAAACCAAAATAAAGTAAACCCCCCCCCCCCCCCCCCCGAGCTGCTGCTGCCATTGACCAATGTCTATCGTTCTGCCAGAAAGTCTAAGAACGGTTGCCACCGCCTAAACAATCCTTGTACCGACCCTCTCAAGGCGAATTTCACCCTCTCCAATTTAATGAACCCTGCCATATCGCTGATCCAGGATTCCACGCTTGGGGGGCCTTGCATCCTTCCACTGAAGAAGAATCCTTTGCCGGGCTACCAGGGACGCAAAGGCCAGAATTCCAGCCTCTTTCACCTCCTGCACTCCCGGCTCCTCTATGCCACCCCAAATATTGCGAGCCCCCAGCCCGGTTTGACCCTGGATCCTACCACCCTCGACACCGTCCTCGCTACGCCCTTCCAAAATTCCTCCAGCGCTGGGCATGCCCAGAACTTATGGGTGTAATTTGATGGGCTCCCTGAGCACCTAACACACCTGTCCTCACCCGCAAAGAACCGGCTCATCCTTGTCCTGGTCATGTGTGCCCTGTGCAGCACCTTAAACTGTATGAGGCTGAGCCTCGCGCACGAAGAGGAAGAGTTCACCCTCCCTAGGGCACCTGCCCACGGCCCCTCTTCGATCTCCTCTCCCAACTCCTCCTCCCACTTACCTTTCAACTCCACCACCGAGGCCTCCTCCTCCTCCTGCATCAGCTGGTAAGTTTCCGCGATCTTCCCCACTCCCACCCCCCCCCCCCCCGAGAGCACCCTGTCCTGTACTGTGTGTGGCAGTAGCCGCGGGAATTCCACCACCTGCCGTCTGGCAAGCGTCCTTACCTGTACGTACCTGAAGGTGTTCCCCGGGGGGAGCCCGTACTTTTCCTCCAGCTCACCCAAGCTCGCGAACTTCCCGTCCACAAATAGGTCCCCCAACTTTTGTATCCCTGCCCTGTGCCACCCCGAAAACCCTCCACCTGTTCTTCCTGGGGCGAACCGGTGGTTCCCCCGTAATGGGGTCCACGCCGAGGCCCCAACTTCCCCCCCCTTATGCCGCCTCCACTGCCCCCACATTTTGAGGGCCGCCACCACCAACGGGCTCGTGGTATACCTCCTTGGAGGGAGCGGCAGCGGCGCCGTTGCCAGCGCCCCCAGACTCGTACCCACACAGGACCCGTCTCCAGCCTCTTCCATGCAGCCCCCTCCCCCTCCATCACCCACTTGCGCACCACCGTCGCATTGGTGGCCCAGAAGTACCCACAGAGGTTGGGCAGCGCCAGCCCCCCCATCTCTACTCCGCTCCAGGAACACGCTTCTCACCCTCGGAGTCCCTCGCGACCACACAAACCACATTTATATTCCTGTTAACCCGCCTGAAAAAAGCCTTCAGGATAAACACTGGGAGGCACTGGAACAGGAACAAAAACCTTGGGAGCACCGTCATTTTGATTGACTGCTCCCTACCCGCCAAGGACAGCGGCAACGCGTCCCACCTCTTGAACTCCTCCTCCATTTGCTCCACCAGCCTGTAAAGTTAAGCCTATGCAGGGCCCCCCCAGCTCCTGGCCACCTGGACCCTCAAATATCTGAAGCTCCTCTCCGCCCTTTTCAGTGGGAGCTCGCCAATCCCCCTCTCCTGGTCCCCTAGCTGAACTACGAACAGCTCGCTCTTCCCCATATTGAGCTTGTACCCCGAAAAGTCCCCGACTTCCCTAAGGATCCTCATTACCTCTGGCATTCCTCCCACCGGGTCCGCCACATACAGCAGCAGGTCGTCCGCATAAAGCGACACCCTATGCTCCTCCTCACCCCGCACCAACCCCCTCCAGTTCCTCGACTCTCTCAGTGCCATATCCAGGGGTTCAATCCCCAGTGCGAAGAGCAGGGGGGACAGAGGACACCCCTGTCTCGTCCCTCGGTGCAACCGAAAGTACTCGGACCGCCTCCTATTTGTGGCCACACTCGCCATCGGGACCTCATACAACAGCCTAACCCACCTGACAAATCCCTCCCCAAACCCGAACCTCTTCAGCACCTCCCACAGGTACCCCCACTCTACCCTATCGAAGGCTTTCTCAGCGTCCATCACCACCACTATCTCCGCCTCCCCCTCCCTCGCCGGCATCATGATAACGTTCAAAAGCCTCCGCACATTCGCGTTCAACTGTCTCCCCTTCACAAACCCCGTCTGGTCTTCATGGATGATCTGCGGCACACAATCCTCAATCCTCGTGGCTAAGACCTTTGCCAGCACCTTGGCATCTACATTTAGCAAGGAAATCGGTCTGTAAGACCCACATTGCAGGGGATCCTTGTCCCGCTTCAGGATCAAGGAGATCAGTGCCCGGGACATCAAAAATATATATATATTTTATTAAAGTTTTCAAAACCAATTTTCCCCCCTGACAAATCATCAAAAAAGGTAACACAATAACTAATAAATAACATTGTTTAAGTTAAGTAGTTAACTAACAAAGTAACAAGAAATGGTGCCGCCCCCCCCCCCCCCCCCCCCCAACTAGAACAAAAACAAGTTGCCCCCCCCCCCCTTTCCCACCCTCCTCCCCCACCTCCTCTCTTTCTGGACTGCTGCTGCTGGCTATCTATTTTCCCCTAATGTTCCGCTAGATAGGCAAGGAATGATTGCGACCGCCTGGAGAACCCCTGAGCCTATCCTCTCAGCGCAAACGTCATCCGGTCCAGTTTTATGAACCCTGCCATATCGTTTATCCAGGCCTCCACGCCGGGGGGTTTCGCTTCCTTCCACATGAGTAAAATCCTTCGCCGGGCTACCAGGGACGCAAAGGCCACAATATCGGCCTCTTTCGCCTCCTGCACACCCGGCTCATCCGCTACCCCAAATATAGCTAACCCCCAGCCTGGCTTGACCCGGACCTTCACCAGCTTTGAGATCACTCTTGCCACTCCCCTCCAATACTCCTCCAGTGCTGGACACGACCAAAACATATGTGAGTGCTTCGCCAGGCTTCCCCCGCACCTCCCGCACCTGTCCTCTACTCCGAAGAACCTGCCCAACCTCGCTTCCGTTATATGTGCTCTATGCAGCACCTTAAATTGGATCACGAGGAAGAGGAATTTACCCTACTTAGGGCATCAGCCCACAAACCCTCCTCAATCTCCTCCCCGAGCTCCTCTTCACATTTTCCTTTCAGCTCTTCTACCAGCTCCTCCCCCTCTTCTCTCATCTCCCGGTATATTTCGGACACTTTGCCCTCCCCGACCCACACCCCCGAAAGCACTCTATCCTGGATCCCCTGTGTCGGGAGCAGTGGAAATTCCCTCACCTGTTGTCTCGTGAACGCCCTCACCTGCATATACCTAAAGATATTCCCCGGAGGCAGCTCATACTTTTCCACTAGCGCTCCCAAGCTCGCAAACGTCCCATCTATAAATAAATCTCCCACTCTCCTAATTCCTGCCCGGTGCCAGCTCCGGAACCCTCCGTCCAACCTTGCTGGGGCAAACCTATGGTTGTTCCTGATCGGGGACCACACCGAGGCTCCCAACACACCCTTCTGTCGCCAGATACTTAATGTTGCCGCCACCACTGGGTTCGTGGTAAACCTTTTCGGGGAGAGCGGTAGCGGCGCCGTCACCAGCGCTTTTAAGCTCGTTCCTTTACAGGATGCCATCTCCAGCCTCTTCCACGCCTCCCACTCTCCCTCTATCATCCACTTGCGGATCATCGCCACATTGGCGGCCCAGTAATAGTTGCCTAAATTCGGCAGCGCCAGTCCCCCTCTGCCCCTGCTACGTTGCAGGAACCCCCTCCTTACCCTCGGGGCATTCCCTGCCCACACGAAGCTCGTAATGCTCCAATCTATTTTCTTAAAAAAGGCCTTAGTGATCAATATGGGGAGACATTGAAACACAAATAGAAACTTCGGGAGGACCATCATCTTAATCGCCTGCACTCTGCCCGCCAGTGACAGCGGCAGCATATCCCACCTTCTGAAATCCTCTTCCATCTGCTCCACCAGCCGAGTCAGATTGAGTTTGTATAAAGTTCCCCAGCTCCTGGCTATCTGAATCCCCAAATATCGGAAGTTTCTTTCCGCCCTCCTTAGCGGCAGGCCATCTATCCCTTTACTCTGGTCCCCGGGGTGTATTACAAAAAGCTCACTCTTTCCCATGTTAAGCCTATATCCCGAAAAGTCTCCAAACTCCCTCAATATCTGCATAACCTCTGTCCCCCCCCACGGGATCCGCCACATACAGCAGTAGGTCATCTGCATAGAGTGACACTTGGTGTTCCTCTCCCCCTCTAACCACCCACCTCCATTTCCTAGAGTCTCTCAGCGCTATGGCCAGTGGTTCAATTGCCAACGCGAACAGTAATGGGGACAGAGGGCACCCCTGCCTTGTTCCCCTATGTAACCGAAAATACTCCGATCTTTGCCGGTTTGTGACTACACTTGCCACTGGGGCTCCATGGAGGAGTTTAACCCAGCTGACAAACCCCTCCCCGATCCCAAACCTCCTCCGCACCTCCCATACGTACTCCCACTCTACCCTATCAAATGCCTTCTCTGCATCCATTGCTGCCACTATCTCTCCCTCTCCCTCTGCTGGGGGCATCATTATCACCCCCAATAGCCGTCGCACGTTGACATTCAATTGTCTCCCCTTTACAAACCCTGTCTGGTCTTCGTGCACCACCCCCGGGACACAATCCTCTATCCTCATTGTCAGCACTTTAGCCAGCGACTTGGCGTCCACATTCAGGAGCGAGAGAGGCCTATAAGCCCCGCATTGCAGCGGATCTTTATCCCGCTTCAGGATTAGTGATATCGTCGCCTCCGACATTGTCGGGGGTAGAGTCCCCCCTTCTCTGGCCTCGTTGAAGGTTCTTGCCAGCAGCGGGGCCAGCAAGTCCACATATTTCCTATAAAATTCCACCGGGAACCCATCTGGTCCCGGTGCCTTCCCTGCCTGCATGTTCCCCAGCCCTTTAGTCACCTCGTCCACCCCGATTGGCGCCCCCAGGCCTGCCACCTCCTGCTCCTCCCCCTTCGGGAACCTTAGTTGGTCCAGAAACTGCTGCATCCCCTCTTTTCCCTCCGGGGGTTGGGACCTATATAACTTCTCATAAAAGGTCTTAAACACCTCATTTACCTTCCCTACACTCCGCACCGTAGTTCCCGTTTCATCCCTAACTCCCCCTATTTCCCTCGCTGCTGTCCTCTTACGAAGCTGGTGGGCCAGCAGCCGACTCGCCTTGTCCCCATACTCTTATCTCATCCCCTGTGCCTTCCTCCACTGTGCCTTCCTCCACTGTGCCTTCCTCCACTGTGCCTTCCTCCACTGTGCCTTCCTCCACTGTGCCTTCCTCCACTGTGCCTTCCTCCACTGTGCCTTCCTCCACTGTGCCTTCCTCCACTGTGCCTTCCTCCACTGTGCCTTCCTCCACTGTGCCTTCCTCCACTGTGCCTTCCTCCACTGTGCCTTCCTCCACTGTGCCTTCCTCCACTGTGCCTTCCTCCACTGTGCCTTCCTCCACTGTGCCTTCCTCCACTGTGCCTTCCTCCACTGTGCCTTCCTCCACTGTGCCTTCCTCCACTGTGCCTTCCTCCACTGTGCCTTCCTCCACTGTGCCTTCCTCCACTGTGCCTTCCTCCACTGTGCCTTCCTCCACTGTGCCTTCCTCCACTGTGCCTTCCTCCACTGTGCCTTCCTCCACTGTGCCTTCCTCCACTGTGCCTTCCTCCACTGTGCCTTCCTCCACTGTGCCTTCCTCCACTGTGCCTTCCTCCACTGTGCCTTCCTCCACTGTGCCTTCCTCCACTGTGCCTTCCTCCACTGTGCCTTCCTCCACTGTGCCTTCCTCCACTGTGCCTTCCTCCACTGTGCCTTCCTCCACTGTGCCTCTGCCTTCCCTGTGGTCAGCAGGTCAAACTCCATCTGGAGTCTTCGCCTCTCCCTATATAGTCCTTCATCCGGGGCCTCCGCATATCTTTTATCCATACTCAAAATCTCCCCAAGTAATCTCTCCCTCTCTTTGGCCTTGTTTTCCCCTTTTAAGCCCTGATGGAGATCAACTCTTCCCTCACCACCACCTTCAGCGCTTCCCATACTACCCCCCACTTGGACCTCCCCATCATCATTGGCCTCCAGGTACCTTTCGATACATCCCCGCACCCTTCCACAGACTCCCTCATCTGCCAATAATCCCACATCCAGTCACCAGAGTGGGCGCTGTTCCCCCTCCTCTCCTAGTTCCAGATCCACCCAGTGCGGGGCACGGTCTGAAACAGCTATGGCCGAGTACTCCGTTCCTTCCACCCTCGAAATCAGTGACCTACCCAAAACAAAGAAATCTATCTGGGAGTATACTTTATGGATATGGGAGAAAAAGGAGAACTCTTTGGCCAGCGGCCTAGCGAATCTCCACGGATCCACTCCCCCCATTTGGTCCATAAACCCCCTAAGCACCCTGGCCGCTGCCGGCCTTCTTCCGGTCCTGGATCTAGATCTATCTAACCCTGGGTCCAGCACGGTATTGAGACCCCCCCCCCCCCCCCCCCCCATTACCAAGTTTCCTACCTCCAGGTCCGGGATACGTCCCAGCATCCGCTTCATAAATCCCGCATCGTCCCAGTTCGGGGCATATACATTTACCAGCACGACCTCCATTCCCTGCAGTCTGCCACTCACCATCACATATCTGCCACCGTTGTCCACTACTATATTCCTAGCCTCGAACGACACCCGTTTCCCCACCAATATAGCCACCCCTCTATTCTTTGCGTCCAGCCCTGAGTGGAACACCTGTACCACCCATCTTTTCCTTAACCTAACCTGATCCGCCATCTTCAGATGCGTCTCCTGAAGCATGGCCACCTCTGCCTTCAGTCCTTTTAAGTGCGCGAACCCACGGACCCTCTTAATCGGCCCATTTAGGCCTCTCACGTTCCACGTGATCAGCCGGATTGGGGGGCTGCCCCCCCCCACCCCAAACCAAAAAATAGGCATAACATATCCACCGCAGTCCCCAATCGCCCATCCCGACCATCAGCCTGTGTCCAGCTTCTCGGCCTGAACAAAGGCCCACGCCTCCTCCGGAGACTCAAAATAATGGTGCTGGTCCTTGTAGGTAACCCACAGTCACGTCGGCTGCAACCTGCCAAACTTCACCCCCTTCCTGTGCAGCACCGCCTTCGCTCTATTGTACCCGGCCCTCCTCTTTGCCACCTCCGCACTCCAGTCCTGGTATATCCGAACCTCCGCGTTCTCCCACCTGCTGCCCCTCCTTCTTGGCCCACCTGAGCACACACTCCCGATCGACGAACCTCGGGAGGCCCAGAATCCGCAGATTCTTCCGCCTCGACCGATTCTCCATCTCCTCGAACTGCTCCTGCCATTTCTTGTGGAGCGCCTCGTGCGCCTCCACCTTTACCGCCAGGCCTAAGATCTCGTCCTCATTGTCAGAGATCTTTTGTCGAGCCTCTCGGATCGCCACCCCCTGGGCTGTCTGTGTCTCTAGCAGCTTATCAATAGAAGCCTTCATCGGCTCTAGCAGGTCCGTTTTAATCTCTCCTGAGGCAGCGCTGGATACCCTCCTGTTGCTCCTCCGCCCACTGCCTCCACGCTGCCTGGTCTCTGCCCGCCGCCATGTTGTCCTTCTTCCCTCCTTCTTCGGGTCCACCACCACCTTTTTTGTCCTCCCGCTCCTAGTTAAAGCCATATACTGACGGGGAGCTATTATTAACTCCTTCCCACACCAGGAAAAGTCGTAAAAGTGCCCTTGGGGGCCCATAAAGAGCCTAAAAGTCCGTTTTTGCGGGAGCCGCCGAATGTGCGACTTAGCTCCGGATAGCCACAACTGGAAGTCTCGAGAGGGAATCCTTTTGGCAGTGTTCGCTTCACCAATCTGCCCCAAAAAGTCTGTGGAAACTCCTGAAAAAGGTCCGAGTCCGTTCCGGATGGTATCTGCCGAATGGGCGACCTACTCCTCCATGGCCGCCACCGGAAGCCTCATCCCCGCTGCTTCAATGGCCTTGGTAGATCTTTTCACAGTTGTTCCCTCTGCTGCTAGAATTCACCTTTAATAAAGGCCCTCAAGTCAGCTTGCAGCCTTTAAGCTTGCCCTTTCCCTGCCTGCATGCTGGAAGAGGCTTTGTTTATCCTGCAGTTACAGCCAAATCTTTTACTGTTTCTGCCGGGTCTGGTAACCAAGAGACATACCATTCCCGGGGGACACTGTCAGGGGAATGTTGCATCTTCTTCCCACACCGGGAAATGTCGAAAAAATGCCGTGGGGGCCCTGTAAAGAGCCCAAATGCCCATTCCAAGCGGGAGCTACCGAACATGCGACCTAGCTCTGCATAGCCGCACCCGGAGGTCCCTCGCCAGGTATCTTTATGATACCGCCACGAGGTTCAAGTCCGAGTAATGATCAATAACCCAATACACCGATTAGTAAGATTGAAATCAAAGCATATTTATTGTACACAGTAATCGCTACTCATGCACAAATTCTACGTCTAAGCTACTTCTACAACTAACAGGCCTATACTTAACTTCGGACTGGCACACCACGTCAGGGGAACAAGTGGCCTTTCGTTCGGGTTCTGAGTCTGCGGGATTCGAAGTTGGTACGGATTGGTAGCTAGGAGCGCTTATCTCGTAGCGAGCGTTGAATTAAAACTTACTTTGTTCGGGGGCACTGCACTGGTCACGGTCAATGTTGGTTCGTGTTTCTGGGTGACCCGGGCAGGACGAAGAGGTGAAGAGAGATCGATTTGAACTTGGGGCTTAGCTCTTATAGTCCCCAGGGGCTTCCCGCCTTTCGGGGCGGACCCTGTACCTGGTCCCAAGTGATTGGACTTTGTCCCAATCGCTTGGTTCGATTTTCTCCAATACTGGAGCTGTTCCCTGATCGATGGGCGGTCTTGAGGTGCTCGTTCACCTCCTTTGTGTTGGCTCCTGCTAGGGCCGAGGAGTCTGGCTTTGCTTTGTGTGTCCAAAATGTTACTTATTGTTCCCGGGGATTGCTCATCAGTATGCAGATGGCTGCTACATTGTTATGCTGATGGTCGCTGGTATCGATGTTGTCTGGCCTTTGCAGAGGTAAATACACAGCAAACCTGCAGCTGCTGGTTTCTGTCTATGTTGGCTGACTTTCCCATCAGCCTTTGCCGTTCGCCATTTTAAATCGGGAGCTGGCCAATTTAGGTGGCTACAGGAATGAGGTGGATATTTTTTAGTTCAGGAAAATTGGAGGAGTTACAATTAAAGGATGTAGAAATAAAACTGATGTATCAGAAAGCATATACGGAAGAGGAACGAGTGTATACCAGAGTGTTATTACCGTAAAAGTGATGTCTTGATGAGGAAATGGAGACCTTTACATATGCAGGCGGATGTAAAGTGGGCAGAAGTTCATGAAGTAGTATTGCCGGTAGGGTATAGAAAGGAAGTATTGCGAGTTGCACCTGAGGTACCAGTGGGGGATCATTTGGGAATGAGGAAAACTTGAGCTAAAATACAAAAACATTTTTATTGGCCTGGACTACATAAAGATGTAGTTAAATTTTGTCGATCATGTCACACGTGTCAAGTGATAGCGATCCCTCAAGCAGTGATAAAACCAGCGCCCTTAATACCCATTGCAGCATTTGAGGAACCTTTTACAATGGACCCAATTGATTTCGTAGGACCACTTCCTAAAACAAAAAATGGGAATCAATATCTTTTGACGAAAATGGATGTGTCTACTAGGTTTCCAGAGGCCATTCCAGTAGGTAATATTACAGCTAAAAAGATTGTGGAGGAGTTACTTAAATTCTTTACTAAATATGGACTACCCACAGTAATACAATCTGATCAAGGATCGAATTTTACCTCCAGGTTATTCAAAGAAGTTATGGATAGCTTGGGAATAAAACCATTTCAATCATCCAGTATCGCAGGGAGCATTAGAAAGATGGCATCAGACATTAAAGACTATGTTGAGGGCTTATTGTCAAGATTATCCAGAGGATTGGGATAAAGGAATTCCATTTGTACTGTTTGCAATTAGGGATGCACCTAATGAGTTAACCAAATTCAGTCCTTTTGAACTACATTTTGGTCATGAGGTAAGAGGACCACTTAAATTGATTAAGGAAAAATTGGTGAATGAGAAATTAAAACTTACATTATTGGATTACGTGTCAAATTTTAGGGAACGATTAAATAGAGCAGGTGAATTGGCTAGACAACATTTGAAAGTTGCACAAAATGTGATGAAACGGATAGCGGACAAGAAATCCAAAGTTCGTAGTTTTGCCAGTGGAGATAGAGTTTTAGTATTGTTTCCAGTGGTAGGTGAACCTTTAAAAGCAAGGTTTTGTGGACCTTATCAGATTGAAAGGAAATTAAGTGAGGTGAATTATGCAGTAAAAACACCAGATAGAAGGAAGACTCACCGGGTGTGTCATGTGAATATGCTTAAAAGGTACTTTGAAAGGGAAGGAGAGAAAAAGGAGGAGATTTTAACGATTCTAACTCAAAGTGATGAACCAAATCCAGATGACTGTGAATTTGACATAATTCGAATTAAATTGGAAAATGAGGATATTCTTAAAAATTGGGATAAATTGTTGAGGTACCTTCCTGAGGAAAAGCAGACTGACCTGAAAGAGTTGTTGATATTATATGGGCAATTTTGTGGAGATAAATTGGGAAGTACTAAAATGGCTATACATGATGTAGATGTGGGAAATGCTGTTCCAATCAAACAACATTCATACAGACTTAACCCTTTAAAATTGGCACAGGTTACCAAAGAGATTGAGAGTATGCTTAAAAATGGCATAATTGAAGTGGGTTGCAGCCAATGGAGCTCACCCATAGTGATGGTACCTAAACCAGACGGTACCCAACGGTTGTGTGTGGACTATAGAAAGGTTAATGCAGATACCAGAACAAACTCTTATCCTAACCCACGTTTGGAAGATTGCATTGAGAAGGTGGGACAATTGGCTTTTATTTCCAAATTGGATTTACTTAAAGGTTACTGGCAGGTACCTTTATCCGAAAGGGCGAAGGAGATACCAGATGGTATATATCAATTCAAAGTTCTGCTATTTAGCATGAAAAATGCCCCAGCCACATTTCAACGGTTAACTAACAAAGTTGTTTCAGGATTACCCAATTGTGTGGTATACATCGGCGATCTAGTAATTTTCAGCCAGACATGGAAAGAACATTTAAAACGGGCAGCACGGTGGCGCACGTGGTTAGCACGGTTGCCTCATGGCGCCGAGGTCCCAGGTTCGATCCCGGCTCTGGGTCACTGTCCGTGTGGAGTTTGCACATTCTTCCGTGTTTACGTGGGTTTTGCCCCCACAACCCAAAATATGTACAATGTAGGTATCGCCAGCTCACCTCCAATATGAAGTCAACTAGCTGTTGCTTCGCCAAACTCTCTTCAATGTCCCTTCGTGCTTTAAAAGTGATAATTTCTCCCCTGTTCGCAGCCTTCAGCGCCCCCCAGAACGTGGAGGTTGAGACCTTCCCATTCTCATTATTAGTAATATACTCGTCTATGGCCTGTGATATTTTCTCGCAAAAAGCCTTATTGGCTAGGAGGGCTGTTACCAACTTCCAAGGTGGGGGGCGTTAGGCACGGCCCGTCTCCAACCTCACATCCACACAGTGTGGAGCATGGTCAGAGATTACTATTGCGGAGTACTCCGCCCTCACCAGCCATGGAAGCACCGATTTTCCCACTACAAAGAAGTCGATCTGGGAATATATACTTGGGAGAAGGAGAAATTAAATGAAATGAAAATTGCTTATTGTCACAAGTAGGCTTCAAATGAAGTTACTGTGAACAGCCCCTAGTCGCCACATTCCAACGTCTGTTCGGACTCCTCCCCTGGGTGAATGAATCGCCTAGGTCCACCGCCCTACCTGCTCCATATATAGATCGAGTTCTTTCGCCATGCTGGAGGTCTTTCCTGTTTTGGAGTTCGTCTGCAGGGACCGTGCAAAAGTGCTCTCTGCCTTGGTATGTGACCCAGAGCTTTTCTGGGTACAGCATTCCGAACCGTACACCGTTCTTGTACAGTGCTGCTTTCGCTTTGTTGAATTTGGCTTGGCGCTTGGCCAGGTCAACCCCAAAGTCCTGGTATATTCCAATCTTGTGTCCTTCTCAGCTGCAATTTCTGGATTGCCTAGCCCGATTCGCTCCTGGTCTTGGTATCGGTGCATTTTCGCAATTATTGCCCTCGGCCGGTCCCTGGCTTTGGTCGGAGCGATTGGTGCGCACTGTAAATTTTCTTTTGAGTTGGGGAAGCTCTCCCTTCCCACCAGGTTACCCAGTATTTAGGCCAAATATTTTGTGGGGTCCCTACCTCCGATCCCCTCCGATAGGCCCACGATTCTCAAGTTCTGCCGCCTCGACCGATTCTCTTTGTCTTCAATCTTTCCTTGCAGGTTGACTTGTGTCGCAGCCAGCCTCTCCACCTCCTTTTCCAGGGCGACGATCCGGTCGCTCTGGTCTGTTGCAGCTTTTTCCAGGTCTTTGATCGTCGCCACCTGGGCCTCCAGTCACTTTCCGGCTCTGTCCAGGGCCAACCGCATGTGTGCCAGAGCTTCGGCCGCTGCGCCCTTCACCGCAGCCTGGATATCCGGCTTTGTCTCGTCTCTTTGTTCCATCAACGCTCTTGAGAGGAATGTTCTCCAACCGTCCCCCGGTGAGGGAGGGCTGGTTGGACCCTCTTGCTCCGTCGAAGTCTGGGTTGCGCCGCCTCGTGCACCGGTCGGTTTGTCCGTCTGCAGCTTGTCCAGGCTCTTCCCACTCCTGGGCTTCACTCGACCCTTGGGCTGGCTCTTATTTGGCATCCCTCCTCTGTTGTTCTGTTAGTGTTATAGAGATGGTTGCTCAGTTTGTAAGCATTATTAGGTAGAAAGTGCCTGTTTTTCAGGTTCGCGGGAGGAGAGCCACCTGATGTGTGACTTCTCAGCACGTCACCAGAAGTCCTGTGCCAAATTACTTTTGTTGCAAATTGTATCTTGTAACACACACTTTCTCTTTTCTGCCCCATGTGTGACTGTGGCCTACAGTAAGCCCTGACTTAAGGTGCATCCATCCCGCCGGGACCCCCCGCCCCGCTGGGTAGGGGAGAATACCGGCCAAGAAGGGCTGGAAACACTCTAAGTCTGTGACATTTGTGATGATCCATGTGCTGGGCAAAGCCTGTATTTTCCTATGTGCCAAGTCCCTAATTCGTTTCCTGATTATGACATCATTAGTTTCTAAGAAATGCCCATCTGACCTGGTGTTGCCATGGGGATGAACAGCTATAATAATAAGGTATAATAATAAGGTGTTCCTGTACCGTGACTTTTAAGTGAAACACCTTTTAAGCGAATCACATTTTCGTATTAAAACCAATATGAAAGCTGTAGTTGGGTTCTGTAAGACTTTCCTCATTAGAAAAAAGAACTTTAAAATATTATGCCGAAGTTGAAATACTTTACAATGCTTAACTCGTATACTGGTAAATGTAATAATTAAAAAAAATAAACTTAAAAATAGAAAAGAAATATGGTAACTTCCTACGTATAATCGTACCAGCTCTCTGCTTTGCTCGCCACACATGCCGCTCTTTTGACCCTCTTAGTATCTGCAAATCTTTCTCTCGCCATCTCTCTTGCTCCCTAACCTCTTGTTTCTGATTTTACAACTTGCGACCTTTCTGGCTCCCTAATGCATCATCTTGCTTCCAATCTGCTAGTTCATGGCCTCGCCCCCTCCCTAACTTATGCCCTTGCCAGTCCTTGCTATTGCTGAATTCGCACTGCCCGACTTTCTCACTCTTTGCCTCCCTTTCCTGAACCATTGCTGTGACCATGGGTTCCGGAGATGAACGGTGAGAGGCAAGAAGGGTAACTTCAACTTGCAGTGGGTGTGAGATCAGCATCACCTCTTTTTGAACTGAAATCTCCCTTTCCATCTCAGCCTGGGTTTGAAAGCCACTGGGAACAGCTCCTGTGTCCATAGTTGGGCAGAGGCAGAGTAAGGGAGCCCGTTGCCCTGCTGGTTTTCTAAATGTAGTCAATCCAATATTAAGTTAATTGTCTTCATCATCAGGATCAGGGATCTGCTATCAGGAGATTTCAAGATTGGTGCAGAAACACCCAAGGGATCAACACTATTTCATCGCCATTAGAATTGTATCTTGTATTGTCTCCCTTCATTCTTCTTACCAACATGTATCACCGCACACTTCTCTGCATTGAATTTGATCAGCCATCTTCGTGAAGTCTATAATAACCTTCCTCACAGTGTACAACACTTCCAAATTTCATAAATTGTGTGCTGTACCCCCAATACCTCGTATCAGAAACAGCCGTGGCCTGAATCGTGGAGAAGATCATTGTATACTTCCTCTGTTTTCTGTCCTTTAGCCAACATTGTATCTATGCTGCTACTAATTATTCTACAGGTTTCATTTCTATGTTTGACTTTGTCAGATAACTTTTGAAAGTCCATATGCAGAACTTCAACTACATTACCCATTTTTGCCCCCTCCCTGTTGCTTCATCAAAAAAACTCGCTCAAGTTAGTGAAACAATTTGCTCTTAAATCCATGCTGGCTCTCCTTTATTAGTCCATACTTGTCCAAGTGGCTGTTCATTTTCTTCCAGTTTATTGTTTCCAAAAGCTGTCCCCAACATCAATGTTAACTCACTGACCTGTAATTGTCAAGTTTTCCCTATTTTGAACAAGGGTGCAATGTTTTCAACCCTCCAGTTCTCTGGCAGCGTTCCTGTATCCAAGGTTCATGCACAACATACAGTTCAGTTTTCCTAGGCAAGCCCTTGTACTCTGTAAATCTGAATGTGATGGTGTATATAAAATACTATGGGGTTAGGGTGAATAATTAACTCTTTTTATAAGATGTGTACTGAAAACAATATGATTTCACGATATACATCTTAATCCCAACTAATGACAAATATCATGCTACCTGTCGCTAAAATTTGGATGAAAAGCTATAAGTTAGTTTATTAAGAAAGGTTACTTGGGGCAAGATTAAAAATAAACAACATACGTTTGCTGCATTATAACACTTCAAAGTAACTCTAAGAAAATATTTATTTTACAAACTCTTTAAATGCTTGGAATCTCATTTTAGAAGAAATCATTTAAATATGAAATTAATCTTATGAAGTTCTTCATTATCCAGCATCAGCGAGCGATATACCAAGGAACTAAAAATACCAGTATCATTTATGTAGATAGCTCTTCATCTAGCTTGGTATGGTAGGGCGCCAGCCAGAGATTGTGAACAATAAATTAAAACTAACCGATTGTAAAACAGTGACAAACTATTGGAATAGTCACCCAGAAAGCAGAAAAGCATTTCGTACAACTTCAAAATTGTGAAATTGAAATCTTGCTCAGAGTTTGCGATGGGACACATGGAAATTTATGCAATCAGTATTGTTTATATCCACCTGACTGACTGTGTGTCCTCTAACGCTTGTTGAACAAATCCACATGAACCAACGTCCAAGCGCTGCTTTTGAATTGGCTGTTTCTGAATTATCTCGATCCTGACTTTGCATACCAAACAATTAGAAAACAGTAACTTTGCCAATGAATTGCTGGGAACCCATTCTTAGAAAATAAAAATTCACAGGGCTGGTTTAAAAAAAATTAAAAATGTGGTGATTGAAAAAAGCTCAGTGATTGATAGATTTGTGCTCAGCAGGAAACCAGCATGACCAAGTCAGGTGGACATCTGTAAATGTGGAGAAGAACTTTTCACATATGTAGTTCATTCTTTAGCTTGCAATGTTGTTTGAAGTAGAAGAGAATGAAGTGTCAGGTCAATGTCAGCAGTGTTTACATGGTACAGGTTCATTTTAACTTGTAAATTTAGAAACAACCCATGTTTACGTTGTTATATGGTGACTTGTGTAGAGGAATTTGGGTCATGCCCTGAACTGATAACTATCTGCTTGGGGTGTGGGGAGCAGGGGAGGGAGGTTAGTGCACTTGTAATACTCAGTGGACTTCATATCTTTATGTATGTGCCACTTCTGTGTTTTCTTTCACTCCCTAGTTTTGATTTATTATCCTGTTTATGATCTAGCAATTGTTTATGTGCATACTTCAATTTCAACAGTGGTCCAGGCCCTGTGACTTTCTACCTCTAATATAATTCCTGCCCTGACTAAATTGTTGGATTTGCTGCCTTCCTATCAATAGTGTATATGAGTTTTTGCCAGCAGCGAAATTTATAATTCTGCTGAATGAGTTTGATTTGCAAAACCCTCTAATTCTATGCAGCAGGATTGATTATTCTAATTATGATGCACCAATTTGTTATTATTATAAACTTAAACAGTTCATTTGAAGGATGTCTGTTTTCTTTGTGTGAGACATTAACTGTAGCTGTTGTTGCTAAGGCATCTGCTGTTCTGAGGTGATTGTTGTAGTGCTGACTGCTTGTTTTGCCTTCTCGCTGAGGAACAGGGAGTGGTACAGCACTGACTGTTAAAAATGGAATGGTCATGTTTTGGCCAAACAAAATTGCCTGAAGTACTCAGGCATTTTCTTCCCATGTTTTTGTTCAATGTTTCTAGGCATCACTATCTCCAGAAAGTTTGAACAAATAGTATTAAAAAAATGCAAGACATACAACATTGTTGAAGGCTAACCCAAGCCTTAACAGCCACAGGCTGTATAATACTTACATGAAGCTAAATATGTGTTGTCAAATGGTCCCTTGTGGTCTTGGGAATTGGAGAGTAAATTCAAGGTCACAAACAGATAGTGGTGGAAAGGGATTTGGGAAAAGTGACTATGTTAAAAGTAAATCCTGATCGGATGTATTTAAGACTCAATGTGCTTTTGCAAAGCTTTGTTGAGTCTCGGATGAGGAAGGCTTTAAGGGTTGCAGAATCATCATTTTCTGCCGTCTGATTTATTTCCTAAAATTCTCAATCATGAGAATCCTGGCACGTACACATACAGAAAGGAAACCTTTTTTGTCGATAAATAAACCAGGAATCACTTTGTTAAAGGACTTGTAACGTTCCTTGTTCTATAAGCTAAGCAGTTGGCAAATTACACTCGCTGTACCCCTGAAAATTAGATTCTCAAAGGAGTACAAACAATAGGCTCCAATTTTGTGAGCAGAAATACAACATACTTTCAGATGAAAGAAAATGATCAAAGATGGTCACAGAATTGGACATTAATGTGTGTGTATATTACATTTGTTATTGTTGGTGGGGAGACTTCCTCTAATAATTGACAAAGGTTTGTGTGTTGATAACTAAAAAATAAACCATATGAGGAAACCAGTAGATCTGCATTTGTTCCAAACTAAACATAGAAGGAACCCATAAAGAATCCATATAACACTCGAGATGGGATCTGTAATTGATACATAACACCAGGTTCATGTTCTGGATCTGTGTTAAGACACAGTTTGATAGATCCCAAAGAAAATGGTCGTACTGTAATTTTGCACTGCTTGGTGTCTGCTTTTGGAAGCATTTGACCATTATAGCTCAATTATCAGCCTGTAATCAAGGACTACATAATTTCCTCTTGGTATTGGCTGATGCCGTACCTAATCAAGAGGAATACCATCAATAATGGATTTTTGCACTGTTCTATGTAGCCTATTCAATATGATGGAAGGAGTGGCTCCAATGTAGTCCGGTTGGAACCGTGGGTTGGGGCAGTAAAAAGAGGTAGTGTGTTGTAAATGCTGGGAAGCAGGAAGTGAATATGTTGGGTTGTTTCAAGGTGTGGAGGGAATGTGCGGGTGCAAAGAGGAAGAGAGAGAAATGGACTAGGGAGGGAAAGAAATGGAAGTAGGGAAAAGAAAATTGTTTGTGCAATCTTTCTGCAATTTCATTCCAGCTTGCCTAAATAATGGGGCTAATTAAAACCCTTTTCTATTTCCGCAGTTTCCAGATGTTGCGGGATACGTGGGATTTGCAAACCTTCCCAACCAGGTCCATCGGAAATCCGTGAAGAAAGGATTTGAGTTCACATTGATGGTCGTTGGTAGGTTATGCCACCTGGTTTAGGCTATACGTGAATGCACACTGTTGTAAAGTCTATTATCTAGTTTAATTGCTGCAGTATTGTTTTTTTTGTATGAGTGTTAAGACGGTACAGCTTTGACATAATTTTGAAAGTGCAAAGCAACATTTTTTTTTCAAAAGTTAAAATAACACTGGCCCAAAACTTCCATTCCCCTGATCGGATCCCCAGGAAGTTTCCACACAAGGGATGCATGGCAATTGCCTGGGAAGTTGAAACTTCTGATGGAAGTTTAGTCTTACTCTGAACTGGGAAGCATCCCATACTCCGATTTAAATCAAAGACTTCAGATGGTTCCAACTCTGAGCAGAATTGTCGGAAGGATTCAAACAACTTTAAAAATATTTATTTTTATTGAGCTTTATACATTTTATATCACAAATTCACAAAGTCGAACAAAACCAACACCTATATCAACAAAAGAAGAAATTCCGACTGATGTCTGTAACAATTAACCCCCCCCCCATGACGAATATACTTCTCTTGCAGACTCTTTACATTGCCAGACTTGGCCAAAGTCTTGGGGCTGGTTTAGCACAGTGGGCTAAACACCTGGCTTGTAAAGCAGAACAATCCCTGCAGTGCAGGTTCAATTCCCGTACCAGCCTCCCCGAACAGGTGCCGGAATGTGGTGACTTCATTTGAAGCCCACTTGTGACAATAAGCGATTTTTATTTAATTTCATATCAAAGCATACATTTACAGTGGTTTATGTACAGTGTGGTTCAGGCATTAATTTGCCAGCAAACCAGTCTCTTGTAGTTTTCCACCCCTCTGCCTGTCCCCTGTATTCCTTTTGTGTGCGTTTGTTCCCCATCCTCCTGAGCCCCCCACTTTATTAGTTGCTGGCTACGATCAGGTCTTGAAACAAGTCGGTGGATGGCTTCTACCTCTTGTGAAAGCATTCTTCTGACCCTCGGATGGTGAACTTTATCTTCGCCAGCCTGAAATTCCGTCAGGCCGGACAGCTAGTCTGCAGCCTTTGGTGGTGCTGCCAATCGACAGCTGAGCAGGAGTCTCCAACGGGTGATCAGGGAGGCAAAAGCTAGGGCCCACCTCCCTGTGAAAAGCCCTGGCTGCTCTGATACCTCGAACACTGCCACTAGTTGGCACAGCTCCACCATCACCCCATCTAACCCTGGACATGGCCTCAAAGAAGGACGACCACTACCCGACAAGTCTGGAGCACGCCCAGAACATGTGGGTGTGGTTGGCTGGGCCTTCCTGGCACTGTTCGCATTTGTCCTCCACCTCCCGGAAGAATCTGCTCATTTGTGTTCTCTTGGGTGCACCTGTGCACTTTTAGTTGTAGTAGGCTCAGCCCTAGACATGTGGAAGTGAAGATTGCCCTGTGCAGAGTCTTCCCCGATCCCTGCTTAGCTCTTCCTTTCACTTCTCTTTTTTTCTTGTCCAGGTGTCTGCATTCCTCTTCTAACAGTCATCCATCCTTGTCCGAACAGTTTTCCCCATTCTAGGTCGCCCGCGTTTACTAGTCTTTCTAGTAGTGACTATCCTGGTATCTGTTTCCTTGCGGAGGAAGTTTTTAACCTGTGTGTACCTCGGGTCGTTCCCTCTCAGGAGCTGAAACTTCTCTGTGAGTTCCACCAGGGTTGCTACTCTACCATCTGTGTATATGCCCCTGACTGTCTCTGTCCCCTTGTTCTGTCTCCAACTCTTGAAGAAGGCATCCATTATTGTGGGAGTGAACCTGACATTTCGGCTAGCCTGAAGTGCTGCCTCATTTGATTCCATGTTCGGAGCATGGCTACTACCACTGGACTTTTCGCCTATTTGGCTGGGGGAGGCCTCCCACATTTCACCTCTTTGCAGGACATTGTTTCTATTTCAAATCCTCAGGTTCTCTTTCTCTTTCTCTCCTTCTCCCCTCCCTCACACCTGCAAGGGAGAGTGGCAGTAAGTTCCATCTCTGCAGGTCCTTTTTAACTTCCTCCACCTGATGTCAGGTTCCACTTGTGGATCGTATCCAGTCATGGACTATTTGGATCCCCAGGTAGCAGAATTTGGTCTGGGTCAGTTTGAACAGAAGTCGAACCATGATTCCAGGTGCATGAGGCAGCAGTGCTAACCAGTGTGCCACCATGCCACCTTTGCTCTTACTCAGGTTAAGCTTGTAATCCAAGAAGGCTCTGAACTCCTTCAGGAGTTTCATTATTCCTTCCATACAAGTCAGGGGGTTCGACATGTAGAAGAGCAGGCCATCTGCATAGAGTGAGACTTATGCTTTCTGTCACCTCTTGGCCGCTCTGAGCGTGATCGCCAGGGAAAACAGCAGCGGGGACAATGGGCCTCCCTGCCTCATGCCTCTGTGCAACCAGAAGTATCTAGAGCTGGTGGTGTTTGTCTGTACGCTTGCTATGGGAGCGCTGTGCAATCGTTCCACCCAGGGGGTGAACCCTGGCCCAAACCCAAACCGCTTCAGTACCTCTGAGGTACATCTATTCAACCCTGTCTTTTTTGCATCCAGGGAGATGATCACCTTTGGTGTTCTCTCACCGGATGGGGTCATGATCACGTTCAGCAGGCGCCTGATGTTCACTGTTAGCTGCCTGCCCTTGACAAAGCCTGTTTTATCTTCTGCGACTACCCTGGCACATAGCTCTCCAGCCGCCTTGCCAGGGCCTTCGCCAGGACCTTCGAGTTGGTGTTGAGGAATGAGATGGGTCTGTAGGACTTTCTGTAGGCTTTTCCCCAGGGTAGAGGGGTCAATTACTAGGGGGCATAGGTTTAAGGTGAGAGGGGCAAGGTTTAGAGTAGATGTATGAGGCAAGTTTTTTAAGCAGAGGGTAGTGGGTGCCTGGAACTCGCTACCGGAGGAGGTGGTGGAAGCAGGGACGATAGTGACATTTAAGGGGCATCTTGACAAATACATGAATAGGATGGGAATAGAGGGAAACGGACCCAGGAAGTGTAGAAGATTGTAGTTTAGTCGGGCAGCATGGCCGGCACGGGCTTGGAGGGCCGAAGGGCCTGTTCCTGTGCTGTACATTTCTATGTTCTTGACCCTCACCCAGTCGGGTCTTTGTTTTTTGGGGGGATCAGCGATATAGAGGCTTGGGCCTGCATTGGTAGCAGGGTTCCCCTTGCTAGTGAGTCTGCGACCATTTTCCGCAGGTGCAAATGGTCGCACTGCTGGTGCAAATTATTTGTAGAAGTCTACTGGGAATCCACTCTGACCTGGCGCCTTTCCCGCCTGCATGGAGTTAATGACTTCCCCCAGTTCTAATGGTGCTTGCAGGCCTCGTCCCCTATCGTCCCCCAAAACTGGCTTTTCCAGTCATCTTCGAGTCACCCAGCGGGGGCTCGGATGTGTATAGCTCCCGGTAGAAAGTTACCAAGGCTTCATTAATCTGCTCTGGTGCTCCGACTAGTTTGCCACTCCTGTCTTTTACCTGGGCTATTTCCCTTGTGGCTGCCTGCATTCTCAGTTGGTGGGCCAGCAGGCGGCTGGCTTTGTCTGCAAGCTCGTAAAAGGACCTCCCTGTCTGTTGGAGCTGGTGCACTGTTTTCCCAGTGGAGAGCAGGTGAAAGTCAATTTGAAGCTTTTCCCTCTCTGCCAGCAGTTCCAAGGTCTGTGGAGTAATGCCAGTCAACCCCCAGTATGGAGTTGACCATCTGTTGCCTAGCCGCCTTCTCCTTCCTAACTTTGCGCCACTTGAATGCAATAATTTCCCCCTTTATCATCGCCTTCAGTCCTTCCCAGAGCATGGAGAGTGAGACCTCTCATCCTAGTTGTTGGTAACATTGATAATCCACCTATGGCTTATGATATTTGATCACAGAATGCCTTGTCGGCAGGGAGCGCCATGTCCAGCCTCCGTTTGGGGGGGGGGGGGGGGGGGGGGGGGGGGGGCGGCGGCGGCGTTGTGCCCGGTCCATCTCCAATCTCCTTCTCCCCCGGATGCGTGAACTGTAGCTGTGGTGGTCTTGAAAGAGGCTGAGGTTTTTTTTATTTTTTGCAAAATTGTAGCCCATTTTGGGGATAAAAGAGCCAAATTCCAACAACCAGGAGGAGAGCCAGCTTTCCTGCATCCGCCCAGCATATCCCCGTCACCAGAAGTCAGGATTAAAACCACCTAGAACTCATAACTACCTCACCACGACCAACTACCATTACTACATTCCAGACCAGACCCCAACAGTGGCGAGGATACTGGACCAAAACCCCAATATTTCAGGTAATTTGTAAGACTGCAGAAAGAATGATTCGCTCCAGGAGTGATTGCATGAAGAAATAGGGCTTTGGTATTTCCTTTTTTAAAGAAAATTTAGCGTATCCAATTAATTTTTTCCAATTAAGGGGCAATTTAGCATGGCCAATCCACCTACCCTACACGTCTTTGGGTTGTGGGGGCGAAACCCACGCAAACACGGGGAGAATATGCAAACTCCACACGGATAGTGACCCAGAGCCGGGATCAAACCTGGGACCTCGGCGCCGTGAGGCAGCAATGCTAACCACTGCGCCACTATGCTGCCCTGGCTTTGGTATTTCTAAAATAAAACTTTATTATGAATACAATTTTAACTTCCAAACAGTACAGCTTACAATTACATCTTAAACCAGATTTAAGGGTGGCATATGGTTAGCACTGCTGCCTACGACGCTGAGGTCCTGGGTTCGATCTTATGGAGCCCTGTCCTCGCTACCTGAATCCCCAAATACTTAAACCTATCTCTCGCTACCGTAAATGGCATCCCTCCTAAATTAGCCCGCTGTGCCAGCTCATTCACCGGGAATACCTTGCTTTTCCCTACATTCAGCTTGTACCCTGAGAACCCTCCAAACCTCCCCAGCAGGCCCATAATCCTTCCCATGCTCTCCAACAGATCCAGAACATACAGCAAGAGATCGTCGGCATAGTGATACCAGATGATCCCTCTGTCCCCTCATAATCCCCCGCCACTCTGCCGACCCCCTGAGAGCCATCGGCAATGGCTCTATGGCCAGTGCAAACAACAGCGGCGACAGCGGGCACCCTTGCCTCATACCCCTGTCTAAGTCAAAGCTTCGTGAGCTCATATCATTCGTCCTCACCCTTGTCCTTGGTGCCACACACCGTACCCATGCCACAAATCTCGGGCGAAACCTTCCCAAAACCTCGAACAAGTACCGCCACTCCACCCGATCAAATGCTTTCTCCGGGCCCATGGACATCACCACCTCCGGTACCAGTGCCCCCGACGGATTCATCACCACATTCAACAGCTGTCTTATATTACTCGCGAGCTACCTGCCCTTCACAAAGCCTGTTTGATCTTCTGTACCACCCCGGGGACACACTCCTCCATCCTTCCCGCCAACAACTTAGCCAATACTTTCACATCCGTGTTCAATAGTGATATGGGCCTATACAACCCACATTCCACTGCGTCCATCCCCTTTTTTGGGATTACTGCGATTACTGCGTGCGTCATCGTCTCCGACAACTCCCCCTTCTCCAGTGCTTCATTATACGCCCCCAACAGATGTGGTGCCAGGTCTGTCGCAAATTCCTTATAAAATTCTGCTAGGTACCCATCCAGTCCAGAGGCCTTCCCCGATTTCATACCCCTGATACTATCCAGCACCTCCCTCAGCCTCAGGAGCTCCTCCAATGCCTGCCTCTTTGCTTCCTCCACCTGGGGATATTCCAGCTTGTCCAGAAACCGCCCCGTGTCCCACTCCTCTCCTCCTGGGTCTGCCTCATAAAGTACTCCCTAAATGCCTCATTTATCTTCCCTGGCTCTGACACCACATCCCCAGTCCGTATCTTCAATATTTCCCTGGATGCAGCGTGCCTCCACAGCTGGTGCGCCAGCATGCGGCTCGCCTTGTCCTCATACTTGAATTGCACCGCCTTTGCCCTACGCAGTTGCCCTACCGCCCTCCCTGTTGTCAGCCTGTCAAACTGTCCCTGCAACTTTTTCCTCCTCGCCAATCCCTCCATGGTGGGCACCCTCCAATATTGCCTGTCCACCTCCACTATCTTGCTTTCTCTTACCTTTTTTTTTGAGCAAAATAACTATTTATTTGCAACTTTAAATAAATCACTTTTATGATAAGTACGTTGTGATGCACCCAAGTATCACTCATTGGGTAAAATTAAAACTACCAATTGTATGTGGCTTGAATTTATTTTTCTCCTGTCACCAATGACAAAAAAGCGATAAAAGGCCTTTAAGTTTTTGCTCGGCTTTTTATTTCTATACAAACATGAAACTTCTTACAACTCGAGTCTTCAGCTTGTTAGACAGCTTTAGCCACAATGCCATCATTCTTAGCCAGCCTCAAAATGCAATCATCTGATTCACCCATCCTACGGATAGCTCCACAGATAGCATAGGTTTTGTGCTGACCATTAAATCTTGCTGTTACTTTGTCAACATCAGCAAGGTTGATTTGAATGGAAGCATGATCCTTGGCACCAATGATTCTGTTGCTCGCAGAGCATTTACGTGGAACATAAAGATCAACAAATTCGCCAGCGTCGTTCTGCATGTTGGGTTTTATTTAGTTTCCACTCTTGTTCAGAAGTTATATTCAGTTGTTATGCAGGGATCCTGCAGTCGGAATGGCGGCCGCCGAAAAGCTTTCTCTTACCTTTAATGCAAGAGGTGAGTCTGCTTGGTCCTCATTTACTTGTTTGCTGCTGACAAAATGGAGGCATTGCAATTGCGCTCAAAGCACATGACATCGACTTTCGGGAGGCGTGACCTGCTCTCTGCCTCCCTTCAGGCATGATGTGGAGATGCCGGCGTTGAACTGGGTTGAGCACAGTAAGAAGCCTGACAACACCAGGTTAAAGTCCAGCAGGTTTGTTTTGAATCACTAGCTTTCGGAGCACTGCTCCTGCCTCAGGCAAAACATAATTTAGAAAAAGAACATGACCACAGCAGTCGACGCGCTCTAATCCCAGGCCTTTTCGCTCTTAAATTGCCCAGTACTTAGAGAATCCTGAGGAAGGAGCAGTGCTCCGAAAGCTAGTGATTCGAAACAAACCTGTTGGACTTTAACCTGGTGTTGTCAGACTTCTTACTACTTCCTCCAGGCAGGAAGATTACATTGATTTAAAAAGAAAAATCTTCTCCTGCGTCTCCGATTGCGCACATTTGCACACAACAGCCGCAGCAGCCGGCTTTTAACAATGACAGCTGCAAGCGGCCTTCAAAATGACAGCCGCGACCATAGAAAAAAATGTGGGCGCGCTGCGCATGCGGTGCGCATGCGTGGAACCAGGCGGGGGTTCTGCACATGTGCACCGATGAGTGGGTACGCATGCGCAGTGCGCCCGCATTTTTTTTTCAATGGTCGCGGCTGTCATTTTGAAGGCCGCTTGCAGCAGGCATTGTTAAAAGCCGGCTGCTGCGTGCAAATTTGTGCAATCGGGAGCGCCGCGACGGACGGCTGTGTCCCTCCCGACACCCGCATGTGACCCACCCACGGGTCGCGACCCCGGCTTTGAAAATGCCTGGCCTAGGCTGAAAAACATTCCTTTGCAAATTCCACCTTCTTGCTGCTAAAAACACCCAGGCCCTGCAAAACATTATTTTTTTAAAAAGAACACAGTCGGCGCACTCTAATCCCAGACCTTTTCACCCTTAAATTGCCCAGTACTTAGAGAATCCAATATTTCTAAAATCCTCCAGTCGTCACATCCTCCTGACATCCCACTCACAACTCTTCTTACACCTCCCTTCCTCTATCTTACCCACCTAACCATACACACTTGCCTTCTGGCTTAATGTATATAAATGTACTTGTCAGGTGTGAGGGAATGAGAGTGAAGAGTGTGCCTATTGACTCTAACTGCTTGACATCTAAAAATGGTGGTCATTGTTCCTGTTGTCATCCACTCTTGGCAGCGAGAAACCTAATAGTGGCATTGCTGTTGTCTTGAATGTATGCGACCTGCAATGCAGGAAGTGTCCTTGCAATGAATGGGCTTAGAGATTAAACCAATTTTTAGTTGTGTGTAGATAGAATAAGATGTATAGAAACTTTTGTGTGGGTACATTCTGGAAAAAAAAAAATTTCCCCACTATTTTCACTCTGCTTTGCCAAGTTGACTGAGTATAGAATAGTTGTGGATGGGTGGGGCTGGTATGTCGGCACACTAGTCTGGAATGTGCAGTAGTAACAGCGGCTAGTATGTTAGCACTCATCGTTATGACTGTGTTAGACCAACTGCAACTTCTGGCATTTGCTCGTGTGCAATTATATGCTGAAATCTGAAAGTTGTTGTCACTGATATCCTGCTCTTTTACGGTGCCTACTGTTGCAGTCATGGGGCACAATTAATTATTTTTTTTAAAGTATTTTTATTCAGCAAAATTTCAACAATTTTATACAACACAAAAGAACCCCTCCTGATAACAGTCAAAGGTAACCAACTCTCGAAAATGCATGATGAACAAACCCCAACACTTCTAGAATTGTATGGTGTGTGGACGCCACCCCCCCCCCCCCCCCCTCAACAAAGCCGCCACCACCATGCTGAGGCAGAGGGTGGAGAAGCTGACTTCCACCCCAACCAGACCCGCCTACGAGCAATCAGCAAGGCGAAGGTTAAAACATCTACCCCGGCAGCTGACTGCAGCATCGACCTGCCCGACACCCTGAATATGACTTCTAGGGGACCGGGCTCCACGTCCACATGTAAAACTCCCGAAAATTTGCTGAACACCATCCTCCAAAACCTTTCCAGCCTCGGGCAGGAACATGTGCACATGATTTGCAGGGCCCCTCCTACACTGCTCACAGACATCCTCCACCTTCTTGAGCAGCTGGCCCACTCTTGATTTTGTAAGGTAGACTACCTTCAGTTGTATTAGCCTCAGTCTCGCATACTGTGTCGAGGCATTTACCCTCTGCAACACCTCACACCATAGACCTCCAATTCTCCAATTTTCCTCTCGCTTCTCTCATCTCCCCCCCCCCCCCCCCCCCCACAAAAACCGGACAGCCAATCCTCCTCCAAAATCTTCTCGGAAGTCACTGAGACGACCCCACCCTCCAACCCCTCACTGACAGCACCGCCTCCAATGAGGAGGCAGGTGCAATGGGGAAGGTTGGAAAGACCTTCCTCGCAAAGTCCTGCAACTGCATACACCTAAAAATTGCACTCCCGCAACAGCCTAACGCTTCCAAAATTGCAAACCACCCTCCCAGAAATAGATCCTTAATTTCCTTAATCCCCCTCTCTTCCCATCCCTAAAACCTCGCACCATCCTCCTCCGCTTGAACCCATGATTCCTGCTAATTCTCTTGGGCAAAAAAGACCAACCTACATTGAAAACATTCTTCTTAACTGCCTGCACCTAGAACAAAGAAATGTACAGCACAGGAACAGGCCCTTCGGCCCTCCAAGCCCGTGCCGACCATGCTACCCGACTAAACTACAATCTTCTACACTTCCTGGGTCCGTATCCCTCTATTCCCATCCTATTCATGTATTTGTCAAGATGCCCCTTAAATGTCACTATCGTCCCTGCTTCCACCACCTCCTCCGGTAGCGAGTTCCAGGCACCCACTACCCTCTGCGTAAAAAAACTTGCCTCGTACATCTACTCTAAACCTTGCCCCTCTCACCTTAAACCTATGCCCCCGAGTAATTGACCCCTCTACCCTGGGGAAAAGCCTCTGACTATCCACTCTGTCTATGCCCCTCATAATTTTGTATACCTCTATCAGGTCTCCCCTCAACCTCCTTCGTTCCAGTGAGAACAAACCGAGTTTATTCAACCGCTCCTCATAGCTAATGCCCTCCACACCAGGCAACATTCTGGTAAATCTCTTCTGCACCCTCTCTAAAGCCTCCACATCCTTCTGGTAGTGTGGCGACCAGAATTGAACACTATACTCCAAGTGTGGCCTAACTAAGGTTCTATACAGCTGCAACATGACTTGCCAATTCTTATACTCAATGCCCCGGCCAATGAAGGCAAGCATGCCGTATGCCTTCTTGACTACCTTCTCCACCTGTGTTGCCCCTTTCAATGACCTGTGGACCTGTACTCCTAGATCTCTTTGACTTTCAATGCTCTTGAGGGTTCTACCATTCACTGTATATTCCCTACCTGCATTAGACCTTCCAAAATGCATTACCTCACATTTGTCCGGATTAAACTCCATCTGCCATCTCTCCGCCCAAGTCTCCAGACAATCTAAATCCTGCTGTATCCTCCGACAGTCCTCATCGCTATCCGTAATTCCACCAACCTTTGTGTCGTCTGCAAACTTACTAATCAGACCAGTTACATTTTCCTCCAAATCATTTATATATACTACAAAGAGCAAAGGTCCCAGCACTGATCCCTGTGGAATACCACTGGTCACAGCCCTCCAATTAGAAAAGCATCCTTCCATTGCTACTCTCTGCCTTCTATGGCCTAGCCAGTTCTGTATCCACCTTGCCAGCTCCCCCCTGATCCCGTGTGACTTCACCTTTTGTACTAGTCTACCATGAGGGACCTTGTCAAAGGCCTTACTGAAGTCCATATAGACAACATCCACTGCCCTACCTGCATCAATCATCTTAGTGACCTCCTCGAAAAACTCTTTCAAGTTAGTGAGACACGACCTCCCCTTCACAAAACCGTGCTGCCTCTCACTAATACGTCCATTTGCTTCCAAATGGGAGTAGATCCTGTCTCGAAGAATTCTCTCCAGTAATTTCCCTACCACTGAAGTAAGGTTCACCGGCCTGTAGTTCCCGGGATTATCCTTGCTACCCTTCTTAAACAGAGGAACAACATTGGCTATTCTCCAGTCCTCCGGGACATCCCCTGAAGACAGCGAGGATCCAAAGATTTCTGTCAAGGCCTCAGCAATTTCCTCTCCAGCCTCCTTCAGTATTCTGGGGTAGATCCCATCAGGCCCTGGGGACTTATCTACCTTAATATTTTTTAAGACACCCAACACCTCGTCTTTTTGGATCTCAATGTGACCCAGGCTATCTACACCCCCTTCTCCAGACTCAACATCTACCAATTCCTTCTCTTTGGTGAATACTGATGCAAAGTATTCATTTAGTACCTCGCTCATTTCCTCTGGCTCCACACATAGATTCCCTTGCCTATCCTTCAGTGGGCCAACCCTTTCCCTGGCTACCCTCTTGCTTTTTATGTACGTGTAAAAAGCCTTGGGATTTTCCTTAACCCTATTTGCCAGTGACTTTTCGTGACCCCTTCTAGCCCTCCTGACTCCTTGCTTAAGTTCCTTCCTACTTTCCTTATATTCCACGCAGGCTTCGTCTGTCCCCAGCCTTTTAGCCCTGACAAATGCCTCCTTTTTCTTTTTGACGAGGCCTACAATATCTCTCGTCATCCAAGGCTCCCGAAAATTGCCGTATTCATCCTTCTTCCTCACAGGAACATGCCGGTCCTGAATTCCTTTCAACTGCCACTTGAAAGCCTCCCACATGTCAGATGTTGATTTGCCCTCAAACATCCGCCCCCCAATCTATGTTCTTCAGTTCCCGCCTAATATTGTTATAATTAGCCTTCCCCCAATTTAGCACATTCATCCTAGGACCACTCTTATCCTTGTCCACCAGTACTTTAAAACTTACTGAATTGTGGTCACTGTTACCGAAATGCTCCCCTACTGAAACATCCACCACCTGGCCGGGCTCATTCCCCAATACCAGGTCCAGTACCGCCCCTTCCCTAGTTGGACTGTCTACATATTGTTTTAAGAAGCCCTCCTGGATGCTCCTTACAAACTCTGCCCCGTCTAAGCCCCTGGCACTAAGTGAGTCCCAGTCAATATTGGGGAAGTTGAAGTCTCCCATCACCACAACCCTGTTGTTTTTACTCTTTTCCAAAATCTGTCTACCTATCTGCTCCTCTATCTCCCGCTGGCTGTTGGGAGGCTTGTAGTAAACCCCCAACATTGTGACTGCACCCTTCTTATTCCTGATCTCTACCCATATAGCCTCACTGCCCTCTGTGGTGTCCTCCCGCAGTACAGCTGTGATATTCTCCCGAACCAGTAGCGCAACTCCGCCTCCCCTTTTACATCCCCCTCTATCCCGCCTGAAACATCTAAATCCTGGAATGTTTAGTTGCCAATCCTGCCCTTCCCTCAACCAGGTCTCTGTAATGGCAACAACATCATTGTTCCAAGTACTAATCCAAGCTCTAAGTTCATCTGCCTTACCCGTAATACTTCTTGCATTAAAACATATGCACTTCAGGCCACCAGACCCGCTCTGTTCAGCAACTTCTCCCTGTCTGCTCTGCCTCAGAGCCCCACTGTCCCTATTCCCTAGTTCTCCCTCAATGCTCTCACCTTCTGACCTATTGCTCCCGTGCCCACCCCCCTGCCATACTAGTTTAAACCCTCCCGTGTGACACTAGCAAACCTCGCGGCCAGGATATTTATGCCTCTCCGGTTTAATGCAACCCGTCCTTCTTATACAGGTCACACCTGCCCCGGAAGAGCTCCCAGTGGTCCAGATAATGGAAACCCTCCCTCCTACACCAGCTGTTTAGCCACGTGTTTAGCTGCTCTATCTTCCTATTTCTAGCCTCACTGGCACAGGGAGTAATCCCGAGATTACAACCCTCGAGGCCCTGTCTTTTAACTTTCTGCCTAGCTCCCTGAACTCCTGCTGCAGGACCTCATGCCCCTTCCTGCCTATGTCGTTAGTACCAATATGTACAACGACCTCTGCCTGTTTGCCCTCCCCCTTCAGGATGCCCTCTACCCGTTCGGAGACATCCTGGACCCTGCACCAGGGAGGCAACATACCATCCTGGAGTCTCTTTCACGTCCACAGAAGCGCCTATCTGTGCCCCTGACTATAGAGTCCCCTATTACTATTACTCTTCTGCGCTTTGACCCTCCCTTCTGAACATCAGAGCCAGCCGTGGTGTCACTGCTCTGGCTGCTGCTGTTTTCCCCTGATAGGCTATCCCCCCCCGACAGTATCCAAAGGGGTATACCTGTTCGAGAGGGGGACAACCACAGGGGATTCCTGCACTGACTGCCTGCCCTTTCTGGTGGTCACCCATTTCTCTGCCTGCACCTTGGGTGTGACCACATTTACATAACTGCGATCTATGACGCTTTCCGCCACCTGCATGCTCCTAAGTGCATCCAATTGCTGCTCCAACCGAACCATGCGGTCTGTGAGGAGCTCCAGTTGGGTGCACTTTCTGCAGATGAAGCCACCCGGGACGCTGGAAGCCTCCCGGACCTGCCCCATCTCACAGTCAGAGCACTGCACCCCTCTAACTGACATTGTGTCAATTAATTAAAATTAAAATTTAATTTAAAAAAAAAAAAAAAAAAAAAAATTTTTTTAAATTTCAAAGTTACTGTTAACTATCTGTTTCCTAGCACTAGATTTCTAATAGAAATGCGAAAGCTAAATATAGTACCCTCCGATCTCTGGCTTAGATATCCCTCTAAATTATAATTAAGTAATTATGTTTAATTAGTTACCAATGCTTAATTTTTTTAATTTAGTGTAGATTCCCAACCAGCCACTCAGGCCACAGCTTTTCTGTGATGTCACTTCAGTTTCCCCCCGACACACAACTTGAAAAAGGTATAAAAGTAAAAATGTGTAAAAATCACTTAGTTACCTTCTCACCTTCTGAGTGTCTTAGATGTTCTCAGGTTCTCTCCCTGACAGAGACTGCTCCTCCTCCTCCGAACGGCTCCCGAAACTAGGCTGCGATCTTTTAAAATCTCCTCTCCGACTCGCAGCTCCCTCGCTTTTTAAATCTTCCGCGCTGTTTTCACTGTCCCGGCTCTCTCTCTCTCCCGCGCTGTTTTCACTGTCCTGGCTCACTCAGCTCCCGCGCTGTTTTCACAGTCCCGGCTCACTCTCCTCCCGCGCTGTTTTCACTGTCCCGGCTCACTCAGCTCCCGTGCTGTTTTCACAGTCCCGGCTCACTCTCCTCCCGCGCTGTTTTCACTGTCCCGGCTCACTCAGCTCCCGCGCTGTTTTCACAGTCCCGGCTCACTCAGCTCCCGTGCTGTTTTCACAGTCCCGGCTCACTCTCCTCCCGCGCTGTTTTCACTGTCCCGGCTCACTCAGCTCCCGCGCTGTTTTCACAGTCCCGGCTCACTCTCCTCCCGCGCTGTTTTCACTGTCCCGGCTCTCTCTCTCTCCCGCGCTGTTTTCACTGTCCCGGCTCACTCAGCTCCCGCGCTGTTTTCACAGTCCCGGCTCACTCTCCTCCCGCGCTGTTTTCACTGTCCCGGCTCTCTCTCCTCCCGCGCTGTTTTCACTGTCCCGGCTCTCTCTCCCGCGCTGTTTTCACTGTCCCGGCTCTCTCTCCTCCCGCGCTGTTTTCAGAGTCCCGGCTCACTCAGCTCCCGCGCTGTTTTCACTGTCCCGGCTCACTCAGCTCCCGCGCTGTTTTCACTGCCCCGGCTCACTCACCTCCCGCGCTGTTTTCAGAGTCCCGGCTCACTCAGCTCCCGCGCTGTTTTCAGAGTCCCGGCTCCCTCACCTCCCGCGCTGTTTTCAAAGTCCCGGCTCACTCAGCTCTCGCGCTGTTTTCAGAGTCCTGGCTCACTCACCTCCCGCTCTGTTTTCACTGTCCCGGCTCACTCCGCTCCCACGCTGTTTTCAATGTCCCGGCTCTCTCTCCTCTCGCGCTGGGCAACACGATGGCGCAGTGGGTTAGCCCTGCTGCCTCATGGCGCCGAGGACCCAGGTTCGATGCCGGCTCTGGGTCTCTGTCCATGTGGAGTTTGCACATTCTTCCCGTGTTTGCGTGGGTTTCGCCCCCACAACCATAAAGATGTGCTGGGGAGGGGGAGGGGTGACGGCGTTGGCTAGGCTAATGGTGGAAATGGGAGGGGTGGACCCTTGGAGATTTCTGCATCCGAGGGAGCGGGAGTACTCGTTTTTCTCGGCAGTCCATAAGGTATACTGGCGGATCGACTTTTTCGTGGTGGGGAAAGCTTGCTGGCTGGGGTTAAGGGGTTGGAGTACTCGGCAATTACAGTATCAGATCATGCTCCACATTGGGTGGATATGGTACTGGAGAAGAGGGCAGTGCAGAGGCTGGGGTGGAAATTAAATGTGGGACTGTTGGGGGTCAGAGGGTTCTGTGACGAAATTGAAAAAGTAATTGAGGAATATGTAGGTTTCAACTGTATGGGTGAGGTGTCGAAGGCAGTTGTCTGGGAGACTCTAAACACGGTGGTGAGGGGTGAGGTGATCTCGTTTAAGGCCAGGGTGGGCAAAAAGGAGAGGTTGGAGTGGCAGAGGGTAATGGATGAGATGTTGGAGGTAGATATGAGTTATGCAGAAGATGGAAAACCAGCGAAGTTGGAAAAGAGGAAGGAACTACAGGCTAGCTTTGACGGACTATCTACCAGGATGGCGGTGCGCCAACTGAGGCGAGCAAGGGGTGCAGTTTACGAGCATGGACAGAAGGCATGTTAGCGGATCAGCTTCGGAGGGAGGCGGCGGCAAGGGAAATTGTTCAGGTGCGGGTCAGGGCAGGGAAGTTGGTGGTGGCTCTGGATCTGATTAACAAGGTCTTTGAGGAATTCTATGAGTGGTTGTCCAGGTCAGAGCCAGCTGGGGGAGACCGGGAGATGCAGAAATTTTTAGATGGGCTCTAAGTACCCAAGGTTAGGGGAGGGGGAAAGGGCTACATTAGAAGGAGCGATAGTGGAGCAGGAGATAAAGGATGCGATTAGGAGAATGCAGTCAGGGAAGGTGGCAGGGCCGGATGGCTTTCCGGTGGAATATTATAAAAAGTTCAAGGAGAAGCTGGCACCACTGATGGTGGGGATGTTTGAGGAGACTATAGGGAAGGGGGTATTACCACAAACGTTGGGGCAGGCATCGATTTCACTGTTGCTAATCCGATGGAGCGTGGGTCGTACAGGCCCATATCACTTCTGAATGTGGACGCAAAAGTGGTGACGAAGGTACTGGCGGGTAGGCTGGAGGAGTGCCTCCCGAAGGTGATAGGGGAGGATAAGACTGGGTTCGTGAAAGGGTGGCAGCTGTTTTCGAATAATAGGAGGGTTTTGAACGTCGTTATGGCACCGGCGGAAAGAAAGGAAACCGAGGTGGTTGTGGCATTGGACGCCGAGAAGGTGTTTGATCGGGTAGAATGGGGGTAGCTGGAGTGGTTTGGGATTGGACCAAGATTTGTGAACTGGATAAAGCTATTGTATAAGGAGCCGAAGGTGAGTGTCCGCACAAACAATATCAGTTCGAGATACTTTTCTCTCAACCGCAGGACGAGACAGGGGTGTCCTGTGTCGTCGTCCCCTGCTGTTTGCACTTAATGCAATGGCCAACAGCTCAATCGTAAGAGGTTTGGGAGCATGGAAAGGAATAGTTTGGGGGGGGGGGGGGGGGGGGTAGGGAGATGGAGCATAGGGTGTCCTTGTATGCCGACGACTTGCTGCTGTATGTGTCGGAACCGAGTGCGTCGATGGGAGGAATATTGGAGCTACTGCGGGTATTTGGGTCTTTCTCGGGGTACAAGCTGAACCCGGACAAGAGTGAGTATTTTGTGGTGTCTCGGCTGGGGGTGGGGGGGCTGCCATTCCGTAGGGCAGGGACTCACTTTAGGTACCTGGGGGTGCAGGTTGCCCGGGAGTGGGGGTGGCTCCGCAGGTACAACGTTTCTAGTTTGGTGGGGAGAGTGAAAGTCGATCTGGTAAGGTGGGACGGTCTTCCTCTGTCACTGGCGGGTCGGGTACAGGTGGTTAAAATGAATGTGTTGCCGCAATTTCTGTTTATTTTTGAATGCCTACCGATTTTCCTGCCAAAGGCTTTTTTCAGAGAGATTGAGGGAAGGATTACCTCGTTCATATGGGGAGGGAAGGTGGCCAGAGTGAGAAAGGTGCTGCTACAGAGGGGAAGGCAGGCAGGGGGTTTGGGTCTCCCGAACCTGTTGTACTACTACTGGGCGGCAAATGTGGAGAAGGTGCGGAGCTGGGTCAGAGGGGCTGATTCCCAGTGGGTCAGAATGGAGGAGAGTTTGTGCAGAGGGTCGGGGCTGAAGGCACTAGCAACAGCGCCGCTCCCGATAGCTCCGGGGAAATATTCAGGGAGTCCGGTAATAATGGCTTCATTGAAAATCTGGAGGCAGTTTCGTCAACACCTCAGGTTGGGGGCAGGGTCAAGGGAAATGCCGATTTGTTGGAACCACAGATTTGAGCCAGGGAGGTGGGATGGAAATTTTCGGAAACGGGAAGAGAGGGGGATTAAGACGCTAAAAGATTTGTTTCATCGGGGTCGGTTTGCAGGATTGAAGGAGCTGGAAGCGAAGTATGGGCTGGAGCAGGGAGAAGTGTTCGGTACATGCAGGTTCGGGATTTTGCCAGGAAGGAGATACAGAGCTTTCCAGAGGAACCGGCTTCCACGTTGCTGGAGGAAGTGCTGACGACAAGGGGACTGAAGAAGGGGGCAGTGTACGGAGCTATTTTGGAAGAGGATAAGGCACCACTGGAAGGTATCAAAGCAAAGTGGGAGGAAGAGCTGGGAGAGGTTATAGAGGAGGGGGTCTGGTGTGAGATGCTCTGGAGAGTGAATGCCTCCACCTCATGTCGAGGTTGGGGCTGATACAGCTGAAGGTGGAATATAGAGCGCTCCTCATGAGGGCGAGGATGAGCCGATTCTTTGAAGGAGCAGAGGATGTGTGCGAGTGTTGCGGGTGGCCCCCCGCAAATCACGTTCATATGTTTAGGTCCTGTCCAAAGCTAGGGGAGCACCGGAAAGAGGTGCTTCGGGTAATTTCCAAGGTGGTGCGCGTGAAACTGGAACGGATCCCCGGGAGGCCATATTCGGGGTGTCGAACCAGCCAGGGTTGGAAACGGGTGCGGAGGCAGATTTCATAGCCTTCGCTTCGTTGATCGCCCGAAGGTGGATCCTGCTGGGATGGAGAGCAGCCTCTCCACCCAGTGCCCTGGTGTGGCGGGGGGACCTGTTGGAATACTTGACCCTTGAGAAGGTTAAGTTCGAACTGAGGGGAAGCTCGGAGGGGATCTACAAGTCATGGGCACTATTTATTATGCACTTTCAAGAACTGGATAACATCGAACATTAGTTGGGAGAGTTGCGGGGGGGGGGGGGGGGCTGTGTATATTAAGGGTGACTATGGGTAATCCCTGATTCCTTTTTGTCATTTGTTTATGTAAACATGCGGGCTGATGTTTGGGGGTTGGTGGGAGGATGGGAGTGTTGTTACTGTTATGGGGATTGACATACCTGTTGCTGGTTATTGTTTATTGTTGGTTGGTGTAAATTCGGGAGAAAATGTGAAAAAGGAGGAGAATAAAAATATTTATGAAAAAAAAAAAAGCTAAGGATCCAACGGAATGTGGGTCGTATAGGCCCATATCACTTTTGAACGTGGATGCCAAAGTATTGGCGAAAGTACCGGCAGGTAGGCTGGAGGAGTGCCTCCCGAAGGTGATAGGTGAAGATCAGACTGAGTTCGTGAGAGGGAGGCAGCTCTTTTCGAACGTTAGGAGGGTATTGAACGTGGTTATGGCACCGGCGGAGGGTAAGGAAACAGAGGTGGTTGTGGCATTGGACACAAAGACAGCGTTTGACCGGGTAGAATGGAGGCACTTGATGACAGTTCTGGAGTGGTTTGGGATTGGACCAAGATTTGTGGACTGGGTAAAGCTACTAAATAAGGAGCCGAGGGTGAGTGCCCGCACAAATAGCATCAGCTCAAGATACTTTTCTCTCCACTGTGGGACTAGGCAGGGATGTCCTATATCCCCCTGCTGTTTGCACTCACGAATGAGCCGTTGGCCATCGTGTTAAGAAGTTTGGGGGTATGGAAAGGATAGGGTGGGGGGGTATAGAGCATAAGGTGTCCTTATATTCCGATGACTTGTTGTACGTGTTGGAACAGAATGTGTCAATAGGGGGAATATTGGAGCTGTTTCGGGTGTTTGGGTCTTTCTCGGGTAACAATTTAAATCTAGACAAGAGTGAGTATTTTGTGGGGTCTCGGGCAGGGTGGGGAGGGCTGCCATTCCGTAGGGCAGGGACTCACTTTAGATACTTGGGGGTGCAGATTGCCTGGGAGTGGGGGGGCTCCCTGTGTACAACATTTCTAATTTGGTGGGGAGAGTGCAAGCTGATCTGGCAAGGTGGGATGGTGTCCCTCCGTCTCTGGCGGTTCGGGTACAGGCGGTTGCAATGAACGTGAAATGAAAGGTGCTGCTACAGAGGGGAAGGCAGGCAGGGGGTTTGGGCCTTCTGAACCTGATGTATTATTACTGGTTGACGAATGTGGAGAAGGTGCGGAGCTGGGTAAGAGGGGTTGATTCCCAGTGGTCAAAATTGAGGAGAGTTTACGTAGGGGGTCGGGATTGAAGGCGCTAGCAACAACGCTGATCCCGATGGCCCTGGGGAAATTCTCAGCGAGTCCGGTAACAATAGCTTCATGGAGAATTTGGAGGCTGTTTCGCCAACACTTCGGATCGGGGGCAGGGTCAAGGTAAATGCCGATTCGGGGGTACCACAGATTTGAGCCAGAGTAGTGGGACGGAAATTTTCGAAAATGGGAGGAGAAGGGGATTAAGACACTAAAAGGTTTGTTTCTTGGTGTCGGTTTGCAGGATTGAAGGAGCTGGGAGCAAAGTATGGGCTGAAGCAGGGGAAATGTTTAGATACATGCAGGTTCACGATTTTGCCAGGAAGGAGTTACAGAGCTTCCCGATGGAGCCGGCCTCCACATTGTTCGAGGAGGTGCTAACGACAGGGGGACTGGAGGAGGGGATAGTGTCGACGGTTTACGGGGCTATTTTGGAAGAGAAGGCACTATTGGAAGGGATCAAAGCAAAGTGGGAGGAAGAGTTGGGAGAGGGTATGGAGGAGGGGTTCTGGTGTGAGGTGCTCTGGAGAGTGAACGCCTCCACCTTGTGTGCGAGGTTGGGGCTGATACAGCTGAAGGTGCTGTATAGAGCACACCTCACAAGGACGGGGATGAGCCGGCTCTTTGAAGGGGTAGAAGATGTGTGTGAACGTTGCGGGGGTGGGGGTCCCCCACAAATCACGTTCATATGCTTTGGTCCTGTCCAAAGCTGGAGGATTACTGGAAGGAGGTTTTTAGGTTAATCTCTAAGGTGGTGCATGTGAAACTCAGGAAGCCATATTCGGGGTGTCGGACCAGCCGGGGTTGGAAACTGGTGCGGAGGTAGATGTTGTAGCCTTCGCCTCGTTCATTGCCCAAAGGCGGATCCTGTTGGGGTGGAGGCGGATCCTGTTGGGGTGAAGAGCAGCCTCTCCTCCCTCTGCCCTGGCGTGGCGGGGGGACCTGTTGGAATTCTTGAGTCTTGAGAAGGTTAAGTTTGAACTGAGGGGAAGGATGGAGGGGTTCTACAATTCATAGGTGTTATTCATTATGCACTTTCAAGAATTGGATAACATCGAACATTCGTGTGGGAGGGTTGGGGGTGGCGAGGGACTGCATGTGTTAATGGTGACAATGGGTGATTCCCGATTCCTTTTTGTCATTTGTTTATGTTAACATGCGGGCAGTTGTTTGGGTGTTGGTGGGAGGATGGAATTGTTGTTGTTGACATGGGGATTGAGAATAAAAATATTTTTTAAAAAAAGTTACCAGAAACCGTTTCTGTCCTTCTGAAAAATAAATTGAACTGTGTAAGCTGTTCCTTTCTATTCATTTCTAACTTTTTCATTCTTGTTTTTTCATTCTTCTTTTAGATTGTGTATGATTCTCTTTGCCCTGCATTTCATCATTATTATGTGTTAATTTTGCCTTGTCCTTTCAGGTGAGTCAGGTCTTGGAAAGTCGACATTGATTAACAGCCTGTTCCTGACTGACCTCTACCCTGAGCGCTATGTACCTGGGGCTGCAGGTGAGTCAATTATTGGAGAGTTTCATCAAACTATAACTCAGTCACATAGGCGAGGTATCACAAGAACAATATCTTGCATATGCAATATTCAACAGAAGTGCTAGGATTTAGTTGCTGATTTTTACAACATTTGTTATTCTAAGCTGGGGCAGAGGTTGCAGTTGGGCCTCTGAAGAAGGTAGGGAGAAAATTACCCGGATCTCTGCTCCTGATAGATATCGAGTGATCTATCCTGGAACGTGTTTGTTTCGGGATGTAAGTTGAGGGTTATGACAGTCCATAGCTGCATAATCGATCTGCACTCACAATCCAGACCTAAACAGGCCAAATAACTTGTTTAATAATGTTTAAGATCTGGAGGTGATATTGAAGCTGCACCCCAGAAAAAAATTGACCCTTTCTGTGAAGGAAAGGTGGAAGAATTTTGCTGTGGGGAAAGTTTTAAAAAACCCCAGCTATGGTGCATTTGGAGCTGCTGTTGTGGTTTTCCTAAAGTGTTTCAGCCTTGTTTGGATTTACAGGTCAAGGCTGAAGAGCTCTCTCTCATGCTGAAATCCTGTTGTTGAGTGCAATGTGATAGCTATAGTACTGGTTATCAAAACTCCGCCATATGTTTGGAGTTAATGTGATCTTTTCAAAATATCATTGTTTTTCTCAGATAATTTGATAATTTCCTGCAGCAGAGGCGTGTGAGATGGTGCCAAGTTAACTAAACATTTATGTTGGACCCTTTTGTAGTTTAAAAAAAAAAGCCAAACTCCCTCCTCAAAAAGCAAGATAAATCATGAATAGATAATAAACAACAAATATTGAGTCAAATGGGAATAACATATGACTCCAGAGAAGTGCGATCTCCGTGTGCAACGATTGATGTGAAGATTCTGACAAATAATTTGGTCCATTGTGACCTCTGATTCTTTTCAACATACCCTGACTGCAGATCCTTGAGTGCTCATGGGAATTTCTTCGAAGTTGTAAATTTGCACATTTGAGGAATATTGCACTGAATGAATCGGATCGTAATTTATTTGTCGCATGAGTCAAAATGGCACCTCTCATTCCTGTCCTCCTGTTGGGAGTTAACTGCAGGATTGATACTTTCCAGGGGAGAGACCATTAATCTTCTTCACCTATTTCTTTCATTCCACAGTGAACTACATGACAGCCTGTCCTCAGTGGAATGATTTGTGGAGTTGGACACAGTCCAGTATGCAATGCCATTCTTACATTTTGGGGGGGATTTCTAAGAGATTGTAAAGAACCTCGGATCATGTGATACAGGCTATCCTCAAGTGATACTGGCTGTTACAAAAATGCAATATGACCAAAATTCATGGTGGTAGTGACTATAAATCTTTTCCTCCAGAATTGAAAGAGAAAAGAAAAGCCAGAAGTATTTAAGAACCATTATGCAGTTTAGCTACAAAGTGTTTGGATGACAAATATTTTTTTAAATCAATTGAATAAGAATTACAGGCAATTCAAATGCACGTGGATGATAGATACGGTACATGTAAATGTGATTGTATATTACTTTTGAACCTCAACTTTCAAGGAAACTTTAAATATTCAAATTATGGATCAAATTTCAAACAAAGCCTTTCATGATGTGGCTCTTAGAAACTATTGATTGCTTTAGGGATTGAGTCACAATGCCATTAGTTATTAAAAAAATTTTTTTTAGAGTACCCAATTATTTTTTTTTTCAATTAAGGGGCAATTTAACATGGCCAATCCACCTAACTTGCACATCTTTGGGTTGTGGGGGTGAAACCCACACAGACACGAGGGGAATGTGTAAACTCCACACAAGACAGTGACCCAGGGCGATTAGTTATTTTGAGTATAGTTGGAAGGGGTTGTACTTGAGCTGCTGAGTTTTATTATGTCAACTATTAATTTTACAGAAAAGATCGAAAGGACAGTCCAAATTGAAGCCTCAACAGTGGAAATTGAGGAGAGAGGAGTCAAACTTCGTCTGACAGTTGTGGATACACCAGGATACGGTGATGCTATTAACAGTCAGGATTGGTAGGTTCCCAGTGAAATAATGTAGAATTAATTCTTAATTGTGAATGCAGTTGTTCGGCAACTGAAGGTTCACAACTTTCATTTTAATTTTAGTGCGGGAGTAAATACCGGCAGTTAAAAATGTTTTTTTCTAATTAAGGGGCGATTTAGTTTGGATAATCCACCTATCCAGCACATCTTTGGTTGTGGGTATGAAACCATGCAGGCACGGGAGAATGTGCAAACTTCACATGGGCAGTGACCCGGCCCGGGATCTGCTGTGAGTCAGCAGTGCTAACCACTGCGCCATCATGCCATCCAATACCGGCAGTTATGTACTGGAATTGGGATATTGACTTCTGAAATGCTGTCTGCATTGCGATAAACTTAACTCTGTTGTGAATAGATTATCTGAGGAGTTACTGTATTTTAATGTGGTTTTTGGTTGTTTAACACCAAATTTGGATGAGGCACTGCTTAAGATTGGATGTTTAGAATCATTAATTCATAGAAATTTACAGAACTGAAGGAGGCCATTTGGCCCATTGTGTCTGTGCCTGCCGATAAAGAGCTATCCAATCAAATCTCTCATTTCGAGCTCTTGGTTCGTAGCCTAGCAAGTTGCAAAACTTAAAGTGTATATCCAAGTATGCAACGAGGGTTTTTACCTCTAAATGCACACACATCAGCCCAAATTTGCTCTATGATCACTGGGTATACCTTTCTGCTAAAGGAAACTGGTCCTTCATTCCCATTCATTCTTATTCCATCATAATTTTATGCAGCTCAATTAAATTTTAACCTCGGCCTCCTCTGTTTGAAAGAAAATAACCCCAACCTAGTCAGTCTTAACTGCTTGCGAAAATTCTTCATTCCTGGCAACATCCTTCTCTGGTGAGATCATATCCTTTCATGTAATGTGAGCAGAACTGTATGCAGTTCTTGAGTTCTGACCTAACTAGTGCTTTATACATAGCTAGTAGTTTTACTTCTTGTATCCTGTTTGCCTGCTTCACCACCAGGGATCTGTGTTCCTGCACTCCAAGGTTCCTTTGTTTCTCTGCATAGCCCACTGTCCTGCAAATTGTTTTCTATTACCTTGTCATGTTTTATTCTCCCCAAGTGAATTAGGTTGATTCCATGTGCCACTTCTCTGCCTACCTGATCAATCCATCTTCCTGCAGTCTACCAACCACACATCCAATTTTTATATTACCTGCAAACCTTCTTAATCTTACCCCCCCTACATTATCTTTGAGACCAATGACAAAAAAGGGACTTGGTATTCAGCCCGTAGATCCCCACTTTAAACAGCCTTGTAGTCACAAACATACTTGTTAACCATAGACTTTTGTTTCCTGCCATTGAGCTGATTTTGGATCCAGTCTTTTATTTCCCATTGGATCCCATTTTTACTCGTCAGTTTGCCATTTGGAACCTTATTCAAAGCATGGCTAAAATCCATGCAGGTTCCATTAAACCCTCATCGACCTTCCTTGTTACTCTCTCAGAAATTTCAACTGAGTTGGTAAGGCACGATGTTCCCTTAACAAATGCACGCTGATAAATTTCTAAATGCTAATCATTACTGTTCCTCAGAATTGTTTTCCCATTAATTTGCCCATCAGCCCAGGTTAGGCTGACTGGCCTGTAGATTTTTGTCTATCTCTTCCTCTGTTTTTAATTAACTGAACAAAGTTAACAGCCCTTGTGGGAAAAATCAACCATTTCAGGAGTCAGACTTGCTGTGTTCAAATCAGTGCAGTTTTATTGTTACACGAAGCTTCGGGAGAAAGCGTACGTACCCCGTGGTACGGTAGCCAGCCTTTCTCGTGGTTTGAATGGCAGTCATTCATTTTATACTTTGGGTTCACAATGAGCCCAGATACAAAACAATTATCACCTTGTTATCTTTAAACAGCCACTTCGGGTTCACAATGAGCCCAGAAACAAAACAATTATCACCTTGTTATCTTTAAACATTTTATAGATTGTACATCGCTATTTGTAAGCGTTTTGCCATTTACGCATGGTTATAGTTAAAGAGGCGTTACAGGTAGCAGCAGGAAAGCAGTATCAATTGTCCCTTTGTTTTAGGAAATGGCCCAAGACATTCGTATTAGCATATGATTGTGTACACCGTGGCTGAAGTCAGCTTTATTCAAGTGGTGTCCCGCATTTATATATTTCTTAATCTTCCTGTCTGGCTCCCTTTGTCCTGGATCTGTTCCTATCTGTCCTACTGGCACCCCACTGGGCTCCAGGCATCAGTTATGTCTGCTTTATTCTCTGTGTCTCCATCTTGTGTGTCGGGCAGCCATCTTCTGTGCCAAGTGCCCTTCTGAACCATTTCCCACTTCAGTCCTCTCGTACCATAGATTGAAAAATGATGGCATAGCCATTTCCTCCCTTGCTTCCATTGACATCCTTGGATACATTTCATCTGGACCAGATGTTTTGTCTAATTACCAAGATACCAACCATTGCCTCTCTGACTGTGTTTGCCCTATCCAATATTACTACATTTCTCTTCCTTGACTATGGTGCCTGTACCGACCCTTTTGTTTTGCGAAGAACCATGCCCATGTTTTTTGCCTCCACACAGGCTACCTTTTTGACAAAAATCTATGGGCCAGTCAGCCTAATTGGCAGTGTTCTTTCCCTAGTTATCATCTTGCTCTTAATGTATTTATAAAATATTGTTTGGCGGTTCCTGGCCTTGCTAATATTTTTTCAAGCCTTCTCTTTTTTTTCCCCCCAATTTCCTAACAGTTTCAACCCTGCACTTTCTACATTTGTGTTCTTCAAAGGGCAGCACGGTGGCGCAGTGGTTAGCACCGCTGCCTCAAAGCGCCGAGGTCCCAGGTTCGATCCTGGCTCTGGGTCACTGTCCATGTGGAGTTTGCACGTTCTCCCTGTGCTGGCGTGGGTTTCGCCCCCACAACCCAAAGATGTGCAAGTTACATGGATTGGCCAGGCTAAATTGCCCCTTAATTGGAAAAAATGAATTGGGTACTCTAAATTTAAAAAAAAAAATTCTGTGTTCTTCAGTATTGAACTCTTGGTATTTTAAAAAAATATATGTTTATCTTTTTGCCTTGCCCCACCATGTATGCTCCTTGAAATCCAGAGGGCTCTAGATTTCGAAGCCCAATTCTTTCTTTACATGAGCTCTGAACCTTCTTAATTCCTTGAATGCATCCCACTGTTTTGACATTTTGATCTACTTTCAACTAGCCGTTTCCAGTCCACGTTTGGTATAGCACATATAACCTAATGCCCATTCCCCAGTAGAAAAACTTTTCTTTTGTATATCTTTATTGTTTTTCATAATTAACTAAATCCAACTGAATTATAACCACTGCCACCAAAATACTTTCTCACTAATGCCCCTTCCAATTGCCCAGCTTCATTCATAAAATAAATCTAGAGCTGCCCCATATCTTGGTGGACTCACTGCGCTCTAACTACAAAAGATTTTCCTGAATGCATTTTTTTTGCCCTCTATACCTATTAAACTGATGCTATCCCAGTTAAAATAAGGATTGCTGGAATCCCCTCTCATTGTTTTTTTTGCATTTCTCAGAAATTTGCCTACACATTTTCTCTTCCATCTCCCTTTGTCTGTTTGAATTTCTGTAGTACACTCCCAAGAGTGTGACCTGTTCCTTTTTCCTCCTTCTGTTCAACACATGACCTCATTTGGTTCTTCGAGCATATTATCCCTCCTCACAGTGTAATTGTTTCTTAGCCAATATTGCGATCCCAACTCTTTTTTTTTTTAATCCCACAGTCTATATCTTCTGAAGACCTTGTAACCAAGGATAATGAGCTTTCATTCCTGCTCTCTTTGAGCCATGTTTCAGTCATAGCTATGGCATCAAACGTCCATGTGTCTCTCTGTGCCCTCGGCTCAATTGCCTGAATCACTAAACATGTATTGACGTATTTACCATTAGTCATTGAGCAACTCCTTTTTCATATATTTTCTAGACTTTGTTTCCTTCCATCCTTGCTTACTAAAATTCTGTTGCTTTCTAGCAAAGTTTCTCATCAGGCTGATTCTCTCTACTCTTTGCTAATGTTACAATACCCAGACCAGACCCCAATTTATATGAGGAAACCGGACAAGACACCAACAATTTTTTAATTTCTAGGGAAGGATACTTTGATTCCACTCACAACTAAGCATCTTTTATATCGCAACATAAGACAGGATTAACCCCATTAACAGCCAAGGGAAAAAAACAGCTTTTCAATTAGCAGTTAAAACAGTCCTTAAAAACAAAGAAAGAAAGGTCTTTGAACTTACTTTCCCATCTACTTCTAAACTTTCAATTAAGCAAAATCCACGCACACGGGTCAAATGCCATTTATTAATAAAGTTAACACTCAGTGGCTTACCGATTTACTCACTAAGTCCTTGGGAGAGAAGCTTTCAGAAGTCAGCCTGAGAAACACGCCTCCATTCCTCAGAATCCAGAGCAAAAGCATGAAAATGAAACTTCAAACAGGCACAGGGCAGGGCTCAAAAATCTAAAAACAGACCCAGTCCCCCTCATGAGTGACATCACAGCCTGCCTAGCTGGCACAGCTTGATCACCGCTTTAGCAGACATATAATCTGGATATGTTAACCTAAATTCTTCTAATAACATTACTGCAACAGACACATAAAAAATGTCCTGCATGCATCTCACGAATGACAAAACATTACTGAAAAATGAATGCCTTGAGGACATAAGACATAAGACGTTGGTGGTGGTGGGGGTTGGGGGAGAGATTAGATTTGCACTTTTCCTTTGTTCCATTACTATTTTGGAAATTTCCGAAGAACTAGAATGGGTCAATGTCTGTAGGAATAAAAATTAACTTTTCTAAGAAAATAACGAGTGAAGATTAATTTACTTCTCTGGTTGTTGATGGGTGCAATTGCTTCTTAGAAAATGATCCAACAAGAAAGTGTTGATGCATTCTAATTGATTTTGATTGGTGCCGTTAATCTTCAGGTGTCATGTCTGTCATTGTTCAGCCTGTTTTTAATTAGTTTAGTCTGAACTTCTTGACTTTAGTGTATTGACTGGTAACTGTATGGTTGGGAAGGAAATCCTAACGTAACAAAGTTGCGGGTAAAAAGACCATTTCAAAGCTTCCTTGTGCTAATTCTGTTTTCTTCTTTGTATGTTACCCATTCCTTCTTCCAGTAAGCAAACCACATGTTACTGTTGCGTTTTATTTGCTATTTTTCTGCCCTGTTGCATACTTAGTCTGAAAATTATACTGCAAAACCTTTACTGCATCAGCTTCTTCTAAGAAATTCTGAAACTGAGACTTCCGGTTGCGGCGATGCGGAGCTAAGCCGCACGTTTCGGCAGCTCCCGCGATAACGGACTTTTGGGCTCTCCAGAGGAGCCCCAACGGAACTTTTTCGATTGAATCCCGTGTGGGAAGGTGAAGTAAGGTCTCCCCTTACGTTATATGGCCGAGATTAGCGGTGGAGCGGCGGGAAAAGAGGCTCTGGAGCAGTGGCAAAAATGAGGGGGGAAAAAGCAAGATGGCGGAGGGCGGAGATCGAGCAGCATGGGGGCCGGACCAGCAGGAGTTCCTTAAGCGCTGTGTGGAGGAGCTTAAAAAGGAGGTGCTGGCACCAATGCTGTTGGCGATCGAGGGGCTGAAGGAGACCCAGAAGGCCCAGGCGGTGGAGCTTCGTGAGGTGAGAGATAAAACGAATGATAACGAGGACGAGATCCTGGGCCTGGCGGTAAAAATGGAGGCGCACGAGGCAGTGCACAGCAGGTGGGCCGAGAGAATCGAGGTCCTGGAGAACAGGTTGAGGAGGAAGAATCTCCGGATTCTGGGTCTCCCCGAAGGAGTGAAGGGAGCTGATGCTGGGGCGTATGTGAGTACGATGCTCCATTTGCTGATGGGTGTGGAGGCCTCTCCGACCCCCCTGGAGCTGGAAGGGGCTCACCGGGTCCTGGCGAGGCGACCCAAGGCTGATGAGCCGCCAAGGGCGATAGTGGCAAGGTTCCATCGCTTCGCAGACAAAGAAAGTGTTCTGAGATGGGCCAAGAAGGTGCGGAGCAGTAGATGGGAGAATGCGGTGATCCGAGTTTACCAGGATTGGAGCGCGGAGGTGGCAAGGAGGAGAGCTGGCTTCAACCGGGCCAAGGCGGTGCTGCACAAAAAAAGAGTCCGGTTCGGCATGCTGCAGCCTGCGCGACTGTGGGTCACTTATCAGGACCGACACCATTATTTTGAAACGCCAGAAGAGGCTTGGACCTTTACTCAAACGGAAAAATTGGACTCGAACTGAGGGGATGTGGTTGTGGGGGGAGATGTTGGTTGTATACGGGGTTGTAAATATGGGTAAAGAATACTTCATGGGTGGAATGATGGATGGGGATGTGGGTAGAGTTCTGGTTAAAATTCCCTTTTTTCCCCTTTTCTGTAGATGAGATGATGGGGAATGTGGGCGTCGGTGCTGGAGGGAGGCGAGACTCGGGGATGAGGGACATGGGATAATGGCCGCAACAGGAGCTGCACCACGGGGGGCGGGGCTGGCTCAGGAAAGCGCAGGCTTTTTCCCGCGCCGGGGGGGATGGAGGAAGGTAAGGAGGAGGAGAGACTCCCACACGGGGAGATCAACGGGAAGGCGTGGGAAGCCGGGGTCAGCAGAAGTCAGCTGACTCGCGGAAGTAATATGGGGGGAGCAAAAGAGCTAGATGCGGGGAGAGGGGGGGACATTAGGGTTGCTGCTGCACTGTCCGAGGGGGAACTGAAAATGGAAGAGGTGGTCGGGGCGGGGGTTCCCCGCCTGGGGGACTGGAGGGTGCAGGAGGCGCGAGCACGGGACTGGCCTGAGATGGCTAGTGGGTAGCCCCCCAATCCGGCTGATCACGTGGAATGTGAGAGGCCTAAATGGGCCGGTTAAGAGGGCCCGAGTGTTCGTGCACCTAAAGGGACTGAAGGCAGACGTGGTCATGTTTCAGGAGACACATCTGAAGGTGGCATATCAGGTCAGGTTAAGGAAGGGATGGGTAGGACAGGTGTTCCATTCGGGGCTGGATGCGAAGAATAGAGGGGTGGCAATACTGGTGGGGAAGCGGGTGTCGTTTGAGGCCAAGAACATAGTAGCGGAGAATGGAGGCCGATACGTGATGGTGAGCGGTAGGTTGCAGGGGACGGAAGTGGTACTGGTGAATGTGTATGCCCCGAACTGGGACGATGCTGGATTCATGAAACGGATGTTGGGGCGTATTCCGGACCTGGAGGTAGGGAACTTGATAATAGGTGGGGATTTTAACACTGTGATGGACCCAGGATTAGATCGTTCCAGATCTCGGACGGGGAAGAGGCCGGCTGCGGCCAAGGTGCTTAGGGGGTTTATGGACCAGATGGGGGGGGGGGGGGGGAGTAGATCCGTGGAGATTTGCCAGGCCTTTGGCCAGAGAATTTTCTTTTTTCTCCCACGTACATGAGGCCTACTCCCGGATAGATTTTTTTGTTCTGGGCAGGGCATTGATCCCGAAAGTGGAGGGAACGGAGTATTCGGCCATAGCCATTTCAGACCATGCCCCGCATTGGGTGGAGCTAGAGCTGGGGGAGGAGAGGGACCAACGCCTGTTGTGGAGGTTGGATGTGGGACTGCTGGCAGGCGAGGAAGTGTGTGGGAGGGTGCGGGGGTGTATCGAAAGGTATCTGGAGGCCAGCGACAACGGGGAGGTGCAGGTGGGAGTAGTATGGGAGGCGCTGAAGGCGGTGGTCAGGGGAGAGTTAATCTCCATCAGGGCTCCTAGGGAGAAGAGAGAGGGCAGGGAAAGGGAGAGGTTAGTGGGGGAGATTTTAAGGGTGGACAGGAGCTATGCAGAGGCTCCTGATGAGGAACTACTCGGGGAGAGACGAAGTCTCCAGACGGAGTTCGACCTGTTGACCACAGCGAAGGCAGAGGCACAGTGGAGGAAGGCACAGGGGGCTATATATGAATATGGGGAGAAGGCGAGTCGGATGGTGGCACAGCTCCGTAAGAGGATGGCAGCGAGGGAAATAGGCGGAGTCAAGGATGGCAGGGCACTCCACAACTACGGTGTGGAGTGCGGGGAAAGTGAATGAGGCTTTCAAGGCCTTTTACAAGGAGCTGTATAGGTCCCAGCCCCCAGGGGGAAAAGAGGGGATGCGACGATTCTTGGACCAATTGAGGTTCCCGAGGGTGGAGGAGCAGGAGGCGGCTGGTTTGGGGGCGCCAATTGGGGTGGAGGAGCTGGTTAAAGGACTGGGGAGCATGCAGGCAGGGAAGGCCCCGGGGCCGGATGGGTTCCCGGTGGAGTTTTATAGGAAGTATGTAGACCTGTTAGCCCCGTTGCTGGTAAGGACCTTCAATGAAGGGAGGGGGGGGACCCTGCCCCCGACAATGGCGGAGGCGACGATCTCTTTGATCTTGAAGCGGGATAAGGACCCACTGCAATGTGGGTCGTATAGACCGATCTCGCTCCTCAGCGTAGATGCTAAGTTGCTGGCAAAAATGTTGGCTACGAGGATTGAGGACTGTGTCCCGGGGGTGATTCACGAGGACCAGACGGGATTCGTAAAGGGTAGGCAGCTAAATACTAATGTGCGAAGGCTCCTAAATGTGATAATGATGTCATCGGCGGAGGGAGAAGCGGAGATATTGGCAGCCATGGACGCGGAGAAGGCCTTTGACCGAGTAGAGTGGGAGTATCACTGGGAAGTGTTGAGGAGGTTTGGGTTTGGGGGAGGGTTTATTAGTTGGGTTAAGCTCCTGTATAAAGCTCCGGTGGCGAGTGTGGTCACGAACCAGCGGAGGTCGGAGTATTTCCGGCTGTATCGAGGGAAGAGGCAGGGGTGCCCCCTGTCCCCTCTGCTGTTTGCATAAGCAATTGAACCTTTGGCCATGGGGTTAAGGGAGTCGGGGAAATGGAAGGGGGTGGTTCGAAGAGGAGAGGAACATAGAGTGTCGCTGTACGCAGACGACCTGCTGCTCTATGTGGCGGATCCAGTGGAGGGGATGGTTGAGGTCATGCAGATCCTAAGGGAGTTTGGAGACTTTTCGGGCTATAAGCTCAATGTGGGAAAGAGTGAGCTCTTTGTGGTACATCCGGGGGATCAGGGAAGAGGGATAGACGACCTACCGTTGAGGAGGGCGGAAAGGAGCTTTCGATACTTGGGGAGTCGGGTAGCTAGTAGCTGGGGGGCACTGCACAAACTTAATTTGACGCGGCTGGTGGAACAGATGGAGGAGGATTTTAAAAGGTGGGACATGTTGCCACTCTCGCTGGCGGGCAGGGTACAGTTGATTAAAATGGTGGTCCTCCCGAGGTTTCTTTTTGTATTCCAATGCCTCCCAATTGTGATTACTAAGGCCTTCTTGAAGAGGGTAAGCAGGAGCATTATTGGATTTGTGTGGGCGAGCAAGACCCTGAGGGTAAGGAGGGGGTTCCTGGAGCGTAGCAGCAATAGAGGAGGGTTGGCGTTGCCGAATTTGGGTGGTTACTACTGGGCAGCCAACGTGGCGATGATCCGTAAGTGGGTGATGGAGGGAGAGGGGGCGGCGTGGAAGAGGTTGGAGATGGCGTCCTGCAAAGGAACGTGTCTGGGGGCGCTGGTGACGGCACCGCTGCCGCTCTCGCCGACAAGGTACACCATGAGCCCGGTGGTGGCGGCAACGCTAAAGATCTGGGAGCAGTGGAGACGGGACAGGGATGCGACGGGAGCCTCGGTGTGGTCCCCGATCAGAGACAACCATCGGTTTGTCCCAGGAAGTATGGACGGGGGGTTTCAGAGCTGGCATCAGGCAGGGATTAGAAGAATGGGGGACCTATTCATTGATGGGACGTTTGCGAGCTTAGGGGCGCTGGAGGAGAAGTTTGGGCTACCTCCGAGAAACGCTTTCAGGTACATGCAAGTGAGGGCGTTTGTGAGGCGGCAGGTGAGGGAATTCCCGCTGCTCCTGGCACAGGTGATTCAAGATAGGGTGATTTCGGGCGTATGGGTCGGAGAGGGCAAGGTGTCGACGATATACCAGGAGATGAAAGAAGAGGGGGAGGCTTTGGTAGAGGAGCTGAAGGGTAAATGGGAGGAGGAGTTGGGGGAGGAGATTGCGAAGGGGCTATGGGCTGATGCCCTAAGTAGGGTTAATTCCTCTAACTCGTGTGCCAGGCTTAGCCTGATACAATTTAAGGTGGTTCATAGAGAGCATATGACGGGGGCGAGGCTGAGTAGGTTCTTTGGGGTGGAGGACAGATGTGGGAGGTGCTCAGGTCGTCCGGCGAACCATGTCCATATGGGGGGGGGAGAGGGGGGGAGGATGGGGGGGGGAGAGGAGGGGAGGATGGGGGGGGGAGAGGAGGGGAGGGGAGGGGAGGGGGGGGGAGGGGGGGGGAGGGGAGGGGAGGGGGGGGGAGGGGGGGGGAGGGGAGGGGAGGGGAGGGGAGGGGAGGGGGGGGGAGGGGAGGGGAGGGGAGGGGAGGGGAGGAGAGGGGAGGGGAGGGGAGGGGAGGGGAGGGGAGGGGGGGAGGGGGGGGAGGGAGGGGGGAGGGGGGAGGAGGGGGGAGGGGGGAGGGGAGGGAGGGGGGAGGGGAGGGGGGGGGGAGGGGGGGGAGGGGAGGGGGAGGGGGGGGGGAGGGGAGGGAGGGGAGGGGAGGGGAGGGGAGGGGGGGGAGGGGGGGGGAGGGGAGGGGAGGGGGGGGGAGGGGGGGGAGGAGGGGAGGGGGGGAGAGAAGCGGGGGGGAGAGAAGAGGGGGGGGGGGAGAGAAGGGGGGGGGAGGGGCAGAGGAGGGGAGGGGGAAGGGGAAGGGGGGTTTCTCTGGGGGGCATTTGAGCAAGAAAACACGAATGATCCGGAAAACTGACCTGTACGGGAAGAATCCAATGTACAAAGTTTTGTATCTTATTGACTTGCCATGTTCATGTCTTGCTACGCAAACTTTCTTTCTTTTTTTTCTTGTAACGGGGGTGGGGGGGGGGTTTGTTTGTATGGTGGAACATTTTGTTGAAAAGTTCTTTATAAAAACATATTTAAAAAAAAAAAAAAGAAATTCTGAAACTAATAGACCAGAAAAATAAACTTTCTCTTTCCTGCTGCATATGGAAATCTGGTTGCAAATTTAAGAGATTCCTAAAAATGTACCATTGCAGGTTTTGAATCTATTCCTGGTTGGAATCTTGGGCCAGTTTTGTGGGAGGAGATTAAGTTGAATGGACAGAAAATTTGATGGACAGACATAAAAGATTGACATGACTTGGGCATCATGTAGTTATGCATATAAACCATACACCCAAAATCCTTTTAAGACACAGTCTTGTTTTCTGCTTTTCTATGCCTGATTTCTGTTACGTTAGTTCATATTTTATTCTGTCCTCTTATACTATGCTCATTGGTTTATTGAATTAATCTTTCCTGTGAGACATTTTGTCTTTAGCAATCTGGGTCTACCAATAAACCATATTCTTGGAAGTTTTTATTGCATTCAAAAATGTCGAGGAGGTTTTTCAAAAGGCTCTTCTTATCTAAATTCATGCTTGGCTATTAGTACAGTAAGAAGTCTTACAACACCAGGTTAAAGTCCAACAGGTTTGTTTCAAATCACTAGTTTTCGGAGCACAGTCCCTTCCTCAGGTGAATGAAGAGGTGGGTTCCAGAAACATTATATATCTATATATGTGTATATATATTATATATATATATATATATATATATATATATATTAGACAAAGTTAAAGATGCAAGATGATACTTTCAATGCGAGTCTTTGCAGGTAATTAAGTCTTACTAGTCCAGATGGAGCAACTGGAGGGAGGGATACTGTGATTTTACATAGTGATGAGCATTTCTAAAAAATAACCAATAAGTAGATAAGTTGCTTTCCCTTCTTCAGTCTGCATATTTTATTGTTTAAAATTCTACCTTCCTCACAAACCAATATTTCACTATTTTGATTAGCAGAGCACATGGAACTGGTGAACTAAAACAGGTGGCACGATAGCACAGTGGTCAGCACTGCTGCTTCACAGCGCCAGGGTCCCTGGTTCGATTCCTGGCTTGGGTCACTGTCTGTGCAGAGTCTGCACGTTCTCCCCGTGTCTGTGTGGGTTTACTCCGGGTACTCCGGTTTCCTCCCATAATTCCTGAAAGACGTGCTGTTAGGTGAATTGGACATTCTGAATTCTCCCTCTGTGTACCAGAACAGGCGCTGGAATGTGGCGACTAGGGGATTTTCACAGTAACTTCATTGCAGTGTTAATGTAAGTCTACTTGTGACAATGATAAAAGATTATTAAATACACAATGTAAATGCAGAGGCATTGGGTGAGCACATGGATTGTAGTACTACTCAGTAGAGAAGATGTGTGAAGAGATCAGTTCAGTCGTTAAGAGGGTCATTCAAGAGTGTGGTAACAGCGGGGAAGAAGCTGTTTTTGAACCTGTTAGTATGTGTTCTCCGACTTTTGTATCAGCTGCCCGATGGAAGACGTTGGAAGAGAGAACAACCCAGGTAGGGGGGTGTCTTTGATTTTGCTGCCTGCTTTCCCAAGTATGCGGGAAATGTATGAGTCAATGGATGGGAGGTGAGTTCGCATGATGGACTGGGCTGTGTTCACGACTCTCTGGTTCTTACGGTCTTGGGCTGAGCAGTTGCCATACCAGACTGTGGTGCAGCCAGATAGGATGCTTTCTATGGTGCATCTGTAAAAAGTGATGAGAGTCAATGTGGCCATGCCGAATTTCCTTTGTTTCCTGAGGAAGTATAGGTGCTGTTGTGCTTTCCTGGTCGTGGTGTCGACGGGGTGGACCAGGACAGATTGTTGGTGATGTGCACACCTCGGAATTTGAAGCTGTCAACCATCTCCACCCCGGCACCATTGATGCAAACAAGGGTGTGTACGATACTTCACCTTCCTGAAGTCAGTGACCAGCTCCTTAGTTCTGCTGACATTGAGGGAGAGATAGTTGTCAGTACAACGCGCCACTAAGTTCTCTACCTCCCTCCTTACTCTGACTCACCGTTGTTCGAGATCTGATCCACTACGCTCGTGTCATCAGCAAACTTGCAGATGGAGTCGGAGCCAAATTTTGCCACACAGTCGTGTGTATAGGGAGTATAGTAGGGGGGTAAGTATGCAGTTTAGTGGGGCCCTGGTATTGAGGACTATAGTGGAGGAGATTTTGATTGTTTCTCCTTACTGATTGTGGTCTATGGGTCAGGAAGGCGAGAATCCAGTTGCAGAGGGAGGGAGGTAGGTCCTAGGTTTTGAGATGAGTTTGGCTGGGATTATGGTGTTGAAGGCGGAGCTGTAGTCAATGAATAGGAGTCGACGGTCCTTGTTATCAAGATGCTGCAGGGATGAGTGTCAGGTCAGGGAGATGGCGTTTGCTGTGGACCAGTTGTGGTGGTGTGCAAATTGCAGTGGATCAAGGCATTCTGGGAGTATGGAGTTGATGTGTCTCATGTCCAACCTCTCAAAGCACTTCATAATGATCGATGTCAAGACCATCGGACGATAGTCTTTGAGGCACGTTGCCTAGTTCTTCTTTGGCACTGGTATGATGGTGTGAACCTCGGAACAGAGTAAGAAGAGGTTGAAGATTTCCGCGAACACACTTGCAAGTTGGTCCACGCAGGATATGAGTGCACGACCCGGGACTTCATCAGGACCTGTTGCTTTCCGAGGGCTCACTTTCGGGAAGGCCGATCTGACTTCGGAAACTGCGACTGTAGGTATGGGTGTGTCCAAGGCTGCTGGGGCAGTCGACAACAGTTTGATGGTTTCCTGCTCGAATGGAGCATAGAATGCATTGAGTTCATCGGGGAGGTGTGCGCTGCTGCTGGAGATTCTACTCAACTTTGTTGCCCATTATGTTGTTTCAACCTTGCTACAACCGACGAGAGTCTGTGTTGTTAGTTTGTGACTTTAGCCTATTCTGGTATTGTCTCTTGGCATCCCTGATGGCATTGTGGAGGTTGTACCTGGATTTCCTCTATAGGTCTGGGTCGCCTGTCTTGAACGGTTCAGACCTGGCCTTCAGTAGAGAGTGAATCTCCCGATTAAACCATGGTTCCTGGTTGGGGAACATACGTACTATCTTCTTTGGATTAGGGCAGCTTTGAGTTTCCTTCCAAGATGTACACCACCCTGACTTGGAACTATATCTCCGTTCCTTCACCAATGATGTTTCAAAACCCTGGAACTTAGCTTTGTGGGTGTCCCTGGGTCAAAAGGACAGCAGTTCAAGAAGGTGGCATATCACCACTTTTTTCAGGGACAAGTAGGGATGGACAACATATGCTGGCATTGCTAGAAATACATACATTCCATGAAAAACTTGGAAAGATGGTAGGAAGTGTGAGTGAACCATAAATACTGTCATGATTGGTTGGGCCAAATGGCCTATTTCTGTGCTGTCTGTCCCATGTAATGCTATGCAATCCTATCACAACCTCTGATGTCCCAAAATGCTTTACATTCAAGAACCAATGTGGTGCCCAATTTGTGTACTACAAGATTCCACAAACAGAAAATGAGATGATTCACAAGTTATTTTGTTTGTTAGTTAAAGAAAGAATGTTGACCAAGATATTGGCAGAACTCCCCCTCCTTAAAGTAAAGGCACATTAATAGACAGACAGGGCCCTGGTTTAACATTCTTTCCAACAGGCTAACCTCCCGAAATGCAGAATTCCCTGAGGATTACACTATTGCGTAAATTCAGACTTGATGTTAAGTTGATTGTAAAGTATTGCACATGAATCACCAAATTGATTGAATTGACAGAGGAGAAAAGGACTGAAAGGTAATGGTGAAATACTAATTCCAATGCAGGCCAATGTGTTGGAGCAATTAAAAAGCTAACAGAATTTTGGGATATACAGTCAGAACAATGGAACTATCCAGAGGTGGTGGAACCTTGCAGTGTACTAGGCAGACCACACTTGAAATACAGCATTCTGTTCCAATCCGCATACTGCAAGAGACACTGGAGAGAGTTCAGAGAAGGGAAGCAAAACTGGACCAATTGACAGCAGGGAATCTCAGCCGCACAGTCTTGGAATAAGGTATCTAAGAGAGAATGTCTAAGGGAGAAAGATATGAAATGGTTATTCAGTGCTCCAGTGGACTTGTCTATCTTTCCTGAGAAGTAGTGGCCACTTTAAATTGTCAGCTTTTAGAGATTACATGGTTTCAATAGTGGAACATCTGCAGAAACATTTAATTAGTTGGCAACAGAGTAATGAATGTGGGGTCTATGCATGTGCAGAATAATAAAGCTGATTATGAATTATAGCTTTGTTTACATTCTTGGGTGGTTTAGGGTCCAGAGTGCAATGCTTGTTCAGTGTACTTACTGGGATTCAGTGAAGTATGATGCTGGATGTATAAAAAGTTCGATGAAATTGAATGGCAGCTTGCAGTAAAATTGTGGATTTTGTCCTTCACAATGTGTGCTGACTCTCGAGAGTGTTATGCTGTGTAAAACTGGTGGTTTTATTGATGCTTAAAATATTTTTAGCCTGCTGGCAAAACAGAGCAACATTGACACCTCAGCCCATACTTGATTCAGTTTGGCACCACTCTACTCTTGTCAAAAACATAAATTCAATTTATGCCATTCTGACCATAGAATTTACAGTGCAGAAGGAGGCCATTCGGCCCATCGAGTCTGCACCGGTTCTTGGAAAGAGCACGCTACCCAAGGTCAACACCTCCACCCTATCCCCATAACCCAGTAACCCCACCCAACACTAACGGCAATTTTGGACACCAAGGGCAATTTATCATGGCCAATCCACCTAACCTGCACATCTTTGGATTGTGGGAGGAAACCGGAGTACCCGGAGGAAACCCACGCGCACACGTGGAGGATGTGCAGACTCCACACAGACAGTGACCCAAGCCGGAATCGAACCTGGGACCCTGGAGCTGTGAAGCAATTGTGCTATCCACAATGCTACCATGGTCCAATTCTGGGTATGGTATGGATGCATGATGTTTGGGTTTGAGCTATGGGTGTTGCTGGTTGAGATAATAGGTGTCCTGATTGTGGAAATCCTTTGAATGACAGCAAATTTACATTTCTGTTGGGATTACCCCATAATAAATTGAATCTCAGAAGTGATTAAATTCATATCTGCCCCTCCTTTTGAAGGCACAAGTTAAATCCAGATGAACCTTCTGTTAGGATTGGGGTTTCACCTTTGAGACAACTAGCTTCATTAAGGCATTTCAGGACTATTTACCCATAATAGTTTGCAATTGTTTCATCCATTGGAGCCTGATAGGGGACTAGCTACCAGGCCCCACTCGCTGTCAGGACCACACACTGAGGACAGTGATGGTTTTGATTGCCAGCTCAATTTCCCAGTCATTGGGCAAAGAGCTGAGGGGAGGGTTAGAGGACAAGTCTTTGGCTTAGCAGCTGGCTGGAACAAAGAACAGTCTGCAAAGTTTTGGCAATGAAGCAATCATTTTCTGAGGTTGAAGCAGCCAGTTTAGCAAATACTGACTTGACTTGTGAAATAAAGTATTGGATTGAATTTCACTGTAAACTACTTTCTGCTCATTCATTCATTCCATGTAAAATAAACCAGATTGTTGGTCTACAATTGACTTCGACTCATTAATGTACTGACTGGTCAAACTTCTGGACGTTAGAACAAATAAAGGTAAAAGCAAGTGAAAGAGTATGATATTCATTGCACCCAGTAAGAAGTTTCATTGTTATGACCGCAGGCCATGCTATCAGGTATGACTACATATTAGCCAGCAGCACATTGCAAAGCACACTAGGATTGCTTACAGGAGAGACTGATAACATGGACTACGATAATATCTCATGCTGATCAGAACTTTGTGTGATATACCCACAGATGAATTCTTGTCCAGCTCCAAATAAAGAATAATGGCAGCTCCAAATAATGTTGTGTACCCTTCTATCCCCATCTCTCCCTCTCCCTGTACGGCATTTCATGTGCATGATCTTTGCCACATTTGACTTTTTTCACTATTGCTATTCCTTACCAATTGTACCATTGGTATGTTTTCTGTAGAAAGATTAATTTCCTGCTGTCTAACTCTTTCTTCTCCAGATTTGCAGTAAAATAGAGAAAAAAAGTCCAGGAAGGTGTATTCTCTGTGTATTTAAAAAAACAAAAAACATGTATTAATTTTTTTTTTTAAGGTAATTAAAATTAGCTGTCACAACAGAGAACAGCATATCGGCTTTCTGTCCAGTGCAGCTGCAGTGATATTTCTTTCCCTGTTTTCAGGGGAGTTTAATTTTTGATTCTTGAGAAAGTAAATCTCAAGCTGCCTGTGCGGGAATTCTACCGGCATTGAACATACAGCAGAACACTGCTAATAACATGTGTTTTGGGATTGGGTGTGTCTGAATTGGTTGCCAGAACATGATACAAATGTGACCTTACTCCACACAGAAATGATCAAAGCTGTTTCAGGATGCAGGTGGCTCCTTCCCCATTGGTGTTTTTAGTGGCACTGCTCCAGTGGAATTCAAAGTGGTGGCCCGTGTTAGCTCAGCAAATTTGCTATTATTTTAAAACACATTGTTGTCCTTTACTCCATCCTTTTCTGATAGCAGGGTCTTGTTGGGATTTGGTTCCACAAGTGCTGGAGACCCTCCAGTACCGTGCTCAAGTGGTTATGTATGAACTTCTGCAATAGAATGTGGATTGACTTGAATGTCGGTGGCATAACAGTTGAAGGTGTGCAGATTGTTGTTTGAAATGTACTAGATGTGCATGCATTGTCTTTCAAGGATAGGTTACTAAGTAGCAGGAAGCTTAACGGGTTTATTTTCTTCCCTTGTCTAGGGGTATTGAATCCAATTGTTGACCCTGCTAAGATCTGCTAATTAAGGGGCAATTTAGCCAGATCTACCAAAGCTACACTGTCACATTTCAGAATGCCCTGATCATTTTCCCATAGATTTTGAACATATTTATCTTTTTTTTTTTTAAAAGTAGATTCTCGCTACCTACTGTACAGTGGGAAATGCAGTGTGTTCATTATTTTATATTGCATATTAATTAGGTGAATTCGCTCAGAACCGTTAGTCTTCATGATCATCTGATGTGAAGGCTTGCATCTGGCGCATAAAGGGTTAAGTTGAGGACAGGTTGCTTAAATGGTTTCTATTCCTGGGTTTACAAGGTTAAGAGGTGACCTATTTCAGATGTTTAGGTGTACATTGAGAAATTATGTCTTTTGATGAGGGAATCAAAAAAAGAAGAAGCATAATCTGAAAATTACAGCTACAAGATTTTAAGAGTGAAATTGGGAGGCACTGTGTCACTTTGGGAGCAATTTTAAAATTCTCTCCTCTAACAGGGTGTGCATTCAGGAATAATTGAAACTTTCAGGACCAATCGTAACAAATCTTTATTAGGCAAGGCTATAGAGTAAAAGTGGCAATGTATTTGAAGTACAGATCAACCGTAATCTTATTGGATGATGGAATTAGTTGCCTACTATGCTTTGATGGATGCAATTTGATTTATGGATTGTCATGAGTCGAGGTATCTTAGGTACATTAATTACTGAATCATTTTATTTACATTTTCCTTTCTCTATTCCCTCTCGATGAAGGTCGTTCATATCCACGTATCTCTCCTTCGAAGTCAGACTCTCCAGTGGAGCGCTCGGTAGTGAACTGTAGTGGTCACTCAAGACTTATGAAGTTTTCTGGACTTGTATTTACAGTTAACAGTATTTTGATCGTACTGGACTGCTGAGAAAGCAACATTGAGCGATAAATCCATGACTGCTTTCCCTGCTGGAATTTGGGTGATTTATCCTCATGGAATTGGCCAGTGGCCCTGTATTGTACAACCTTTAGTGACAGCAGCACGGTAGCACAAGTGGTTAGCACTGTGACTTCACAGAGCCAGGGTCCCAGGTTCAATTCCCTGCTGGGTCACTATCTGTGCTGAGTCTGCACGTTCTCCCCAAGTCTGCGTGGGTTTCCTCCGGGTGCTCCGGTTTCCTCCCACAGTCCAAAGATGTGCAGGTTAGGTGGATTGACCATGCTAAATTGCCCTTAGTGTCCCAAAAAGATTAGGAAGGGTTATTGGGTTAGGGGGATAGGATTGAAGTGAGGGCTTAAATGGGTCGGTGCAGACTCGATGGGCCAAATAGCCTCCTTCTTCACTGTATGTTCTATTCAGGTCCAAGGGACTATTGGAGACTGAATATGCATCTTTTATTTTGTACACTTCTGGTGTTAACCAGCTGTTGGCCATGGCTCAGTGGTAGAACTCTCATTTCGAAGTTCCAAAGAAGGTTGTGGACTTAAGATCTACTGAAGGGACTCGAGTAAATAATCTAGACTGACACTCCAATGCTGTAATGAGGGAACGATGTACAGTTGGAAGTGCCAATTTTCAGGGACAATGTTAGCCTAGGCTCCATCTGACTCAGGTGGGCAGTAAAGGACTTGTGGCACAATTTTGAAGAAGAGCAGGGAAGTTCTCCTCTGGCCAATATTGATCTCTGAACAGCAGAATAAAATTGATTATCTTGTCATGATCACATTGCTGTTTGTGGGACCTTGCTTTGCTAAAATTTGTTGCTGTATTTCCCATCTCCCGGTAGTGACTAGCACATCCTGGGGTCATGAATAGTGCTATACAAATGCAAGATATTTATTTATTTTATGATATACAAGTTCTGCCAGCAATGCATTGCTGGTAATATTGATATGAACTGCGGTTTCTGACTTTGAAGGGTTAAGTAAATAGATATAGAACATAGAACAATACAGCGCAATACAGGCCCAATGAATAAATCATGTATTGACGATTCGTAAGTATAAACTTTGCTCCAAGTGCAAAATCTCATCACCTGAGACTGCACTGCAGGAAATCGTGTGCACACTTTGCTTCTGCTTCACAAAGGAAGACCTGAATAATGTACTGGAAGTTCTGAGAAGGACAAATTTTAGTAAGTAATTGAAGGAAATTAATATTAGTAAAGAAATGGGTTTGGGGAAATTAATGGGATTGAAGTCGGACAAATCTACAGGGCCTGATAATCTTCATTCCAGAGTACTGAAGGAAGTGGCTCTAGAAATAGTAGATCCATTGGTCATTTTCCAAAATTCTTTGGACTCTGGAATGGTTCCGACAGATTGGATTGTAGTGAATTAGTGAATATAACCTCGCTACTCAATAAGGGGTGGAGGGAAAGCAGGGAACTGTAGGCCAGTGAGTCTGACGTCGGAAGTAGGGAAGTTGCTGGAGTCCGTTATCAAGGATTTCACAGCACAACATTTGGAAAGCAGTGGTGTGATCAGACAGTCAGCATGGATTTACTTTTTTTAAATAAAATATTTTATTGAAAATTTTTGGTCAACCAACACAGTACATTGTGCATCCTTTACACAATATTATAACAACACAAATAACAATGACCTATTTTATAAACAGAAAGTGAATAAATAATAAATAACAAAAATGAAAACTAACCCTAATTGGCAACTGCCTTATCACAAGTAACACTCTCCAAAAATATAATTTAACAGTCCAATATATAATTATCTGTAGCAACGACCTATACATATTATTCAGTATATATTAACAACCCCGAGAGTCCTTCTGGTTCCTCCTCACCCCCCCCCCCCCCCCCCCCCCCCGATCCTGGGCTGCTGCTGCTGCCTTCTTTTTTTCGATTCCATCTATCTTTCTGCGAGGTATTCGACGAACGGTTGCCACCGCCTGGTGAACCCTTGAGCCGACCCCCTTAGAACGAACTTAATCCGCTCTAGCTTTATAAACCCTGCCATGTCATTTATCCAGGTCTCCACCCCCGGGGGCTTGGCTTCTATCCAAATTAGCAATATCCTGCGCCGGGCTACTAGGGACGCAAAGGCCAAAACATCGGCCTCTCTCGCCTCCTGCACTCCCGGCTCTTGTGCAACCCCAAATATAGCCAACCCCCAGCTTGGTTCAACCCGGACCCCCACTACTTTTGAAACCCCTCAACGCTATCGCCAGGGGCTTAATCGCCAGTGCAAACAATAATGGGGACAGAGGGCATCCCTGCCTTGTCCCTCTATGGAGCCGAAAATATGCAGATCCCTGTCCATTCGTGACCACGCTTGCCATCGGGGCCCTATACAACAGCTGCATCCATCTAACATACCCCTCTCCAAAACCAAATCTCCTCAACACCTCCCACAAATGATCCCACTCCACTCTATCAAATGCTTTCTCGGCATCCATCGCCACTACTATCTCCGTTTCCCCCTCTGGTGGGGGCATCATCATTACCCCTAACATCCTCCGTATATTCGTGTTCAGCTGTCTCCCCTTCACAAACCCAGCTTGGTCCTCGTGGACCACCCCGGGACACATTCCTCTATTCTCATTGCCATTACCTTGGCCAGGATCTTGGCATCTACATTTAGGAGGGAAATAGGTCTATAGGACCTGCATTGTAGCGGGTCCTTTTCCTTCTTTAAGAGAAGCGATATCGTTGCTTCAGACATAGTCGGGGGCAGTTGTCCCCTTTCCTTTGCCTCATTAAAGGTCCTCGTCAATACCGGGGCGAGCAAGTCCACATATTTTCTATAGAATTCGACTGGGAATCCATCCGGTCCCGGGGCCTTTCCCGCCTGCATGCTCCTAATTCCTTTCACCACTTCTTCTACCTCGATTTGTGCTCCCAGTCCCACCCTTTCCTGCTCTTCCACCTTGGGAAATTCCAGCCGATCCAAGATGCCCATCATTCTCTCCCTCCCATCCGGGGGTTGAGCTTCATATAATTTTTTATAAAATGTCTTGAACACTCCATTCACTCTCTCCGCTCCCCGCTCCATCTCTCCTTCCTCATCCCTCACTCCCCCTATTTCCCTCGCTGCTCCCCTTTTCCTCAATTGGTGTGCCAGCAACCTGCTCCCCATATTCGTACTGTACACCCTGTGCCTTCCTCCATTGTGCCTCTGCAGTACCCGTAGTCAGCAAGTCAAATTCTACATGTAGCCTTTGCCTTTCCCTGTACAGTCCCTCCTCCGGTACTTCCGCATATCGTCTGTCCACCCTCAAAAGTTCTTGCAGCAACCGCTCCCGTTCCTTACTCTCCTGCTTCCCTTTGTGCCCTTATTGATATCAGCTCCCCTCTAACCACCGCCTTCAGCGCCTCCCAGACCACTCCCACTTGGACCTTCCCATTATCACTGAGTTCCAAGTACTTTTCAATGCACCCCCTCACCCTTAGACACACCCCCTCATCTGCCATTAGTCCCATGTCCATTCTCCAGGGTGGGCGCCCTCCTGTTTCCTCCCCTATCTCCAAGTCTACCCAGTGTGGAGCGTGATCCGAAATGGCTATAGCCGTATACTCCGTTCCCCTCACCTTCGGGATCAACGCCCTTCCCAGCACAAAAAAGTCTATTCGCGAGTAGACTTTATGGACATAGGAGAAAAACGAGAACTCATTACTCCTAGGTCTGCTAAATCTCCACGGGTCTACACCTCCCATCTGCTCCATAAAATCTTTAAGTACCTTGGCTGCTGCCGGCCTCCTTCCAGTCCTGGACTTCGACCTATCCAGCCCTGGTTCCAACACCGTATTAAAATCTCCCCCCATTATCAGCTTTCCCATCTCTAGGTCCTGAACGCGTCCTAGCATCCGCCTCATAAAATTGGCATCATCCCAGTTCGGGGCACATACGTTTACCAAAACCACCGTCTCCCCCTGTAGTTTGCCACTCACCATCACTTATCTGCCCCCGTTATCCGCCACTATAGTCTTTGCCTCGAACATTACCCGCTTCCCCACTAATATAGCCACCCCCCTGTTTTTCGCATCTAGCCCCGAATGGAACACCTGCCCCACCCATCCTTTGCGTAGCCTAACCTGGTCTATCAGTTTCAGGTGCGTTTCCTGTAACATAACCACATCTGCCTTAAGTTTCTTAAGGTGTGCGAGTACCCGTGCCCTCTTTATCGGCCCGTTCAGCCCTCTCACGTTCCACGTGATCAGCCGGGTTGGGGGGCTTCCTACCCCCCCCCCCCCCCCCCTTGTCGATTAGCCATCCCCTTTTTCCAGCTCCTCACCCGGTTCCCACGCAGCTGTATCTCCCCCAGGGCGTGCCCCCCCCCCGCCCATCCCCTCCCATACCAACTCCCCCCTCTCCCCAGCAGCAGCAACCCAGTAATTCCCCCCTCCCACCCCCCCCCCCCCCGCTAGATCCCCCGCTAGCGTAATTACTCCCCCCATGTTGCTCCCAGAAGTCAGCAAACTCCGGCCGACCTCGGCTTCCCCCCGTGACCTCGGCTCGCACCGTGCGACGCTCCCTCCTTCCTGCTTCTCTATTCCTGCCATGATTATCATAGCGCGGGAACCAAGCCCGCGCTTCTCCCTTGGCCCCGCCCCCAATGGCCAACGCCCCATCTCCACCTCCCCTCCTCCCCCCATCACCACCTGTGGAAGAGAGAAAAGTTACCACATCGCAGGATTAGTACATAAAACTCCTCTTTCCCCCCTTTTTAACCCCCCTCTTCGCCCCCCACATTCGCCCCACCACTTTGTTCAAACGTTCTTTTTAATAACCCGCTCATTACAGTTTTTCTTCCACAATAAAAGTCCACGCTTCATCCGCCGTCTCAAAGTAGTGGTGCCTCCCTCGATATGTGACCCACAGTCTTGCCGGTTGGAGCATTCCAAATTTTATCTTCTTTTTATGAAGCACCGCCTTGGCCCGATTAAAGCTCGCCCTCCTTCTCGCCACCTCCGCACTCCAGTCTTGATAAACGCGGATCACCGCGTTCTCCCATTTACTGCTCCGAGTTTTCTTTGCCCATCTAAGGACCATTTCTCTATCCTTAAAACGGAGGAATCTCACCACTATGGCTCTGGGAATTTCTCCTGCTCTCGGTCCTCGCGCCATCACTCGGTATGCTCCCACCACCTCCAACGGACCCGCCGGGGCCTCCGCTCCCATTAACGAGTGCAGCATCGTGCTCACATATGTCCCGACGTCCGCTCCCTCCGCACCTTCAGGAAGACCAAGAATCCTCAGGTTGTTCCTCCTTGCGTTGTTCTCCAGTGCCTCCAACCTTTCCACACATCGTTTCTGATGTGCCTCATGCATCTCCGTCTTCACCACCAGGCCCTGTATGTCGTCCTCATTCTCAGCTGCCTTTGCCTTCACGACCCGAAGCTCCCGCTCCTGGGTCTTTTGTTCTTCCTTTAGCCCTTCGATCGCCTGTAGTATCGGGGCCAACAGCTCTCTCTTCATTTTCTTTTTGAGCTCTTCCACACAGCATTTCAAGAACTCTTGTTATTCAGGGCCCCATGTTAAACTGCCACCTTCCGACGCCATCTTGGTTTTTGCTTGCCTTCCTTGCTGCTGTTCTAAAGGATCCACTCCTTTTTCCATCCGTATTCAGGGGGGATTCCCTTCTGGTTTACCGCACAGTGTTTTTAGCCGTCAAAATTACTGTTGGGGCTCCTATCAAGAGCCCAAAAGTCCGTTTCACCGGGAGCTGCCGAAACGCGCAACTCAGCTGGTCATCGCCGCACCCGGAAGTCTCAGCATGGATTTACAAAAGGAAAATCATACTTCACTAATCTACTAGAATTCTTTGAAAGATACCAGATTTATCTTTATTGTCACAAGTAGGCTTACATCAACACTGCAATGAAGTTACTGTGAAAATCCCACAGTCGCCGTACTTCGAAGCCTGTTCGGGTGCACAGAGGGAGAATTCAGAATTCTCAGCTGGTACGGGAAATGAACCCGCACTGCTGACCTTGTTCTGCATCACAAACCAGCTGTCTAGCCCACTGAGCTAAACCAGCCCCCGGTTGAAGATGTATCTAGTAGAGTTGACCAGGGAGAACCGGTGGATGTGGTTTATTTAGACTTTCTGAAGGCTTTCTACAAGGTCTCTCATAGCAGATTAATATGTAAAGTTAAAGCGCCTGGGGTTACGCGTAGTGTCTTTATATGGATAGAAAGCTGGTTAGCAGACAGGGAGCAAAAAGCTGGAATAAATGGGTCTTTTTCTGATTGGCAGGCAATGACTAGTGGGGTACCGCTGGATCTGTGCTAGGACCCCAATTGTTCACAAATGATTTGGACGTGAGAACTAAATGTATTAACTCCAAATTTGCAGATGAATCAAAGTTGGGTGGGAGGGTGAGCTGTGAGGAGGATGCAGAAATGCTTCATCAGGATTTGGACAGGCTGAGTGAGTGGGCACAAGGATGGCAGCTTCGGTAGCAAAAATAGAAAGGCAGATTATTATTTGAATGGGTGTAAATTGAGAGGTGGATACTCAGTGAGATCTTGGTATCCTCGTGCATCAGTCGCTGAAAGTAAGTGTGCAGGTACAGCAGACAGTAAAGAAGGCAGATGGTATATTGGACTTCATAGTGAGAGATTTGAGTATAGGATTAGAGATGTTTTACTTCAATTGTATAGGGCATTGGTGAGACATAACTGAAGAATTGTGTGCTCTTTTGGTGTCCTTATCTGAGGAAAGATGTTCTTGTTGTGGCGGGAATGCAGCAAAGGTTTACCAGGCTGATTCCTGGGATGGCAGGACTGTCATGTGAGGAGAGAGTAAACCGGTTAGGATTATATTTATTGGGAGTTTAGAAGCTTGAGAGGGGATCTGATAGTAACTTCCAAAATTCTAACAGGATTATACAGGGTAAATTCAGAAAGAATGTTCCTGATGGTGGGGGAGTCCAGAACTAGGGGTCATAGTTTGAAGACAAGGGGTTAACCTTTTAGATCTGAGGTGAGGAGAAATTTCCTCACTCAGAGCGTGGTGAATCTGTCGAATTCGCTACCACAAAGTAGTTAAGATCTAAACGTTGTGTAATTTCTATGTTTCTATTCATTTGAATGTGTTCATTTCAGTGGATGGATAATTATCATTAGTCGGTTCCAAATATGCGTTTCCAGTAGTACCAGAAGTACTAGTCATAATATCTTCCCATTTCATGTCAAAACAATGAATGGATGTATTCAGTATTTTCAGTTGTACATGGTAGGATGTCAGATTCTTGGATGGGTGGCAAATATGGCACACATTGTCTTTTGGGTCTGTCTCTTGCCCTCTGCTTCGCAAAGGCTGAGACATGGGTTGCAGACAGCTCCATGATTGGCAGTGACAACACAATTGCACTCAACAATGCAGAAACCTTGACTCCATTGAAATCTACTTGTTAAATAAAAAAGACATGCAGTGCCGGGCATGACCAAAACATGTGAGTGTGGTTTGCTGGGCTCCTCGAGCATCTCCCACACCTATCCTCTATCCCGCAAAATTTACTGAGCCTTGCTCCAGTCATATGCGCCCTGTGCAAAACCTTGAATTGGATCAGGCTAAGCCTGGCGCACGAGGACGAAGAGTTTACCCTACGTAGGGCATCTGCCCACAGCCCCTCTTCAATCTCTTCCCCCAGCTCTACTTCCCATTTTCCCTTCAGCTCATCCACCATGATCTCCCCCTCGTCTCTCATTTCCCTGTATATATCCGACACCCTACCATCCCCCACCCATGTCCCCGAGATCACTCTATCCTGAATCTCCTGCGTCGGGAGCTGCGGGAATTCCCTCACCTGTTGCCTCGCAAAAGCCCTCAGTTGCATGTACCGAAATGCATTCCCTTGGGGCAACCAATATTTTTCCGTCAGCGCTCCCAGACTCGCAAACGTCCCGTCTAAGAACAGATCCCTCAGTTGCACAATCCCAGCTCTCTGCCAAGCTCTAAATCCCCCATCTATTCTCCCCGGGACAAACCTATGATTATCTCTTCTCGGGGACCGCACCGAGGCTCCCGTCATTCCCCTATGCCGTCTCCACTGCCCCCAGATTTTCAGTGTTGCCTCCACCACTGGACTTGTGGTGTATTTCTTCGGGGAGAACGGCAACGGCGCCGTCACCAGTGCTTGTAGGCTGGTTCCTTTGCAGGACGCCATCTCCAATCTCTTCCACGCCGCTTCCTCCCCTTCTCCCATCCACTTACACACCATTGAGATATTGGTGGCCCAATAGTACTCACTTGAGCTCGGTAGTGCCAGTCCCCCCCTATCCCTGCTACGCTGCAAAAACCCCCTCCTCACTCTCGGGGTCTTCCCAGCCCACACAAAACTCATAACACTTTTCTCGATTTTCTTGAAAAAAGCCTTTGTGACCATCACCGGGAGGCACTGAAACACAAAAAGGAATCTCGGGAGGACTACCATTTTGACCGCCTGCACCCTACCCACCAGTGACAGGGGCACCATGTCCCATCTCTTAAAATCCTCCTCCATCTGTTCCACCAATCGTGTTAGATTAAGCCTATGTAAGGTTCCCCAACTCCTGGCTATCTGAATCCCTAAGTACCGGAAATCTCTTTTGCTACTTTCCTCAGCGGTAGATCATCTATTCCCCTGCTCTGCTCCCCCGAATGCACCACAAACAACTCACTCTTCCCCATATTCAATTTATACCCCGAGAATTCCCCAAACTCCCTGAGTGTCCGCATTATCTCTGGCATCCCTCTCCCCCGGGTCCGCAACATACAGCAATAAGTCATCTGCATACAATGATACCCGGTGTTCTTCTCCTCCCCTGAGTACTCCTCTCCACTTCCTGGAGCCCCTCAGTGCTATGGCCAGGGGCTCAATTGCTAATGCAAACAGTAACGGAGACAGGGGACACCCCTGCCTCGTCCCTCTATAAAGACGGAAGTAGTCAGACCTCTGCCTATTCGTGACCACACTTGCCACCGGGGCCCTATATAGCAGTTGTACCCATTCAATAAACCCTTCTCCAAAGCCAAATCTCCTCAACACTTCCCACAGATAATCCCACTCCACTCTGTCGAATGCTTTCTCGGCGTCCATCGCCACCACTATCTCCGCCTCCCCCTCTGGTGGGGGCATCATCATCACCCCTAGCAGCCTCCGTATGTTCGTGTTCAGCTGTCTCCCCTTAACGAACCCAGTTTGATCCTCGTGGACCACTCCCGGGACACAATCCTCTATCCTTGTCGCCATCACCTTGGCCAGGAGCTTAGCATCTACATTCAAAAGGGAAATGGGCCTGTAGGACCCACACTGCAGCGGGTCTTTTTCCTTCTTCAAAAATAGCGATATCGTCGCCTCCGACATAGTCGGGGGCAACTTCCCCCTTTCCCTGGCCTCATTAAAGGTTCTCGTCAAGAGCGGGGCCAGTAGGTCCATATATTTCCTATAAAATTCCACCGGGAACCCATCCGGTCCCGGGGCCTTCCCCGCCTGCATGCTCCCAATCCCCTTTACCGCCTCCTCCATCTCAATCTGTGCTCCCAGTCCCGCCCTCTCCTGCTCCTCCACCTTCTGGAATTCCAGCTGATCCAGGAAACACATCATTCCCTCCTTCCCTTCCGGGGGCTGAGCCATATGTAACCTCTCATAGAATGCCTTGAACACCCCGTTTACTCTCTCCGCTCCCCGTTCCATCTCCCTCCTCGTCTCTCACCCCACCTATCTCCCTCGCCGCTCCCCTCTTCCTCAATTGGTGGGCCAGTAGCCGACTCGCCTTCTCTCCATACTCATACTGTACACCCTGTGCCCTCCTCCACTGTGCCTCTGCCTTACCCATGGTCAGCAGGTCAAATTCCACATGTAACCTTTGTCTTTCCCTGTACAGTCCCTCCTCCGGTGCCTCTGCATATTGCCTGTCCACCCTCAAAAGTTCTCTCAACAATCACTCCCTTTCTTTACCCTCTTGCTTCACTTTATGTGCCCTTATGGATATCAGTTCCCCTCTAACCACCACCTTCAACGCCTCCCAGACCACTCCCACCTGAACCTCTCCGTTGTCATTAAGCTCCAAGTAACCTTTCGATTCACCCCCTCACCCTTAGACATACCCCCTCATCCGCCAATAAGCCCATATCCATTCTCCAGAGTGGGTGCTGTTCTTTTTCCTCTCCTACCTCCAGATCTACCCAATGCGGAGCGTGGTCCGAAATGGCTATGGCCGTATAATCCGTCCCTGTCACCTACGGAATCAGTGCCCTTCCCAAGACAAAAAAGTCTATCCGTGAATATACCTTGTGAACATGGGAGAAAAATGAGAACTCCTTACTCCTAGGCCTAATAAGTCTCCAGGGGTCCACTCCTCCCATCTGCTCCATGAAGTCCTTGAGCACCCTGGCCGCTGCCGGCCTCCTCCCGGTCCTGGCCTCGACCGGTCCAGCCCTGGATCAAGCACCGTATTGAAGTCTCCCCCCATTACCAACTTTCCCGCCTCCAGGTCCGGGATACGCCCCAACATACGCCTCATAAAGTTTGCATCATCCCAGTTCGGGGCGTATACGTTCACCAGAACCACCGCCTCCCCCTGCAATCTGCCACTCACCATCACATATCTACCCCCACTATCCGCCACTATGGTCTTTGCCTCAAACAGTACCCGTTTCCGCACTAGGATAGCCACCCCCCTATTCTTCGCATCTAAACCCGAATGAAACACCTGCCCCACCCATCCTTTACGTAGTCTGACCTGGTCTATCAGTTTCAAGTGCGTCTCCTGCAACATAACCACATCTGCCTTTAATTTCTTTAGGTGTGCGAGTACCTGTGCCCTCTTAATCGGCCCGTTCAGCCCCCTCACGTTCACGTTCCACGTGATCAGCCGGGTTGGGGGGCTCTTTACCCCCCCCCCCTTGTCGACTAGCCATCCCCTTTTTTTAACCCAGCTCCTCACCCGGTTCCCACGTACCTGTATATCCCACCGACGGTGCCCTCCCACCTCGACCACCCCATCCCATAACAGCTCCCCCTTCTCCTTTGTAGCAGCAGCCCAGTTAACTCCCCCCCCCCCCCCCCCCCTCCGCTAGATCTCCCTCTAGCGTAGTTGCACCCCCCATGTTGCTCCCAGAAGTCAGCGAACTCTGGCTGACATCGGCTTCCCCCTTTGCCCTCGGCCCCTCACTGTGCGAGGCCCCCTCATTCCTGCGTCCCTGTTCCCGCCACAATTATCATAACGCGGGAGCAAAGCCCGCGTTTCCCACTCGGCCCCGCCCCTAATGGCGCATTTCCCTTCTCCTTCCCCTTTCCTTCCCACCGGCGCCCACAGTTCCTCATGCTCCCCCCCCCCCCCCCCCCCAACGAGGGGAAGAGAGAAAAGTTACAGGGTCGAAGGATTGACAAATTGAAAAAATCATCATCCTCCCCCCCCCCCCCCCTTCCCCTTCCTCGTCCCACATAATCACCCCACCACTTTATCCCAGAAGCTATTTCTGTCGCCAGACTATTCCAACTTCTCGTCCACAATAAATGTCCACGCCTCTTCTGCCGTCTGAAAGTAGTGGTGCTTCCCTTGGTGTGTGACCCACAGTCTCGCCGGTTGCAACATTCCAAATTGAACCTTCTTTTTGTGAAGCACCGCCTTAGCCCGATTGAAACTTGCCCTCCTTCTCGCCACCTCTGCACTCCAATCCTGGTATACGCGGATCACCGCGTTCTCCCACCTACAGCTCTGAGTTTTCTTCACCCATCTGAGGACCGTCTCTCTGTCGTTGTAGTGGGGAAACCTCACCACTATAGCTCGAGGTATTTCTCCAGCCTTTGGTCTTCGCGCCAGAACTCGATAAGCACCCTCCACCTCCAAGGGGCCTGTCGGGGCCTCCGATCCCATTAGCGAGTGAAGCATCGTGCTTACATATGCCCTGACGTCCGCCCCCTCTGCGCCCTCGGGAAGACCCCGGACTCTTAAATTCTTCCTACGCGAGTTATTCTCCAGTGCTTCCAACCTCTCCACACACCTTTTGTGCTGTGCCTCCTGCGTCTCTGTCTTCACCACCAGGCCCTGTATTTCATCTTCGTTTTCAGCAGTCTTTGCCTTCACGACCCGAAGCTCCAGCTTGTGGGTCCTCTGCTCCTCCTTTAGCCCTTCAATCGCCTGTAATATCGGGGCCAACAGCTCCTTCTTCAGCTCTTCCACACAGCGCCGCAGGAGCTCTTGTTGCTCTGGGCCCCATAACAAACGGCCACCTTCCGACGCCATCTTGCTTCGAGCTTCCCTTCCTAGACGCTGCTCCAGAGGATCTTCTGCAATCCGGCCGCTATCCTCTCCTTTTTCCATGTGTATCCGGGGGGATTCCCTTCTAGTTTACCGCACAGTAATTCTGGCCGTTTAAATTGCCGTTGGGGCTCCTATCAAGAGCCCAAAAGTCCGTTCCAACGGGAGGTGCCGAAACGTGCGACTCAGCTGGTCATTGCCGCACCCGGAAGTCCAAATGATCATCTGGTTAATAACAAATTTTATTGAGGGAGAAAATATTGTCTAGGATTATGGGGAGAATTCCCTTTTGAAGGTTAAAGCAGAACGTTCCAATTTTTGTTGCAGGTGTCAGAATTAGGAATTTCTCTAAATATTCACACACACAATAACTAGCTATGGACCCATTGACCTGTGGAATGTTAAAATTGACAGAAAACAATCTTGTAAGCAAATATTTAGTTATGATACCATGGCTCCAAGGCTGGATTGTTAACAGCAGTTCTTGTCTAAATTCTGCCTGAGATTGAGTTAATCCCCTAAAGCTGATACCACTGGCACTTGGGTCCCATGTGGCCTTTGGTGAAGTTGGGCTGACCTTGTAGATGGCATGTTGAATTTACTGAACGTGATTTATTGATTTGAAAGCAATTCAGTCAGTCATTTTACTTTAATCTGAGATTTGATATGAATAAGATCTTGAGCATGTTTGCTGGCGAGCTGTTGGGAAAGTAATCCATTCCATGTGTGAGGGGATGGAGCAGTGAGTTATGTAGGTTAAAGAGATTTGGTCTTCAGTGTCCTATTGATAAATTGTATTGCCAAGAAAATAAATGTAGTGACCATTTGCAAAAAGTCAGGAGATTCACTAATCGAGGAGGTGTTGAATAGTATAGAGAGGGAGATGTTTTTGAGTTGTGTGCAGCTTGGTTCAGTGGTGCATTTTCATCTCCCAACTCTGAAGGATCTGGGTCTCACTCCAGGACTTCAGAATATAACTTGGCCTGATATTTCATTTCATTGCAGTACAGAGGGACTGCTGTAGCATTTAGATGTACCTCTGAGATAGGGTATTAGATTGGTGCCCTAACTATAAAGAATGTCATGGCAGTACTCTGAACAATAACAGGAATACTACTTCTGTTCTGGCCAGGACGTATCCCTCCAACTATACCAAAAGTGGGGTATGTTACATACTTCTCGACTCTATTAATAAAGGATTTTGTGTTGTCCATTAAGGAAAAGGTAATGATCCTCGTCATCAGGGGTGTTTGGTAGAGTTTTGGTGGGTACATTGGTGACTGCTAAGTTTGATTTGCGGCTGAAAGTAGCACAGGATGCAACAGATGATTGAGTTTTGGATAAGTTGCTGGCTTAGGATGATTTTCTCTGCTTGCATTCCATCTGTTTCTAAAGTGTCCTTACTTTCGAAGGAGGCCACACTTTTTCAGGTGCAGTGATCCTGGGTGAGCTTCTCCTAACACTATCAAAAGTCCTCTGTGAAGCCTCCAGAGTTTCCTTGTAGTGCTTCCTTTGTCTGCCATGAGAGCACACCCCAGACTCCAGCTCACCATATGGAGATTCACTTTGGGTCAGAGGGTTTCAGGCATTCAAGTCAGCTTTGACTGTCTCCATGCTTGACATGCCAGCTTGGGTTAACACCTTAGTGTCTGGTATTTTGTCCTGCCATCTGATTTTCAGAAGCTTCCTATGGAAAGTGGTTGAGCTTCTTAGCATGACACTGATGTACAGCCCATGTTCATCATGTGTAGAACAGAGTGGGCAGAATGATTGCTGAATGGACTCTGTTTGGTAGGCAGACTTCTACACATTCCCAAACAGATGTTCAAAGTCTGCAGATAACTGCACTTGTTTTGGCCCTTCTTGTTTGTGCCTCATTGTCAATATAGACAACTCGTGAGTGAACTGCTGAGATAAGTGAACCTGCCCAGTACTGACAGGCTCTGGTCATTGACTGAAACCTGGGGCTTGAGGTCAGGCTTTCCTGAAGCTAGGCACACTGCTTCTGTTTTCTTCATTCTGATTGCAAGGCTGAAATGGTTGCCTTAAAACAACTGCAATGGAGAACATGTCTGAGTTATGTTACGTGTGCAGCTCTGAACCAGCAGCTAGAGCACAGTCGTTGGCAAGCAGGAAATTGTGAAGTATGTCCTTGGAGATCTTGATCTTTTCCTGGAGTTGACTCAGATCAAGCAGCTTCCTGTAAATGCAATTTCTGATTTCAATGTCAGGATCACCATTGTGCTGAGTAGGTATGGCGCTAGTAAACCGCTCTCTTTACCTCTATTAGTGACTGGAAATAATGGGTCCAAGAACTCATCATCACCCAGTACATGTAAAAGTATACTGATATGAAACTGTTGAACATTTTGATGACATTCTCAAGGCAGCCAAATTCTCTCTTACCCTTCCAAAGGGCCTCATGGTTGACCGTATCTAAGGCCTTGCTCAGGTGAAGAAACATAGTGTAGAGGTTCAAGTTCAGTTCATGGTAGTCCTCCTGGAGCTCTTAATTGGTAACACCATATTCAGCCTTACCTGAAACTGCACTGACTCTCTGGAGCAGACGCTGGTTGAGATGTTGCACTCAGCAGCTTAGAAGGATTCATGCAAAGATTTTGCTGATAATGGAGAGGCATGAGATTCCAATATGATTAGAGCAAGAATGGTGAGTTCCTTTCCACTTGTGGGGTTGGCTAATGGAGGCATCTCTGTATTCTTAAACAGTGATTCCTTGCTCCCACATAGATTGAAAAAGTTCATTGTCTTGACCAGGTATTGGCCTACAGCTTTATAGACATCAGCTCCTGCGGCTTTGCCGCTAGACAGGAGTTTGATTGTGTTTGTTGTTTCTAACACTGTGGGTGGCCATCCAGAGAGCAGCTGATGCCAAGCTGTGGAAGCCTGTTGATTGCTTCTTCATTGATAGATAAAGGCACGTTGAGATGTGGTTAGAATGCTCTGCCTATCTTTCTGGAATTTGGGCTTTTTCTGTGAGCAGTGTTGACCTGTCGGCACTCAGGATTGGCATTGAACCAGTAGCCTGGGGCCCACAGACAGATTTCAGACCACCATGGAATCTCTTGTGCTCTGCATATGACTGAAGTTTGTTTGCTTTCTGATTCAGCCAATTGTCTTCCATCTCTGGGAGCTTGGGCAGTCCTGCATATGTTTCAGTAGACTTTGTGTTTGCATGGTGATGATTTGTCATTGATATAAAGTCTGTGGATGTGATGGTTCTCCTCCCAGGAGGTTTTGAATTATTTGATTGTTTTCGTTGAACCGATATTGATGCATTCGAGAGGGCCAAGAGTCGCTGGAGTACTGAAATACGCAATATCCCTGAAGGTAGCCCAGGCAGCCTCAATGCAGTGAGCGTCCATTTTCACTCTACACCAGAGACTCTGAATTTCTCAGTGATTTTTTTCATAACCGCCTGTTTGAGTCTTGAGCTCCTGGCTTACAGGTAGTTAAGGATCAAACAAAAAGGATGTAGAGAAGGTGTAAAAAAGATTTGCAATGATAAAACCAGAATTGAGAGGTATAACAATCTTGAAAGACTATACAGGCGGGGAACTCTTTTTCTCCAGAAGCGAGAGGCTCAGGATTGACTCGAGTGTACTATAAAATAATGCAGAGGTCTGTTGGATTAGATAGAGAGATGTTTCCACTTGTGGCGAGCACAAAGCCATGAATCATAAGACAGTCACTGATAAATTATAAAAGGAATTCAGGACAAACTTGATTACCCAGCGCGTGGTTAGAATGTGGAATTTGCTACCATGGAGGATAGTTATGGGAAAGTCACATGCATTTAAGAGGCAGTTTAATAAACATGTAAAGTAGGAGGAATAGAAGGATATCATAGAATCACAGGATTTACAGTGCAGAAGGAGGTAATTCTTCCCATCGGGGCAGCACCGGCTCCTGGAAAGAGCACCCTACTTAACCCCACACCTCCACCCTACCCCTGTAACCTAGCAACCCCACCTAATCCTTTGTACACTAAGTGGCAATTTAGCATGTGGCAATCCACCAAACCTGCACATCTTTGGACTATGGGAGGAAACTGGAGCACCCAGAGGAAACCCACGCAGACACGGAGAGAAAGTCCAAATGTCACACAGACAGTCATTTGAGGCCGGAATTGAACCCGGGACCCTGGAGCTGTGAGGCAGTAGTGCTAACTACTGTGCCAACTTGATATGCTGAATGGTTCAGATTAAGTAATGTCAGAGGGGTTTGGAGCGTAAACACTGGCATAGATCAGTTGGCTGAAAGGCCTGTTTTAGTGCTGTGAATTCTATGCACCTTTTTTGATCGTGGGACTTCTCTGTACAAATTGGTAGCTGTATTTGCCGACAGCAAAAGTGAAGTCGTTATTTGGCTCTGAAACACTTTGTATGTCCTGCGGCACTATCTAACTGCTAGTTTTTGTTTCAACTGTTCCATGATATCAATGTTCGTAGCTATACATGCCAATTTTCACTGATGCAGATACTTCCCTTATTTGGAAATTGTGAATGCAATTGTACTAAAATCACAAAAATGTAGCACAGATTTGGGAAACATTTATCATTGTTAGAAACATTGTTTTTCATCAGGCCATCAACAATGAAGCGAATGTGACTCCATAGAGACCCACCCACATTTATAATTCTGCCACACCGTTCTGTTGAAGTTTCCTTTCATTTGCAAAATGCAGGCACATTTCAAGCCACCAATGGATTTTTAACTGATCTGAAACTCCATAAATTGTTCATGGGTGTCCTGTTGCTGTGAAGTTATTTTGTCTACTTGATATACTGCACTCTTTCTCTGAATAACGATGCCATCAACAACATGGTCCATCTTATTTTTGGGGTGGGGAGAAGCAGTCTTTCAGTGCAAATTGTTACAGGAAAATCTTAACATGAGAATCACTCAGCAATATTTGGGGAAAACAACTAGAGTTCCCATCTAACCAGGTGCAGGTTGCTTTTGTGTGTTTGGAAACAAAAGTGGCTGTAGCAATTTTTCTTGGAAACATTGCTTACTGTCAGGGGCAACAATTTTTTATGGTGCTCTTATGAGTGAATTATGGTGGTAAGTGAACCGATGCTGATTCATGTGGGTTATCCTGAGTACTTGTGTCTGGCATTCTGTCCTATACCATGTTAGAAGTCTGTCATTCCCAGCCAACTGCCCTGTATTGTCAGCATGACAAATAGTCGTCAGCTTCCAACCCCAACCACGCCGCATGTACAAGGCTGGCCTATGACAGTTCAAAACTGTATTTCGGAGCATTTCAGTCGACTAATAATTATTGCAGTGCTATATTCCAGTACCCAGGCTGCATACACCTCTTTGCTTTGACCCAATTGAATTTTGCCCATGTATTTCCTCCCATGGGAGCACTTGCGCGTTACAATGAATTCTCTTCCTTTCAATTGTGCTGCCCTATACAAATTTTCACCAAGGGGCGTGTATCACTTCACTTCATATATAAAGCACAAACCTGAGACACAATGAAGTCATTACGGCCTTTATCGTCAATATGACTGTGGGAACGTGCCACATATGTTTGCACTGTGAATGTTGGGCTGGTAGTCACGGGATTGGAATGTTGTTCTTGTTCCCAGATTGCTGAGTGGTGTTTTCCTTTAGTTCAATTCCACAAAGGGAATGGGAATTGAAAAGAAAACATTTGTCACAGAATGTTGTGGAACTGATCTTACACTTTGAGATGCAGAGCAACACCGCAATCTATTTCTGACTCACTGATATCTTATGATGTGGAGATGCTGGCGTTCGACTGGGGTGGACACAGTAAGCAGTCTTGCAACACCAGGTTAAAGTCCAACAGGTTTATTTAGAATCATGAGCTTTCGGAGCATAGCTCCTTCATCACCTGACAAAGTTCTGCATTCTTGTATCTGGCTTAAGTAGCTATTATTCATTGGCAAACCCAGCTAAGCATTGGCAAGCTGTTGATTCATGAGCATTGCTTGGCTGTGCCTGGAGTGCTGAGGGTTGAATTAGGACATCCCAACTGCTACCGTGAGTAACATTGACTAATTCAGCACAAGCTAAGGGAAATTTCCAGTCTGCATCAGGGTGGCACGGTGACACAGTGGTTAGCATTGTTGTCTCACAATTCAGGATATATACAAGTGGCTGGGGGAACACTGAGGCAAGCGGGTGGTGAAGATCAAGGAGAAATGGGAAGCAGAGTTGGGAGGGGAGATCAATTGGGGAGTATGGAGTGAGGCACTGCAAAGGGTAAACGGGACTTCCTCTTGTGCAAGGATGAGCCTGATACAGTTTAAGGTGGTGCACAGGATGCATATGACTCTGGTGACAATAAGTGGGTTCTTTCAGGGGGTAGCAGATGAGTGTGAGAGGTGTGGGCAGGGGCCAGCGAATCACACGCACAAGTTTTGGGGTTGCGAAAAATTGGTAAGATTCTGGGCATGAGTGTTGGCGGTCTTAGCCAGGATAGTGGAGGAGGAGGTGGACCCGGACCCTTTGGTGGCGATATTTGGGGTTTCATAGAAGCCGGAGCTCATGGAGAGGAGGACGGTCGATGTTGTGGCCTTCGCCTCTCTGATTGCACAGCGGTGAATCTTACTGGAGTGATGGTCGGCATCGCCACCGGGGGTAGCGGTTTGGTTGGGTGACCTGTCTGACTTCCTGCGATTAGAAAAGATAAAGTTAAGGGGCTCTTCAGGGCGATTTGAGGCAAGATGGGGGATGTTTGAGGGGCTGTTCACCGCGGGGGAGTGGGGGGTGAAAAAGGCGAAAAGCCTGTACAGACTGTATGGTTGATTATTGGGAAGTATGTTTCCTGGGGTGTTTATTCGCTGTAGCCTGTTTTGATACAGGTTTGTAATAAACATTTTTTAAAAAGCATTGTTGTCTCACAGCGCCAGGGATACGTGTTGAATTCTGGCCTTGGGTCACTCATTGTGTGAGTTTGTATATTCTCCCGTGTCGGCGTGGGTTTCCTCCGGATGCTCCGGTTTCCTCCCACAGTCCAAAGATGTGCAGGTTCAGTGGATTGGCTATGCTAAATTGCCCCTTAGTGTCCAAAAAGATGTGTAGCTAGACTAAGGGGTTCTGTATGGTCGGGATTCTAGAGTGGCTAAAGTAAATATTGGTCCATTAGAGGATGAAGAGGAGGATTTAATAATGGAAAATGAGGAAGTGGCCGAGGCATTGAACAGGTAGTTTGTGTCAGTCGCAGTGGAAGACACAAATAACATGCCTTTAATTGATGGCAAGGAGGCCCTGGCAGGTGAGGGTCGAGAAAAATTCATTATCACTAAGGAGCTAGTGTTGGGCAAGCTAATGGGGCTAAAGGTAGACAAGTCTCCTAGCCCTGATAGAATGCATCCAGGGTACTAAAAGAGATGACTGGGGAAATAGCAAATGCGCTCATGGTAATTTACCAAAATTTACTGAACTCTGGGGCGGTTTCGGCAGATTGGAAATCAGCAAATGCGACACCACTGTTTAAAAAAGGAGGTAGGCAAATGGTGGGTAACTATAGGCCATTAAAAATATATATATATTTTTATTCTCCTCATTTTCCACATTTTCTTCAAATATACACCCAACAAAAGATAACCAACAATAGCAAATACAATCGCAATACCCCAATCAATAACCCCTTTGTCATACAAACCCAAATCTCCCCCTAAGAAAGAAAAAGAGAATCCACGGTCATGGCATCCAATTCTTGAAAGTGTATGATAAACAATGCCCATGAATCCCCTCTCCTCTTATCTCCAAAAACTCCCATCCCACTTCCCTGGCTCAAACCTATGGACCCCCTCCTAATCGGCATCTCTCTTGACCCAGCCCACAATCTAAAGTGCTGCATCAACTGCCTCCAGATATTCAACGTTGCCACCACCACCGGACTCCCCGATTATTTACCCAGGACTATCAGGAGTGGCGCTGTTGCCAATGCCCTCAGCTCCGATCACCTGCACAGTCTCTCTTCCATTCTAACCCACTGGGATGTGGATTTCCAGAAGGCATTCGACAAGGTGCCGCACAAAAGGCTGTTACATGAGATAACGGTGCACACTGCTATTGGTAATGTATTAGCATGGATAGATAATTAGTTAACTAACAGAAAGCAAAGAGTGAGGATAAATGGGGGGGTTTCTTGTTGGCACTCAGTAGCGAGTGGTGTGTCTCGGGGATCAGCGTTGGGGTCGCAATTGTTTACAATTTACATAGATGATTTGGAGTAATTTGTTAAAAGTTCGCAGATGACACAGCTGAATGGTACAGCAAAGTGTGCAGAGGACATAAAGTCTGCAGAGGGATATAGATAGTTCAAGTGAGTGAGCAAGGGTCTGGCAGATGGAGTACAATGATGGTAAATGTGAGGTCATCCATTTTGGTCGGAATAACTGCAAAATGGACTATTATTTAAATGGCAAATAATTACAGCATGCTGCTGTGCAGAGGGACCTGGATGTCCTTGTGCATGACTACCAATAGCTAACAGCATTCAGTTGGAGGTTAGTTATCAGCATTAAGGTACCCAAAGACCAGCTCTTCCAGTGCTATAATGATCGGTGCCATTGTTTCTAAGACCACACCTTTTTTTTCTCTTTCAGCTTCAGACCCATTATTCAGTACATTGATCATCAGTTTGAACGATATCTTCATGATGAGAGTGGCTTAAATAGACGACATATTGTAGACAACCGAGTCCACTGCTGTTTCTATTTCATCTCCCCCTTCGGCCATGGGTAAGAAAAGTCTTGCAGGTTACAGGATGTATGATCAAAATGTGCTTGTCAAAATGCCCACCATTGTCGTTGCTATAGCTGAGCTTGTTTAAGGAAGGGTACCTGATAATGCCATACATTGTGCCAACCTTGAGTTAGTGCAGCCAACTCTTCTTTGGACCATGTCAGAGTGGAATATGAGCAAGAAGAATTACTTAGTGATACCCACCACTCTTTGAACTATAAGTAAAGGAAGAGAAAAGGTCTGTTCAAATCATAGAATGTTACACCACCGAAACAAGTCATTTAAATAATCTGATCCGAGCCAAAGTTTTTTTTTCCCCATAAATCACCAGTCCAGCCCACTTTCTGCTGGCTCCCGATACCCTTTATTTTTTTGGGACATTTGACTCTGGATCTTTTCACCAAGCGGTTAAGTCCCCTTGCGTTCCAGGTAACAATTCAGGTGGGGGATTTATGACGCCCCCCCCCCCGACGCCCCCGGTCCTGCGGAATCTCCCATACCTACCAGCTGGATGCGTCCCTGCACTCCGTGGTTTCCCATTGTTAGGGGGCCGTCCAAAATGGCTGCGGTCGCCGTTCTCGCCATGAGGTCGGGTCCCTGCACTCTGGGGTTTCCCTTCGCCCAGGGAGCACCCAGCATAGCCGTAGACTATGTGTACACCATGTGGGTGCGCCCCTGCACTCCAGGGTCTCCTTTGCCCAGGGGCCCTCCCGAGTTGCTGCTTGTGCGCCATCTTGGTTCCTTGCCCTGCTCCATGCCTGCCGAGGCCTGTGTCTGTCTCGTTGCCTATCCTTGTATGTCTTTTTGTTCCCTTTCTGTGCTGCGTGTGGTGTCGTCCCCCCCCCCCCCCCCAACCTTCTGCCCTGTACCCCCTCTCTTTTGGCCAGGCGCTCCCTCTCCCCCGAGACGTGTGCCGCGGCCTCCCTTACCATCTGTCTTCCTGTGTTAGCCCTCGTCAGTGCGGTGGCTCCCCTCCCAGTGCTGGTCTAACCCTGGTCCTGTTTTACCTACCCATCTCCACTTCTTGCTTCACCCCCTTACCTGCTTCCCTTATTCTCGCTCCCCCTTCCCTGTTTTCCCTCTTCAAACTGAGAGAAGAGACCAACCCGAAAATTAGGCAGCACGGTGCCCCATATTACGGTTTCTGTTGTCGGTTCGTCCTCCACTGTCATTCCTTTTCTTCCTCTGCCCTGCCGCTTTCACCCCTCCCGGGTCTGCTCTCCCTCCAGGTTATTCGTTTTCACGAATTCATCGGCCTCCGTCGGGGTGCCGAAGTGATGTTCTTTCCCCTGGTATGTGTCACCCAGAGTCTGACCGGGAATAACATGCCGAATCGCACCCCTTTTTTGGAGAGTGCCGCTTTCACTCTATTGAATTTGGCCCTCTTTTTTGCTTGGTACACCCTGATTCTGTGCCCTTCCCACGAGAATGACTTTGTCTGTTGGGCCCACCTCCGGATTTTCTCCCGGTCCTGGAATCGGTGAAGCTTCTCAATTATTGCCCTCGGCGCTCCCCAGTTTTGGGTTTAGGCCGGAGCGACCTGTGTGCCCTGTCCATCTCTGGGCAATTTGGAAAGCCTTCCCTCTTGACTAGCTTGCCCAGCATTTGGGCGATGTAGCCCATTGGGTCCCTTCCCTCAATCCCCTCTGGCAGACCCACGATTTGGACGTTTTGTCACCTGGACCTATTTTCCTGGTCCTCGACCTTCCCATTTAGGTTCCCCTGAGCCCCCACCAACCTCTTCACTTCGGCCTCCAGAGCCACGATGCTGTCGCTCTGGTCCGATGATGCCTTCTCCAGGTCCAGGATAGTGTTCTCCTGCGCCTCCACCTTCTGTCCCAAACCTTCTATCGTGCGCTGCTGAAGGGTGGCTATCGCTTCCGTCACCACCTCCTTCATCACCACCTGGAGCCATCACCACCTCCTTCATCACCACCTGGAGCTTCATCCTGATTGCTTCCTTTATGGCGATCAGTTCTTTTTTCAAGACGTTCCTCCATCCGTCCCATTGTCCGGGGGGGGGGTGGTGGTCATTGTCTGACCCTGCTCCGCCGTTCGGGTCGGCAGACTTTCCCCGTCCTGGTTCACCTGGGCCTCCACCTCGCCTCGTGGGGCCGCAGGTCCGCTCGCCCGTTGTTCCTGCCCCTTTCCTTCGCTGCTGCTTCTGACTTCTCGCCATCCCCTCAATCTGTTGTTCGCAGGCACCCTCTTTCCTTCTCTTGCTGTTGGTGCCTTTTGTGTTTGGGTGAGTATTGGGTGGCTTTGTGGGCCATAATCTCCAATAAGTTTGCCATGTTGGGTCCGACTGGGAGGAGAGCCACTTGATGTGCGTTCACTCAGTACATCGCAGCACCGGAAGTCCCGATACCCTTCCTAACCTATAGTGTTATCAAGCAGCTGTCTCATTTCCTTTCAAAAACTTCAATTCAACTACCGCAAAACCTATCTTCCAAATAAAACAAACCCAGTTTTCTTCTATTGCTATCATTTGAAATTTCTGTATTTTTCATTCTGTTCCAAATAATAACATTGGCCAGCCTTATTGGATGATGTCTGGGGATTTTTTCAGTAAAGATTATTTATGATACTCTTGGATGAGATTTCACATCCTTATAATAAGCAGTTCAGATGCTGTGGAAGTAAGCAATCCATTTAATTTCCTCAAGGACACTTACAAAATTCAGAAGGCTTGATTAGGATGTAGGATAGTGCATATGTGGGAAAAAAGTTAAGAGAAGGTAGCTGATTTGGGATGAGGTAACACTTTTTTGAAAATGGATTCCCTTGCACCCAAACCAGTTGCTGACTGGCCCAGTGTGTGGTGGGGGGCGGGGGGGAAGAGCCCCCAGTACTGGAGATATTTTCTATACCACTATGCTACAAATGTCAATTGAAATATGCGAGTCTGGTTCTGCAGCAAGCTACAACTAAGTGTACAAGATCAAAAACAGTGATAAACCAATAATCTAAAAAAAATCCAAGTCAGTGTGGACCTGACTACACCAGAGCCAAACTTCAATTTTGTTGGCGATCGAGTTCTGTTTCTGTGCATCTTGAGTTGCGGTGGATATGGGGAAGTACATGTAATGCTCAACTGTTTACTTTATTACACAGTCTGAAGCCTCTAGATGTAGAATTTATGAAGGCCATTCACAGCAAAGTAAATATCGTGCCAGTGATTGCCAAGGCGGACACTTTGACGTTGAGGGAACGGGAGCGGCTGAAGCGCAGAGTAAGTGGTTCTCGCTTGTGATCTTTGCAAACACCTGGGAGAGTGTGGTGGCATTACGCTTAACTTTATTACCTTTCATTCTGTTTTGATTTACCTATTTGTCTGCAATAAATGTTGTCAGTTGTTTTCTCTGGAAATTAGGTATGAGTACCCAAATTAACACTTCTGAAGCTTTCCAGTAATGTTTGGGTACAACTCTCCATAGTGTGTGCAGTGATGTCACAACCATGTAACATTGTATAGTTGCATCCAGAACGCCCTGTTCTCTGATCCTTCCCAGTATCAATTGGGCGTTGGATTTCATTCTTGGTGGTCATTCTTGCAATAAAGTTCCTGCACTGTACGTTGGTAGTTGTTTTCAGGCCATACTATTTAAGTTTGTCTTTTTCACATTGCTGTCTTGCTCCCAATATTTTTCTCTTTTGCCCTGTTTAAATTTTGCTTCTGGTTTCTCCACCTTTCACTTTTCTTATTCACTTTTCAACCTTTTCTTTTTGTCCTTGCTCCCTCTTTCTCTGACTCCTTGCACAGGTTCCCATCCCCCTTGCATATTAGTTTAAACCCTCCCCAACTTCTCTAGCAAATAGCCCCGTAGGACATCAGTCCCAGTCTTGCTGAGGTGTAACCTGTCCAGATTGTACAGGTCCCACCTCCCCCAGAACCAGTCCCAATGCCCCAGGAATCTGAAACCCTCCCCCTGACACCATCTCTTCAACCACATATTCATCCACTATATCCTGTCATTTCTACTCTGCCCAGCACGTGGCACCGGTGGTAATCCTGAGATCCGATTTCTTAACTTCCTTCCTAGTTCCCTGTATTCTGCTTTTAGGACCTCATCCGTTTTTTTTTTACACATGTCGTTTATACCGATGCGTACCATAACCACTGGCTGTTCACCCTCCCCCTCCAGAAGGTCCTGTACCCACTCTAGGACATCCTTGACCCTAGCACCAGGGAAACATCATACCATCCTGGAGTCTCGTTTGCGGTCACAGAAACGCCTGTCTATTCCCCTTACAATTGAATCCCCTATAACTATTGCACTGGCAGCATTTATTACCCCTCCCCATTACAGCAGATTCAACCATGGTGCCACGAGTTTGGCTGTTGCCATCGTCCAATGCTGTATCCACTCCATGATTCTATCCATTAGAATTTCATTTGTCAGCTGTAAGTGAATCATGTCAGTGGCTATGTGGAATTGATATATGGGTTAATGTTGTAAATTGTACGTCACATTTGAAAGAGGACCGCTTGATTTCTCAATGGTTTTTCCCTTCAGAAAAAAGCATATGGCCAGATTTTCTGGCTCTGTCCGCCGACAGGGTCTTCCGGTCTGCCGAAGGTGACCCCTGCAGGGGTGGGATGAGTGAGCCATGCAAAACACCATGTGCTATCTGGGGATGCAGGGCCGAGTAGAAATGAAAATGAAAATCGCTTATTGTCACAAGTAGGCTTCAAATGAAGTTACTGTGAAAAGCCCCTAGTCGCCACATTCTGGCGCCTGTTCGGGAAGGCTGGTACGGGAAATTGAACCGTGCTGCTGGCCTGCCTGGTCTGCTTTCAAAGACACCGATTTAGCCCTGTGCTAAACCAGCCGGAGATGATTACTCCGGATAAGCGTTCTCCAAGGCGGCCTTCAGGACGCGCGACAACGCAGAATCGCCGAGCAGAAACTTCTAGCCAAGTTCCGCACACATGAGTGCGGCCTCAACCGGGACCTGGGATTCATGTCGCCTTGCATTCATCCCTCACCATCTGGCCTGGGCTTGTGAAATCCTACCAACTGTCCTGGCTTGAGACAATTCGCACCTCTTTAACCTGGGGTTACCCCTATCTCGGGATCTGTAAAGACTTAATTACCTGCAAATGCTTGCATTCTAGGCATTGTCTTGCATCTTTGAATTTGTCTATATATATATTTATATATATATATATATATATGTTTCTGGAATATACCTCTTGTTGCTAACTTTTTGGTTGGTTCAATTGCTCTGTTTTATTACCTTTGCTCTCGAGTCGCCAGGTATCTTTATGATACCGCCACGAGGTTCAAGTCCAAGATTCAAAGCACATTTATTATACACAGTAATCGCTACTCATGCACAAATTCTACGTCTAAGCTACTTCTACAACTAACAGGCCTATACTTAACTTCGGACTAGCCCACCAGGTCTGGGGAACAAATGGCCTTTCGTTCGGGTTCTGAGTCTGCGGGATTCGAAGTTGGTACGGATTGGTAGCTAGGAGCGCCTATCTCGTAGCGAGCGTTGAATTAAGACTTACGGTCTTTCGGCGGTCACTGCACCGGTCACGGTCAAGGTTGGTTCGCGTTGCTGGGTGACCCGGGCAGGAAGAAGAGAGCGAGTTGAACTTGGGGGCTTAACTTTATAGTCCCCAGGGGCTTCCCGCCTTTCGGGGCGGACCCTGTACCTGGTTCTAGGTGATTGGACTTTGTTCCAATCGCTTGGTTCGATTTCTCCAATACTGAAGCGGTTCCCTGATCGATGGGCGGTCTTGAAGTGCTCGTTCACCTCCTTTGTGTTGGCTCCTGCTGGCACCGGGGAGTCTGGCTTTGCTTTGTTTATCCCAAATGTTTCAATTGCACCCGGGGATTGCGCATTAGTATGTAGATGGCTGCGACATTATTATGCTGATGGTCGCTGGTATCGATGCTGTCTGGGCTCTTGCAGAGTTTTAATACGCAGCAAACCTGTACCTGCTGGTTTCTGCCTGTGTTGGCTGAATTTCCCTTCAGCCTTTGACGTTCGCCATTTTAAATCGGGAGTTGGCCAACTTAGGTGGCTACACTCTTCATTCACCTGAGGAAGGAGCAGTGCTCTGAAAGCTAGTGTTAGAAACAAACATGTTGGACTTTAACCTGGTGTTGTAGGACTTCTTACAAAGCTGGAAAGGATTTGGAGGGCAGTTTTCAGCACCATTTCCAGTATTTTGTATTTAGATGTGAAACCTGGTCCTCTGGAAGCCAAATTCGGCTAGAGTTGCAGACTCTTGTTGGGGTGGAGGTCAGCTTCTCCACCCTGTGCCTCGGCATGGCGGGGGGAACCTCCTGGACTTCGTAGCCCTGGAGAAGGTGAAATCTGCTCTAAGAGGGGGCGAGTGATGGGTTCCACAAAAGTTGGGGTTTGTTCATTCTGCATTTTGGAGAGTTGGTTACTGTTGATTGTTGGATGGGTGGGGGGAGTTAATGTGTTGGGTAGGTTGATTATTGTTGTAAAATGCAAAAATGTTGAAAATTTGCAATAAAAATACTTTAAAAAAAAAAAGAAAAAACCACACCAATCAGCGTGACCCAAAGATCCCGCCGGCAGCCAATTGTGCTGCTGGAAAATGGACCATGACAAGGGCTGGGAAATCTTGCCCACAGTTACTGAAATAAAAACAAAAAATGGTAGAAATACTCAGCAGGTCAGAGAGCATCTATGGAAATAGAAACAGTGCTAATGTTTCAGGGTGATGACCTTTCATTCATAGTCCATCTGCTGGAGAGTATTTAGCACCCCTATTCCAAATGTGACTATTGATTATAACTAGCAAGTTCTTCTATTAAAGAAAAAAATTAATTCAGAAAATGTAAGCCTACTCTAGGCTTGCTCTCAAATCTGGGAAGGCTCTTCTCACACCCTGCCATTCCTGACAACTGCCAGAAAAACACCTACCGCTGGCTACTCCCTCTCCATCAGTTTCCTATTCCCTGTCACCCTCTGTCATCATTACTGCTGTGCTCATTGTTCAGGTAGCACTTTCAAACTGCTGTTGGGCTCCCCAGTTATAGTCTCTTACAAGTTACTGGTTTTCATTACTCCACCATTGGCAGTTATGTCTTCAGCTGGTTTAGCACAGTGGGCTAAATAGCTGGCTTGTAATGCAGAACAATGCCAGCAGCGTGGGTTCAATTCCCGTACCAGCCTCCCCGAACAGGCGGCGGAATGTGGCGACCTGGGGCTTTTCACAGTAACTTAATTGAAGCCTACTTGTGACAATAAGCGATAATTATTATTAGCTGCCTGGGCTTAAGCTGTGGAATTCCCCCCCATCATCTCTCCGCCTCTTTTTCTTTCTTTAAAATGTTCTATAAAACTTTATCTTTGATGAAGCTGTTGGTCACCTGTCCTCATGTCTCCTACATTACTTGGTGTCAATTTTGGTTGATATCATTCTTGTGAAGCAGCTTAGGATGTTTTATTACATCAATAGTGCTGTATAGATGCAAGTTGTTGCTCCAGTGTCAAACTGAAAGCTCCTCGGAGTCCATTAGACTCTTACTCTAAATCAAAACTGTGGAACTCCTTACCACCTTCAGCTTATCAGTAATCTTTCCCCTTAAAACTCTTTTGGCATCACATAATCCTATTTCCCTGACCTATTGGGTCATTTTATACTATTTTTAAGACTTGGTGACATCCTACACCATTCACATGTTGTCAAAGAATATCCATGAGTTGAATTGGATTGGATTGGATTTTGTTTACGTGTACCGAGGTACAGTGAAAAGTATTTTTCTGCGAGCAGCTCAACAGATCATTAAGTACATGAAAAGAAAAGAAAATACATAATAGGGCAACACAAGGTACAAAAATACAAGGTACAAAATGTAACTACATAACAGCATCAGTGAAGCGTACAGGGGCGTAGTGTTAATCAGGTCAGGCCATAAGAGGGTCGTTTAGGAGTCTGGTAACAGCGGGGAAGAAGCTGTTTTTGAGTCTGTTAATGCATGTTCTCAGACTTCTGTATCTCCTGCACGATGGAAGAGGTTGGAAGAGTGAGTAAGCTGTTTTGGTGCTTCTGGTCCCTCTAGATGTATTTCAGTAGGGATATGTGAAAGCAATGTCACTGAATTTCAAATGATATTGTCAGAAAGCAGCTGTAATGTGGAGTGATGGAGACATGCAGCACATATTTTGAATAAAGATTCACTTTTCCAAATAAATTGTCAACTTGTTTTATAGCCATTCTGCAGCGAAAGCTTTGTGGGCTGAAAACTAATACTTGGACTTAATGTTTTTCATGGGAAATTGTAAGACGTCTGACTTTTGGGAGGAACGGGACTGAATTAAATACTGTTTCGGAAAGAGAATGACAAGCTTTCTTGTGTTGTAAATCTACGTTTCCACAGCAAAGCTGAAGGCAGATATAGCTGTAATAAATATTTCAATAGCCCAAGCTGGGTCTTTCCCTGCATTGTTTCACTTGGTGTTATCTGAAGGATCACTGCTGTGACAACGATTTAATGTTTTTTCTTGGGCAAAGTTGTCAGATGGCTGCTGGAATTGGATATAATTGGTCTAAATATCACCAGTTGCTTAACACCAAGCAAGCATTTTGTTTCTTCAGGAACAGAAAACTGGATTAATGAATCAGCTCCACGTTTTGCTTTATGGTATCTGGTGGCTGTGCATTTGTAGAAAGAAGATCTAGGCGTCAATAACTTGTGACCTTAATCTCCATCTCCTGCAGTTGTAATCTGGAGACCCTAACTATCTATTTGAACTCTATTAATTTTGATACTGCACATGGAATGTTACAGAAGGATGAAGTTCATCTTCCGATGTAGCTTTTTTTTGTCTCTGGAACGTTGTGGTACGTACAAGATCTAGAGTTATAACTTACTGAGGGGCTTGCCATACACATGGCACACGAAGATGTCATTGTATCCTTGAAGTTATTTCAAGATTTTATTTTCTTTGAGCTTGTTATAAGATAGGATTCATTCGATTTTGCTTCTATTCTCTTGTGCACTGGCGGCTGCATTGATTACTTTTATTACCTTCCTACTTGTGTCCAGATCTAGCAAACTTTAACATAAGCATCTTGTGTCACTGCTTAGATCTTATTGTTCTTAGCATTAAACCTGTTAAGACTGTTGTTGGACCCAGTGTTTTTCTACCTCGCAAGCTACTGTTCTGGGAAATATTTTTATATTCAGTCACTAGGGGTTGACAGCTCCTTTATTGCCAATGATGGGAATCGCAGGATGGTGTCTGATAAGTTAAGTGACTCTCAAAGAATCCTTCCTCGTGAAAATAAACTGGTTGCCTGAAAATCAATGTTCACTTTCCATTTTATCTTGTTCATTCCCTTATTTCCCCCTTTTTTTTTTTTTTTGTTGCGGTGATCATTTTGCTCCATGAATGCTTAATGGACATTTATCTTTAAGTCAAGCAGCAGAGAGAATGAGGAATTCAAAAGTTGCAACAAAGAACTCTGCTAGCTTTGGACAGCAAAACTCAGACTTGTTTGGCACCTGAGAGATTGGGTGGGACTTGGTTCGATTGGTTGGCTGGTGGCTGTTGAATCGGCGAAAAGGCCGTATTGTGCCTGGTAACAGGTGGCGATTGGATCCTACCCAAGTGGGATGATTTCCAGAGACGTAAGGAAAGCAGAGTTGACTTTCTCTCTCTCCCCTTTGTGTTTTCTCCAGAAATGCTGTGAGCTGCTGTATTTCTGGATCTGCAGCAACCTGAATGAATATACAGTGAAAATCATTGAAGCCTGGTGTGTGTGTTTGGGCTATTTTTCCTAAGATTTCATTTGTGTTGTGTCTCTGGGTCAAGTTTGATTGGAATTGACCACGCACTAGCCCAGGGGGTCATAACGCTTACAAAATGTATTATTGCAGAGATCTGTGATAATGTGTGAGTATATATTTATTCTTCGCAATCATAAGGTGGAACAGTATGAGGGGGCGGACCACCCACAACAGCCCCCCCCCCCCCCAACAACCACCACCAAAAACCACATTGGCATGGAGTGTGTCAGCCTTATAGCCATAAAGTGCTGTTGCACAGACGATCAGAGTGGGATGTGGGATTTCTACGCTTCATTGGGGCAGATGTCCCTCCCTCTGGATCTGATGGCTAATCTGATTGGCTGGCAGGTCCATCAGTCCTGGCAGCGCTAGAACAGCAGCAGTGGCTGCTTCTGGGACTGCAGAAGAAAAGGGTCAAGACCCATGGATCCCTGAGAGTAGTTAAGCTGGTGTCTTGGGCGGGAGGATTTGGGTAGGTTATATAGACTGGGAGAGGGTGTGGGCTTAAGGGAGGGAGAGGGTCGGGGGGGGGGGGTTGGGCGGAGATGGGGCTTGACCTAATGGCAGCCCACAATTAACCAGGGGCAGCCCACAAGTAACCAGGGGCAGCCCCTAAAGAATGACCCTCCTACTTCCTCCCCATCCTTTAAACATTAAGGTATTTTAAAAAAACAGGGTTTCCGCTCCTGCTCTTCTGCCCAAAAGAGCTATGGCACAGACAGCATATTATCAAAGTTAATTGATCTTGATTATACATAGAAATATGTGGGCCGGCTGCCAATATGGGACTTGCCACTTCTATTATGGGGGAGAGCTCAGGGGTGATGGGAAGGTGGTGAGATGGGCCTATGACCAAATAGTGCTCGGGTCACACCACATTTTCAATGTTAATTTCCTCCTTGAGCATGTTGAAATGTGTTATGAATCATGTAAATCTTTGAAGCTGCTTTTAAAAGAGCGAACCAATGTAAAATCTTTCTCACCCTTTATTTCAAGGTTTTAAACTCACTGCATTGTCTTTCAAGACACCCAAGTGGGAATTGGCTATTGTATAATAACCACCAGTCAAATGAGCTTTCCCACCCAACTGTTGTTGGTGTTGCACTATCAGAAAATGTCGTCATTATTACAGTTTACCGTAATAAATTCCAGGATAACTCCTGTCATAGCACATTTGTGAAAGAAAGGATTATGTACATTATGTCTGCTATAAATCCAACATTTATTATTGTGTCCAGTTCTGGTAACCAAGACATTCAAGTTCTGGGGGGGGGATTCTCCGAGTCCTGCGCCGGGCCGGAGAATCGCCGCAACCGTGCCACGATGCCCTGACGCGGCACGTGATTCTCCGAGGTGCGGAGAATCGGTGCCATTTGCTCCGGCGCCTTTGATGCGGCGCCGGCTGCGGGCCGCTGGAATCGGCGGGGTCGCCGATTCTCCGCTCCGGATGGGCTGAGCGGCCACGCTGATACGACAGAGTCCCGCCGGTGCCAGCCTGTTTCGCGCCCTCGTGAAACGCGACGGCGTTCACGACGGTGCGGGCACCTGGGTTCCATTTTGGAGAATCGCCCCCTGGATGTCAGTCGAAGAAGATTGAGGATTCCAACTCCTGATATTATTTGGTTGAATTATAAAGAGGCTGGAAAAAAACATGAACATTTCTGACTTTAATGGGGAAACAATTGTGAGGTAATCTTTTATAGAACTAAAAAAATAAATTATATTGAAAGGTCAACTGAATAATTACTTCAGATTAAGACAAAGGACCAAGCTGATAAAAGGCAAATTTAGAATTGATATCGGGTAGCTCTTCATGCGAAGAGAAACCTGAATTCCAGGTAGTCAAGGCAAGTGCTCTTGAACCCTTTATGAAACAAAATGAAAATGAAATGAAATGTAAATCGCTTATTGCCACAAGTAGGCTTCAAATGAAGTTACTGTGAAAAGCCCCTGGTTGCCACATTCTGGCGCCTGTTCGGGGAGGCTGGTACGGGAATTGAACCGTGTTGCCGGCTGCCTTGGTCTGCTTTCAAAGCCAGCTATTTAGCCCTGTGCTAAAGGCATGCTGTGATGAGGCTACCATTGGGTCTTTCTGGATGGGTAGCCTATATTGCATCACGTTTTTCTTTTTATAAATTTAGAGTACCCAATTATTATTTTTTTTTCAATTAAGGGACAATTTTAGTGTGGCCAATTCACCTAACCAGCACATCTTTTGGGTTGTGGGGGTGAAACCAAAGCAGACATAGGGAGAACGTGAAAACTCCACACGGACAGTGACACAGGGCCGGGATTCGAACCCGGGTCCTCAGCGCTGTAGCCCCAGTGCTAACCACTGCGACACCGTGCTGCCCTTGACCTGGCTTGAATGACAGCCACTCCCACAACAGCCAATGCTGTTGCATCCCTAATGCCATTCCATTTTATGAGGAGCTACTTTATGGCCGGTTGAATAGCTGACTTTAACTGTCTGAACTGTAAATTCCTCAGCCTCTACACTCGTAGCAGGGGATAAGAACTCTTCTTTTTGAAAAGGTGAAAACTGTTGTGCAACATCATTCCAAAAATGTTACGTGTAAAAGAGACTGTGTTCTATTGAGTTGTCTTGTAATTTATGTGACCAATGTTCCAGTATGTTTACTGGTACTCAATCTTCCTTTGTTCCTGTGTATTTGTGCTTTAAAGCTGTTCTTGGAAGAAGCTGTGAGCTAACATTTTTATGCACGTACTTGAGATGGGATAGAAATAAAATTGATACCCATACTAGTTTTATCACTGCCCTTCTCTGTTTCTATGTCCAAGTTCCTTGGGCTGGGAGTTTTCAATGTAATGTTGGCTAAAATGTGGTGGTGGTGGGGGGGGGATTGCTTCCAGGTATAAGGGAGAAATCAAAGCTAAACAAAGATTGGGAATTGAAAGTAATTAGTCAAACTGGCAGTTTATATCAGCAAGTGACTAAATGTATTGATGCTTTGCTTAATGAGCCCTGAGTTGTGATTGTCGTTGATCTGAAGACTATTCTTGAGTAGAGAATTTGCAAGCATATGGAGAAAAGGATGTTCAATTTTACAATGAATTTAAAATGAGGGGCTGCATACTGATTGATGCATTTTACTTAGTTAGCAAAATTGTTCAATATTGTCCTGTGCAAGATGAACAGCAACAGGCTATCTTTTACTACTCTATAAAATAACTGCAGAAACTTATTGTCAAGACCAATTGCTACAGATCTAATTGTTACAAGGTCATCTTTTATGTCGGCAACACTCTGTACATAGTTTCTGGACAGAACTTTGTAGCAGGCTGTGCAAAATCTAGTGGGAAAAAAACAGGAAAAAGATTGTTTTGCACTGATAGCAAATGTTGAGTTTAAGGGATGGACATCGCTGTGGTCTTCTGACCCTGTGTGTGCTGGTGGTCTCCATGCTTTGCCTGCCATGGGTGTGTTGATTGTAGAATTACAGGATTAGCCGAAGCTGCTGTGTGGCTGGTGTGAGTCGATGCTGTGCAGGGGTGTCAGCTGGAATGAGACAGGAGCCAGTGTCCCAATGAGAGCTCCACAGTATGTTTACACTGTATGATGTGGGAGGTCAGCAAGATCTATAATCAGCACAAGAAAAGATAAGGAACACCAGAGAGCTCTGCAGCAGAACCTAATCCAAACATATCACACTGGAGAGGAGGACGTATCTTTATTGATAACCTGTGCCCTGATAATTCCACTGATAAATTCCTGCTGCTTGTCATTTTTGATTGAAATTAATTTGGTTTAGAGTTGGAACTTTAATTTCAGTTGTCCACTGAAAATATAAATTTTAGACTGTCTCCTGTCTGAGTGATGATGCTATCTATCAAAACATTCATGTGTATCTTAAAAGGAGCTGAAAGCTCAACACTAAAATACTTTGGAATTGGCTTTGAGGTCAGTTAGCTCATGGAACCTAACTGAAATGGGAACTATTAGTGATTAACTGGCTTTAAACCAGTCAATACAAGTAATGCACCTGTGCTGCATATGAAAAATCTGATTTGATCCTATCCATTTTCCACCCACTTTAAACATAATTTCAGCAAGAATGCAACATAGAATTTACTGTCCAGAAGGAGGCCATTCGACCCATGGAGTCTGCACCGGCCCTTGGAATGAGCACCCTACCTAAGGCCGCACCTCCACCCTATCCCTGTAACCCAGTAACCCCACCAAACCTTTTTGAACACTAAGGGGCAATTTAGAATGGTCAATCCACCTAACCTGCACATCTTTGGACTGTGGGAGGAAAGTGGAGCACCCAGAGGAAACCCACGCAGACATGGGGAGAAAGTGTAGACTCCAGACAGACAGTAACCCAGGCCGGGAATCGAACCTGGGACCCTGGAGCTGTGAAGCAACAGTCCTGACCACTGTGCTATCATACCATCCGCTCTATTGTATACAGCTACACTATGGGCTGCATTTTACAGACTGGAACAAAAAAAGGTGTATGGGCCCACAACTAAGGGTGCTGTGCCATCAGTGACATGCGTGCCCACTCAGCCATAGTTTACAGGTGGTAGGTGTAGTGATATGCATCACTGTATATACACACAAGGGGTTAATGTAAATACACTACAACTAAGTAACCACTAGAGGGAGCACCAGAGATGTCATGACATGCAGACACGCAACCAATGGGTCATTAGAACAGGACACAACCAATGGGGTAATCAGGACACCCAGAGATGGCATTACCACAAGGGGGCACTACACGGCCCATATAAAAAAGACAATGCACATAGGCTCTGCCTCTTCCACCGGCAGAGAGCAAGATAGAGTTGATTATCAGCAACATCACACCCGTGCACATGGTGAAGAGCAAGCTTATGTAGTAGAATAGACTGAGTTACTAGAGGCAGATTAGTAGAGTGTCAAACTCATTTAAGAGCATTGTTAATCGTTCAATAAATACGTCAAACTTATCTCTGAGTCTGGAGCATCTTTCAGCAGAGCCTACATCAAGTAGCAGTTTGTTACTAGCAATAACATAACACAACATTACGAAGTCTTACAACACCAGGTTAAAGTCCAACAGGTTTGTTTCGATGTCACTAGCTTTCGGAGCGCTGCTCCTTCCTCAGGTGAATGAAGAGGTCTGTTCCAGAAACACATATATAGACAAATTCAAAGATGCCAAACAATGCTAGGAATGCGAGCATTAGCAGGTGATTAAATCTTTACAGATCCAGAGATGGACCTGTGGATCCAGAGAACGGACATCGCGCAACAATCACCAGGCAGGAATGTTCCCTTCCAGTCGGGGAACACTTCAGCAGTCAAGGGCATTCAGCCTCTGATCTCCGGGTAAGCGTTCTCCAAGGCGGCCTTCAGGACCCGCGACAACGCAGAATCGCCGAGCAGAAACTTATAGCCAAGTTCCGCACACATGAGTGCGGCCTCAACTGGGACCTGGGATTCATGTCACATTACATTCATCCCCCACCATCTGGCCTGCGAAATCCTACCAACTGTCCTGGCTTGAGACAATTCACACCTCTTTAACCTGGGGTTACCCCATCTCTGGATCTGTAAAGATTTAATCACCTGCTAATGCTCGCATTCCTAGCATTGTTTGGCATCTTTGAATTTGTCTATATATGTGTTTCTGGAACAGACCTCTTCATTCACCTGAGGAAGGAGCAGCGCTCCGAAAGCTAGTGACATCGAAACAAACCTGTTGGACTTTAACCTGGTGTTGTAAGACTTCGTACTGTGCTCACCCCAGTCCAACGCCGGCATCTCCACATCATAACACAACATGGTACAGGAGTGACTGATCAATCTCTCTAGTTCAACTCAGCAAGGTTAGAGACAACCAGCAACCAAATCCAGGCACGATGAACAAGATTCAGGCTCCTCATCAACTCTGGACCACCGGTAATCTTAGTGCTAGCTGGCATTCATTCAAACACAAATTCCTACTATACATGGAAGCATCCGACCTGAATGGTGCGACCGATGCTCGGAAGATAGCACTCCTACTCACCATTGCGCGTGAACATGCGATAGAGATCTTCAACTCGTTTCAATACTCAGAAGGGCAGGCCAAAACAAAATACCAGACCATCTTGGACAAATTCGACAGCCACTGCGAGGTGGACATGAACAAAATCGGTAAAAATGGCGCGAATACTCACCACGGGGCACAGGTAGGGTTGAAACAGAAGAAGGCGGCAGTTTTGAATGGCAGTCATCTTGCGCGTTTGCAGTCTGACCAGTCTGCACATGCGCACTTGCCTAAAAGACGCTAACCGGTGTTTTGTGCTTGCGCGAGAAGCCGCGCATGCGCAGTTGCGAAAGGAGCACGTAGTAAAGGAACCTCGGCGTGCGCATGCGCAATTGAGTCCTACGAATGATGTCATGTGCGTCATGACGTCAAGACCACACCCACTTAAAGGGGAAATGTCCGAAAATTAAAAAAGAGTTTTAAAGCCACAAGACACAATTCTTTCACCTCAAAAGTCAGAACAATGCCCGAACTTCTACCAGACGTTGAAAATATCCTCCGCAGCAGCCTGGAACAAGCAGTTTGTACCACACGAAGTGAAGAGCACAATGACAAATCCAAAACCAAAGAAGATGATTTGTTCATTGAACAAGAAGAAAACGATGCCACACAGCGAGTACTGAACGACTCCGTTAGCATCAGGAGTGTGTGACACTAAACGCATGACTCTGATCAAGGCTGTGCTACAAATCCAGATGATGACTACCTGGATAACGCATACCGAGTAGGCTTCATCACAAAGTACAAATACGCCACACCCGGCACATTGCAAGTCCCGTAAATCCTTCCCGTGGATTTCGAGGACGAGTGGATGTCAACCAATGCCCCATCCAGTTCAAACTGCACGCAGGTGCCTCTGCCAACCTGATCTCTCAGTCGGACTTCACGAGAATCAAGAAGGCTCCCAAGCTCCTTCCAGCTGCCTGCAAACTGCAGAACTACACTGGCAACGCAATTAAGGCACTGGGGTCCTGCCACCTGACAGTGTCCAACTGACACATACAGACAAGCCTACGCTTCAAGATTGTTCAGCCAAACAGGGCGTCCCTGCTAGGTGCGCACGCCTGCAAGCAACTGAACCTCACCCAACGGGTCTACACCATGACGCCGTCTCATCCGGATCCTCAGGCCAGCATCGACGACATCCTGACCCAGTACCAGGATGTCTTCAGCGGGATGGGCACACATCCGTACGAGTACAGGATTCTACTGCGGCCTGACGCCAAACCAGTGGTCCACGCACCACGAAGAGTCCCCGACTCTACACCGAGAGCGATGAAAGACTCCACAGCGAGACCACTGCACGATGAGAGAGCGATATAAGCCTCCACAGAGAGCTCGTTGACAGACTCCACAATGGAAGCAACTGAAGACTCCATAGCGAAGTCCATGCATGAACAAGACCATGAAGGTCTATCAACCTTTTCTGAGCAACCAGCAGCAGACTATGAAAGTCTACCAAGCTCATTTAACCAACAAGAAGACACTGAATGTCTACCCACTATATGTGAGACAAGTGACTAAGAAATCACAATTCTCATACAAGATGTGCAAGATCACAGCGAGACTGACAGATCTCAGCTCGTATGTACAGAGGCACTCAACAATCAAAGTGAAACTACCCGAGTCCAGTGAGACCTCTTCAATTAAAACCTCATTCCACTGAGCCTATCCACAAGGAAATGAAATCTTGAAGATTTTGACTCCAGACGAGGAGCATCAAGAAATCAATGATGATTCAAGTGAACCAGAAATGACTCCAAAAGAGGAGCACCAAGGAATCAAAGAGGAATTACATCAACCACAAAGGAGTGATGTCACCAAGATCAGTGCAACATCCGGTCATTTTCACAATCCTCAAGAAGAAACGCTCAATGAAGCATCAGATACCACAAAGGAAACTGACACAGGTAACTTTGAGAATGACTCGAATTATCCACACGGAACAGTCATTGAGCACGACAGAAACAACAACAATAAAACAACAGCTTGTACGACATGGTACAACTCTGCACATGAAGGACAATGTAACAGCACAGCTCAAAACAATGGCAAGATTACAAACATACTATGGCATGACAACGAATCTCACCAATTCACGTTTGCTGCACTACAAACAAGCAAACCAGCTTTCAAGAAAGATGACATACAGAATCGCTACCACAAGTATTAAAAAAAAGTCTAAATCAGACAACGAAGTGATTCGACCATTCGAACCCCTCCTGATGACTCGTTCACAAAGAAATGACAACATCAACACCACCACTTCAACAACAGAAGAAAGCAACTCAACTGTACAAATTCATAAGATTGGACTCCTAGATATTAATTAGTATTGTATAATCATCAGTATCATCACAACTTGTACATGTCGTCATTCATCTACCTGTTTTCTACAATTTTTTTTAACAAAGTACAGAAAATATGTAACATGGAAAAAGGGGGGGATGTGGTGATATGCATCACTGTATATACACAAGGGGTTAATGTAAATACACTACAACTAAGTAACCACTAGAGGGAGTGCCAGAGATGTCATGACATGTAGACATACAACCAATGGGTCATTAGAACAGGACACAACCAATGGGTAATCAGGCATTACCACAAGGGGGCACTACACGACCCATATAAAAAGGACAAGGCACACGGGCTCTGTCTCTTCCACCAGCAGAAACCAAGAGAGCAAGACAGGGTTGATTATCAGCTGCATCACACCCTAGCACATGGTCGAGAGCAAGCTTGGATAGTTAGCAGAATAGACGTGAGTTACTAGAGGCAGATTAGTAGAATGTCGAACTCATTTAAGAGCATTGTTAATCGTTCAATAAATACGTCAAACTTATCTCTGAGTCTGGAGCATCTTTCAGCAGAGCCTACATCAAGTAGCAGCTTATGTTACTGGCAATAACATAACACAACAGTAGATATGGTATTTATAAAGCATAGACTTGCAGGCCACAAAGGTACAAACAAACGAGCTTTACTGGAAAGGTGTTTACTCAGCAGGCGGTGACGATAAACTGACTGTTGGCCTGCTCAAACTGCCGATGACAGCATCAGTACATAGAACATACAATGTAGAAGGAGGCCATTCGGCCCATCGAGTCTGCACCGACCCACTTAAGTCCTCACTTCCACCCTATTCCCGTCACCCAATAACCTCTCCTAATCTTTTTGGACACTTAAGGGCAATTCAGTATGTCCAATCCACCTAACGTGCACATCTTTGGACTGTGGGAGGAAACCGGAGCACCCGGAAGAAACCCACACAGACACGGGGAGAACATGCAGACTCCACACAGACAGTGACCCAACGGGGAATTGAACTTGGGACCCTGGCGCTGTGAAGCCACAGTGCTAACTACTGTGCTCCGGTGCTGCCCATACATCACGTGATTGGACTCTTAAAGTGACCTGTTCCAACTAGGAACAAACATGAATATACAACACTTTCCTCCCCCTTTATATTAGAAGTTCCTGCAATGAAACACCGTATAACGCTAACAATCACAATTTACAATATGAACAATTAATAAACACAACAGTCAATAAGTTAGATGTTTCAGAGGACATCGATTTCTGTGTGGTTGTCGACGAACCTCCGGCACCTGCTTTTCCGTGTTGACGGCAACCCCTGGTGTTTTTGGTTTAGTTGGGATGTTCTCTATAGTTGTCTCAACTGGAGTCAACCTCTTGCAGGTTGACTCGATGTTGAAGTGTCCTCAATTAGGGTACTGTCTTCCACAGGTATTTCTGGTATTATCAGGTTCTCAAGAATGTCTAGGGCTTTACTTGGCACAGTTTGTTCTGGACTCTTGATTGACTCTGCCTCTGATAAACTACAGTACGAAGTCTTACAACACCAGGTTAAAGTCCAACAGGTTTGTTTCAATGTCACTAGTTTTCTGAGCGCTGCTCCTTCCTCGGGTGAATATTCACCTGAGGAAGGAGCAGCGCTCCGAAAGCTAGTGACATTGAAACAAACCTGTTGGACTTTAACCTGGTGTTGTAAGACTTCTTATTGTGCTCACCCCAGTCCAACGCCGGCATCTCCACATCTGATAAAGTAGTTCTAGTTGTTAAAAAGCTAATCAGCGTATCTTCTCCACGCTACATTATCCCAAGTTTGAACAGAGACCGGTCCTGTCATTACCAAAACAATGGCAGATGTCCACTTCTCACTGGTGGTAGAGTTCCTTGCCAATACTTTCTGACCTTTCTGAAAAACACAGCGTTTGGCCCTGTTTTCACGTCACAAAACCTACTCTTTTTTAAAAAAAAATGTTTTTGAACATAGTATATTTACAGTTGTGTACACAGATTAAAATATATACATATATAGAAGAGAAAAATAAATAAATAAACTGGTAGGATATTGTGCACTAGCTCAACAACAGCAACTCTGTACAATGAGCAATATTATGTTTAACGAATATGTAGGCACCTGTTTGTGTGTGTGTTCGGGGGGAAAGGAGAGAGAGAAGCTGGGGAGGTACATATACATTTGGATGCCGGAGAAACAATTACGGTAGTTATGTCCAGTACAGAGAGGGCAATACAAGAATGGATCTGGTATTGTTACTTGCTTCCCCTGGATGTTTTTCACTGCCGTCGCGCGTTCACCTTTGCTTCGGCCGTTCGACCCGTCTTTCGCCCGTATTTTCTTTGTTCTCTGTTACTGTATTTGCTGAGTTTGTTGTAGTTTCCTGTCCTCTCCTTCCGGCTATCCTTCTCTCGCTCCCCCCCCCCCCCCTTTTCCCTTCTCCTGTGGTTCGCCTTTCTTTTCGCTTAGGTTTAGCTGTCCCCGTTTCTCTCCCTTTCACGCCTTGGCTACTTTCCCCTGATTCTTGGCTACCTGGCTATTCTTCTGCTTGTTCGTTGGCCACAAACAGGTCCCGGAACAATTGGGTGAATGGCTCCCATGTTCTGTAGAAGCCGTCGTCCGACCCTCTGATGGCGAATTTGATTTTCTCCATTTGGAGAGATTCTGTGAGGTCGGACAGCCAGTCTGCAGCTTTGGGTGGTGCTGCTGACCGCCAGCCGAACAGGATTCTACGGCGGGTGATCAGGGAGGCAAAGGCAAGGTTGTCTGCCCTCCTCCCCAGGAATAGATCTGGCTAGTCTGACACCCCGAAGATCGCCACTTTCGGGCATGGCTCCACCCTCATCCCCACCACTTTTGACATTGCCTCAAAGAAGGCTGTCCAGTGCCCAGCAAGTCTGGGGCAAGACCAGAACATGTGGGCGTGGATGGCCAGGCCTCCTTGGCACTGATCACATCTATCCTCCACCTCCAGGAAGAACCAATTCATTCAAGTTCTTGTTAAGTGGGCTCTTTGTACCACTTTTAGTTGCGTCAGGGTTGAGCCTTGCGCACGTAGAGATAGAGTTGACCCTATGCAGTGCTTCGCTCCAGAGCCCCACCCTATTTCAATCCCCAAGTCTTCCTCCCATTTCTTTCTTGTTGCGTCCTGTAACTCTTCCAGTACTGTCTGTCGTGGCGGTTGAGGGTATGTCCTTGTCTCCGTTCGTAGGGGTTTTTTGAGTTGCAGGTACCTTGGCTCGTTCCCCCTGGCTAGCTGGAATTTCTCCGTACAGCGAACGCCATGATTAGTTTGTCTTGTGCTTTGAAAAAGACCTTTGGGTGTAGTATGGATAGATCTAAGTAGGAAGAGGTCCTTGCGCAGTACGTTCATTTTGATTGTCTGGACCCCCCCCCCCCCTGCGAGGGACAGTGGGAGTGTGTTCCATCGTTGCAGGTCCTTTTTTACTTCCACTGTCAGACTGGTGAGGTTTCATTTGTGGATCCCATTCCAGTCATGGGCTATTTAGATCCTCAGGAATTTGTGTTGGGGCTTGTTTAAACGGCAGTCCCATTAGTGCTGTCCCCCTTACTTGTGGGTGTACCGGGACGTTCTCGCTTTTTCTCATGTTGAGTTTGTAGCCCGAGAAGGCGCCAAACTCTTTCAGGAGCGCGATGAATCTGTCCATGCTGCGTTGTGGGTCCGAAATGTAGAGGAGCAGGTCATCTGCATAGAGTGAGACTCTCTGCTCTCTGCCGCCCCTTCGAATCAAACACCAGCTTTCTGTTGCTCTGGGAGCAATTACTAATGGCTCGATCGCTAGAGCGAACAGTAGTGGGGGCAGTGGGCATCCTTGTCTGGTGCCCCTGTGCATTGGGAGTTGGTGTTGTTTGTCCGAATGCTCGCCACGGGAGCGTTGTATAGGAGCTTTACCCAGGAGGTGAACCCTGTTCCAAGCCCGATCCGCTCCAGTACCTCTTATGAGGTCCTTCCATTCGACCCTGTCAAAAGCCCTATTCTGTGTCCAGGGAGACAATCACCTCTGGTATTCTGTCCCCGGGTGGGGTCATTATCACATTCAGCAGGCGCCTGATGTTCGAGGTTAGCTGTCTACCTTTGACAAATCCCGTCTGGTCCCCTGCGACCACCTCTGGTACGCAGTCTTCTAGCCTTTTGGCCAGTATTTTGGCATCTGCATTTAGCAGTGAGATGGGTCTGTATGACCCAAATTCCGATGGTTCTTTATCTTTCTTAGGTATCAGCGGGATTGAGGCCTGTGCTAGCGTAGATGGCAGTGTGTAGCCAGCGAGTCTGTGAACATCTCCAGCAGGTGCGGGGCCAGTGGTGTCGCAAACGTTTTGTCGAAGTCCGCCAGGAATTTGTCTGGTCCCGGCGCCTTCCCCGCCTGCATGGAGCGAATGCTGTCTATGATCTCTCCCAGTGCTTGTGGTGCTTCTAGGCCCCGTTTTCTGCCCTCCCCCATGACTGGTATGTCCAGTCCATCAAGGAACCGTTTCATCCCGGACTCCCCTGTTAGGGGATCTGAGGTGCACAGCCCTTGGTAGAAGGCCTTGAAGGTTTTGTTTATCTTTTCTGGTTCTGTTTCTAATGTGCCTCTGGTATTCCTGATTTGTGCAATTTCTCTGGTGGCTGCCTGCTTTCTCAGCTGGTGTGCCAACAGGCCTTTGCTTTGTCTCTGTGTTCGTATAGGATCCCACTTGCCTGGCGGAGTTGGTGCACTGCTTTCCTGGCGGAGAGCAGATCGAAGTTCCTTTGTAGCTCTTTCCTCTCCGCCAGGAGCTCTCCGGTCAGGGCCTCGGAGTATTTGCGGTCTACCTCCAGTATGGAGTCGACCGCTGCTGCCTAGCCGCCCTTTCCTCCCTGTCCGCGTTTTGAAAGCGATAATTTTCCCTCTTACTACGGCCTTTAGCGCTTCCCAGAACGTGGAGGGTGAGGCCTCTCCGTTTTGGTTGTTCTCCGTGTACTCTGCTATGGCCTGCGATATCTTTTTGTTGAAAGCCTTGTCAGCTAGTAGGGCAGTGTCCAACATCTATGGGGTGTTGGAGAGGTTCAAAGTTACATTCCAGAAACAAGACCTAAACGCTAGAGTGAATGCAGCAAGAATCAAACCTCGTGGGGAGAGAAGCAGGGTCTGGAGGCACGCTACCATCTGGAAAAGGCACCGCAGAGGCTGTGCCACGAGATTCAGGTAAAGGAGGCCGTGGTATGTAGGCTGGAGGGACGGGCTAGCAACAGAAAAATAGATAGACAGCAGGGGGCAAGAACGAGAGAGGCTGAAAACGGAGCTTGAGCAAAGTCGGAGAACTCCAACACCTGCAGAACGCCAACTCCACCTTACTCCAGCTAAGATTTATCCTGGTTGTACCACACTCAGTAGTGCGAAGCGAATGAAGTTACCTCTGAAGTGAAAGTTCTAAAAAAGCAGTCAGATTAGGTTTTGCTCCAACTGGGACGACACAAGCTTCATCAAAAATACCATGGCAGAAATTCCCGACATAGCGACGCACCGACTAATCATGGGGGGGAGACTTCAACTGTGTACAGGATCCAATGACTTAACAGATCAAGCCCCAAATCGGGGGAAACCTCAAACATGGCAAAGGAACTCGGTCGCTTTATGGAACAGATGGGAGCGGTGGACCCCTGGAGGTTCACCTACCCAGGGGAGAAAGAGTTCTCCTTCTCCTCAGTACACAATGTATACACCAGAATTGACTTCTTTGAGGTGGGGAAAATGGTGCTGCCGGGGCTAGACAAAGCAGAATACTCCGCAATTGTTTTATCCGACCACGCGCCACATTACATGGACGTGAGGCTGGAGATGGACAGGGCCCAACGCCCCACATGGAGGTTGGACACTGCCCTCCTAGCTGACAAGGCCTTGAACGAAAAGATATCGCAGGCCATAGCAGAGTACATGGAGAACAGTTGAAGCTGTTGCTCCTGAGGATTTCCAGAAGGGTTCTTTCTCTTTAAGAACATGTCAGATTTAGCCTTTAGAGTTGGTTTGTTAAGCAAAGTCCGGTTACGGTAATTAAACATAGATTAACATAGAATTTACAGTGCAGCAGGAGGCCATTCGGCCCATCGAGACTGCACCGGCTCTTGGAAAGAGCACCCTACCCAAGGTCAACACCTCCAACCGATCCCCATAACCCAGTAACCCCACCCAACACTAAGGGCAATTTTGGACACTAAGGGCAATTTATCATGGCCAATCCACCTAACCTGCACATCTTTGGACTGTGGGAGGAAACCGGAGCACCCGGAGGAAACCCACGCACACACGGGGAGGATGTGCAGACTCCGCACAGACAGTGACCCAAGCTGGAATCGAACCTGGGACCCTGGAGCTGTGAAGCAATTGTGCTAACCACCATGCTACCGTGCTGCTGTTGGTATGATCATTGCACTTAAAGTGCTGCTGTACAGAATGAACTAGGAAAGGAATACTGGTGTTGCTGACTGTGTTCTGAGCAACTCCAACTATTATCATATGGCCATCTGGAACAACTCCCATCCAAACATCCTTCTTGAGTTTCTGTGCTGGTTCCCTTTGTCCCTGTTGTTGCTGTTTTTTCTGATCAGCAATCTTTTTATTCTTGTTGACCCTTGGTGCATGAAGAGAGTCAGCAGCTCTTTTCCCAAACTGAATGTTCTTTCCAACGAACTAGAGAATTTCCTTTCTGGTCAGATGTTTCGAGATGAGTCTCTAATTCTTGTTCCTCTGTGGGTTGGAATTTACAAAGGGAGCACAGCACGTGCCAAATTTTTGATATGCTTTTGACCTTCATTTTTGACAAAGCATTCATGTGCACTTTCTGTAAGCTCTTCATGCTTTGTTTTTTGATCTTCAACAACATTTGTTACAGTATGCTGAGCCTTTGTCGTCTTGGTCCCAAAACGGCTCCATGAGCCTTTGCTGCAGCTGCTTTTAGAGCTTTTTTAGCAGCTACTACTTTCTGTTCCTTTAGGTTTTTGGTTGGGTCTGCTTTGGACTCTGACGTGCGATTCACCTCGGCCCAGTTTAGCTTGATTCTTTCCAGCCAGTTTCTCCCTGTTAAGGCGGGATAGTTAATTACCTTAAACGATGTGCAGGGACAAGTTTGATGTTTGTCCGTTTAACTGCACATTTCCAAGAATATAGCTCCTCAACGGAACCACTCCACCGTTGTAGGTTTTGAGTGTGATCTTTTGAAGGTTTCAAGGCGATATGTCATTGTTTCTCTTGGTAAACAGTTTCAGGGACCAATGAAACAGCTGCGACAGTGTCCACATCCACTTTCAATGGTTGTAAAGGAGTGACCCAATAATGGTTTGTTGCATCCGCAATGGCCAGTGTGTACAAGTCAGTTCGCCATCTGACTGTGACTGGTTCCTTTTCGTATCACGTGAATACACTTGATTTGATTTTTCACTTATGTATTTGGTTCTTTTTTGCAATTCTTGTTTGAAACTTATTGTTTCTTCCTCCAACGAGCATGTTTGTTGTGCCTCTTTTTACCACAATCTGCTGCAGCGTGACTGGTTTTTTTTGCACATTGGTGGCAATTTCATTCCTGTGTCTGTGTTCGGGTCTCAGCTGACGTTTATGGATTTTAGTCCTCAAACTTAATTGTTGGGCTTCCTTATCTGCTAATTCCATAGAAATCACAACTTCTAATGCCTTCTTTAGGTCTGTTACTTTCTGTTAACCTTTTTTGGACAGCATCATTCCTTAACCCATATGCTAGTCTGTCTCTAATGTCATTCAAGAACCTCTCCAAATTCACAGTATTCAGCTAATTTCTCCAAATAGCTACGAACTGTATGCTGGATTCACCTTCTTGCTGGTTACATTTGTGGAACCTGAACACCTCAGCGATGACCAAAGGTTTAGATGGGAAGTGGCCCTGCACTATCTCCACTGTTTCACAATAGGTTTTCGAGTCTGGTTTTTCTGGCTGCACCAGACTCCACTGCTCTGTATTTTCACCATGGTCCCAAAAACTCTCACCATTTTTATTATGGGAAGGCTTGCTTGCATAAGCCCGATGTGTCACAAAAGTTTTAGCACTCACCCTGCTGCTTTTCCTTTCAAACAAGGTAACCCCGAGCTCAGCCTGTTCCTTTCCGAGTTTTTCAAGAGGTGTTGCAAACCAGCTCTCAATTGATTGTTGCAGGGTATTTGTTACTTTACTTAAAACTCACAGTAGAGGGAGCACTATTTCAGAACTTTCCAGGCAGAGCATGTGCAAGCATTTTTTGATGTTGTTTTCACCAAAATCTTTGTTTAAATTTGGTTCCTTTGATGGTTGCTGCTATTATTTGGCACCCCTCCCTTTCCAGCTTTGGTATAGTTATCTTTTAAATTTTAATCTCTTTTTGGATGGCTGCAGAATGAGTCGACTATTTTTCTCACTTCATCAGATTTCTGCAATTCTGTTTTGGGTGTTTGCAGTGTGGATCAACCACCTCGTCGCCAATTTCTTTGTGATATTTTTGAAGGATAGGCTTGCAGACCACGAAGGTACAAATAAACAAGAGCTTTATTGGAAATGTGTTTACTCAACAGACTGCGAAGATGGACTAACTGTTTACCCCCCAATGTCCGTGATCGAACTCTTAAAGTGACCTTGTTCCAATTAGGAACAAACATGAATTTGTACCAGTAGGAGCCTTCCTGTGGCCAATTGAGGCCCTTAAGTGGAAAATTCATTCCCAATTAAGGCCCTCGTTTTGTAGAATTAGTGAACATAATCTAGCTGAACCTATCCTGCACATGGCATGCCCACACTATTCCATAGGGTGGCATTTTACACGGCTCCCCACACCCCAATGTAAATTTAGGGAGTGGGCAGCATGTTTGGCCATCACTTCGACTTTACGGGTTGCGGTAGATCCTGCCCCCAACTTTTAACTCTCTGGGCTGCTTGTCAGTGAAATAGGGATACCTCCTTTCAGGCCTTGTGGTAATCAGAAGACCCTACCTTCTCCACAGACCCTTCCAGGGTCTCCTATGATACTGGTAATGACCACTGATCCTAGTGTGGCATAGAGCTGCTGCTCTTCAATTGACTGGCAGCTCTATGAGCAGAACGTCCTCCTGGAGGCAGAGGGAAGTCTCACCTCCTGCAAATGGCAATTGTCTGAAAGATCAAAATGGGTGAACCAGCCAACCGAGGCTGCCCAACCCCTAAATTTACACTGGGGTGTGGAGAACCATAAATACAACCCTATGGAATGTAGCATATGTCAAGTGCAGGATAAGAGCTGTCATGTTCACTGTTATTAGCATTTCTTCTCGTTTTACCCTTTTTGGGGAATAATGGGGCAAGTGGTGGGAGCATTTGCAAGTTGTTTATCATCCCATTGAACCGCAGTGAATGCACCTTCTGTGGCTAACAAGTGCCGGCGTTGAACTCTAACCCTTAGCTTCTGGACCAGCAGTACGGCCACTACCACTGCACCACAAGACGTCCTATTCATGTTTACTGATTTAACACAATTTAATCTTAAATTCTAGTTATGGTGAGGGTGATGCCATTTTTGCTGATATCCAGCTTTCAATTAAATATGTGGTGGAGGGGGGGTGGTTAGATGAACTAGATTCTTGATCCTTTCCTAGATCAATTAGCTGTGCTGCTTTCCATCTGGAACTGGCATTTTATTTGAAATTGGTCTCTTGCAGCTTTCAGTTGTTAGGGTGACATCCAATGAACGGTCCTGTACTTTGAATAGGAGAGTTATTTTTGGCTGTATGGAGAGTGAAGTGGCAATGACCTGTTCCTTGTTAATTTAGGGGTCATTTCCTGAGTAGGGAGGAATTATTATCAACTCGTAGAATATAAATACCAGTACAAACTAGTTGGACCAAATGACCTGTTTCTGTGTTGTATGTTCTATGTTGCTTCATTATAGTCCTTGATTATTAATAACTGGGAGTTCAACCCAGTTGCATGAATGAGGAACTTTTAAGCTCCGAGCGATTGAGGGAGTACAACATAATCACAGTAAAGGTGAATGTTGATGCTAACCATATCCACAAAAAATTAAACGTGCACAATATTCTGAAGTATTTGATAATGTGTTATCTGAAGATGATTTAAATGTGTATTTGGACTGGAAATTGTTTTACTGTTCATCGTGCTCTTGGGACTGTTCACCTGCTTATTTTACTGAGATTTGGCCTGAAATGTATATATTTTTTTAATGGCATTCAGCTGACTGGAGTATTCTGTTTGTACATTATTCTGTCTCTGCAGACATTTTTCCGCTCCTTGTTTATGGCTGTGACCACTTGGGCCAGGAGTGTGTTTGTGCCTCTTCAGACGTTCGATATTCTGTCAGTACTTATGCTCTATATTGTATCACTCCCCTTTGCGCAGATTGGGATCGTTCTCACTTTCATGGGTGTTGTTTATTCTCTGGAGCAGCAGTTTTTCTCTGTAGTGGAACTGTCAGCCTTGAAGTCAGACGGTTATGGATGCAGTCCCTTTTCCAGAATTTAATCCATGCTACTACTGCAGTGCGGTACTGGCGGAATGCTATACCATTGGAGGTGTTACCCTACTGCTTCACAATTATTGTGCATGTTCCACAATTATTGTGGCAATAAGGTCAGGTGGGGTTGTGCTTACTGCCCATTCACAGGGTGAGGGATGGAGTCGATAGATCAGTGGGTGGATTAGAGGTAAGTTTCTTAGGTCTGAAGATGATGCTTCTGTCTTTCCTGGCCTGCACACAATGAAACAAAAGCCCTTACTTTATGGATTTGGTCCTTCTTGCCTCCTTTTACTTGTCACATTTCCAAAGCCAGGAAAACCCAGCAAGCTGGTTAAAATGAAAGCACATTGCTTCATTAAGATGCATAAATGACCAGCCTGCCTCTGAGGATGGATTGACTACCCATTCCTCATCCTTTGACTGTTAAAACTGGAAATCAACAGTTTGGGGTGGGTTGGGTTTCTGTTTCAAAATTGTAGCTTTTTAACCTCCCACCTGAACTAAACTCACCTGTTTTGAGATATTAAAATTACCCTAATTGTGTCCAATTCTGTGCATCACACTTCTGTCAAAGCCTTGAGAGTGACTGCAGAGGAGATTAATATAACAGGGACAAAGTACTTCAGTTGTGTGGAATGAATGGATTGTTAATCTTCAGAGCAGAGAAGGCTACAGAAATATTAAATAGAGGTGTTAAAAATGAGGGTTTGGGATGAAGCAACTAAAAGGCAATGTTCCATTGGTAAAGGGGTCAGTAACCAGAAGACAAAGATTTAAAATAATTGGCAAAGAACTCAAGGGGAGGTGAGCATTTTTATTTAAACAGTGAGTTATAGTGATCAGGGATGCACTGCCCAGGGTGGTTAACTTCTGAAAGAGAATTGGATTAATAGTTGAAATACAAAAATCTGCAGGGCGATGCAGAAACAGCAAGGACATGGGGCAATCTACCATGCTGTCTGCTTCTATGATTGCTGTCATTTGAACAGCTACATAATACCTACCCTTTTTCATGTACAACAACAAATTGTTTTACTGTTCAGCTTCAGTTCTAAAATGCAAGTTTCTATAGTTTAATTATTAATCTCCATTAAGCAGTGGTTCCCAACCTTTTGTAAGTTGTGGTACACTTTTATACCATAGACTTTGAGGCACACCTCCTATTTTCTCCAACTGAACTGCCCTCTTGCAAAAGCCTTTAATCTCTAAAATCCCTACAAACTGGTCAAGCCACCATTTAATACTATTTTCATTAGTTTAAGAGGTTTGCAAGGAAAGCCTTGGCTCTCATTGTCAAATACAATATTGGAGCCAGTTTCTTCTTCTTAATTTTATTGGTTCCTGTTTATTACTTCCATCTTCTTCCTGTACTGGGAACGTTGTTCTTTTTTACTGCTCCCTGTCTTCTCTTTTTTTTGAACCTCTCCCTCCCTATCTCCCTCGCTTCTCCCAGGCTTTTGCACCCTTTTTGTGTTTTTGCTTTTTGCAGAGGCACATAAGACTTTTGCCTTCATCTTCGTGGCCGGCATCTCCAATTCCCAAAGAACCTGGGATCGCGGGCGCATGAAGCAGCACAGTGGTTAGCACTGTTGCTTCACAGCTCCAGGGTCCCAGTTTCGATTGCCAGCTTGGGTCACTATCTGTGTGGAGTCTGCACGTTCTCCCATGTCTGCATGGGTTTCCTCCGGGTGCTCCTGTTTCCTCCCACAGCCCAAAGATGTGCGGGTTAGGTGAATTGGCCATGCTAAATTGCCCTTAGTGTCCAAAAAAATGTTAGCTGGGGTTACTGGTTATGGGGATAGGGTGGAGGTTTGGGCTCAAGTAGGGGTGGTCTTTCAAAGGGCCGGTGCAGACTCGATGGGCTGAATGACCTCTTTCTGCTCTCTATAAATTCTATAATTCTATGAATCAGCCAGAAAATGGCTGCACATGCGCTGTTCAGAATGTTATATGTTGGTAATCCGAACCGTGCATGTGCCGGCGGGAAAGGCCCACGCACGCGCAGTCTGATCTTCGGGCATAACCAATGTTAAAAATTCCGAACTGCGCATGTGCTGCCAATTCCCAGCCAGCGTATGCACGTTTCGGATTACCAACGTAAAACAATCCAAACCATACCATGTGCAGCCCATTCCCAACCGGTGCATGGGAGGCCCAAGGCTCTTTGGGATTTGGGGATGCTGACCACAGAGCTGAAAACAAATATTAATCTGTTTATTTACATTAATGTGTAATCATTTTAAACCTTATTTTTCCGTACACTTGTGGGGTTTTCATGGCACACCGGTTGGGAATCTTTGCCTCAAATTTTGAAATTTTATACCCTGCTCTTTCAATGCATTATTGGGATCCTTAATTGTAATTTGTTTCTTAGATCCTCGATGAGATCACTGAGCATGGTATCAGAATCTACCAGCTGCCAGACGCAGACTCTGATGAAGATGAGGAGTTTAAGGAACAGACTATGATTCTGAAGGTAAGACCTCAATGATGGATAGTGACTTAACTACCATATTGCACAAGTGGTCAGATTCTAGTGCAGGTGGCTGTGGAAAGTGAACTTTCTGAGTGGGGTGGGGCAAATTCCGCTTGGGTGTAGAGAATACGGCCTTTGGGGAAAGTGGGGAAACTCATTTTCGAATGGTTTTGAGATGAGGCAGCAAAACCTTGAGCTATGTGGGCAGCAAGGTAGCACAGTTGCTTCACAGCTCCAGGGTCCCAGGTTCGATTCCCGGCTTGGGTCACTGTCTGTGCGCAGTCTACACATTCTCCCCATGTCAGCGTGGGTTTCATCCGGGTACTCCGGTTTCCTCCCACAGTCCAAAGATGTGCAGGTTAGGTGGATTGGCCATGATAAATTGCCCTTTGTGTCCAAAAAGGTTAGGTGGGGTTACTGGGTTACGGGGATAGGGTGGCGGCGTGGGCTGAAGTAGGGTGCTCTTTCCAAGAGCCGGTGCAGACTTGATGGGCCGAATGGCCTCCTTCTGCACTGTAAATTCTATGATTTCATGGGGAAACCAATCCAGCTCACTTCTGGAGAGCAATTTACATGGATTTAAATGAGCTTTTTGACAGTTTAAGCTCAATTGTGGAAATCCTTTCAGTCAGAAAAACATTGCCATTCTCTTGCTTCCTTTCATATTTATTTGTAGACCTGAAAACTGGAAGGATGTTCCTCTGTTTAATATTGTTTTAGAATTCATGCTGAATGTTCCAAATCAAGGGAGAAGCATATAGGGGTCCAAGTGCCAAAATCGGGGAACATTAGTGGATTGGTACAAACATTTTAAAAGCCCAATAGAGAGTTGGCCCTTGAATAAAGGGGAATGGGCCTGGAATATAAAGAGGTGGAAGTTATCCTGGAGTAGTATGAAGCTCTGCTTAGACCCGATCTAGAGCATTGCATTCCGTTCTAGTGTGCTGCATCTTCGGAAGGATATATGACCTTGGAGGAGTGCAGTGCAGATTCAACAGAATTATATCAGGACTTAAAATGGTTAATGAAAAATGAAAATGAAAATCGCTTATTGTCACAAGTAGGCTTCAAATGAAGTTACTGTGACAAGCCCCTAGTCGCCACATTCCGGCACCTGTTCGGGGAGGCTGTTACGGGAACCATCATTAAATTATGAGGACAGATTAATAAACTAGACTTGTATTCCCTTGAGTGTAGAAGATTAAAGGATTTGATAGGGTCAGATTTCCCCTGGTGAGGGAGCCGAGAAGAAGAAGGCAGACACTTAAAACTAGAGGTCGGGTTTTCATAAATTATGACAGGAAGCACTTTTTCACAAGGGTGTAAGAAATCTGGAATCCCTTGCCTGAAAGGCTGGTAACATTGAACATTGCAAAATTAAAATTGATAGTTCTTTGATATGCAAGCATATTAAGTATTGCAAAACCAAGCTACTGATTAAGATACACATCGGCCACTCTCTAATTGATTGGCATGATAGGAACAAGGGACTAAATGGCCTATTCCTGTTCTTTCATCCATTGGATCCAAATTTCCTTTTCCATCTAGGCTAGCGTTCCCTTTGCTGTGATTGGCTCCAACCAATTGATTGAGGTGAAAGGTAAAAAGATCAGAGGTCGCCTTTACCCATGGGGCGTGGTTGAAGTGGAGAATCCAGAACATAACGACTTTCTCAAACTGCGGACAATGTTGGTGTAAGTATCCGGCACTAATGCAATCATGTGCTTTGTACCATAACTTTCTTGCAAGCCCAGTATCAATAATTAAATTCCTCAAATTAAATATTTCAACTACAGACATGTCCATGATTGAGCACAGAAAGAATCCTGCTGGAGCAAACTGCTTTGCACTTGCTGCATTGTTGGTGTTTTGCAGTGCTGTGATACAGAATCATGGGATCTGGGTTACTGCTTCTGATTTTCTGTGTGGTGATTTTAGGAGGACATCCTTTTGAATGAGCCATTTGAGTGTGTCTATTCTTTTGTTACCTAAATTGCATCACTCTTGCATCTTTTGCAAAATAAGGATTAAGGATACTGCCAGTGATGTCTTCTGGTTCATTTCAAGGAAACAATTATAATGCAGATGGATAATAGAGAGAAAGACACCCAGCATGGAGCATGTAATGTTTCAGAGTACTTGGCAATAAATAAGCTCCACCATCTGCACAATGCAGTGCAATTCTAATTTCAATCTCTTTACAGAATCAAGATAAGCCTATTCACTGTTTACTCCAAGCCATATAAGCTATCATCATCTTCTCAACTTCTGTGCTCAAAAGCAGGTCTGACCCACAGTGCTGCAATCTCCACCAGGACACAGCAAGGAGGCAGGTCCTGAATCTGCCCCAGTCAGAACAGAGATCAAACCCAGTGCTGCTTGCACCAATCTGATCCATACTGATGGTCCAGCCAACTGAGCCAACCACCTGTTTTCGCCCCCCCCCCCCCCCCCCCCCCCAGGATCCTGAGTTGCTGTTGCAACATGCACTTTTACATGAATGTTGTAGACTGGAGCTGTGGATAGTGATGGTCGAGACTCCAATGTTTCCATCACACAGCTCGCCAGGAACCTCTTCCGCTTTTACCGCCTCCATTGGAGTATGTGGATGGGTTTACAAATTGATACTCCAACCTATTTGACTGCTATGAATGCACATTCCTTGAGCTTCTGGCTCAGAGGCAGGGATGCTACCTACTGCACACCACAAGAGCTCCAAATAAACTATACTTGAGCAAATATGTATTGCTGAAAAGAGACATGCTGTTGATGCTTTTTGTCTTGCACTCATCAGGATAGAATCGCAAAAATACAAATTTCAAAGATAGCAACAGTTTATACTGCATGAGAAAGAGGTGTTTGATTGTTTGGCAAGTGGACTCTAATTGGTAGAGATGTTGCCATGGAGAATGCACCAGAGAGCAGTTAACCCGCAAGCTTTTGTTTAAATTCAAACCAGGCAAGTCCACTAATGAAAATAACCTGTGTTCTGAAATGTGAATGTACTGACTTTGGAGAAGCCTGAATTCTAGCTCAGATTGTAATTGAATGCAGGTAAATGGAACTTGAGTTAGTGAGCCACCTAGCTAATCCATCACAGGTTAATTTGATATTTGAGTGGAGTAATCTGCTCTGCCATGTTGACCACCCATGTTTGATGAGGTCTTATTTCATTCATGACATTTACCTTTGCTGTTGCTTCAAACCGCTTTAATGTATCACTGGAATGAAGGAATGTGAGGCTGCAAGACTTTTTTGTTTGGGGGGGTCGGGGGGGTGGTGGTGGGGGGGGTGGGGGGGGGGGTGGTGAGATGACAAACAACCTTGACCTATGAGAAGCTTTCGAGGATGAGGACCTCCCTGTCCCTTCAGGTGTGCCGGACCCTCGCCCCCTGTTCTCCATTCTCGGTCCTCGAAGACGCCGGGGACCTCCATGTCCCAGGATGTAGCTGTTGTGCACATTCCCTGGGAAGCATGCAAAAAAGGTGCATGATCCGGAGGTGGGGGTCGCACATGAGTTGAATATTCAGGAAGTGAAACCCCTTCTTGTTAATGAAATCCCTGAAGCCACGGTGCAATCAAGGCGATATGCATGCCACCTATTAGCTCCTGGTCCTGGGACATCCTGGCGATGGTGGAAAATCCTGCTGCCCAGGCATCTTGATGGGCCTGGTCCAGCTCAAAGTTTATGTAGCCTCAGGGCATCCGTGACTTCATGGATGCACTTGTGGACTATAGCTTGGGAAATGCTGCACGAGTTTCCCTCGAGCCCTGGAATGAACCCTTACCATATACGTTCAGGGCTGCGATGACCTTGATGGCCGCAGGGAGCGAGCATTCTCCTCCTCCACGGAGTGCCAAGGCGTACAGGCATCACTGGCCATCTGAGCAGATGTCGGACAGTATCTCTCCCCCCCCCCCCCCCCCCCAAAACAATCAGCGAAAAGCCCACTGGAAAAGGCATATCCAACATGGAGCATGCTGGAGGAGCGAGAGAAAAACATTCCACCCCATCCAAGAGGGGGCACAGTTCAGCCCAGAACAGGTCCGGCTCATTATAGACTAATCTAACCACCGAGGGAGAAAACAAAACGGGCAGGAAGCCAATAAAGTCCCCAAACTGTTGGTTTCTTCTGCTCAGGTCTCCACTTTGGCTCGGTGACAATGTTTGACTAATTACACTTTATAAAGTTAAAGGATATCAATGCAAGTAGTTCTCTTTGTTCTGTTAATTCTCTTGTTCTGTTTTTTATTTTCTCTCTCCATTTATATCTCATCTCTAGCTCTCTGTACAAGTGCGTAAGATGATTATTCATTTTAACAGAATAAGGCAACATGTGTAAGGCTAAGAGATGATCTTGCTAAGCCTCCAGCAAACTTTAGTTATGCGACAGTTAAAATATTCCATCTATTTTTAGACAGTTACTTTAGAAAGGATGTTAAGGATTTAGAAGAGATTAATAAAATTATATCTGAGATGTGACCACCATTGCAAGAACAAAGAAGGGAGCAATAGAAATTTTCAGGATTTGCTGACATGTGGAATACCTTGCCAGAAACACTGGTGAAAACAACATCATTAACAACTTTTAAAAAGGAAATGTAGAATAGGAAAGGCTACAGAAGATGCAGGGAATAATGGTGGTGAGGTCAAAAGATGGGTTTCACCGAAATCTCGACCAGAAGGACAGATGGAAATAGTCTCTGTGGGAGCCATCTTCAGTGCTGCAGATTTTTAAAAAGCCTGCCACATGGGAAAAGGCCTGTTCCTGTTCCAGCTGCAGGAAAGTCATGATGGTGTTTGCCCCATAAATATTGCATCTGCCACTTCATGTAAAGCACCAGTCTGATTTCCCATGTTTTTTTAGTGACCCTGTACCAGTGAAGCTTTTAACACCCATAGGAAGAGGTATCCCAGTTCTGGAAGTTGTCTTCAGGACTGCCCAGAGAGTTGGACTAGTATGTTTATCTCTACCCTCACTGTAAACACTTGTCTACTCAGATGTACTTGTATAGTTGTACAAAGATCTCATGAACTGTTGTTACAAGAAGACTCCTGATGAAATCCAAAGTGATTTCCCAAATCAGCACTTTGCCAGCCAGAAATTATTTCCTTAAAGCAGTGAAGGCTAAGAAGTGGTTTGATTTAAGCGGTCTAAAGTATATGATGTAGGGTTTACATTAAATAAAGAGAAATTGTTTCATATGCTGAAGGGTTGAAAAGCAGGGGACACCGATTTAAGGCAATCAACAAAAGAACCAGGGGCAACATGAGGAAAACCTGTTTTAAGCAATAAGTAGATAGTATTTAGAACACACTGTCTGATTGGGTAGTGCATACAGATTCATAAGTGGCTTTCAAAAGGGAATTCGATAAATGCTTAAAGGAGAAAAGTTGCAGGAATATGCGGATGGAATGGGGGAGTGGGAATAACTAGAACGCTGTCAGAGCGAGCAAATGCACATTAGATGGGCTGAATGGCCTCCTTTTATGCTGTACTCTTCTATGATTCTAAATTGTAAGTCATCAATTAAAAGCTGCAGGAAAATATTTGATACAAAAGGACTTTGCAAAAATGACAAAAGACACGGACCCAAAAACCTACATAATGCACCAGCCTTAAAATTCAAATGAATGTGAGAGGTAATTTTCAAGTTGAATTATCCAAATATTAACATGGCTTTAAGAAGAGACCCACAGTGGGCTAGGCTGTGTCAGTTATGTGCCCATTTTATACAGGCAAATTTAATGCTGGAAGCATGGCTTGAGGTGAAGATTTGAAATTTGCCATAGTGAGTATTTTGAATAACTTGCACCAATTGCATTCACTGGTATTGCAGCCTTCGCTTACATACCAAAGGTTTTGGATGCAAAATTGGCGTGTCTGTGAATGTCGATTTTTAGGAGCTCTGTATGTCCATTGGTAATGAGGCCTTGGAAATCACATTCCACTATGATCCTCATGAAAAGAATAAAAGATGGGGTGTTGCATAATAATAATAATAATCGCTTATTGTCACAAGTAGGCTTCAATGAAGTTACTGTGAAAAGCCCCTAGTCGCCACATTCCGGCGCCTGTTCGGGGAGGCCAGTACAGGAATTGAACCCGTGCTGCTGGCATTGTTCTGCATTACAAGCCAACTGTTTAGCCCACAGTCCCCACCGTTTAGCATGCAGAACCACTGATATTGGCCAAAATGTTGTTGACCATTTTTCATTACTGCAGGAGTCAATTATCAAGGGTTTCGGCTAACTGCTTCAGCTATTTTGTGATGGTGAATAGGCACATGACCTGTTTAAAAGACATCTGATTTCAGCCAATGTCAATGTTCAAACCATTTCAATCTAAACTGAAGTGAAGAGCCATTCCCTCAAAAATGTACGTTATTTAGAAAATATATAAAAGTGCACCAAAGAAATTTCAATATAATATGTGGCATCTTGAGGTGACTCAATATTTGCAATATGACTTTTTTTATGTTAAACATACAACCTGATTTTTAGTGGTGAGATTTTGGAGGCAACTGCTAAGAATTAGAGGCAGTTGCGAAGTGAAAAATATGCTGGCTACTTTAATATTTTTGTTTTACTGTATATGTTGGGTAAATTGTGTTTGCACAAACATGTCCGCTATGAGCAGTGGGGGTGCAGCCATATATTTCAAGGTTTCCCCACATGTTACAGATCAGTTAACACTAACCTTATTCTTGGATTGTGGGAGGACCTGACGTTCATTATAATCTTGTGCGCAAAAGCCATCCTCTATCAAATAAAAGAGACTCCAGTATCAGATTATTGTAACAGCGATGCAAAGTAAAATCTATAATGTTGCAACTGCAACTTCATCTGAAATTTTATTCCTTGAGATGTATCCATATTGCTTACTGTGGACTTCACAAACTCAGTTAAGGTATTCCAGTGAGCAGCAGAATATTCAGACCAAGTTCCCTGATTTGATATTGGGTTTATGCTGAATTACTTGATATCAGTCAAGGCAGCAATTAGTCTCTCAATTGTCCACTGCATCCTTGGTGCAGGTATAATAAATTTAATCAGGATTCCTGTTCTTGGTTGTTATCCAGTACAGCGGGAAATACACATGTGTGGACATCAGGTGAGGCTAGTATTGGACTTGGCTATGATGCCTCCCGTGGTAAAATAGTCTGGAACAGATTCGCTTTCTCTTGGTCAAAATCATAAGAATGTAACCAACAAAATTGAACAGGAAACAGCAAGGCGACGGTCTCTTTTGAAGAGGAAGAGAGAAAATGGACAAAGAAAAGAAGGCATGATTTCTTAGTTACTGCATTGAGAAACTTAGTTTCTGATGATAAATATTTTGATGGAAAATATTTACAATTTAAATGGTCAGATGTCTGCGAGACCCAAATAGGATTTGAAGGAAGACTTATTTTGTGAAAGATTACTAAATTCTGGTAAAGTTTGCAAATTAATCAACCTTAATTCCCTACACATTTTTGGAACTGAGCCAGTACCCTCTACGGTAGCAGGTGTAACTGTAGAGCAATGTGTACTGCATCAATCTAACCCTGCCTGCAGCCAAGCAGGTCCCAGCTTTAGTTCAAGAACAAACTGCGCAGGCAATTGGAACCAATCACTCACAAACTTTTTTGTTTTAAGTGTTTTCTTCCAAGTATGCCACAAGGCTTGAGTGGACAATTTGACAGGTTCGTCAATGGGGAGATTGGCACAGAAGCAATAAATGGCTTTGAATTTGTATTGACACTTTTGGCTCCAGGAAACAAACTGCTTTGGAGCAAATTCAGTGATCATCTGTGGGGCGCTCTAACAGCCAACAAAAAATTCAGTTAGGTTAAACCTTGGCTACCTTAAGTCCTATGAATTGTTTGTTACTTGTTAGCAACACTTGTGAAATTGCCAGCAAGGATCGTTCTCCATTTCTAGCAGCTGAGAGTGAATTGTTGGAATAGTTGGCCCCCTGGTGGCTGAGAGTATTGCAGGGATCAGCATATACAGGACTAGAACACTGGAAAGGGCCTGAGTTAGGCATCTGCACTAAAGGTAATTAACCAATATTTTAAAAATAGTAAATCTCACTTGGCTCCGCGTCTAATTATTCACAGTTATATGCAGACTCTCATCACAAAGGTATTCGCAGGTTAACGAGGTTGAAGAAGAAAGATGGTGCCGGAGCGAGGCAAGTTCTTTCAAGCTGTGCCCAGCATACTCTCTAATTCTATCTTTTACTCTCGTTCTATGCTTCTAAAACTTCATTCTAATTCTTTTAAACTCTCTAACAATGTTCTCAGTTTCTCCTTCCTTCCCTATGTATGGTATGTGTGGTGTTGGGCGTTCTGACACACAGATGAGCCAACACGGTTGTATATGGTACAACGCTATTTTATTTAAACTTTCTATGTACAGTTTTGTCTTGATACTCTGCACGTGGGGATTCCCTGTTTGTGATCTTGTAACAGGTCTTGTCCGTGTCTTTGTCCCCAGACCTACTGTCCACTAGGTGTCGTGCTCGTGCTTTTATGTGGTTGCTGTCCTTGTGTGTGATTGGTTGTGGTGTTGTGTGCTCTGATTTGTCTGTTGGTGTGTCCATCATGATGTGTGTGTTTGAATATCATGACAGTATGCATTGTTTGTACCGCATACAAGAAACAATACTTTTCACTGTATACTAATACATGTGACCATAATAAATCAAATAATTGAAACGTTTTGAAGACCTGAATTTGGTCGAAATCAACAGGGCACCGCAGTTAGCACTGTTGCCTCAGTGTCAGGGACCCAGGTTCGATTCCAGCTTTGGGTGACTCTGGAGTTTGCATGTTCTCCTCCTGTATCTGTGGGTTCCCTCCGGTGCTCTGGTTTCCTGCCACAGTCCAAAGATGTGCAGGTTAGTTAGATTAGCCTTGATCGATGCGTGGGGTTATGGGAATAGGGTGGGAGGTGGACCTAGGTAGATTTCTCTTTTGGACGTTTGGAGCAGGCTTGGTGGGCCAAATAGCCACCATCTGTACTGTAAGGATACTGTGGAACTTGCTGACTGAATTGCCTGGAATTAATAGTTGATGTTTAATATATTATAAGATTATAAGCACAACCTTTTAATTCACCCCTTTGGCAATGGCAAATGGTCAGCAACATTTCCCTGATAGGTGCTGCCTGAGCTAAATGTGGACAGTGTAAGTGGTGGCAGTCTTCAGTAGTTGTTCGTATTTTAAAGATGTTATTAACAGTGTTGCCTTTTTTATTCCCATTCAGTATATTCTGCAATAGGCTTCTTACTCTGTACTAGGACATATGGGCAGGATTATTAGGATAGAGGGTAAACATCCACGGATGGGATATCACTGATTTAAATTGATATGAGCAGATTTCTGAAACTATTTTGGATATTGCCTCGTAGTTCAATATTCTGAATTTTGTGTTATTTTGGATCAACCGAACTGCTGATGGGATGTGTAGGAACATACACAAAGAATTTAAATTTGATTAGAGTTAGAATTGAGTTTTGTTGGGGAAGTGAAAGTTGAAGTGTGTGGTGTAAACATTGTTAGGGGTGGAGGAATCATGTGATACACTCATGCTCATTGAGGGAAGATCTACCCTCAATGCTGGTGTGAGCAGTACAGTGCATGATGTAATCAAGCACCTCCAAATACCTTGCTGGCCATAGAAATTTATAGCATGAAAGGAGATTATTTGGCTCATCGTGTGTCTTCTCTTTGCTGCTGTGCCATCTCCCCATGACTCTGTGCCCCCTTTTCAAATGTGTGTTGATTCTTCTACATCAGGAAATGGGAGCAGTAGGCCACATGACCCCTCGAACCTGCTCCATAATCAACCTCCGCTCTACTTTTCCATCTGAGTCCCATATCCATTAATCCGCTTAACAATCAAAAATCTATAATCTCAGGCTTGGACATATTTCATAACTCCACATTGACAGCTTTCTGGGATAGAGAATTTCAAAGCTTCCCAACTGTTTGAATGGAAAGATTTCTCCTTATCTCAGTCATTTAGGCTATGGAGACTACGCCCCCTAGTTCTAGGCTTTCTAACCATGTGAAATGGAGCCTCAGCATCTACCCTGTCAAACCCTCAGGACCTTGTGCGTTTTAATAAGGTTGTGTTTCATTCTTCTAAACTTACGAGAGTGTAGGCCCATTCTACTCACTCTCTCTACTCGATCATTAGTGGGCAGCACAGTAGCACAGCGATCAGCACTGCTGCTTCACAGCGCCAGAGGCCCTGGTTCAATTCCAACCTCGGGTGGCTGTCTGTGTGAAGTACATGAAGGTATATGGATAGAAATCTGGATCAAGTCAAACCAACGTACCCGTTCTAAACTGAACTAATTGCATTTTAAAAACATCGGGAGTCCCAGGTGGTGTAGCCAGTAAATCCATGATTCACTGCCATATTGCCATACTCTAAAGAAGGCACCAGCTTTGAGACCCAGCTTGGATTGACTTGCCTGATCTCATACAGTGTGACAAGTCAGCTGGTTTTACTGCATCAAGTCTGGGAAAGAATCACCCAGGGTTCTTATTTTTGATCATCATCCAATGACTCATCCTGGAAAGTGGGCATTGGGTATGGATGGAGTTGGACCCTTCAAGATTGAGTGGCTGCTAGGTCTAGGCAATTTTGCATGATGGATGACAATGTGAGTTGAAATAATAAAGCAATCCAACTACCCAAGAAACTCCAGCCACTCCACCCGCAAAAGTTCCCACTTGCAGGCCAGGATTGTTGAAAATAGGAAAGCAATAGAGAAGGGAAGAAAGTTGACTTATTAGAATTGTATATTTAAACCCTTGCTGTGTTTTTTCAGGACGCACATGCAGGATCTACAGGAAGTCACCCAGGATTTGCACTACGAAAACTTCCGCTCTGAGCGGCTGAAGCGTGTTGGCAGGTTAGTTATGATATTTCAAGTGCCCCCCCTTTTTTTTCTCCATCAAATGTATATGTTTCTGTAAGAAAAACTTTTGCACGTTAATTGTTTGTTCACGTAGCCTCAATCTAGTATTTTTCCTGGATAAAAGCAAATTACTGCGGATGCTGGAATCTGAAACCAAAAGAAACAAATGCTGGAAAATCTCAGCAGGTCTAGCAGCATCTGTAAGGAGAGAAAAGAGCTAATGTTTCGAGTCCAGATGACCATTTGTCAAAGCTAAAAGGCATAGAAAGTGGGAGACATGTATATTGTAGGGTGAGGGACTAGAAGATGAATCATAGCCACAGAAACCAAGGGAAAAGAGTCCCCAGAGAGAATAAAAGGTGTGAAAGGCCAAATAGCAGAGAAACTAAAATCAGACTGTAAGCTGTGCAACTGGGGCTGGTTTAGCACAGTGGGCTAAACAACTGGCTTGTAATGCAGAACAAGTCCAGCAGCGCGGGTTCAAATCCCGTACCAGCCTCCCCGAACAGGCGCCAGAATGTGGCGACTAGGGGCTTTTCACAGTAACTTCATTGAAGCCTACTTGTGACAATAAGCGATTATTATTATTAGATGTAGATGTGGGGGTGAGCATGGGTGGGAGAGAGATAAAATGAGAAGAAGGGGAAGCAAAGGGGGGATAAGATATGGGGAAAAGAGTGGGGGAAAATATATCTATATAAAGAAATAAAAGGTTAATATGAAATGGAATGAAAACAAAGGTGTCGATGTGGGTGTAGAGCTAATTATCTGAAATTGTTGAATTCGATGTTGCGACTGGAAGGCTGTTGCGTTCCTAACCGGAAGATGAGATGCTGTTCCTCCAGTTTGCGTTGAGCTTCACTGGAACACTGCAGCAGGCCAAGGACAGACGTGTGGGCATGGGAGCAGGGTCTCGTTTTAAAATGGCAAGCAACGGGAAGGTCAGGGTCCTGAATGCACATAGACTGAAGGTGCTCAGCAAAGCGATCACCCAGTCTACGTTTGGTCTCTCCGATATAGAGGAAACTACATTGGGAGCAGCGAATGCAATAGACCAAATTGAAAGAGATAGAGATACAAGTGCAATGTTGCTTAACCTGGAATGAATGATTTGGGCCTGGGATATTAAGCATGGAAGAGGTAATGGGGCAGGTGTTACACCTTCTGCGATTGCATGTGATTTAGTATTTATCCTAATGCCTTGGACCCATGATTGCAGAATCCTGTTGGCTTCACGGGTGTGTTGAACCGTAAAGATCACAACTTTTCTCCTGTGCCCATGTTGAATTAACTGTTCTGAACTGGAACAGTGGATTGTACTCCAATTGGCATCTGCACCTGCTACTATAAGGAGGAGCAAAACAGAAGTCAACGCATGATATCTGCTTTTGATCGTTGTTTACTGTCCTCCGTTGAGCAGTCCACAAAGCACCCTATTCAGACAAAGCATGACTTATTGGATGAGATACCAGGGAGCTGCTGCTGCCTGCAACGTGAATCATAGACATCCAACTGTTGAGTTGAAGACTTGGGTGGGTGTGGCAAAGAAGCAACCCAATTAATGCAGGAAAATGCATGCTAGAAAATAATAACCACCTCCAACATTAGCCTGTTACTTTCTTAATAATGAACAATTTAGGGGCAATGAATTGAGGTGTCCATGTGTGCAAATTACTAAAGCTATTGCAGAGGTGCAAAATGTAATCCAAAAGAGAATGAAAGGTGCTGAAGGAGCCTCTGGGGCTGAGGGAGGTGCTGGTTAGTATTAGGGGTCTGAAGTTGGGGAAGGCGCCAGGGCCTGATGATATCCGGTGGAATTCTATAAGGTGTTCGGGACGGACCAGGCATCACATCTTTTGGGGGTGTTTAATGAGCTGTTTGAGAAGGGGGAGCTGCCGGAGACAATGACGCAGGCAGTGATTACGTTAATCCCGAAAAAGGGGACGGACCCGGTGGAATGTGGGTTGGAAAGGGACATATCATGTTGAATACTGATGTGAAAGTACTGGCTAAGTTGTTGGCGGGAATGATGGAGGATTGTGACCTGGGGGAGGTTGCAACGGACCAAACAGGCTTTATAAAAGGCAGGCAGCTCTTTAGCAATATAAGAGCTCTACGGTCGGGAGCTCTGTTACCGGACGTGGAGAAGGCATTCGACCGGGTGGAGTGGCGGAACTTTTGAGATTTTAGGACGGCTTGGGTTTGGGCCGAGGTTTGTGGCATGGGTGCGCTTGCTATATGTGGCACCAAGGGTGAGTGTGCGGACGAATGATATGAGCTCACGGAGTTTTGAACTTCATAGGGGAACAAGGCAAGGGTGCTGCTGTCACCATTGTTGTTTGTGCTGGCCATAGACCCTTTGGCGATGGCTCTTAGGGGATCGGTGGAGTGGCAGGGGATTATGAGGGGACAGAGGGAGCATTGGGTGTCACTCTATGTCGACGACCTTTTGTTGTATGTCTTGGACCCGCTGGCAAGTGTGGGAAGAATCATGGACCTGTTGGGGAGGTTTGGGAAGTTCTCAAGGTATAAGCTGAATGTAAGGAAAAGTAAAGTGTTCCTGGTGATGTGAGTTGGGACAGCGAGCCAATTTAGGGGGATGCCATTTAACGTGGCTAGGTTTAGGTATTTGGGGGTTCAGGTAGCAAGGGAATGGATGATGCTCCACAAGTGGAACTAAACAAAGCTGATGGAGGAGGCCAGGGGGGACTTTAGAAGGTGGGATGCATTGCAATTGACTTTGGCGGTGAGGGTCCAAGTGGTGAAGATGAATATTCTGCCGAGGTTCCTGTTTATTTTTCAGACCGTACCATTCCTTATACCAACGGCCTATTTTTGGAAGCTGGACATGATTACGTTGGACTGTGTAAGGGCAGGGAAAGTGCCAAAACTGCTTCATTACTATTGGGCGGTGAATGTGGAAAAGGTGCAACGGTGGTGGGCAGGAGAGGGAGTAGAATAGGTTAGGATGGAGGAGGAATTCTGTAAGGGACCCAGCTTAAGGACTATGGTGACAGCAGTGTTGCCATTGGTGCCAGGTAGGTATTCAGGGAGCCCAGTCGTGCAGTCCACAGTGACGAGTTGGAACCAGTTGAGAAGGCATTTTAAGATGTCGGGGATGTCGGTGTTAACACTGTTGTGTAAGAATCATGGGTCTGGGCTGGGGGGGATGGATAGCATGTACACTAGGTGGAGGGAAGACGGGCTGGTCAAGGTGAGGGATTTGTATTTGGAGGAAGGGTTTGCCTTGTGTGGAGCTGAGGGAGAGGGTAGAGTTCCCGAGAGGGAATGAGTTCACGTGAGGGACCTTGTGTGAAAGGTTTGGAAGGAGTTCCCTAGGTTGCCGAGATGCACCTTGCTGAAGCGACTGCTGCTTCCCGATGTGGAAGGGGAGGGTAGAATTGGAGACATACAGGTGGCTAGGAAAAAAGTAGAATTTTCAAAACCAATCAATCGTTTTTTTGTTGGGTGGGAGTATTGAAAGATATGGACCCATAAATTCCTGGTTCGCCAGAATCACATTTAGGGTGTACCCCAATGATGCACTGAAGAGTCCCTCTAGGAAGTTCCCAAGTAAGAGTTTGCTTGGCAATTACCCAGAAGTCCTAACTTCCTTTGTACAATTCCGTAGGACTAGGAACCATCTGACTGAAGTGATTTAAATCGCTAATTTGGGATGGTTCTGCCAGTTTTACCCTGATAGTTACTTGAATGAGTTAGAGGAAGAAAAAAAAAAATCACTTCTTCCATCACAGTAACTATATAACCACCCAGATCCAGACTCGGATCTGGATCCAGGCTCGAATCCTGTTCGGATTTCCCCGCCCCAACTACCTAACTTTAAAAAAATTTAAAAATAATTTATTACGGCATTTGTATTATAATTTTAACAAAATTAATAACCATACACACAACCAACAACAAAACCCAGCCAACGTGGCTTACATAAACAACTCCCCAATCCCAATTCCCCACCAACCTGCTGACAGCTTAATTTTTCCCAAAGAAGTCGATAAGCAGTTTCCACCTCCAGACAAACCTCAGCATTGATCTTCTCAGGGTGAACTTGATCTTCTCAATCCTAAGAAACCCAGCCATGTCACTAACCCACACCCCCGATTACGGGGGCTCCGAGTCCCTCCATGTTAACCAGATCCGTCTCCGGGCTACCAGGGAGGCAAAGGGCAAGACATCGGCCTCTCTTACCCCCTGGTCTCCCTGGTCTTCTAACACATCAAAAATCGCCACCTCTGGACTCTGACCCATTCTTCTCCGACATGATGTCAGCAAACCCCTGCCAAAATCCCCTAAGTTTCGGACATGCCCAGAACATATGGACATGATTCGCAGGCCCACCCGCACACTGACAGCGCCTATCCTCCACCCCTTCAAAGAACTTGCTCATCCGGGCCACAGTCATGTGCGCCCTGTGGACAACCTTAAATTGTATCAGGCTAAGCCTGGCACACGACAAGGACGCATTGACACGCCTCCAGGCATCTTCCCATAGCCCAGCTTCCAGTTCCCCACCCAACTCTTCCTCCCACTTCCACTTCACCTTCCCTATCGGTGCTCCCTTCCATTCCATCAGCTCCTTCTAAATCTCCGATACCTTCCCCATTCCCGATCTCAACACTACCTTGTCCTATAGTTCCTGGGGCGGTAGGTGCGGGAAAGTCGATACCTCCGCATAAAGTCCCTCACCTGCAAGTAGTGAAACCCATTTCCACCAGGCAGTTCAAACTCCTCCTCCAACTCTTCCAAGCACGGAAAGCTCCCATCTATAAACAGATCCCCAAACATCTTAAACCCCGCCCACTGCCACCCACGAAACCCCCCATCCAGCCTCCCCGCTGAAGCAAACCGGTGGTTGCTACATATCGGTGCCCACACCGACACCCCCTCCAGCCACATGTGCTGTCGCCACTGTCCCCACACTCTCACGGCTGCCACCACTACCGGGCCTGTGGAGTACCTGGCCAGTGAGAACAGCAGAGTTGCCGTTAACAGTGCCCCTAAACTCGTATCCCTACATGAGCTGCCTCCATTTGTTTCCACACCGACTCTTCCCCCACTACCCATTTCCTGACCATTGCTATATTTGCCACCTAGTCGTAATTTCTAAAGTTAGGAAGGGCCGTCTCCACACCCCCCGGCTCTTCAGCCGTGGGGTTTTACCCACCCACACAAACCCTGAGATCACCATATTCACTTTCCTGAAAAACGCCTTGGGAATGAAGATTGGGAGATCTGAAAAACGAACAAGAATCTCTGGAGGACCGACACCTTCACCATCTGAACTCTCCCCGCCAGTGACAGCAGGAGTGCATCCCACCTTCTAAAGCACCCCCTCATCTGCTCCATCAACTGAGCCAAATTCATCTTGTGCAGCTGCTCCTACCCCCGCACCACCTGAACGCCCAAATACCGAAAGCCCCCCCCCCACCACCTTGAACAGCATCTCCCCGAACCTCTTCTCTTACCTCCTCGCCTGTATTGGAAATACCTCACTTTTACCCATATTCAATTTGTACCCCGAAAACCTGCCAAATTCCTCTTGGATCCCTATAATCCCTCTCAGCAGGTCCGAAATGTACAGTAACAGGTCATCCGCATAAAGCAAGACCCTAAGCCCCACCCCCTTGGACTATACCCTGCCAGTCCCTTGACGCTCTCAGCACCATTGCCAATGGCTCTATCGCCATGGCAAAAAGCAGTGGGGAGAGTGGACATCCCTGCCTCGTCCCCCAGTGCAGCCTAAAATAACCCGAGTTCACCCGGTTCATCTGCACACTCGCCACTGGAGACTGATCCAGCAACCGGACCCAATCCATAAAACCCTGCCCAAACCCAAAGCGTCCCAGGACCTCCCGCAAATAGTCCCACTCCACACAGTCGAAGGCTTTCTCTGCATCCATGGCGACCACCACCTCCACCTCTCATCCCTTGGGGGACATCATTATCACATTTAGTAGCCTCCTGGTATTAGCCTCCCCTGAACGAATCCCGTCTTGTCCTCTATCACCCTTGGCACACAATCCTCAATTCCCGAAGCCAAGGGGCTGGATTCTTCCAAAATGAGACTATGTCCCCATGCCGGAGTAAAAACGGTGTTCCTTGGAAAAAGTTGACAAATTCATAGCCCTGCAGGGGGCTAGCAGGGACCCAGAGTAAATCTTGCAGCTTTTGCTGCAGAAACTGGCCCCTGCACTTCCGGGTCAGACGCCGCGCATGTGTACGCCGGCGACCTCCAACGGACTCGGACCACTGAGCCAGACAAAAAAAATAAACCGAGCATCTAACCCTGCACATTTAATTGCCGGCCGCCCACGAGGGCCCCCCGGTCTCCGATTCGTCCGCCCCGACCAGGGCAGCCGCAGACCGAGTCCGCAGTTTCCACGTGAGCATCCTGGTGGCTAGTTCCACGCCGTCGCGAAATATGCCGGTTCGGAGCGGAGGTTTGCTGGGCGGGCCACTGGCAATGGGTCCCCGGCAGTGCAGCATAATCTGTGGCGACGCTGATTTTTGGTGCTGGAGAATCGCCGAATTGGCGCCGGGCCCGATTGCGGCGTGAAACTGGATTCTCCGCCCCGGCGCTGGCCGTGATTTCAGTGCAGGGCTGCGAGAAAATCCATCCCAAGATCTTGGCCAATAACTTGACGTCCTCATTTAACAGTGAGGTAAGCCTGTACGACCCACACTGCTCCGGATCTTTATCCTGCTGCACAGTTAGAGAGATTGAGGCCTGCAACAACGTTGGGGGAGCACCCCCCGCTCCATTGCCTCATTAAACTCCCTTACCAGCAAGGGCCCCAGAACCCCCAAGACTTTTTTATGAAACTCCGCTGAATAACCGTCCGGGCTCAGGGCCTTGCCTGACTGCATCGCCTCCAGCCCCTCCACCACTCCTCCCAGCCCGATGGGTGCACCCAGTTCCTCCACCAGCTCCTCTTCCACCCTCGAACTCCAACCCCTCCAGAAACCTCCTCATCCCTTCCACCCCGGCTGGGGGTACTGACTCATAAAGCCTACTGTAGAAATCCCTAAACCCCCCATTCACCCCCACCGGGTCCAAAACCGCATTAGCCCCCCTGTCCTTCACTTTCCCGATCTCCCTCGCTGCCTCCTGTTTCCTCAGCTGATGCACCAGCATCCTGCTCATCATCTCACCATATTCATACACCGCCCCTCTCGCCCTCCTCAGCTGCCCAACAGCCTTCCCTGTGGATATCAACCCGAACTCCATCTACAGCTACTGCCGTTCCTTAAGCAGCCCCGCCTCCGGGGCCTCCGAGTATCTCCTGTCCACTTGAAGATCTCCTCCACTAGCCTTTCCACCTCCACTCGTACAGCCTTCTCCCTGTGTGCCCATATCGAAATGAACTCCCCTCTCACCACTGCCTTCAATGCTTCCCATAACGTGGCCGCCGAGACCTTCCCTGTGTCGTTTATCTTCACATACCCTCGAATGGCCTCCCTCACCCGTTCACACGCCTCCTCATCCGACAAAGGCTCCACATCAAGCCTCCATTGCGGGCGCTCCCCCCACTCACCTGCAGGTCCACCCAATGCGGAGCATGATCTGACACTATTGCCGAGTATTCCACGTCAACCACCCCCGCCAACAGCGTCCTATCTAAGACAAAAAATTCAATTCGGGAGTACACCCTGTGCACATACAAAACTCCCCTTCGAACACCACCCATTTATTAATCAAAATCGCCACCCCCCTCAATTTAGAATCTAATCCTGAATGAAATATCTGCCCTACGCACCCTTTCCTCAACCTAGTGTGATCCACCACCTTCACATGTGTCTCCTGTAACAGAGGTACGTCCGCCTTCAGACTTTTTAAATGTCTGAACAAACAGACCTCCTTGACCAGCCCATTCAACCCTCGTTGAATAAAGCCTGGCCGGGGAGCACCCTGCCTTCGCCCCTTCAGATCAACCGTAACCCATCCTGGGCCAGCCCGCGTCCTGCACTTCCTCAGGCCCGCCCTCGGGCGCCCACCGTCATTGACCCTCCACATATCACCTTTTACAAACCCCTCCCCTGTCAGCAGTCCCCCCCCTCCCGCACCACAAAATAACAACCCCAACCCCCATCAACACACTAACCTCTTGCTCACCTACCCTGCGCTTCTGTGAACTAGCCCGCACTGGTAGCCCCCGTCTATGGCGCCTAGCATCCGCCCCCTCGCTCAAACATACTCCCAGTGCAAACTTAACAAAACACCAAGAAAAGAGCAACCCACCATCCCCCACCAAGAACAAACCCAGGGCAATGGCCCCAAACACAGTGCAAAAATAACCCAAACAAACCCCAACGGGCAGAAAGAGAACATCTCCTCCAATATCCAATGTCCTCTTTCTCCTGCCAGTTCATTGTCCCTGATAAAATCCATCGCCTCCTCAGGTGTCCCAAAATACAACTCTCGACCCTTATAGGTCACCCACAGACGCGCTGGGTACAGCATGCCAAACTTCATCCCCTTCTTAGAAGGCCGTCTTCACCTTGTTGAGGCCCGCTCTCCTCTTGGCCAGCTCTGTGCCCAGGTCCTGGTATACATGTAACTCGCTGCCCTCCTAGGTACAGCGACTCATCTGCCTGGCCCACCTCCGGATCCGTTCCTTGTCCAAGAACCGATGCAGGTGCACTATCATCGCCCTCGGAAGCTTGTTCCCCTGTGGCCTCCTCATCAGTGCCCTGTGTGCCCAGTCCACTTCCAAGGGCTGTACAAATGCCCCTTATCTCAGCAGCTTCTCGAACATTCGAGCAACATACACACCGGCACCCGTTACCTCGCTGCCCTCCAGCAGTCCCACGATCCTCCGATTTTGCTTGCAAGACCGATTCTCCAGGTCCTCCACTTTCTCCTGCAGCCGCCTCTGTTGATCCCGCATCATCCCCATCTCGGCTGCCATTGAGGCAAGCTGCTCCTCGTGCTCCCCCACCGCCTCCTCCACCTTCTGGATTGCCTGGCCCTGGACCTCCAACCTCATCTCCATGCGGTCGATTCCTGCCTTTCTCGGGTCCACCACCCTAGCCATGTCCTCCTTCCTCTGCTGGGTGAACTTCTCATTCAGGAAGCTCAGCTGCTCCGTCGACCACTGAGAGGGCAGGATCGGTCACTGACCTTCTGCCTCCTTCACCTGTGTCGCAGGTACCACTCCGACTTTCACCAACTGTTCCTTTCTTTTTCGGTCACTTCTGGTCGACTCCTTCATCCACCGGTGGGACACTCTCCCCTACCACCCCTCCTGCACCTTTTTAAATCAAAAGATCCACTCGTTAGCCGTGGAAAAGGTCCGAACATTCCACTAGGAGTGGGAGCCGCCTAAATGTGGGACCAGTCACATCATGGCCGCCACCTGAAGTCAACCACTTGCCTTTCAACTGTCCCTTTGAACACCCCCTTTAGGCAGCTCGTGCCATTAAACATGGGGCGTTTCATGCGCTCAAGTTACTCCATGCTGATGTAACTGGGAGCACGCTTCGCTGTTCCTGTCCCACCCAGCTTGAGTGAGGAAGGTTGGGCAAGACAGGGGCTGTAGAAATCCAGCGTGGGTAAGTCCATTGAGAGTGGCAATCTGCTGGAGACTGCCACTCTGAGGAAGTAACCGGCCATTGAGTTGAGGCAGCATTTATATGACTGGACTAGTTGACTTGGTTTTGATGGAGGCAAAGTTTTAGAAAACATATTCTTAATTTTCAATCAGACCTTTTTGCACATTTGCCAGTAGTGACAGGATGTGAATCAAATGTGTTACTTTATACTGAAGGATGTTGAACTGCTTCAGTATTGTTGGAGCTTCACTCAGCCTGATATGTGGAGAGTATTCCACCATGGTCCTGCTTTGTGCATTGTCGGACAGTCTTTGGAGAGGCAGAAGGTGAGTTATTCACCTGTTCTTGTTAACACAGCATTTATGTGACTGGACTAGTTAAGTTCCATTGTTACAGATGTGGAATCTTGAAATGTCACAGCACAGAAACAGACCACTTACCTTATCAAGGCAGTGCTGCTGTTATTTGCAAGAGTCACTGCATTTAATCCTACTTTCCTGTTTGCTTCACAAACCCTTCAAAAATTCCTCTTTTTCAAGGCAACTATCTATTTTTTTTAAAGGGTTTGTGGACTTGTCTTCGACAACTATGGCAGAGATTTTCACAATTTATACGCTCTCTGAAAAGGATGTTTTGTAACCTTCCCCTTAATTTTATGACCATTTTAAATTGATGTCCTCGAGTCACCATTTTGTCCATCAATGAAATTGGCCGTCATTATTTACACTCCTAACATTTCAAACTGAATAATGTGTCTGCATACCCAAATCTCAGTTCCTTTATTTCATTTAAAAGCTTAACATTTCAAATGTAATTCTCTTCCAAAATATATTATTTCAAATTTTTAGCATTAAACTGCATTGGTTGCCTATTTGCCCAGCTTGCTAGCATATCTATGATTTCTTGTAGCTTTTCATAGTCTTTGTTGGAGTATTTTATCCTCATTAATATACAGTTCTGTTTCTGAATTATGTTTCTTCCATTTACCCAGGCAAGATTCCTTTCTTAACTTGCTCTAATTTGTTTTCTTTTTTCAGTCAAGTACTTTTTCCTTCTCATTTGTTACTTTTCTGTTTCAACCTGGGTCACTTGCTTGCTCCATTCCATTATACATGCAGTCCAGACCAATCAATGCTAACATGTACCGGCCAGACAGCAGCCTTTCAACAATAATCTAGCAGGAACCTTTCACTATTTCCATGACCTCAGTTACTTGGAATTCCAGTCAGCCATTTCCCAATCAGGAATTATCCACGTATTCTGATATCCTTCCATCAATTTTAATCCAAATTACTTGTGTATAAAGCAAACTGGAGTGGCCCAAAAACAGAGGTCTGTAGAATCATAGAATTTACAGTGCAGAAGGAGGCCATTTGGCCTATCGAGTCTGCACCGGCTCTTGGAAAGAGCACCCCACTTAAGCCCATACCTCCACCCTATCCCCGTAACCCAGTAACCTCAGCTAACCGTTTTTGGACGCTAAGGGCATTTAGCATGGCCAATCCACCTAAGCTAAATATCTTTGGACTGTGGGGGGAAACCAAAGCACCCTCGGAGGAAACCCACGCAGACATGGGGAGAACATGCAGACTCTGCACAGACAGAGTCTGTGAGCATCACTCTCACTTTTCCACTCTAAGGAACTTTTTTTTACAACTCCTGCCCTTTGGTCACTGCTTCCCATAACCTTCCTTTCAATATTGTTTGATTACTGTACTCTATATCAGGATGCACTTTTCTTCCATTTCCATATTTTTGCCTCAATTAATGTTTTTCAATTCTTTTTCTTCCATTTGCCCAGGCATGGTTCCTTTCTTAACTTGCTCTAATTTGTTCACCTTTTTTAGTCAAATACTTTTTCCTTTGCGATTTACTTTTCCGTTCTTTAACTGAACCTAAATAATATTTTTTTTAATTGTTTGTATTGTCACAAGTAGACGTACATTAATACCACAATGAAGTTACTGTGAAAATCCCCTAGTCTTGACACTCCAGCACCTGTTCGGGTAAACAGAGGAAGAATTCAGAATGTCCAATTCACCTAACAAGTACTTCTTTCGGCACTTGTGGGAGGAAACCGGAGCACCCGGAGGAAACCCACACAGACACTGGGAGAACGAACAGATTCCACACAGTCAGTGACCCAAGTGGGAACTGAATCTGGGATTCTGGTGCTGTGAAGCAACAGTGCTAACCACTGTGCTACAGTGCTGTCCCATATATATTGTGATCACTGGATCTCAAATGTTCACCTTGGGTCACCTGCTTGCTCTGTTTTATTATCCAGTCCAGGCCAATTAATGCTACCATGTACCCACCAGACAGCAGTCTTGCAACAGTATTAGCAGGAACTTTTCACTGTTTCCATGACCTCAGTTACTTGGAATGTCCTCTTGAGCAGAACCTGATTGCATTGTTGTTAAAGCCTCGGGTCAGACCCATAAATATGACTAATAGACTTAGCTGCTTAGTAGTCTTGAATATGATGGCCACAGTAATTATGTAGTGAAGATTATTGTGGAAATCTCTCACAAAACCTTAGAGCAAAACTCAGAGCAAGGTGACAGCCCCCATTGCAGTTCAGTTTATTTGGAACATTTAGCAGCATCTACAATATTGTGTATATTGTGTATCAAAACATAGAAGGAAAGGCTAGGGGGCAGGGCCCCATTGGAAAGATAAAACAAGAGAGTGAGAACATATTATCCACCAAATGAGGGAATGTGTTGATGTATGTTTCGGCTTTGGTGGAATATATTTTTGAAGAAACTCTTCAGTATCAGTGCAGCTGTCGGCCTCTACCCTAAGCGTTACTATTGTTCCACTCAGTGAGCCGGAATAAAGAGCTGAAATAGAGCTAAAGATCCCTTGGTCCAGATTCAAACGTGCTTCATAATTTAATGAACAAGAACAAAGAACAAAGAAAATTACAGCACAGGAACAGGCCCTTCGGCCCTCCCAGCCTGCGTCGATCCAGATCCTTTATCTAAACCTGTCACCTATTTTCCAAGGATCTACTTCCCTCTATTCCCTGCCTGTTCATATATCTGTCAAAATGCATCTTAAATTATGCTATTGTGCCCGCCTCGACCATCTCCGCTGGCAAATCGTTCCAGGCACCCACCACCCTCTGCGTAAAAAACTCTCCACGCACATCTCCCTTAAACTTTCCCCCTCTCACCTTGAAATCGTAACCCCTTGTAATTGACACCCCCACTCTTGGAAAAAGCTTGTTGCTATCCACGCTGTCCATACCTCTCATAATTTTGTAGACCTCAATCAGGTCCCCCCTCAACCTCCGTCTTTCCAACGAAAAGAATCCTAATCTACTCAACCTTTCTTCATAGCTAGCACCCTCCATACCAGGCAACATCCTGGTGAACCTCCTCTGCACCCTCTCTAAAGCATCCACATCCTTCTGGTAATGTGGCGACCAGAACTGCACGCAGTATTCCAAATGTGGCCTAACCAAAGTCCTATACAACTGTAACATGACCTGCCGACTCTTGTACTCAATACCCCGTCCAATGAAGGCAAGCATGCCGTATGCCTTCTTGACCACTCTATCGACCTGCGTTGCCACCTTCAGGGTACAATGGACCTGAACTCCCAGATCTCTCTGTACATCAATTTTCCCCAGGACTCTTCAATGACCGTATAGTCAGCTCTTGAATTAGATCTTCCAAAATGCATCACCTCGCATTTGCCTGGATTGAACACGGTTTGGTTTAAATTATCCAATCCAAGTTTTAAATTTGTGTCAATTTAAAAAAAAGTTTTAGATTGATTTGCAAGATGCTTAGTCATTTGTGCTTGAACATTGTGATGTTGCTGATGAGTGCCCATTATGTCTTGCCTTCCCTCAGTAAAAATTACTCTGTTCACAAGTGGAAAAGCTAATAGCATTTTCATGTTTTTGTGCCTATTCCATGTATTTCCAATTCACTTCATTTGCAAGATTAATTTTTGAAAAGTGTTTTGATATGTCGCAAAATAATTTTAATTTACATATTGCACAATTAAATGTGACCTGTTAAGTTCAGGCAGGTCCCCTCTCTGTACCACATCTGAATTGGAGATTTACACAAGTACATATGGCAGAGCTTCAATCAAAGTCTCCAAACTACTGAACCCCTTTTTTTTTTACACCAAGTTATGTGCAGTTTTGGAATCCACATTCTTGGAGGGATGTAATAGCACTGGAAAGGGTGCAGAGGAGATTTACCAGGATGTTGTCTGGGTTGGCGGGTTTCAGCTATGAAGAGAGATTGGATAGACGGGGGTTGTTTTCCTTGGAGCAGCGGAGACTGAGGAGGGACATGATTGAGATGTATAAAATTGAGAGGCCTAGATAAAAACAAAGAAAATTACAGCACAGGAACAGGCCCTTCGGCCCTCCCAGCCTGCGCCGGCATCCAGATCCTTTATCTAAACCTGTCTTCTATTTTCCAAGGATCTGCTTCCCTCTGTTCCCCGCCCGTTCATACATCTGTCTAGATGCATCTTAAAAGATGCTATCGTGCCCGCCTCTACCACCTCCGCTGGCAAGGCATTCCAGGCATCCACCATCCTCTGAGTAAAAAAACTTTCCACGCACATCTCCCTTAAACTTTCCCCCTCTCATCTTGAAATCGTGACCCCCTGTAATTGACACCCCCACTCTTGGAAAAAGCTTGTTGCTATCCACCCTGTCCCTACCTCTCATAATTTTGTAGACCTCAATCAGGTCCCCCCTCGACCTCCGTCTTTCCAACGAAAACAATCCTAATCTACTCAACCTTTCTTCATAGCTAGCACCCTCCATACCAGGCAACATCCTGGTGAACCTCCTCTGCACCCTCTCTAAAACATCCACATTCTTCTGGTAATGTGGTGACCAGAACTGCACGCAGTATTCCAAATGTGGCCTAACCAAAGTCCTATACAAACTGTAACATGACCTGCCGATTCTTGTACTCAATACCCCGTCCAATGAAGGGAAGCATGCTGTATGCCTTCTTGACCACTCTATCGACCTGCGTTGCCACCTTCAGGGTACAATGGACCTGAACTCCCAGATCTCTCTGTACATCAATTTTCCCCAGGACTCTTCCATTGACCGTATAGTCCACTCTTCCATTGACCGTATAGTCCACTCTTCCAAAATGCATCACCTCGCATTTGCCTGGATTGAACTCCATCTGCCATTTCTCTGCCCAACTCTCCAATCTATCTCTATTTTGCTGTATTCTCTTACAGTCCTCCTCGCTATCTGCAACTCCACCAATCTTAGTATCATCTGCAAACTTGCTAATCAGACCCCCTCTCCCTTCGTCCAGATCATTTATGTATATCACAAACAACAGTGGTCCGAGTACAGATCCCTGTGGAACACCACCAGTCACCTTTCTCCATTTTGAGACACTCCCTTCCACCATTACTCTCTGTCTCCTGTTGCCCAGCCAGTTCTTTATCCATCTAGCTAGTACACCCTGAACCCATACAACTTTACTTTTTCCATCAACCTGCCATGGGAAACTTTATCAAACGCCTTACTGAAGTCCATGTATATGACATCTACAGCCCTTCCCTCATCAATTAACTTTGTCACTTCCTCAAAGAATTCTATTAGGTTTGTAAGACATGACCTTCCTATCCTATCCCTCAGTATCTTCTCCCAACAGTTTGCCTACCACTTGCGTCAAGCTCACAGGTCTATAATTCCCTGGATTATCCCTGCTACCCTTCTTAAACAAAGGGACAACATTAGCAATTCTCCAGTCCTCTGGGACCTCACCCGTGCTCAAGAATGCTGCAAAGATATCTGTTAAGGCCCCAGCTATTTCGACCCTCGCTTCCCTCAGTAACCTGGGATAGATCCCATCCGGACCTGGGGACTTGTCCACCTTAATGCCTTTTAGAATACCCAAAACCTCCCCCTTCCTTATGCCGACTTGACCTAGAGTATTTAAACATCCATCCCTAGCCTCAACATTTGTCATGTCCCTCTCCTTGGTGAATACCGATGCAAAGTACTCATTAAGAATCACACCCATTTCGTCTGACTCCACACACAAATTCCCTCTTTTGTCTTTGAGTGGGCCAATCCTTTCTCTAGTTACCCTCTTGCTCCTTATATACGAATAAAAGGCTTTGGGATTTTCCTGAACCCTGTTAGCCAAAGATATTTCATGACCCCTTTTAGCCCTCTTTATTGCGTGTTTGAGATTTGTCCTACTTTCCCGATATTCCTCCAAAGCGTCATTAGTTTTAAGTCGCCTAGATTTTATGTATGCTTCCTTTTTCATCTTAGCTAGTCTCACAATTCCACCCGTCATCCATGGTTCCCTAATCCTGCCATTTCTACCCCTCATTTTCACAGGGACATGTCTGTCCTGCACTCTAATCAATCTTTCCTTAAAAGACTCCCACATTTCAAATGTGGATTTACCCTTTTTTAAAAGAAAATATATTTTATTCAGATTTTTTGGCCAAACAAAACAATACAAAGGTTTTCCTTTTTACAACAGTAAAACTGTATAAATAACAGTGGCCTTTTTTAACAAATAAATAAATAATATATAAACTAAATGGCAACTGCCCTATCAAAAATAATAACTCTCCAAAATAAAATCAAACAGTCCAATATACATAGCCTAGTACAAATATTTATACAAAAACACCCCTGTGGACCCACCCGCCCCCCCCCCTCCCCCCTGGGTTGCTGCTGTCACCTTCCCATTTCTTTTATCGTTCTGCGAGGTAGTCAATGAACGGTTGCCACCGCCTGGTGAACCCTTGAGCCGAACCCCTTAGTGCAAACTTTATCCGTTCTAGCTTTATAAACCCTGCCATGTCATTTATCCAGGTCTCCACGCCCGGGGGTTTGGCTTCCTTCCACAAAAGCAATATCCTTCGCCGGGCTACTAGGGACGCAAAGGCCAAGACATCAGCCTCTTTCGCCTCCTGCACTCCCGGCTCTTCTGCAACCCCGAATATAGCCAACCCCCAGCTTGGCTCGACCCGGACCCCCACCACCTTCGAAAGCACCTTTGCCACCCCCACCCAGAACCCCTGTAGTGCCGGACATGACCAAAACATGTGTGTGTGGTTTGCTGGGCTTCTCGAGCATCTCCCACACCTATCCCCTACCCCGAAAAATTTACTGAGCCGTGCTCCGGTCATATGCGCCCTGTGTAAAACCTTGAATTGTATCAGGCTTAGCCTGGCGCACGAGGACGACGGGTTTACCCTACGTAGGGCATCAGCCCACAGCCCCTCCTCAATCTCTTCCCCCAGCTCTTCTTCCCATTTCCCCTTCAACTCATCCACCATGGTCTCCCCCTCGTCCCTCATTTCCCTGTATATGTCCGACACCCTACCATCCCCCACCCATGTCCCCGAGATCACTCTATCCTGGACCTCCTGCGTCGGGAGCTGCGGGAATTCCCTCACCTGTTGCCTCGCGAAAGCCCTCAGTTGCATGTACCGAAATGCATTCCCTTGAGGCAACCCATATTTTTCCATCAGCGCTCCCAGACTCGCAAACGTCCCGTCTACGAACAGATCTCTCAGTTGCACAACCCCAGGTCTTTGCCATGCTCCAAATCACCCATCCATTCTCCCCGGGACAAACCTATGGTTATTTCTTATCGGGGACCGCACCGAGGCTCCCGTCCTTCCCCTATGTCATCTCCACTGCCCCCAAATTTTTAATGTTGCCACCACCACTGGACTTGTGGTGTATTTCTTCGGGGAGAACGGCACGGCGCCGTCACCATTGCTTGTAGGCTGGTTCCCTTGCAGGACGCCATCTCCAATCTCTTCCACGCCGCTCCCTCCCCTTCTCCCATCCACTTACACACCATTGAGATATTGGCGGCCCAGTAGTATTCACTTAGGCTCGGTAGTGCCACCCCCCCCCCCTATCCCTGCTACGCTGCAAGAACCCCCTCCTCACTCTCGGGGTCTTCCCGGCCCACACAAAACTCATGACACTTTTCTCAATTCTCTTGAAAAAAGCCTTCGTGACCATCACTGGAAGGCACTGAAACACAAAGAGGAATCTCGGGAGGACTACCATTTTAACCGCGTGCACCCTACCTGCCAGTGACAGGGGCACCATGTCCCATCTCTTAAAATCCTCCTCCATCTGTTCCACCAATCTTGTTAGATTAAGCCGGTGTAAGGTTCCCCAACTCCTGGCTATCTGAATCCCTAAGTACCGGAAGTCTCTTGTCACCTTCCTCAGCGGTAAGTCATCTATTCCCCTGCTCTGCTCCCCCGGATGCACCACAAACAGCTCACTCTTACCCATATTCAATTTGTACCCCGAAAATTCCCCAAACTCCCTGAGTGTCTGCATTATCTCAGGCATCCCCTCCACTGGGTCCGCAACATACAGCAATAAATCATCTGCATACAGGGATACCCGGTGTTCTTCTCCTCCCCTGAGCACTCCCCTCCACTTCCTGGAGCCCCTCAGTGCTATGGCCAGGGGCTCAATCGCCAATGCAAACAGTAACGGAGACAGGGGACACCCATGCCTCGTCCCTCTATGAAGACGGAGGTAATCAGACCTTTGTCTGTTCGTGACCACGCTCGCCACCGGGGCCCTATACAGCAGCTGTACCCATCCGATATACCCTTCTCCAAAACCAAATCTCCTCAATACCTCCCACAGATAATCCCACTCCACTCTGTCGAATGCTTTCTCGGCGTCCATCGCCACCACTATCTCCGCCTCCCCCTCTGGTGGGGGCATCATCATTACCCCTAGCAACCTCCGTATGTTCGTGTTCAGCTGTCTCCCCTTAACGAACCCAGTTTGATCCTCGTGGACCACCCCGGGGACACAGTCCTCTATCCTCGTCGCCATTACCTTGGCCAAGAGCTTAGCATCTACATTTAAAAGGGAAATGGGCCTGTAGGACCCACACTGCAGCGGGTCTTTTTCCTTCTTCAAAAGGAGCGATATCATTGCCTCCGACAGAGTCGGGGGCAGCTGCCCCCTTTCCCTAGCCTCATTAATGGTTCTCGTCAGAAGCGGGGCCAGTAAGTCCATATAGAACATAGAACGATACAGCGCAGTACAGGCCCTTCGGCCCATGATGTTGCACCGAAACAAAAGCCATCTAACCTACACTATGCCATTATCATCCATATGTTTATCCAATAAACTTTAAATGCCCTCAATGTTGGCGAGTTCACTACATTCTCCTCTGTTCACTATCTGTTCACTACAGATATACTTCCTATAAAATTCCACCGGGAATCCGTCCGGTCCCGGGGCCTTCCCCGCCTGCATGCTCCCAATCCCTTTTACCACCTCCTCCATCTCAATCTGTGCTCCCAGTCCCACCCTCTCCTGCTCCTCCACCTTAGGGAATTCCAGCTGATCCAAGAAACACATCATTCCCTCCTTCCCTTCCGGGGGCTGAGCCTTATATAACCTCTCATAAAATGCCTTGAACACCCCGTTCACCCTCTCCGCTCCCCGTTTCATTTCTCCCTCCTCATCTCTCACCCCACCTATCTCCCTTGCTGCTCCCCTCTTCCTCAATTGGTGGGCCAGTAGCCGACGCGCCTTCTCTCCATACTCATATTGTACACCCTGTGCCCTCCTCCACTGTGCCTCCGGAGGCCTTACCCGTGGTCAGCAGGTCAAACTCCACATGTAGCCTTTGTCTTTCCCTGTACAGTCCCTCCTCCGGTGCCTCCGCATATTGCCTGTCCACCCTCAAAAGTTCTTTCAGCAATCGCTCCCTTTCTTTACCCTCTTGTTTCCCTTTATGTGCCCTTATGGATATCAGTTCCCCTCTAACCACCACCTTCAACGCCTCCCAGACCACTCCCACCTGAACCTCTCCATTGTCATTATGCTCCAAGTACCTTTCGATGCACCCCCTCACCCTTAAACATACCCCCTCATCCGCCAATAAGCCCATATCCATTCTCCAGAGTGGGTGCTGTTCTTTTTCCTCTCCTACCTCCAGGTCTACCCAATGTGGAGCGTGGTCTGAAATAGCTATGGCCGTATATTCCGTCCCTGTCACCTACGGAATCAGTGCCCTTCCCAAGACAAAAAAGTCTATCCGTGAATATACTTTGTGGACATGGGAGAAAAATGAGAACTCCTTACTCCTAGGCCTACTAAATCTCCAGGGGTCTACCCCTCCCATCTGCTCCATGAAGTCCTTGAGTACCCTGGCCGCTGCCGGCCTCCTCCCGGTCCTGGACCTCGATCGGTCCAGCCCTGGATCAAGCACCGTATTGAAATCTCCCCCCATTACCAACTTTCCCGCCTCCAGGTCCGGGATACGTCCCAACATACACCTCATAAAATTTGCATCATCCCAGTTCAGGGCATATACGTTCACCAGAACCACCGCCTCCCCTTGCAATCTGCCACTCACCATCACATATCTACCCCCACTATCTGCCACTATGGTCTTTGCCTCAAACAGTACCCGTTTCCCCACCAAGATAGCCACCCCGCTGTTCTTCGCATCCAAACCCGAATGAAACGCCTGCCCCACCCATCCTTTACGTAGTCTGACCTGGTCTATCAGTTTCAGATGCGTCTCCTGCAACATAACCACATCTGCCTTTAATTTCTTTAGGTGTGCGAGTACCCGTGCCCTTTTAATCGGCCCGTTCAGCCCTCTCACGTTCCACGTGATCAACCGGGTTGGGGGGCTCTTTACCCCCCCCCCCTTGTCGACTAGCCATCCCCTTTTTTAACCCAGCTCCTCACCCGGTTCCCACGTACCCGTGTATCCCCCCGACGGCGCCCTCCCGCCTCGACCACCCCATCCCATAACAGCTCCCCCTTCTCCTTAGCAGCAGCAACCCAGTTAACCCCCCCCCCTCCGCTAGATCCCTTCCTAGCGTAATTGCACCCCCCCGTTGCTCCCAGAAGTCAGCGAACTCTGGCTGACCTCGGCTTCCCCCCTTGTCCTCGGTCCCCACTGTGCGAGGCCCCCTCCTTCCTGCGTCCCTGTTCCCGCTATAATTACCATAGCGCGGGAACAAAGCCCGCGTTTCCCACTCGGCCCCGCCCCTAATGACCGGCGCCCACAGTTCCTCATACTCTTTCCCCCCCCCCCCCAATCATGGGGAAGAGAGAAAAGTTACAGGATCGCAAGATTAACAAACTGAAAAATCATTTCCCCCCCCCCCCCTTTTCCTCGTCCCACATAATCACCCCACCACTTTGTCCCAAAAGTTCTTTCTCTCGCCAGACTATTCCAGCTTCTCGTCCGCAATGAATGTCCTCGCCTCTTCTGCCGTCTCAAAGTAGTGGTGCTTCCCTTGGTGTGTGACCCACAATCTCGCCGGTTGTAACATTCCAAACTGGATCTTCTTTTTGTGAAGCACCGCCTTAGCCCGATTAAAACTTGCCCTCCTTCTCGCCACCTCCGCACTCCAATCCTGGTATACGCGGATCACCGCGTTCTCCCACCTGCAGCTCCGAGTTTTCTTCGCCCATCTTAGGACCATCTCTCTGTCATTATAGCGGTGAAACCTCACCACTATGGCTCGAGGTATTTCTCCTGCCCTTGGTCTTCGCGCCATAACTCGATAAGCTCCCTCCACCTCCAAAGGGCCCGTCGGGGCCTCCGATCCCATTAGTGAGTGAAGCATCGTGCTCACATATGTCCCGACGTCCGCCCCTTTTACGCCTTCGGGAAGACCCAGAACCCTTAAATCCTTCCTCCTCGAATTATTCTCCAGTACTTCCAGCCTTTCCACACACCTTTTGTGCTGCGCCTCGTGCGTCTCTGTCTTCACCACCAGGCCCTGTATTTCATCTTCGTTTTCAGCAGCTTTTGCCTTCACGACCCGAAGCTCCTGCTCTTGAGTCTTCTGCTCCTCCTTTAGCCCTTCAATCGCCTGTAATATCGGGGCCAACAACTCCTTCTTCAATTCCTTTTTCAGCTCTTCCACACAGCGCCGCAGGAACTCTTGTTGGTCTGGGCCCATAACAAACGGCCACCTTCCGACACCATCTTGCTTTGAGCTTGCCTTCCTTGCCGCTGCTCCAGAGGATCCTCCGCAATCCGGCTGCTATCCTCTCCTTTATCCATGCGCATCCAGGGGGATTCCCTTCTAGTTTACTGCACAGTGTTTTTGGCCGTTTAAATTGCCGTTGGGGCTCCATTTAAGAGCCCAAAAGTCCGTTCCACCGGGAGCTGCCGAAACGTGCGACTTAGCTGGTCATCGCCGCACCCGGAAGTCCTGGATTTACCCTTAAAGAGCTGCTCCCAATCCACATTCCCTAGCTCCTGCCGAATTTTGTTATACTTGGCCTTTCCCCAATTTAGCACTCTTCCTTTAGGACCACTCTCGTCTTTGTCCATGAGTATTCTAAAACTTACGGAATTGTGATCGCTATTCCCAAAGTAATCACCGACTGAAACTTTAACCACCTGGCCGGGATCATTCCCCAATGCCAGGTCCAGTATGGCCCCTTCCCGAGTTGGACTATTCACATACTGCTCTAAAAAAACTCTCCTGGATGCTCCTTACAAAGTCTGCTCCATCTATGCCTCCAACACTACATGAGACCCATTCAATGTTGGGGAAGTTAAAATCTCCCATCTCGACCACCCTATTGCTCCTACATTTTTCTATAATCTGTCTACATATTTGTACCTCTACTTCACGCTCGCTTTTGGGAGGCCTGTAGTAAAGTCTCAACAATGTTACTGCACCCTTCCTATTTCTTAGCTCCACCCATATTGCCTCAGTGCTCGAATCCGCCATCGTGCCCCCCTCAATCACAGCTGTGATATCATCTCTGACCAGTAATGCAACTCCCCCACCCCTTTTGCCTCCCTCTCTATCCCTCCTGAAGCATCTATACCCTGGGATATTTAGTTGCTAGTCTTGCCCTTCCCTCAACCAAGTCTTAGTAATACTAATAACATCATATTCCCAGGTACTAATCCAAGCCCTAAGTTCATCTGCCTTACCTGCTACACTTCTCGCATTGAAACAAATGCACCTCAGACCACCTGTCCCTTTGCATTCATCATCTCTTCCCTGTCTACTCTTCCCCTTAGTCACTGGATAGCGTAAGCGGAAATAAATCTTTCCCCTTGGTTGAGGGATCAGTGACCAGTGGCCATAGATTCAAGGTAAGGGGCAGGAGGTTTAGAGGGGATGTGAAGAAACCTTTTTACCCAGAGGGTGCAGGGAGTTTGGAACTCCTGCCTGAAAAGGTGGTGGAGGTAGAGACCCTTATTAACACTTAAGAAATATTTAGATGTGCACTTGCGATGCCAAGGCATACAAGGCTATGGGCCAAATGCTGGAAAATGGGATTAGAATACTTCAGGTGGTTGTTTTTGACTGACTCAGGTGCGGGGTCTAAAGGCTTTTTCTGTGCTGTAGCCCTCTGACTATCTCTTGCACAGAACTGTATGATCTGGTGATTGCAGAGGGCAGTATTATTATCACATCTGAAAATAATTCAACCAACAGATCCTATAAATGCTTTCACATACTAATTCTGTAAGAGTAGAACATTTGTAGAGTGCAGTAGAATTAGAAAAATTACACAGCCACAGGATATCAGTTAATTCATATTTTTTTAAGAATAAGAGAAATTGTTTTCGATATTAATGCCATTTTTCCTTTGGGCTGTTCATGCCTGATACCGGTGACCATCAGTGGAAGGTCTTGCAACTTCCCACTCGGTGCTTGCTGTGCCTTGGGAAGCAGAAAGAAAGCTGGCAGTTGAACACAGGTTCAGGCTGGGGAGGAGCTCATGCCTGATTTATGGTTATGGATCATGAGCTCATGTTTATCTGTTCCCTGGTAACCATGGTGAGCACAGCACAATGAAAAAGATACAAGGCTCTGCAGTTAAAGGCTAGACCCATCATTGTTGGAGTAAACTTGAACTATATACATGCATGGTTCAAGGTGTTTTGTAAGAAGAAAGGATTCCGATTCATGAGGTGGTTAGGTAGTTTGTGAGCTGCACCAATGGGAGACAGTTAGCACTGCTGCCTCATTGCGCCAGGGACCCGGGTTTGATTTCAACCTCTGGTAATTGTCCATGTGGAGTTTGCACATTTCTCCCCATGTTTCTGTGGGTTTCCTCCCACAGTCCAAAGATGTGCAGGTTAGATGGATTGGCTATGCTAAATTGCCCCTTAGGGTGCAGCTGCACGAATAGGGTGGTCTTTCGAAGAGTCAGTGCAAACCTGATGGGCTGAATGGCCTCCTTCTGCACCGTAGGGATTCTATGATTCTATGGCAGCCTACACAGAAACACAGCCATAATCGGAACCCTCACAACTGCAACTGTGGGGGAGGTTTCACTGAATATAGCCGGTGAAAATCAAGAGGGCGGGTTAAGCAACTTGGGAGAGACTTCAATTTAGACACATAGGCAAAAAAAGAAAAAGATTAAACTGTATCGTCTAGTTAAAAAGAAATGAGGATGGGAGGCAAAAATGAGAAAATATAGAAATCCAATGTGAACAGGTGACGCAATGGTTAGCACTGCTGCCTCATGGCGCAGTGAGTGATCCCATCCCAGGTCACTGTTTATCTGGAGTTTGTGCATTATCCCCGTGTCTGTGTGGTTCTCACCCCCACAATCCAAAGGTGTGCAGGGTAGGTGGATTGGCCACGCTAAATTGCCCCTTATTTGGGGAAAAAAAAATGTTAAAGAGAAAATGTGAGGAGAGGGAACCGTCTTAATTAGAGACTATATTATAGGATGAGATAATGAGGATTTCAGTAAGAAGCAGCAGAAAGAGATTTCCTTTGTGAAAGGTTTAGATACATTATGTGAATGCATTCTAACTCCGTGTTTTCCAAAGTGGGGGTCCTGACTCATGGTGTAAATCAGTTCACCAAAAATGATCCCCGAAGATCGGCTGACCATTTTTTCTGTATTCTCTCTGGGTAAATTGTCACTGCAGTACAGTGTATGACCACATGAGGCTGATGTAGAAGCCTGTGCCATGGACTTTCTTGCTTCCCTGGGCCAAAGTGTAGTTGAGGGAGTTTGCAGTCAGGAAACTGTAAAATCCTCTTTGGCTGGCAATTTCTGCTATTGTGTTCAGCGTCGGGATCTGTATTCTTTCTAAGTTCAGTGTGTCACTAATAAACCCTGTGCGTTCTCTCAGTTAACTCTTAGGTACAGCCTCCTCCACCCCTATAAGCCCCGATGTCCACTCACTCCACTTCCAAATTGTCTCTCCACACCAGCAGCACTTGTCCTTCAACAACGCTTCTTTTTTTTCATCAATTCCCACACCGCTATCGACCCCCTCTTCCCAGGTACTTGTCCCCAGGCATTGTGTGGCTCGATAAGCTCGATCAGCTGAATTAGTTCCTGTACCACATGGACTTCTGTATCTACCTTGATCAGGTCTTCAGTTGTACACCAAGGATGGCATCAGCTGGCGACTGCACTACACTCATGTATACAAGAGCTGGTAAAATGTTCCAAGTGTATGGACTGAAATGTGTCTTTGCTTATTGGTCAGCTGAGTTGTGCCCAGCGTTTTTTTTTTAAGCATGTTTTCAGTCTGTTATATATTTACTTGGGAAACGGTACTTACAGGCGTCCAGCGACATTCTGTCTGACTGTGTTTTTGGTTCAGCAATTAGGGCTTCTCTTTCTTTATCCAGGTCGTGTTACGTTTTGAAAGAGTGAATATGACGTTGTTAAAGCTGTGATATTGAGCCTGTTAACCCTTCCAGCCCTTGCATGCAATTATCCAAATGCTAACAATGGGTGTGAAGATATAAAGTAATCAAATAATCCTGAGTTACACCCTTCAGCAAGGTGTCAGAATAGAGCTCTCCAAGGGCTGGTTTAGCACACTGGGCTAAATCGATGGCTTTTAAAGCAGGCCAGCAGCACGGATCAATTCCCGTACCAGCCTCCCCGAACAGGTGCCGGAATGTGGCGACTAGGGGCGTTTCACAGGAACTTGATTGAAACCTACTTGTGACAATAAGCGATTTTCATTTTAAGGTGAAACAGTGGAACTTCCGGTGGCGACATGTTGGTGGAGGTCGCACGTTAGGTGGCTCCTGTTAGAGTCTCTGGTTTTGGACTTTTATGTCTGGTGTCAGGGATAGTTTGTGAGTGAGTTGGTGTGGAAACCTATAAGGAAGGTGTGAGATGTCGAAGACCCAGAAAAAGGGCACTGGAAAGAAGGGGGCGAGCGAATGTCTGCCGTTGAGTGAGTTGGTGAGTCCTCCAGGAAGAACGATGGTGGGGCTGGGTACTGAGTGGGACCGTTCCCCACAGTGGGAACTCTGACCAAGGTGATGTCGGGGGAGTTTGAGAGGCCGTTCGCCCAGCATATGGATGTGCTGCGGAGGGAGATGATGACTGCGATGAAAGAGTGGGTGGAGGAGGCAATTGCTCTGGTCAAGGCGGCAGTGATGAAGACGTCGGCCGAGGTGCAGGAGCAATGAGAGAAGTTGAAGAGGATGGAGAAGACACTGTTGCAGCACACCTTATTGGGTGAGGAGCTGCAGAGGATGGCGGAGGCCAACAAATCTGCTTTCACATCTGAAGGAGAAGGTCTTGAGTTGGGTGAAAGAGAGATGAGAGGTGAAGTGAGAAGGTGTTGGTGTATGCATATACCAAGACCTGACGACAGAGCTGGCGAGAAGGCGGGTGGCCTTCGGATAGGTGAAGGCAGCACTGTATAGCAACGGCGTGAGGTTTGGAGTGGTCTACCCTGCAAAGTTGAGTGACACACAATTTGAGGGATTTCTATTTCGAGGCGGTGGAGGCGACGGAGTTGTCCGTGAAGGCTGAAGGACTGGGACTTGGTTTGAGGGGATGGGATTGTTTTTTCTTATGGAGGGTTTTTTCTATTTGACGTTTTTTTTTGATTTTTCTGTCTTTTGAATGGTTAGTTTCCCTTTGTTTAGATTTTTCGCATTTGTATTGGGTTTTGGGTTTATGTCTTCTCTGGGAGTGCGGTTTTGTACTGTTTTTTTAATATGTGGAAGGTGGGAGATTGTTGGGGTATGTGGGGCCGGGGAATGGGAGGAGGGTGGGGGGCTTTGGCAGGGGTCACCGCACTAACAAACGAATGTTGGCTCATGAACGGGAGTGTGGAAGGGCCGAGGTCGTTGGAGCCTGGTCGAACAGGATTCGATGGGCCTGGGAGGTGTGAAAGGTGGGAGCAGGCGGTCGATACTGGGAGAGGCGTTTGTATGAGGAAATGGAAGGGAGGATGGAGGGGCGGCATCCGACGGTAACAGAAGGATGGGGAGAGCCAGATCAGTGGGCATGTCCCGGGGTTATGATGATGTGTGTGTGGGGGGGGGGGGGGGGGGGGGGTGCTGTGAGTTAGTGACGTGGAATGTGAGGGCATTGGAGGGACCGGTGACGATATCAGGAGTTTCCACACACTATTAAGACTTTAATGGCTTATGTGGTGATGCTGCAGAGACCCATTTGAGGGTGAAGGATCAGTGAGGCTTAGGAAGGGTTGGGTGAATCAGGTATTTCATTTGGGGTTTAATAGTAGGGCTCGGAAGGTAATGATATTGGTGGGCAAGAGGGAGCGATTTCCGATGGTGGCTGATCGGGGGGCAGGTATGTGGTAGTGACGGGTACGTTAGAGGGGGGTTTTGTGGTGCTGACGAGTGTATGTGGCCCCACTGGGACGATGTGGGGTTTGTGAAGAGGGCACTGGGTGCCATCCTGGATTTGGATGAGCTGATAGGGGGGGGGGTCACTGGAACATAGCGTTGGAACCAAAGGTTGTCAAGTCCCAGCTGCGCCCTGGGGGGGGGGGGGGGGAGAGAGCAAAGATGTTGACTGGGTTCATGAGGGAGATGGAAGGAGTAGACCTATGCAGGTTTTTGCATCCAAGGGATCGAGAGTATTTGCTTTTCTCCCTGGTACACAAGGTGTATTCCGCAATTGACCTTTTTGTGGTGGGAAAGGTGCTGTTGGCATGGCTTAAGAGGTCGGAGAACTCAGCAATTGTGATTTCAGATTACGCTCCACACTGGATGGATCTGGTTTTGGAGAATGGTGCAACCCAGAGACTGGCGTGGAGAATGGATGTGGGCTTATTAGTGGACCAGACCTAAACTGGAGTCGATGGGAATCAGGGGGGAAACTCTCCGCTGGTTGGAGTCATACCTGGCACAAAGGAAGATGGCTGTGCTGGTTGGAGGTCAATCATCTCAGCTCCAGGCCATCAATGCAGGAGTTCCTCAGGGTAGTGTCCTCGGCCCAACCATCTTCAGCTGCTTCATCAATGACCTCCCTTCCATCATAGGTCAGATGTAGGGCTGATTGCGGATGACTGCATGATGTTCAGCACCATTACCGCCGACTCAGATAATGAAGCAGTTCATGTCCAAATGCAGCAAGACCTGGACAATATCCAGGCTTCGACTGACGAGTGCCAAGTTACCTTCGCGTCTCAGAAGTGCCAGGCAATGACCATCTCCTAAAAGAGAGGATCGAAAGGTGTTCGAGACATTTTATAGGGACCTATATAGGTCGGAGCCACCGGAGGAGGAGGGGGGCGACGAGGGGCTTTCCAGGTGGGGTAGAGTGTCCATGGTTGGGAGAGGCAGAGAGGGCAGGGTTGGAGGAGCTGGTGGGGGAGCATGGGGTGAAGGTGGTGATTGATGCAGGGAAGGTGGAGGGACCTGATGGGTTTCTGTTTGAATTTTATGAAATATTTAAAGACAAGTTGGCACTGTTGATGGAATGTTTGAAGGTGCGATGGGTAGGAGTGTCTTGCTGCAAACAATGGGGCAGACTTCCATCTCACTGTTGTTAAAGAAGGACGAGGACCCGGTGCAGTGTGTGTTGATTTGGATTTGGATTTTGTTTATTGTCACGTGTACCAAGGTACAGTGAAAAGTATCAACAGATCATTAAGTACATGAAAAGAAAAGGAAATAAAAGAAAATACATAATAGGGCAACACCAGATACACAATGTAAATACATAAAACCTGCATCGAGTGAAGTATACAGGGGTTTAGTGTTAATGAGGTCAGTCCATAAGAGGGTCGTTTAGGAATCTGGTAACAGTGGCGAAGTAGCTGTTTTTGAGTCTGTTCGTGCGTGCTCTCAGACTTTTGTATCTCCTGCCCGATGGAAGAAGTTGGAAGGGTGAGTAAGCTGGGTGGGAGGGGTCATTGATTAGTCTGCCCGCTTTCCCCAGGCAGTGGGAGGTGTAGATGGAGTCAGTGGATGGGAGGCAGGTTCATGTGATGGACTGGGCTGTGATCACGACTCTCTGAAGTAAACATCTTATCAATTACAAACACTGCTACTTTCCCAAATACAATATTCTATAGGTAACCCTTAGTAACTTTCCTAACAACATCCATAAGCTCCCAACACTTTTTAACAAAGACAGCAGGTTTAAATTCTCTACAGAAACAGTTATTACTTCGAAATCATCAATGAGCTGAAGACATTCTTTAGCTTGTAGAGAGAAAGATCAATACACACATCTGCTTGGTTCACATGCAGCTCTCCGACTGAAAGTGAATCTAAACACAGAGCCAAAGCCAGCTTTCAGCACAAAACAGAAGTAAAAAGTAGAGCAGAGCCCAGCTCTACCCACACACTGACATCACTGCAGCTATTTCTTAAACACCCATTTCTTGGTATATCCACCTGACAATGCCAAATTTCCTTAGTTTCCTGAGGAAGTATAGGCGCTGTTGTGCTTTCTTGGTGGTAGCGTCGACGTGGGTGGACCAGGCCAGATTTTTGTAGATGTGTACCTCTAGGAATTTGAAACTGCTAACCATCTCCACATCGGCCCGTTAATGCTGACAGGGGTGTGTACAGTACTTTGCTTCCTGAAGTCAATTACCAGCTCTTTAGTTTTGCTGGCATTGAGGGATAGATTTTTAAAAAATATATATTTTATTAAAGTTTTCAAACACAATTTTTCCACCTTACAAATCAATCAAAAAAAATAACACCATAACTAATAGATAACATTATTTAAATAAAATAGTGAACTAACAAAGTAGCAAAAAAATAGTGCTCCCCCCCCCCCACCCCCCTCTGGGCTGCTGCTGCTGACTATCTATTTTCCCTTAGCGTTCCGCGAGATAGTCAAGGAACGGTTGCCACCGCCTGGAGAACCCCTGAACCGATCCTCTCAACGCAAACTTCATCCTTCCAGTTTTATGAACCCTGCCATATCATTTGTCCAGGCCTCCACGCTGGGGGGTTTCGCTTCCTTCCACATGAGTAAGGTCCTTCGCCAGGCTACCAGGGACGCAAAGGCCAGAATATCGGCCTCTTTCGCTTCCTGCACTCCCGGCTCATCCGCTACCCCAAATATAGCTCGCCCCCAACCTGGCTTGACCCGGACCTTCGCCACCTTTGAAATCACTCTTGCCACTCCCCTCCAGTACTCATCCAGTGCCGGACACGACCAAAACATGTGTGTGGTTCGCCGGGCTTCCCAAGCACCTCCCGCACTTGTCCTCCACCCCGAAGAACCTGCTCAGCCTCGCTCCCGTCATGTATGCTCTGTGTAAAACCTTGAATTGTATCAGGCCTGGCACACGAGGAAGAGGAATTTACCCTACTTAGGACATCAGCCCACAGACCCTCCTCAATCTCCTCCCCCAGCTCTTCTTCCCATTTTCCCTTCAGCTCCTCTACCAGCGCCTCCCCCTCATCTCTCATCTCCTGATATATTTCGGACACTTTGCCCTCCCTGACCCATACCCCCAAAATCACTCTATCCTGGATCCCCTGTGTCGGGAGCAGCGGAAATTCCCTCACCTGTTGCCTCGTAAACGCCCTCACTTGCATGTATCTAAAGATATTCCCCGGGGGCAACTCATACTTTTCCTCCAGCGCTCCCAGGCTCGCAAACGTCCCGTCAATAAACAAATCTTTCACTCTCCTAATTCCTGCCCGATGCCAGCTCTGGAACCCTCCGTCCATCCTTCCTGGGACAAACCTATGGTTGTTCCTGATCGGGGACCACACCGAGGCACCCGTCACACCCCTATGTCGCCTCCATTGCCTCCAGATCCTTAAGGTTGCCACCACCACTGGGTTCGTGGTATACCTTTTCGGGGAGAGCGGTAGCGGCGCCGTCACCAGCGCCTTTAGGCTCGTTCCTTTACAGGACGCCATCTCCAGCCTCATCCACGCCGCCACCCCCCCCCCCCCTCCCTCCCTCATCCACTTGCGAACCATCGCCACATTGGCGGCCCAGTAATAATCGTCCAGATTCGACAACGCCAGTCCCCCTCTGTCCCTGCTGCGCTGCAGGAGCAACGCCAGTCCCCCTCTGTCCCTGCTGCGCTGCAGGAACCCCCTCCTTACCCTCGGGGTCTTCCCTGCCCACACGAAACTCATAACACTCCTATCTATTTTCTTAAAAAAGGCCTTCGTGATCAAAATGGGGAGACATTGAAACACAAAAAGAAACCTTGGGAGGACCATCATCTTGACCGCCTGCACTCTGCCCGCCAATGAGAGCAGCAGCATATCCCACCTCTTGAAATCCTCCTCCATCTGCTCCACCAGCCGCGTCAGATTGAGTTTGTGTAAAGTTCCCCAGCTCCTGGCTACCTGAATCCCCAAATATCGGAAGTTTCTTTCCGCTCTCCTTAGCGGCAGGCCGTCTATCCCTCTTCCCTGATCCCCGGGGTGTACTACGAAAAGCTCACTCTTCCCCATATTAAGCCTATATCCCGAAAAATCTCCAAACTCCCTCAATATCTGCATAACCTCTGTCATCCCCTCTACAGGATCCGCCACATACAGTAGTAGGTCATCCGCGTAGAGTGACACTCGGTGTTCCTCTCCCCCTCTAACCACCCCCCTCCATTTACTAGAGTCTCAATGCTATGGCCAGTGGTTCAATTGCCAGCACGAACAGTAATGGGGACAATGGGCACCCCTGCTTTCCCCTGTGTAACCGAAAATACTCCGATCTCTGCCGATTTGTGACTACACTTGCCACTGAGGCCCCATAGAGGAGTTTAACCCAACTGACAAACCCCTCCCCGAACCCAAACCTCCTCAGCGCCTCCCTCTACCCTATCAAATGCCTTCTCTGCATCCATCGCTGCCACTATCATAGAATAGATTATCATAGAATTTACAGTGCAGAAGGAGGCCATTTGACCCATCGGGTCTGCACCGGCTCTTGGAAAGAGTACCCTACCCAAGGTCAATACCTCCACCATATCCCCATAATCCAGTAACCCCACCCAACACTAAGTGCAATTATGGACACTAAGGGCAATTTATCATGGCCATCCACCTAACCTGCACATCTTTGGACTGTGGGAGGAAACCGGAGCACCCGGAGGGAACCCACGCACACACTGGGAGGATGTGCAGACTCCGCACAGACAGTGACCCAAGCCGGAATCGAACCTGGGACCCTGGAGCTGTGAAGCAATTATGCTATCCACAATGCTACCGTGCTGCCCCGTGCTATCTCTGCCTCCCCCTCCACTGGGGGCATCATTATCACCCCAACAGCCGTCGCACGTTAACATTCAGTTGTCTCCCCTTTACAAACCCTGTCTGGTCTTCATGCACCACCCCCGGGACACAATTCTCGATCCTCATCGCCAGCACTTTTGCCAGCAACTTGGCGTCTACATTCAGGAGCGAGATAGGCCCATATGACCCACATTGCAGCGGGTCTTTATCTCGCTTCAGGATTAATGATATCGTCGCCTCCGACATTGTCGGGGGTAGAGTCCCCCCTTCTCTGGGTTCATTAAAGGTTCTTGCCAACAAGTCCACGTACTTCCTATAAAATTTCACCGGGAACCCGTCTGGTCCCGGGGCCTTCCCTGGCTGCATGTTCCCCAACCCTTTAGTCACCTCGTCCACCCCGATTGGCGCCCCCAGACCTGCCACCTCCTGCTCCTCCACCTTCGGGAACCTTAGTTGGTCCAAAAACTGTTGCATCCCTTCTTTCCCCTCCGGGGGTTGGGACCTATATAGCCTCTCATAAAAGGTCTTAAACACCTCATTTATCTTCCCTGCACTCCGCACCGTAGTTCCCGTTTCATCTCTAACTCCCCCTATTCCCCTCGCCGCTATCCTCTTGCGAAGTTGGTGGGCCAGCAGCCGACTCGCCTTTTCCCCATATTCGTATCTCATCCCCTGTGCCTTCCTCCACTGTGCCTCTGCCTTCCCTGTGGTCAGCAGGTCAAACTCCGTCTGAAGTCTTCGCCTCTCTCTATATAGTCCTTCTTCCGGGGCCTCCGCATATCTTTTGTCCACACTCAAAATCTCCCCCACTAATCGCTCCCTTTCTTTGCCCGCTTTTTTCTCCTTGTAAGCCCTAATGGAGATCAACTCTCCCCTAACCACCGCTTTCAGCGCTTCCCATACTACCACCACCTGGACCTCACCATCATCGTTGGCCTCCAGGTACCTTTCAATACATCCCCGCACCCTTCCACAAACTCCCTCATCCGCCAATAGTCCCACATCCAGTCGCCACAGTGGGCGCTGTTCCCTCTCCTCTCCTAGTTCCAGATCCACCCAGTGCGGGGCATGATCTGAAACAGCTATGGCCGAGTACTCCGTTCCTTCCACCCTCGAGATTAGTGCCCTACTCAAAACAAAGAAATCTATCCGGGAGTAAGCCTTATGAACATGGGAGAAAAAGGAAAACTCTTTGGCCAACAGCCTAGCAAATCTCCATCGATCCACTCCCCCCATTTGCTCCATAAACCCCCTGAGCACCTTGGCCGCTGCCGGTCTCCTTCCGGTCCTGGATCTAGACCGATCTAACCCTGGATCCAGCACAGTATTGAAATCCCGCCCCCCCCCATTACCAGGCTTCCTACCTCCAGGTCCGGGATTCGTCCCAGCATCCGCTTCATATATCCCGCATCATCCCAGTTCGGGGCATATGCATTTACCAGCACGACCTCCATTCCCTGCAATCTACCACTCACCATCACGTATCTGCCACCATTGTCCACTACTATATTCCTAGCCTCGAACATCACCCGTTTCCCCACCAATATAGCCACCCCTCTAATTTTCGTGTCCCACCCATCCTTTCCTTAACCTAACCTGATCCGCCACCTTCAGATGCGCCTCCTGAAGCATGACCATGTCCGCCTTCAGTCCTTTTAAGTGCGCGAACACTTGGGCCCTCTTAATCGGCCCATTTAGGCCTCTCACATTCCACGTGATCAGCCGGATTGGGGGGCTGCGCCGACTAGCCCATCACCTACTCTAGGCCTGTCCTACGTCCAGGTCCCGCGCACCCACCAGTCCCCCAGGCGGCGCACTACCGTCCCGACCACCTCTTCCCTTGCCAGCTCCTCCTCGATCCCAGCAGCAGCAACCCAGTTATCCCCCCCCCCCCCCTAGATCCCCATCTAGCATGGTTACTCCCCCCATGATGCTTCCGAAAGTCAGCTGACTCCAACTGACCCCGGCTTCCCCTGCTCTCTCCTTGACCCCCCCCCCCCCCCCACCGCGTGTGGAGCGCTCATCCTCCTTGCGCCTATCTTCCCGCCATCGTCTCCCTAGCGCGGGAAAAAACCTACGCTTTCCTAGATCAGCCCCGCCCCCTATGGCGCAGCTCCCCCTACAGCCCCGTTCCCATTCCTCATCCCCACCTATGTCCCTTTTTCCACCGGCGCCCACATTTCTCAGTGTCCCCCCCCGTCAAAGAAAACAGGGATTCTTCTCTCCCCTTTCCCCTCCCCATCTATCGTCCCGATACGGTGAACATCCCATTCCCCAATTTACATTTCTATACATCAACATCGTCATCTCCCCCACAGCATCAGTCCCTCAGTTCTGGTCCAATTTCTCTTTTTGGATGAAGGTCCATGCCTCCTCCGACGTTTCAAAATAGTAGTGTCTGTCTTGGTACGTGACCCACAATCGCGCCGGCTGCAGCATCCCAAACTTTACTTTCTTCTTGTGAAGCGCCGCCTTGGCCCGATTAAAGCTCGCTCTCCTTCTCGCCACCTCCGCTCTCCAGTCCTGATACACTCGTATCACCGCATTCTCCCACCTGCTACTCCGTACCTTCTTGGCTCAGCTCAAAACAGCCTCTGTCGGTGAAGCGGTGAAATCTCACCACTATCACCCTTGGTGGTTCTCCAGCCTTGGGTCTCCTCGCAAGGACCCGGTGAGCCCCTTCCACCTCCAGGGGGCCCGAGGGGGCCTCAGCTCCCATTAGCGAATGGAGCATCGTGCACACATAAGCCCCAATGTCAGCTCCCTCCATTCCCTCGGGGAGACCCAGAATCCGGAGGTTCTTCCTCCTCGATCAGTTCTCCAAAACTTTGAGTCTTTCGATACACCTCTTGTGTAGCGCCTTGTGCGTCTCCATTTTTACCGCTAGGCCCAGAATCTCATCCTCGTTCTCAGCTGCCTTCTGCTTCACCCCATGGAGCTCTATCGCCTGGGCCTTTTGCGTTTCTTTTAGCCCTTCGATTGCCAACAACATCGGCGCCAGCACCTCCTTTTTTAATTCCTCCACACACCGTCTAAGGAATTCCTGCTGATCCGGCCCCCATGTCGTCTGGTCTTCATCCGTCGCCATCTTGCTTCTTCCTTCTCTTCTCTGCCGCTGCTCCAGAGGATCCTTCGCAATCTGGCCACTACCACCGATCTTTTCCATACACACTAGGGGGGACTCCTTACTTCGTCACCCCACACTGGGTTTGGTCCAAAGAAAATTTCCGTTGGGGCTCCCAAAAAGAGCCCAAAAGTCCGTTAGAGCGGGAGCTGCCGAAACGTGTAGCTTAGCAGTGCATCGCCGCAACCGGAAGCCTCCGAGGGATAGATTGTTGTCGCTGGTACCACTCCACTAGGTTCTCTATCTCCCTCCTGTATTCTGACTCGTCGTTATTCAAGATCCGGACCACTATAGTCGTATCGTCAGCAAACTTGAATAGGCAAATACTTTGGCATTAAGGTTGGAAGGGTGTCTTCCAAAGGTGATCGGGGAGGACCAGATGGGGTTTTTAAAGGGAAGACTGTTGTTCTCGAATGTGAGGAGGTTGCTGAATGCGGTGCTTTCTCTGGCAGAGGGGAGGGAGATGGATGTGGTAGTGGCATTGGATGCGGAGAAGGCGTTTGACCGACTTGAGTGGAGTTATTTAATTGCGGTACAAGAGAAATTTGGGATTGGGCCTAAGTTTGTGGCGTAGGTGCTATATAAGGAGCCAATGGCGAGCGTGCGTATGAACAGTATGAATTCAGAGTATTTTGCTTTGCATCGGGGTACGAGGCAGGGGTGCCCATGCTCATGCCCCCCCCTTCTGTTTGCTTTGGCCATTGCGCTAAGGAGTCCGGGGTTGTGGAAGGGGATAATGGGGTGGGGGGGGGGGGGGGGGGGGGGGCGTTGGAACATAGCATGTCCCTTTATGCAGATGATTTGTTGCTGCCTATTTCAGAGCCGAGCACGTTGGTGGGGAGTATAATGGGGTTGATCCAGAGATTCGGGATTCTTTGGGGGTACAAACTGAATTCAGGGACGAGTGGGTATTTTGAGTTCTCCCTGACTGGCGCGGCGGTGAGGGGGCTGCCGGTTCACCTGGCAGTGTCTCATTTTAGGTATTTGCGGGTGCAGGTGGCCCAGGATTGGGCAGGGCTTTGGAAGCTTAATTTCACTCGTATGATGGGGAGGGTGAAGGCCGATTTGCTGAGGTGGGAGAATCTCCCTCTGTCATTGGCGGGCTGGGTGCAGACAGTTAAAATGAATGTTTTGCTGCTATTCCTTTTCTTGTTTCAATGTCTACCGGTCTTTTTGCCTAAATCTTTCTTCAGAGGAGTGGAAAGGTTGATCTCGTTTCTTTTGGGGAGGAAAAGTGCCTGGGGTTAGGAAGGTGGTACTGCAGAGGGGTCAGCAGGGGTTAGGCCTCCCGAATATTTGTTGTATTATTATTGGGTGGCAAAAGCAGTGAAGGTGTAGGGCTGAAGCAGAGAGGGTGGGGGGAGGGGGCTCTGTGGGTTAAGATGGAGGCAGGTTCTTTTTTTTTTTATTTAGAATACCCAATTCATTTTTCCCAATTAAGGGAAAATTTAGCGTGGCCAATCCACCTACACCACATCTTTGGGGTTGCGGAGACAAAACCCACGCAAACACGGGGAGAATGTGCAAATTTCACACGGACAGTGACTCAAAGCCAGGATCGAATCTGGGACGTCGGCGCCGTGAGGCAGCAGTGTGGAGGCGGGTTCTTGTATGGGGTCGGGGTTGCGGGCGCTGGCAACGGCACTGCTCCCGATGGCCCCAAGGAAGTACACGGTGAATCTGGTGGTGCTGGCCACCGTGAAGATTTGGAGGCAGTTTACACAGCACGTTACACGGGGGGGCCAGGTCAGGGGGGGATGCCAATTAGGGGGAATCATGGGTTTGAACCGCGGAGGCTGGATGCATGGCTTCAGGGATGGGAAATGATTAAGGTAATGAAGGATCTGTTCCTGGGAGGGCGGTTTGTTAGTTTGAAGGAGTTGGACAAGAAGCATTGGTTGACGCAGGGGGAAGGCTTTGTGTATACGCAGATGCAGGACTTTGCGAGGAAGATTTTTCCGACCTTTGTTATTGCCCCTGCCTTCTTGCTGTTCGAGACAGTGCTGTCAGTGAGGGGTTGGCGAGGGGGGTCGTCTCGGCGCTTTATGGGAGGATTCTGGAGGAGGATGGGTTGTGTATGGAGAGGGTTACGGTGAAGTGGGAGAAAGAGCTGGGGGCGGTGCTCGAGGGATTGTGTTGTGAGGCGCCGCAGAGGGTGAATGCCTCGACTTTGTGTGTGCAGTTGGGGTTGATGCAGCTGAAGGTGGTATACAGGACGCACTTTACAAAATCAAGGATGAACTGGCTGTTCAAAGGGGTGGGGGATGTCTGTGAGTGATGTGGGTCCTACAACTGTCACATGTTTTGGGCTTGTCCGAAGCTGGAAGGGTTTTGCAAGACGGTGTTCAGTATAATTTTGGAGGTCTTAAACGTGGGTGTGGAGCCCGGTCTCCTGGAAGCCATATTCGGGGTGTTGGACCGGCCAGAGCTGCAGTACGGTGTGGGGGCAGATGTCTTAGCCTTTGCCTCGCTGATTGCTCGTAAGCGGGTCTTGCTGGGGTGGAGGTCAGCCTGTCCACCCTGTGCCTCGGCATGGCATGGGAACATGCTGAGGGTTTTGACTCTGGAGACAGTGAAGTTCGCGCTGAGGGGGCGAGTGAGGGGTTCTACAATTGTTGTGGTTTGTTCATCATGCAGTTTTGGGAGTTGGTTACCGTTGGCTGCTGAGGGACGATGTTTGGGGGAGGCTGGGGTTTTTTGTTTGGGGTTGTTTTGTATTGTAGACCTGTTGAAAATTTGTTGAATAAAAATAATTTTTTTTAAAAATAAATAAGGTGAAACAACAGCTCAATTTACAATTTTTACTTTAAAAATTCAGATGTGTCAGAAATGAATGTGATATTTATAGAAGTAACTAAGGAGAATCTATCATGGACCTGGCGTGGGTCGTGAGAGTCAGCCATTTGGTAAAAGTGGGTCACTTGGAAAAAAAAGTTTGAAAAACACTAACTCACGAAGCAGTGGAAAAGAAATTGAGGATGGAATTTGCAAACCAACCTAGAGGGGTTTAATAATAATTAATAATTGCTTATTGTCACAAGTAGGCTTCAATGAAGTTACTGTGAAATGCCCCTAGTCGCCACATTCCGGCGCCTGTTCGGGGAGGCTGGTACGGGAATTGAACCCGCACTGCTGGCATTGTTCTGTATTACATAGAACATAGAACAAACAGTACAGCACAATACATGCCCTTCGGCCCACGATGTTGTGCCGACTATTTATCCTCATCTAAGATCAACCTAACCTACACCCCTTCAATTTACTGCAGTCCATGTGCTTGTCTAAGTCGCTTAAATGTCCCTCATCACTCAGACTCCACCACCTCTGCTGGCAGTGCATTCCTCGCACCCACCATTCTGTTTAAACAACCTACCCTTGACATCTCCCCTATCCCTTCCTCCAATCACCTCAAAACTATGTCCCCTCGTGACAGCCATTTACGTGCGGGGAAAAGTCTCTGGCTATCCACTCTATCCATGCCTCTCATCACCTTGTGCACCTCTTATCAAGTTACCTCTCTTCCTTCTTTGCTCCAGTGAGAAAAGCCCTAACTCCCTCAACCTTTCTTCTTAAGACATGCCTCCATTCCAGGCAGCATCCGAGTAAATCTCCTCTGTACCCTCTCCAAAGCATCCACATCCTTCCTATAATGATGCGACCAGAACTGGACACAATATTCCAAGTGTGGTCTAACTCGAGTTTTATAAAGCTGCAGCAAAACCTTGTGGCTCTTAATTTCAATCCCCCTGTTAATGAAAGCCAACACACCATACGCCTTCTGAACAACCCTATCAACCTGGGTGGCAACTTTGAGGGATCTATGTACGTGGACCCCAAGACCCCTCTGTTTCTCCACACTTCCAAGAATCTTGCCTTTAACCCTGTATTCAGCATTCAAATTCGACCTTCCAAAATGAATCACTTCACATTTATCTAAGTTGAACTCCATCTGCCACTTCTCAGCCCAGCTCTGCATCCTGTCAACGTCCTGTTGTAACCTGCAACAGCCCTCGACACTATCTACAACTCCCCCAACTTTCGTGTCATCGGCAAACTTACTAACCCACCCTTCCACTCCCTCATCCAAGTCATTTATAAAAACCACAAAGAGCAGAGGTCCCAGAACAGATCCCTGCAGGACACCACTGGTCACCGACCTCCGGGCAGAATACTTTCCATCCACTACCACTCACTGTCTTCTTTCGGCCAGCCAATTCTGATTCCACACAGCTGAATTTCCCTGTATCCCATGCCCCCTAACTTTCTGAATGAGCCTACCATAGGGAACCTTGTCAAATGCCTTACTGAAATCCATATACACCACATCCACTGCCCGACCTTCATCAATGTGTCTCGTCACATCCTCAGAAAGAATTCAATGAGGCTTGTGAGGCATGACCTGCCCCTCACATGCCATGCTGACTATCTTTAATCAAACTATGTTTTTCTAAATAATCATAAATCCTATCTCTCAGAATCCTTTCCAATATTTTGCACACCACAGACTGATGGGTCTGCAATTCCCAGGGATTTTCCTATTCCCTTTCTTGAACAGGGGAACGACATTCGCCTCCCTCCAATCATCCGGTACTACTCCAGTGGAGAGTGAGGATGCAAAGATCATCACCAACGGCGCAGCAATCTCTCCCTCGCTTCCCGTAGTAACCTTGGGTATATCCCATCAGGCCCAGGGGACTTATCTACCCTGATGCTTTTCAAAATTTCCAACACATCCTCCTATTTAAAATTTTTTTTAGAGTATCCAATTATTTTTTTCCAATTAAGGGTCAATTTAGCGTGGCCAATCCACCTAACCACATGGGGAGAAGGTGCAAACTCCACACGGATAGTGACCCAGAGCTGGGATCGAACCTGGGACCTCGGCGCCGTGAGGCAGCAGCACTGTCCACTGCGCCACCGTGCTGCCACATCCTCCTTCTTAATATCAACCTGTTTGAGTCTATTAACCTGGTTCACACTGTTCTCATGAGCAACAAGGCCCCTCTTTATAGTGAATACTGAAGCAAAATATTCATTTAGGGCCACACCCATCTCCTCAGACTCTAGGCACAAGTTTCCTCCACTATCCCTGATCGGCCCTACTCTCACTCTGATCATCCTCCTATTTCTCACATAAGTGTAGAACGCCTTGGGGTTTTCCCTAATCCTTCCCGCCAGGGCTTTTTCATGCCCCCTTCTAGCTCTCCTAAATCCATTTTTTAGTTCCTTCCTGGCTACCTTGTAACCCTCTAGAGCCATGCCAGATCCTTGCTTCCTCAACCTTACGTAAGCTCCCTTCTTCCTCTTGACTAGAAGCACCACTTCTCTTGTCATCCAAGGCTCCTTCACCTTACCAATCCTTCCTCGTCTCAGTGGGACAAAACTATCCAGCACTTGCAGCAAGTGCTCCTTAAACAACCCGCACATTACTGTTGTGCATTTCCCCAAGAACAATTGTTCCCACTTTATGCTCCTCAGCTCCTGTCTAATTACAAGCCAGCTATTTAGCCCACGGTGCTAAACCAGCCCCAACAAAAGGAGCAACACTTTGGACAACAAAAGTTGCAATTGTGGGATGTTTTTATTATATCCCAGATCTGACTGAGTTAGGGAAAATGTGATGAAAGAGAGCATTGTTTGTAATATAGTCGCCACCATTTTGTCCAATTATATGTTGCATTTCAAACAGGAATGCACTCCTTGAATAAAAACAGAAAATACAGGACGGCATGGTGGGGCAATGGCTCGCACTGCGGCCTCATGCGCCAAGGTCCCCGATTCGATCCCGGCCCTGGGTCACTGTCTGTGTGGAGTTTGCACATTCTCCCCGTGTCTGCGTGGGTCTCACCCCACAACCCAATAGATGAGCAGGGTAGGTGGATTGGCCATGCTAAATTGTCCCTTAATTGGGAAAAAAAAATAATTGGATACTTAAATTTATTTTTTAAAAACAGAAAATACTCCAAATACTCAACAGATCCGGCAGAATCTGTGGAGAGAGAAACAAGATCATTTTTTCAGGTCTGCTGAAGGATCATTGAACTGAAACAGCTCTTGTTTCTCTCGCCACGGACACTGCCAGACCTGTTGAATACTTCCGCGTTTTCTGTGTTTATTTCAGATTTCCACAGTATCTCGCATTTGTACTGCTTAACCTAGTTCTGAAGTTATAGCAAGACAAAAAACAACTTTGTCCAGATCGGGGTGGCACGGTGGCACAGTGGTTAGCACTGCTACCTCACTGCACTGAGGACCCAGGTTCGATCATGGCCCCGGGTCACTGTCCGTGAGGAGTTTGCACATTCTCCCTGCGTCTGCGAGGGTCTTACCCCCACACCCCTCCCCCACACCCCTAAGATGTGCCTGGTAGGTGAATTGGCCACGCTAAATTGCGCCTTAATTGGGGAAAAACATAATTGGGTACTCTTTAAAAAAAAAAAAAAAATTTTTTTAAACAAAAAAAAAAGGAACAACGGAAATATTTGAACAGGAAATAAGGTCCAAATCAAGTATATTCTTGTAAAGGGAAAAAAGGAGGAGGTCAAGTTTGACACTTAAAATAGGAGCACCAACTGGGCAGATAATGAAAAGTAATAAGAATCTTTATTAGTGTCAGAAGTAGGCTTACGTTAACACTGCCATAAAGTTACTGTGAAAATCCCCTAGTCGCCACATTCCGGCACCTGTTCGGGTACACAGGGAGAATTCAGCATTCACCTAGCAAGCACACAACTTTTGGGCTTTGTGGGAGGAAACCAGAGTGCCCGGAGGAAACTCACGCAGACACAGGGAGAACGTTCAGAATCCGCAAAGACAGTGATCCAAGGCGGGAATCGAACCTGGGACCCTGGCGCTGTGAAGCAACAGTGCTAACCGCTGTGCCACCGCGCTGCCACGGTAAAAAGCCAGCCATTATAGAGAAAATGTCAGAAAACTACACGAAGTGAGCTTAAAAAGCTAAAAGAGGTGATGAGGGAATATTAGCAGAGAAAAAAACATAACTAGTAACAGCATTCATAAAGAAAATGATGGAAATCAGAACTGTTCTGATAAAAGGTCACAAACCTGAAACTCTATTTCTCTCTCCACAGATGCTGCCACAGCTGCTGAGTATTTTCAGCATTTTCTGTTTATATTTCAGATTTCCACATCCGCAGTATTTTGCTTTTGTATAAACCGTAGCAAATAGGTCTGATGGGAGTATAGTTAAAATAGCAGCTGCTTAGAAACAAGAGTCAAGATGATCTAGGTAGTAGCAATAAGTAAGTACGAGCCACAGTTTTGAGAAGGAGGTGGCAGTTGCCACTGAAAAACCGCTAGAGTTTGCTAGATCATAAAATCGTAGAGATTTGCAGTACCAAAAGAGGCTATTCAGTCCATCATGTCCACATCTACTAGCAAGTAACCATCTAGCTCAATCTTACTTTTCAACTCTTGCTCCATAGCCCTTGTAGGTTACAGCACTTCCAAGTATTTTTTTGGGGTTTCTACCCTTTAAGCCTTCCCCCTTTCAAACAATGAATTCTTCATCCATGCCGTGCTCTGGGTGAAAAAGAAATTTCCCTCAAATCTCCTGTAAACCACCCATCTCTTACCTAGATTTATGCTCCTGTTATGGACCCTCCAGCCATGGGGAATAAAACCTTCCCAATCATGCTCAGACCTCTGCCATAATTTTATGCAATTCAATTAGCCTCCTGTTCCAAAGAAAACAATGCGAGCCAGTCCAGTCTTTCCTCGTAACTAAAATTCTGCGGTCCAGCCACCATTCTTATAAATCTCCTCTATATCCTCTCCAGTGCAGTCACATCGTTCATATAGTACAGTGAACAGAACTGCACGCAGCACTCCACTTGTGGCCTAACTAGTGTTTTTGCAATTCCAGCTAAGCTCCTAGTTCTTGTATTCTATGCTTTGGCCAATAAAAAGTCTTACAACACCAGGTTAAAGTCCAACAGGTTTGTTTCAAACACTAGCTTTCGGAGCACTGCTCCTTCCTCCGGTGAATGAAGGAGCAGTGCTCCGAAAGCTAGTGTTTGAAACAAACCTGTTGTACTTTAACCAGGTGTTGTCAGACTTCTTACTATGCTCACCTCAGTCCAACGCCGGCACCTCCACATCTTAGTCAATAAAGGCAAATATCATAGATTATCATAGAATTTACAGTGCAGAAGGAGGCCTCTCGCACGCCTTCTTGACCACCTTATCTACCTGTCCTGCCTCCTTCAGGAATCGTTGGACGTCCACTCCCAAGGTCCCTCTGTTTCTGTATACTTCCCCATATCCTACCATTTACGATGTATACCCTTGCCTTCTTTACCTTCCCCAAATGCATTACAGATACCTTGAATTTCTTTGGATTTAACTCTGTTTGCCACTATACCACCCACCTGACTAGTCCATAGGTATCGTTCTTCAACTTTCTTCTCGATTATCAATCACCCGGCCAATTTTGGTATCATCTGCAAACTTCTATACCCCCCCCCCCCCCCGCACATTCAATTCAAATCATTAATATATGCCACAAAGAGCAAGGGACCTATTCTAGAACTGTTACTATTCAAAGAAATAGAACTAAAGAGGTTACTCGGATTCGAGTTGTTCAAACCTGTTGTTTAATTGAAACATTATTAGTACCTGGTGGTATTCTTAGATGCAAGCTGAAATTAGCCATGGAAGAAATAACTAGGGCTCTGAATATAATTTTTCAAAACTCCTATGGTGAGGAACAGAAGGTTGGGAAGTTCTCTTCATAAAAGGAGAAACTGGCATGTCAGGAAATCAGACGCAAGTTAATACAGTTTTGGTAAGCTACTAAAATCTATAATTAGGTGAATATTAAATTCTTGGAGAGCCATGAGCAGATGGGTTGGATTTCAAAATGGCAGGTTGTTGCTGATAAACTTTACAGAATTCTTTAAAGAAATAACAAACAGGGAAAATACAGCGGATATGGATTTTGACAAAAATGCGTTTATTCCATACGACATTAAAGACTTACGACAAAGATAATGATGAATGGAATTAAGAGGAATATGTCCATGTAAGTAGAGGAATATTTGGATATAAGTGGTAGAGGTAAAGGGAAGTTTCTTATAATGGAAGGGCATGGTTGCGGAGGGGTCTTTGTGGCGCTTGCATTCGAATTGAATGATTTAGACTTGGGAATTGAAGGAATAATGACATTTACAAATGGCATTGATAGGCAAATAGTGACAAAAGCTGTATAAAGTTTAAGGAAGACAGTAGTGAGTTAGCAAGATCGGCAGACTTATGGGAGAGACAGTTTAATATAGAGAAATATAAAGTAGTAAATTGTGGAAATACAAAGTACATTGGAGTAAGGAATAAGAATAAAAGGATATGCTGATAGGGGTAGATGAAATAGGATGGGACAAGACTTGTGTGGAACAGAGCACATGGCAGGAGACAGTTGAGTTGAATGTCCTGGTTCTAAGCTGTATATTCTATCATGTTCTATATGTTTTTAAATGTTATTCACTTGTAATATATTCCAGTCCTGAGAAAGAAGTTGTATATGGAATATTAATTTACTTGTTCTCTCCCGAATGCCGACTGACCCACTGAGTGTTTCCAGCAGTTCTTGTTTTTATAACATTAAATTACATTATCTGGCTTGACTAAATGTAACACTTCTAATTGCGTATCACATTCTTTGGATTAGCCTGCCCAGAGATCAACCATTATTCCAGCCATTTTCATTATTTATACCTGCATCACTGATTGGAAAATATAACAATCACACTTTTATAGGGACCCAATGATCAGGTTAACACAATTCATATATTTTAACTGTTCAGAGGATAACAGATAACTGGGAGTACCTACAAATCTGTATTCTTAATTTGGGATTTCAAGCTGTTAACTCCTGAAGAAATGTCACGATAAAAATCCTCAAACTACTTTTGCAATGACCACTGGATAAAGTGTATCATATAATACAATGCTTTCATTCAATAGGGTGGCTACGTTCTATATTAAATCCGGTTTTTATGTTACTATTTCCACCACATTTTTGGGTGCAGATTGGCAGTGTCTGGTGTACAACGAGATGATGATCATGAATGCATCAGTGCAGGTTTATCTGCAAATAATTTCCAGTTCCTAGAGGGAGGTCACAGTCCAGGATGGGCAAATGACATTGAGTTATCTTGGTTCCTGACTCATTCTCTTTGTTCCAGCAGGGATGTGGAAGATGATACGGTTGACAAGGACAAGATTCTGCTACAGAAGGAGGCTGAGGTGAGTGTATCAGTTTCTAAGAGGTCAAGCACAGAGAGACCAATTAAAAGGACAAAAGCCTTTATCAGGAACCAATGAAAAAGAAAAAGCCTTCGTCAGGATCATCTTCCGTGATTAACAAGTTAGAGTCCTACAAAACACTTGGGGGCAAAAAGAGTTGTGTTTTCTGTTTCTGAATAATTTTGAATCGAGCAGCAAAACAGGAAACATTTTTAAATTTGGAGCCTTTCGTTACTTACAGCTGCCTCACTAATTCTTGTTGCTGTTACATCCGGGGCGATATTCTCCAATAATGGGGTTATGTCCCCACTCCAGCGTGAAAACACGGACGAGTCACTCTGGACTTTCCTGAAGATAGTCCAGAGTGGTTCTCCTACATGAGGGGGCTAGCAGGGCAGCTCCTCACTGATCCGGCTGCTGCACTTCCGGTCAGGGGGGCCGCGCATGCGCACGGCGGTGGCATGGCGGAACCACACCGTGGACTGGCACCAAAAAGATAGGCACCCCGGAGATCGCGAGCGCCCGTGGATCGGTGGCCTCCGATCGATAGCTGCCATGTCGAGTTCCCGACGGGTGAGACCATGAGAGAACCACGCCTTCAGGCACTCGGCCAGTTACACCGAGCCTCTGTCAATGGCCCCCTACCCACGCCGCGTAGACTGCGCGCGATTCGGCGTCGATGCCCATTCTCCGCACCCGCACCAATCGGTGCAGAGGCTCTGAGAATCCTGCCCACTGTCTTTCAATACTTCCCCCCCCCCCCCAGAGTACATACTTTATTAAATAGTGTTAATCAAACACCTGTAGATGATTGTAGTGTGATGGGCAGCTCTTTTGGAATGGAGGAGGTTGGAATGGAGTTTAGGGCAGGACAACAGAGAGGGAAAATGAGGAAGGGGAACAGGAAGGGGGGGGAGGGCAGGGGAAAGAGAGGGGGAGCAGGGAATGGGAAAGGAAGAGAGGGGGAAGGGGAAGAGAGGGGGAAGGGGAAGAGAGGGGGAAGGGGAAGAGAGGGGGAAGGGGACGAGAGGGCAGAAGGGAAAGAGGAGAAGGGAAAGAGGAGAAGGGGTTAGGGAAAGAGGAGGGAAGGGAAAAGGGCAAGAGGGGGGAGGGGAAATGGGCAAGATGGGGGAGGGGGAAATGGGCAAGAGAGGGTATGGGGAAATGGGAAAGAGAGGGGGTATGGGGAAATGGGAAAGAGAGGGTATGGGGAAATGGGAAAGCGAGGGTATGGGGAAATGGGAAAAAGAGGGTATGGGGAAATGGGAAAAAGAGGGTATGGGGAAATGGGAAAGAGAGGGGGATGTGGAAATGGGAAAGAGAGAGGGATGGGGAAGTGGGAAAGAGAGAGGGATGGGGAAATGGGAAAGAGAGGGGGTTGGGGAAATGGGAATGGGGGGGGGATGGGGAAATGGGAAAGAGGAGGGATGGGGAAATGGGAAAGAGAGCGGGATGGGGAAATGGGAAAGAGAGGGGGATGAGGAAATGGGAAAGAGAGGGGGTATGGGGAAATGGGAAAGAGAGGGGGTTGGGAAATGGGAAAGAGGGAGGAATGGGGAAATGGGAAAGAGAGGAGGAATGGGAAATAGAGAGATTGGATTGGATTTGTTTATTGCCACGTGTATCGAGATACAGTGAAACGTCTTTTTCTGCGTACAGTCCAGACAGATCATTCCATACATGAAAAAAAATGGCATACATAAATACACAATGTAAATACACAGACACAGGCTTCAGGTGAAGCATACAGGAGTGTAGTACTACATGGTAGAGAAGATGTGTGAAGAGATCAGATCAGTCCATAAGAGGATTTGGGAGTTTGGTAACAGCGGGGAAGAAGCTGTTTTTGAGTCTGTTAGTGAGTTAGTTCTCAGACCACCTCCTGCCCGGTGGAAGAAGTTGGAAGAGTGAGTAAGCCGGATGGAAGGGATCTTTGATTATGCTGCCCGCTTTCCCAAGGCAGCGGGAGGTGTAGACAAAGTCAATCGATGGGAGGCGGGTTCGCGTGATGGACTAGGCTGTGTTCGCGACTCTCTGTAGTTTCTTACGGTTTTCGGCTGAGCAGTTGTCATACCAGACAGTGATGCAGCCAGATATGATGCTTTCTATGGTGCATCTCTAAAGGTTGGTAAGTGTCAATGTTGGCATGCCAAATTTCCTTAGTTTCCTGAGAAAGTATAGGTGCTGTTGTGCTTTCTTGCTCGTAGCGTTGATGTGGGTGGACCAGGGCAGATTGCTGGTGATGTGCATACCTAGGAATTTGAAGCTGTCAACCATCTCCACCTCGGATGCAGACTGGGGGTCTAATATAATTTGCTTTCTGAAGTCGATGACCAGCTCCTTAGTTTTCCTGACATTGAGGTAGAAATTGTTGTCTTAACACCACTCCACTAGGTTCTCTATCTCCCTCCTGTACTCTAACTCATCGTTGGTTGAGATCCGACCTCTATGATCGTAGTGAATGGGAAAGAGAGGGGGGAAGGGGAAAGTGGGGTTAGAGGGGAGAGGGGGGTGGAGGGCAGAGGGAGGGGGGTGGAGGGCAGAGGGAGGGGGTGGAGGGCAGAGGGAGGGGGGTGGAGGGCAGAGGGAGGGGGGTGGAGGGCAGAGGGAGGGGGGTGGAGGGCAGAGGGAGGGGGGTGGAGGGCAGAGGGAGGGGGGTGGAGGGCAGAGGGAGGGGGGTGGAGGGCAGAGGGAGGGGGGTGGAGGGCAGAGGGAGGGGGGTGGAGGGCAGAGGGAGGGGGGTGGAGGGCAGAGGGAGGGGGGTGGAGGGCAGAGGGAGGGGGGTGGAGGGCAGAGGGAGGGGGGTGGAGGGCAGAGGGCAGAGGGAGGGGGGTGGAGGGCAGAGGGCAGAGGGGGGTGGAGGGCAGAGGGAGGGGGGTGGAGGGCAGAGGGTGGGGGGGGTGGAGGGCAGAGGGTGGGGGGGTGGAGGGCAGAGGGTGGGGGGGTGGAGGGCAGAGGGTGGGGGGGTGGAGGGCAGAGGGTGGGGGGGTTGGAGGGCAGGGGGTGGGGGGGTGGAGGGCAGAGGGTGGGGGGGTGGAGGGCAGAGGGTGGGGGGGGTGGAGGGCAGAGGGAGGGGGGTGGAGGGCAGAGGGAGGGGGGTGGAGGGCAGAGGGAGGGGGGTGGAGGGCAGAGGGAGGGGGGTGGAGGGCAGAGGGAGGGGGGGTGGAGGGCAGGAGGGGGTTGGCGGGCAGAGGGAGGGGGTTGGCGGGCAGAGGGAGGGGGTTGGCGGGCAGAGGGAGGGGGTTGGCGGGCAGAGGGAGGGGGTTGGCGGGCAGAGGGAGGGGGTTGGCGGGCAGAGGGAGGGGGTTGGCGGGCAGAGGGAGGGGGTTGGCGGGCAGAGGGAGGGGGGGTGGAGGGCAGAGGGAGGGGGGGTGGAGGGCAGAGGGAGGGGGGGTGGAGGGCAGAGGGAGGGGGGTGGAGGGCAGAGGGAGGGGGGTGGAGGGCAGAGGGAGGGGGGGTGGAGGGCAGAGGATGGGGGGTGGAGGGCAAAGAGAGGGATGTGAAGGGGAAGGAGAGGAGGTGGAGGGGAGGAGGAGGGAAGGCGGGGATTTAGGAGTAGGAACCTTTTATGCATTCACCAGAAGGTGAATGTCATTGACGAGCCATCATTTGTTGCCCAGCTTTAATTCTTTGAGAGCTGGTGATGAACTGCCTTCTGGAATTTCTGTTGTCCATGCATTTGCAGGGGCACTTGCAGTGCTGTTAGATAGGGAGATCCAGGATTCTAATCCAGCGACAGAGAAGGAACGGCGCTTTAGTTCCAATATAAGATGGTGAGTGACTTGGAAGGAAACTTGCACGTGGTGATGTTCCCATGCACCTGCTGCCATTGTCCTTCTAGGTGGTAGAGGTAGTGAGTTTGGGAGGTGCTGTTGAAGGAAACATGGTGAGTTTTTACAGTGCATCTTGTAGATGGTATACATTGCTGCACTTTCCTTTGGAACTGCACTCATGCAGTCAATTGGAGAGCATTCCATCACAATCCTGATTTCTGTCTTGTAAATGGTGGACTGCCTCTGCGGAGTTAGGCGAGTTATTCGCTGCAGAATTCCCAGCGTCTGACGTACTCTTGTGGCCACTGTATTTTACTGGCTGCTCTAGTTTAGTTTCTTTCAATGGTGACCTCCAGGATATTGTTGGTGGGGATTTCAGTGCTTGTGATGCTGTTCAACATAAAGTGGAGTTGATAGATTTTCTCTTATTGGTGATAGCCATTGACCAGCACTTGTGTGGCACATATGTGACTTACCACTTAGCAACCAAGCCTGAATGCTTCCCAAGACTCATAGAAGAGAGGAGGGTCAAGAGGGGGTTGTGGGGGGTGGGGGTGGGGGGAGGGGAGCGGTTAGTGCACGCAGTTGGGGAAGTGGAGTTGAGGCAGAAGATGAGGTCTGAACATGTTGAAAGGTGGGGCAGGCTTGAAGTCTACTCCTGCTATTTCTTCCGTTCTTGTATAAGTTTAAGTATTTTCCCTGAACTTTATCAACTGCATCATATACTGAACATTATTTTGTGCTTTTTCAATAAATTTATGTTTTAGAAAAGATGGATATTTCCTGGGAGGGGATGGGGTTGTTCCGTCTGCATCACCACTGTACCTTAGCATTAAGAACAGCTGGAACAACTAGTCAAAATAATTGCTGCAATGCTGGTTAAAAGCAGCTCTACTCTGCTGCCTCTTCAAATATATATTATTTGCTTCTCCTGAAACCTTGCCAGTGTTCCAGTACTGTGCTTTGCAAATACAGGGTTGGCAAGAAATATCTGGTTCAATTTAGATAGTGCGTACGTTATCCTATATAAATTCACATCAGTAAAATACTTCAGACAAAATCCTGCTCCAGGGGGGAAAAAATGAAGATTTTCCAGAGTAATACACTACGACAGGACGTGATTGCTGCTTTTGGATATTTCCACCTTGCAACATAATTTTCCAATGTGCCCACTGGCTGCAACAGCACAGGCTGATGTGTTGCATTTCAAGGGTACGCTTTTGTAATGCAACTTGCATCCAGAAAACAAGGTTGGTAACCTGAGACAAAACCTGGGTGTTAATGCACATCACACTGGTGACTGAAGTTTGATGCTTTTAGTCACCTTTTGCTGGTCAACATGGTAATTTAGACTGTAATGTTCATTCAGTTAGAGAATCACAATGAGCTGTTTTGTGGTTCAGTGAAGTGTGAATGGGGTTGCTATTGTCCAGAAGTGCTATATAAATGCAAATCTTCCATTTTTCTCATTTTTGCTCATGTATTTGTTTGTTTGGCCCCTTGTTCCACACCGTAATCAGTCAGTTTGTCGATGTACCATTTGTCAATGTATTCTGTTGATTATTCCTTTTTGTCTACTATGTGCATACTTGGCCGCAGAAAAATACTTGTCACTGTACTTCGGTACATGTGACAATAAATCAAATCAATCAATTTTTAAAAATACATCTCTCTCTCTCTCTCTCTCTCTCTCTCATCCCCCCCCCCACTTCTCTCTCTCTCTCATCCCCTCTCCCTGTTATCCTGAGGGGGGGAGAGAGAGAGACAGCTGTATTTTTTTAAAATGGAAGGTTCGCATTTATATAGCACTTTTGACAATATCAGGACATGCCAATAAAGTGCTTTTGAACTGTTGTGTAATGTTCAAAATGTGGCAGCCAATTTGCACACAGCAAGCTCCCACAAACGTGTGATAATTACTGGGTAATTTGTAAATTTTTGTTGTTGATTTTTGAGGAACCAGTTTTGGCCAAGTCACTGGGCCATCTCCTCCTGTTCTTCAAAATAGCAACATTGGATCTTTTATGCCCACCTGAGAGGACAGATGAGGCCACGGGTTTGATAATGATAATAATGATCTTTGTTGTCATAAGTAGGCTTACATTAACACTGCAGTGAGGTTACTGTGAAAAGCCCCTTGTCACCACATTCCGGCACCTGTTCGGGTACACAGTGGGAGAATTCAGAATGTCCAAATTATCTAATAGCACGTCTTTTGGGGTTTGTGGGAGGAAACCCACACAGACACGGGGAGAACGTGCAGACTCCGCGCAGACAGTAACCCAAGCCGGGAATCGAACCTGGGACCCTGGTGCTGTAAAGCCATAGTGCTAACCACTATGCTACCGTGCTCACGCCCCTCTTATCTTATCTGAAAGAACAGCATCTCCCAAAGTGCAGCACCAGAGTGTCAGCCTAGACTTTGCATCTAGATCATGAGTGGGATTCGAACCAGGATCCCTGTGACTCAGATGTGAGAATGCTGCCAATTGAGCCATGGCTGACACACTTTACTGGAGAGAGAGCAAGAACTGTAATCCTGAAGGAGAATGCGGGCTTAAAGGTGGCGAGGAGCAGGCGTGTTGCATAAGGCTGTTGGAAATATCATTCAATCAGGTTCACTGGTCTTCCTAATCAAGGATAAAAATGTCCACTAGTTGATCCACTCAGTTGATTACATCCAGCCAGACAGCTACACTTGAAATAAATCCATTGCTTTGTGCATGCATCCATTCTAATCTAATTACTCTTCATTGCGTGTGTGTGTGTGTGTGTGGCTGTCAAGCTGCTGAATTCCTTGGGGAGCAGGAGCCTGACATTGTTGAAGGGGTGTGGTTTAAGTGCATATCTTGATGTAGAGCTGACTGGCTCTTAACCATCCTAAGCCTCTGGTCTTTGGTGTCCCAGTGAAATAGTTTAGACTGTAATGTTCATTCAGTTGGAGAACCACAATGAGCTGTTTTGTGGTTCAGTGAATATTTTTAAACAGAAATGTGTATGAAGTATGAATGGGGTTGCTCTTGTCCTTTTCAGCTCCGAGACTTGATCCCAGTTTAATTCAGACTGATGGGATGAATGTTCTCTCTTTGTGTTGACTGTTAAGACCCTAAGTGACGAGGGTTTGATGACATCTCAAAGCATTTTCTGATGGTTTGATGACATCTCAAAGCATTTTTTGATGAGTCTGTTCATAACAAAAAAATGCCTATAATTGTGAACAACTTGCAGAAAATTGCCATCAGCTCAGGCAGACGAGCAGGGTGGCTTGTATATTAAATTGAAATGGTGCAATGGGGATGTGTTAAAGTTGGAGTTCAGATATTGTTGTGCGGAGGGTGGTTGAAAGAATTGTGTTGGGTGCTGCACAGCGCAAGTCTATAAATACACGTGTTTACGAAATTGCTGCAGATAGAGACCAGCACAGTGATTATTACTGTAGATTCACAGCACCAGGAACCCAGGTTCTATTCCCGGCTTGGGTCACTGTGCAGAGTCTGCACATTCTCCCCATGTCTGCGTGGGTTTCCTCCAGCGCTCCGGTTTCTTCCCACAAGGCCCGAAAGACGTGCTTGTTAGGTGAATTAAACATTCTGAATTCTCCCTCAGTGTACCCAAACAGGTGCCATAGTGTGGCGACTTGGGGATTTTCTCAGTAACTTAATTACAGTGTTAACGTAAGCTTACTTAGGGCAGCACGGTAGCACAGTGGTTAGCACAGTAGCTTCACAGCTCCAAGGTCCCAGGTTCGATTCCCGGCTTGAGTCACTCTCTGTGCGGAGTCTGCACTTCTCCCCGTGTCTGCGTGGGTTTGCTCCAGGTGCTCCGGTTTCCTCCCACAGTCCAAAGATGTGCAGGTTAGATGAATTGGCTATGCTAAATTGGATTGGCTATGCTAAATTGCCCTAGTGTCCAAAAAAGGGTTAGGTGGGGTTACGGGGATAGGGTGATGGCATGGGGATGGGATGGAGGTGTGGGCTGAGGTGGGGTGGTCTTTCCAAGGGCTGGTGCAGACTCAATGGGCCGAATGGCCACCTCCTGCACTGTAAATTCTATGATTCTATACTTGTGACAGTAATAAAGATTATTATTATTACTACTTTCCCCATGTTGGAGTCAAGATTTTATACTCTTTCACTTGTGCAACCAATGTCCAGGATTTCGGAATGCTGAACATAAAAGTGAAATTTACTGGCCTTCAGTTGGATACGCGCGCACACACGCACCCGCCCTCCTCCTCACCCTCTGCTGCCCACCACCACATGAATGCACACACGTGGACATTTGATATGGTGTGATCATAACTTTTTCATTTCCTCTCTTTTTATATAACATTTTGTGTGTCGTTTTTATGAGGGGAATATAAAAATGGATTTACTGAAACAATTAATTATTTTGAAACTTTTATTTTTGCGATAACATTTTTAGTGGAAGGCTAAATATTTGTTCATTGGAGCGAGTGGTATTGGCACAGCCTGGAGCGAGTGGTATTGGCACAGCCGTAAACGACATATCTTATTTTTATTCTCAGAAAATGGAGCTCAATTTATGATTAGCCAATGCACGTAACAGCCTCTCTCAAAAAAAGAAAATAACTCCTGGCCCCGGGTCAATGTCCGTATGGAGTTTGCACATACTCCCTGTGTCTGCATGGGTCCCAACCCTATAACCCAAAGATGTGCAGGGTAGGTGGATTGGCCACGCTAAATTGCCCCTTAATTGGGAGGAAAAAAATAAATGGGTACTTTACATAATACAATTTCTTTTTTAAAAATGTAATGTGTTGTCTTTATAATTGCTTTGTACGAGAAGGGTCTCCCAGCAGCATCTTTCAGCTGTTGTGAAATGTGCCTTTATCAGCAGAACACTTTCTGGTTGGGTTGGGAGGAAATCAGCTGACAGTCTGTGGTTTCTGGGAATTTCTGATAAAAACAAACACTTGCTTCCTCTCAGTTCCCGGGTTTCTGGAGTACTTGTCCTGTCATGATGTACCGGCAGAGGAAACGACTGTCATCCAACACAATTTCGATGGACTTGCCTAATTACATTGATGCAAGCTCCAGCTTCTGATTTTATAGGGTAGGTTTTCAACTTGTGAGCAGTCTCTATAAGGGCAGTTTGGCCAAAGCATCAGCTTTACCTTCAGGTGGCAAGTTGAAGATCTACTCCTTCATAGTCTTCTCTGAGCAACAGCTGTTATCTAGCACAAACAAGTAAAATAAATGACACTGGCACACATTATACTGTTCTTGCTCAACACTCACTTCCATGTGTGGCATCTGGCAGTGCACTGCACAGCAACAATAGTGTGATACTGTTTCACTGCAAGTTAAGGATGTTTTGGTGACCCTGGAAAGCAACTTTTTGTTTAAGATTCTGTGGCTGATATGATTATGCAAGCAAAGAAAACTTACAGCTTCTGCTCCGCAGGCGCAACCATCGAAAGGGAGGTCTTCAATCTCTAGCTTGTTTCCACTCCTCAAGGTAAGGAAGGTTGATGTTTAAAAAAAGCAAAATGGGTCTCAAATTGGAGATCAGCATCTGGCACCAAAATAGAAGCAGGGATCAGATCACCAAGATCACTAATACTGAGGTGAGAATGGAAAAGGCGATAAGAGGTTGATGATTTTTAAGTACGTTTTGTATTTCCTCTGTTGGCAGGACTTTGTCTGAGAATTTCACTCTGTACAAAATCTGGCATGCTTCTCTAGCATTGACCATAAAGAAGGTTTTGGCACGGGTTGCAATGTAGACGTCGACTGCATCGATCTCTAGATTATAATCATAGAATCTTGCATCACAGTAGGAGGCCATTTAGCCCACCATGCCTGTGGCGGCTCATTAAAAGCTGTCGCAAGTAGTCCCACAATGCAGCTTTTTCTTCTAAACCTTGAAAATGAATCTTCTTCAAGTACGCGTCCAGTTGATGTTTGAGAGTTGCCATAGAATCCGATTCTTTGTAGGTGGGTGTTCAAGGCCTTAACAACTCTGAGCAGAAAATCATTTAAATTATTTTAAACGTATGACCTCTGCCTACCAACCCAATTGCCAAAAGAAGTAGTTCCTCTAGACTTGCTCGATTGAAAATTTACAAGAATGCTACTGGAAATGCTGCCAAAAAGAGAAAGCTGAGGGGTGACCAAATAGAGGTATTTGAAATCATGAAAGATTTTGATAAAGAAGACACAATGAATATTACTTGTGAAGAATACAACTAGATTTCATCAATGCAAGATAATGAGCAAAAAATACAAATAGGGAATTCAGAAGAAACATTCCGAGTGCCCTCTGAAACTAGAGAGTTATAGTGCTGGAGGAAGTTACATGATGGTGGGGTGGGAGGTGTGGCAAGATTGCAGAGGAATTTGAAAACTAGGATGAGAACTTTAGAATTGTCATGAGCCACAATGGGTCATTGAACCATTGAATCAGGGACGAAAGGTGAACTGGACTTTGTATGAGCTAAAATACGGACAGCATAATTTACGTGGGGTGAACGCTGGGAGCATTGGGATAATTGAGCTGAGAGGTGACAAAGCCATGGAATGAGGGTTTCAACAGCAAGTGAGCTGTGGAAGAGCCAAGAGTCGAACATTTGCAATCTTCCAATCTGCTGGAACCTTTCTAGAATCTAGGGAATTTTTGAAGATCTACTATCTCTTCACCTAATCATCCGGAATTCTTCCTGATATTGAATGCATTATTCACTTGAAGAAGTGAGTTGGGTGTGGGAGGGAGGGGCTCATAATTGCAGTCTTTTTGATGATTAATGTTCCCCAATCACGATATTCTTTTTTAAAATATTTTTATTCAGGATATTTTCCATTTTATGCACAAGCCACAACACTCATTAAACATCAAATAATTCTCATAAACAACCCATCCACCATCCCACCTTGTATGCCCTATTTTATAGTTGCAAAACAGAACAGTGCCCCCTCCCCCAGCCCCACTGACGATTACCTACTCTTGAAGAAGGAGATGAACAACCTCCACCTTGAGTAAAACCCGTCCTCCGACCCCCAATGGCAAACTTAATCTTCTCCAAATGCAGAAATTCCTGCGGGTCTCCTACCCACGCTGTCGCCTTTGGCAGGTTCAGAGCCTGCCACCCAATCAAATTCCTCCTCCGGGCTATCGGGGAGGTAAAGGTCAACACCTCAGCCTTTCTCCCCTTCTGCACAGCTAGCTCATCCAACACCCCAAATGTCGCTACCCATAGGCTTGGTGCCACTTTTACCCCTAAAATCTCAGACATTGTCCCTGAAAAGGACTCCCAAAATGTCACCAATTTCAGACAGGACCAGAATATGTGTGTGTGGTTTGCCAGCCCCCTCATAGAATCATAGAATTTACAGTGCAGAAGGATACAGTGCAAATACAGTGCATCAAATCTGCACCGGCCCTTGGAAAGAGCACACTACTTAAGCCCACACCTCCACCCTATCCCCGTAACCCAACAACCCACCCAACCTTTTTTGGACACTAAGGGAAATTTAGCGTGGCCAAGCCACCTAACCTGCACATCTTTGGACTGTGGGAGGAACCCGGAGGAAACCCACGCAGACACAGGGAGGATGTGCAGACTCCACACGGACAATGATCCGAGCCAGAAATCGAACCTGGGACCCTTGTGTCCGCCCATGTCTGTCCTCCACTTCCAGAAAAAAACCATTCATGCATGTTTTGGTTATATGTGCTCTGCGCACTACTTTAAATTGAATCGGGCTCAATTTTGAACACGGGGTAGAGTTTATCCTATGTAAGGCCTCACTCCACCCCCCCCCCCCCCTTTCAAACGACCCACCCAACTCCTCCTCCTCACTTCCTTTTTATCTCCAATGTGCCCGTCTCCCGCTCCATCGACTGCCCATAGATATCGGAGATCTTACTCTCCCCATCTCATCCTCAGAAACAACGTTATCCAGCAACAAAGGGAGGTGGAAACCAATGAAACGTGGCCAGCTCCTTCCTCACAAAGTTCCTAACCTGTAAGTGCTCCTCGGAACCCATTTTCCCCGGTAGCTGAAACTTTTCCACCAGCTCCTCCAGTCCTGCATATTTGCCCTCCACATACAAATCCCTGAACCTCTCTATCCCCTTCTGTTCCCAAACCTTGTATGTTGAATCCAACCCTGCTAGAATAAATCTATGGTTCCCACATATCGATGCCCACGGTGACATTCCCCCAGCTTAAAATGTTGCCTAAATTGATTCCAAATTCTTAACGTGGCTACAAATACTGGACTCGTAGAATGCTTGGCCAGTGAGAATGGAAGCGGAGCCATCACCAATTCCCTCAGACTGCCTGTACAAGAAGCTTCCTCCACCCACTCCCAAACCAACCCTCCCTCATAACCCATTCTGAACCTTCGCAATAAATTCAGCCCAATAATAGTTCATCAAGTTCAGCAATGCCAGCTCCCCCGACGGCCTGTCTCTCTGCAAAAAGGCTGTCTGGATTCGAGGTACCTTGCCTGCCCGCACAAAGGCCAAAATCATCCTATTCACCTTCCCCAAAAAAGTTTTTAGGTAGGAAAATCGAAAGATTCTGGAAAATAAATAAAAATTTCGAAAGAATTGTCATTTTCACTGTTTGAACCTGTTCTGCCAACGATAGTGGGGAAACATCCCACCCCTCCAAATTTCCCCTTCACTCCTTCTACCAGATTGGCCAAATTCCACTTGTGCAGCAAGGCCCAGAAATGAGCCACCTGTATTCCAATCTGAAACTTGACCTAACCAGCCAAAACGGCATCTTCTCCAGGCCTCTTCTCCCTTCTTTGGAGCTAACCGGAATTCCTCCCTCTTCCCCACATTAAGCCTGTACCTCGAAAAAAAATCAAACTTACTCAACATCTCCATAATCCTACTCACACTGGAGATCGGGTCTGTCACGTGTACAACAAGTTGCCCGTGTATACGGGCACTCGGTGCTCCATACCGCCCTTCTCTATACCCCTCCATTCCGTCGATGACCTTGGCATGATCGCCAGTGGCTCAATTGCCAGCCCAAAAAGTAGCAGCAAACGTGGACACTGCTGCCTTGTACCCCGGTGCAAATGAAAATGCCTGGAACCTATTGCATTAGTGCGAACAATAGCCGTGGGGTCCTATACAACAGCCTGATTCAGGTCCTGGTCCAAATCGAAATCAGCCCAATACCTCAAATAGATACTACCGTTCAACCCAGTCAAGCGCTTTCTCTGCATTCATGGGAATTATTACTTCTGGTTCCAGATCCGACTGGGGTGACTACGATCAATAATCTCCTTATATTGGCCGACAGTTGTTGGCCCTTGTCTGATCCTTGGCTTTCACTCTGGTAAACAATCTTCCAAGCGCGTTGCCAGCACCTTAGCCAATCACTTTTCATCAACATTTAATAGTGATATCAGACCATAAGATATAGGAGCAGAATTGGGCCACTCGGCCCATCAAGTCTGCTCCGCCATTCAATCATGGCTGATATTTTTCTCATCCCCATTCTCCTGCCTTCGCCCCATAACCCCTGATCCCCTTATTAATCAAGAACCTATCGACCTCTGTCTTAAAGACATTGTAATTTGGCCTCCACAGCCTTCTGTGGCAAAGAGTTCCACAGATTCACCACCCTCTGGCTGAAGAAATTCCTCCTCATATCTGTTTTAAAGGATCGTCCCTTTAGTCTGAGATTGTGTCCTCTGCTTCTAGTTTTTCCTTCAAGTGAAAGCATCCTTTCCACGTCGACTCTATCCAGGCTTCGCAGTATCCTGTAAGTTTCAATAAGATCCACCCTCATCCTTCTAAAGTCCATCGAATACAGGCACAGAGTCCTCAACCCATACGACAAGCTCTTCATTCCAGGGATCATTCTTGTGAACCTCCTCTGGACCCTTTCCAAGGCCTGCACATCCTTGGATATGTAGCCCAAAACTGCTCACCATACGCCAAATGAGGTCTGACCATAGCCTTATATAGCCTCAGAAGTACATCCCTGGCCTTGTATTCTAACCCTCTCAACATGAATGCTAACATTGCATTTGCCTTCCTAACTGCTGACTGAACCTGCACGTTAACCATAAGAGAATCGTGAACAAGGACTCCCAAGTCCCTTTGTGCTTCTGATTTCCTAAGCATCTCCCCATTTAGAAAATAGTCTATGCCTCCATTTCTTCTTCCAAAGTGCATAACCTCACACCTTTCCACATTGTATTCCATCTGCCACTTCTTTGCCCATTCTCCTAACCTGTCCAAGTCCTTCTGCAGCCTGCCTGCTTCCTCAATACTGCCTGTCCCTCTACAGATCTTTGTATCATCTGCAAACTTAGCAATAGTGCCTTCAGTTCCTTCTTCCAGATCATTAGTGTATATTGTGAAAAGTTGTGGTCCCAGCATCAACACCTGAGGCACACCACTAGTCACTGGCTGCCATCCCGATAAAGAATCCTTTATCCCCACTCTCTGCCTTCTGCCAGTCAGCCAATCCTCTATCCACGCCAGGATCTTACTCTTAATACCAAGGGCTCTTAACTTATTTAACAATCTCCTATGCGGCACCTTGTCAAATGCCTTCTGGAAATCTAAATAAATCACACCCACTGGGTCTCCTTTGTCTAACTTCCTTGTTATTTCCTCAAAGAACTCTAACAGATTTGTCAGACACGACCTCCCCTTGTCGAAGTCGTGCTGACTCAGTCCTATTTTATCATGCACTTCCAAGTACTGTTGCTAACTTTTGGTTGGTTCAATTGGCTCTGTTTTATAACCTTTGCTCTCGAGTCGCCAGGTATCTTTATGATACCGCCACGAGGTTCAAGTAATGATCAATAACTCAATACACCAATTAGTAAGATTCAAATCAAAGCACATTTATTTACACACAGTCAAATCTACTCATGCATAAACGCTACTTTCTAAGCTACTTCTACAACTAACAGGCCTATACGTAGCTTCGGACTGGCCCATCAGGTCAAGGGAACAAATGGCCTTTCGTTCGGGTTCTGAGTCTGCGGGATTCAAAAGCTGGTATGGACTGGTAGCTAGGAGCGCCTATCTCGTAGCGAACGTTGACTTGAGACTTATGGTCTTTTGGCGGCAGCTGAACAGGTCACTGTCAAGGGTTGGTTCGCATTGCTGAGTGGCCCTGTCAAGGAGAACGATTTGAACTTGGGGGCTTTACTTTATAGTCCCCAGGGGCTTCCCGCCTTTCGGGGCGGACCCCGTACCTGGTTTCAAGTGATTGGACTTCGTTCCAATCGCTTGGTTCGATTTCTCCAATACTGGGGCGGTTCCCTGATCGATGGGCGGTCTTTAGGTGTCCGTTAACCTCTTTTGTGTTGGCTCCTGCTGGCGCCGAGGAGTCTGGCTTGGCTTTGTTTACCTCAAATGTTTTGATTGTTCCCGGGATCGCTCATTAGTATGTAGATGGCTGCTACATTATTATGCAGATGGCTGCTTGTATCAATGCTGTCTGGGCTTTTGCAGAGTAATACACAGTAAACTTGCACCTGCTAGTTTCTGCCTGTGTTGGCTGAATTTCCCTTCAGCCTTTGCTGTTCTCCATTTTACGTTGGGAGTTGGCCAACCCAGGTGGCTACAGTACTCCGCGATTTCATCTTTAATAATGGACTCTAAAATCTTACCAAAGACTGAAGTCAGGCTAACCGGCCTACAATTTCCTGTCTACTGCCTCCCTCCCTTCTTGAACAGCGGTGTTACATTAGCCACTTTCCAGTCCTCTGGGACCCTCCCTGCTTCCAGTGATTCCTGAAAGAAGATCATCAATGCCTCCACAATTTCCTCCGCTATCTTTTTTTTTAGAACCCTGGGATGTCGTCCATCCGGTCCAGGTGATTTATCCACCTTCAGACCTTTCCAGTTACCCCAGAACCTCCTCTTTGAGTTGAATTTCTGTTGTGCCTCCCGAATAATTCCCAAAAACTCCTGCCATTGCTGTCCCACCGTCATCTGTGCTTTGAGGAAATAACAAGGAAGTTAGACAAAGGAGACCCAGTGGGTGTGATTTATTTAGATTTCCAGAAGGCTCCTTTTCCAATCAACTCAGAACAGCTCCTCCCCCATATCTTTGTCATTACCCTTATTTAATTGTGGGCTGATAAGACCCATACTTCTCCGATTCTTATTGTTTTTCAATATGAGAGAGATCGATTGTGCCAATGTGGATAGCTGCTCCCTCTGACTATCGAGCCAGTGAACATTTCCATTAGATGAGGCCCAGCTCCATCGCAAATTTTTTATAAAATTCCACTGGGAATCGGCCCGGAGCCTTCCCAGGCTGCATGGAAGAAATGCAACTCATCACTTCCTTCAGCCCAATCTAGACCATCCAGGAACTGTTTCATGTCCAAGTTCCTCTCCAGAGACTTAGACCTGTACAGCACCCAGTAAAAGGTCTCAAACACCCCATTCACCTTACCTGGGCCAGAGACCACCCCCCTCCACCCATGTCCTTTATGTGAACAATTTCCCTCGAAGCCACTTGCCGTCTGAGCTGGTGTACCTATTGGCCTTTTCCCCATGCTCATAGAACACCCCTCATGCCCGACGCAACTAGCCAAACTCTTTCCCCGTCAAAATCAGTTCAAACTAGATAATCTGAAGCTTCATTCTCTCCTTCAACAACTCCTGTGGGATGGCTGAACATTGGCAATCCACTGCCGGAACGGCCTCCAACAATCTCGGTGTGTCTCCCCCCCCCCCCCCTCCACCTTCTCCCTGTGGGCTTTGATCAATATTAGCTCCCACCTAATTAGTGCCTTTAATGCCTCCCAGAAGGTGGAGGGAGGAAACTCCTTGTTCTTATTGAATTCCATGCATGATCCTATAACCGCACGATCCTCACAAGCCCCCTTATCCACCAACAATGCCATATCTAATCTCCATGGCGATCACTGGGTGTACCCCTTCTCTTAGCACAGATCCAAGTAATGCGGTCTGATGTGACAATCGGTGAGTATTCTGAGCCTACCACCCCTGGGAGCAGTTTCTTCCCCAAAATGAAGAAGTTAATCGGGAAGTAAAATCTGTGCCCATGCGAGAAAAAGGGAACTCCTCTCTCAGATGGCCGAAGCTCCATGGACCCCCCCCCCATCATCTGCTCCATGAATCCAAGCAACTCCTTCGCCACCCCCCGATATATTCAGGGATTTGGGACACGACCAGTCTAGCCTAGGGTCAAGCATGCAATTAAATTCTCTCTCCTCCTCCTCTCCCCCCCCCCCCCCCCCCTCCATAATCAACCGATGTGTATCTAAATCCGGAAACCTCGCCAACACCTTCTTCATGCACTCTGCACCATCCCAGTTAGGAGCATACACATTCACTAACACCACAGGAACTCCCTCCAGCTTCCCACTCACCATCACGTATCTCACCCCCCATTCCACCCCCCCCCCCCCCAATCCCCCACTATATTGCCCTCTGAAAAGGCTACCCTCTTATTACTAAGCATCACGGCTCTCCTCGTCTTTGTATCAAGTCCAGAATGGAACACTTGCCCTCACCACACTTTCCTCAGCCTCTTTTGATCCCTGATCCTCAGGAGAGTGTCCTGCAAAAAGACCACTCGTGATTTCAAACTTTTAAATGGGCGAACGCCTTAGATTTTTTAATTGGCGCATTCATTCCCCTCACATTCCATGTGATCAGTCTGATCGGGTTCCTCTCCTGCCCCTGCTACTTATAACCGTATACCCCAAACCAATCCATTCCCTCATCATTCCTAACAATTGCTTTAATACTCCCACGGCCTGCGCCCCACACTCTGGGTGCAGATATTACAAAATTACACAGACGGATAACCCAAGAAAAAACAACAAAACTAAACTAGCAATAGGAAGTGCACTACCCAAACTCAGTCATGCAAGTCAACCCACCCAGAACCTTCAAATGCCTCCCTATCCATGCTCCTTTATAAAGTTAATAGCCTCCTCCAGCATATTGAAATATTGTTCTCTACCCCCATGCGTGACCCACAGGCAAGCCTGTACATCATTCCAAATTGCACTTTGCTCCTAAAAAGAGCAGCCTTGGCCTTGTTGAACCCGGCCCTTTTTGCCAGCTCCACTCCCAAGTCCCAGTAGATTTGGACAGTATGGGTACCCAGCTGCACGCACGCATTTCATTTGCCCACCTCAGGATCTTTTCCTTGTCCAGGTACCAATGGAGCCGTACTAGATTGCCCGCAGCAGCTTCCCGGCTCTTGGCTCCTTCCTCAATGACTGATGGGCCCCGTCCACTTTAGGAGGGCAGTCAAGACCCCTTCCCCACCAACTACTCAAACATCTTTGCCACGTACTCCGTGGTCTTGCTCCTTCAATGCCCTCGGGCAGCCCGACAATCCTCAAGTTCTGTCGCCTGTCGGAGAGGAGTTCTCGGCTTTTGATCCTGCTGCAACAGTGAAGAAACAGCAATATGACTCCAAGTCAGGATGGCGTGAGGTTTGAAGGGGAATTTGCAGGTGGGACGTTCCTAAGTGCCTGCTGCCTTTGTCCTTCTTTGTGGTAATTTGTGGGTATGGAAGGTGCTATCGAAGGACATATCTTATTCGTAGATAGTGCACACTGCTGTCATTGTGTGTTGATAGTGGGGGAAATTAATGCTTAAGATGGTGAGTGAATGAGGTGTTGATCAGGAGGACTGTTTTGTCCTGAATGGTGTTGGGTTTCTTGGGTGTTGTTGGAGCTGCACCCATCCAAGGCACGTGGAGAGTAGTCCATCACACTCCTTATTTGTGCCTTCTGGATGGTGGCCAGGTTTTGGGGAGTTACGAGGAGTTGCTCGCTTGAGAATACTCAGCCTCTGCAGTGGTTGCAAGAGCAGGTCAGGTACTTCCGTTTCATTGGGTTGGTTAGGCTCCAGCAGCTTCTGTGAATGCCTCAAGGTCTAAACAGCGCAAGTTCAATGCCATTTTTACACAATTTCCTTATAAAAATGCAACATTTTTGAACTGCAGCTGTTTATATGGTATTTGTCGAATCATTTTAGAAAGCCATTTGTCCTGCAGACCAATGCTGACTACCACACGGGTAACTTGGAAATTTTCAATAGTTTGGGGCGAACTTCCTCTAGTTATAGGCTATTTTTAGAAATGCACACTGCAGGCTCTATGCAGTTGAACTCCAAGTTACTACCTCAGAAACTCTGAAATAGCAGCATCTCTTATTAGGGACCAGCGTTTATTTTGATTTGTGCAAGCTCTAGGTTTTTTATAAATGTTTCCATTGACGGAGCTGTTCTGGAGGGCCACTTCCTTCTGTAAACGGTGGAGATATGAGGGTGATGTAAGGGATTCCCTTGGAAAGTGTGACACCTCTCTGAAATGACTTTGGACATTATGCCACCTTAAAAACACTATGCAATATATATATATGTAGAAGTTGTTACATGTATACATGTACAGATAGAAAAGACAAAGATTTGCACTTGGATAGTGCCTTTCATGCCTTCAATGTCCCAAAGGGCTTTACAACCTATTAATTACTTTTGAAACATAAACATTGTTGTGGGAATCGTTGCAGCCAATTTACACACCACTAATTCCCGCAAGCAGCAACGAGACAGGTGACCAGACCATCTGTTCCTTTAGATGTTGGTTGAGGGATAATTTTGGCCAGGGCACCTTGCTCTGCTTGTCAAATAGTGCTGTGGGTTTTTTACTGCGGGTGGCACGGTAGCACAGTGGTTAGCACTGTTGCTCCACAGCACCAGGGACCCAGGTTAGATTCCCAGCTTGGGTCACTGTCTGCGTGGAGTCTGCCCGTTCTCCCAGTGTCTGCGTGGGTTTCCTCCGGGTGCTCACGTTTCCTCCCACAAGTCCCAAAAGACGTGTTGTTAGGTAATTTGGACATTCTGAATTCTCCCTCGGTGCACCTGAACAGGCGCCGGAGTATGGCAACTAGGGGATTTTCATAGTGACTTCATTGCAGTGTTAATGTAAGCCTACTTGTGGCAATAACGATTATTATATATAAAAAGATTATTATTCTGTCCACCTGAGAAGGTTGGTGGGGCTTTGTCTCCAGCAGTACAGTACTTCCTCAGTACTGTACTGAGTGTCAGTCTAGATTTTGCGCTCTAACCTCCAGAATGGGATTTCAAAATGATTTGGAGTTAGTTGTGCTACGAACTAAATTGAGACTGGCACATTAAGGATGAATAAAAAGATGAATACCGAAGATCAGAAATTTGAGAAGAAGACAAATGCAAGTTGGTCAGGATTTGAGAGAGGAAGACAGCAGAAGTCTTTGGATGTTACACTCAAATTATTGTGACATTCATTTGGATACTGGCAAATTAAATAAATAACTATTTCCTTGTCAAAAATATTTTTATTAAAGTTTCACATTTTTAAACTGTACATAAAGAAGGTCCTACCCAAACTCCATCAACATATCTACTGCCCCACCAGAGGTGCAAAGACCCGTTCCATACTTTGGCAAATCTGACCACAAGTCGGTATTCTTACTGCCGGCTTATAAACAGCAACTCAAGCATGCTGAGCCAGTCAAGAAAATTGTGCAGTGCTGGTCTGAGGATATCCTCCGCGACTGCTTGGAGACTGTGGACTGGTCCACATTCCAGACCATGGCAGCTAACCTGGACGAGTACGCAACCACCATCACAGACTTCATCAGTAAGTGTGTCAAGGACTGTGTATCAAAGAAGACAATACGGGTATTCCCCAATCGGAAACCCTGGCTCAACCAAAGGGTTCACTCCCTGCTGAAGTTCCGGACGGAGGCGTTCAAGTCTGACGACACTGAACTATATAAGAAATCCAGGTACGATGTACAGAAAGCCATCAGGCTTGCAAAAAGACAAAACCGCATCAAACTAGAGTCCCAGAACAACGACACTAATCCACAACGACTATGGCAGGGCCACGAGTACACAACCACCATCACAGACTTCGTCAGTAAGTGTGTCGAGGACTGTGTATCAAAGAAGACAATACGGGTATTCCCCAATCGGAAACCCTGGCTCAACCAAAGGGTTCACTCCCTGAAGAAGTTCCGGATGGAGGCGTTCAAGTCTGCCGACCCTGACCTATATAAGAAATTCAGGTACGACGTCAGACTTGTAAAAAGACAAAACCGCATCAAACTAGAGTCCCAGTACAACAACACTAACCCACGACGACTATGGCAGGGCCGACACAGGCTACAAAGCAAGGCAAGGCAGAATATCTGGGGCTGAAGCATCCCTACCTGATGATCTGAACAGGTTCTATGCCCGCTTTGAGCAGTCAGCCAATGCATCAGTGCCACCAGACCAACAGCCCTGGACACACCCATACCCACTATTACAGCCTCAGAAGTAAGAGCTGCCTTCTTGAAAGTGAATCCACGGAAAGCGACGGGCCCTGGGCGAGCACTCAGAGCCTGCGCAGACCAGCTGGTGAGTGTATTCGCAGATATCTTCATCATGAAATGCTTTGAGCGGCTAGTCATGAGACGGATCACTGCCAGCCTCCTAGGCGGTCTCGATCCACTGCAGTTTGCCGATCACCACAACCGGTCCACTACAGATGCTATCTCCCTGGCTCTGCAATCAACACTCGAACACCTCGACAACAAGGACACCTATGTAAGGTTGCTGTTCATCGACTACAGCTCCGCCTTCAACACCATTATCCCAAGACTAATATCCAAACTCTGCAATCTTGGACTTGACCCCTCCCTGTGCAGCTGGATCCTTGACTTCCTCACCAACAGACCGCAATCTGTCAGGATAGGCAACACCATCTCCTCCACAATAGTCCTCCACACCGGGGTCCTGCAAGGATGTGTGCTCAGTCCTCTACTGTGCTCCCTATACACACATGACGACTGTGTGGCAAGATTTAAGTCCAACTCAATCTATAAATTTGCAGATGATATGACAGTGGTGGGCTGTATCTCAAACAACGACGAATCAGACTACAGGAAGGAGATAAATCACTTGGTTGCATGGTATACCGAAAACAACATCTCTCTAAATGTCAGAAAGACCAAGGAACTGATCATCGACTTCAGAAAGCGTTGCATGACACACACTTGTTTTGTTCTGCTCTTGACGTAGCAAAAGCTGCTTCCTTGATGTGCACTCTGACAAAGGAAGGTTCAGACTTGGAGATAGCTTTAACACATTTATTACTGTTAACGATTCTCCTACTTGGATTCGACTCTACTGTTAATCCTTCTATAGCTACTCAGACTGACAAACTAGTCTGCTACAATCCACGTGGTGGGTGTGATGTGTTTCAATCAACCCTGTCTGTACTCACTCGGTGTCTCCACTGGAAAGAGACTGAGCATGTGTGATGTGTCCTTTTATATGGGTTGGTGTAATGCCCTCCTGTGGTAGTGTCACCTCTATGTGTATCGTGACTGCCCATTGGTCGTGCCCTATCTTACTGACCTGTTGGTTGAATGTCTGTGTGTCATGTCTCTCGTGCTCCCTCTAGTGTCTACCTAGGTGTAGTGTATGTACATTAACACTTTGTGTACTTACAGTGATGTATATCACCACAACACTCTCGTTTGCATCAATGGCTCTGAAGTGGAGATGGTCGATAGCTTTAAATTCCTGGGGGTCACCATCACCAACAGTCTGTCCTGGTCCACTCACGTTGATGCAACAGTCAAGAAAGCCTAACAACGTCTCTACTTCCTATGGAAGCTAAAGAAATTTGGCATATCTGCATCGACTCTCTCAAACTTCTACAGATGTGCGATAGAGAGCATCCTATCCAGCTGCATCACAGCCTGGTATGGCAACCGCTTGGTCCAAGATCGCAAGAAACTGCAGAATGTGGTGAACTCAGCCCAACGCATCACACAAGCTTGCCACCCCTACTCCCAGCCCCTTCCACCAGGCAGGCAGAAGGTACAGAAGTCTGAAGAGCCGCACATCCAGACATAGGAACAGCTTCCCCACAGCTACAAGACTCCTCAACGACTCCCCCTCGAACTGATCTGTTCCCTGTAGGAACACTATTCACAACGCCCAATGCTGCTGTTGCTCATGTATTTGCTTTGTTTGGCCCCTTGTTCCACACTGTAACTAATCATTGTTTGTCGATGTACCATTTCTCTGTTGAGGCCTCCTGCATTGTAAGTGCTATGAAATCTATTCGATGAAATCAGTTGTTCTTCAAACAGGTCTCGGAACAGGTTGGTAAATGTTCTCTGTTGATTATTCTTTTTGTATACTATGTACGTACTGTGTACGTTCCTCGGCCGCAGAAAAATACTTTTCACTTACTTCGGTACATGTGACAATAAATCAAATCAAAGATAAATGAGATGGTTACAATTTACATGTTATTTCTTGGCAACGCGGCCCCCTTCCTTCCCTTCTTTTGCTGTTTCCGGGTCTTATCCTAGGCCCTTTACTTCACCACTGGTGGTTGTTCGGTGTTTGTCTGTGGGCAGTGCCCTCCTTCTCCCTTCCCTCCCTGTCATTTGGCTCCCTTCCCTTTTCTGCTCTTCCCCATCTGTTGTCTGAACGCTTCTTGAGAGTTATTTTTCGTGTGGCCTTGTGTTGGGCCCACTGGTTCCTGTGTCAGTCACTCTCTGACCTCTCCCTTGGTGTTTCCTCTGGTCTCTCTCTCTTCCCCCCCCCCCCCCCCCCCCCCCCCCCCCCACCACCACCACCCGCCTCTCGTTTCTGTCTGCTCTCAGTGCTCCCAGTGGCTCCCGTGTGTCCACCCCCGCCTGCTCTATCATGGTAGCACAGTTGCTTCACAGCTCCAGAGTCCCAGGTTCGATTCCCGGCTGGGGTCACTGTCTGTGCCGAGTCTGCATGTTCTCCCCGTGTCTGCGTGGGTTTCTACCGGATGCTCCAGTTTCCTCCCACAGTCCAAAGATGTACAGGTTAGGTGGATTGGCTATGCTAAATTACCCATGGTGTCCAAAAGAGGTTAGGTGGGATTACGGGGATAGGATGGAGGTGTGGGGGTAAGGTAGAGGTGTGGGCTGAAGTAGAGTGCTCTTTTCAAGGGCCGGTGCAAACTCGATGGGCCGAATGGCCTCCTGCATTGTAAGTGCTATGAAATCTATTCTATGAAATCAGTTGTTCTTCAAACAGGTCTCGGAACAGGTTGGTAAATGGCCCCCACGCCTTGTGGAAATCAACTTCAGACCCTTGGATGATGAACTTGGCCTTCTCCAGGTGGAGAAATTCCGATGGATCTGCCAGCCAGTCTCCAGCTGGGGGTGGTGCTGCTGATCGCCAGTTGAGCAGGATTCTCCGGCGGGCAGTGAGGGAGGCAAGAGCATCAACCCTCTTCTCCATATGTAGTTCTGGCTGGTCTGATACCCGAAGACTGCCACTCTCGGGCACGGCTCCACCCTCACCCACAAAACCTTGGACATTGCTTCGAAGTAGGCTGTCCAGAGGCCGACAAGTCTGGGGCATGCCCAGCGCATGTGGGCATGATTGGCCCGACCTCCCTGGCACTCGTCACATTTATCCTCTGACTCCGGAAGAACCTACACGTTTGGGTTATTGCCAGGTGTGCTCTGTGCACCACTTTTAGCTGCTTGAGGCTTAACCTTGCACAAGAGAAGGTGGAGTTGGCCCTGGTGCTTCACTCCATAGTCCCCATCCTATTTCCGTCCCTAGCTCTTCATTCCATTTTCCCTTTGTTTCATCCAGTGGGAAACGCGTCCTTTCTAACAGTCGTCTGTATGTGGCCCCACAGTTCCCCTTTTCTGAACTGTCCGTGTCCAGTACCTTCTCCCAACATTGTGTGCCTCAGCGCCCTTGGGTACCTTGTCTCCTTGCGGAAAAGTTTTGGACTTGTAAATGACGGAGTTCATGTCCGTTCGGTAGTTCCAATCTCTCCGTCAGCTCCTCTAGGATTGCTTGTCTGTCCCCTGTGTAAAAGCCCCCAACCGTCAGTGCCTCTTAAAGTTGGCGTCTAGCATGGCCGGTGGAAACCTGTGGTTGCCACTTATGGGGGCCATGGTGGACACTTTAGTCAGACTGAAGTGCTGCCTCATCTGGTTCCAGGTTCTCAGGGTTGCCACTACCATTGGACTAGTTGAGTGTTTTGCTCTTGAGGATGGGAGTAATGTCGTGGAGATGGCCCGGAGATCGTTCATGTACAGGAGGACTCCTCCATGTTTACCCATTCCGTGTTTGGTTCCTTCCCCCACTCCTCACTCACTCTGTCGACCATGGCAATATTGCAAGTTTGGGAGGGCCAGGCCTGCCATGCTGCTTCTTCTTCTCTGCAGTGCTGTCTTAGGGATTCTTCCCCCCCCCCCCCACATACACGCACACACACAAACGCCATAATCATTTTGTCTATTGCTTGGAAAAAGGCCTTGGAGATGTAGCTAGGTATGGATCTGAACAGGAAGAGGAGCCTGGGTAGGACGTTCATCTTGATCGCCTTCACCCTCCCCGCCAGGGAAAGCAGGAGTACATCACATCTCTGTAGGTCCCTTTTAAACCCCCCCCCCCCCCCGCCGACTGGTCAGGTTCCACTTGTGGATCCATGTCCAGCCATGGCCTATGGATCCCCAGGTAGCGGAATTTGTTGACTAACTGTATTTCTAACATTTTTTGCTTTTTCAGCAGCCTGCCCCCTGGCCGTTTGCAGTGGGAGGGTAAAAGAGATGCATACAATGTGCAGTGATTGAGAGGCCACCACTCTGCAGACATGTGAAGGATTGAAAGCCTTTGTGAATGGGGGTGAAACTGGTTCATAGAATTCTTCCTCATCCCTTTTACTCCCACCCTTGACCTTCATCACACCACTGCCCCCCCAAAAACAACTTATTAGTTTAACTTCAATTCTGACTCATTGCAGTTAGGTTGGCATTTTTCGATTCTTGTAAACCTGCTCTGTTCATTTATGGGTGTTCACAGTAAGTACAATTTTCCGCAGTTTCATGCGATGCTTTAATTTCTATGCTGTTTTCCATGAATTCATATAATGCACTGCAGCATGAAAATTGATGTGGCACCTGAATGCACTAAAATACTGACTTGCAAGTGCAAAACATGAAATGAATGGTTTAATTATTAACAAAATCAAAACCAGGCAAATGTCTTGCATCTTTCATACACACATGTTCTCCTTATGCAGCCAGTTCTATTTTTAGAGCGTGGGTACTGTTGGCTTTGGTGTCGTTTTCTTGCAAATACATTTTATTTCACCTGTTTCAATCATTATCAGTTGATGAAAACTTTTTGATTCATGCATTTAAAGTGAAGTCATGAAGCTAGTAATGTATTGGGGAATTGCAAATTCTCAGGAGTTGCTGGGATCATGTTCGGTTGCACACAAGTTCTTGCAGAATGTTGTTCGTGAGGAGCCATTTGTGCCGAGCATTATTTAGAAATTGGATTGGTAGTTTCAGGAGGCTGACGTTGTGCTATATGTCTCTTTTGAATTTCAGCTAGCTGTGGCCATAATGCATGGTGAATGTAAAACTGTAAAACAATGACCTGGTCATCACTAAGTAAACCATGGTCAATGCAGAACCTGCCCCAGTTAGTGGGATACCCCAACTGAAGAAGACAGAAAAGGCTGATTAAATCCAGTAATGATGAAATGAAAATGAAAATCGCTTATTGTCACGAGTAGGCTTCAATGAAGTTACTGTGGAAAGCCCCTCGTCGCCACATTCCGGCGCCTGTTCGGGGAGGCTGGTACGGGAATTGAACCGTGCTGTTGGCCTGCCTTGGTCTGCTTTAAAAGCCAGCGATTTAGCCCAGTGAGCTAAACCAGCAATCTTGCTGGATTTAAGGATACCATTCTCAACACTTTTTATCCCGTCATACTTGAATAATAATAATAATCTTTATAAGTGTCGCAGGTAGGCTTACATTCACACTGCAATGAAGTTACTGTGAAAATCCCCTTGACGCCACACTCCGCTGCCTGTTCACGTACACAGAGGGAGAATTCAGAATGTCCAATTCGCCTAACAGGCACGTCTTTCGGGACTTGTGGGAGGAAACCGGAGCACCCAGAGGAAACCCATGCAAACACGGGGAGAACGTGCAGACTCCGCACAAACAGCGACCCAAGCTAGACTCGAACCTGGGACCCTGATGCTGTGAAGCAACAGTGCTAACCACTGTGCTACCATGCCGCCACAATCCTCCAAATCACTGTGGTCAATAATTCATGCCTTTACTCTTTGCAGTTACGTTAAAATCCTTGTTCTGCTGAAAAGCAGTCTTTAGTCTTGAACAGATTTGCAATTATCCTGTGTAGGGTTTTAAAACTGTCGACTACATTCTTAGTTGCTTTTTTGAGCCCAGTGATGCACAGTTTTTAGATTGAGGCTGAACTGTGCAACCCCTTCCATTGCTAAACAATGGCCCATTCTTTTGCCTGGCCATTGGCTGATGATACCTCTCCAGCGTTGAAACCTTCACTGGCATCTTCACCTCAAAGATTGACTTCTCAGCAGCACTCCTCACCTCACAAATATCAGCAAATCTGGAAAACTGTGGCCAAAACCTCTGCTTCTCGAAATCCCAAACTCTTGTCTTTTTGTCCTTGCCCAGCTCTTCCAGCTACCAATGCTTCCACATGGGCCTTATTTTTAAATCTTTGCAATATTTCTTGTCTGTTTGACAAATGATCTGCAGCTATATATTCTAACCCAAATTTAGTATTCCTCAGACTCGGAATGACTTACTTACATGCATATGAATTAGGAGTAGGCCACTCAGCCCCTCTAGCCAACTCTGCCATTCAATAAAATCATGGCTGATCTGATTGTAACCTCCACTCCACATTCCTGCTGACTCCCGATATCGTCTCATCTTGTTAATCAAGAATCTATCTAGCTCTGCCTTAAAAAATAATCTAAGGCTCTTCTCCCACTGCCTTTTGAGAAAAATAGTTCCAAAGACTCATGACCCTGAGACAGAATTTCTCTTTGTGTCTAAAATGTTCGCCTCCTTATTTTTAAATTGTGACTCCTAGTTCTCGCTTCTCCTACAAGCGGAAACATCCTTTCCACATTACTCCTGTCAAGATCCCCCAGGATCTTAAACCCTCTCGGGTAACTGTCTGTGTGGAGTTTACACATTCTCCCCATGTCTGCATGGGTCTCACCCCCCACAACCCAAAGATGTGCAGGGTAGGTGGATTGGCCACGCTAAATTGCCCCTTAAAGGGAAAAAAATAATTGGGTACTCTAAATTTATAAAAGAAAAAAAAAAGGATCTTAAACCCCTTAATCCTATGATGCTGAGTCGGTCCCATTTATGGTGTCGCAAATACTACAAGTATAATTCTTGATGGTGAAAGGTCAGCCCGCATTCTAGAAAATAAATTCTAAGCCAAATTGGCTGAGGTTGCAGCCGGATGGAAAATGGCAGACCTGGCCTAATATGTTAATGGGTGTCCTGTAGCTTTACAGTCTTTAAACTTTCTGTCAAAGGCATTGTGCAAGTACTTTGCTTGAGGCAGAATTCTGCACCTCCAGTAGCAAATAAGACACAACAGGGGTGCCTTTGGAGCTCCGCTATGGTGTACATGAGGCAACAGTAATGGCAGCCTCCTGGTGCTTCAAAAGCATTGGACAATGTGTATGTAAGTATGTGTGTGAAGTTCATTTTGTTCTGTTAGGTAAGAGTTGATTATTGTGTGAAAATATTGAATTCAGCAGGGTTTTATATACCTTTTCCTAGCACTTGGAACTCGCATCATGCACTGCCAGAACCTATCCGACTTCTATACAGCATATATACGTTAAATCATTTAATGTAGGCTTTCGGGACTGTTTTACAGAAAATGACATTGTCTTTATATTATAGCGGTTGCTTCAAGTAAAAACAGACTGCTATGTGCTGATGACCTTTGGTGTTGTGGGCTGTTTATACGCTTGAGAATTGCACAATGTGGGTGGCAATAGATGAGCAATGGCATAGGAACAATTTTGCACTTGCGCAGTGCTTTAAAAGTTGTGATTGGAACTTTTTTCCCCAGAGGGTGGAGGAGGTTCATACAGAAGTGTAAGAAAAATGTCAATATCCTGCTCTGTCAGCCAGCGTGTGCATTGAGCCTGCTAGCACAGGAAGGCAAGAGTACTTTGGGTTTCTGGCCTCTTGCTGTTCTTTATCTTTTTTTAAATAAATTTAGAGTACCCAATTATTTTTTCCAATTAAGGGGCAATTTGGGGCTGCCAATCCACCTACCCTGCACATCTTTGGGTTGTGTGGGTGAAATCCATGCAGACACCTGGAGAATGTGCAACATCCACACAGACAGTGACCCGGCGCCAGGATCGAACCCGGGTCCTCAGCGTCGTAGGCAGCAGTGCTAGCTAACCACTGCGTCAGCATGCTGCCCGCTGTTCTTTATCCTAACAATAATAATGTTTCTTTATCTACATTTCAGTATTGCAGCATTAGCTGAGCTGCAAGGTAACTACACCGTTCAATCTGGTTTCAGCTATGCTCCTGCTGACTACAAACGAATGTCTGGAAACGGTCCCGTTGACTCCTGTGGTATTTTTTGAAAGGTTTCTTCCACATATGCTCTGCAGGTGTATGTCTCTATTTCACTTTCCATCCATAAGCTTTCTTTGCTCTACCAGCCTCACAGCACTGGCATTCACTGAAAAAGCAAAAACAACTTCAAAATCAAAACTCCGACCCTCAATGTACTCAGCGATGCCTTTGACACTTTTCCACAAAACTCTATTTGAATTGCATTGAATAGCTACAGTTTGTGATCTGTTCCGGTAACCTCCACACTAATGTGGACATTGTAGTGTTAACTGCATCTGACCTGTTGAAAACTGGGGATAATAATCTGTTGTTTTAAATCATTTTTTGGAACAGAATGCAAGGGGTGAGAATGTTTCAATTTAGACCAATTACTGTTCAAATTATAAATAAGAGCCCCTATTTTTAATTGACCTGTTACAGATAGGGACGATGAATTCCGCATAGGGATTATGAATTCCACAGTGGGCTCTTGCCAATCTCTGAACCATTTCTGTTTATGTTATGGACCATGGAGCACGATGAGGATGCATATAATGATTCTAACACGTCATTTGAGGGGCAAATTCTCAATCTATCAGCAGGAGCAACTGTTTCAAAGTCAACCAATCCATAAAATTCAAAACTGAGAAAAAGCTAGCGGCATAAGAAAAGCAATAGTGCAAAGCTGAGGCATTAGAAATTCAAATGGAAAATAAAAACGCACAAAAGTTTTATGATCTAGATGACCAGGCACAAGCTGCAAATGGGTATTCATTTGAAGACCCAGATTTTTACATGATATTTGAATTGCAGGGTGCCACTAGCACCTCAGTCTAGCTATTCAAAGGAATTCCTTACAGCAGTAAAGCATTGAATCTCATGGGACAAACCTGATTGAGGACTTTTTTCCCTATACAAGCATTGCTTCTCTTTCAGATTTAATTGTAATTTTTCTCACACTAATGTTGCAATCCCTATGTAGTGCCAGCTCTTGCTTGGTATCTAGCTGATGTGTGAACACTCCGTCGTCCTAATGGCTGTGCTGTAATGCTGATAATCATACTGACTTGCTTTTTATTTAATCATTCCGTATCTAATCTGCCATTCCATCTGCAAGAAATATATCTACTCTGGCTATGTGTCTAATATCAGGCCCGATGAACCCATCCATTCCATTTCTCTTTGTTCTGATCTGTGCAACATGTAATTATTCAGAGAGCTCTCTGGGAATTCTGCAGTTTTTTTTACTCCTCACTGGCTGTACAGGCTTGCCTGCTGAGGACAGAATTAAATATTCTCAGTCAGTGGTCTGGAATTTAATTTCATTGTGAGTGTTCAGCAGCCTTGCAGGAGAGGGCTGAGTGTGGGGGCGGGGGAGGGCGGGAACGAGCAGCTCAAGTGATTGGCAGTGCTTACCACTGGATGGCACAGTACTGTCAGAGTGTGAATGCTGAGCAAAGTTGGAGACCAGTACTCGGCACAAACTCAATGGTAGCCAGTTACATGCATACAGTAGTTAGCTACTCTGGCAGAGATGAACTGTGTGCTTGATTTCCATCTGAATATGAATGCATAATACAGTGCCAAGACTGCATTCAAGCTCGGAGATCAGTTCTATTGGTGTAATATAATGATCAACAGTAAGAAGTCTTACAACACCAGGTTAAAGTCCAACAGGTTTGTTTCGATGTCACTAGCTTTCGGAGCGCTGCTCCTTCCTCAGGTGAATGGAGAGGTATGCTCCAGAAACATATATATAAAGACAGATTCAAAGATGCCAGACAATGCTTGGAATGCGTTGCAAGCATTGTCTGGCATCTTTGAATCTGTCTATATATATATATATATATGTTTCTGGAGCATGGCACAGTACAGTTCTTCACCTGAGGAAGAAGCAGCGCTCCGAAAGCTAGTGACATCGAAACAAACCTGTTGGACTTTAACCTGGTGTTGTAAGACTTCTTACTGTGCTCACCCCAGTCCAATGCCAGCATCTCCATATAACGATCAAGACTGCATCTCCTTGCGAGCTCAAATAATTTCACCAAGTAACATCGGTATCTCCATATTGTTCCAGATATGCTCAACCCATCTTGGACCACTCAACTATAAATATATTTGGGACTTTACATTAATTATTTTAAACTGAGATTGTGACCTGCACAACATTTAAAAAATATATAACATATTGCAATTTATGTCGTAGAATAAGCAATTGCTCATTAATACGATCTCGCCAATAAAACATCAATGTTGGACATAAGAAACTGAAGGCTGGACAAGATGTTTAAAAGAATGTCTCCCAAACTATTTGAGAACTGTCTGAAGTGATTCTGAAAATAAATGTTTCAACAGTAAATGTGCCTCCTGTTAAATGGCCTAAATACACAAGAGGTCTCAGGCCTCCAGTATTGACACTTTGTGATCTACAAACCTCTGCTTGAGAGGTGAGCTACAGTCTACAGAAGCTGCTTATCCAAATCCATTAAAACTGCTAATCCACTCCACCAAACTATTTTCAGCCCTTTAAAAGCATAGGCTGTGTACTGCACAGGATGCATAGTGCTTGGTTTCAGTATAAAAGGATCTTTCTCAGGTCCTGCACTGCCCCCCCCCCCTATTATGGCCTTTTAAAGCTCATCATTTTGCTTGTTTACACAGAGTATGTGCAACAGCAAATATATTCAGAAGAAGTTGGGAGATACTGTTCTGTTCTCACTGGGCACCATTTATTGAGGGTTGTTTTTTTTAATCAGAGGTAGTGTTTACACCGGAGACTCAAATAAAACTGCCTGGTTAATGATGTGAAATGTGTGAATATATAAATGCCTCAATAAAATATTTTTCAATAAAAAATGAGGTGAAATGTGAGTCTGCACATGGAACACAGCACACACCTCATATTTTTCTGCTGAATTTTTTTGAAATGAGTAGGGTGTTTTATTTTGATGCGCAATTGTGGCATTGCTCTCCTTGAACAAGTGTTTTTATTCAGCTGTGCAGTAATAATATTGTAATATAAATACACAATTATTTTCTCCTCACAGTTGCGCCGAATGCAGGAAATGATTGCTCAGATGCAGGCACAGATGCGAATGAAGCCTGCAGATAATGGAGATGGACACTGAGTGATGAACCAGCTCTGCTTCTATTTACAGGTAAGAGTTCTTCAACCCTATTCTGAGGCTGAAAGAATTATAATTAGAGCAGTGGTGGGCAACCTGCAACCCAGGGGCCACATGCAGCCTATCTGGGTTCTGAGTGTGTCCCACCAGTCATTTTGTTGGCCATTACCCATGCGCAGGGTTGCCTCGTTCCTCTGATTTCCATCCTCATATAGTTTTTTTTCCAACCAGTAAGACTGAAGCAATACGCATGTAAAGCAAGGACAAGTCAGCATTTTACAGCACAGAAAGAGGCCCATCGGATCAGTGTCCGTCTTCAAGAACCTATCTATTCCAATCCTATTGCCCAGCACTTAGTTCGTAGCCTTGTATCCTATTGCGGATGAGAGTAATTCTTCTCTGGGACCACACGGAGTTAATAATCTTTATTGTCACAAGTAGGCTTACATTCACACTGCAATGAAGTTACCGTGAAAAGCCCCTAATCGCCACATTCTGGTACCTGTTTGGGTACACAAAGGGAGAATTCAGAATGCCCAATTCATCTAACAGCACGTCTTTTGGGACTTAACGTAATTAACAACGTAACAATCCCTCCCTAAAGCTACTTCTTAGCGCTTGTTAGCATCCGTTCAATTTGTGCTCAAATCTTGAGCGGACACGAGGTACCACTTACATGAGACCTTTCTACACGGAATCCAGTGCTAGCCTCCCCCCCCCCCCCCCCCCCCCCCTTCATCCAAATCACACTATGCCTAACTAACGCTGTAGCTTTCTATTCATAGATATTCAAGTTATCCCCATCTAGAACATTTGTTTGCCAAAATACCACTGGAACTAAAAATTATCCTGGCCAGACTTATCATTCTGATGATTCCACTTCCAAACAAGGGTATGGTGTTCCTGCGACACCTCTCTGTGAATCAGATGGAGCCCGTTGGCAGCGACAGGCCTGCAGCAGCTCCTCTCAGGCATTAAACAATCTCACTTGACCTCAATGTGTGAACAGGCTTGCTGCTCAAAGTCTAATGCATGCATTGGTGCAGATATTGAGTAAATCATGCCACCATTTAATTTAGGAGTGAGCCTTTGGTTAGTGATTGCATGCCTGACCAGGTCAGGAGGTGCAGAGTTCGAACCACGTCCTAGACAGTCCCAGTGGGTGGAGATCAATGCTCCGGCTCAGAACTCCGGTTAACGTGACATCAAGGGGGAATACACACATCTGGTGATTGTGGGAGCCTGTAAAATTCTCCTAATGTACAGGAATAACCAGGGCCAGTTAGTTTAGGTGGCTGTGGTACAGAATAATACCAAAAGCATGGATTTGATTTCCATTCTGGCTGAGGTAGACTTGGGGCCTACCTCCTCACCATGCCCCGCACTTGAATTGGAGTGGTGCCTCTCAAGCTGCATAACCAATTGTCTCTCATGGTGGGGGCGGGGGGAGATGCCTTCAGTCTCTTTTGGACAAATGCCTACTTATAACATGAACCACCCCATCGGCTGGTATAAAAAAAATAGTTGCAGTCAAGGAAGGAGTATTCATGTCAGAATGTTAATTAGGCTCCACTACATCGCACTGAAGTAAAGTCGCTGTAGTCCAGATGACCATAGGCTGCTCCACCCTTTGAGGGGGAGAGCTGACTGGTGGTGATTTAACCTGAGGATCACCACACCTCAGGTGAGGGGCCTTCATGAATAACCTCAACCTGTATGGGAATGCTGCTGGCCTTGCTCTGCATCACGAACCTGCTGTCCAGCCAACTGAGTTAAACCGGCCCCCGACACCACGCTGTATTCCAAGGGAAGAGTGTGAAGCTATGAAAACAACAATCATCTTGGGCTTGGTAAACACTAATACACAATGAGCAAAGTTGAAGATGTTATGTGATCTTGAGTTTGAAGTGAGGTGTGTGCTGATTGTTCACAACATTGACTGAGAGCCATGCACTCCCTCTATGTCCAAAGTGTAAATATTTATTTGTTTTTACCATTTGAAGTTGATGGCAGTTCTATTTTTATATATATATATAATTAAGCACCTTCTATAATTCACTATAAAATATTCAACATGTATTAAATGTATTCAATCTTATTCATAGGGCCATGGTTAGTCAACAAGCCTGATTTCAATCTTGCAGCCCACTGAAATGAAGGAGGGCCACTCATGCGACCCACTCACTAACCTAAGTTGCCGATCACTGAATTAGAGGCTAGCTATCAGGGTTTAACAACTGGAACTGCACTTTCGTAACCTCACTCACCTGAACCTAGCTTCTGGGTGTTCAGCCACCTAAACAATCTCCGACATAAAGCCAGCTCCTGGACAATCCTGAGCAATCGTTCACATGCAGCCACCTCTTTTATTTGTGACCGCTCTAGCTGAAGTCCATTTCTTAAAGCATCCTCAAAATGTCTTGATAGAAGTACAGTTCCCCTGGTCTCCCACCACAGTCTCAACAGGAAGTGCCTGGAACCCTCCAGAGAGAGGCCCAAATGGCCATCTTTCGCCATTGAGGCCAACTCTCTGGACGTTGGGAAGGGCAGAGGGACTTGGAAGAAAGCATGTTGAATTTCAGAGCCAGAGTGAGGCACTTCTTGTCGCTAAGGTCTGTGTTCATTTCCGCTTTGTGAAAAGGCTGTATAACACCAGAGGATTAATGTCGGAGCTTTTTCAACCAGATCAAAAAGCACAGCTAGATCTTCACTGGAACATTTTGTCCTATGCTGGCTGAATGGAGTTTTCTGATTGCAAAGCACAATCAAAGAAGCAACAGCTGGAAGGCTGCTGTGAAAAATGATTTATTTTTTCATAAATGTTTAGAATTGTGCAGTTCTACCGCAGAGTTTCTAATTTGGGACAGGAATGTATGTGAAAATATGAGACTTGGGAGAAAATGGGGAAACTCTTGTCAGTTGTATTTTAAACAATGCCCCAAAGAATCCTCCCACTGCTTCTGTTTAATTGCTTCCACCTCAGCATGTTTTTCAAGCTATCCAATCAGGCTGTTGTGTGGTTCTGTGGAATTCGAACTGTGGGGCTGGCCAGAGGTCAAATGGACCCACAGATATGTCTGATTTTTTTTCCTTTAAATTTCTTTTAGTGCGGGATTTGATGTTTACTTTGCAAAATGCACCAAATTACAAATTCTTGATGTTGTATCTCTGGACAGTTTCCTTTTCGTGTGGATGGTTTGAGTTACTTTATCTGCAGATAATGACTATGCAATTTTAACAGACAGGACTGGCTGTCAGATAAATTGTTAACAATGTTGTTTTGCTTCAGATAAAACCTGCAGCAATATTCCCATTGTTCTAGGCTGTGGAATTGAAATTCCAGTAATTTTAGTCTTTCTTGGAAATCATTAAATCATATGGCACAGAAGGAGGCCATACAGTTTATCATGCCATTGCTGGCTCTTTGAAAGAGCTATCCAATTAGTCCCACTCCACAGTACTTTCACTATAGCCCTGTAAATTACTCCCTTTACAGATATATATCCGATTCTCTTTTGAAAGTTGCCATTGAATTTGTTTCGAACAAGCTCTAAAAGTTTGTACTATACTCTAGATTGTAACAACATGCAGTGTAAAGTTAATTTTTAATCCTCATTTCCCTCCATTTCCTGCTTCTTTTAAATTAAGTTAAATTTATGTCTTCTGCTTACTGGAAACACTTTCTCCCCTCACCTACTCTCGTAATACCCCTACGAATTTTGAATGCCTTTATTAAATCTTCCCTTAACATTCTCTGCCTTGATGAGAACAATCCTAGTCTCGCCACATAACATAGGAACAGGAGTAGACCATGCATTCCCTCATGATGTTTTGATGTTTTCCTTTTTTGTTCCCTGTTTCTCTGGCCATGCTCTCTGCTTTTGTGGGGCTGGGTTAGCGCCCGGAATTTGTTTCTTGTTTCACTGGGGGGGAGGGGGAATATTCTTTGGGGGCTGTAAAGGCAGTTAAATTGGGCTTTCCATAGGAGGAGAGGGGCCCAAATAACGAGGCAACAGGATGATCGGAGACAGAGGCAGGAGCGTCCAGGGTCAGCTGACTCACGGAAGCGTAATGGGGGGAGAGTTGGTGTTAAGCTGGTGCTTGACTTGGGGGATTGGGATCGTGGGGCTGCTTGGGGGGTGGGGGGGGCTGCATGGGGGGAGGGTGCTGCTTTGTTGACAGAAGAGGAGCCATCTTTGGGGAACAGATGGAGAGTCGGGGGGTGGGGAGGGGGCCTCTAGTGGGAGGGCTCGAGTAAGCGGAAACGCGGGCTCGTAGCTGGCCGAAAAAGGGGGATGGCTAGTCAGCAGGGATGGCGGGGGGGGGGGGAGGGGGTTTAACCCCCCGTCCAGGCTGATCACGTGGAATGTGAGGGGTCTGAATGGGCTGGTCAAGAGGGATCACGTGTTCTCGCACCTAAAGGGGTTAAAGGCAGACGTAGCCACGCTACAGGAGACGCATCTAAAACTCGCAGATCAAACAAGATTGAGAAAGGGGTGGGTGGGCCAGTTCCATTCGGGGCTGGATTCAAAGACCAGAGGGGTAGCAATTCTGGTCAGTAAACGGGTGGCATTCGAGGCAGGGAGTATTGTGGCTGAAAAAGGGGGCAGGTACATAATGGTGAGTGGGAAGCTGCAGCGGATCCGGGTGGTGCTAGTGAACGTCTACGCCCCGAACTGGGATGACGTGGAATTCATGAGACGCATGCAGGGTAAAATTCCGGACTGAGACTTACATAATTGGATCATGGAGGGGTGACTTCAACACAGTCATTGACCCTGTATTGGACCGGTCAAAGTCCAGGTCAGGAAAGCGACCAGCGGCTGCTAATGAACTGAGGGGTTTCATGGAACAGGTGGGGGGCGTAGACCCATGGAGATTCGCTCGGCCGAGGGCGAAGGAGTTCTCTTTTCTTTCTCCCACGTCCACAAAGTTTATTTTCGTATAGATTTTTTTGTTTTGAGCAGGGCGTTAATCCTAAGGATGGAGGGGACGGAATACTCGGCCATTGCAGTCTCTGACCATGCTCTGCACTGGGTGGACTTGTGACTTGGTGAAGAGAGAGGGCAGTGCCCACTCTGGAGGCTAGATGTGGGACTGCTAGCGGATGACGAGGTTTGTGGGTGGATAAATAGGAACATCCAAAACTACTTGGAAACAAAAGATACGGGAGAGCTAACAGCGACTACGGTTTGGGAGGCTCTGAAGGCAGTTATTAGAGGGGAGTTAATTTCTATCAGATCCCATAGGGAGAAGAAAGAAAGAGCGGAGAAAGAGAGAGGCTAGTTGAGGAGATACTCCGAGTAGACCGGAGTTACGCGGAGACCCCCGAGACGGGGCTACTGAAGGAGCGCCGGAGGCTGCAGGCAGGGTTTGATCTACTGACCACAGAGAAAGCGGTAGCACAGCTAAGGAAGGTAAAAGGGGCAGTCTATGAGTATGGGGAGAAAGCGAGTAGAATGTTGGTGCACCAACCTCGTAGGAGAGAGGCGGCCAGGGAAATTGGGGGAGTTAGGGATAAGGAAGGTAACACGGTCTTGGACCCAGAGGAGGTGAACAAAGTCTTTGAGGTGTTTTATGGTAAACTGTACAAGTCAGAACCCCCGGCGGGAGGAGAAGGGATGAAGCAATTCATGGACCAATTGAGGTTTCCAAAGGTGGAAGAGGATCTGGTGGAGGGACTGGGGGCCCCGATAGTGTTGGAGGAGATTGTTAAGGGCCTAGGGAGTATGCAGTCGGGCAAGGCCCCGGGGCCGGACGGCCATCCTGTAGAATTCTACAAGAAATTTTCAGAACTGTTGAGTCCACTCCTGTTAAGGACCTTTAACGAGGCTAAAGAGAGAGGGAGCCTCCCCCAACAATGTCACGGGCCTCGATCTCACTCATTCTCAAACGGGAGAAAGATCTGCTACAATGTGGGTCCTACAGACCGATATCGCTCTTGAACGTAGATGCCAAATTGCTGGCCAAGATTTTGGCCTCTAGAATAGAGGACTGTGTCCCAGGGATGATGGGGAGGATCAGACAGGCTTCGTTAAGGGCAGGAACTGAACTCCAATGTACGAGGCTCCTAAACATTATTATGATGCCCTCAGAAGGAGGGGAGGCAGAAGTAGTGGCTGCGATGGATGCAGAGAAAGCCTTTGACCGGGTGGAATTGGAGTACCTATGGGAAACGCTAAGAAGGTTTGGATTCGGTGAGGGATTCATAGGGTGGGTCCAACTACTTTATCAGGCCCCCATAGCAAGTGTATGCACGAACAGGGTGAGGTCGGAGTATTTTAGGCTTCACTGAGGGACGAGGCAGGGGTGCCCCCTCTCCCCGTTATTATTCGCCCTTGCATTAGAGCCCGTTGGCCATAGCGCTGCGGGCTTCAAAGAACTGGCAGGGGTTGGTTCGGCGGGGGGGGGGGGGGGGGGGGTTGGGGGCGGAGCATCGGGTCTCTCTCTCTGCGGATGATCTGCTCCTGTATATTTCAGACCCACTAGAGGGGATGGATGAGGTCATGCATATTCTGAGGGACTTCAGTAATTTTTCGGAGTACAAATTAAACGAGAAGAAAAGCGAAATGTTAGTGATCCAAGCTAAAGGGCAGGAGAAGAGACTGGGAGAGCTTCCGCTTAGGATGGTAGAGAAGAGCTTTCGGTACCTAGGCATACAGGTGGCTCAACTGGGATGCCCTCCACAAGCTTAACTTATCCCGGCTAGTAGAGCAGATGGAGGGGGACTTTAAAAGGTGGGACATGCTCCCGCATGCTCTAGCGGGGAGGGTGCAGACCGTTAAGATGACGGTCCTTCCCAGATTTTTATTTGTCTTCCAGTGTCTTTCCATCTTCATCCCTGAGTCCTTCTTTAAGCGGGTGAACAAGATAATTTCGGGATTTGTATGGGCAAACAAGACCCCGCGAGTAAAGAGACTCTATCTAGAGGGCAGTCGGGGGGGGGGGGGGGGGGCTGACGCTGCCGAATTTTTGCAGCTACTACTGGGCGACTAATATAGCCATGAGTAGGAAATGGGTATTGGAGGAGGGGTCGACGTGGGAGCGGTTAGAGGCGGCCTCATGCAAAGGCACCAGCTTAGGGGCACTCGTAACGGCATCTCTGCCGTTCTCGTCGGCGCGCTACTCCTCAAGTCCGGTGGTGGCTGCGGCACTAAGGATCTGGGGTCAGTGGAGAAGACACCGGGAGGTGGAGGGAGCCTCAGCTTGGACCCCACTACGCAACAATGACACATTTATCCCGAGCAAGATAGACGGAGGGTTTCAAAGTGGCATAGGGCAGATATTAAAAGGATGGGGAACCTGTTCATAGACTGGACTTTTCCTAGCTTTAAAGCACTGGAGGAGAAATTCAATCTGCCCCCTGGAAATGCCTTCAGATAGCCTTTCTTAAAAAACAGGTGGTGACATTTCCGTTGCTACCCCCGCGTAGGATACAGGATAGGGTGGTCTCCGGCACCTGGGTAGGGGAGGAGAAGGTGTCGGACATCTACCAAGAACTACAGGAGGCGGAGGAAGCCCCAGTGGTGGAACTTAAGGGCAAGTGGGAGGAGGAGCTAGGCGGGGAGCTGGATGCGGGCCAGTGGGTGGATACCCTAAACAGGGTTAATTCCTCTTCATCATGTGCCAGATTTCGCTTAATCCAGTTTAAGGTGGTCTACCGAGCAAACATGACAGCAGCGAGAATGAGAAAGTTCTTTAGGATTTAGGATAGATGTGCGGGATGCCCAGCGAACCATGTCCATATGTTCTGGGCATGTCCAGCTCTCAAAGAATTCTGGCAGGGATTCGCTAAGGCAATGTCCAAGATGCTAAATGCCTGGGTGGTGCCAAATCCAGAGATAGCGATCTTTGGTGTGTCAGACGATCCGGGAGTTCAGGAAGCGAAAGAGGCCGAGGTTTTGGCCTTTGCCTCCCTGGTAGCCCGGAGACGGATCCTTTTAATGTGGAGGGACTCGAAATCCCCGAGTGTGGAGACCTGGATTGGTGACATGGCTGGGTTTCTCAGTCTTGAGAAAATAAAGTTTGCCTTGAGAGGGTCTATGATGGGGTTCTCTCGGAGATGGCAGCCGTTCCTCGACTTTCTAGGAGAGCATTAAAATGTCAGAAGCAGCAGCAATCCGGGGAGGGGGGGGGGGGGAAATGTTGCATATTCTTGTTTTTATTTCTTCTTTATATAATGTTTTTTTTTTTTAAATAATATTTTATTGAAAATTTTTGGTCAACCAACACAGTACATTGTGCATCCTTTACACAACATTGTAACAATACAGATAATAATGACCTTTTTTAAATTTAAACAAAAACAACAAATAAATAAATATTAAATAACAAAAAATAAAAACTAGCCCTAATTGGCAACTGCCTTGTCTCAGGCCACCCCCCCCCCCCATCCCTCCCCCCCCCCCCCCCCCAAGTCCTGGGCCGCTGCTGCTGCCTTCTTTGTTCTCCCCTATCTATCTTTCCGCAAGATATTCGACGAACGGTTGCCACCGCCTAGTAAACCCTTGAGCCGACCCCCTTAGGACGAACTTGATCCGCTCTAACTTTATGAACCCCGCCATATCATTTATCCAGGTCTCCACCCCCGGGGGCTTGGCTTCTTTCCACATTAGCAATATTCTGCGCCGGGCTACTAGGGACGCAAAGGCCAAAACATCGGCCTCTTTCGCCTCCTGCACTCCCGGCTCTTGTGCAACCCCAAATATAGCCAACCCCCAGCTTGGTTCGACCCGGACTCCTACTACTTTCGAAAGCACCTTTGTCACCCCCATCCAAAACCCCTGTAGTGCCGGGCATGACCAAAACATATGGGTATGATTCGCTGGGCTTCTCGAGCACCTCGCACACCTATCCTCCACCCCAAAAAATTTACTGAGCCGTGTTCCAGTCATATGTGCCCTGTGTAATACCTTAAACTGAATCAGGCTTAGCCTGGCGCACGAGGACGACGAGTTTACCCTGTTTAGGGCATCTGCCCACATCCCCTCCTCAATCTCCTCCCCTAGCTCTTCTTCCCATTTCCCTTTTAGTTCGTCCATCATAGTCTCCCCTTCGTCTCTCATTTCCCTATATATATCCGACACCTTACCGTCCCCCACCCATTTCTTTGAGATGACTCTGTCCTGCACCTCTTGTGTCGGGAGCTGCGGGAATTCCCTCACCTGCTGCCTCGCAAAAGCCCTCAATTGCATGTACCTGAATGCATTCCCTTGGGGCAACCCATATTTCTCGGTCAGCGCTCCCAGACTCGCAAACTTCCCATCCACAAATAGATCTTTCAATTGCGTTATGCCTGCTCTTTGCCACATTCCATATCCCCCATCCATTCCCCCCGGGGCAAACCTATGGTTGTTTCTTATCGGGGACCCCCCCAGTGCTCCGGTCTTTCCCCTATGTCGTCTCCACTGTCCCCAAATCTTCAGTGTAGCTACCACCACCGGACTCGTGGTATAGTTCCTTGGTGAGAACGGCAATGGGGCTGTCACCATAGCCTGCAGGCTGGTCCCCCTACAGGACGCCCTCTCTAATCTCTTCCACGCCGCTCCTTCCTCCTCTCCCATCCACTTACTCACCATTGAAATATTAGCGGCCCAATAATACTCACTTAGGCTCGGTAGTGCCAGCCCCCCCCTATCCCTACTACGCTGTAAGAATCCCTTCCTCACTCTCGGAGTCTTCCCGGCCCAAACAAAGCCCATAATACTCTTTTCTATCCTTTTGAAAAAAGCCTTCGTGATCACCACCGGGAGACACTGAAACACAAAAAGGAATCTCGGGAGGACCACCATCTTAACTGCCTGCACCCTCCCTGCCATTGACAATGCTACCATGTCCCATCTCTTGAAATCTTCCTCCATCTGTTCCACCAACCGCGTCAAATTTAGCCTGTGCAATGTGCCCCAATTCTTAGCTATCTGGATCCCCAGGTAACGAAAGTCTCTTGTTACCTTCCTCAACGGTAGGTCTTCTATTTCTCTACTCTGCTCCCCTGGATGCACCACAAACAGCTCACTCTTTCCCATATTCAATTTATACCCTGAAAAATCCCCAAACTCCCCAAGTATCCGCATTATTTCTGGCATCCCCTCCGCTGGATCCGCCACATATAGTAGCAGATCATCCGCATATAAAGATACCCGGTGTTCTTCTCCTCCCCTAAGTATTCCCCTCCATCCCTTGGAACCTCTCAGCGCTATCGCCAGGGGCTCAATCGCCAGTGCAAACAGTAATGGGGACAGAGGACATCCCTGCCTTGTCCCTCTATGGAGCCGAAAATATGCCGATCCCCGTCCATTCGTGACCACACTCGCCACTGGGGCCCTATACAACAGCTGCACCCATCTAACATACCCCTCTCCGAACCCAAATCTCCTCAACACCTCCCACAGATAATCCCACTCCACTCTATCAAATGCTTTCTCGGCATCCATCGCCACTACTATCTCCGTTTCACCCTCTGGTGGGGCCATCATCATTACCCTTAACAACCTCCGTATGTTCGTGTTCAGCTGTCTCCCCTTCACAAACCCAGTTTGGTCCTCATGAACCACCCCCGGGACACATTCCTCTATTCTCATTGCCATTACCTTGGCCAAGACCTTGGCATCTACATTGAGGAGGGAGATTGGTCTGTAGGACCCGCATTGTAGCGGATCCTTTTCCTTCTTTAAAAGAAGCGATATCGTTGCTTCTGACATAGTCGGGGGCAGTTGTCCCCTTTCCTTTGCCTCATTGAAGGTCCTCGTCAGTAGCGGGGCGAGCAAGTCCAAATATTTTCTGTAAAATTCAACTGGGAATCCGTCCAGTCCCGGGGCCTTTCCCGTCTGCATGTTCCTAATTCCTTTCACCACTTCTTCTACCGTGATCTGTGCTCCCAATCCCATCCTTTCCTGCTCTTCCACCTTGGGAATTTCCAGCCGATCCAAAAACTCCATCATTCTCTCCCTCCCATCCGGGGGTTGAGCTTCATACAATTTTTTATAAAATGTCTTAAACACTTCATTCACTCTCTCCGCTCCCCGCTCCGTCTCTCCATCTTCGTCTCTCACCCCCCCTATTTCCCTCGCTGCTCCCCTTTTCCTCAATTGGTGTGCCAGCAATCTGCTCGCCTTCTCTCCATATTCATACTGTACACCCTGCGCCTTCCTCCATTGTGCCTCTGCAGTGCCTGTGGTCAGCAAGTCAAATTCCACATGCAACCTTTGCCTTTCCCTATACAGTCCCTCCTCCGGTGCTTCCGCATACTGTCTGTCCACCCTCAAAAGTTCTTGCAACAACCGCTCCCGTTCCTTACTCTCCTGCTTCCCTTTATGTGTCCTTATTTATATCAGCTCCCCCCTAACCACCGCCTTCAACGCCTCCCAGACCACTCCCACCTGAACCTCCCCATTGTCATTGAGTTCCAAGTACTTTTCAATGCATCCCCTCACCCTTAAGCACACCCCCTCATCCGCCATTAGTCCCATATCCATTCTCCAGGGTGGACGCCCTCTCGTTTCCTCCCCTATCTCCAAGTCTACCCAGTGTGGGGCATGATCCGAAATGGCTATAGCCGTATATTCCGTTCCCCTCACCCTCGGGATCAATGCCCTACCCAACACAAAAAAGTCTATGCGTGAATAGACTTTATGGACATAGGAGAAAAACGAGAACTCCTTACTCCTAGGTCTACTGAATCTCCACGGGTCCACCCCTCCCATCTGCTCCATAAAATCCTTAAGCACCTTGGCTGCTGCCGGCCTCCTACCAGTCCTGGACTTCGACCTATCCAGCCTTGGTTCCAACACCGTGTTAAAGTCTCCCCCCATTATCAGCTTTCCGGTCTCTAGGTCTGGGATGCGTCCTAGCATTCGCCTCATAAAATTGGCATCGTCCCAATTCGGGGCATACACGTTTACCAACACCACCATCTCTCCCTGTAATTTGCCACTCACCATCACGTATCTGCCCCCGTTATCCGCCACTATAGTCTTTGCCTCGAACATTACCCGCTTCCCCACTAATATAGCCACCCCCCTGTTTTTCGCATCCAGCCCCGAATGGAACACCTGCCCTACCCATCCTTTGCGCAACCTAACCTGATCTATCAGTTTCAGGTGCGTTTCCTGTAACATGACCACATCTGCTTTAAGTTTCTTAAGGTGTGCGAGTACTCGTGCCCTCTTTATCGGCCCGTTAAGCCCCCTCACGTTCCACGTGATCAGCCGAGTTGGGGGGCTTCCCACCCCCCCCCCCTTGCCGGTTAGCCATCATCTTTTTCCAGCTTCTCGCCCAGTTCCCACGCGGCTGTATTTCTCCCAGACGGTGCCCCCCCGCCCATCCTTTCCCGCACCCACTCCCCCCTTTCCCCAGCAGCAGCAACCCAGTAATTCCCCCCTCCCCCCCCCCCCCCCCCGCTAGACACCCCGCTAGCGTAATTACTCCCCCCATGTTGCTCCCAGAAGTCAGCAAACTCTGGCTGACCTCGGCTTCCCCCCGTGATCACGGCTCGCCCCGTGCGGCGCCCCCTCCTTCCTGCTTCTCTATTCCCGCCATAATTATCATAGCGCGGGAACCAAGCCCGCGCCTCTCCCTCGGCCCCGCCTCCCATGGCCAACGCCCCATCTCCTCTCCCTCCCCACCTCCCCCCATCACCACCTGTGGGAGAAAGAAAAGTTACCATACCGCAGGATTAATCATACAATCCCTCTTCGCCCCCCCCCCCCCACTCGTCCCACCACTTTGTCCAAACGTTCATTTTCGTAGTCCAATCATTCCAATTTTTCCTCTACAATAAAAGTCCACGCTTCATCCGCCGTCTCAAAGTAGTGGTGCCTCCCTTGATATGTGACCCACAGTCTTGCCGGTTGCAGCATTCCAAACTTTATCTTTTTTTTGTGAAGTACCGCTTTGGCCCGATTAAAGCTCGCCCTCCTTCTCGCCACCTCCGCACTCCAATCTTGATAGACGCGGATCACCGCGTTCTCCCATTTACTACACCGAGTTTTCTTCGCCCATCTAAGGACCATTTCTCTATCCTTAAAACGGAGAAATCTCACCACTATGGCTCTGGGAGCTTCTCCTGCTCTCGGTCCTCGCACCATAACTCGGTATGCTCCCTCCACCTCCAACGGACCCGTCGGGGCCTCCACTCCCATTAACGAGTGCAGCATCGTGCTCACATATGCCCCGACGTCCGCCCCCTCCAAACCTTCAGGAAGGCCAAGAATCCTCAAGTTGTTCCTCCTTGCGTTATTTTCCAGTGCCTCCAACCTCTCCACAGATCGTTTCTGGTGTGCCTCCTGTATCTCCGACTTCACCACCAGGCCCTGTATGTCGTTTTCATTCTCTCCTGCTTTCGCCTTCACGACCCGAAGCTCCTGCTCCTGGGTCTTTTGTTCCTCTTTCAGCCCTTCAATCGCCTGTAGTATCGGGGCCAACAACTCTTTCTTCATTTCCTTTTTTATCTCCTCCACGCAGCGTTTCAAAAACTCTTGTTGTTCAGGGCCCCATATGAAACTGCCACCTTCCGACGCCATCTTGGTTTCTGCTTGCCTTCCTTGCCGTTGTTCCAAAGGATCCGCTGCAATCCGGCCACTTTCCTCTCCTTTTTCCATCCGTGTCCAGGGGGAACACCCTTCTGGTTTACCGCACGGTGTTTTCAGCCGTTAAAATTGCCGTTGGGGCTCCTATCAAGAGCCCAAAAGTCCGTTTCACAGGGAGCTGCCGAAACGTGCGACTCAGCTGGTCATCGCCGCACCCGGAAGTCATCCTTCTTTATATAATGTTAACGTTCACCTTGTTTTGTTAAATGCTGTTAATGGTTATGTAAAAAATTTTGTTTTGATAAAAATCTGAATAAAAATAATTTTTTTTTAAAAATGGAGTGACGTGCAATTTTCCAACCCAGACGGACTACACTTCAAACTAGGGAACTCTGAAGGATTATAGTTGGGGCATCTATCTACAGTGTGCTCCCCTACTTCCTTTAACACACTTGGATAGAAACAATCGGGTCCTGGGGATTTGTCACTCTAGTTCCATTCATTTCCTAGTCACTGATACTGTACTTGCTTTAATTGTATTAAGTCCTTACCCTCTATCAACTATCAAATTTTTTGGAACTTCGGACAAGTTAATCTCCTTTTCACCTGTAAAAACCAAGTTAATTGTTCAATATGTCTGCCATTTCCCCATTTAAAAAAAAAAATTATGTTTATTAAGAATTTTTAAATAAAATTTTCAACCTTACAAACAAACCCCCCCCCTAACAAAAAGAAAGAAAGCTCGCATAGCAAGACATGAACATGGCAAATCAATATGATACAGAACTTTGTACATTGGATTCCTCCCGTACATGTCAGTTTTCCGGATCATTCATGTGTTTTCTTGCTCAAATGCCCCCCAGATAACCCCCCCCCCCCCCCCCCCCCCCCCCCGCCAACGAAAGATCCATTTCCCCATTAATGACATTGGGCGGGATTCTCCACTCCCGAGCCGTCGTGAACGCCGTCGAGGATCACGGCAGCGCGAAACGGCCCCGATCCCGACCGATTCAGGACCTGACAATGGGCCAGGATCGGGGCCGCGTCATCTACACGCGCCAGGCCTTGTCGCCCACGTAAAGGCGGCGGCGCATAACGGGCGTCATCCACGCATGCGCGGGTTGGCCTGGGCCAACCCGCGCATGCGTGGTTGCCGTCCTCTCGAGGTCCGCCCCGCAAGAAGGTGGCGGACGGATCTTACGGGGCCGCGGAAGGAAGGAGGTGCTCCTTCAGAGAGGACAGCCCAACGATCGGTGGGCACCGATCGCGGGCCACCCCACATTTGAGGTACCCCCTGGTGCAGGGCCCCCCCGCAGGCCCCCCCCCCCCCCCCCCCCCCCCCCCAGAGTTCACGCACCACTCACGACGGCAGCGACCAGGTGTGGATGGCGCCGGGGGGAACCCGCCGTTTTGGCCTGGCCGCTCGGCCTATCCGGGCCTCAGAATAGCGGGGGTGCCGGAGAATCGTCATTCTGTGTGTCTCCGGCGATTCTCCGGCCCGCGAAACTTGACCAGGCCGTTCCCGCCGCTTGGGAGAATCGCGGGAGGGTGTCGGACCAGCATCCCGGGAAATTTTGGTGGCCCAGGCGATTCTCCCAACCGGCGTGGGAGTGGAGAATCTCGCCCAATATCTCCATTTTCAGCTTTCAGTGCGCCTACATTGCTCTTGACCACCCACTTTCCCTTTTATCTAACTGTAACATTTATTCTCATTGATTTTGATGTCATCAAAGTCTCTTATCCCAGATATAATTCTGGGAAACATCCCTGCATCCTTTTCCAAGACCTTGACAGAGTGTAGTTTTCAACTTCATCATTTGGTTGATGAACTAACAAAGCAGATCCCATGACTGTTATAGACCCATTTTGTTTTCCTTTTCACTGTGCTCTATAACAGGCAGCCCATTCACTTCACTGATTTGCTGGCCCAGTGGTAAAGACAACAGTAACCCCAAGCAGTTAATCTTGTGCATCATTCTCCAGTTTAATTTTTCAAGCAAGTTGGAATGAGCTGAAAGGAATTCACCATAGGACAGAGTTAGAAATATAGAGCCTGGTGACTTAAAGGTCAATGATATTTTGGCCTGCAAAGGAGTGGAACATCAAACTTACTCTGTCATTCAATATGATCATGGCTGATCATCTACTTCAGTGCCTTTTCCGCCACACAATTGCCATATCCCTTTTTGTCATTGACATTTAAAAAATCTGTCAATCTCTGCTTTAATCAAAGCTAATGACTGAACTCCATCAATCCTCTGGGGTAGAGAACTCTAAAGATTTACAATCTTCTGTATAACAAAATTCTCCTGATCTCAGTCCTAAGTGGCTTGAATTTTGAAATTGTGTCCTGTGGTCTAGACTCCCCAACCAGTGGAAGCATCTTCCCTCATCTATCTTGTCTATCCCTTCAAGTATTTTGTAGCTTTCAGTGAGATCACCTCTCATTCTTTGAAATGGTAGACAATACAGGCCCAGTTTCCTCAATCTCTCTCTTCATAAGACAGTCTGCAATCCCAGGAATACGTCTGGTGAACATGCACACTCTCTATGGCAGTAATATCCTTTCTAAGGTAAGGGAAGCAAAACTGCGCACAGTACTCCAGATGTAACCTGACCTAACCAAGGTTCTATACTTGCTACATTTGTACTGGGGTGGCACAGTAGTTAGCACTGCTGCCTTACAGCGCCAGGGATCCGGGTTCAATTCTGGCCTTGGGTAACTGTGTGGAGTTGGCACAGTCTCCCCGTGTCTGTGTGGGTTTCCTCCGGGTGTTCTGGTTTCCTCCCACAGTCCAAAGATGTACAGGTAAGGTGGATTGGCCATGCCAAATTGTCCCTTGGTGTTCAACAGTTAGATGGAGTTACAAGGGAGTGGGCCTAGGTAAGGGTGCTCTTTCAGAGGGTCAGTGCAGACTCAATGACCGAATGGTCTCCTTCTGCACTGTAGGAATTCTATGATTTCTTTCTATGAATTCCTCTTGTGATAAAGGCTAACATACCATTAGCCTTCTTAATTGTTTGCTGCACCTGCATGATAGCTTTCAGTGACATCTTGACGAGGACACACAAGTTTCTTTGTACATCTACACTTTGTAATCTCTCACCATTTAAGAAATATTCTTCACATCTGTTCCTCCGACTAAAGTGGAGAATTCCATATTTTTCGACATATTCTAGTTAGCTATTAAAATCCTTTGTGAATGGAGATTATGGGTGCGATCGGCTGGCCACGCTGCACTGGAAAAGCATCTTGCTGCGGCCAGGGGCACTGCCACGTACCAGATTCGCACTGCCACGGTGCCAAGCTGGCATTTTTTTGCGCCGTGCAATTGGGTCGGGATTGCCCACCATAGGTATTGGGGGATGCCGGGGACCCTCCCATGTTGCATTTGGGCTGGGGGGCGGTCGGGTATTTTTCTTGTGGGCCTCGGAGATTGGTACATCATTTAAAAATGGTGTTCCGATCTCGCGCTACAATGGGGAGTTCTGGCGAGCAGAGTTTCCCGTTGTAAAAAATGGGGCTATGTGCGGCCTCGGCCGCTCATTCCCCGTTTAGGCCCCTTATTCAACATGAGTAGCGTTGAATAACCATGTGTTTCTCAGCACTGCGAGTGCCAGGAAACGTGGCTAAACACGCTCGGAGGGGACTTTGATCCCTTTTGGGAAGATCGCGCCCTATATTTTGTTTTGACTTCGTATTTAGGGAATTTTTATTGAACTCTGAATATAATTTTCCTGCATTGCACTTCGTAAAATCGAACAGGCTTTTTGGCTTATTGTACTTTTCGTGAGTCCTTTTGGAAGCACAATTCAATTACTCCCAATCACCTCTTACCCCATAACCTCTAATTTCATTTTAAAATAAAATGTATTTTGAGTTCCATTTTAAACATAGATATTGAATTTGCTTTTAAAGCCCTTTAAGGCAGTGCATTCCAGATCATAACTTGCTGTTTTAAAAATTCTCCCCTATTTTTGGAAGATTTTGGGATACATCCAAGAATTTGAACCACATCCTCAAGCATTTTAACCAACAATCGTAAAGTGAGAATCATACCTCTAAACCAACAAATTGTTGATTGGTGGGGTCTACCAGCCTTGGCAGAAGGCAATGTGAAATTGAAATATCAGTTCAGTCCTGGTCTGTGCTGGATTTACATCAGCCAAGGTTAGGAGACAATTCATGCACTTGGCTGTTCTCTCTCCACATAAGAATACTAGGTGAGCCTCTGAGGCATATTCATGCACCATCTAGCTATCAGAATGTTTTGGATCCCTGTAATCCGGTTTAATTCCTGCTCCTTCATGGATATCCTAAAAACAAGTGGAAGTAGCTAAGCATGGAGCTTCATTAAAATAGTGAACATTGAGTTCTACCCTAAGACTCAGTTGCTGAAAGCAGTTTTCATTGTGGAACTGAAATATAGACTGAGGAAGCATGATCCTCGGTTGCTGTTTTAAGTCGGTCAATATCAGTCACAGTAATGGTAGGGACACTACATTTTCGCAAAGAGGAAAAGATTGCTATGGGGCCATATTTATGATTGCTGAGTAGCGTGTTATGATGTTCCCCATGAATGAAGAGCATGAATGGCATTCTTTATATAGACTCTCAAAAGAATGGTCAGAGCAGGCAGATGGAACCTTACAAAACTCTAGCCCAGTATGATTTACCACCTTCAGGAGAGGAAAGCAGGAATGGAATTGCTTTTTGACATGCAGCATAGAATGGTTGCTTAGAAATGAGAATTGGAACCAAACGCATCAAAGCACAAGGTGCGCATGCATATTCTGTCAAGTTATCCACATTTGGATCCCTTATAGCAAATAGTGGATGCATATCTGTTCAAAATTCTGCACCATCTGATTCACAGAATCATTGAATGACACAGCACAAAAAGAGGCCACTTGGTTCATCCCATCTATGCCAATTCTTTGAATGAGCCATCCAGTTAGTTCCACTCCCTGGCTCTTTCCCTGTTGATCTGTTTTTATTACCTTCAGGTATTTATCCAGTTTATTTATGAATGTCGCCTCTGGTTCTTATACATATCACCACTGGTTCTTATGCCTGACATCTGAAATATGTGTCGTCTGGTACTTGCTATTGATCCTTTTGCGTTTTTTTTCGAAACCGCAATCAAATTTCCTCTTAACCTTGTCTGCTCTAAGGAGAACTTCAGCTTTTTCAGTCTCTCCGCACAGGTTAAGCTTCCATCTGTAGTAATATTAAGACCATAAGACATAGGAGCGGAAGTAAGGCCATTCGGCCCATCGAGTCCACTCCACCATTCAATCATGGCTGATTTCAACTCCATTTACCCGCTCTCTCTCCATAGCCCTTAATTCCTCGAGAAATCAAGAATTTATCAACTTCTGTCTTAAAGACACTCAACGTCCCGGCCTCCACCGCCCTCTGTGGCAATGAATTCCACAGACCCACCACTCTCTGGCTGAAGAAATTTCTCCTCGTCTCTGTTCTAAAGTGACTCCCTTTTATTCTAAGGCTGTGCCCCCGGGTCCTAGTCTCCCCTGCTAATGGAAACAACTTCCCTACGTCCACCCTATCTAAGCCATTCATTATCTTGTAAGTTTCTATTAGATCTCCCCTCAACCTCCTAAACTCCAATGAATATAATCCCAGGATCCTCAGACGTATTCTAGCAAATGTCTACTACATCTGCTCTAAGCTCCTGATATCCTTTTTTGCATCGTGGTGCCCAGAATTGAACACCAATGTTGTGGAATTTATTGTAGATCTGAGCACCATAATGAAATTGAAAACTTGTTTTGTCCCTCTGGAAGTTCACATTGTTCTTTTTTAAAAAAATATATATTAAAGTTTTTTAACACAATTTGTCTCCCTTACAAACAATAAACCCCCCCCCCCCCCCCCCCCCCCCCTCGTAACAAAAAAAACGAGAAATCGCGCAGAGCAAGATATATACATGGCAAAATGATATGTTTACACAGCTTTATACACTGGCCCTCTCCCGTACGTGCCAGTTTCCCCAACCCTTCATGTTATCCCTTGCTCATCCACCCTCCCAGGCAGTCCCCCCCCCGCCCCGCCTCTTTCCCCCCCCCCCCCCCCCCAGGTTGCTGCTGCTGCTGACCGACCTTCCTCTAACGCTCCGAGATAGTCTAGGAACGGTTGCCACCGCCTGTAGAACCCCTGCGCAGACCCTCTCAAGGTGAACTTAATCCTCTCCAACTTTATGAACCCAGCCATATCATTTCTCCAGGCTGGGGGGCTTCGCCTCCTTCCACGTTAGCAAGATCCTTCGCCAGGCTACTAGGGACGTAAAGGCCAGAATGCCGGCCTCTTTCGCCTCCTGCACTCCCGGTTCGTCCACTACTCCAAATATTGCTAGCCCCCAGCTTGTCTTGACCCGGACTTTCACCACCTGAGATATTGCTCCCGCCACTCCTCTCCAGAACCCCTCCAGTGCCGGGCATGACCAAAACATATGGACATGGTTAGCCGGGCTCCCTGAGCACCTTCCACATCTGTCCTCCACCCCAAAGAACCTACTCAACCTCGCCCCCGTCAAGTGCGCTATGTGGACCACCTTAAATTATATCAGGCTGAGCCTGGCACACGAGGAGGAGGAATTAACCCTATCTAGGGCATCAGCCCACAGACCTTCCTCGATCTCCTCTCCCAGCTCCTCCTCCCATTTACCCTTCAACTCTTCTACCAGCGCTCCCCCCTCTTTCAACTCCTGGTGTATTTGTGACACCTTGCCCTCCCCGACCCATACACCCGAGGTCACCCTATCTTGGACTTCTTGTGCCGGGAGCAACGGGAATTCCCTCACCTGTCGCCTCACAAAAGCCCTCCCCTGCATATATCTAAAGGCATTTCCCGGGGGTAACTCAAACTTCTCCAGTGCCCCTCGGCTCGCAAACGTCCCGTCGATGAACAGGTCCCCCATTCTTCCAATCCCCACCCTGTGCCAGCCCTGGAACCCCCCGTCCATCTTCCCCGGGACAAACCGGTGGTTACCCCTGATCGGGGACCACCGATGCTCCCATTGCACCCCGGTGCCGTCTCCACTGGCCCCAGATACTTAGCGTTGCCTCCACCACCGGGCTCGTGGTATACTTTGTCGGCGAGAGCGGCAGCGGTGCCGTCACCAACGCCCCCAGGCTCGTTCCTTTACAGGACGCCATCTCCATCCTTTTCCATGCCGCCCCCTCTCCCTCCATAACCCACTTGCGGATCATCGCCACATTTGCTGCCCAGTAGTAGCTCCCCAGGTCTGGCAGCACCAACCTTCCTCGGTCCCTACTACGTTCCAGGAACCCTCTTCTTACTCTCGGGGTCTTATTCGCCCACACAAACCCCATAATACTCCTGCCTACTCTCTTAAAAAAGGCCTTAGTGATCACGATGGGAAGGCACTGAAACACAAACAGAAACCTCGGAAGGACCACCATTTTGACCGACTGCACTCTACCCACCAGCGAGAGCGGTAGCATGTCCCATCTTTTGAAATCCTCCTCCATTTGCTCCACCAACCTCATCAGATTCAGTTTATGTAGGGTCCCCCAACTCCTGGCTATCTGGATCCCCAGATACCGAAAGCTCCCCTCCGCCCTCCTCAGCGGTAGGTCCCCGATCCCTCTTTCTTGGTCCCCCGCCTGTAATACAAAGAGCTCACTCTTCCCTACATTGAGCTTATAGCCCGAAAACTCCCCAAACTCCCTTAGAGTCTGCATGACCTCCACCATCCCCTCCATTGGATCCACCACGTACAGCAACAGGTCATCTGCATATAGAGACACCCGATGCTCCTCTCCCCCTCGGACCACCCCCCTCCATTTATTAGACTCCCTCAATGACATGGCCAATGGTTTGATCACCAATGCGAACAACAGGGGGGACAGGGGGCACCCCTGCCTCGTCCCTCGGTACAGTCGAAAGTACTCCGACCTCCACCGGTTCGTCACTACACTCGCTATCGGGGCTCTGTAAAGGAGCTTAACCCAACTGATAAACCCTCCCCCGAACCCAAACCTACGCAGCACCTCCCAGAGGTACTCCCACTCTACTCGGTCAAAGGCCTTCTCCGCGTCCATAGCTGCCACTATCTCCGCCTCTCCCTCCTCCGATGGCATCATTATCACGTTTAAGATCGGTGTGCCGCACCTTGGTGCCGCACATTGGTGTTTAGTTGCCTGCCCTTTACAAATCCCGTCTGGTCCTCGTGGATTACCCCCAGGACACAGTCCTCGATCCTCGTGGCCAGCACTTTTGCCAGCAACTTTGCATCCACATTGAGGAGCGAGATCGGCCTGTACGATCCACGTTGCAGTGGGTCCTTGTCCCGCTTTAGGATCAAAGAAATTGTCGCTTCCGACATTGTCGGGGGCAGGGTCCCCTCCTCTCTTGCCTCATTAAAGGTCCTCACCAGTAGCGGGGCCAACAGGTCTACGTACTTCCTGTAGAACTCCACCGGGAATCCGTCCGGTCCCGGGGCCTTCCCCGCCTGCATGCTCCCCAAACCCTTGCTCAGCTCCTCCAACCCAATTGGTGCCCCCAAGCCAGCCACCTCTTGCTCCTCTACCGTCGGGAATCTCAGTTGATCTAGGAATCGTCTCATCCCCTCTTCCCCCGCTGGGGGCTGGGATCTGTACAGCTCTTCATAAAAGGCCTTAAATACCTCGTTTATTTTCGTCGCACTCCGAACCGTGGCTCCCCTTCCATCTTTGACTCCCCCTATTTCCCTCGCTGCCATCCTCTTACGGAGCTGGTGGGCCAGCATCCGACTAGCCTTTTCCCCATACTCGTAGGTCGCCCCCTGCCCTTTCCTCCACTGTGCCTCCGCCTTCCCTGTGGTCAACAGGTCAAACTCCGTCTGGAGCCGTCGTCTTTCCCCAAGTAATCATTCCTCAGGGGCCTCTGCGTATCTCCTGTCCACTCTCAAAATCTCCCCCACTAACCTCTCCCTTTCCATACCCTCCGTCTTCTCCCTATGAGCCCTAATGGAGATTAGCTCTCCCCTGATCACCGCCTTCAACGCCTCCCATACCACCCCCACTTGCACCTCCCCGTTGTCGTTGGCCTCCAAGTACCTTTCGATACACCCCCTCACCTTCCCACACACCCCCTCGTCCGCCAGCAGTCCCACATCCAGCCGCCACAACGGGCGTTGGTCCCTCTCCACTCCCAGCTCCAGTTCCACCCAGTGCGGGGCATGGTCCGAAACAGCTATGGCCGAATACTCCGTCCCCTCCACCCTCTGGATGAGCGCCCTACCCAGAACAAAGAAAATATCCGGGAGTAGGCTTTGTGTACATGGGAGAAGAAAGAAAATTCCCTGGCCTGCGGCCTTGCAAACCGGCATGAGTCCACTCCCCCCATCTGATCCATAAACCCCTTAAGTACCTTGGCCGCCGCCGGCCTCTTTCCAGTCCTTGATTTGGAGCGGTCCAGTACTGGATCCAACACTGTATTGAAGTCCCCTCCCATTATCAGGCCTCCTATCTCCAGGTCCGGAATGCGCCCCAACATGCGCTTCAAATATGAATCCTGCATCATCCCAGTTCGGGGCGTATACGTTTACCAACACCACCCACGTCCCTTGCAGCCTACCGCTCACCATTACATATCGCCCTCCATTGTCCGCTACAATAGTCTTGGCCTCAAATGACACCCGATTTCCCACCAATATTGCCACCCCTCTATTCTTCGCGTCCAGTCCCGAGTGGAATACCTGTCCTCCCCATCCCTTTCTTAGCCTGACCTGGTCCGCCACCTTCAGGTGTGTCTCTTGGAGCATGGCCACCTCCGCCTTCAGTCCCTTTAAGTGCGCGAACACTCGAGCCCTCTTCACCGGCCCATTCAGGCCCCTCACATTCCACGTTATCAGCCGGATTGGAGGGCTCTCACCCCCCCCCCCCCCCCCCCCCCCCCACGCCCCGCCGACTAGCCATCTCCTTTTCTGGGCCAGTCCCGTGTCCACGCCTCCCTCACCCTCCAGTCCCCCAGACAGGGGACCCCCGTTCCGACCACCTCTTCTGTGTCCCATTCCCTTTCGGCCAGTGCAGCAGTAACCCTGCCCTTCCCCCCCCCCCCTCCGCTAGACCCCTGTCTAGCTTTTTTGCTCCCCCCATGTCACTCCCGTAAGTCAGCTGACGCCTGCTGACCCCGGCTTCCCCCGCCGTCCCATTGACCTCCCCGTGTGGGAGTCTCCCAATCAATATGCATTCCTTCGTTCCCCTTCCCGCCTTTCTTCCCGCGCGCGGGAAAAAACCCCGCGCTTTCCAAAGCCCGCTCCACCCCCTGTGACGCAGCTCCTGTCGCGGCCTTGTCTCTCTCCCCCAGCCCATGTAACATTTCCTGCGCGTGATTGACCCCCTATATACAACAACCATCACACATCAAACCTCAAACATACCCCCACCCTCAAAACCCTCAGTTAGAGTCAAACTCTTCGGCTTGTACAAAGGTCCACGCCTCTTCAGGCGTTTTGAAGTAATAGTGTTGGCCCTTTTATATGACCCACAGTCGCGCTGGCTGCAGCATTCCGAATTTCACTTCTTTCCGGTACAACGCCGCTTTGGCCCGGTTGAAACACGCTCTCCGCTTTGCAACCTCCGTGCTTCAGTCCGGGTAATTTCGGATCTCTGCATTGTCCCACTTACTGCTCCGCTCCTTCTTGGCCCATCTCAGGACCCACTCTCTGTCCGTGAACCGGTGGAACCTCACCACCATCGCCCTTGGCGGCTCATTTGCCTGGGGCTTCTTCGCCAGCACCCGATGTGCCCTGTCCAACTCCAGCGGCCTCGAAGGGGCCTTCGTGCCCATCATCGCCTCGAGCATCGTGCTCGCGTATGCCCCGGCATCGGCCCCCTCCACTCCCTCAGGGAGACCCAGGATTCGCAGATTCTTTCTCCTCAACCTGTTCTCCAGGTCTTCGAGTCTTCCCGCCCACCTCTTATGTAGCGCCTCGATCTGCTCCACTCTCACCGCCAGGCCCACGAGCTTGTCCTCGTTCTGACTGACTCTTTTCTGTACCTCCTGGATCTTAGCTTCGTGGGCCTTCTGGGTGATCCCGAGTCCTTCAATTGCCGAAAGCATAGGCGCCAACGTCTCCTTGCGCATCTCCTCACGCTGCTCCTCGAAGCAACGCTTGATGAACTCCTGCAGCTCCCCTTTGTCCCTGGCCGCCGCCATTTTGTTTTCTTTCCCTCGCTTCTCCCGTTGCTCCAGTGCCGCTCCTTTGGCCGTTACACTTCTGGTCCGTTTCATAGAAGTTGGAGGGGGACCTCTCTCTTCCCTTCCCCACGGGTTGCGTCAAAAAAAAGTTCCGTTGGGGCTCCTCTAACGAGCCCGAAAGTCTGTGGTAGCGGGAGCTGCCGAATCGTGTGGCTTAGCTCCGCATAGCCACAACCGTAAGTCTTCACATTGTTCATTAATTGTTCGTTAACATTTCAACATAATATTAAATCTCGTGGAATCATAATGAGCTTTCCAGCACTTGTAATAGTTCAGGAAATGAAAAATTACTTAGAAACAAATGTATTAATTTTCATGCAGTGGTAGGGTTACTGGATTAAATTGTATGCATGACTTACGCAAATGTAGTATGGTAAGTTCGTAATGCTATTGTATTTTTCTTTGTAGGGATAGAGTGTAATGCAAATATCTTGTTTGCAATCATTCTTGATGTCTCTTGGAATCCATGCTGACTGTATGAGTTAATGGCAAAACAGAAGAGGAAACGATCTTCACAAACCTTGCATGGGATTTCTTTAACATTCTATTGTAATCACAGATATATTTTCTACATTGCCTATTTGTACTGCTACTTGATTACAGTGGGAACCTTTTTACGGTTTTTATATAGCGTGTAAACCTTCATGTATTGTTGCTGCACATGTCAAGCTTTCACAGCCATCTAATCCCTTTCCCCAAGTGGCAGATTTTGGTGGGTTTCACAGAACCTTTCTCAACATCACAAAAATGCTCATCAATGAGGTGGAAGTACAGCCAAGAGCGCTACCCAATGGAATCCCTGAAATGAATTGGGTTAAATGCAGCAGAAACGTAGGCATTGCACCAACCTTCACTTTAATTTGCCAATAAAGCAAAAATATACTGCTGACAAAGACCCAAAATGCCAACTGAATTAAACACCACGATCCAGCTAATTGGCACAGTTGCTTTGTGTCACAAGTAGTATCCCTGCTGACAAGTTCACTGATAAGTGAACACCAGTTAATGGCGGTAATTCCCTTCCCCGTCATTATTTTTTAAACTTTGATGAATAGCCAAAGTAAACTAACAGTTACCCATTTGCTTGCCAATCTGCAACAGATGCATCTGAAATGCTTACTCATGATTTGTGGCAGACTCAGACTATTTTCAAATTATTTTACATCAGGTTATATACCTCAAAGATTTAGTGCCAGCAAATGTGCTTTTGCAAAATTCTGCGATGTGAAACTCTGCAGTTAAACCTCATAATTCAGTGCTTCTTGAAATCAAGATTCAGACATGCCACAGATTCCTTTAAATTCATAGTGTACTCCAACATCTAGAAATTCAGCTGTACTGTACATACATTAGGTGTGCATTTTTTGGTAATTTACTTTCATATTTTTGATATCTTAAAGCCCGTTTTTGCCCTAGGTTTGTTAAATGAAAGGTGCTTGGTGTTTTTAGTTCAGTTGATTGCAATCGTGCATAGATGTCAGGTGGTTGTGGATTCAAGTCACAGCATTCTAAGACTTAAACCTGCAATCTAAGGTTGGCGCACCAACACACCAAGGGAACCACATTGTTGAAGATGCTATTGAACTTTGGTGGCTGAGTTGAACAATCGTTGCCCTTTCCAACAAATTGTTATGACAGCATCCTGGCCAATGGTTTTCCCTCAATTAATACTAGCAATAACAAATGACCTGTTTATTTACCTCAATCCTGTTTGTAGCACCTTGCAATGTGTAAAGTGGCTACCGTGTTTGTTTACAACAGGTACATGCACTTCAAACAAATTAATTAACTGGGAAGCACATTGAAAGATTTGAGTGTTCTAGGTATTACTTAAATGTAAATCTCTTCTTTATGAACATATTCTAAGCCAGGCTACTGATTGGCTTTATTATAATTGGTACAGAATTTCTTTACCAATTTTTAAGAGGATCACACGGCGCAGATTTTTTTTCCATAAAAAATGCAATTCTGTTACTTTGCTTGTTGATGGTGTTGGAATCATAATATTGTAAGATTAGTGAAATCTGCTTTAAATGAAGCATTTGAGTACACTGAGTCTGAAGCTTCATTGCTTGTACAAAGATCTGTGATATAAAGGATAATGCATAAATGGAACTGCCAAACATTTCAGAATTTTTGAACTAAACTAAATTCAAATTTTCCATCTGTATTTCCAGCACCACTTTAATTTCTATTGGAACAGTTAAAGCAAGTTTATTGGTGTTGTAAAGCTCCTCCATGATGCAGCCTTATCAATTCATAGCCTTCAACTAACTAGACTGTTCAGCTTGCATGATAAAACTGCAGAGTGTAACAATAATATAACAGTAATTTACTTGATTTACACCTCCTGCACTGTGCATCTTCCTTTAATGCAATTTTTTTGGGGGTACGGCATAATACCTATCAAGTGCAGTTCTTTTAAATGGCTGACTTTAACATTCAAGGTCTATTCAGCAGTCTAGTGAGTGTCTATAGGTGGAAGCCTCCCAAGCCAGATATTATGCATCTTGGTTTAGAAAGTTAAGATGCTTCAAAAACACTAAATGACTGGTTTGTCCTTCAAGGAACTGTTGACTATGGGGCAACCTTGTCTCAGGAGTTGTCCACTTACAGAGAACTGACCATCTGAGTACAGACAAGCTTTTGCATTAATGTGGCTGCTGTGTTCATTATGTATGAGTGGAGTGTACTACAGAATGAGCTGCATTCCATTTGTGCCAGGGAGGGAAAACCCGAGATGCTTATTTCAGTGTTTGTCATACTGTTTTCATATCCAGACATTGTTATGTTCATCAATTGCCTTATAATTGACAGTTACACTACTTTCTTTTGGTAAGGGGAATGGGATTGGTTTTGTTTGGCTTGATGACAACCTGCCTTTAGGAGCTTTTGTTAGTAATTTCAAACATACTCATAAAATGCTTTTATCTTCATACACTACATTTGTTTTTGTATCAAGTAGTCAAAAATAAATTGTACAGCACTGAGCCAAATGACTCTTTTATCATTTCATCATATTTAACCTGCATTTCTCTCAAAGCCTCCATCAGCCACAAGAGCAGGACTGTGTTGGTCACTGGCTACTGTCTGACCATATAATAGATGCCAGGTGAGTAGAAAGGACAAAACTACTTACAGATTTTTCTGCTTATTTGTTCGTATGAAATAGGCTATTTAATGATGGCCAGAAGCAGAAGAAGCTTCTTAACAATGCCTGTGAAATGAACATTATTTGTTGTGCAAAGCATGTACCAAGACCTCAATCTCAGCTGACAAGTGAACAGTAATGAAGGATGTCTCCATTTATAAGGGTTTTGCTCACCACCAAGGGTCAGTTGCCAGAAGTAGTCATTAAGATGTGTTGATACTGAGTGAGTGAGATGTATGGGCTACAATGTAACATGAGTCTGTATAATGATTTGTAATATGGTTCCTTGTTTGTAGACTCTACCCACATAGTTGCTCATTGATTTATTAAAGGAAGTTGTGTTGATAGTTCCTCAATGATCTTTGGGAGGTTAGCCAAAGCGAAGCTGAGGAAATAACTTCCACTTAGTCCTCAGAAGCAGTTAGTTGGCTCGGTAGTGGATATGTAAACAATCATCCAGTCACCAGAGAATTTTAAACCATCAAATGACAAGAGGTTTCTCGCTGGTAGAGCAGTTTCTCTGAACTTACTTTAAGGATGAGGGAAATTTTGTCTTGTCTAATCGCAGTTTGAATTTATTTTTCTACGTATGTCTAAACAGCTGCTAAGTTTTGACAACTACTATTTTGTTATATCTCACCACATCTCATTAACAAAGGAAGTCTGATCTTGGAGGTTTCACTTAAATGAGTTAAAATTGCAGTGCTGAGGGATAGTCACAAAGAAAAATGCTACTTGTGCATCCAGTGGAAGGGTGGAAAAGATTGGAGGATAGGTTGTTCAGAGTATCTGATGTATACCTGATGAAACCATTTATGAAGTGAGATTGTGCAATCCTTGGGAGCAAATTGCCAGTCAGGGAGGAAAAGAGAGAGAACAATGTTTTAAATGAGAAATATGGCAGGTTATCAAGAAAATAAACAACAAAATGCTGTTGTATAATCTTTACATGTGTTTTAGACAAGGTTTGTCTCTAATCAAACTTGCAATGGTAATCTTTTGAACTGCACAGACAAACCTTCCACCAATAAATAGTATGTTCTGGAGCCAGGTCTACAGCCTCTTATCTATGTATGAACACGCCTCATGTTCGCTTAAATATCAATTAGGCTTTGTAATCTTAAAGAGGAAAACGTTAACTTCAAGAGAAAAATATGTTGTTTTCATGTTTTTTCCCTTTAAATTAGTGCTTTCTGGAATTTGGTGCAGCGACACTTATCCAGGCAATTAAAGAGTATTCCATCGCACTCCTGACTTGTACCTTGCGGAGTCTGGAATAGCTACTTGTGACAATACCCAAGGTCTGATCTGTTCTTTATCCTCAATTTTTCCAATTAAGGACAATTTAGTGTGGCCAATCCACCTACCCTGCACATCTTTGGGTTGTGGGGGTGAAACCCATGATAACACGGGGAGAGTGTGCAAACTCCACACGGACAGTGACCCAGGGCCGGGATCGAACCTAGGACTTCTGTGCCGTGAGGCAGCAGTGCTAACCACTGTGCCACCGTGCTGCCCTAGGTCTGATCTCTTCTAGTAACCATGGTATTTCTGTCACTGGTCTGGTCGAGCTTCTTGTCGGGATGTGGGATTCAGTGATGGCAATGCCATTTATCATGAGGAGGTGGTTAGAATGACCTTGAGTAGCAGCACAGGAGATTTAGCAGTGTAACAGAACTTTTACAAAGCATGCATTTCTTGCCATTCACAGTTGAGATTTTATGCACTGTTGATGCACATTTATGTTTCTTTGTTTTAAATGTAACTTATTTCTAAATATAACAGGACACATTGCAGTGTAAAGTGTATTGTGGTTATGTCACTGTACTAGCAAATCAACCAAACCAAAATGGGACCGGCGTCCTTGCAGGAAATTCACATTATAGGAAGGATGTGATAGCACTGGAAAAGGCGCAGAGGAGACTTAACAGAATGTTGAATGGCTGGAGAGTTTCAGCTATGAAGAGAGATTCGATAGACTTGGGTTTTCCTTGGAGCAGAGGAGACAGAGGTGGGACATGATTGAGATGTAGAAAATTATGAGGGGCCTGGATAAAGTAGACGGGAAGAAACTTTTCCCCTTGGTGGAGGGATCAATGACCAGGGGCCATAGATTTAAAGTAAGGGAAAGAAGGTTTTGAGGGGATGTGAGGAAAAACCTTTTCACCCTGAGATGGTGGGAGTATGGAACTCACTGCCTGAAAGGGTGGTGGAGGTAGAGACCCTCATAACATTTAAGAAGTATTTAGATGTCCACTTTTTTTTTTAATAAACATTTTATTGAGGTATTTTTTGGTATTATAACACAATAAACAATGTACATGAAACTATAAACATAGTGAAAAAGCCGTCTCCCTCCCTTACAGGTCCCACTTTTATTAACTCCCTACTCTCAGCTAAACTAACCCCCCCTTTCCGCTGACGATGAATTTTCCGCGAAGAAGCCGACGAACGGTTGCCACCTCCGGGCGAACCCTAACAGTGACCCTCTCAAGGCGAACTTGAATGTCTCCAAACAGAGAAAGCTAGCCATGTCCGATAGCCAGGTCTCTGACTTTGGGGGCTTTGAGTCCCTCCAAAAATAGTATCCGTCTCCGGCAGAACGTCTGCCTCTTTCTCCTCCTGGATTCCCGGGTCTTCTGACACCCCGAAAATCGCCACCTCTGGACTCTCCGCCACCCTAGCTTTTAACACCGTGGACATGACATCTGCAAACCCCTGCCAGAATCCCCTAAGCTTCGGACATGCCTAGAACATGTGGACATGGTTTGCTGGTCTTCCCGCACATTTTGCACACTTGTCTTCCACCCCAAAGAATCTGCTCATCCGGGCCACTGTCATGTGAGCCCAGTGAACGACCTTAAATTGTATCAGGCTGAGCCTGCCACATGTTGCGGACGTGTTGACTCTACTCAACGCATCCGCCCATAGACCATCCTCTATCTCTCCTCCCAGCTCCTCCTCCCACGTGCGCTTCAGCTCCTCGGTCTGCGTCTCCTCTGACCCCATAAGTTCCTTGTAAATGTCCGAGACGCTCCCTTCTCCTACCCACCGTCTGGAAACTACCCTGTTCTGAATCCCCCTTAGCGGTAGGAGCGGGAAGGTTGACACCTGTTTACTGAGGAAGTCCCGCACCTGCAGATACCTGAGTTTGTTTCCCCTCACCTACCCAAACTTCTCCTCCAGCGCCCTCATACTCTGAATGCTCCCTTCTATAAACATATCCCCCACCCTCTCAATCCCTGCTCTCCGCCATATCCAGAACCCCCCATCCATACTTCCCGGGGCAAACCGGTGATTATTACAGATTGGGGACCAGACCGATGCTCCCACGTGTCTCCTCCATTGTCCCCAGACTCTCAGGGCTGCCACCATCTCGGGGCTGGTGGAGTACCGTGTCGGTGGGAACGGCAGAGGCGCAGTTACCAACGCCCCCAAACTGGTGCCCTTGCATGAAGCCGCCTCCATATACTCCCATGCCGACCTCTTCCCCCACCACCCACTTCCTGATCATGGCTATATTTGCCGCCCAGTAATAGTTACTAAAATTTCGCAGCGCCAGCCCGCCCTCTCCCCGACTCCGCTCAAGCATTACCTTCCTTACCCGCGGGGCCTTGCCCGCCCAAACAAAGCCAGAGATCACTTTGTTGACCCATTTAAAAAAGGACCGCAGAATAAAGATGGGGAGACATTGAAACACAAATCTCGGGAGGACCGTCATCTTCACCGTCCGCACCCTCCCAGCTAATGACAACGGGAGCGCGTCCCACCTCCGAAAATCATCCTTCATTTGGTCTACTAGCCGGGCCAGATTTAATTTATGCAGCGGGTCCCATTCCCGTGCCACTTGAATGCCTAGGTACCTAAAGCTTCCCCCTACTAATCTAAACGGCAGCTCCCCCAATCGCCTCTCCTGTCCCTCGCCTGGATCGCAAACATCTCACTTTCCCCATATTTTGCTTATACCCCGAAAACCGGCCAAATTCACCTAGAATCCTCACTATTTCTTCCACCCCTCTAATGGGTCCGATACATCAGAAGCAGGCCGTCTGCATAGAGTGAGCCCCCCCCCCCCCCCGGACCAGCCCCTTGAAGCTCTCAGAGCAATTGCCAACGGCTCTTTAGCTAGCGCGAACAACAGTGGGAGAGGGGGCATCGCTGTCTCGTCCCCCGGTGCAGTCTAAAATAGTCCGATGTTGTCCTAGTCGTCCGTACACTTGCCACAGGAGCCTGATACAGCAACCTGACCCAGTCAATAAAGCCCCGCCCAAATCTGAACCGTCCCAGTACCTCCCACAGATAATCCCATTCTACCCGATCAAAAGCCTTTTCTGCATCCATTGCGATCACTACCTCCACCTCCCTACCTTCCGGGGGCATCATGATCACATTTAACAACCTTACATTGGCCACCAACTGTCTACCCTTAACAAACCCCGTCTGGTCCTCCCCAATAACGTCCAGAACACAATCCCCAATCCTGGAGGAATAAATTTTGGCCAGCAGTTTGGCATCCACATTCAACAGGGATATCGGCCTGTTGGACCCACGCAGCTCCGGGTTTTTGTCCCGTTTCAGAATCAGTGAAATCGTGGCCTGTGACATCGTCGGTGGTGGCACCCCTCTTTCCCTTGCCTCATTGAACATCCTCATCAACACCGGCCTCCTTGAACATCCTTATCAACACCGGCCCCAATATCCCTGAGAACATTTTATAAAACTCCACTGGGTACCCGTCTGGCCCCGGGGTTTTACCCGCCTGCATGGCCTTCAGACCTTCCACTATCTCTTCCAACCCGATCGGGGCCCCAAGCCCTTCTACCAGCTCCCCGTCCACCTTTGGGAAATTCAACCCCCCCAGGAAGTGCCTCATCCCCTCCGGCCCTGTAGGGTGTTCCGACCTATACAGCCGACTGTAGAAATCCCTAAACGCCTTATTCACCCCTGCTGAACCTCCAACCAGGTTCCCATCTCCGTCATTTACTTTTCCCTATCTCCCTGGCTGCCTCCCTCTTTCTAAGCTGCTGTGTAAGCATTCTGCTGGTCTTCTCTCCATACTCATAGTTCGCCCGCCTCTACTTTCCCAGCTGCTCCACCCCCCTCCCTATGGTTAACAAGTCGAACTCCGCCTGTAGCCTCCGCCGTTCCCTTAAAAGCCCTGCCTCTGGGGTCTCCGCATACCTTCTATCGATCTGTAATATCTCCTTAACCAGTCGATCCGTCTCTGCCCTGTCCACCTTCTCCCTATGGGCCCGTATTGCGATCAGCTCCCCTCCAACCACCGCCTTCAGTGCTTCCCAGACCATCGCTGCTGAAATTTCCCCCATGTCGTTGACCTGCAGGTAGTTCGGAATACATTTCCTCAGCCGCTCGCACACCCCTTCGTCAGCGAAAAGTCCCACATCTAACTTCCAGTGCGGGCACTGGTTACTGTCTTTACTAACCTGCAGGTCAACCCAGTGCGGAGCATGGTCTGAGATTGTGATCGCTGAGTACCCCGTGTCCACCACCCCAGCCAGCAAGGCCCTGCTCAAAATGAAGCAATCGACCCGGGAGTACACTTTGCATGTGTGAGTAGAAGGAGAACTCCTTCACCCTCGGCTGCCCAAATCTCCATGGATCCACCCCCCCATCTGCTCCATGAACCCTTTTATGTTCCTTTGCCATTGCTGGCACCCTGCCCATTTTCGAGCTTGACCGCTCTAAACCAGGGTCGATAACTGTGTTAAAGTCCCCTCCCATGACCAACCTGTGCGAGTCCAGGTCCGGTATCTTCCCCAGCATCCTCTTTATAAACTCCACATCACCCCAATTTAGTGCATACACATTTACTAACACCACCTGCACCCCCTCCAGTTTCCCACTGACCAGAATGTACTGACCTCCCACATCCAAGACTATTCTACCTGCCTCAAACACCACCATCTTATTGATCAGGATCGCGACCCCTCTAGTCTTTGAGTCCAGTCCCGAGTGAAAGACCTGACTGACCCAGCCTTTCCTCAATCTAATCTGGCCAGTTATTCTAAGGTGCGTCTCCTGCAACATTACCACGTCCGCCTTCAGTCCCCTAAGGTGCGAAACACACGTGCCCTCTTGACCGGCCCATTTAACCCTCAAACATTCCAGGTGATCAGCCTAGTTGGGGGGATCATTCCCCCCCCACTACGCCGATCAGCCATCCCCTTTTTTGGGCCCGCCTCCAGCCCATGTTCCGCATCTCCATCGGCCCGCCCCCAGGCAGCCTCCGCCCCCAACCTCCTCTCTCTCCCTTGGCTCAAGTCCCTCCCTCATCAGCAGAACATTCCCCCCCCCCCTCCACCCCTAGTAACAACACTCTGTAACCCAACCCTTTTGATAAACCAAACATATGCACACACCCCACTGCGCTTCCATGAGCTAGCCCGCCCAGCTAGCTTGGTGGCCCCCATCCCTGTCGCCGGATAGGATAGTCTCCCACCTATTGTCCCCCCCCCCCCCCCAACCGCTCATACAAACGTACTGCAACATCAAACAATCCCCACACAATTGCCCGACAGAAAAACACCAAAATCTAAACAAGCACACCTCCATCCCCCAACAGTGCAGATGAAAACCTTAACTCACTCTGCTCTGCCACTGGTCCCAAATCAATACAGAAGACATTACAAACAGCTTCCACAAAATGAGAAACTTTTTTTTTTGAAGAACAGAGAAACAAAAAGAAAAAAAACCATGACATTGCAGCAAAGTTCAAAAGTTCTCAGTCCACCACCAGTCCTTTTCACGAAGTCCAGCGCGTCCTCAGGCGACTCAAAATAAAAGTGCTGTTCCTCGTACGTGACCCAGAGATGGGCCGGATACAACAGTCCGAACTTCACTTTTTTCTTAAAAAGGATCGACCTAATCTGGTTGACGCCTGCTCTTCTCCTGGCCACCTCCACACTCTGGTCTTGATAGACCCCGCAGGACACTATTGTCCCACTTACAGATCCGTGTCTGCTTGGCCCACTGTAGAATGCACTCCTTATCCAAGTTACTGTGGAATCTCACCATCATGGGGGGAGGGGTCTCCCGTTCGCGGCTTCCTCGCGAGTGCTTTGTGAGCCCTGACCACCTCCAAGGGTCGGGAGAATGCCCCATCCCCCAACAGCTTCTCAAACATATCTGCGATGTATGCCCCAGCGTCTGCTCCTTCGGACCCTTCCGGGAGCCCAACGATTCTCAAGTTCTGCCGGCGGGACCTATTCTCTAGGTCCTCCACCTTCTCCAGGAGTTGCTTCTGCTGGTCTCTCAGCATCCCCACCTCCAACTCCACCGCATTTTGATGTTCCTCCTGCTCAGCCAGCGCCTTCTCCACCTTCTGGATCGCCCGATCTTGGGCATCCAATCTAATCTCCAGCCACTCAATCAACTCTTTTATCAGGTCCAAGCAGTCCGTTTCTGCCTAGCAAAGCCTTCCTGAATAACTTGCATCAGCTGCACCGTTGACCGCTGGGTTGACAAACCAGAGGTCCAGTTCTCTGCCACGCTGTCTCCCGCTGCAGCTTCAGCCCAAGCCTTCTCTGTCTTTCTGTTTCTGCCTTTACGAGCACTTCTAGTCCTTCTCTCCATGCACCAATGTGAGAATTCAGTATACAGTTGCCTCTGTCTTCAGTTTTACGGTTCAAGTCCGGTAGAAAATCGGGGGGAAAGGTCCAAAAGTCCGACCCGAGCGGGAGCCACCAAATGTGCGGTTTACTCCTTCATAGCCGCCACTGGAAGTCTAGATGTCAACTCATGATGCCAAGAATGCTTAGGTGGTTGTTTTTGACTGGCGTTGGGCTGAAAGGCCCTTTCTGTGTGGTAGACCTCTATGGCTGATGAATTCAGTGACATGAATTCAATCTCACCATAGGAGTTGAAGAATTTAAATTCAGTTAATGAGATAAATCTAAAATAAAGAACTTATATCGGTAATGGTGTAACCGTAAAATTACAAAATTATCATAAAAAGACTGATACACCCCTGTCCTTTAGAGAATATATCTGCCATCCTTACATGATCTGGCCTGTATATATCTTTACAGCTACAGCAATGTGATTGACTCTTAGCTGCCCTCTGAAATGGCTTAGCAAGTTAATCAATTGTCACGAACGCAGCTAATCACCACCTTCTGAAGCACAATTTGGGATGCTGACTTTGATAAAATAAGGAATGGCAACATAAAGAGAAACAGCCAGAGATTAGGATCAGGACTCCATTACCTTGGCGTAGTAGAAGCAGATTCCATCATGACTTTCAAAAAGGAATTGAATAAGCACCTAGGGAGACAATTTTCAGGGATGGGGGAATGGCGGGGAGAGTATGACTAGCTGAGCTGTTGTTCCAGAGAGCTGGCCTGAATGTGACTGGCCAAACGTCGTCGTCCTGAGGACATTCTGTAACTATTGCCTGATTTGCCAGTGATAACGACATCCTGTGAATGATATTTTTACAAAAAACCCTGAATTAAAGTGTAGCCATGTAAAATGGCTGACTCCCGATTAGAATGGTCAAACCCCGATTTAAAATGGTGAACGGAAGAGGCTGATGGGAAAATCAGCCAACAGGACTCAAACGGACAGCTGCAGGTAAAACAGTGTATTTGCCTCTGGGGAAGTCAGTCCAGACCGATACCTGCAGCCATCAACATCACAACAACCCAGTCATCTGCATATTAAGCAGCCATTCCCGGGAACAATTGCTACAAATTAACAACATAAAGCCGACCCAGACGTTTCGGCGCCAGCAGGAGCTGACACAAAGAAAGGTAAACGACCACCCCTCGATCAAGGAATCGCTCCAGTATTGGAGCATATCGAACCAAGTGATTGGGACCAAGTCCAATCACTTGGAACCAGGTACAAGGTTCCCCCCGAGAGGCGGGAAGCCCCTGGGGTCTATAAGAATAGGGGCCAAGTTCAACTTGACCCTTCTTCTCCTCTCCGCACCCTTCGAGACCCTTGCTGCAAGAAGACCGTAAGTTTTACGATCGCTACCAGATAGACACTCCTGACTATCGACCTGTACCAGCTTTTGAATCCTGCAGTCTCAGAACCCATTCGAAAGACCATTCGTTTCCCTGACCTGGTGGGCCATTTCCAAAGTTAAGTATTGGCCTGTTAGTGGTAAGTAGTAGTTTAGAAGTAGAATTATTGGAAAAGTAATAATTGCTGTAAATAATAAATGAGTGTTGATTTAACTCTTACTAAGCGGTGTGTTGCATTATTAATCATTACTTGGACTTGAACCACGTGGCGGTATCAGAAAGATACCTGGCGACTCATGAGCAAAGGTGACCGAATAAGTAAACTAAGGCTAAAACGAGCAACAAAAGGCACAGCATCCACAGGCACTTGTTCAAGGCAGAAATTATGTCAACATTTAAGAGTAGGTTAGATTGGTGGTTTGGGAAAACTGGGATATGGAAAACAGGACATGCACGTGTGATTAGCCAAACTGCACATATGGAGATAAACACCAGCATGGACTAGGATCTGTGTTGCAGTTTCTGACTATCCCACAAACCCAAGCAGAATTGTGATTTAATTAATAATTAAATGAACCAATTTGCATATCAATTGAACTGTGCAATCTTAATGGGGCACACACATCCTCTTAATTGTAGAATTGTGTTTTCATGGGACAATATTTCTATCTTTGTTAACTGAATCCTCTGATTTCCTATTGCTAGTCTATACAAAATAAACATTCAATCACAAATTGTAGAATTGGCAATGCTTTTTAAAAATGATAATTGTTGTAATTAATGGCTATAATTGACAATCGTGTATTGTTTGTACCCATGTTCATTTATTGCAATGTTACCTATCCTGAGGAGCATTGATAAGAACATGTTGCTTAGATTTGCATATGAATAAAACGTGTGGAAAAATAAACTTTGATTAGTTGCCATTGTGTATCTTGGATTTAGTGAAAATGTACTAGGAAGTGATTTGCCCTGTACAAACTGATTGGAGGCTGAAGGATCTGAGAGGTTTAGCTGAACTAGAGCTTTTACCTATTTTGTGAAATGCAGTTCAGCATTAAGGAATGTCTAAGGAATTTCATTGAATTTCTGAAATATCGTGAACATAAAACACAAGAACAAATTCTCCTTTTCTCGATTTCTGTTCTAATAGATCAAAGGAAGAAAAATGGCCATTATCAAAATATTAAAACTATTTTTTAATGGACTAATTCTCTTTAATTGTTTATAATGTTGATTTATTTGGTGCAATTATTAAATTATTTTCTATAATTTGCATAACTGCTGGTCAAATGGACTTTAAAATCATTTTCCTGTGTAAGCTAAAATGCCTAATGCGGTGTTGCAGAAGACTAGGTTTTATTTATTCAAAAGGGTGGGAAGAAGGCATTTCTTTTTTGTGATTTTACTTTAAAGAATAATTTGATTATTTTTGTCACATCTGTCATTCCACTAGTTTTTTCACTAATAAAGCCCTCAGGCATGTGTCATGATTTTCTGCAGAAATCCAGTCTACGACTTTGCATACTTCTGTTACCAGGGGAATTGTCATTCTTCTCTGTGAAGTGCACTTTGAGAAGGATGGCATAGTTGAAATCAGCTTGTGCACTAAATCCTTCAAGAGAAATCCATGTCATAACCTAGTAAATATTCTGTTCATCAGCCAAAGTTCTGTGGGAAGTTTTATTTTTATCAATGACATCTACAGAGCACTAACTGGTTACGTTAGTATCATCCTACTCTCAATCCACTCACTGCATATCACTACAATAACTTTTCCAGTGGTGACAAAATAGTATTGGGTGTAGTTCAAGCTTGCTTAGTTATCAATTTTGCTTGTAAAAAGAAAACGAACAAAGGCAATTGAACTTTGAAATTCAAGCGAGAACAGAATAATTCTTCCTTGTCCTGTAATTTTCTCCCATCCTGGTGTGTTTACTTTGCTACCTCACCCAAGTGGCTATTCTTCTCATGAGACAGCTGGCTGACTGTATCACCACCCAATACGTTAATAATGTGTTCCAAGGAGTCATTGGAAGTGATCAAGACTGTCCATTTTGTTCCACCTTGTCCTTGGGCACTGAGGCTCAAATGTTTTCAGTCTATTATTGCCCGAGCTGAAGTTGGCTAACAAAGCACTGGATTGACAAAACCTGGACTCCTCTTGCTTTGTATGGGTCCATTTCATCGTGGACAGTTAACCGAGATAGGGAAGAAGATCTCTGTTGATCACACAGTGAATGCCGTTGCCCTTTCAAATCCCAGTTACCTCTGTTCCTGGCTGCTAATCCAATGGGAATCTAGCAGCTTCCTCTGGTAGCTTGTCCACTTTAGATGTTGATGCCATTTCTCTGGGCTTTTAACAAACTCTTCCACAGTAGGAGTCCAGTAACAAAACCACAAAATTTCAAGGGCTCCTGTGCCTACATTCTAAACCAGTTCACTGAAAATTCATGCTTCTGTTCATAAGCAATCTGACACATCTCTGTTGCTGTGTGTGATAGTGATGTCAGAGAAATACAAAGCAACCCTTTCCACTAGCCTTCAAGCAATTACTTGCAAACAACGAAAATAGCCTGCACAGTGAGTGTTTGTCAATGCACGGTTCAAGCAGGTAACCAACAATCCGCTGCCGAGTGCCCCAGCAGCCCATAACTCACCCATACCCACCATCACAGCTTCCGAAGTCAGATCGGCCTTCCTGAAAGTGAACCCTCGGAAGGCGATGGGCCCGGACAGGATCCCTAGTCGTACACTCAGAGCCTGCGCGGACCAGCTGGCAGAGGTGTTCGCGGACATCTTTAACCTGGCCCTACTCCACTCCGAGGTCCCCACCTGCTTCAAGAAGACCACCATCATACCGGTGCCAAAGAAGAACCAGGCAACGTGCCTCAATGACTACCGTCCATTGGCCCTGACTTCAGTCGTAATGAAGTGCTTCGCGAGGTTCATCATGAAGCGCATCATATCCATACTCCCAGAATGCCTTCATCCACTGCAATTCGTATACCGTCGCAATCGGTCCACAGCTGATGCCATTTCCCTGGCCCTACACTCATCCCTAGAGCATCTCGACAACAAGGACTCCTACATCAGACTCCTATTGACTACAGCTCCACCTTCAAACACCATAATCCCAGCCAAGCTCATATCAAAGCTCCAAAACCTAGGACTTAGCTCCCCACTCTGCAACTGGATCCTCAATTTTCTGACCAACAGACCACAATCAGTAAGCATGAACAACAACCCCTCCTCCACAATAGTCCTCAATACCGGGGCCCCGCAAGGCTGCGTACTTAGCCCCCTACTCTACTCCCTGTACATACACGACTGCGTGGCAAATTTTGGTTCCAACTCCATCTACAAGTTTGCTGACGATCTGCCCATAGTGGGCCGGATCTCGAATAACGACAAGTCAGAATACAGGAGGGAGATAGAGAACCTAGTGGAGTGGTGCAGCGACAACAATCTCTCCCTCAATGCCAGCAAAACTGAAGAGCTGGTCATTGACTTCAGTAAGCAAAGTACTGTACACACCCCTGTCCGCATCAACGGGGCCGAGGTGGAGATGGTTAGCAGTTCCAAATTCCTAGGGGTGCACATCTCCAAAAATCTGTCCTGGTCCACCCACGTCGACGCTACCACCAAGAAAGCACAACACCGCCTATACTTCCTCATTAACCCGTACCAACTTTTACAGATGCACCATAGAAAGCACTATCTGGCTGCATCACAGCCTGGAATGGCAACTGCTCAGCCCAGGACCACTAGAAACTTCAGAGAGTCGTGAACACTGCCCAGTCCATCACACAAACCTGCCTTCCATCCATTGACTCCATCTACACCTCCTGCTGCCTGGGGAAAGCGGGCAGCATAATCAAAGACCCCTCCCACCCGGCTTACTCACTCTTCCAACTTCTTCCATCGGGCAGGAGATGCAGAAGTCTGAGAACACGCACAAACAGACTCAAAAACAGCTGCTTCCCCGCGGATACCAGACTCCTAAATGACCCTCTTATGAACTGACCTCATTAACACTACACCCTGTATGCTTCATCCGATGCCGGTGCTTATGTAGTTACATTGTATACCTTGTGTTGCCCTATTATGTATTTTCTTTTTTCCCCTTTTCTTCCCATGTACTTAATGATTTGTTGAGCTGCTCGCAGAAAAATACTTTTCACTACCTCGGTACATGTGACAATAAACAAATCCACTGTATGTCCTGGAGGGCTAAAACACTATATTATTGGGCTTGGTATCAGAAGGCACCTGGAACATCTCCAAGGTGGATTGGCTCCTTGCTGGTGCAGGAAGTGAGGCAAATTATCAAGCAAATAAAAGCAAGAGTGAGATTTGGATCAGGAAAGAGGGAACATTCCATTTACGCGCTCAAATCTATTCGAAAAGCGAAGACTTTGGTTACCGATTTAAGTGCTGCTCTGTTTTTAAATTACTGACCTCTTCCATCATCTCTTACCTGAGATATTATAAATTGCTGCCACTCAGCAGGGACCAGCTGTCAGCAGTCCTGATGGTTTTGATAAATGCGATTCTATAAACTGATTTAATATAAATGCGTCTCTATAAACTGATTTAATATTCTGCGTGATTGCACCATTTTATAGATTAATTTTTGCATAAATATATTTCCATTTAAGATTTATAAATTTGTTTTACATCAACTTAAATTGCAGTACAATTGCTGAAAGTTGAGCAATGGCCTTGTATCATTTTAAATAGAGATTATCACCTGCTAACTTGGAGTGCTACTGCTTTCAAGATAATTTATCATGTTCATTTATAAATTAAACTTCAGATGAGCTGTCTCTTTCAAACCTGCTAACAAGGGAGGAAGACCAACAATATTGTGTTTAATTCGTGATGCAATGAGCTGTTTTCCATTGTGTTCAGAGTGCTCTACACAATTTCTCATGCTTTGTTGATGGTGCACCAGCTGCATCTTAACATGCAGGGGGAATTGTGAGTTGCTGTTTTCATCAGTTTATTCAGAAATATCGAGTGGCAATTGTATGCTCAAAATTGAATTCTCAATTGAGGGAAACACAACACTGAAGTCCCAGCACATAGCAAAATATTACAAATACACAGCAAATAGAAACATGGGGAGGCCATTCGGCACTTTGAGCCTACTTGCCTTCATTATGATCATGGCTGATCATCAAGTTAAATACCTTGATCCCTTTAGCCCCAAGAGCTATATCTAATTCCTTCTTGAAATTACACATTTTTGCCTCAACTATTTTCTGTGGTGGTGAATCCCACAGATTCACCATTCAATTGGTGAAGAAATTTCTCCTCGCCTCTGTCCTAAAAGGTTTACCCCTTATCCTCAAACTATGACCCCTAGTTCTGGATTCCCCCACCATCGGGAACATTCTTTCTGAATCTACCCTGTCTAATCCTGTTTGAATTTTGTAAGTTTTGATTGGGATCGGTGAGCTTTTACGGTCCGACTAAAAAAAAATCTCAATTCATATCTAACGTATTATTCCAGCCGAGTGCGTATTGTTACACAGAAACTCACAGTGACAAATCATTAACACATCTCTGATCACTTTTATTTAGCTCAAGACCTAAGATATAAACCTATTGTAAACCTCTTCTAAAAAAAACTTGACTTACAGAAGTTTCTATGAGACCTCTTCTCGCTCTTCTAAACTCCAATGAATATAATCCTAAACGACTTAGCCTCTCCTCATATAACAGTCTCACCATCCCAGGGATCAGCCTGGTAAACCTTTGCTGCACTCCATAGCAAGAACATCCTTCCTCCGGTAAAGACACCAAAACTGCACACAATACTCCAGGTGTGGCCTCACTAATACCCTATACAATGACAGGTCTGTGGAATTCATTGCCACAGAGGGTGGTGGAGGCCGGGACATTGAGTGTCTTTAAGACAGAAGTTGATAAATTCTTGATTGCTCGAGGAATTAAGGGCTATGGAGAGAGAGCGGGTAAATGGAGTTGAAATCAGCCATGATTGAATGGTGGAGTGGACTCGATGGGCCGAATGGCCTTACTTCCGCTCCTATGTCTTACGGTTATGATAAAACATCTCTATTGCTATACTCAAATTGTCTCCCATACCATTGGCCTAGTTTACTGCCTGCTGTACATGTGCGCATACTTTCAGCGATAGATGCACGAGGACACCAAGGTCTTGCTGAGTATCCATCTCTCTCAATTTACACCCAATCAAATAGTAATCTGCCTTCCTATTTTTGCTACTGAAGCAGATAACGTCACATTTATCCACATTATATTGCATATGCCCACTCACTCAGCCTGCCCAAATCCTGCTGAAGCATCTCTGCATCCTCACAGCTTGCCCTCCACCCAACTTTGTATCATCTGCAGATTTGGAGGCAATACATTTAGTTCCCTCGTCTAAATCATTAATATAAAATGTGAACAGTTGGGGTCCTGCCTGCCAATCAAGAAATAATCCATTTGGATGGGGATGTGCTGAGCAGAAGCACGGAAGGTGGCTCTCCTCCTAAGAAATCTAATTTAGCCAATTTTATCCAAAATTAGCCTGCCAAATCTGGGGAAAACATCCCCTCGTCACCCTCTTCAATCCACTAAGAAAATGCAGGCAAATAATCAAAATGCCGAACAGCAGCTGCACCAGAGGCAGGAAGGAGACGAGAGGCAGCAGGAGCCTGAAGAAACCAATGGGTGAGACAATGGACTCACGAGGCGAGGAAGCACTGGCCTCACCCGAAAGAGAGGGGCAAACGGGCCGTGCAAGGAATTCCCCCTCGGCGGACAACGGCTAGAGGAAATTCCTCATCCGAAAGCCCAAGGAGGGCATCAGGGTCGAGATCCAGGCAGTGGTCAAGATGGCGGTCACGGAAGTACTGGCCACCATGCAGGCGGCTCTCGACAAAATGGAGAGGCGATGGGAGGTCCAAGAAAACATGTTCAGAGAATTAGAAAAGGCCTCCACGGACCAAAGTGACCGGATCATCACCCTAGAGGCAGATATAGCACGGTCAGTGGTGATCCAGGGGAGCCTGAAAGACAGTGTGGAGGACCAAGAAAACTGGTCAAGATGCCAATACCTCAGATTAGTGGGGCTGCCAGACGCAGAAACCCAGTGGACTATGTAGCCAAGATGTTGGGAAATCTGGTGGGAAGGGACAGCTTCTCCAACCTGCCAGAGCTAGACAGGGCACACTGATCGCTCCGGCCCAAACCCTGGGCCGAAATCAAAAGAGGGCAATAATTGCGAAGATGCACCGATACAAAGAACGGTGAAGGATCCTAAGCTGGGCCAGGCAGATGAAAACCTGCCACTGGGAGGGACACCAGATACTAGGAAATTGGGGCAGACCTAGCCAAATGCAGTCTGAAAGACAGCGGGCAAAGGAAAAATGCTAATCTACCCTCGGAGGGGGCACCGCACTAGCAGGAAAGCTGGCGCCAGGAGTTATGAGAGAAGGGGAGCTGTAGCGCATCTCCCGCGGGGGAGAGAGCCCCTGGATAAAGGAGACGAGTAAACATCACAAGAAGGGAGACAAGCGGAGGGACAGAGGGTGGAAGGAGAGAGAGGAGGAGGGGACACAAACAGTCACTTTGGAGGGTCCCCAAACAAAGGAAAGCCCCAGAGAATAGGAGCTTACCCACATGGCGTACACATGGTTGATGGCCATGTTGGGTGGCCCCTGGACAAAGGGAAACTCTCTGGAGTACAGGGATGCATCTACCAGGTATGTATGGTTGATCACGCAATGGGGGGGGGGGGGCGGTTGTACCATCATTAGAATAGTCACCTGGAACAAATTGGGACTTAATGGCCCAGTGGTCCTGGTAAACGTGTACGCTTCCAACTGGGACGAGACAGAGTTTAGAAAGAAGACCATGGTGGAAATTTTCGACATTGACACACACTGTCTTATCATGGGGAGGACTTTAACTGTGTACAGGATCCACGGACAAACGGGTCGAACCCCAAAACACGGAAGACCTCCAACATGGCAAAATAACTCGGCACATTCATGGAGCAGATGGGGGCAGTGGACCCATGGAGATTCTTCTCCCAGGTACATTAAGAATATACCCTTGACTTCTTTGTAATGGGGAAATCAGTACTTCCAGGGATAGTAAGGGCGGATACTGTGGTTGGAGACGGGCCGAGGCCAATGCCCCATGCAGGTTGGACACTGTGCTCCTCGCAGACTAGGCTTTCTGCGAGAAAATATCACAGGCTATAGACGGGTATAGTACCAATAACCAGAACGGGGAGGTCTCACCCTCCACGCTCTGGGAGGCACTGAAGGCTGTGATCAGGGGTGAGATTATTGCCTAGAAAGCACGTTGAGATGGGGAAGAGATGGTGGCTCGGCAACTGCTAGAGACTCCAGACTGGAGGTAGACCGGCGATACTTCACAACAGTAGAACTCCTGGCGAAAAGGAAAAAGCTGCAAACAGACTTTGACCTGCTCTCCATGAGGAAAGCAGTGCACCAACTCCGCCAGGCACGCGGAACTCTGTACGAACATGGAGACAAAGCCAGCCACCTGCTGGCTCACCAGCTGGGAAAGCAGGCAGCCACATGGGAAATAGCCCAGATTAGAAATAACAATGGCCCCGGTGGTGGTGGTGGCCCTGAGGATATGAGGACAGTGGCGGCAGCACCTGAGGCTGGAAGGGGCTTTGGTTTGGGCACTGATCTGTGAGAATCACTGGTTTGTCCTGGGGGGCTGGATGGGGGTTTTCGGGGGTGGCAACGGGCGGGGATTGAGTGGTTTGGGGATCTATTCGTTCGGGACAGCTTTCCGAGCTTGGAAGGGTTGGTGGAGAAGTTTGAATCCACCGGGAATGGGTTCCAGGATCTGCATGTGAGGGATTTTGTCCGGAAGCAGGTACCGTCCTTTCCTCACCTCTCGCCTCGGGGACTGCAGGACAAGGTTGTGTCAAGAACAGGGATATGGGAGGGTAAAATATCAGAAATTTACACGGTGTTCATGGATTGGGAGGGAGCCCAGATAGGGATAGTGAAGCGCAAGTGGGAGGAAGAGTTGGGCGTCAGAGGTTGTGGGAGGAGGCTCTGAGGAGGTTGAATGCATCCTCGTCATGCGCTAGGCTTAGCCTTATTCAGTTTAAGGTGGTCCACAAGGAGCACATGATGGTGGCTAGGATGAGCACGTTTTTTGATGGGGTGGAAGATAGGTGTGGGTGTTGTGCGGGGGGGGGCCCGCGAAACATGTCCATATGTTTTGAGCTTGACCGAAGCTTGGGGGATTCTGGCAGCGGTTTGCCAATGTTGTCGGAGGTCCTGAAGGTGAATGTTGCAAGTAGGCTTACATTAACACTGCAATGAAGTTACTGTGAAAAGTCCCCAGTCGCCACATTCTAGCGCCTGTTCGGGTACACAGAGGGAGAATTCAGAATGTCCAAATTACTTAACAGCACGTCTTTCGGGACTTGGAGGAAACCGGAGCACCCGGAGGAAACCCACACAAACACGGAGAACGTGCAGACTCCGCATGGACAATGATCCAAGCCGGGAATTCAACCTGGGACCCCGGCGCTGTGAAGCAACAGTGGTACCCACTGTGCTGCCCAGAAGGTGGTCCCAAGTCTAGAAGCGGCAATCCTTGGGATGTCAGAAGACCTGGGAGTCCAGGGATCGAGAGAGGCGAATGTTTTGGCCTTTGCCTCTCTGGTAGCCCGGAGACAGATATTATTAGCATAATGGGGGGGGGCGGGGGGGGGAATGATAGGTATTTAGTTGATTTGGTTATTTGCAGCCCTGTTGGCTTGTTTTGTTATGTGACTGTTTGATGTGTATATATATAAATGCCTCAATAAAATATTTATCCAAAAAAAAAATAACAAGAGCAAGTAGTATGAACCGGAAAAGATCAATGATGCATTTGAGACCTTCTACAGGGGACTTTACACCTCCAAAGTTCTCTAAGGGAAATCGAGGATGAAGCAGTTCCTCAGTGGACTGGACATGCTAGTCGTAGGGAAGATAGAAAATGGGGGCTGGAAGTAACATTGGAACTGGGAGAAGTCATGGCGAGCATCAACTCCATGTAGGCGGGAAAGGCGCTAGCGGACATCTATTTGCAATGGCACTGGCCCCGCACCTGTGGGAGATGTTCATGGACTCGCTGGCAAGGGACGCCCTGTCTGTCTACGCTAGCACAAACTTCAATATCGCTGATACCCAAGAGAGACAAAACCTGACGGAATGTGGGTCCGACAAACCCATCTTGCTGCTCAATGTAGATGCAAAAATACTGGCCAAAATCTTAGCCAGGCAACTGGAGAACTGCGTACCAGAGGTGATGGCAAATGACCAGATAGGCTTTGTTAAGGGTAGGCAGCTAATGTCAAACATGGGGCACCTGCTAAAGGTGATAATTACCCCAACTGGGGAGAAAACACCAGAGGCGATTATCTCCCTGGACGCAGAAAAAACTTTCAACAAAGTCGAATGGAAGTACCCCACAGAGGTACTTGAGAGGTTTGGGCTCGGAGCAGGGTTCACCACCTCGGCCAAACTCCTGTACAACGCTCCCATGGCGAGCGCATGGACAAACAGCTGCACAGAGGCACATGGCAGGGATGCCCACATCCCTGCTCCTGTTCACCCAGGCAATCGAGACACTGGCAATCATGTTCAGAGCGGCAAAGATCTGGAAGGGGATCGGCGGGGAGACAGTGTACAGAGCCTCGCTCTATGCAGATGACCTGCTCCTCTTCATAGCAGAACCACAAAGCAGCATGGAGGGAATCATGGCGCCCTTGAAAGAGTTTGCAGCCTTTTCGGGCTACAAACTCAACCTGAGCAAAAGTGAAATCTTCTTGGTGAACCCGCAAGGGAGAGAGGCAGAGCTGGAGGGACTGTCGTTCAAACAAGCCCAAAACAAATTCCACTACCTGGCCTCCAAATTGCCCATGATTGGACATAGATCCACAAATGGAATGTGGCCAGCCTGGTGGAGGAAGTTAAAAAGGATCTGCAGAGGTGGAACTCACTGCCACTCTCGCTGGCGGGAAGGCTGCAGACGATCAAGGTGAACATACTGCACAGGTTCCTCCTCGTGTTCAGATTCTACCAATCTACATTCACAAGGCCTTTTTCAACACAGTAGAAAAAATTACCATGGTGTGTGTGTGGGGGGGTGGGGGGGGGGGGATCCAAGGATCCCCCAAAAAGTCCTGCAATGAACGAAAAGCATGGGAAGCCTGGCCTCCCAAACCTGTAATATTACTACTGGCCAGCAATAGCGGAAAGAGTAAAGGGATGGATAAAGGAACCAGAAGCCGAATGAAAATGGAGGAGGGTTCCTGCATAGGGACATCCCTCCGGGCCCTAGCCACAGCTGCGCTCCTATCCCCACTGGCCAATCGCTCTGCAAGCCCAGTGGTAATAGCCAAGCTCTAGTCGTGGAACCAGCTAAGACAACACTTCGGCCTGACCAAAATGTCCATCATGGCCCCCATCTGCAACAACCACGAGTTTATGCCAGCCTAAATGGACACCATCTTCAGAAAATGGACACAGGACAGGGGGACACAGACAGTTACGGACTTCTACACGTACAACAGACGATGCTAGAGGAACTGACCGAGAAGCTCCAACTGACCGGAGGGAATGAGCTACGACACATTCAAATTAAAAACATCTTGCATATGGAAGCAAAGACATACCCACGGACACCAAGACAAACAAAGATAAGTCCACGGGCGCCGAGACAATCATTATTAGAAGAAATGCTGGATGCAGACAACTCGGGGAGGGGGGGACACTTGTATGAGCGACTACTGGAGACGGATGCTCCCCACTAGACAAGACAAGAAAAAATGGGTGGAAGAGCTAGGGTTTGAAATAGGGTGGAGACTCTGGATCGAAGCACTGAACAGGGGCAACGCCACATGTACAAGGCTAAGCTGAATACAGCTGAAAGTGGTGCACGGAGCATACTTAACCAGAACCCGAATAAGCAGGTTCTTCTCTGAGGGGCAGAACAAATGTGAACGGTGCCAGGGACACCTGGCCAACCACACCCATATGTTGTGGGCATGCCCTTGGCTAGTTGGGTTCTGGACAGCCTTCTTCGAAGCAATATCCAAGGTTGTGTGGATGAGGATGGAGCTGTGCCCGAAAATGGCAGTCTTCGGGGATCAGACCAGTGACCTCTTCATGAGGTGGAGGGCCGACGCCCAAGCCTTTGGCTCTTTAATCGGCTGCCGAATAATCCTTCTCGGCTGCCGATCACCCAAAGCTGCAGACCAGCTGGCTGACCTGTCCGAATTTCTCCAAATGGAGAAAATCAAATTTGCCATCCGAGGGACGGAAGAAGGCGTGGAGGCCATTCACCAACTTGTTCCAGGACCTGTTTGAAGCCAACAGACCAAAGGGAGAGGAGACCCTCGGAGGAACCACACCAGCAAAAAGGGAGGGGGGGGTGGGGGGGAGTGGTACACATGAGCCAACAACCCCCCCCCCCCCCCCCCACCGACCAAAAGAACAACCTACCACGATGCAACATATGTAACACTATACTATCCCACTATGTACAGGACTGATGAACCAACGAATAAAGAAAACACGCCAAATAGTAAAAAAGGGGAAGGAAGGGGGAATTGAGTTGGAGGGGGTGAGTTGGGATTAGGAGGCTAATTCAAATGCGGGGCATTTAAAAATGGTGAACAGTAACTGATGTGTACAGATTTCTTTGTTCATTTCTGTTATGTAAAAAGGGACACAATTTATTCCAACTTTTTGCCTCCTGTTTGCTAACTAGCTTTCGGTCCATCTCCGGCACACAGAAGTGACTATAAGACATAGGAGCAGAATTAGGCCACTCGGCCCATCGAGTCTGCTCCGCCATTCAATCATAGCTGATATTTCCTCATCCCCATTCTCCTGCCTTCTCCCCATAACCCCTGATCCCTTTATTGATCAAAAACCTATCTATCTCTGTCTTAAACACACTCAGTGATTTGGCCTCCACAGCCTTCTGCGGCAAAGAGTCCCACAGATTCACCACCCTCTTGCTGAAGAAATTCCTCCTCATCTGTTTAAAAGGATTGTCCCTTTAGTCTGAGATGGTGTCCTCTGGTTCTAGTTTTTCCTACAAGTGGAAACACCCTCTCCACGTCCACTCCATCCAGGCCTCGCAGTATCCTGTAAGTTTCAATAAGATACCCGCTCATCATTCTAAACTCCAACGTGTACAGACCCAGAGTCCTCAATCGTTCCTCATACGACAAGTTCTTCATTCCAGGGATCATTCTTGTGAACCTCCTCTGGACCTTTTCCAAGGCCAGCACATCCTTCCTTAGATACAAAACTGCTCAACACAATACTCTAAATGGGGTCTGACCAGAGCTTTATACAGCCTCAGAAGTACATTCCTGGCCTTACATAGAATTTACAGTGCAGAAGGAGGCCATTCGGCCCATTGGGTTTGCACCGGCGCATGGAAAGATCACCCTACCTAAGCCCATACCTCCACCCTACCTCCATAAGGCCATCTAACGTTTTTGTTTTGGACACTGAGGGCAATTTAGCATGGCCAATCCACCTAACCTGCACATCTTTGGACTGTAGGAGGAAACCGGAGCACCCGGAGAAAACCCACGCAGACACTGGGAGAATGTGCAGACTCCACACAGACAGTGACCCAAGCCAGGAATCGAACCTGGGATCCTGGCGCTGCGAATCAACTGTGCTAACCACTGTGCTACCGTGCCATCCATAATCCCATGCATTTCAACTATACACAGTAATCTGCTATGTGAGACCTTGTCGAAAGCCTTCTGAAAGTCTAAATAAACCACATCCACCTGTTCTCCCTGGTCAGCTCTACTAGTTCCATCTTCAAAGAATTCTAGTAGATTTGTCAGGCATAATTTTCCTTTCCTAAATCTATGCTGACTTTGTCTGATTACACCACTGCTTTCCAAATGCAAATGATCTCAGAGTACCCAATTAAATTTTTCCAATTAAGGGGCAATTTAGCGTGGCCAATCCACCTAACCTGCACATCTTTGGATTGTGGGGGCGAAACCCACACAAACACTGGGAGAATGTGCAAGCTCCGTACGGACAGTGACCCAGAGCCGGGATCGAACCTGGGACCTCGGCGCTGTGAGGCAACAGGGCTAACCCACTATGCCACCATACTGCCCTTGATAATGGACTCTTAAAAACTTCCCCATTACCACTATAGACCAGCTCACTGGTCTATAGTTCCCTGTTTATTTCTACCTCCCTTTTTGAACAGCGGGATTATGTTAGCTATCCTCCAATGTGTAAGAACCATTCCAGAGTTCAAAGAATTTTGGAAAATGACCACCAGCGGATCTACTATTTCTAGTGCCACTTTCTGAAGTACTCTGGGATGAAGATTATCAGGTTGGAGATTTATAAAGAATTAATGGACTGGGAGGGCATCCCGATAGGAGAAGTTAAGTGGAAGTGGGAGGAAGAGCTGGAGAGGGTTCCGGAGGCTCGGTTATTGGAGGAGGCTCTGAGAAGGGTGAATGCATCCTCTTTGTGTGCTAGGCTGAACCTCATTCAATTAAAATTAGTTCACAGGGCGCATATGACGGTGGCCAGAATGAGCAGGTTTTTTGAGGGTGGAGGACAGGTGTGGGCAGTGCGTGGCGGGGCCCGCGAACCATGTCCACATGTTTTGGGCCTGTCCAAAGCTGGAGGGATTCTGGTAGAGGTTCGCTGACGTCATGTCTGGGATGCTGAGAGTGAAGGTGATTCCGAGTCCAGAAGTGTCAATTTTTGGAGTGTCAGAAGACTGACGTTTTGGCATTTGCCTCTCTGGTAGCCTGGAGACAGATCTTGTTGGGATGGAGACGGATCTTGTTGGGATGGATGGACTCGGGGCCGCCGAACCCGGGCCTCCCAGAGGTCCTCAGGATGGAGAAAATCAAGTTTGCCTTGCGAGGGTCTGTGGAGGGGTTTACCCAGAGATGGAAACCGTTTATCGACTTCTTCCAGGATAGTTAAGTCAGCAGGGGGAGTGGGCGGCGAGGGGTGGTTTGGGGTTTAAATAAAAGGAACAGAGTGGGTGGAGGATAATGGCAGAAAGGGTGGAGGTGTTGGTTATTTATTTGTTATAATATTTCCTGTTGTTCTCTTTTTGGTTGTGTGTGTGTATATATTATATATTTATATATATATCAATTATTGTGAGTTACTTTCAACTGGATGATGCTTAGCCTCGCACATGACGTGGGCGCACTCGCCCTCTGCAGGCCTTGTCCCACGTCGTGGCCTCCACCTCCCTTCCCAGCGCCTTCTCCCACTTACGCTTTATGTCCCCCATCGAGGCCCCCTCACAATTCATCAGCTCCTATCAGACCTCAGACACCTTCCCCTCCCTTATCTGCATCAACAGCACCTTTTCTTTCAACCCCAAGGGTGCTAACTGAGGAAAAGATGGCACCTTTCTCCTCACAAAATCCCCAACCTGCAGGTACCTGAAACCATTCTCCCTGGGTTGCTCATACTCTTCCTCTAGATCCTTCAATTTTGCAAAACTGATCTCTATAAACAGGCCGCCGAATGGTTCAATCCCTGCCTGCTGCCACCCCTGAAACCTCGCATCCCAGAGATCAGCGCATTAACCTTTTTAAAGAATGAATTCGGGTCAAAGATCGGGAGGTTCTGAAATACAAACAGGAACCTTAGCAGCACCGCCATCTTTACTGTCTGCCATCGAAAGCGGCAACCCACCCCACCTCCTGAAGTCCCCCTTCATCTGCTCCACCAGCCGAGTCAAATTCAACCTGTGCAGCAGCGCCCAACCCTGTGTCACCTGAATGCCCGGGTATCTAAAACTCACCTGCACTACCTTAAACGGTAGCTCTCCTAGCCTCCTTTCCTGCCTTCTGGTCTCAATTGGGAACACCTTGCTCTTTCCCACATTCAACTTGTACCCGGAAAATGCCAAAGTCCTCCAAGATCCACTTAATGCCCCCAATGCCACCCAATGGTCTGAAATGTATAACTACAGGTCATCCGTGTACAAAAGAACGGAACCCTGTGCTCGATCCAAACCCCCCCCACTGCGCAAAATCTCTTTCCAATCCCTCAGCGCCATTACATGTGGCTCTATTGCCAAGGCAAAGAGCAATGGGCAGAGCGGGCACCCCTGCCTCGTCCCTCGATGCAGCCCAAAATCTCCCAAACTCACTCAGCTCGTCCGCACATTTGCGACCAGTGCCTTTTAGAGCAACCAGACACAGTCCACAAACCCCTGCCCGAACCCGAACCACCCCAGAACCTTTCACAAATAGTCCCACTCCACCCAGTCAAAAACGTTCTCTGTGTCCATCGCCACTGCCATCTCCACCTCCTGCCCCTCTGGAGGCATCATAATTACATTAAGCAGCCTCCTCACATTCGCCAATAGCCGTCTCCCTTTCACAACCCCGTTTGGTCCTCACCTATTACCCCCAAGGCGCAGCCCTGAATTCCCAAAACCAATACCTTCGCTAACTACTTGGCGTCTACATTCAATAGCGATATCGGATGGCACGACCCACACTGCTCCGGATCCTTGTCCTTTTTCAATATCAAAGAGCTGGATGCCTGATATAGTGTGGGAGCCGGGGGGAGGAGGGGGGGGGGTGTGAGTTCTCTCCTCTCCCTAGCCTTGTTGGATGACCTCAGTAACTGTGGCCCCAGGTACCCCCCACCCCAACTTTTTATAAAACTGCACCGGGAATCCATCCAGCCCGGAGCCTTCCCTGCCTGCATCACCCATCTCCCATACTCTCCATCACCCCCGTCAACCCGATTGGGGCCCCCAATTCGAGCACCAACTCCTCGTTCCCCTTGGGAAATTCTAGCCCATCCAGGAACCGGCGGCTCCGACTCATATAATCTTCTATAAAAAGCCTCAAACGACCGATTTACCCCCACCGGGCCCAACACCATCCTTCCCATCTCGTCCTTTACTCTGCCAATCTCCCATGCCACCTCATAGAATCATAGAATTTACAGTGCAGAAGGAGGCCATTCAGCCCATCAAGACTGCACCGGCCCTTAGAAAGAGCACCCTACGTAAGCCCACACCTCCACCCCATCCCCATAACCCAGCAACCCCACCCAACCTTTTTGGACACCAAGGGCAATTTAGCATAGCCAATCCACCTAACCTGCACATCTTTGAACTGTGAGGGCAGCACGGTGCCACAGTGGTTAGCACTGCTGTCTCACGGCACCGAGGTCCCAGGTTCAAATTCCGGCTCTGGGTCACTGCCCGTGTGGAGTTTGCACATTCTCCCGTGTTTGCGTGGGTTTCACACCCACAACCCAAAAATGTGCAGGGTCAGTGGATTGGCCATGCTAAATTGCCCCTTAATTGGAAAAGAAGAATTGGATACTCTAAATTTAAAAAAGAAAAAGAAAATCTTTGGACTGTGGGAGGAAACCGGAGCACCCGGAGGAAACCCACACAGACACGGGGAGAAAGTGCATACTCCACACAGACAGTGACCCAAGCCGGGAATCGAACCTGGGATCCTGGAGCGGTGAAGCAACTGTGCTAACCACTGTGCTACCGTGCCCACCTCTTGCTTCTTCAGCTGGTAGGCCGGCATCCTGCTCGCCTTCTCACCATACTCGTATGCTGGTCCTCCGCAGCTGCCCCACCATCTTCCCCGTGGACACTAATCCGAACTCCATCTGGAGCCTCTGCCTCTCGTTCAACAGTCCTGCTTCAGGGGGATCCAAATGCCTTCTGTCCACCCTCAGAATCTCTTCCACCACCCTTGCCATCTCTGCTCGTTCCGTCATCTCCCTATGCTCCCGAATTGAAATAAACTCCCCCCTAGCCACCGCCTTGAGCGCCTCCCACAGCCGTTACCTCCCCCATTTCATTAAGCTCCACATACCCCAGGATGACGGCCCTCACCCACTCGCACACCTCATCCGCCAACAACCCCACATCCACCCTGCACTGTGGGCGCTGGGCCCCCCTCCTTCGCAAATCCATCCAGTGTGGTGCGTGGATGGAGACCACGATCGCCAAATACTCTGAATCGACCACCCCCACCCGCAACAAATCGTCAATCTGGGAGTACACAAGGTGCATTTGGCACAAATATGGAAATTCCTTCACCCTTGACCGCCCAAACCTCCACGGGTCCCCCCCCCCAATCCCCATACGCTCCATAAACCACTTCAACTCCTTCGCTACTGCCGACACCTTCCCCGACCTCTGGCATGACCGGTCCAAGTCAGGAATCTTCCCTGGAACCCGCCTTATGAAATAAGTCACAAGTGGGCGGCACAGTAGCACAGTGCTTAGCACTGTTACTTCACAGTACCAGGGTTCCAGGTTCGATTCCCAGCTTGGGTCACTATCGGTGCGGAGTCTGCACGTTCTCCTCGTGTCTCGGTGGGTTTCCGCCGGATGCTCCGGTTTCCCCCACAAGTCCTCAAAGGCGCACTGTTAGGTGAATTGGACATTGAATTACATAGATACATACATAGAAGATAGGAGCAGGAGAAGGACTTTTGGCCCTTCGAGCCTGCTCCGCCATTCATCACGATCATGGCTGATCATCCAACTCAATAGCCTAATCCTGCTATCTCCATATAGCCTTTGATCCCATTCTCCCCAAGTGCCATATCTATCCACCTCTTGAATATATGCAATGTTTTAGCATCTACTTCCTGTGGTAATGAATTCCACAGGCTCACCACTCTTTTGGTGAAGTAATGTCTCCTCATCTCTGTCTGAAATGGATTACCCTGAATCCTCATATTGTGACCGCTGGTTCTGGACACACCTATCATTGGGAGCATCTTCCCTGCATCTACCCTGTCTAGTCCTGTTAGAATTTTATTAGTCTCTATGAGATCCCCCCTCATTCTTCTGAGCTCCAGCGAGAACAACCCTAACCTAGTCAATCTCTCCTCATGGCAGTCCCGCCATCCCTGGAACCTTCGCTGCACTCCCTCGAGAGCAAGAACATCCTTCCGCAGAAAAGAAGACCAAATCTGCACACAATATTCTAGGTGTGGCCTCACCAAGGCCCTGTATAATTGCAGCAATACATCCCTGCTTCTATACTCGAAACCTCTCCCAATGAAGGCCAACATACCATCAGCACCGATCCCTGTGGCACCCCACTTGTTACTGCCTACCAATTTGAAAAGGACCCATTAATTCCCACTTTTTGTTTCCTCTCTACCAACCATTTTTCTATCCACCTCAATACACTTCCCCCAATCCCATGCGCTTTAATTTTGCACAATAATTTCTTATGCGGGACTTTGTCAAATGCTTTTTTTTTTCCCTCCAGGTCCGGAATGCGCCCCAACATGCGCTTCATAAATCCAGCATCATCCCAGTTCGGGGCGTATACATTTACCAACACCACCCTCGTCCCTTGCAGCCTACCACTCGCCATCACATATCTCTCTCCATTATCCGCTCCGATAGTCTTGGCCTCAAATGACACATGCTTTCCCACCAGAATTGCCACCCCTCTATTTTTTGCGTCCAATCCCGAGTGAAATACCTGTCCTACCCATTCCCTTTCTTAACCTGACCCTGGTCCGCCACCTTCAGGTGTGTCTCTTGGAGCATTGCCACGTCTGCCTTCAGTCCCTTCAAGTGCGCGAACACTCGAGCCCGCTTCACCAGCCCGTTCAGGCCCCTCATGTTCCATGTTATCAGCCGGATTGGAGGGACTCTCACCCCCCCCCCCCCCCACGCCCTCGCCGACTAGCCATCTCCATTTCTGGGCCAGTCCCTTGTCCGCGCCTCCCTCCCTCTCCAGTCCCCCAGCCGGGGGACCCCCATCCCAGCCACCTCGTCTGTGTCCCGTTCTCTTTCGGCCAGTGCAGCAGCAACCCTTTCCCCCCCCCCCCCCTCCCTCCTCCCCCCCCCCCTTCCCTCCCCCTCGCTAGATCCCCGTCTAGCTTTTTTGCTCTCCCCATATCCCTCCCGTAAGTCAGCTGACCCCGGCTTCTCCCGCCATCCCTTTGACCCCCCCCCCCGTGTGGGAATCTCCCAATCAATGTACATTCCTTTGTTCCCCTTCCCGCCTTTCTTGCCGCGCGCGGGAAAGAAAACTCCGCGCTTTCCAAAGCCTGCCCCGCCCCCCATGGCGCCTCCTGTCGTGACCTTGTCTCTCTCCCAGCCCATATAACATTCCCTGTGCGTGATTGACCCCCTATGTACAACAACCATCATACTTTAATGCTCAAACACCCCCCTCCCACACAAACCCTCAATTCGAGTCCAGCTTTTCAGTTAGTATAAAGGTCCACGCCTCTTCGGGCGTTTCGAAGTAGTGGTGTTGGCCATTATGTGTAACCCACAGTCGCGCTGGCTGCAACATTCCAAATTTCACTCCTTTCCGATGCAGCACCGCTTTGGCCCGGTTGGAACCCTCTCTCCGCTTAGCGACCTCCGCGCTCCAATCCGGGTATATTCTAATCTCTGCATTGTCCCACTTGCTGCTCAAGTTGTTTCTCCTCGACCTATTCTCCAGATTTTCGAGTCTTCCCACCCACGTCTTGTGCAGTGCCTCGTGCCGCTCCACTTTCTCCGCCAGGCCCACGAGCTCATCGTCGTTCACGTTCACTTTTTCCTGGATCTCCTGGATCTTCACCTCTTGGGCTTTCTGGGTTGCTCCAAGTCCTTCAATTATCGCCAGCAGAGGCGCCAACATCTCCTTGCGCATCTCCTCAAAGCAGTGCTTGATGAACTCCTGCATCTCTTCTTTGTTTGTTGGCGCCGCCATTTTGTTTTTTTCCCCTTCTTCTCTCGCTGCTCCACGACCACTTTTTTTGCCGTTTCGCTGCGGGTCCGATCCATGCAGGTTGGTAGGGGACCTTTCTTCTTCCTTCCCCACGGGTTGGTTTTCAAAAAAATGCCGTTGGGGCTCCGTTAGCGGGCCTGAAAGTCCGTTTTCGCGGGAGCTGCCGAATCGCGCGGCTTAGCTCCGCATCGCCGCAACCCGGAAGTCGTCAAATGCTTTCTGAAAGTCCAAATATACCACATCAACTGGCTCCCCCTTGTCATCTGTACTGATCACACCTTCAAAGAATTCCAACAGATTTGTCATTGATTTCCCCTTCATAAATCCATGCTGACTCTGACTGATCCTGCCACTGCTTTCTAAATGTTCCGCTGTAAAGTCCTTGATAATGGATTCAAGAATTTTCCACACTACCGACATTCGGCTTACTGGTCTATAATTCCCTGTTTTCTCTCAACCTCCCTTTTTGAATATTGGAGTGACATTATCTACCCTCCAATCTGCAGGGACTGTCCCAGAGTCCATAGAATCCTGGAAGATGACCACCAATGCATCCACTTTCTCCCAATTCTCCGTCAGTGTACCCGAACAGGCGACTATGGGCTTTTCACAGTAACTTCATTCCGCCTACTTGTGACAATAATAAAGATTATTATTAGTTTGGCCTCAGCTCGAGTATTACACCAGTTCTGGACACCATACCTTAGGAAGAGTGTGAAGACATTAGAGAGGATCCAGAAAAGATTCACAGGTATATTCCAGAGCTGTGGGCCGACGCAGAAATCAAGAAAAGCGATCGGGCGGGGAATCAGTCATAAAATCAAAATTGTGGTGGGCTCCGGGGGCACGCCAAATTGCAATGCTCCGGCGCCTCGACAACAGCGTCAGTGTGTTCTACTCCGCACATACAGTAAATGCCATTTGTATATCATTAGCGGGCCTGACCCGGTATTCTCCGGGGCATCTGTGATGCTTCACCTCTGTTGGGAGGAATTACCAAGGGCGAGTGTCACTTGTGATTTAAAAAATCTGGAAACAGGCGGCATGGCTGGTGACGGAGAGAGAGGAGGTAGGACACACAGGTTGCTAGTCCTGCCACTGGTAGGACTGGTGGGAGGGGACCAGTGGGGTAGCAGGGAAGGGGCTGATGGGGTGACCAGGGGATGGGCCATGGAGACGGGCTGACTCAACAGGACTAGTGCGTCCAGGCATGGACCGCCGTTGCCACAGCCTGCGCACCCCATTGCCTGCCCCTTATGGTCCCTGGTCGTGCAGAGTCACACCGGCCGTATGGGTGCCCACACCCCAGCCTCCACCGCCCCAACCAGCTGCCACCTGCTGGCGGGGCAGAATGTGGCCCATCGAGGGCACGCCCACAGTAGCCCTTGTAGGACGGTGCTAGATGGGGGCCATGGGGCGTACTGCTGGCAGAGGTAGCATCAGTCACCAGTACCCCTGGCAGCAGAGATGGGTGCCAGGGCCAGTGGTGCAGTGGGCAGAGTGCCGGGGGAACGGCCAGGGGTGGGTGTGGGGAGGAGGGTAGGGGGATATGCGGGGTCACGATCTGCAATGCAGACCTGGTCCACCATGTAGCCTGGTGGACCTGGTTGGGCACGGGGGTACGCACCATGCTAACATGTCTGACTTTTACCCCCTGCAGACAATGGACTTCGGAATTCAACCAGGAATGGTGGTCTTCATCCTAGTCGCCGCAGTCCTGGGGGATGCATTGAGGCTGGAGCTGCTAAAGAAGGACACTGCAGCAGCAGAACATGCCCCAGAGGGACAGAAGGCAGCCACTAATAATGGGGAGCCGGTCGCCCAACAGGCCAAGGAGGAAGAGGAGGTGTAAGGGCGGTGCAGCATATGAGGCCTTGTGTATACCGGCAGCGCCTGTCATTCTAAAACCTGTCAGACCAGGCATGCAGTTGAAGACTCCGGCTGAGCAGACGGACAGTGTGACATATCTACCAGATCATGTTGCACCTGGCACTGTGGGGGAATAAGGGAGGACGGACACCCATACCCGGTGTCTGTCAAGAAGATAGTCGCCCTGAACCTTTACACAACAGGGTCCTTCCAGACGCCGAGTGGAGACCGTCTGGGATCTCACAAAGCTTGATACACAGGTGCATCTGCGCCTGGAGGTTCTCCAGGGTGAAGGGGTGGGGAGTGTGCGTGGATGATGGAGTGGTGGTGGGTGGAGGGGAGAGGTGTGCTGGGTGGTGTGGGGTGAAGGGGTGGTGGTGGGTGTGGGGGGTGAAGGGGTGGTGGTGAGTGTGGTGGTGAAGGGGTGGTGGTGAGTATGGGGGGGTGATGGGGTGTTGGTGAGTGTGAGTGGTTAAGGGGTGGTGTGGGGGGTGATGGGGTGTTGGTGAGTGAGTGGTTAAGGGATGGCGGTGGTGGGTGTGGGGGGTGATGGGGTGTTGGTGTGTGTGGGGGTGATGGGGGTGGTAGTGAGTGTGGGGGGTGAAGGGGTGTTGGTGGGTGTGGGGGTGATGGGGTGTTAGTGAGTGTGGGGGGTGATGGGGTGTTGGTGAGTGTGGGGGGTTAAGGGGTGTTGGTGAGTGTGGGGGGTGATGGGGTGTTGGTGAGTGTGGGGGGTGATGGGTGTTGGTGAGTGTGGGGGGTGATGGGGTGTTGGTGAGTGTGGGGGGTGATGGGGTGTTGGTGAGTGTGGGGGGTGATGGGGTGTTGGTGAGTGTGGGGGGTTAAGGGGTGTTGGTGAGTGTGGGGGGTGATGGGGTGATGGTGAGTGTGGGGGGTGATGGGGTGATGGTGAGTGTGGGGGGTGATGGGGTGTTGGTGAGTGTGGGGGGTGATGGGGTGTTGGTGAGTGTGGGGGGTGATGGGGTGTTGGTGAGTGTGGGGGGTGATGGGGTGTTGGTGAGTGTGGGGGGGTGATGGGGTGTTGGTGAGTGTGGGTGGTTAAGGGGTGGTGGTGGGTGTGGGGGGTGATGGGGTGGTGGTGAGTGTGGGGGGTGATGGGGTGTTGGTGAGTGTGGGGGGTGATGGGGTGTTGGTGGGTGTGGGGGGTGATGGGGTGATGGTGAGTGTGGGGGGGTGATGGGGTGTTGGTGGGTGTGGGGGGTGATGGGGTGTTGGTGAGTGTGGGGGTTGATGGGGTGTTGGTGAGTGTGGGGGGTGATGGGGTGTTGGTGAGTGTGGTGGGTGATGGGGTGATGGTGAGTGTGGGTGGTTAAGGGGTGGTGGTGGGTGTGGGGGGTGATGGGTGTTGGTGAGTGTGGGGGGTGATGGGGTGTTGGTGAGTGTGGGGGGTTGATGGGGTGTTGGTGAGTGTGGGTGGTTAAGGGGTGGTGGTGGGTGTGGGGGGTGATGGGGTGGTGGTGAGTGTGGGGGGTGATGGGGTGTTGGTGAGTATGGGGGGTGATGGGGTGTTGTTGAGTGTGGGGGGTGATGGGGTGTTGGTGAGTGTGGGGGGTGATGGGGTGTTGGTGGGTGTGAGGGGTGATGGGGTGTTGGTGAGTGTGGGGGTGATGGGGTGTTGGTGAGTGTGGGGGGTGATGGGGTGTTGGTGGGTGTGGGGGGTGATGGGGTGTTGGTGGGTGTGGGGGGTGATGGGGTGTTGGTGGGTGTGGGGGGTGATGGGGTGTTGGTGGGTGTGGGGGGTGATGGGGTGTTGGTGAGTGTGGGTGGTGATGGGGTGTTGGTGAGTGGTGTGGGGGGTGATGGGGTGTTGGTGAGTGTGGGGGGTGATGGGGTGTTGGTGAGTGTGGGTGGTTAAGGGGTGGTGGTGAGTGTGGGGGGTGATGGGGTGGTGGGTGTGGGGGGTGTGGGGTGTTGGGTGTGGTGGGTGTGGGGGGTGATGGGGTGTTGGGTGGGTGTGGGGGGTGATGGGGTGTTGGTGGGTGTGGGGGGTGATGGGGTGTTGGTGAGTGTGGGTGGTTAAGGGGTGGTGGTGAGTGTGGGGGGTGATGGGGTGTTGGTGGGTGTGGGGGGTGATGGGGTGTTGGTGGGTGTGGGGGGTGATGGGGTGTTGGTGAGTGTGGGTGGTTAAGGGGTGGTGGTGAGTGTGGGGGGTGATGGGGTGTTGGTGGGTGTGGGGGGGTGATGGGGTGTTGGTGAGTGTGGGTGGTTAAGGGGTGTTGGTGAGTGTGGGGGGTGATGGGGTGTTGGTGGGTGTGGGGGGTGATGGGGTGTTGGTGAGTGTGGGTGGTTAAGGGGTGGTGGTGAGTGTGGGGGGTGATGGGGTGTTGGTGAGTGTGGGGGGTGATGGGGTGTTGGTGAGTATGGGGGTTGATGGGGTGTTGGTGGGTGTGGGGGGTGATGGGGTGTTGGTGGGTGTGGGGGGTGATGGGGTGTTGGTGAGTATGGGGGGTGATGGGGTGTTGGTGAGTGTGGGGGGTGATGGGGTGTTGGTGGGTGTGGGGGGTGATGGGGTGTTGGTGAGTGTGGGGGGTGATGGGGTGTTGGTGAGTATGGGGGGTGATGGGGTGTTGGTGAGTGTGGGGGGTGATGGGGTGTTGGTGAGTGTGGGGGGTGATGGGGTGTTGGTGAGTATGGGGGGTGATGGGGTGTTGGTGAGTGTGGGGGGTGATGGGGTGTTGGTGAGTGTGGGGGGTGATGGGGTGTTGGTGAGTGTGGGTGGTTAAGGGGTGTTGGTGAGTGTGGGGGGTGATGGGGTGTTGGTGAGTGTGGGGGGTTAAGGGTGTTGGTGAGTGTGGGGGGGTGGATGGGGGTGTGGGTGAGTGTGGGGGGTGTTGGTGGGTGGTGGGGGTGTGGGGTGTGGTGGTGTTGGGGGTGGGGGTGGGGTGGGGTGTGGGGGTGTGGGGGGTGATGGGGTGTTGGTGGTGTGGGTGGTGAGGGGTGTTGGTGGGTGTGGGGGGGTGATGGGGTGTTGGTGAGTGTGGGGGGTGATGGGTGTTGGTGGGGGGGTGTGGGGGGGGGGTGTGGGGTGGGTGAGTGGGGGTGGTAGGGGTGGTGGGGGTGTGGGGGTGATGGGGTGTGGGGGTGTGGGGGGTGATGGGTGGTGGGTGAGTGTGGGGGGGTGATGGGGTGTTGGTGAGTGGGGGGGTGGGGGGTGGGCGGTGGTGTGGGGGGTAGGGGTGTGGTGGGTGTGGGGGGTGATGGGGTGTTGGTGGGTGTGGGGGGTGATGGGGTGTTGGTGAGTGTGGGGGGTGAGGGGTGTTGGTGGTGTGGGGGGGTGTGGGGTGGTGGTGAGTGTGGGGGGTGATGGGGGTGTTGGTGAGTGTGGGGGGTGATGGGGTGTTGGTGAGTGTGGGTGGTTAAGGGGTGGTGGGTGGGTGTGGGGGGGTGATGGGGTGTTGGTGAGTGTGGGGGGTGATGGGGTGTTGGTGAGTGTGGGGGGTTAAGGGGGGTGGTGGTGTGGGGGTGATGGGGTGTGGTGGTGTGGGGGGTGATGGGGTGGTGGTGAGTGTGGGGGGTGATGGGGTGTTGGGTGAGTGTGGGGGGTGATGGGGTGGTGGTGAGTGGGGGGGTGTGGGGTGTTGGTGGTGTGGGGGGTGATGGGGTGGTGGTGGGTGTGGGGGGTGATGGGGGGTGGGTGGTGGGGGGGGGGTGGGGGGGGGTGGGGTGTGGGGGTGTTGGGGTGGGGGTGGGGGGTGTGGGGTGTTGGTGGGGGGTGGTGGGGGGTGTGGGGGGGGTGGGTGGGGTGTGGGGGGGGTGGGGTGTGGGGGGTGGGGGGGGGTGGGTGGGGGTGGTGGGGGGTGGGGGGGTGGGGGGGGGGGGTGTGGGGGGGTGTGGGGGGTGGGGGGTGGGGGGGGGGTGTGGGGGGGGGGTGGGTGGGGGGGTTGGTGGTGTGGGGGGTGTTGGGGTGTTGGTGGTGTGGGGGGTGTGGGGTGTTGGTGGTGGGGGTGGGGGGTGTGGGGTGGGGGGGTGGGTGTGGGGGGGGTGGGGTGGGGTTGGGGGTGTGGGGGGTGGTGGGGGGGTTGGGTGGGGGGGGGGTGTGGGGGTGTGGGGGTGTGGGGGGGTGGGGGTGTTGGGGGGTGGTGGGGGTGGGGGTGTGGGGTGGGTGTGGGGGGTGTGGGGTGTGGTGAGTGGGGGTGTGGGGTGTTGGTGAGTGTGGGGGGTGATGGGGGTGGTGGTGGGTGTGGGGGGGTGATGGGGTGGTGGGTGAGTGTGGGGGGTGATGGGGTGTTGGTGGTGTGGGGGGTGTTGGGGGTGTGGTGTGGGGGGTGTGGGGGGGGGGGTGGGTGTGGGGGGGGTGGGGGGTGGTGGTGGGTGTGGGGGGTGGGTGGGGGGTTGGGGTGTGGGGGGGTGGTGGGGTGGGGGGGGGTGTGGGGGGGTTGGTTGGGGGGGGGGGTGTGGGGGTGTGGGGGGGGGGGGGTGGGGGGGGGTGGGGGGGTGGGGGGGGGGGGGTTGGGGTGTTGGGGGTGTGGGGGGGGGGGGGGTGGGGGGGGGGGGGGGGTGGGGGGGGGGGGTGGGGGGGGGGGGGTGGGGGGGGGGGGGGGGTGGGGGGGGGGGGAGTGTGGGGGGGGTGGATGGGGGTTGGTGAGTGTGGGGGGGTGATGGGGTGTTGGGTGGGTGTGGGGGGGTGATG